>NW_023601653.1:70322153-71557156 GCF_014898055.3 Talpa occidentalis
AAATTCACCAGAGCCAGAGCGGGGAGCAGAGCAGGCAGGACCAAAGTACACTGCTGAGGGGAGCAGCGGGCGGCAGGAGAGGTCTGCGCGCCATGTGGGACCCTCCTCTGGTGGCCGGGGAGCAGCCGGGCATCGAACCGGTGCTGCAGAGGCTGCGGGCAGCTTCGCAACTCAGCACTCAACCGCTGCGCCACCGGGGAGGCCCGGTCTTCTTCTTCTTTTTTTTTTTTAATGGTGAAAAAATTTATGTTTGGAATTAGCTAGCTGGACTCACATTAGATGATCTCAATTTTGTTAGCAACATTCAAATTCAAAGCGTCAAGATCAGGAGCCAGTCGAACAGATGCCTTCTTCTCTCCATCAGGCCCGATCAGGGTGCTGACCTTGGCCATGACAATGTCATAGAGCTGCTTCACAGCCTGTCTGATCTGGAGCTTGTTGGCCTTGACGTCCACATGAACACAAGTGTGTTGTCTTCTGAGTTCTTCGTGGCTGATTTGGTGGTTGGGGGAACCTGATGATGGCAAAGTGGTCAAGTTTATTTCTCCTGGTTGCCTTTGCAGTGGGCAGGTGTGTAACATGCAAATTTCTTTTTCTTTCCTTTTCTGTGGCTGTGGACATCTTTGGGCACTGCTTCTTGGTCTTCAAGGTTTTTGCTTTGGTTTCTCTTTGGGGTGGGCAGGGGCTCCTGGATGGGGCAGTTCAGGAGAGAAAGGACTGTTATAGGACAGGGAGAGGGGCAGCCTAAACCTCGCAAACCTGTCTATTTTATTTTTTAAATAAATTTTATTTTTATATTCCCATACAATTGCAACCCCCTTATTTGACCCCAATCCCTCCCCTACCCGCCCCCACCCCCACATAGAGTGTCTCTGGTTCATAGTTTTTGTTGATTTTGATTTTCACTTTCTTATAGTTATTCTTTTTCCTGGTCCTTTGTTTAAGTTTTCTAGATTCCTGCTATGAGTGAGACCATCCGGTATTTTTCTTTTTCTTTCTGGCTTATTTCGCTGAGCATGATCCCTTCCAGCGCCATCCATGTTGCTGCAAATTGCATGTGTTTATCTTTTTTGAATGCTGAGTAATATTCCATGGTGTATATGTACCACATCTTCTTGATCCAGTCATCTATTTTGGGGCATTTGAAAGCTGTCTATTTTAAATGGGTTCTGCCATCTGTCCCATCAACACAAAACATATGAGACTTTAATGGGAAGGAACTTTAATATAATTTGGAAACAATATAGGAAAGGCAAAGAATTTAGTTTTTAAATCAAGAGCCCAAAGTTATCCGTTCCCTCGTGGGTAAAACTTTATCTAAATGGGATTGGCCCAGAGCAAGGCCTTAAAGCCTGCCTCAAGTCTAAAGCATCTTCCAGTGGGGACCCACAGAAAAGGGTCAGAAACAACCAGACAAGCCCAGAAGGAAAAGAGCAAAATTAAAATCAAAATAAAAGCTGTCATTGTTTCTTCCCCACGGGTCTCACCCATATCTGTGTCACCCAGTCCACGACCAAAAGACAAGCACAGTTTCTTTACGTGTCTCTAGGCTCCATGGGTGTCCTCTAGGTCTCTTTCTGGCTCTCCATCCTGCTTCCTTCCTCAGTCTCCTCTTCAGCTTCTCTTCTCCCTGTTCAGCTCCACCCTCCATTGGGTGGGTCAGGGAACCTGGAACCTCCCCCTTTCCTGGGGACCACCCTGTTACGGGACCTCTACCTGCAGTGTATTCTCTGCCTGCCTCTTTGTTCGGCTCCACTCTTTTGTCTGCCTAGGTGGGAGGTCATGGGCTGGGGAACAGCTGAATCCCTGCAGATATCTTTTAATTACCCACGGGCTATGTTTGTGGCAAGAATCAATCTGCGTGAGCTACCCCTGAGACGGCTGGATGCATCTGGAGCCAGCAGGCCAGGGTGAAAGGCAGCAGGGACTCCCAGGAGGGTGAGACTAGGGATGACACTGCAAGAATTGGAGAGGGGGTGCTGTGGAGCACTGGTGGCTTCTGGAGTTCCATGGGCATCCTGGTGGGAGGACAGTGAGTCCCTGTGTAATGTCAGCCCCTCCCCTGGGAGCAGGACTGGGCTGGCTGAGGTGATGGGCTGCCCTTCCTGCCTGCAGACAACAGGAGGGCTGATGGTGGGCCGGTTCACTGTGATATGGAGGATGCTCAGCCTTGCTCTTCTGTGCCTTCTCTCCATCTGTATTTCTCTTCTCTCTACACCTTCACATCCATTTTCATGCAGATCCTTCACCTAACCATGCCTTGCAGCAGCTGCACTCTGATCAGGATCAAAACTTTAGACCAAGGAGATGTGGACACCAGCAGGTGGAGCTGGGCTCTGGAGATCACACTGTCTCAGCTTGTTCCTTTTCCAAGGACCATGTCCACAGACAGGCCACCTCTTTCCCTTACCCCCTCAACCCCTCGCCCCTGCTTTCCTAGGGTACACACGCTGCAGCAGCCTAAATCCCTAAGAACCAAGCAACATTGGGATGGCGTGCCCCCTGCATGTGGGGGCCTGTGCTGGCCTGGGATGGAAGAGGACCATGCGAGGGTCAACACATTTGGGGAGGTCAGTGTTTAATGAAGGAAACAGAAAGCAGACAATTTTTTAGGGTCACTCAGGAGGACCCCTGGGAATGTGTGGGTTTACGCCCTGGAGGGTGAGTTGTTAACCTGCTCACTGCTTCTTGTAGTCTCTGTCATTCTCTCATGCTGTTAGGATGCTCAGGAAAGGGGAGCCAATTCAGCCCTGAATCTTAGCCTAAGCCAACTTAAATCAGATAGGTATTCTGGACTCTTCCTTCACCAATACAGAGTGTAATTCCTTCCAGGAGCAAAGGACTGTGTTTGTGGGCATTGTTCCTTACCTCCCCTGATCTGGGTAATTGCAAATTGTCTGCACAGACTTGTTATTTGCCTATAGATGTCTGCACATATCCCAAAGCCTTGCTTTAATCATGGAACCCAAAAGGGGCAGGGCTGGAAGGTTACCTGAAGAAGAAAGTTCTGGTGTATAGCAGGGAAGTTCAGACTGAATCTGAAGCCTAGCTCAGTCACTAAGGGATGGATACCCACAGGCAAATCAGATGATGTCGCCTCCAGCTTCAGTTTCCTACCTGATCTCTCAGAGTTGTTTCAAAAAAGATTGATGCATTGTGGGTACTTAATATTTGCCAGGGTAACAGATGAGTAGATGATGAGTAAATGAGATATAACATACGTCAAAGTGCCTAGAACTGTGCTTGGTGTATGTCAGAAGCTCAGTACTAGTTGATCTTATAGTGCCTTTATTTCCAGTCTTAAGATCCCTAAACTATTTTTTGTTTTTCTGATCTCCATGATGACCTATGTATAAATTAGATGTACTCTCCATGCAAATTACTCCTCATTTCTCTTCTGGCCTTACTTCACGGACCAGCGTGAAACTAACACCTGCCTGCTGTCCAGATGCCCTGGATAGATTCCTTTCAAAGATGGTTGCTCTTTTCCTTTCTTCTTTCTGGCATCTCTGAAAAACTCTCCAAGATCTAAGGCCCTCATCAAGAAGTTTAAATAACTCATCAGAAGTCTGAATGGCTCCCAGGAAGACCACCTGGGACCATAGAGACCTTTGTATTCCTGAGCCCACGGATAGCTCATTTGTCTTTGTGCCCTGGTCTGACCTAGTTCTAGAATTCTCATCAAAGGTTAAGTGTTTAAGTCCGAATGTAGCTTGTTACAGTGAGTCCTTTAAAAAAAATAAATAAACAGTCTATCTGCTCGTTAGCTAGGGGCTTTCATATCTCAAGTTTGTTTGATACAAACCACATCTATACCTTTCTCATGATGCTCTAGTAGAAGAGGCTGTGTCCTCCTGTGCAATTCTAAGCACAATCTAGGCTTTCCACTAGGGGATGAGAGAAGACAAATGTCTTCTTTTGCTGATATGTGCAGTATCTCAAAACTCAGGAGGGAAGTTCTTCTTCAGGTCTAACCTAAATCCCTCCAGAGCAACCAGATGTTGGTGAAGGAACAGGTCAGATGGCATGCATTTGATTGGCCCCTCTGGGTCTAATGTACATGGGATTTTGTCTCGGGAGCCTCATTTTGAGGCTCCATGTCCTAGGTGATGGAGTCAACAGGAGGATTGGAAAATATCTTCCTTGTGGGCCTGATGAGGAGGGAGTCTGGCTGTCTGCTTATCAGAACTCTTTTCCCAGCTTTATCTCAGACTCTGGATACCTCATGTGACTTTGCTCCAATCTCAATTGTAGTGTTTTTTGTCCTCTATCTCCTGTCTCCTGTGGCTTCTACAAGCAGGTCAACTTTCCATTTTTACAGAATCACATATTTTTAGGTGGGCTGCATACAGCTGGAGGTCATATGGTCCATGTCCCTTGCTCCTGGAATAGGCAAACTGAGTTCAACATCTTTCAGTAATGCCTCTCTATGCTTCATCATGATCAGGTTCTGCCTAGAGTCTGACTTGAACCTTTATTGCTGCCATCTCAACCCATTGGTCCAGTTAATCCTGGCCTCTGGGGAGGCAAAGAACAGCTGCTTGACCCTGCCCCTGTTCCTTCCTTGTTCTTGTTGGGATGTCACCTCCATGCATCCAGCTCGTGAATCCCCCAGCAATTTCTTTGTCACTAGATCACATTGCAAGCTCCTGTCCAAATGCTGTCTGGCTGCTTCCTGTTCCAAGCATCCCTCTCCCACCTGAATATTTGTGTTTCTGATTATTTATCCCCAGATGCAATGGTTGCATTTTTCCAGGTTGAATCTGCTTGTTACTTCCTGCCTGGGTTTACAAACATCTCCAGGTCCTTTTTGCAGCCACTGCTGCAGGCTTCCTCGGTGTGGAAACATGGATTTCCAGCCTTTGGAAAACAAACCATGAAAGGAGGCAACGGATGGAGAGAGCTGGTTCCCCTGCAGAAAGGACCCCGTCTGAGGTCCAGGCTCTTCCCAGGAGGACATTGGAATTGATGAACATGGAAAACATTGCACACCGCCAGCAGGGTAAAGACCTAGGTGGAGTCCTGTTCCAACTGTCTGCTTCCCCTTAGTCTCCCAAGCCGAGAACAAGGAGAAGCCTGCCTGCCCTCTTGGCCTTGGCTCTTTCCAAACAGCTATCACCAGTTCTAATTAAATACTCAGCAGATGAAGCCACTGAGCGCCAGATGAGGGTGGGGTGGGGCCATGCTGTGGACTTGGCCATTTCCTGTCCAGGGAGGGGGGCTGTGCCAGGATGGCAGGGGACATAAGTTAAATGCAAAGGGAGAGGGAATTTGCCTTTGGTCTTTTTTTTTTTTTTTTTGAGAAAGGAAGTAGTTTATTTTATTTTATTGTAAGCCCTTGATGAACTCAGAAAGTCAGAGTAGGAAGGGACCTTAGAGGGTCTTTAATGCTCATCTTGTTTTACAGATGGAGACCCATGGAAGGTCAGTAATTTTCTCAAGTACACAAAAGCACTTTAAATCATCCTCTACCCTCTAGATGGGTGCTGAAAAATGGGCATGGAAAGTTAAGTCTCTTGTGAATAGCAGGGACTCAGAAATGGAGGCCTCGCCAAACAGCCCTGTCTTCTTGATCTTGAACCAGACCTAGAAGGTGAAGTTGGGTGCAGTGGTACTTTTATGACCCTCAATAGTCTTGGTTCATCGGGATTAAATTGACAAGGCTGTGAATTGGGGATGAGTTGAATCTGTTCCTGAAAGATTGTCAGAAGTTGGAGTGATGGAGGGAATTGGTTAAAAATGGAGTTCCTGCATTCTGTCCCCCCACCCCCCCATTCTCTCTCTCCTTGCCCCACTATAGAGTTTGAGTTTCGAACTTGTTGCCAGTTAGGAGGCTTCCTTAGAAGATGCTGATGAATTTGGAGTCATTTGAAAATTTACGTGGGGGTAATAACCAATTGCAGCTTACAGCACAGACACACACTTGTGTTTCAGCGCCCCTCTCTGCAGCCCCCAAATCTAGGAAAAGCACACACACACACACACACAAACCATGCAGGAACACAGAAACCCATGCAAAGGATCCCAGAGACCACTGTGCAGAGGAAAAGGGATTAGCTGTCCTGAAGGCTGGTGGATTCTGTGCCAGGAGACGGTGTGGTCTTAAGAACACCAGCCTGGAAGCCTGGGGATCTTGGCACCTGATTTGCAGCACGCCTTGCAAGTCAGGGCTGTTTCTATCTTCTTAGAAACTTCTTTCTTAGAGGAGGGGGAAGGGCAAGGGAAGAAACTTTTGGGGTCACTTGAGTGCACACCAGACTGATAGTCCCTTAATAAAATTCTTGTGAAGTAGCAGTGATTATAAAATGATTATTCTCCTTTAATAGAAACAGAGGTTTTCAGAGCTGGGGACTTCCAGAATCGAGTCCCATTTCAAAACTGTTCACTTTCCTCTAATTCCTCTGGATTTGCTGGACTTACCTGGCTGAGGAGCTCAGGAGCCATGGTCATGGAGGGGCTATGTGATTTTGGAGGGTCACTATTCACCTACTAAGTGTGTCTGTTTCCTCCTTTGAAGATAGAAATCATGCAAATTGGCTATTTGAGTGGTTAGGTTTTTTTTAAAGATTTATTTATTTATTTATACAAGCACTGGGTACAGTCAGAAGCACGGGAGGGTGAGAGAATTCACCAGAGCCAGAGGGAGAGCAGAGCAGGCAGACTGATGAAGTACACTGCTGAGGGGAGCAGCGGGCGGCAGGAGAGGTCTGCACGCCATGCGGGACCCTCACCCAGCAACTAGGGATCAAACTGGCGCTGCAGAGACTGCGGGCAGTTCGCAGCCCAGCGCTCAACCGCTGCGCCACCGGGGAGACCCTGGTTAGGTTTCTTAATAAAGTCAGATCTCAAGTCCTCTGAGTTGTGATCAGAAATAGTAAATAAAGAGATATTTACCGTCCCTCTAAGCTGAAGCACCATCCAGAAACCACTGGAGTTAGTAAGTCTGCTGTGCACCCACTATGCATGGCCACGTGTTAGGCAGGGGTACAGCACCCTACCTCAGGCACACAGTAGGGAGGTCTCTTCCACCTTGGGCTGCACTTACATATCCACCTTTTCCCCAGTAATGAGAAGCCCCTCTTTCAGCCCTATGTCCCCCTCCATTTATGACTGGCTTACTTCTCCATTTTATAGCCAGGCTTTAGAAATAGAAGATTTTTCATTGACATACATTTCAGAAAAGTACACAGATTGTACTTGTAGAACCCAAGCAATGACCAGTGAGCAGGTTCACTGAGTAACTGCCACCCAGATAAAGAAATAGAACCTTTCCAGTCCTCCCAGACACTCCCTGGCACCTCCTCCCAGTCAAGGGCCCCCACCCAAAGGTCATGCCATGAAATGAAAGGTCATCCCAACCTCTAGTCTCACACGAGTTTTGCCTCTTTTTCATATATATATATATATATATATATATATACTGTAGGTATTTTGTGTCTGACTTTTTTTCTTTTTTCTTTTAAGATTTATTTATTTATTTATACAAGCACTGGGTACAGTCAGAAGCGCGGGAGGGTGAGAGAATTCACCAGAGCCAGAGCGGGGAGCAGAGCAGGCAGAAGGACCGAAGTACACTGCTGAGGGGAGCAGCGGGCGCAGCAGGAGAGGTCTGCGAGCCATGTGGGACCCTCACCAGTGGCTGGGGATGGAACTGGCACTGCAGAGGCTGTGGGCAGCTTCACAGCTCAGCGCTCAACCAGCTCAACTGACTTTTTTTTTTGCTCAACATTAAGTGTGTGATATTCATCTATATTGGTGCGTGGAGTAATGGTTTATTCACGACTGCAGTATTTATTTGGTTGTTTGAATGTACCACAATCTACTTGCCCATTCTACTGTCCACAGACTTCAGGGCTGCTAGGTTTGTCTGCTCACTAAGAACACTGGTGAGCCACAAAACCTGCAGGTACAAATTATATACCCACCTTTTCCCTCAGTAATGAGAAGGATCTCTTTGTCTTTAGTGTTCAACATTTTGATTATGATGTGTCTGGGTATGGATTTCTTTGGATTTCTTCTGTTTGGAATTTACTGAGCTTCTTGAATTTGCAGGCTTATATCTTTCAACAGATTTGGGAGGAAGCTGTTAGTTGTTTATTATCTTTTGGATTTTCTTTTTCTCTACTGCACCCATTCTGTCTTTCTGGAGGTTTAATAATACTAATCTTAGCTCTGCTTGGTAGTGTCCCATAAATCTCTGAGGCTCTGTTCATTGCTGCTTCTTCTTCTTTTTTTCTTTTTTACCTCTCTATTGTTCAGATTGGATACTTTCTATAGGTTTCTTTAAGTACACTTGCTCTTTGCTTTTTCACCTCTATTGTGCTATTCAGTATATCAGTGAGCTTTTTTATATCCATGATTATGATTTTTTTTTTTTAGTTTTAAAATTTCTGTTTTGGGTCATTTTTATGTCTTCTATTTTGTGGCTGGAAACTTCTTTATTTATTTTAAGCATACTTGTTCTTTACTCCTTGAGGTATTTTTATGATAGCTGCTTTAAAGTGTTTGTCAGATATTTCAAGTAGCTTCATCATTTTGGAATTCGCATCTGTTGATTTTCTTTTCCCATAAAGAAAATCCCCTGATTCTTTGTACATTGAGTAATTTTAGAATGTGTCTTGAACATTTTCAATTTTATGTTATGAGACTCTTGGTCTTCTTTAAATCCTATTAGTATTATACTAGGCAATTAATCTTACTGGGTTCTGGCTGCAAGTTCTGACCCACCTTTTATGGGTTATGATTTCAATGTCATTTTCATTTCCAGAGTCTTGCCCTCTTTGGATTGGTCCTGCAGATGCTTCCAAGAGGCCAGCTTGAGACACAGGCAGTGGTTTATCACATAGTTCAGTATTTCAAATATTTAGTGTGCTATTTAGGGTCAGATTCATGCATGTGTGGCTCAGGGGTGTGTCAAGGCATTCACGAACAACTTTATGGGGATCACCACTGAGCTCCTCCCTCACCAAGATCTTCCTAGTACAATTCAGTTTTCCACAGTCCCTTTTGTCACCTACTTGCCAGCAACCCCAGAATTTATTTATCCTCCTCTGCCACATACTTTCCACAGTTGCACCAATGTCTGAGGTCAGCAGGGGTTTGCTCCAGAGTCTTAGGGACATAGCTTCTTTGTTCAGAGGTGAAGGGTCCTCTCCCTCAGAATTGTAGGGGTCTGTTGGGTGCAAAGGAATAGAGAAAAGAAAAAGTTATGACTTGATCCCACTTTCTCTGAGTGTTAGGAGACTCTTTTCTTACTATTCAAAGCAGAACTTGAAGATTTCTCCTGTAGATGCTGATCTTGTCCACTTCTGGGTTTTAGACTGAACCCTTCTTCCCCCTACAAGTTCAGTGCAAGTTAAAATTCCATTCTTCTCCCCAGTCTGCCTACTACCACTGCTTTTACTTTTCAGAATTTCAAATAGTTGCCCTAAATGTTCTATTCAGGTTTAATAGCTTCAGCTTACCTGGAAGTAGGACTCTGGGAGAGCTCAGTCAAAGCACAGCTCTCTGTGTTCCACCCTGAAAGTTTCTGATCTAGTTATTCTCTGGTGGGGCCTGAGAATTTATACTTCTGACAAGTTCCCAAATGATGCTGGTGCTTGTCCCAGAACTGCATTTGAGAACTACTGATGCCATACATTATCAAATAGAGATGGGAGAACTCTTCATCCAGTGTAGTGTATAAGTCAAGTTCCCTCATTTTAATAACATTGAGTGCCTGATGGCCTGCTATTTAACAAGCTTAGTGTAAAAGGACAGTTGGAATGCTTTGGGTGCGTAGCTGAGGACATTAAGAGATATGAAACATTGTGGACTTTACTAAAGATTACTTGGCCAAATAGGAGCTATGCTTGATACTTTATTAATGCAGAACTCAAAACTGGCAGAAATGAACAATGTTGTTGTGATGGGTCATTTCCATTATGAAGGTATTTGCTTTAATTATAGTATGTTAAAAGTAGAACATCATGGAACATCTAGTAATTCTTGAATTTCTTTGTAGGCTATGTATAAGAGTGACAATAGGAGGAGCTATATTTTCATCTAAATTCTGAACAATGAAGAAAAGCTAATTGGTGAAAGAGGAATCTCCGTTGTCCATGCCCCCTTAGCAATGATGAAAATAGAAAACACTGGACACAGACAGAACATGTACTAGACTTTCAGGTAGATATGTATTTTTAATCAAAGAAAAAAAAAACAGCAGGCAATCAAGCCTGTGAGTGAATGAATAGATGGGCATTCCCTTGTGCTGGGGGACTGTCACTGGGGGATAGGGACATAGGTCAGGATTGTGTATGAGGCCATGCAAAATATTTCTCTAGCAGTAACTGTTAATCCATGGTGAGCCAATTCTGATGTTACACCTTTGTGAATTCTCCCTCCTCCTGTCAGCTGGGGGATGTCCACACATCCCTTATAATGGGTTGCATTGAATTGTGTACTAATTAAACTGCATGTTCCTCTCCACCTTGAGGATGGTAATTCAGTGTTTTTCCATCCTTAGTCCCTAACATAGGGCCTAGTGAATGATTACTGGGTTTGACTGCTTTCTCTCTCATGTGTGCCTTTAGGAAAATCATAGAAGATAGAGCTGCTCAAGGATAATTAACTTCAGATTAGAGTATTTATAAAGACAGAGCAGTCTGTTGATCTATTCTGAAAGGGGTATCTCTGTCTTGGGCTGTGGGTAGAGGGACCTCTACTGATAGGGTCCCAAAGCCCTTAAGATGGTCCTTCACCCAATGCTGTTCCCATGTGACCTGCTCTAGGCACTTTCTGCTTTAGCCTAAGGACAGCCAGCATCTCAGAGCAGCTGTCATACTGGAGGAATGAACTCTGCAGTCACAGGAGGCCTGCCACCTTCCCCAAGCCCCTGGGGGAAATTTTCCATTCTGCTAAGGACTCAGTACTGGTGGGAATTATCCCCTCTGGGCAGAATTGGTTTTCCCAAG
Source organism: Talpa occidentalis (assembly GCF_014898055.3). Classification (NCBI taxonomy): domain Eukaryota; kingdom Metazoa; phylum Chordata; class Mammalia; order Eulipotyphla; family Talpidae; genus Talpa; species Talpa occidentalis. Next base: position 70,333,109 of record NW_023601653.1, read on the forward strand.
ATGCAGGTCCAGGCAGAAAAGAAAAAAAAAGTGGAATTTTAAGCCCTCAGGGCCACAGACTAGAGAAGGTACAGATCTGATGGGTCCTATTTTCCACCTGCATACCTACTTTTGCTTGTCCACAGACACATTGCTTCTGGTTGCCTTTCATTTATGAACTCAGCTCCCAGGGACCTGGGTAATTTGCTCATCTTTCATGAGTCCTACAGGCCACTGGGAGGAGGTGAAGAGCCTTGGTGGGTCACTTTTCTCAGAGAAACCTACAAATCATAGAGTTAAAACCTTCTTTAAGGAAGAGGTTACATCTCAGTCAAGCACCAGCCTAAAAGACTTAAATTTCCCTTTACTTGGGAGCCCACTCTATCATTCCTGTGTTAACTACTCATGTGGCAAAACATCCCAGCTTTGGTCATCTCCCTGGGGCACAGGGGACTATGCAGAGAGGATGGAGGAGACATGGTCCTTATTCCCAAGAAAGCCACAGTCTGGAGCAGGAGATGAAGATACCTATCAGACACCCTATGGTTTAAGAGTTCCATCCTACTAGAGCTGGCCTGGCTCCTCCTACCTGGGCTTCTGGGCATTTGGACTTGCTGGCCCCATTTTAGTAAATCTGTTCTTGGAGTGCACTTGCTTACTTGTCCCATTGTCTGAAGCGGGCAGGGATCCTGGCCCTGGAGGGCAGGGGTCACGTGGAATTACTCTCTGCATCACTGAGCATGATCCTTACACACTTGTGCTTTGGGTCAAACAAACCTGGATTCAAACCCTTCTGTAACTGCCAAATGCTTTCTCTAGCTTGCTCATTATCATTATAAAAGAACACAAAAAACAAAACAAAAAAAGTGGACAAATCAGTAGCTCTTACCCCACAGAGCTTCTGTGAGGGCTACAGAAGGTAAAGCTTGAAGGAGTTTAGAAACGTGCCTGGAAGATTGCTCAAAAAAGTTCATTCCTCTGCTCTCATCTTTTTCTTCCTCCTTCCTTTCTTCCAGAGCTTCACACAGTACTTGGCACAGAGAAGGTGTATATAAAATGTTTGTTGAATGACTAAGAAAAATGACTGAAGAGATAAAGCCAATTCTGACCTAGCCATATGGCTAGGTGGGCTCTAGGAGTCTTTAATCTCCCTGGACACTGTGGTAAATTTCTGCTAGCGGGGGGTCAGCCCTGGGACAAAGTCCCCACTGTGGCAGCAGTGAAGTCTCAGGGTCCGTCTTGGGGCCACTTTTGTGAGTGATCTGCCCTGAATCATACATTTTTACTGAAGGTGCTGCTGTGTCAGGTACGATTACTTACTTAATAATTTAATATTAAAAGATTTAACTTTCACTTTCCCACATTTCAGTGAATCCATCATAATGTTTCATTAGGGTTTGAGTCTAGTGAATGTGGCTTTTCCATCTGTAGATTTTTATTTCTTGTTCCTTTCTGCCCTTTTTCAGGATTTGAACCTGATTTTTAATTATTATTAGATTCACAGGACATAACACTATAATTTTTCATTGTGGTTAAACATATATATTTTAAATAACATATACATATAGTAGTCTATGTATAATTTAAATAACAAAAAATTTACCATTCTAATAATTTTTGAGTGTACAGTTGAGTGGCATAAAGAACATCCACTTTGCTGTACCATCATCAGCAACATTCAGCTCCAGAACTTTTCCATCTTCCCCAGCTGGAAACTCTTCACTCATCACTGACTCCCCACCTATTCAGTCTTGGCCCAGTCCTGGGCAATAGCCATTCCACTTTCTGTCTCTATGAATTTGACCCTCCAGGGACCTCATATAAATGGAATCACACAGTGTTTGACCTTTTGTGACCATCCTTGTATTCTATTTAGTGTCATCTCTTTAAGGTTCATCCATGTTGTTGCAGTGCTTGAATTCCCTTCCTTTTTGAAGGCTGACTAATATTCCACTGCATGTCTGTCACACATTTTATTTATCCATTCATCTGTCAATGACACTGGGGTTGCTTCCACCTTTGGTCTAATGTGAATAATGCTGCTATGAATATGAGAGAGTAAATATGTTTGAGTACCACTTTTCCTCTGCTTTTAAGTTTGCTTGGGAAGCTTACCTGTGTAGCTGGGTAGGGCCTGAGAGAGCTTGTCTGTCAAGGGATTCTCTTCCAGCAACTTGTGAGTCCTAGGTCAGGACTCTCTTCGATTCCTCTTTGTCCACTCCAGGCATGTTCTGGGCACCGCTAGAGGACCTGCAGTTTCCCCTGACTGTTTCTGCTCACGGAGACAGGCAGTGGCACAACTCCCCAGAAAGACAAATAAGGGAAAGTTGGCTTTGGCTTTGGATGAAGTCAACCTTGATGGACTCGTCTCTGGAGTATGTGTTGATTGGTGAGAAGGGTCTGTAAGTCAGATGGAGGCAGGGTTATACTAGCTGGATCTTTTTTTTTTTTTTTTTTAAAGATTTATTTATTTATGCATATAAGAACTAGGGTACAGGCCAGAGATGTGAGGGGGTGAGGTCAGAGGATTCACCAGAGACAGAGTGGGGAGCAGAACAGGCAGATCTACTGAAATACATTGCTGAGTGGAACAGCCGGTAAGGCAGAGGAGGTCTGCTGTGCCATGTGGGTAGCTCCCTGGCTGGCCAGGGATTGAACACATGCTGCAGAGACTGTGGAATAGCCTCATAGTGCTTACGCTTAACCCCTTGTGCCACCAGGGAGGCCCAAGCTGGAACTTTATTAGCCATTGCGCAGCCCCCACTGTCATTCAGTAAGTATTGTAGTTCTAAGGGATTTTGCAAAGAACTCAGATCCTACTGTGTTCGCTCAGTGGTTAAGGGCTTGGGTTCTGCCTGCATTCAAATCTTGCCCTGCCATGTGCTGATTCCCTGCATATTGCCAGCTCTTTCTTTGGCTTCCTTTTTTTTATCAGTAAAGTGAGGAAAAGAGTAATGTTTACTTGTTGGGTTTGTTAAGATAAAAAAACAACGATTTTAGAGCGCTTAGTACAGTGCCTGGCATAGGCGCTGTGCTCTTCAGGTATCAGTTACTAGCATCTGCTTTTATCCTTTCAGCCACCTTCCTTTGCCCAGCCTGTCATGAGTTAGTAAGCACAAACTTCAGAAATTGCCTGCTCTGTGTCTTTGATATTTTTCACTCATTTGCTCTCTTTCTGCTCCCCAACCTGAAAGGCCGAGGAGAGAAAACTCTGACACCTTGTGAAGACTCGTTCCTCCCTGCTACTCTCTGTGATGATTCAGGGGACACCAGCATATCTGCACCTCCAGACCTTGGGAAGGGGGAGGGGTGGAGGCTGCCACTGGCTTTGTTTTGTAAGCATCCAGAGAACCAGCCCAAAAGGAGAAGTCAACCCCACCAAAGGAAATTTTGTCCGGCTCCTACCAAATAGAATATTAACCTGACATGAGGCCAGAGCAGGCCACACCAGAGGGAGATGAAATAGTAGAGAAGAATGCGGTGCTTTCTGGTGGAATCAGGCAATGCTGGCTGTGCCAAAGCAGAACCAGATTTTGAGCATGGTTCTGATGGTGGTCTAGAGGAGCTGGGGTCCTCTCTGCTCTTCATTAACAGCCCTGCCTGGGGCTAAGTTCATCCCTCTTCCCATACTGGGCGAGAGTGAGGTTGTGGGTTACCTGCTGCTGGCTTCCTTTCACTTTAGTTGGGTCTTTTTTGTGTCCAGATGATCCAGGGCAGGCTGCTGGCCTCGTGTTAGCCTAAGTTATGGCCCCTGTGAGGTTGTTCCCCTCCAAAGCATAGACTAGGCGGTGGTGGGCAGACCCCTTCACCTGGGCCCCGGGAAGAGGCTGCTGGCCCTGGAGATGTTGCCTGCTCACCACCGAAAATGCAGCTGAAGGACCCGGCTGCCCTAGGTCAGGACCGAGGTGGCTTCTGGGCTCTAGCAATCTGACCTTGGCTTCAGGCCACTTGATTTCCCTTCCTCAGGAGTTATTTACAGTTACAGCATCAGGAAGGAATGGTGGGGCAGAGGCCAAAGGTCAAGTGCTTAAGTCTGCACTTGGCGTTCACATCAGTCGGCCTAAGAAGCTGGTCGGCATATGATAATATCAATAGATGCTGAGAAAGCTTTCGACAAAGTGCAACACCCATTCATGATAAAAGCCCTTGAAATTCTTGGGATACAAGGAACATACCTCAACATCATAAAGGCCATCTATGACAAGCCAACAGCCAGTATCATTCTCAATGGTGAAAAGCTGAAAGCAATTCCATTAAGATCTGGAACAAGACAAGGATGTCCACTCTCACCTCTGCTTTTCAATATAATACTGGAAGTCCTAGCCAGAGCAATAAGACAAGAGAAAGACATCCAAGGAATCCAAATAGGAAAAGAAGAAGTCAAACTATCACTATTTGCAGATGATATGATAATATACATAGAGAACCCCAAAATCTCCACAGAAAAACTAATTCAACTCATCAATCAATTCAGTAAAGTGGCAGGATACAAAATCAACACGCAAAAGTCAGTAGCCTTCCTCTACACAAACAATAAATCTGAAGAAGAAGAAATCAAAAAAACCACCCCTTTTATTATCGAAACAAAAAAAATCAAATATTTGGGAATAAATCTAACAAAAGAGGTAAAGGACCTATACAAAGAAAACTATAAAACACTGTTAAAAGAAATAGAAGAAGACACAAAGAAATGGAAAGACATCCCCTGCTCATGGATTGGAAGAATAAACATTATTAAAATGGCCATCCTACCAAAGCAATATACAGATTCAATGCTATTCCAATCAAAATCTCAATGGCATTCTTCAAAGAAATAGAACAATTATTGATGAAATTCATATGGAATCACCAAAAACCCCGAATAGCCAAAGCTCTACTGAAAAAAAAAGAAGGAAATGGAGGCATCACACTCCCAGACTTCAAACTATACTACAAAGCCATAATCATCAAAACTGCATGGTATTGGAACAAGAACAGACATACAGACCAATGGAATCGAATAGAAAATCCAGAAATAAACCCACAGATTTATGGTCAACTAATCTTTGACAAAGGAGCGAAGACTATGCATTGGAGCAAAGAAAGTTTGTTCAATAAATGGTGCTGGGAAAACTGGGTCGCTACATGCAAAAGAATGAAGCTTGACCACTACCTCACACCATACACAAAAATCAACTCAAAATGGATTAAAGAACTAGACATAAGACCTGAAACCATAAAATACATAGAAGGAAATATAGGCGAAACACTACGGGATTTGCACATCAAAGACATCTTTACAGACACATCACCCAAAGCAGTGATAGTGAAGAGAAAGATAAACAGCTGGGACTACATCAAATTAAAGAGCTTCTGCACAGCAAAAGAGACAATAACAAAAACAAAGAGAAACCCCACCAACTGGGAGAACATTTTTGCACCCAACACTAATGATAAAGGACTGATCACAAAAATCTGCAAAGAGCTGATGAGACTCAGCAACAACAAAGAAAATAATCCAGTCAAAAATGGGCAGAAGAGCTAAAAAGAAACTTCTCTGAAGAGGAAATGCAAATGGCCAACAGACATATGAAGAAATGTTCAACATCACTTGTAATCAGGGAAATGCAAATCAAAACTACCATGAGATACCATCTCACACCAGTGAGAATGGCACATATTAAAAAAACTAGCAACAACAAATGTTGGCGAGGATGTGGAGAAAAAGGAACTCTTGTGCACTGTTGGTGGGAGTGCAAACTGGTCCAACCACTATGGAGAGCTGTGTGGAGATTTCTGGACCTACTAAACATAGAGCTTCCATATGATCCAGCAATTCCACTCCTAGGTATTTACCCAAAGGACACAGAAACATCAATTCCAAAGAGCACCTGCACTCCTATGTTTATAGCAGCACTGTTTACAATAGCTAAGCTTTGGAAACAACCCAAATGCCCAAAAATAGATGACTGGATCAAGAAGATGTGGTACATATATACCATGGAATATTACTCAGCATTCAAAAAAGATAAACACATGCAATTTGCAGCAACATGGATGGCACTGGAAGGGATCATGCTCAGCGAAATAAGCCAAAAAGAAAAAGAAAAATACCGGATGGTCTCACTCATAGCAGGAATCTAGAAAACTTAAATAAGGGACCAGGAAAATGAATATAAGAAAGTGAAAATCAAAATCAACAAAAAACTATGAACCAGAGACACTTTTTGGGGGGTGGGGCGGGAGGGGAAGGATTGGGGTCAGAATGGGGCGTTTGCAATTGTATGGGGGAATATAAAAATAAAATTTAATAAAAAAAAAAAAAAAAAAAAAAAAAAAAAAAAAAGAAGCTGGTCGGGTAGATGGGGTGAGGGTGGAACTCTGAGACTCAAGCTGCCCTGGGCCCTGGACGGATCTGGTAATTTCATCCCCTTCTCTCATGAATTTTACAATGTCCTGGTGGCAGCAGCTAGAATCACTGCCTGCCTTGCTGTGATCTAGTGTTCCCTGCCAGCCTGGTTGATGTGAGGCCCGGATTTGAAGTGTCCTTCCCTTAATTTACTGCTGGAGGGGCCATGTAATGTCAGTTAAGGGGCCAGGGCCTGGCGGTGCGTGACTGGGGTTTCCTATCCCCACGTTGTACTAGCTGTGTGAGCTTAGGTCACATTTTTAACTGCTCTGTGCCTCAGTCTCTTTCTCTGTAAAGTGGGGATTGTACTCTATGCTTACAGGGCTGGTGTTAGGATTAAGATAATGCAGGAGAAGTGTTTAGAGAAATGTCTGCCATACAGGTGTTGCAATTCAGAAAGAGCTTCTTTCCATTTCTCCTAGTGATGGAGGGAGGAGGTACCATGCTCCCACCCTTGAGAGACTGACAATTATGACAGTTCTTCCAAGTAGGCACAATGTTAGGGGGTGCAGACCTTCTGACTGGGGAAAAGGCCATGGGCAATCAGTGTGAGCTTATGGAATTATCAGTTATAAAGCCCCAGTACTGTGTAAGGTGCATTAAAGAAAGTCAGAACATGTCAGAACTTGAAAAGAAAATTCAGTCATTTTATTCAAACTCCTGATTTCATAGGGAAACTGAGGCCTTGAGTGGCAACGTGTCTGCCAGCGCCCTAGATTCAGGCAGCAAAAGGGCAGGGACTTGATGGGAGGCCTGGGTTTCCAGGCGTGCTCTGTGGTGCCCTTCCCGCCACAGTGCATGCTTGGAGACAGCCCCTCAGAGTAGCCAGACACCCACAGCTGAGCTGAAATCAAACCCACCCAGTGTTTGTGCTCTTTGCAATCAATGACATAAATGACTGAGCAAGAAATGACTCAGGATGCATTTTAGACAACAGCTAAGAGACATTTCCATGAATGTTTGTACAGAGTGCTTGTAAATTTATGAGTTAGCTCTGGGCAGATGGCAGATTCAGCAATAAGGTAGGAGGATCTGCCTTGGAGTCGTGTCTTCTACCTTGAGTGAACATTAATGCCCCAGGAGTAAGCAGGAGTAAGGCTCTGTAGGGGGCCCCCAGAAATGTAATTGCTCTCAGTTTCCGGTACCCTACTTGGGGACTGACAGGAAGCCAAGGAAAAGAAAACCGAGTCACTCAGATTTTAGGCTGACAGCAGCTGTGTGTGGAAATGGCCTCGGGGGTTTCCAACAGGGTATTTTAGAGGGTGCTCACTCGCTAGTGATAAGGGGGCTCATGCGGAACCCCACAGGGAGGCATCTCTGGTCACGATCACCCTTCTTTACTCTCCGCCTCTATGCAGCTCTTAGCCACCTCCTCCTCTTGGGAGTTACCCTTTCGCCGGCTCCTCTATCCTCCTGTCCACCGTCTCTCTAGCAGACAGTGGGTGACTCTGAAGACGCAACCTCCCCTGACCCTTGTTTGATCAAGATCTCGGCCTTTTCTCTTGGGGTCTTTGTCGGCTGCTGTGCTTTGCGTCAGTAAGACAAAGACGGGTCTGTCTGGAGATGTGGGCGCTGGGCGCTCTCCATATCTCTCTTCCTTTGTTCCTCTTTAATTGCGTCTCGGACCACCCAGCTAACTCTTCTCCTGTCTTTGATGTTGGTTTCCTCTGAACCTTGGCAAAGAAGACCTGTCACATGGCTCTTGTCCTTCAGCCACTAGACTCTCTGATGTCTGACCAAGCGGTGAGTGTCCTCTGTCTGCTGGCGGGCCAGGACCCGAATCTGGCACATCCCCACTCCATGCTTGTGGAATCTGAGCCTTTCTGTTTGAAGGGTCCTGACTCTCCAAACTCCCTTCCCCAAGAAGTTGAGCAGATAGAATAGAGCAGAAGGTTCTGGAACCATGTGGTCCTGGGAATTCACTCCAGACTTCCCTTTGTAAACTGTAGACACAAGTGTAAAAGTACACTGATCTCCTCCGGGTATACCTGGGGCCCTGATGGAGGCTTGAGTTGGGGAGCACCCCTTTTCTCTCTGACCATATCAAAGGGGATGGACAACAGTGGCTAAGTTGATACAGGCCAGGGTCAACTGATTGTCAAAAATCTCAATATAAATCTCAATAATCTAGAGATGCATTTTCCTCTTCTAGTCCTTCCTGTTCTTAAAGATGCTTGAAGACTCCAGATTTGTTTTGAGTGCTATTCGGCCTTCCTCCTGCAGTGGTTGTTTAACATGTTGACATTTCTCTCTCTCTGCCTTCCCTCACCACCTGCCCCACCCCTCATCTCCAGCCATAGCTTGTAAGAATTCATTCAATTCTCAGCCCCAGGCTGTCTATTCACCAGTCTCTACTGTCTATTTGCCAGCAGAGTCCGTCCAGGATGAGCATTATTGAAATTGTTAATTTATTTCTATAGCTTCAGTCTCCAGCCTGGAATGGAACAATGAGAACAGAAGTGTTCCAGACACATTGTTTGTTTAATAAAGGAACATTCTTCCAGCTGAACTGTATGGCCATTGAGTTTTCTGATTTGATTGGTTGACTCTCATAGGTGATTTTGTTTTCTCTTGTTAGAGCTGGAGGCAATGGGGAATCTAGGGGTGCATGAGGCCCTTTAATTCCTATATCATTACTCCCCTAACCTCAGTCTCTCACTTAGTCAAAAGACTTGACTTCTGTACCATTGTCCTGCCTCCAGAGAATGGATGAAAGCTGTAAATCTCAGGAAAATGAGTGTGCTGTATGACCCAGGAGAAATAACAGGCTTGCCCCTTCAGACCATCAACTCCTTTGGCTTTGAGAAGGCTGTTGATTTTATTATTAATCATTGAGTTTGATCTGATGCATTTCACAGAAACTTGGCTCTGGGTCGTGCTGTTAGCTCCAAGGGCAGAGCTATGCTGATGATGAGATTTTCCTTCACCCCCCCGCCAGATGCAAGAAGTGGTAGGGTAGACATAAATGTACTCCTCTCTTCCTTCTTGAAAGTCTGATTTGGATGCATTTGTGGGTTTCTTTATGTCACTGATGGCATGATTTAAAAATTGCTCTTGACATATTGCCAGAGGCAGGGGGATAGATGGAATGATCTTTGGTGGACCCTTCTTGGTAAAATAGCTCTAAAATTATTTCTTGTTATTTTGTGGACTATACATTTGTTTATTTCTTTTTCTTTTAGATATGGGTAGACTATGATATGACTTAGACTGAAAGAGCTGCCTTGAGCTCACTTTTGTCTACTTCTCTACCCTGGATAGAACCATCACAAGATGCAGAAAATGGATTCAGCTGGGGATAATCAATATCCCCAATATCCATCCATCCATCCATCCATTGTCATTTATTGAATGCCTCTGCTGATCTGCTCCCATTATTTAACTTCCTTTATTATTTTTATTCAGTGAGAATAGACCTTAACCATCCAAATTTTTACTTGCCTCTTTCTCTTATTTGACACAGTTGACCTCTTCCTACTTGAGATTTTCTCTTTTTAAGGTTTCTAGGATCAATGAATGATTTTCCTTGCATCTCCTCTGCTTCTTTGAGTAGCCTTCTTATTCTCTGTCATGTGTTCTTTCCCTCCCATCTACCAGAGTGTTCTCAGAGTTCTGTCCTCGGTGTTCTTTTTCTTTCCCCCTTTATTAGTCTCTTTGAACACTCCTTCTGGGCAATTTCACCCTTGTCACCATACCCAAGTTTTTATTTTCCTACATATAATGACTCTCCAATACCCTTATTTTACCTATATTTATTCCTTGTGCTCTAGGCTCTTAGGCCTGTACCCTGAACACAAATGCCTGAATGTCCAAAAATAGCTCAGTGTGTTCATAGATGAATGCAACATCTTCTCTGTCAATCCTGTACCTTCCTGATTCCCAGCTCTTCCCTTCCTTAGCCATGCCAGAATCTGGAAGCTTCCCCAGATACCTCCCTCCCTTCAGTTGGGTACTAAGTCATGTCAGTTCCATTTCCCTATCGGTGTCTACCTCACCTTCCCCTCTGCCACCATCCTAATTATAGCAATGATTATCTGCTCTTGCATTTTTGCAGCATCTTTTAACTGGTCCCTCGATTTGCTTTCTCCAAATGATCTTCACACTGTATCAGAGTGGTCTTTCTAAATGAAAATCTGATCAAGTCAATTATCTGAAAACTTTAAATGGCTTCGAAACACCCTAGATCAGGTTCACACTCCTTCAGTGTGTCGTGGCAGGTTTCTATGCTTCGCCTGTTGTCTATGTCTTTATCTCTCCAGAAATCTCTCTGTTCTCTGACTTAACCCCAGACACCTACCCGAGGTTCCATATGTACCAATCACTTGCCAGGCTGCTGAGTGCATCCAGTCCTTTGCCTGTTCTCTTCTTTGTACCTGGGATGGACTTTCCTCCCTCGATGTTTTGGTCTTAGCTTAAACATGTCTCTTCTCTGAAGTCTTCCTTGACCCCTTAGGTTTCCCCCTCCACACCTGCAAATTGCACCTCCTCTATTGCACCTGCAAATGTTGTAATAATTTGCTTTATGTCTGTTTCCCCACTAGACAGTGAGCTCCCGGAGGGTGGGATGGTGTGTTCTATCCCTCCAGCCCTAGTGCTTCATAGAAGCTCCTTTACCCCAGAGAGAACTCAGTAAATGTTTTGGGCCATGTAACCCCCTAAGATTAGTTTTCCTCTTCCGATCTGAGCTGTAGATACTTAGTGACTTGTAGGTTTAGAGATTTTCTTCTACCTTATCATATCAGAAACCTGCCAGAAAATATGAGGACTCCTGATGTTAGTTTTGTTTCTCATGTTTCGGCATAGTCAGTGAATTCTTATTTATCTGTCTCCAGCTTCATGTGCCATTTTGATTATTTGAAGGAAAAATTATTGTTAATAAGGAATATTTCACTTGACCCTTAGCCATGACCCTGGTGTTGCTGCCTTGCCTCTGCCCCAACCTCCCACCTGGGAAACAGGGGATGCCTTATCATTAGGCCATGCCTCTAGTGAAGAAATGTCAAGAAACTCTGTCATATCCTTGCAGGCCCTCCTGGCTTGTGGGTCTCCAACCATGCCACACATCTGGGGTTCCCACTGGCCAAGTCTACCATCTTTCTTCCAACCAAATGGTAAGCTTGAGCGGAACATGATTAATAGTCTGCTGCAAGATAAAAGTTTAGAAGGTGTGCCTTTGTTCCCTGTTCCCGTGGGAAACTGAAATATCAGTGCAATAACTGGACAGTTTCCTTCAGGAGGGTGCTAAATCTCAGGGCCACCTCCCCCAGTTTCTCTAAGTAACAAAATACACTGCTTCCAGCAAGTGTCCCCTGGGATGCTTTGTCAGTCCCGGTGTGAGTGTGATGTGCGCATGAATCTGTTGGCTTATGTAAGGGTGGCTGTTTGGCTGTGTTGGTTTCAGATGTTTGTTTTTATGCTATGTGGCCTGGACTTAAGACAAAGTCAATAATGCTAACATCTGGAGCTTTTATATCATAATTAGCTTTTATATCATAATTTATCATAATTCGTGAATCAATGAATTCACAAAATGTCTGGTGCACACTTACTGTAATTCAGGCCCTGTGCTGGGGTGGGTGATACAGTGGGGAGTGCAGTGGTCCCATCCCAGGGTGCAGTGTGGTATAAAGGAAGGGATTTAGACTTGAGGATAAATCTTGAGTCCATCACCTTACTGTGTCATCCCAAATAAATGACTCAACATTTTTGAGTCTCAATTTCTTCATCTATTTAAGTGAGGCTTATTCTACTTCCCTAAATGTGAGCATGAGAGAGAAAATACATCAGCTATAATCTTGTTGGTCTGGTGCCTTATGCCTCGTAGACAGAGTCCTGATTATCGTTATTATTGTCATAGTGATTGTAGTAAATTACAAGACCTAACTCTCTAAACTGCTTGAGCTGATAGGAGTAGCTAAAATTTAGTATTAAAATAGTGTATGTTCCCCAATGCAGACTCATTTCTTAGTGCTTTCCACATATTAATGCATTAAATACTTACCATGACTTTGAGGTAGATATTGTTGTTATCTTGTAGGAGGGAAACAGAAGCATAGGAAAGTGGAATAACTTGCCCATGATCTCATATTTGCTGAGTGTTTGGCCGGGATTCGAACCCAGGCAGTGTTGCTTCATATTACATGCTCTTAACCACTGTGTTACACTCTCTGTAAAATGCTTAGACTGACAGTGTTTCTAAGGTAATAACTGTATTCATTTTCTCAGGTAGCCATAAAATTTACCTCAAACTTGTTAGTCTTCTGGAGGCCAGAAGTCCAAAGTCAAAGGGTCAACTTCTGAAGGCTCTGGGGGGACTGTCCCTCAGTTCTCACCTAGCTCCTGCTGGTTGCCACAAGCAGTGGTGTTCCCTGGATTGTAGCTGCATCCTCCAGAGCTGGTGCGTGAATCTCTGCCTAGGTCTCCATATTGTGCTCCTCTCCCAGCCTCCTCTCTTCCCTCCTCTTCTTATAAGGACACAGTCAAAGGATTTAGGGTCTCCCAACTCAGTATGATGACATCTTTACTGATGACATCTGCAATGACCCCATTTCCAGAAAAAGTCACATTCTGAGAGTCCAGGTAGACAAGGATTTTTGGGAGGCACTACTTAACCATTTGCTCTTTATTTAAAAATGGGACTCAATAAAGGAATATTTATTTACTGTCATTCCAACAGCCAGGGTGGGTAATTTAAATAAGCCTTCAAAAAAACTTAATCATATTATAAGACATGATTTTGCCTGCTGTTTGGGCTGTGGTCAGACAGTGGACTAACAGAGACACTGAGGCTTCCTCAGCTGACCCTGACCCTCCCTGAGCCGGATCTCACAGCCCTCACTTACACCCCAGCTCTCAACTTCTATGAATCAAAGAGCTTCATTTATTTTTCATCTGCTGTGACCTTGAGTTCTTTCATTTCTTGCCTCTGATCAGTGCTCTGATTTGTCTGCCCTCCTGAAATTCATGAGTGAGAATTGAGAGAAGTCGCCCTCACAATCGTTCTGGATGTGTCTGAGTTCACATCGGCTTTTTACAGTGCCCTGGTCATGCCAAAGCCTCAGCCTGGCTCTGCTGCTCCCTGCTCGTCTGTAGAAGGGGCATTACCACACTTAATGACAAGGGTTGTGAATCAAGTGACCTGATGTCTGGGTGCTCCGTCACCTGTTCAGCATAGTGAATGTGTTAGCGGTCAGGCATCTGCTGCAGGATCAGATGCGAGGTCCTGGGAGCGCCCCTAGATGTCTGCCTTGCATGACTGGTTCAGTCCCAGGAGAGCTATCAGTCGGGGATGGTTGAGCGTGGGAGGGGCTGGAGGAATGGATCCAGAAGGTAGAGTGTCTGCTCCAAACTTTTGATCAGGAGATGTGCCCTTTGATGTAGCAGAATGGAGTTCCCTCCAAGAGCAAAGCAGAGGCCAGCAGGCCGGTTTGCCTGCCCTGCATTCTCTGGCAGGTTACGGTACAAAGTTGTGTGGTTGGGGTTTGGCCCTGGGCCAGCCTCCCCCTGGGGCATGCCTGCCTCCAAATATCTCATGATTTGTCCTAGTGATGACTTCTTGAGGCCATATGATGGGAACCTGTACCATCATATCAGAACGTTAGTAGGGCAGATACTTATTGGACTCTCCTATACACCTAGCACAGAAGTAGTGCAAGAGGTACAAGATACCAAGCATCAGGAAGCTCACAGCCCATTTTTGCAGAGAGATATGTACACAATCACAGCAACAGGAAGGGCCTGTCAGCAAGACCTGCCCTGTGTCAAGGTTTAGCAGTTTCTGCCCTGCAGGCCCAAACCAGCCTACTATTTGTTTTTGTAAAAAAAATTGTTCTGGAAATCAAGCCACACCCACCTGTTTATAGATTGCCTTTTGCGTAACAGCAGAGTTGAGAGGTTGTGACAGACCCCAGGAGACCTGCAAGGCCTGCCACATTTACTCTCAGCCCTTCTTTAGAAAGTTTGCTGACTTCTGTCCTAGATAATGGGTTAGCAGCAAGAGTTCTCAGTAAAAAATAAAGAACGCTGGTCTCAGGAACTTTCTGGAGTTGTGTATGAGCAACTAATGCAGAATCCAGAGGCAGTTGAACTGTGAGGTCTTTGACTGGAATGCAAGAAGCTGGGAAGCAGGCCAGGAGGGCATGAGGCAGGCAGGGCTGGGGGGCTGTGAGCTTAGGGGCACTTTCACAGGTATATGGAAGAGATGAGCAGGGGAGACCCCAGACAAGGGGCCAAGCAGGAATAGGAGATTGTGATAACAGAGGTGGGTGGATGGAAGGCCATGTTGTGCTTACAGGGAGAGTCAATGTAAAACATCCAAGAGGCGCCACTGTGGAGCCAGAAGGACTTCATGGGTCCTCTCCCCTCTTGCCCCCTCACCCCCCATCACGTAAGTGAAGAAAGGTGAAGGGAAGGATATGACTAATCTAAGCTTATCCAGCTAGTGAGTGGCCTTGGTATTGTGATGTGCAAGGAAAATATGTTCTTGGTCACTCGGATGACCGAAATATATTTTTCATATGTATTTGTTCTTTGTCTACATTCCTGGCTCAAAGGAACCCAAAACCTTGGCTTGTGGACAGTGATCAAGTTGTCTCTTGTCATGTGGATTAGGGGACTTTGGGAGAAATACCTGAGGATGGGGGCTGGTTGCCAGTAGAGCCAACCAAGTGATTGGAGTTCGGGCCTTCCAGTCCCACTCCATGTCCCTGGGGAGAGGGGTTGGGGGTTGGATTTAGTTGCAATGGCCAATGAGTTCTTTCATCATGTCTCTGTAATGAAGCCCCCATAAGAGCGCCCAAAGGAGGGGCTTTGGAGAGCTTCTGGGTTGCTGAGCATGTGGTGATCTGGGGGAGATGGCACACAGAGAGGGCAGGGAGTTCCACACCCTTCCCTGTCCCTCAACCTCTGCTGTTCCTGATTATATCCTTTGCAATAAATTGGGGTTCTAGTGAGTAAATGGGTTTCCAGAGGTCTGTGAGCTCCTCCAGCATATTAATCAAACCTGAGGAGGGGTTCCTGGGAGCCTCTGATTTAAAGCCAGGCCCCCTCCATTTTGTAACACCAACAAAAAACCCTCCCTCATCTAGAAATGAAGAATAAGTGCAATGAAACTCTATCCACCCTTTGTTCTGTCTTCCCCCATCTCCTCTTCATCATAAACCATTCACTGGCTCCATCCGTATTCCTGGGAACTTGGAAGAATGACAGCATTACATCACTAACAAGATTCCGTGTCCCTCGGGTTGATAGTGGCATCAGGAACAAACATTGATGAGAAAACACCTCTTGGGGAAGTGAGCACTTTGCCTCCTGGCACCAGACTGCCCGGCCTCTCCTGGGACCTGGAACTATGCAGGCCTCCACCCCCTCCCATGCCGTCCCCCCTCATGCAGTCCCAGGACTCCCGCCATTCAGGGAGCTGGGTTTTGGGGGAGCCTATTCTGCCAACTCCCTTGATGGCCATCTCCATTAAACACCTCCATGGAAAGATATTTCTCCTGGTTCAGAGTTTGGCATTCTGTGTGCCATTTAGAGATGCACAGGTGACAATCTGAACCTGGTGTCTGGCGTCTTAGGAGAACGAGCCTTTGCTTTGTAGACTCTGATACTATCTCCAGGTCAACAGTGTCAGGATTGAACTCCATTGACTTGAATTCTGAAGTGTTTGTCGGTGTGGGGAAACCTACCCCCCACCCATCCCAACCCCCTGCATTGGAATTGGATGCAGGAACACTATTCCACACACATCTAGTGGCCACCCCACCCCACCCTGCCCTGCCCTAACCAGGGTGCTCTCCTCTTTAGTTGTGCACTGAGTCCTAGGACCCCAACCTTATGACCTGGCTCTTTAGGGGAAGGAACTGGGAAGCTCCCAGCAGCCTCACTCTGTCAAATTTTCTGTGATCCCCAAACTCCCAGCCTTTCCCCCTAGCCTCTTATAGGATTTTCTGGAAGCTACTTGCAAGCTGCAAGCTACTTGAACACAGAGTCTCTGTCGGCTACATCTCTGCAAGGCCCTCCTTGTTCATACTGGAACTCCAGTTTGCAAAAGTGCTGAGGCTCCATGCCCATCTCCTGGAGCATGCAGGCGGCATGTCTGGGCTTCTAGAAACATCCCCTCCGGAAGCCTGCTTTCGAGGCTGTCGCTGAGCCCTGACCAGCTTTGCAGCTGCCCGTGCAGTTTGTCCCAGGCTCTGGCCACCTGCAAAGCTTTTCTTCCAAAATGCTTCACCACCCCTGAGCCAGGAGCTTCTTTAAATGCTGAATGGCTCCCAAGCAGCCGCGTCAGCTCAGGGAGGATTCAGTCGGGATGCCGTGCATCTTCAGTGATTGACAGAAACACCTCATTTGTCCTGACGTGTTGACGGAAAGGCTAGAAGAGCAGCCAGAGACGGCGCTGCAGCTCACCCTGTCCCTAATCGACAGACCATACTCCTCCCTGCTCTTTCAAGCTTTGGACAGACTCTCCTTGGCTTCCCCAGCAGGCTGGATGGGACCCAACCCAAGTCCCTCTGGCGAGGCAGGGATGCAGCGAGAATGTGGCGGGGGAGGAGAACGCAGTGGGCATGTGGGGAAATCAAGCTGGGCAGTTTTTACTCCTGGGGAACTCAGATGTGCATCTCATCTGCACAGCAACGCTTAGCAAGGCTTAGCTGACCCAGCAACGCTGGGAACAACATGGGCCAAAATTCAAGAGCCTGGGGACACCAGTGGAGGGGGGAGGGGAGAGAGAGAGAGAAAGAGAGAGAGAGAGAGAGAGAGATTTTAGACAATTATAGGCAAAATGTACACATTTCTGACCCTGACTGGACCAATAAACCCTCAGTTCTCACCCCTTCTCTCTTTCTTCTGAACTTAGTGTCTTATTCATTCACAGCAATATAAAAATTGGTCACTTAAAGTAGACTTGTTGTCCAGCAGCACAGGTTGCCACCTATTGAGAAAATAAAAACCCCAGTGCAAATAGTCCCCTATCGCCCTGCTTCCTCTCCACTCTGCACAATGGTCCAAAAGGACCACATCTCCATTCTAGAGCCAAGGACCAGAGAGGGTAAGTAACTGCCCAAAGTCACACAGCAGGAACTGGAGGATTTTGGGTTCCACACCTGTTTCTATCCATGATGCCAGGCCTCCTCCCCACAGTGGGCACATCCTTTTCCTGGGATGAGGATTATGTAGGAAGCTTGTCCAGAACACTGACAAGTGTTCACTGTCGGCAGAAATGGAGGTCGAGGTAGCATGAATTTTTTTAAATGAGATATAATTTTTTTTTAAAAAAAGATTTATTTATTTAATTATACAAGCACTGGGTACAGTCAGAAGCACGGGAGGGTGAGAGAATTCACCAGAGCCAGAGCGGGGAACAGAACAGGCAGACTGATTAAGCACACTGCTGAAGGGAGCAGTGGGCGCGGTAGGAGAGGTCTGTCGTGCCATGTGGGACCCTCGCTGGTGGCCGGGGATTGAACCGGTGCTGCAGAGGCTGCGGGCAGCTTCGCAACCCAGCGCTCAACTGCTGCGCCATTGGGGAGGCCCAAGAGATATAATTCTTATACCATAAAATTCATCCTTTAAAGTTACACAGTCTCGAGTTTTTTAGTTTATTCACAAAAGTGGCTTGATTTGAATCCCTTCAGAAAGGCCCCTGGACCTTTGCCCTCTCTCCCCCATCAGCCTCTGAGTGGGCCCAGTGTCTGCTCTGACTCATTGGTGGATAAGGCCTTCAGGGCCCTACATAGTTCAGCTGGATAGTGGATCTTCATCAGCCTTTAATACCTCCAAAGGGTGGTAAACTAGTCACTTGACAGTCCCTGAGTCAGGGAAACTAAAGCTAGACTAGGAGCTTCTTGAGGACATCTCAGGGGCTCCCTTAGCTGGAAGTGATGTGGGTGAAATGGCAGGGAAGTCAGGATGAGGGAGAACTCTGAACAGACCCTTTGCAGTGGGGCAGAGGCAGGTGAAGGTCCTGTGGCAAGCTCTCAGAAAAAGCTGGGTACCAGGAAAGGGAGAATTGAAAACAGATTTCACTCTTTTCTCATTTCCCTGTGCCTGTTTAAAGGTGGCTGACTCCCTGGGAGTCACTTCTGGACTGTTTCTCTGAATCTCTTGGTGGCAGGATGAATAAAAAGAACTTCGAAGATTGCACAACTCTAGATTTCTCTGGTCTCAGAGACATCCCTGAAGCTTTCAGAGCATATCTCGTGTGCAAGATCAAGGAAGGATTTGGAGTAGGGTCAGGGCTAAATGGGTGTCCTTGTGGGCTTCGGCTTTAGGAGACCTACCTGTTGGTTCCATTTGGGGTGCTGACTCTGCCCTGGGCGCTGTGCTAGGGACCTAGGTATTTGACGAACAAGCAGGGACCAGGTTTTTAAATCATTATTTTTTGATCCTTAGAAAATATAGTCAGCCTTAGCCAGGCTTCTTCTGCTTTGGCTACTGGTCATTTATAACCCTTCTAGATGACTTATTTTCAGATTATATTCTTGAGAGCAGGTTTTGCTTTGGGATTTGGAAAGGCTATCCAGTGTTACTATTCTTTCTCTCTCTGGCAATCATGTGAATCAGCATCCAGCATTAAGAATAAGGCCACAGCTAGCTCATATAGGATCTTTGTTCCAATCAGAAAATAGTCTCTCTTCTTCAAGATGTTTTTCTTCCATCTTTTGAACATTGTCTTAATGTGATGATTGTCTTAATGTTGGATTAAGGCTCCTTACTGCCAGAAAACTGTCACAATAAATACACAAGTTTAAGCTATCTTCTTTATGGTTGGTGACCCTAAATGGAGCATCTTTGTGCAGTGCACAGCCTGAACAACTGCATGCAGTTACCTTGGTTAGGATAGCAATAGAGTTCAATAGATGCCTTTGCTAGTCGGTATGCACTGCATTTTTCACCCAGCAGAGAGATGTCTCATTTGATCCTCTCAAGTTTTAGAATGTCAGAACAGGAATGGAAGTCTATTTTTTTTTTAATATGTATTTATTTATTTATACATGCACTGGGTACAGTCAGAAGCGCAGGAGGGTGAGAGAATTCACCAGAGCCAGATCGGGGAACAGAACAGGCAGATGAACCGAAATACACTGCTGAGGGGAGCAGCAGGCGTGGCAGGAGAGGTCTGCGTGCCATATGGGACCCTCGCTGGTGGCCAGGGATTGAACCAGAGCTGCAGAGGCTGTGGGCAGCTTCGCAGCCCAGCGTTCAACCGCTGCACCACCAGGGGAGGCCCAGGAATGGAAGTCTTAGGGAGAGAAGACAAAAAGAAATATAGTCTGATCTATTCTATATGATGAAATTTCTTTGATTCTTTTTGTTGTGGTTCACTTGGGGGTTTTTTCAGGGGACTGGGAAATTTGCAGCTAATCAAATGACATTTGTTGTCCAATGACTTAAAGGCCATGTCTGTAGACTGAAGTGCCAGGAGAATTCACACCTTTCATGAAGTCAAAGATCTTTCATGGGAGGGGACTTTCCCAGTTCAGTGCTATCCTTTTATAGGTAAACAGAAAGCAAAGGCCCAGGGAAGTTCTGGTGAGACTTTCCAATGCCCACAGCGCTGGTACCAGAACTTGGGTCTCTGTGTCTCATCAACTTGTCCATTATCTATCTTGGGTCCCCAGGGGCTGGGCAATGCTGGGATAGTGTGGGTCCAGATGAGCCGGAAATACTACGGGCTTGCTTCTCCAGAGATCTTTGGAATGGTGGAATGTCCTATTGACTTGGGATGAAATGAAGCTGCTATGCAGAGCAGTCTCTCCAAAACACCCTCTGCCTTTGGCTTCTCTAAGGGAGATTTTTTCAGCGCTTTTGGTTTTTTACTTTCCCTTCCCGTGGTCTCGATGCCAAAGTAGGCCAAGCTTCAAAGCAAATTTTTGGTATTTATTTCCTTCATCCCTTATAACACACACATTCAGTAAAACTCTGGTATTCTGGGATTTATGAGGGGCTCCTGTCTTTCTTCATAGGAACTTGACTGGACAATGGCCCTGCAGCTGTTAGCTTCTCTCCAGGGCCAGCAAGCCTTCCTCATGTTCCCTAAGAATGAGCTCTACTTGTTCTCTCTCCTGTTGCTTTTGGTTATGATGATCGATTATGAAGTTTCCAGCTGAAAGGGGGCAGGTGCCTGAGGAAGACTTCTATAGTTTTGGGGAAACCACTCCCTACCTCTCGACCAAATCAGAGGGGCCATTGTCACACAAGGGTCACTTGTCTCAACACATCCCTCTTGTTTGTCTTCTTTCCCCTGCATCCTAAGTGACTACTGGCTTGCCTTCTGCTCCAATAAGGGTTAAACAGACAATATGCGCTTGCTTCGGGGACCTGAAGAAAAAGATGAGAACTTCAGAAATAATCTTGTCCATGAGCAGTGGGAGGGAGCAAGTCTTTGTTGCTTGAGATGATGCCAACCCTCCTTTGGTGGAGACCGCTGCGTGGCTGGCTCAGCACCATGGCGGATGCTGGGAGAAGCCCAGTGAGCTGCTGGGATGGCTTTGTCCCCTGGGTGCTGAGAGTGTGCTTGGAGAAAGGGAGCCAGATGTGATACCCAGAGGTTGCGGTGCTGCATGTCACAGGGTGAGTGACAAGTGAGGAGAGCCTCGCTCTAAGCATCCAGAAGGGCTTCTTGGAGAGGACGTGACTTGACCGAGCACTTGAATAGGGGTTCGCCTTTGGAGGTGAGCCTCGGACAATGCTGGGTGGCTGGTATCCATTTGGTTTCCCCTCTAGGCTTGTGACCCCTAAGTGTCACTCCTCTCTGCTCTTCATTCTCTCATTTGCCACCTGTCACCCACCCCACCCCAAGCCCCTCCTTTCCTCAGCCTTTGTCCAGCTTCCCTCTCCCCCCTCCCAGTGTCGATGTTTCTGATTATTCCCCCCAGTTAGACTTACTTGCATTCTTCTGCATTGAGTCTCATTTTGTTATTTCCTGTCCCATATTTTCTAAACTCCCCAGGTCCCTTCTCATTTATTTCCCCGTCCTCTCTGGTGCTGTTTGCAGCACCGCCCCGTTTGTTATCATCTGCAGATTTAATTAACATGGTCGATGGCCCCTTTTCTTCCAGACAGGAGGCTGTGGGGCGGGAGGGGCTGTCCCCTGCAGGCCCAGCTCCGCAGCGGTGTGTGTGCACAGGGTCATGGCTGCGGAGAAGCCTGCTTGGCTGCATTGAGGGGACATGTTCCAAACTGGGCTCTCGCCTCTTGAGGGGAAAAAAATGCCCCAGGAGCCAGGTTTTTCTGGGAAAAAAGGGAGGATGCTGGAAACTGGATTGCACAAACCCCCTCCATTCCAATTCCTCTGGCCAGAACACACCATTTGCAGAATCTACCTATTGTTAGCGGTGAGCACCTATTATGTGCCAGGCATTGTGCTAGGCTCTTTCTCATATTATTGCCAATCTTCACAAGCATGCCCTGAGGTCACCTGTTCATTTTGGTTGATGTTTCTTATTTTACCAGAAATGAAACTGAGACTCAGAGAGAAGACACAACACATCCAGGGTCACACAGGGAGCACATGGTAATGTTGGGACATTAAGCCAAGTCTCTCTGGGTTATTCCTTAAATGCACCCTGCTTCCCAGAGACCCCATCTACTTCATCCCCTGGCCCTCAAGCCACTCAAGGTTAATGGGTTATTTTCATAGTATTCTTGGCAGATTGCCTAATTCTGGATACTTTTGGAAGTCCACCAAGCAATCAACTCCTGTATTCTTTTTTATCATCTCAGTTATAGGTCTTTTCCTGAGTGTCCCTGATCAGCTCATCAATATCAGATTCAAGATTCAAGATCAAGATTTTAGCTGGGCCTCCCTGGTGGTGCAAGGGGTTAAGCGTTAGCACTATGAAGCTATCCACAGCCACTGCAGTATGAGTTTGATCCCTGGCCAGGGAGGTGACCCACATGGAGCAGCAGACCTCTCCTGTCACTCCTGTTGCTCCCCCTCAGCAGTGTATTTCAGTAGATCTGCCCGTTCTGCTCCCCACTCTGTCTCTGGTGAATCCTCTCACTCCCCCACATCTCTGACCTGCACCCCAGCTCTTGTATGCATAAATAAATAAATCTTTTAAAAAAGATTTTAGCTAATTGAATAGCATTTATCAACCAATATCTTTAAGCTCTACCTTAATATCTCTCATGTTTGATTCTGGTGGGCTGGGTTTCGGGCATGGTTTGATTATTGCTGACACTGGCTTTTATGTTGGGTCTGACAGATCTGTAGGGAATCCACTGGTCTTTGACTTCAGCTCCTGATTCTTGATGGAGCACTATGTACTTCAGGACTATATATATTGTGTGGGACTTTCCAGTGTGTTGAAACGAGTTTGGCATCGCTTCCTTCATCCACTAAAAGGTAGTAGAATTCCCCGGTCATTGTGACAATTGAAGCACCTACCCATTTCCAGGGGAATGGCACAACTTCGTGGTTTGCATAAGGGTGACACAGAGACCGTTTCAGAACCAAAGTGGGGCTGTGCAGAGGCTGGCCTTCCAAAGATCAAGTAGGTTATCCCCTTAAAATAGTTGGTTTGAAGAAAGCGTTCTTCAGCTAAAGACAGCTTCTAACTAGAGATGTTGAAGATTTTACTACTTCTTTGTATGTCATCAAAGTCTATCCTGCCTTCTTATTTAAGATCTTTGTGAAGGAGTAGTAACCCTTGGGAAGAAGGACCAGAACCCCACCATCAGGAAAGCAACTTGCTCTGAACTGGAGAAGGTCACAGTGGCACATGGGGTGTTTGTTGTCTTTATTCTGCTGGCCACAACCTAAACCCACACTAGAAGAGACAGATGGTTGCCACTGCTGCCCACCTATTATATTTCTTGGTCTCACTGGAGAATGGAAAGTAGTTTAACTTGAGCTCCATTGAGAAAGGAGGATGCCATTCTTTCTGTCTTCTAAGAAGGGGGCTCTCCTAGTTCCTTGTCCTGGTGAAGGGATGGTGAATCTGGGTGAAGGTGCAGGGTTGACCCTCAAGATCACTCTAGCAAAGTTCATGGGCTACAGCAACAAGGTGGGCAATTTGGCCACCATGGATCACACCTCAGCCCTCTGGCCTCCTGGCTTCCTTTCTGCCTGAGGCAGATTGGTCTCCACCTGCCACACTTGTTCCTCATGGCACCTTTACCCATTCTGTTCCTTCTTTGCTGTGCCACCCACAATCCTTTTTGCACATGTAAATCCCATCTTACAATGTTCAAAATGCAACTCAGTTCTCTCTCCCCTCCATGGCATCCTTTCTGGCTCCTCTAGCCCAGAGTCAGCTTTTCCACTGACTTCTTTTGGTTGCAGTGAAAGAAAATCCAACTCAAATTGGCTTAAACAACAAGGCAGATTTACAAGCTCATGGAGTCAGGATACCCGTGTGTCTGGTGAGACTTGATCCAGCCATTCAACTGACATTCTCTCGATTTCTCCATCTTTCTTCTCAACCTTTCGCAGGGTCCACTTCATCTTCTATTTACTCAGTGGTCTCTTGGCTTCATTTATGAAGCTAATTAACTGCCACTATTCTCCCCAGAGTGCTGGCAGAAAGAGAAAGCTGCTTTCTGAGGAAACCTGGCCGATATTTCCTCACATCTCATTGGTTCTGACTGTATTACAAACATATCCCAGAACCTATGAATGTGGCCAGGGAGATGGATATGCTGCTTGGCTTCAGCTGATTGGATCCATCCCTGGAGCTGGTGGAGGGGTCAATTCCACTGAAAACATACAGCTGAGCTCCAGGAGGCGTTTCTCCCAGCAAAATCTGGCAATTATTGATGAATGAAAGCAGAGACAAGCGATGAGCATTCATTAGTCGTCCTGTCCATTTGGACATTAATCACTCCAGTCGTGCTGCTGTTCATCTATCTTGTGTGTTAGATATCATTTATCAGGTTTCCAAAGAGACTGAAGCCAGATGATAGCTTGTGTTTCTTCTGTATGCCCTTAACCCTGAGCACATAGCTGAGCCTGGGGTTGCTGCCCAGTAGATATTAGTTGAATTGAAATATCCTGGGATGATTGAGTCAGAGGAAGCCGTGGAGATACTCCTCAGGGAGGAGCAAGTCACTGTGAAGAGAGACAGGGTACATTTGGGGGGAGGGGCTGGAGAGCTAATTACCGACAGCAGGAAGGTTTAAAGCAGGAAACAAAAGTATCAAAATCAAAGAGTCACATAAGTTTCGAGTTAGGAGGGACATTGGAAATAGGGGTACTTTTAGAGGGAATATGATGAGCTTTTAAATGCCTGAAATTGCTTCTCTCTGAGTGGGTCATTTATCATTTGGGTCAAAGGAATGAAGGTCAGGAAGCACAGGCTGAGCATTCCTGCCCAAAGATTTGAGAGCTATTGAGTTAAGTGAGGTGAATTCTTTGGATCACTAATGTCTCTTTGCTGATCCATAGAGTGACCCTGACTTACTGTCCAATCTGGGGTATTTTTGATAATGTTAAAACTACTAACCTGGCTGGGATGATGAGGCAAGCTATAGAACTGGGACTGTCCCAATGCAACCAGAACCTACAGATCATCCTAGGTTTAAGTATCTGTCAACTACCCAATCGGTGGACCCCTTGCTGAATGAGGGGACCCCTTGTCCACCACTCTGCATTATTCTTCTATTCTTCTGGACACGGGAGTGTGTGAAGCAACCTGGGGTGGGGGGTGAGAAGCACGCGATTGCTGAGAGCTGGCATTCTGCAGTGTCTGTTTCCACTTGCAGGATGTCCATTGTCCCAAACGGTTTTACTGCGATGCATAGGAAAGGGCATTATTTTCCTTGGGTCTTACCTCGTGGTTTCTCTGTGACCTTTTCCTCTCCACCTGGGGCCAGGCCTGGGTGCCCGAAATCTGATTGTCGGCCCTGAACTTTCTGTATTTTGTGGAAAATTCCTGTCTTGTCTGCCAACATCTTCAGGGCTTATGGATTTCTAACTTTTCTGGGGGGTAGAAATTTGGCTCCTGAATTCCATGCAGGTGGTTTCTTTCTGCATTATAAGTTCCCAGAAGCAACATTCTCACTTACCTATAACCTCACCTGGTGTTGGCCCAGGTCCATGCCTGGAACTGTTGGTGTGGTGGGCTCAGCTCTGGTTTCTCTCAGGTGGGGTCCCTGAAGCATGGCAGGATTCCCATGGAGGTCAAGGGCATGTATTCTGTGGTCCCATGGGCGTGCTCTGTACTTTGAGTCTTAAGACAGAGATTTAGCAGTGGGTCCTCCTGAGTCTGCCCTTTAAAAAATCCCTTTACATATAGTTTGCAAAATACTTTCATGTATATAATCTCATTTGATTTTGAAATACCATGGAATTAGTATTAACTTTTGCATATTTTTTTATGAATTTAAATGGTCAACACCAGAAGTACCCTATCTTTGTGAAAACATAATCTTTTTTCAAAACAAAAGACATTGTGAAAAGTGTGGCATTATTTTGCATGTTTGTCGATCTTTCCCCCAGCTTTATCGAGGTACAGGTTAAGTGCACTCTGCTGAGTTTTGATGTATGTATGCACCTGTGAAGCCATCATCCTACTCAAGAGAATGAATGCATTTATCGCTCCAAAAGATTCTGTGTGGTCCTTTGTGCAGTTAGTTTGTCCTCTTCTTCTTCAGGTGCTGTTATGATTAATCATTGCAATTACTTTAACATCACCTCTAAGTTTTCAGAGCTTGGGTGCCTTGTCAAAAATGGTGCAACTGCTAATAGACAGCTGGGGCTCAATAACTGGGGCCGGGTCTCCAGCCCCCCATGCTCATGGCATGGTCAGAACCTGTCCCACCTGGCGAAGATGTCACTTTCTTTCTTCTGCGGGATTTTTGAAGATGAATGAAGCCACTTTGCTTTGTTCTCTTGCTGTCTCCTCATGGGGTTCTCCTCCCAGCTGTGGATCTTGGGGGCATCTGTGTGGAGGAGCTGGGTGGGGAGCAGTTCCTCTCAGCCCTTGCTCTGTAAAAGAGTCTGGTTCCTCAGTTTTCCTGGGTACCCACTCACTGATTCATCTCTGTTTGGGCACTGAGCAGAGATTCTCAGGGTGGTGGTCCTCAGGAGAGCCAGGAGAGTGCACAGAGGAGGGACCTGGCCCAGAGAAATTCTCTAAGCATCTGGCTGTGTTGGTCGCTGATCCAAGGGATCCTCACAGTCATTCTGAAGAAGGCCCTCCCCTTCCTGGAACTGGCAATGGCCATTTGTTTTGGGGAAAAGAGTAAGAATGGCCAAGTTTTTATTTCTATAAGACCCTGGCTGTGTTGTCCCCAGTCTTTGGTTGGGGCTAGGTAAGACCTTTTCTGTCAAAGGGACACATTGCTGGTAGCTTTGGGTCACTGTGACGGGGCTCAGTGGGTATTGGGTCCTGCCCTCTATTTTGTTGATCACTTTCGTAGCCTCACCTTGGCCTAGGAGCAGAGGGCTGCAGAGTGTCCTTACTCTCACCCAGGGCTCCTCAGGAAAGCGTTTTCATCTCCAGTTAGGATTTCTTCCATGTCTCTGGGGGAGTCCAGCAAAGCCTGTTTCCTGATCAAAGGCTGGAGGGTCCTGATAGTGTCATGGATTCCACCTGATAGTGGAAGGGATGCCAACAGTGACACAGTGTGGGTCTGCTAAACTTAAGCAACCTGTTAGGCTGCCATTATGGATACCTGCAGTTCTGCATTCCTATGCAAGGTCAGAACTGCCCTTCAGAACCGGTCAATCAACCACAGGAGCCAAACCTTACAAGGTGCCTTTCATGTCAATCAAGAGCAGAAAGCTTGATCACTCTGGGAAGGGTACGCATCAAGAGGTATGACTGGGAAAGCCTGGAGGGCTGAGGATGGATGCATAAACTTACTCCCAACTCATACATCATGAGGTATGACTGGGACAGCATCCTGCATTACATCACCTGCTCCACCACTCTGGTGTCTTTGTCAGTGTGATGTTGCCCGAGGCAACAACTCAGGTAGGTGACTGTTTTTCAAACGGAGCAGCAGCGAGAACCATGAGAACTGGTGCATTTCCTCTCTCATTTCCAATGTCCCAAAGCTGCCCCCACTCCCTGGTCTGGGACTGTGGCTTCCCGGCTGTGATATCCCTGACATAACGCTTCCTGCTGTGAGCACATCACCCACGATGAGCTGGCAGTCCCTGGGGTTTTTGCTCACCCCTTTGTGGGCCCTGTGCCCTCCGTCTTTCTGCTCCACCATCACTTAGGCTGGTGATAGCGGGCAGGGGTGTCACTTAGGCTGGTGATAGCAGGCGAGGGCGGGATATTCCCTCACCTCGATTGCCTACACGCCCGTCCCCCACCTTCCCCTGGCAGCCACGTTCCTGGGCCACGATGTGCTGCAGCTGATGTTCTCGGCTCACAGCAGGGCCTGGAACCAGAGCACACACAGGCGTCTGGGGTCAGCGTTGAGGTGGCTTGGCAGGACTGTGTGGGAAGAAGGCTGTGGAGTATCGGTTTCCAGTGCTTGGCTGGGGCTGCCTCCCATTCACTCCTGTCTCTCTAGAGAGAGGACGTGGTCTCGGGAAGCCACATGCAATCTTTGGATAACAACGAGATGTAAACAGTGAGGATAATCTCAACAGGAGTGCGAAGCCTCTGGTTCCTGCTGAGGGCCCTGAGCAGCGGCTGGTCACTGGAGAGAGATGGCTGGGCAAGCACCTCCCCTCTCCACCGGCCCGCACGCCCTCAATCCCATTGGAAGGGAGGGGCTGCAGGCCTGTCCGGATGGGTTGGGAGCCCTCAGGAGTCACTGAGGCTACTCTTATGGGCAGTGTGGGGTTGGCGGAAGGAGACCTGGTTTCCATTCCCGGCTCTGCTGCTCACTAGTGTTTCCATGCAGGAGCAACTCAGCCTTTTGAGCTCGAGGTCTCCATTTGTTACTTGCACAAGCTGTTAGGTGACCTTGAAGGTCCAGCGTCCTTTGACCAAATCAGTTCACTCTGCAGTTCCAGCAGCTGCCTCTGCTGTGAGCCCTCAGCAGGGGTACCATGGAAGCTGAGTCTTGGCAAGTAAAGATACCAAAGAGTTTTACATTTGAAGTCTTTTTCCCCCAAAGTATCCCTGATTCTTCTTCATGTTATAGCACCCTATAAGGGTGTAACACCTTCATGTTACAACATGCCTGTAAGGCAGATGGTTTCCAGGTCTATGCAATCCCATTCAGTTTAGGTTGGGTTTGAAAGCCCCAGAATAAGACAGTGCCTGCCATGGGCCCCTAGGAAAGGTGAATGATGTTCAAATGTTGTGGGGAGCCAGGCTACCGATAGGGAGACCCCTGTGTCAAGTCTCCACACTCTTCCTGCCTCCTCCTTTATGTTGTATGAGTCTATGTTCACCTCCAGTTCTAGATTCCTGGATTAGTGAACAGCATGGCAGAAAAGGACCACGATAACTATGTGTTAGCCCCACACAATTGCATTCCAGCTTTCGTTTTCGTTGAGAACACGCTCTGCTTGAATCAGGAATGGAGGAGACGCGTGCTTTGCTGAAGGAAACTAATATCCCCACAATGGGAAATGATTTTGCATGACTTACACTGAGGCTGGGCTCGCTTCACCAGGTTAGGGAAACCTAAGTTATGTTAGAAGCAGCAGTGAGCCTTGCATACTCTTAGTTTTGGCTGTTGATACCAGAGATGAGCTTAGAAATTGGGGAGAATTCACACTGAAGTCCTTTTCCTGCATTTTGTCAGAACTGTGTCTAGTGTTTCATCTTAGGACGATCTCCTAGATTTCTGTCCATCTTTTGATTCAATTTAGTCTAAAAGGGGTGTCTTGGTGGTCTGTTGCAGTCCGCAGAGGTGGCTTTTATTTTATTATTTGTTTACTTTTAATTCTTAAAAGAAATGTTGTATTGATGTCCCATTAGTTGACATTGCTGTTAGTGTTTTGGAAGTACATGATCTCCCCTCCTTTAGATGTAGTCACCGTAGTGCGCCCGACACCCAAGCACCCAAAGTCCCCCATGTCAGGTTTGTCTGTCTCTGATGAGAAAAGAAATTCATCAGGTACACATAATCTGCCTGGATTTGGATACTTTTACATCAAGCTAACCATGTAACCTTGGACAAATTATTTAAATTTTCCCTGCCTTGATCCCCTCAACTGTAAAGCAGAGATAGTGATAATGCCTGCTTGACAGCATGGTTGTGAATATTCTATGAGCTAAACCACAAAACAAGCTCTGTCCCCGCACATGACACATATTCAACAAATATGCATCCTGGCTATTAGGATTTCCAGGATTTGATGAGTGTTGCTAACCACAGGTATATGTTCTGAGAACTGTGCTGCTAGTGATATTTTTGCTGTGCAAATGTCATGGGGTGTTGTAATGGCAGGAGCACACGGAGCAGGATCTCTATGATCCAAGCAGACGGGGTAAGAAGAAGTCCTGGAGCCCTCAGTGGCTTTTGCAGGATTTTGTTGGGATTTACCAGGTACACAGCAGGC
The DNA here is from genome assembly GCF_014898055.3 of Talpa occidentalis. Classification (NCBI taxonomy): domain Eukaryota; kingdom Metazoa; phylum Chordata; class Mammalia; order Eulipotyphla; family Talpidae; genus Talpa; species Talpa occidentalis. The sequence goes on from NW_023601653.1 coordinate 70,362,898, forward strand.
AAGGGTGGTGGGGGGCCGGGAGGCTGGTAGGCCTCCCAGCCCCCAGAAAGTCTTCACTCTTTCTGGGCTCTCCGGCGTTCCCTCATGGCCTTTTCTTCTCTGCTCCTTTTGCTCTTTTGTTCTCTTCTGCTCTCTGCTCTACTGGTGTCCCTGTGACGCTGTCCTTAGAAGCCCAGTCTCAGCCCAGGTGTACCCACTTTCGCATGCCCACACCCTACTCCAGGAGCCCGCCATCAGGCATGCATTCGGGACCATAGGGATCCATCATCAATCCTAATGGCGGGAGGGCAGAAAAGACTGATACTTTTTACCTTACCCTACAAGTGTAGTTACACCAACTTAGATGGCACCGTGGGTATCACCCAATGGTATTGCCTAATGAGTCCACGGTCTATATACAACCTGTCAGTGACCGAAGTGTCAAAACTGACACATGATTGTATTTGTAAACAGCGGACAACCTAGGACTTTCATACCAGAGTTCAGTCTTCTTGTGAAGTCTTGGTTTAGTTTTTATTCCTCCCTCTTATAAATCATAAGCCCATATAAATCCCTAAGCTGGTGGTATGTTCTCAATGTTTAAATTACTGAATATACTGTGGAGCTGCCATTCAAAATCAGAGAAATAGTCTTCACCTGCACGATGAGCATCATAAAATAGCTTTTTCTCTTACTTATCATTTCAAAAGCATCTGTGAGTGTCCTCACAGTCGGTACACCCAGAGGTAGTAGGCAAACTGTTTTCACTGTTAATCTTCAATACTAAACCAAGATCTGAGAGCCTATGCTTTTTATTAAATTTTTTTTTACTGTAGTAACATTGATTTATAACATTTTACAGGTTTCAAGTAGACAGCCGTTTAAATCAGCTGCTGTATATACCACATTAAAAAAATCTAGTGTTTTTTTGGGTCTTGGAATGCTCAAAAATTTCATGTAAATTAATGGTAATTGCTTCCTTGCTTTATATCACTTCGGTTTAAGAAAGGTTTCACTAGGAATGCTGCTTTCAGAGAGCGGGGGATCTTGTGATTTAATATAAAGCTCCTTTCTCCTCAACATGGGTCCAGAAAGGGTCAAAGGAATAGGAAGCTGTGAGCATTTCTCTCCACAGAGCACACCCAGTAGGGTCCAGCTTCCACTCTGTCCCTCAGTGACCTTGTCCAAATGTAAATGGCACGTTGGCCAGCACTCCATGTCTGCCCACGACAGTGCTGGGTTTTATGTGCCTTCCCACAGCCATTTGATGAAGGCATTTTTCAGTTGGCTTTTCTGCTTTCTCTGTGACAGTGTTAGTGGTTAATTTTGCAGGTAGTTTTTGGAGCTTCTTGCTGATAATGAAACTTTTGCCCATTTTTTTTCCCACTTGGTTTTGGTTTCCTTTCATTCTTTCATTCTTTTTTTTTTTTTTAAGATTTATTTTATTTTTATGCATACAAGAGCTGGGGTACAGGCCAGAGGTGTGGGGGTGGTGAGAGGATTCACCAGAGACAGAGTGGAGAACAGAACAGGCAGATTGACTAAAATACACTGGTGAGGGGAGCAGCAGGCAAGTCAGGAGAGGTCTCCTATGCCATGTGGGTGGCTCCCTGGCCGGGGATCGAACTCGTGCTGCAGTGGCTGCGGTTAGCTTCATAGGTTGCCTCTTAACCCCTTGCGCCACCAGGGAGGCCCTCCTTTCATTCTTTAGTGACAATGGTAATTAAGTTAATGTCAGAAAATATCTTTTTCTGGGCATGCTCATTCTGAAAAAAATTGAGGTTTTATTGAAGGTGATGAGAAACTGATGGCTTCCTGTCATAATCTGACCACTTTTTATAACAGACACTGCAACCAGGGTGAAATGGATTGGTGAGTCAATCAGACCCAATCTTCAAATACTCTCCAGTGAGTTTCCTTTCCTGCCCCTCATTGTTGGGGAAAATGAATGTACTCACAGAATGTCTGTGTCCTAGACATAGATTCGTGCTGTATATTCACACTGGTATCCTGTTCATGATTTATGTTTATGATGTTATTTTGAGTTGCATTGTTTGCATTAATATTTATACTATTTCTTAAAGGCTTAGGTTAACCACTTTTGTGATTTGGGGCTACACAGTAAAACAGTAGAACAAAAATACAAAGTTAACAATAAACAATGAAAATACGTGGATGGAGATATGTCGAAGGCTGTTTGCTGAATGCGTGTGGAAATAATGAACTAACTGCTATTAGGTGTGTGATGGGATTTCTGTCAAAATAATAATTGCTTACATTTCAAATTTGTGAATACATTTGCTTTAACTCTTCTTTATCTCTGAAGCCACCAAACCTACAGGGACCACACTGTTGGGACCATCACCTTAAGGTTTTTGATGAGTATATTTCTGGAACAGAACTGGTGAATGGGGTATGGGTGAGAGGAAAGTTTAAAGAGAACAAAAATCAGAAACTGAAGGAACAATAGGTCTTGGCTTCTAGTCTAGAAAGTTGGGAGGTCAGGAATTTAAACGATGTCTTAAAAAGTGTTACCATTTCTTTTTCCTTTGTGCCTTACAGAGTAAAAGCCAAGGATCCGTCTTTGTCCGGATACATGCCCCATGGCAGGTGCTGGCCAGAGAGGCAGAATTCTTGAAGATTAAAGTTCCCACCAAGAAAGTATGAACATGTTTCTTTTGGGTTTGGGGGCCTCCCCAGGGAGGGATGTAGGCAAAGAGTCTGGGAACAGGGTCCGGTGGGATGTGGTTTTGTGGAGTTAAAGTCATGCTTGCCTCCTCCAGAACCATAAGTTTGGGGCAGTGATGTGGATGAGTCCGAGAAGAAAGCTGGGTAGGGCTTGGAAGATACTTTCAACTTACCTGGGATGAGCTCCTTAAGAAGCCAAACTTCGCCCTGGTCCAGTTTCTTTATTTCTCTGTTATGCTTCCTTTCTTTCAATTCTTGGGGTCCCAGCCCCTCTTTAGAGGAAATGTTGCAGTGAGAGCAGGCTGGGTGGGCAGCAGGCAGTGAGAATAGCACCAAACTCACTGTGAAGATACCTGCGTACCACTAAGTATTATGTGGAGCTGGTTTTTACTTGTTTCCTCTGCCAACTAGAATGTTCTTATCAGATGAGTTGATGAAAATCATTTGGGATTTTTCCTAAGTGTTCCTAAGTCCACCTCTGGGGTTTTGATTCCCTTGGTTGTACGGAATGATGTACTAACATCAGTAATGGGGGAAAAAAATCCCCAGGAGGTTTTGATGCACATCTAGGTTGAGAACCACATGGTTTAATGATTTTTTAAAGGGTTCTTTTCAGTCAATATAGTGTATGTATAATTTTAAAATCCCCCTGAAAAATTCCTAGGGGAAGACTCCCTGTATAACGAAATTAGCAATCACTTCTGAAGGGAAGGACATGTGTCCACAGAGTTGTTGTACATTTTCTTAGTAGGCATTTTAGGATAAAGGAGTGGTTATTGACTGTGGCTATTTGAGATGTCTGGGGAAGGTCCTGGGGCAGATGATACTGTAGTTTAAACCGGGTGACCTATGGATGGTCTTTTTCTGTGTTGTCTCCTTGTATGTGCACACATACAAGAGTCATTTCACAAGCTGTTTCATAAGTGATGACCTGGCTACGTGGAGATCATTTTCATCATTCCAACTGCCATCCCCACAATTCCCAGTTTCTCCACCACAAATGGACTCACTGTTACTGTCTTCTGCGTCACCACTGTCATCACCAACCTTCTCCTCACTATCTCCACCCTCAGCAGTAGCGTTATGGTCATCAGTACCATTTTGAGTAGCATCATTGGCTCTGCTAACACCATCTTCACTCCCAACAGACCCACTCTCCCCATGGAAAATCACTCATTTCACACCATCAACTTTTATGCCATCAGGAATGCCACTCTCAAGATGATAAAACCCATGGTTTCTGTTTTTAGAGATTTGTTTAGACAGAAAGACGATGAAACTATGACAAACACATACGTGAACATTAGCTACAAACATTTTGCCAATGAAAGGTCAATGTTTCGGGGTCACGTGCCTGAGTGTCATGGTTTCATGAGGAATACACACTGATCTTTTCCCCTTCAACTGAACAGGGGCTCTAGGTCTTCTGGTGCTAGACTGCTCACTCCAGCTCCCCTGGCCTCAAAGGCAGGCATCAGTTTTGTTTCTGACCTCTACTCCTCCTCCACGGCTGTTCTCCTGTCTGCTGGCAGCAGGACCCAAGTTCTTATCCTTGGAGGGAGGCTTTAGCTTCTTCTGGTGATGGCCTAACCTGGCCTACTCTTTCCCTTTCTTTTGTATTACTCCTAATCCCCCCTGCCCCGTCTCTCTCTGTCTCATTCTCTCATTGCTTCTCATGCCCCTCCTCTCACATCCATCCATCCACCTACCCATCCATCTTTTTCCTTTCTTTGTTTTATCTGAATTATCTCATATCTCTTAATCTCATTCTATTTGTATCTTATTTCCTATTTTTTAAAAATCTTTGCTGGCTAATCCTTGGAAAGAAGGTGAGCAAAACTCTCATGTCCATGTTGTTGTGTCTAGCCCGCTCCGCCCCCCACCCCGAAGATCCTTTTAGCAGGAAACCTAGAGACATAGAAATTTGTGTCCTATTCCCCCCTTTTTGTCTCCTTTTTTCTTCACACTTCTTACAGCCTTTCCACTCCATGCTCTTCCATTCCTTCTTCCCTCTCCCTTGTACCTCCCTCTCCTGATGCTGTCTCCCAACCTCCTCTGTTCTTTACCACCATCTTCTCTACCTCTTGTTTATTCTCTCTGTACCTCTTTGCTATATTCTCCTTGTTCCCATGCTCAGCCCCCAAGTACAGCCTGCCTCTGGGCCCTCTTGTCTCATCTGTGCCCTTTTATAAGCTCAAATCTTTGAGAACATAGTTCTGCTTAAATGACAATCTGCTCTCTGAGTCCAAGTGGCCCTCCCCTCCCCCATGTAGCCTTTTGGAACTTAGCATCTGTAGTCTAGGTAGTAACTGCCATTGAATTTGTAGGTGGTGTAGATGAGAGGATGAGGGCATGGACATATTATAACAGCCATCTCTGAGTTTCCCTCCTCCCTTTTCATTTAGTGACACAGGATGATAGACACCACACTCAGAAGAATAGACTCTGCACTCCTTAGCTGTGTGATTTGGGGGATGTCTCTTCATACCTCCATAGGAGGAGAGTGAAGAAAAAAAGGAGACAAGGGTGGGGGGAGTAGAGACATCCCCCATTCAGAGCCTTGAATTCTTTATCTATGATGTAGATATAATAATATCTGCTTATTTCTTAGGAGTTTATTTAAAGAGTTTGATTCTTAACCAGTGCTATGGAAATACAGGAGTGTATTTTTGTGTCTGGGTACTCAAATATTTTATGTGTATTCTCAATTCCTACTCCCATCACCTTCCTTCCTTACTGAATAGGCAGCTAACCCTGATGGAGCTCCTACTATAAGGGAGTGTTTGGTGAGACTCTGAAGGGTATAGAAACAATGCATGACCTCAGAGAGCGTAACTGTCAAAGGGTAGAGCAGCAAGACCACACACCCAGACATCAAAGCACTCATTAAATACTGTGTCAAATAGCAACTCATTAGCACAGCACAGATTCTGTCTATAAAAATGGCAGACCAGGGAGTCTGGGGAGAGCCAAGCCAGCTGGTTTCTCCTACAAGGCTGCAGATCAAACGGAAAGAAATTTCCCCCATAGTTTCCGGGTCCCAGGCTCAGCCCAGGTGGACTGTTCTGACTTCCTGCTGCAGGATCAGCCACATGGCCTCATCATCTTTGTACTCGTAGAATGCAGTGACTTATAGCTGAACTCACAGGACGTGTCATAGCCAAGAGAGGGGGAGAAAACTTGGTGTACTGGGTAGAATGCATCTTTTTGTTAAGATTGAGCTGAGAACCTGATGCCAGGGTTGGAGCTTAAACCCAGTCTCCGAGAAGGAGGCATGGGAGGGAAGGAGAGACAGGACAGTTGTGAGGGCTAGTGTTGGGTCCACTGCCATTTGCCCCCCTTTAATGGGCTTGGGAGATGACCAGATCGAGAGGAAGCCACATCTGCACAAAACATATCCCAGTGGCAGAGGGAACATGGAGGAAGACTGAGGAATGGTGTGAGATCAGCTTAGCATCCTCCAGGCCAGTGGAGGTTTGTATCATAACTCAGCAGGGTCCGGAGAGACCAGGAAGATGGGAAGGCAATCATGAAATTGAGATCTCTGGACAAATCCATAGTAATGCGTCCAGGGACTCAGAGTCCCGAGCACAGATATTAACTGGGAGGGAATCTTGGAAGGAAGCATTTGTTTTCCAAAAACAACAACAGAAGAGCCAGCATTCACTGTCCATGCACAAGAAGGGGGTCGGAAGGCAGCGCTTGGCTCCGAGCAGACTGGGAAGGTTTGGAGTGGGTGCTTTCTCACTTCTGCTCATGACCAAGGTGATGCTTCTAGATTGTGGTCAACATCTATGATTACTTCTCTTTCACTTTTTTATATAGGTGGATGACTAATCCCCTTCTCACCCCTGACATTTGCTTATTCTCTGCTGCCTCCTGCAGAGACCAGGCTGGGAATGGACAAGGGGGAGATAACTGAGTCAATAAAATCATGTTAATCCAGCAATAATCCACAACATTTGGAGGAAGTGACAGGCCTGGGATGGATAAAAAAATCACTTTTGTCCAATGTGTCAAAGGTTTTATAGCCATTATTAAGAGAGTGACTGATTCTGTAGGGTCAGGCTGGCTGTTCCTAGGAGCCCATAAAGACGTTAACTTTGCATGCATGTAACTTCTAGCAAGTCATATTGTCTTAGGAGAGCAGCCTCAGAGCTCTTCTCATCTCTAAAATGGGAGTAATGTACTCAGGACACTAGCCCGGGATGCCACACAACACCTAACTGCTATTATTACTGTTGTTGATATTGTTGTTCATATATGATGAGTATAGGGCAGTACACACAGATCAGGGTGCTCCTTCCTGCTATTTCCATTCATGATCAGCATCTGCAGTGTTGGAGGGAGCTGGGACCCCATTCTTTAAATCTGCCAAGGCAGCTAGAAGCCCAGACCTGGATTTGGTGGAGAGGCAGGAACAGATGGCTTTTGGACTATGTGCTGGGGGATTTCTGTTTCCTACCACACAGGTCCTTGGGGCATCCATAAACATAATGGCTTCATGTGCGAGATCCGTGGTGTAGTTATGGGGAAAGGCAGCAGGAAGACTGCTCAGGACTGCTATGCAGGAGGGAGAGCTTGAAGGTGTCCATTTCAGGGGCTATATGGTAGGTGTGACAAATGCAGGCCTTGGGTCCTACTACTGATTCTGATAACCTGGGGCAACTAGGGCCATATCTTGGCCTATTTCTCAAAACAGGATTTATGATAGATTACACACAAAAATGTAAAACAATAGGTCATTTTTAAAAAGGACCAAAAATAGCCACCCCAAAACAATGAATCATGTAATTAAAGGAAAGTAGGACAGTTCAGGGGGAAATAATGAGAGTAGAAATTTAAAAAAAAAAGAGTGATTGAGGCAGATAAGACAAATTTACTTCTGAGCACCCTGGTAGACAAGGCAAAAAAAAAAAAAAAATAGAAATGAGTATGTGTTTGTCAGAGGAAACAAATTTTTCCCGTTGTTAAAGCATAATTACTATATAAATGACATGAACATATGAGACTTTTTTAAAGTAATGAGTTTATATAAAGTATAGGAATTCTTGGTATGTTGATTTCTTAAACTGATTTTGGCTAAAAACTGAGAATGTGATGTTCAGACATGGCTGTACTACAAAGTAAGTTTGTACATTTCTGATGAGCTAACTTGATTCAAATATAAAGGTTAGAGCAGAAATGTTATTCACATTTTATTTGTCCCCAGAGAATTCATGTTTTGTAATATTTGCAGCTACTAAGCTACATCTATAAAAGAATAATTCCTCTGTTCATTTTTATTAACTAAAAAATATACAAATGCCATCAAGAATTTTCTGATGAATGTCAGAAAATCAGTGTTAACACATTGATCTAATATAATTCCCATTAAAAAACAAAGTAACTTGACATTTAGTTAGTCCAAGTAGCTCGGACTTAGGAAGAAAATATTAACTCCATTAAACTTTATAAATTAGTGCAAGTTGTTATCAGATACATACTACTGTCACTGCAGAGATTCTGACTTGGTTACCACGTTTTTTTTTTTTTTTTTGCAAAAGTTCTACATGACTGTCCCTCCGGCTCATGGTGCCCACCCAACTTTAGGGACTTGGTACTGCCAAGACCTTGGGCCTCAGTATCCCTTGCTCCTGGTTTATCCAGAGCCGAGGCTAGTACAAGTCAGGATTCCCAAGAGAAATAGAAAAACAGGACTAAGAGGATGTGTGTATGTATATTAATTGTAAGAAATTATTTCAAGTGATAACGGAGGGTGACAAGTCCCAAGATCTGTAGTTGAAAAGCTAGAGACTCAGAAGAGCTAATGGTGGTTCAGGTCCAAATCCTGGCAGGCTCAAGACTCAACAATTACCAATATTTCAGTTTGAGTCCAAAGACAGGAAAAGACTCATGTCCAGATGAAGAGTTAGGCAGCAGGAGTTCTCTCTCACACAACTATTTTGTTCTAACTAGTCTTCTACTGATTAGATGAAGCCCACCACACTAGGGAGGGCAATCTGCTTTATTTAGTTTACTTATTCAAATGTTAATCTCATCCAAAAGCACCCTCACAGACATATCCAGACTAATGTTTGATCAAATATCTTGGCACCCTGATGTCCCAGTTAAGTGGACACATAAATTTACTACCGCAAAACTTGTACTTTAAAGGTCAACAACCCACTTAGTAGTGAACAGAGGCATCTAAAAAGATAGATCTAAGTCCTAATTCCACAACTTGGGACTGTGATCTTATTTTGAAAAATGGATCTTTGAAAATATAATTAGTTAAGGGTCCCAGGATGAAATCATCCTGGATTTAGGATGGGCCCAAATCCAATGACAGGTGTTTTTTTTTATTTTTATTTTTTTAATGGTGCCAAATTACTTTACTTGAAGGAATGGTACCAATGAAAGACTTGAGTATATGTATTTGTACAACTTATGAAAAAGGTAAAGGTAACCCCAACATGCATGCACAGCCTTGGTGACTAGTAAAGTCACCCCCCACTACTGCCCCCACTATGGGATGCCAGCCTAAGGCTTAGCTTAGCTCTTGGAATGACAGGTGTTCTTTTTTTTTTTTTTTTTAAAGATTTATTTATTTATTTTATACAAGAACTGTGGTACAAGCCAGATGATCGGACAGGTGAGAGGATTTACCAGAGACAGAGTGGGGAACAGAAAAGGCAGACTGACAAAATACACTGCTGAGGGGAGTAGCGGGTGAGACAAGGAGAGGTCTGCTGCACCATGTGGGACCCTCCCTGGCCAGCCGGGATCGAACCGGTGCTGCAGAGGCTGAGGACAGCTTCACAGCGCGGTGTTCAACTGCCTGCACCACCAGGGGAGGCCCTACAGGTGTTCTTATAACAGGAAAGCAGAAAGAAATTGGAGACCCAGACCCCAAAAAAGGAGCTGCCCTTTTTTTGCTGAGCCAGCAGCATCCCTGGGCCACCTCCTGTTCATCTCTGTTCTCTAACCCACACCTCCATGTGAGGCCTACTTGGGGCTCTGACTTAGAGTCTGGTCAAAAGGAGAGTACTTTTTGTCTTTTTTCCTAGGGCCTGGAGACTTCAAATGCTTTAAATGTTTATCTCTGCTCCTAGAATGATCTCCCCATTGCTCCCTGAATACACAATAACTCATCCTTCTTGTCCCATCCCAAACTCCACTTCCTTCATAGACCCTCCTTTCTTCCTTCAGCCTGAATTGATGTCAGTTTCTTTGGCTTCTCGGTCATTCTACAGCCAGTGTTTTTCATACCCCTTAGTTTTTCTTTACCCTTAGCAGTTCTGCTTTAGGTGTCCTGCTCTTATGTTTCCAATGTACTAGAAGACCCCTGACAGTGGGCGCTACATTACATGTTTCTTAGGTTTTCTCTGAGAATTCTAGTGTGGGGCACATAAATACCAGATGCTCAGTAAATACCAGGTTGGTGGACTGGATGTGCCGAACAGTCCTTGCTCCACCAGCCCCAGGGTCTCCCTGTCACCCAGATTCCCAGAAAAGCCCCTGCCATGCCTGTAGGGCATTCAGCTCAGCCCTATCCAGTCCTCATCAAATCACCCTGACCAACTCCTTCCTCTATCTGGAGGTGTCTTGATTATTCTGAGGGCCTATTTTGATAGTTGGGGAGTCCTCCCTGGTAACCAGAAAGCGAAAGTCAGGAGAACTCCAGGAACTTATTAAAGATGTAGAACTTGTAGTTTCATGGGGAGAAGGGTCACTCTCTACTCAGCCATGACATACATGCCTTTCACAGCAGATTCTTTTTATTATTATCATCAATAATTTTGTAAATGAACCAGAATGGTTGCTATTTACGTAGGGTGGGCTGTAGGTGGGGCCTCCCCCCTTCTTGCTCTTGCCTGTTCCCAAACATTTGTTTTTAATTGAGGCATAGCTGGGAGGGTAGGGTTTATATTTGATATCTTTATGGGCGTTTTGGTGCATGCTCTTTGATTGCTATTTAAATAGGCTGGAAAGAGTGGAATATTCTGACTTTTTATTCTTTTTTGTTTTTGCAATGCTTCTCATCTTCCAAAATCAGGGAAAAAAAAAAAAAAAAAACCGGTGTCACCTAAGTGTTGTTTGAGCAGGGAACCTGAGATGGCACAGGGTCACATTCTAGATGTGCACACAGGCTTGGGGAGACGCAGGCCTGACAGGTCCAGCACGGGTCTCTCAGCAGACAGGCCTGACACAGGGCTCAAAAGCAGTGAAGCTAAAGACATGAAGTGTAATGGGAAGTGAATTTAAATTTTGTTTGTTACATTGTTTTTAGACTTACAAATTGACAGAGAAGTGGTGGTTTTCTTTTTTAAAGCCTTCAAGTCATGTCTGTCTGAAGTGAGGTAGAATGTGCCAGGCTAGGCCTGGCTGGGACCTGGGCAATGGGCCCGGTGCTGGTAGGGCTGAGAGTAGAGGCAGTTTGTAGGTGGACCACCCACTAATATCATCCAGAGTGGGATCCTTTTAGCATGCAAGAGTATTAACACTCATGCCAGGTGGGCACTGATTGGTAAGTTGGGACTGACCTGAGTAACTGGGCTGATTGGTAGTTCTTCCAACAGGAGAAAAGGGCATGGCAGATCCCCTTGGTGTCCTATGGGCATATGACAAGGGGCTAACATGAGGCAAGCAGCAGGGAAACAGGGACAGTCAGCTTCTGGCAGAGTCTTAACCTGTGAGAAATCGGACAAGGAATGTACTGGCCCATAACAGCTCGGGAGCTCGGACTGTGATGTTTTCAGGGATTTTGCAAGCTCATTATTATACTATTGGCAGCTTGCTGTGGACCATGGTGGGCATATTTACTCCATAGAATCAGCACCCCACCCTGTGATGGTTCGTAAGTGTTTATACCACTCCAACACAAGAGTCCTGGTGACAGGAACTGGGTGCAAGGCAAAGTGGCCCTTCCACTAGATCTGTCCTTGGCAGGGCAGGTGGAACCAGAGGGTGATAGGTGATTCCTGCCAGGAGCAGTAAAGGCTGTTGGTGAGAGGGGGACAGGGAATGACAATGTCAGTGTTAGGAATGCTAGTTGGATGCTGTATCTGCTGCCTCTGACATGGAAGTTCATTTCCCACCACTCCCCTCTGCTCCAGCCACGCTGGCCTCCTTACTGGTCTTCCAAAATGCCAAGCATGTTTCTCTTGAATAGCCTTTTTGCCTGCCCTTCCCTCTTCCTGGAGACCTTTTCTGGAAACCTGCAGAACTCACTCCCCACACTGCCGGGCTTTCTGCTCAATGTCCCCTCCATGGGCAGGTCTGACCCTGCCTGGCTCACTACCCTGATCTTGTTTTATTTTTCTAATACTCAGCGTTTCCTAATGCTGAGTCATGTTTCCATGTGTTTGCTCATTTTCTGTATCCTCTCTATCCCAGAAACTCCACAAAGGTGAGGATTTTGTTTTACTGTAAGGACAGCACCTACAGCAGTGCCTGGAATAGAGTAAGCACTGGTTCAGTATCTGCCAATGAGTGAGCGTGGGTCATGATGCCAGACCTGACACGCTGGTGGTGGCTGGCAGGAGAGTGATGCGAGCTGGCTCTGAGGCCTCATCCCAGGGCACCAGGAGGGAATGCTGTGATCCCTCAGGCCCAGCAGGGGTGTAGAGGACTTGGGGGGGTGGAGGTAGAGTGTGGCTGTCAGCACAGGGGCACAGGGACTGTTGCAGGGCAAACCCCGATATAAAATGGGGTTGCCTGACTGTGGGTCCTCACCCGCGTGCTTAAAGGGGACTTATGAATGCTAAACTGCAGACATACACAAAAGGTTGATAAAAGGTTTATTTACAAGGGAAGGGAAAATGGGGAAATGAATAACTCAGGGAGAAAAAGGGGGAGATAAATTCATAAATGTGTCCTACCCATTCTGCTGACCTGGAATCCCAATGACCCGCCGAGCTGGCAAAAACCTAGCTTGCCTCGGGACCAAGCCAACACCACCCCCGCCAACCCCAAACAGTTGCTTAACCCTGCCCTCAGGTCCTCACAACCTTCCCTTTGGTGATCATGGGATTTGTATTTCCCAGTGTTGTGGGGGTGGAGTCCACAAAGCCTATAAGGAGTTTGCTCAGGACATCCTTTCCCCCTATCAGGACCATAGCAGCCAGCCTGATCTGGGTCCTCAATGGCCTCTGCAGTTGCCAAAAAAGCATTTAGGAAGAGTCTGATTACCTGGGATGGGACCAGGTCGTGTGTGTGTGGGATCCTAGCCCTCAGAAGGTTACATTTCGCATCATGCAGCCAATGACTGTGTACTGAGCATCACTATTATGAGACACTCTGCTAAGGGATGGTGATTCAGTGGTGACTACAACTGGCCTGCTCCACGCCTGGTGTGGCAAGGATTCAGACAGCAGATCAGTGGTTATGTGCTGGGAGGTACTCACAGAAGGAAAAGCGGGGACAGGGTAAGGGAAGGAATCATTCAACTGAGACCTGAGGGCTTGCTGGAAGAGGAACCGACATGTCTGTCGTCTGGCCCCAAGGTAAGAAAACCTTGCTGTGTGGAGCCTGAAGAGGAGAGAGAGCTGCAGCAGAGACTGCAGGAGAGGGGGGCGGCTGTGGGAGGTAGCCCAACGGGCTGCCTCAGTCATGTGAGTAGTGTGAATTTTGTCTCATAGTTTTCAAGTCAGCAAACGTCCATTCATGTGTAGCGGACATACTGACAATGCAACTAAAAGCCATCCATGAACCAGAATGTGACAAAAAAAGCATGTGCATTTTGTAACTATATCATAGACCAATTCCACATTCCAGCGTGGCTATGGTAGGAAATTTACCTGTAGGCACGGGTAGACGAGAGACTGGTTAGCGCCTGTTTTTGTCCCGTATTCTGTCCCTTTGGGTTCTAGATGCAAGCGATCTTAGCTGCTCTGGTTGCTGCTTGCATCTTGATCGATGAATGAATGCCTTAACACTTGCAGTGGTAGATGTGCTAAGCGCAGCACAGCAGCACCAACTGGGGTTCAATGCCCAGCTGTGCGTGCATCCCTCTTGTCCTCTCGGACATGCACCAGGCCTGAGGGGATGGTGGACGGACTGCTTGATCTTCAGCTTCTCCTCCAGTCTTCTTTAGCCCAGAGGCTTCCACCTTTGTCTGACTAGTGGCTTGCGGTGCCATCTTCCACAGTTTGACTTCTCTGTGTCTCTGAACCTTTTGAAATTAAAGGTGAGTAGGTGGGTGTGCTGATAATTTTTGGCCAGCCCCACCCATCTAGGGGATTGGAGGCAGGGCAGAGGAAAGCGCTTGTATACAGCAGGCAGGTAATCGGAAGGAACATCTGTGGGAAGTGGGGTGAAAGCAGACGCACCTGCTCCCAGCTGGGCACTCTGGTTTTGCCCGCTGTGCTTTTCTGTGGACTTTCCCACCAGTTGCAGAAGAGGTCCTCCCAGGTCGCTGCTGATCAGGCTAGATCTCCTGTAGTTACAAAGTTCTTGAACTTTGGGGTCATTGCATTTCCTGATGTTTGTGAGACCTGGGGGCATGTTGTAAAGCTCAGTTCCTTTGTTTGTAAAATGGGGCCCATCTGTCCATCACAGACATCACAATGGCCTAGGCTCTTTGTATGGGGGTGGGGGAGGGACATGATTCCAGCGCAGGAAGGAAACAAATCAACCCTGGGACCACACTGCTGTGCCCCTCTGGAGGGAGAGGCTGAGGGAGACAAGATGGGTGGGGGGGAGGGAGGCAGAAATAAGAAAAGAAGGAATCTCAGTAAACCTCTTAGACTGTGACAATGAGGCCAAAGTGAATTTTTATGAGAACCACATTTGAGCCCTGGAATAAAAAATAAGAGGAACATACTTTAAAAATTATTTATGATTTTAAGCACATGAAAGGCGTATCGTGTACCCAGGGAGGGTATAATGAGGAACATCTGGTTAACATGTGTCTTGCTATTTCTGAGGATGTTCATAATTCTCGGATGTCCAAGAATAACAATAATAATGCTGCTGCTGATTGTATTATTATTAATAATAATAATAATAATAATGTGCATCAGGGTGCCTTTTTTAGATTTTGTGGAATACAAGGACCCAGGCCCCGGGTTTGATGGGGCTGAAGGGGGTTCAGTCTGCCTCCTTCTCAGAAGACCATGGTTCTCAGAAGACCATGGATCCCTTTCAAAGATGGAAGTTTTAAGGAAAGCACTTGGCTGAGGGAGTCAGGAAACTGGTTTCCAGGCCTGGTTTTCCACTGATACTGGCAATTCCTTGCCCTTCTGAGTCTCAGTTTCCCCATCTGTAAAATCGTGATGCGGTTGCTACCTGACAGCGTGTCTTGCAGTTTTCATGGACCCTGATGAAGGGGGCCTGTAAGCGTGCTGGCTCTGTGCACAGCATTCTCTTGGAAAGGGGCTGTATCATCTTTCTGCATCTCTAGGACTTGGCACCATCAACCTCCAAGCTCAGTGCCTGGCATCTAGCAGGTGCCTAGAAATGTTTGTGCTGTGAATGAATGTTTCTTTTTCATTACAAGTTTAAAGCTGGGGAATGTAAGGCTTGGATTGTACTTTAAAAGCTATTTAGTCCAGTTCTCGTTTATGATTTGTTAAGTGGCTCTGGAACAGGGCTCAGTTTAGGGCTAATTGTTTCCCACTATGAAGTCAATCTGCTACTTTCCCCCATGCCCCACGAATGAACAGATTTTCCTACTTGGCTGTTGGGAATAGGTGCTTTTTAAATCCTTGCAGGTGATTGTTCTCCAGGCTTGGGTAGTTTCCTCACATCCGTGTGGCTTAATACTCAAGGGGGAGTTTCTACATATCTCTGGGGTTCTTTGTGAAGCTTTCTCCTCTTCTGCTCCGTGAACGTGAACTCTAGTTGCCTTGGTCTCCGGGGACTTACGGCTCTCTCTCCTCTGCTCAGGGAGTTTCCTGGGCTCCACCTCTTTCTCCTTCCTGCACCCTGGCCCAGAGCCTCTATCTGAGCGGTGAACTGGAGCAATCCCAGGGTTCTTGCCTTCCATCTTTCAGGAACCCTTTGTGGCCCATTGTCTTAGTCCATTTTGGCTGCTATGACAAAATACCCCAGTCTGGGTGGCTTATAAAGCATGGACATTCATTTTTCATAGTTCTGGAGGCTGGAAGCCTAAGTCCAAGGGCCTGCACAGTTGGATGAGATCCCTCTTCCTGGTTGATAGCTGGCCTTTCCTGCTGTGTCCTCACGTGATAGAAGGAGCTCTGTGGGGTCTTCTGTATGGGCACTAACCCTACTCAAGGAGCTCTCACCCCAAAACTTTCACCCCATCCCACTGGGCATAGGATTTCAAGGTGTGGCTATTGGGTGAACACAGACTTCCAGAGCATAACAAATACTATTTTGTATATTTCGTCCGGGTGTTTTGGTTATTTCAGGCGGGAGTGTCTGGTCCCTGTCACTCCATCATAGTGGAGGTGAAGCTCCCCTGTCTCTCTTTAGAAATGAAGAAACTGAAAGGAGAAATGGCTTGCCTAAAGTCACACAGCTAGTTAGTGTCACCAAGGACCAGGAAATTCACTCTGGAGACATTAATGTGTGCCTGGCACACAGGATATAGTTGTTACCCCCCAAAAGTCCACAGTCTGCTGGGGAGACAGATAAATGAACCAGGGAATAGAGAAGGCTGTGAATTATTTTGTGTGACAGAGGTAATCATGGGAAGCAAGCCCTGAGCAAGGGGTGAGGGGTGAATCTAGGGGTGAAGGAAAAGGAGGAGTCATCCGGGTGAGAAAGGGGTTCCACGAATAGCAACAGTACCTGCAAACCATGGTAGGA
This sequence comes from Talpa occidentalis, assembly GCF_014898055.3. Classification (NCBI taxonomy): domain Eukaryota; kingdom Metazoa; phylum Chordata; class Mammalia; order Eulipotyphla; family Talpidae; genus Talpa; species Talpa occidentalis. Next base: position 70,379,323 of record NW_023601653.1, read on the forward strand.
AGCAGACTTTTTGTTCTGCAAGCCTAGAATTCATGGTATTCTGCCTTGGGGACATCCCTTTTATTTTGGGGGGTCTATATCCAGCTTCATCTCCTAGAACCCCTGAAATGTGTGGTGCTCAGCCAGGGAATGGTGTGTAGGGCTGCAGAGTGGATTTTACCGAGAGATTTTTGGTGTGACTCCAGCTTCCTAACCTTCCACATTTTCCCTGGGGCAGACAATTTAACTTTCTGTGATTTGGAGCATCTGCCATCAAGAAACAGTCACAGTTAATCCTGGCTCCATTCTTGGTCCCTCTAAAGCTATTCCTTGGAGGCCACTTCCTTGAGGCTGTGGCTCTCATGAAACCCAGCAGGTCCACCGCCAAGAACTGCTTGGCGGTTCTTGGGCCAAGAGGGCCTAGAACTGCTTGAAGGCTCTCACCTAACTTGCTGGAACAAGGCCCTGATATAATTGCTGGGTTATTAATTTGTACCAACTGAATACAGACATCACTGGCCTTTGCTGCTGGTGGGGCAGGAAGGGAAGCCTTTCAACCAGCCAGAAGCTGTTGATTTATTCTCCAGCCTGGTTTATTTCTATCAAGGCCTGTTACCATATGACTGTTACCTTATGACTGTTCTGTCCCCGGCCTGGGCCCTGCGGTGGTGGCAACTGCTGTCATCCATGCTGGTTCTCCAGAGACGTGTCTCTCTCTTCATTCATTCACTTACTCAAGATAAGGAACATTTTGGACTGTATCCTGCTTTGACGAAGATTTTTATTTGGTGGGGCAGTTGGAAATTAATCAAATCATTTCTCAAATGTAAAATTAAACTGGGATAAGTGCTTAAAGGAGAGGAATTTGGGCCCATGAACTTCATGGAGGCCAGGAAAGACTTCCCCTAGGAGGTGGCAATTGAGGGAGACCTCAGGTGTGTATGGAAGCTGGTGAAGGGGGAGGGAGGAGATGAAGTGTGCAGGGTGCACTGCAAGGAGGCCAGCTGTAGGGGGGACGGGATCATGGGGCAAGGAAAATGAGAGTGGCTCAGGGGCTGTGTTAAGAATTGTCTTTATCATAAAAGCAGTTGGTAACTGTTGAAGACTTTTAAAATCTCAGGGAGGGAACATGATCGGATTTTTTGTTTCAGAAATATCACCCTGGCTACTCCTGCCCACTTCTAATTCACTTTCCACCAGGGTGGAGAGTGAATTAGAAGTGGGCAAGAGTAGCAGAGCCAGGTAAAGTACTGGATGCCCAGTTATACTCATATTTCAGAAACAGTGAGTACTTTTTTGGGTATAAGTATGTCTTGAATATCGCATGGGATGCATTTACAGTTAAAAATTGTCCATTGTTTAAGTTGAAATTCAAATTTAACTGGACAATGTACTTTGTTTAGCTCTGGCAAACATAAGCAAGGGAAGATGTGGAGAGGCCAGTTACAGCTGTGAAGCTTCTTAGACCAGGAAACCAGAACTGGAAACTGAGAGAAGTGGACAAAGAAGAAATACCTGTGGTTGGTCCAAGTCTGTCATTCCAGGGCATCTGGAAGACAGAACCTTCCGATTCCCTCCTGCTCTGAAATTTCAACTTCTTCACTCCTGCTGTTTAAAGAGACACACTTATGGGTGTGATCAACCTGCTGCAGTCTCAGTGCAGGCCATGTGCCCGCTTAGAATTTGTCCTGAATGACCTATGGGGTGTGAGCTGGGTCAGTGTGAGGGGGCCAAGAGGCCCCAGAGGCGAGCTCCTTAAGTTGCAGAGATTAATGCAAAGGAGAGATTTGGCTTAATGATATCAGAGGCCATGATGTAAATTGTCCATGATAACTTATGTTTTAGCAAATAAAACAGGAGAGTACAATAGTCAAGAACAGAGACTTTGCGGGGGGGTTCGGATGTCCAGCAGTTATTTTCTGGTTCATACTCCCTGTGTGATCTTAACTGAGGTGATTAACTCCTCTTGGCATTGCAGCATATCTTTAAGATTAGCACTAACATACACCAAGAGCCTGGCACATAGGAGATACTTCCTAAATGGTTGTCAGCTCCTCTTTGGGAAGGCTGGCTCATTTTATACAGTCTCACTTTGTTTTCTTGACTCATGGCCCTGGCTTTGTCTTTGTTCAAACCCTTTGCTGACTTTCTGTGGTCTGTATAGGACCTTCGTGTGCTGGTCCCCACTTGCCTTTATGCCACCATTGTCACTGTTTCCCCATCAGAGCCCTGTGCTCCAAAGAAATCAGGTTATTTAGCCATTCTTAAACCCAGCTTGAACTTTCCCACATTTTTATTTGCCTAGAACGTGTTTGCTGATATCTGTTCAGGCCTCAGTCATCCAAAATATTTATAAGGTGTTGTTACTAAAAGTATTATCAGACAACATGAAGCATGTGTAGAAAGTCAAATAAATCCCTATCACTGGGAAAATGACTAAATAAATTAGGATCCACATCTTTTGGGTAATATTATGCATTTGTTAGGGCGACTCTATGTGACCTGACCTAGAAAGGTATCTATCTGTGTGATATTGCTAAGTGATAAAAGAAAACTGTAGAACAATATGGGAAATAGAGACACAGATGTGCTTAGAAAGGGATCCAGTTGTGTCTATAATAGAGATTTTCCCTGGAGACAAGAGTGAAATTGGGTTGGAAGTAAAAGGAAGCTGTTAACATTTTGTTAGCATACTTTTATGGTTTTGGTTTGTTTACTCGAGCTGTGTTAATTTTATAATTGAAATTCAGTCAAAATGCATAGGAAAATGAAGAGAAGAAAAGAAACCACAGTCATGTTTCAGTTGTTAGACTGGGAAGTTCTCTCTCTCACCCAACTTGTCATTATTCTATTAAAGAACAAAATAATAACAAAAGAAGGGAACATTCTGGTAAAATCTACTTTACCAGAGGAAATGCTCCTTCCTCTATCAAACAGCTTTCTGATTTTTTCAACTGGATGTTCTATTTCCTTTCTTTGAACCCTCAAAGTACTTTGCCTTTTGTGCTGATTTCCATCTACCTTGTAAATATTTTGTACATTTTTTCCTGCCTCTCTTGATTTAAGCAACTTGAGAAGAAAACTGCCTTTCAAGTCAGAAGATTTGGATGTCAGCTCTTGTTCTGGTTGTCTATGGCAACATGACAAATCAGCCCAAACGTTGCAGCTTGAAGCAGCAGTCATTTCACTCACTCTTACAATGTTTTGATCAGAAACATGAGCAGAGCTGGGCCTACTGATTCTACTTTCTACAGTGTCAGCTGGGGTCACGTGGTGATATTGAACTTGTGGTTGGGATAGACAGCAGGATCCAAGAAGGCTTTACTCACATGTCTGCTAGCTGGCAGGGCAGCAGGGAAGCTGCTTTTTGCCTGCCCTTTCCTTCCTAAGTCATCTCAGCCTCTTTCCATGCACTTATGACAAGTGACTCAAGGCCTCAGGAGATCAAGGCTGACCAAAGCAAAAGCTGTCTGTCTTCTTAGAGGGTGGACCTGGCAGGCATAGAGTAACTTCTTTCTGCTTTACTGCCAAAGGGCTCATCACTCAGATTCAAGGGCGTAGGGTCAGAGATGCACATCGTGAAAGGAGAATTTTTGTAAAAGATTTGTGACCACTCTTAATCCATCATAGCTATGCTATGAAGGCGGCCTCTGTGTGTCAATGACTACATCGTGAATTAGAAAGACCCAAAGTTATACTGCAGGCAGAAGCACTATGCATTCTAAGAATGAGCTGTGCTACACACATGGACGCATATCTTGGGGTTCACTCTATGGCTTACTCAGGGCGGGTAGTCATTAGCTGTCTGCTACTTTGAAACTCATTTACCATGTATTTCCTAAGAGGAACTCAAACAAAGTAACACTGGGCCTCACCTGGAGGGGGTGGGGGATAGAGTTGTGGGATGCAGATTGTGCATCCAAGCGCTGTCACCCAGTTACTGTGTGACTTGTATTGACTCACTCGCCTTTCCCCCTCCTAGTATAGAATAATGTTACCGACTTAGCTGGGTGGCTGTGAGCATTGCAGCTAATCTGATTAAAGTCCTTAGTCTGGTGACTGTCCATAAGGGCTTCCCTTTCTCTTAGTATGGCCCCACAGTGTCACATGGAAAGCTTGGACTCCTCACCTCTTCTCTGCCCTGGTCACCTGCATTTGCACAGATAATTGAGGGGGAGTTTGGAGCCGTTGACCTGCGCAAAGCAACAGGGAGAGGAAGGCCTCTACTTCTTGTTTCCCCTGGCCTCCTCTTCCCAAAGAGCTCCTTTCCCAGACATTGGGCCCTGTGCAGCCATGGGGTGAAGTCCCCCTTCTCTGAGTGATGGGTGTGGCCTGTTTAGACCATGGCTTTGCCTCCACTAGATGTATGAGATCAAATCTGAAGGCAGCATTGCGAAGAAGTTCAATGAGATTCTGCAGAAGCTGAGCTCCCCCCTGCAGCCCAGAGTTCCAGAGCACAGCAACAGCAGGATGAAGAACCTCTCCTATCCTTTCTCCAGGGAGAAAATGTACCTGTGAGTATTGTGGATGGGGTGGGGATGCAGGAGAGGCTGGGATTACCAAACGCCACTCAGCGCCTCAGAGCAAAGAGTGAGCGGAGGGAGCATGCAGTGTTGGCAATGCAGTCCTGGGCTTCTTTCTGAATCCTTTTCTTTAAGTGAGATTATCCAGGATAGCTCCTGGGTCTTCACCAGCAGCTTGTGGGGGACCCTGCCACCTTGGTCATTTGTGCTGTGGATCCATTGAAAATTGGCGGAGGGGGGTAACTATAAACTTAGGGACTCTGTGGGGAAAATGGTCAGATACCTGTTTACCTTCAGTGGGGTCAGTTTCCGCCCAGTTCCCAGTTTTGTAGGGTTTCAACATAATGTGATACACCAGTGAGAGGGTGGCTGTAGCTTCTGGATCTCTGTATTCTCAGCTGCCTGGTCATTACCCTGAGATACCCCACCTCACACCCACACTTGGAATGAGAGCTCTTCTCAGAGATGCCATTTTGGAAGCTTTGGAGGGAGGACCCAGTCCTGGGAAGTGGGAGAGGCAGGAGCTGATCATTAATGCTGTTCTAGGTACTCAGGAGCAAAGGAGAGACTGTCAGGAGTGTTGAGAGAATTGCGAGGGGTCGGCAGGGAGGGATGCAGGAAATAGGAGGAGCGAGGGCCCTTTGGAGGAGCTGAGTTCCCAAAGCACCGTGTTTGCTGATCTCTAGAGACTTGTCTCCCACCCACCTTCACCCTGAGAAGTGGCGCATAGTTCTGTGCACATGCAAACCTGCTCCTTTACATGCGTCGCCTCACTGAATCCTTCTACCCCTCTTGTGAGGTGGCCATGCGCATATAGCCATCCTGCCACAGACAGAAAACCAAGGCCCAGGGTCTGTCCAAGCTCACGCAGCCCTAAGGGTTGAGCTGGGAATGGCATGTTGACCTCCTTGTCTGCCCTCTGCTTTGTCTGCACCACCCCCATCCCGGGGTCTGCTCTAGGCCGGTGCTGGCGCATGAACTGCCACCTCCCACACCCCTCCATCCAGCCAGCCTCTGCAGGCCGTCAGGTCCAGTTCTAAATATCTTCTTGAAGAATCTTTTGTTCTTCCCAGCCCAAACATGCTCTCCATTATCTGAGTTTTCTCGGAAATTGTCATTCTGCACCAGTTATTTGGTACCCCTGTGGCTGGGCGCCCACCGTGACACAGTGTCCATGAGCACAGCCCCCCAGCAGGGCTAACATACGTGGGTGGAGTTCTTTATTTATTCATTTTTTTTTTGAGTGAAAGGTCAGTGCATGAGGTTTAGAACAGACACAGAGCTTGCATAATTAGGAGTTTAGTATCTTGTTGATGAGACAACAGGGACAGAATGAAATTAAGATTTGAAAAACAGATTTAAATGCCTAATATCCTTAAGCTCTTTATTGTTTTTTAATCTCTTTAGCATCATTGTCCATCCACAGGAACTCTTTTTATATACTTTCATTTAAAAAACTTGTCAGAGTGTAACACTTTTTTTTATCAGTATATAACATTTTTTTATTTATGAAATTCTCATAATTAGAGTTTTCAGTGACTGCATCATTATCATAGGGACATTGGAGTTGCATCTTACCTCCATAATCTTTGTTATTGGTAACTTTGCAAAGGCTATTTTTATTTATAGAATTTTCCCCCCCACTGCATTTATTTCTGTGTGCTGCATGTCTGTGATAAGTTTCCAGAACTACTGGGTCAAAAGCATGTAAGCACTGAGAGGTGTCGAGTGTGTTGGCTTCATGCGTCTTGCTGGGGAGTGTGCTCAAGGCTTCCCGGGGCTGGGTGACAGTGGTCTCGGGACAAGGGTAAAGAAATGACTGGGCCTTCTGTTTTCTTGGTGTCTCCAGGTACAACATCCGGGATAAGGACACCTTCTTTGATAATGCGACCCGGAGCCGCATCGTAAGTGACAGGCTAACTGGTGGGGTGGGCTGGGAAAAGCCTAAATGCCCGCTTGGGTAGGGCACACTCAGCCCTTGGGCTAGTGCCTATCATCATTTGATTGGAGTTACCTTGCTGCTTAGAGGCATAGCCAGAAGCTTCCCAATCCTAGCAGCCAAAAAAAAAATATAGCTAGCAATTTTCTCCATGACAGGTTTCCCCCAAAGTCCTCTTGGAATCACAGAGACAGGGAGTTCAGGGCTGCTGGGGACTTTCAGCTAGTCAGGTGACCCCTTTGCTTACAGCTGAGCAAACGGAGCTCCTGAGATGTCACAGATGGAAACAAATTCACTTAGATGGTTAGTGTGCAAGGAGGCATACAGAGAGGCCCTTGTATGTCTCCATGCATTTCTGTTCTTTCACCCCCAAAGAAGCTGCATGTATTCATGTCACAGGGAATGGCCAGAGTTGACCAGTTTGTCCAGGAACCAAATTACCAACTCATTCGATGGAAAGCCAACAGTTACAACCATAGCTGTCCTTTACCTTTTTGCCTTTTAATGTCAAATTTCTGAATTTTGCAGGAGTGATTCTAAGGAGAATCTGATCACAGATTGTGCCCCTGTGGCCTTAGACACCTCCATCCACTGGTTCGTTTATTCTCACCTCTCCCAGAGATCTTTCGGCTTATGGACAGAGGAGAGAAAGAGGCCCTGGGGATGCTGGACACTCACTCATGCCGCTGTGGAGCATGACAGTGTGTCCCCGCTGTGCCCCAGGAAAGAGCTGGAGTGTCTCTAAGGGATGAGGGCTAGATACCTAGAGGGCTTCCGAGTCAGCAGGTGACAGGAAAGGATAAGAAGCGACAAATGACTGGAAGAAACATCAGCCCATTTGCAAGACTCTGTGCTTGCAGGATGGATGAGAAATGAAGTTCCTTAGCTGGGTGTTTTAGGAGGGCTTAAAGCGGGCATGTGATGGCTTTAATCATCCTATCGAAAAAAAGCACAGGCTTCTTATTTTCTTGGTTGATGCTGTTACAAGTCATTTATATCTCCCTGTGGTTTGGGTCCCACATCTGTGAGGGAGTTATAGGGTGTTGTGGAGATTACCCGATAATTGCAAAGTGCTTATAAAATAATACAATGCCATATAAATGCTGTTCCTAATTATTATTGCTGTTGAATTACTGTACTGGATTATAAGTGAATTAAGCATTCTCGGGCCCCTTTCTGCTGGAAGTTATTTATTTACCACTCCCTCTAGGTCTGTGTCTGGAATATGGGAGGGTGAGTGGTGATGGAGTAACACATCTTCTCTCATTCATCTCTCCTTCTGGAAGCTTCTTCCTTCCCCTTCTGCCATTCCCCAGTCCATTCCACACTGTGAGAAAGATAAAGAGCCTTGGCCTTTGTTAGGGGGTTCACTCTGCCTTAGACTTTTATCTGAGGGTCTTGCCCACAGCTCTGAATGTCTCTCCTGTGCTCCCTTCTTTGTGGCTTCTGAGCAGCCCAGCTGTTTGTTCCAGAGCTGCCTTCCTTGCTGGGCATCTCTTTGTAGCCTGGCTCAGACTTGGGACCCTCATGAGGGCACGAGTTGGCTATCATGTTCACACACAGGTCCACCCATGTCCCTGCATCCTCAGCAGGGGGTACGTTCACCTCCCCACCAGCCCACTGTCCACATGAGAGATGGCGTCCCTTGCAAACCGCAGAGTGCAGGGGTTTGTAGGCCCACATAGGGTGCAACGGTCATTGAGGAGGCTGGGTGCCCAGGAGGTGCTCCGAAGACTCCATTCTGCAGAAGTGTGTGGTGCTCCCTGACTGCAGGGGTGTGGTGAAGGTCAGGGAAAACAGAAATAATAGTATTAATGACCAATTCATAGGCAGCCCTTATTAGGCTTCTGGATGCATGGTTTCTCAAAGCAGCTCTGCGAGATGGCTCTATCACAGAGAAGAAACGGACCTCAGAGAGCAAGCTGCGCAGTCTCTCTGATCCCGGCCAGAACTACAACTTGGCTCATCTGCCACCATGTCCTGTGCTCTTCCCAGGGCCCCCCTGAGAGCTTCTGTATGATTCTGAAAATGCTATCACCGCACAGAACCTGTTCTGATTCCTCCTTCAGTACTGCTCCCTGTTACCATGCGGCTCAGAAGGCCCACTGGCGATCAAAGCTGGTGGGGAGGGCAGCCTTCTCTTCCTCTCCCCCCAGACTTCCTACCAGGAGGCAGACACCCCCCTTTCTAGCTCCACCCCAGGTGCTTCTTCCCTCTCCCTCCAGGGGGTGATGTGCATATGGGCTCCCTGGTGTGTTTTCCTTACCTCCTGTCACTGCAGTCAGTTTATGGTCTTTTCTTTACGTTTTCAGAGTGGGGGCAAGAGGGGTGGCATGAGTCTGAGGGGGACAGATTTTTTGTTTTCTCAAAGCCCCCAAGTCTGAGTGGGTTTGATCGTAGTCCATGAGGTGGCACATGCTTGGTGGCCTCTTCCCTGGAAATGTGTTTAGCCACGTCATCCACTTCTCGCCCCCCAGGGTGATGATGGCCTACCCCCCCTCCCCAACCCCCAGCGTGGTGACACACATGGTCAAGGTGCTCACAACCCTGCTGTCGTCTGTTCTAGGTGCATGAGATCCTGAAGCGCACGTCCTGTTCTCGAGCCAACAACACGATGGGTAAGGACTGCGCCCCCACCCGTGGGCAGAGCGCCAGGGGACCAGCGCTGTTCTTTCAGCAGCTGCCTTGGTAGGCAGCAACAAGGAACAAAACACAAACGCCCCACACGGAGAGGCAGAGAGGCGGGGGAGGCTGCTTTCACTTAGTCTGGGAAAGCCTGCTTGCCCTCCAGGAGCAGAGGGCGCCCCATTTCTTGGTGGGGCTGAGACTGCTCCCAGGCAGCTCTAACTTCTCCCAGACGGTCCCTGCCGGCTGTCTGTGCTGTTTCCCACCTATACCTTCCACTTCATCCTGACAATTCAGCTGCTCCTCTTCACAATCTCCACCAGTTTTTAATAATCACCCTCAAACAGGACAGGTTTTTAATTATTTGTTTTTTAAGAAGGAAGGAAGGCATCTGAGAGGTCCTTGAGCTCAACCCTTTCATGGAAGGCTGCTGAGAGGGTGAATGACTTGTCCAAGGCGCTCGTTAGTCTGAATGTGCTTCTTGTAAGTTCAGTGTTTTTGGCTCCTTGTCTGGCTGACTGGGTTTGTTTTGTGGTTTGCTTTTTAGATGGGAAAGTGTTTGTCTTTGAAGCAGAAGCCTTGGTGTTTGGAAACTTGCAGTATGAGGCAGGCGGTCGGGGTGCTGAGGGACTGTGGAGGGACACACAAGATAGTGAGGTCAACATGGGAGCTCCCACACACAAGCACCATCCTTTTCACATGGCTGCCCCTTCCGGGGTGCTGCCAGACCTCTGGATGGCTTTCGAAACCTTTGTGAGAGCTGCCTTCAGAACACGTGCTGAGGTAGCAGATCCTCAGCTTTTGAGGTGTCTTGAAGAGTCCAGAGTCATTGGGAGGCAATGTGAGCAAAGAGCAGAGGTGCTTACGCTGAGGAGTAACAACAGTGGTGAATGTAATAATGGCTGGTACCTAAGAGCACCAGTGAGGCTTCTGAGCTACATGGTAACAGGGAGCAGTACTGATGGAGGAATGAGAACAGGTTCTGTGTGGTGATGGCATTTTCAGAATCATGCAGAAGCTCTCAGGGGGGCCATTATGTCTGACTTGGCTTTGATGTATTCATCTTGCTACAAAATTCCAAACACCCTTCTAAGTATAAAAGTCAGATTTTCCATGTGATGTAACTTGTCTGGAGCATGGTGCTGATGAGGCAGACATGAATGAATGAGATAATTAACAATAATTAATCCATCTCAGTTCCATGGAAAGATCAGAGGCCCTTGCTCAGCAGGCGTCCTAGGTGATTCAGACACCCCCGTAGTCAAGGAGTCCTACCTTGTATTCTGTATTTTCTCATGGTTCTATCAAAGTTCTTGAATTTTCCTTTACTTCTTGATTAGTTCACCCCTCCATGCAATATAAAATCAACCTTTGAGCCAGCAGCTAGATTTTGATTTTATTGCCCTTCTCTTTGGTTTCATACACAAGTATTAATGGCTGTGTTTGAATTAGAATCCTCCTGAGAACTTTTGCCTCATAAAACGAAAAGAAAAGGTAACGACAGGGCTGTGTTTGGAATTGTTTTGCAAGGTGTTTTCAGTAATCCTTACTTTCATGACCAACTTACAACGCTTTATTCCCTTTCTCATTACACCCAGTTCCAATGGAAATTAGATGAAAAGGATAATAAATATCAGAAGATGGAAAGGTACTAGAGATAATTCCAGCATGCTCCTATAAGAGTTAGGTTGAGCCTACTTCTATCTTTGTTGAAGATACATTTTTGAACATCTGCTGCTTTTATAAAACATTAAATTGCATACAAATTATATGTTTTGATTTATTTATATTCTTGTCTTATTACACAAAGTTTCTGAGGTGGCTTACAAGAAAAACAATGAAAGAGCATGACATAAATAATAAATAAGAACCAAGAAAAATCCAAATTAAAATAGAATGTCAAAACTAGGAGAAAAAAATAGAACACAAATATGCAAACCAGAAGACCCTCTAATTTCTGCACTTGGGCTGCAAATTTAACCTTGAACCAGAGTGAAAGGAGACTATGACCAGTGGTTTTAGCCTTTTTTTTTTTTTTTAAAGATTTACCTATTTATGCATACAAGAGCTGGGGTACAGGCCAGAGGTGTGGGGGTAAGAGGCTTTTCCAGAGACAGAGTAGGGAACAGAACAGGCAGATTGACTGAAATACACTGCTGAGGGAAGCAGCGGGCTAGAGAGGAGAGGTCTGCCACGCCTTATGGATTGCTCCCTGGCTGGCCGGGGATCGAACTCGTGCTGCAGAGGCTACATATTGCCTCATAGTGCAGTGCTTAACCCCTTGTGCCACCAGGAAGGCCCAGGTTTTAGCTCTTGATGTCCTCAGCAATAATTTTTTATATAGAACATTTTCTAAAATCTCTCATACAATTCCCTGCATTTTATATAAACTAATACTAACACATATTCTCTCTACAAGTGCATGTGTAAACTTTTCTGGCTTATTTAGGAACTCAATAAAAATGCAGTATTCTATGTTTCGTCAAGGATTATCAAGTATTATTAGATTCCTTTGTCCCACACTCTGAATCCTTGAAGCTTTGACACTGGTGACCTCCCTACCAGCTTCAATTTCACTTTGCTATTTGGGAGACAACAAAAGAAGCTCATTAGAATTTTGGGTTAAGAGAGAGTGAAAATGAATTGAAGAAGGCCCAGAAGGATTCTGGATTAGGGGATAGGTTGATGAGAGCTACATCCTTTTTCTTTCTTCTGGGTTCTCTGTTATGAGGGCTAAGGTAACCAGACATGTGATTACTATACAAATAAGGTATCACTGTAATCAAAACAATAAAGACCCCTTGCACTTGTGTAGGATGTATGCTTCCCAAAGCACTTTTACACTCATAACCTCATTTGGGCCTTTAAACTACCGTACAAACTGGGTTCAACACACGTTAACTAATTTCACAGCAGAGATGAACTGCCTTACCCAGGGTCAAAGTTTGGAGCCAGATTTAGAAGCTAGTTTCCCTAACTCTTCTTAGTGCTCTTTAATCAGTGGATAAATAGCTGAGGTTAATTAGGAAAGGTTCCTAGAGAAGGTGGAAGCTGAGGCCTTCCCATTCATTCAATCAAAAATTTATTGAGCACCTACTATGGGTCATTCATATTCTAAAACTAGAGTAGAGTGGTGAATCCAGGAGGCACAGTGGGTGCAGATCCTTTCCCCTGTGAGGCTTACATTTGAGGTGAGTTTTGAGACGAGGGACTAAACCACGTGCCTGTATGGCAAGAGAGATTCATGCCAGGAAAGCAAATAATGCCAAAACTGTGATGGGAGCCCCTCCAGAGAATCAGGTGGGATCTGGCAGGAGCTGATGACACAGTCACCTTAGGTAATTCAAGGCAGGACTGTTTACAGAGAGAAGGTTTTCACAGATGTGTACAGGGAGTTGGGGAATGCAGAGATGGTGTAGAAATATGGACCATCTCTAGACCCAGGGGACAAGAGACCTCTGGAGCCGGGAGGGATTGAACCGGGTGGCTGAGGAGGCACTGCAAGGGCCATGCCTGTTCTGGGAGGAAGCTAGGGTCTGTACATTGTCCTGCCTCCCCCTGACCTGCTGTGCTCAGTCAAAAGGGAGACAACAGGCCAGCCGCTCCCTTCAGAGAGACAAGGGGAGAGAGTGTGTCTGGAAGAGGTAAAAGGAGGAACACCCGCTGGCACAGCCACAGAGGCAGAGCCCATCCTGCCTCGGGACCACCAAGTTAAGATACCTCGGTCAGGGCGAGTGTGTCTCAAATTCACAAATGCAAGAACAAAAAGGAGGACCTGCGGTGTTCTCAGAGCTTCTTCCTAGTGTGAAAATTTCTTAGACTGATTTGAAGGAGCAATATAGGCTTCTTCCCATGTGAGACAACTCAGCCCAGAGAGGGGACTGATTTCCTATCCACTCATGGGGAGTAGGTCTCTCTCTCCTTTTTCCTTTTCTTCCTTTTTTTTTCCTCAGGTGGGGGTGGGGTGGGAGGGGTAAAATTAACATAAGAAGGTAAAATATGAGGAGCTGGACTTGCCAGGCATGGGTGGACTGGCGGTTGGTGAGGACTAATGTTAACTTCTTGGGTTTCTTCCGTAATCATCATCTTATTACTCCTGGGAGTGAGGGGTGTGGACGAACAGACACAATGTTTGGAGACTTTCTTGTGAGCTGGGGTACAGCAGAGTGGTTAGATCGGGTGCAGCAGGGTGGTGAGCTGGGGTGGTAGAAAGTGAGTGATCACAGACCCAGCCTGCTCAGACACCTTCTTGTCCGGTACAGCGTGAGGTCAGCAGCTGGCGCCCTGCAAGTTTACAGCAATGTAGAATGACCCGAAAGTGCACTTTCCCATACAAAGAAAACCGAAGCTTCCTTGACCGTATCCGGGGAGAATAGACACCTTTCTTCCTCTTTCGTATGGAAGTTATTGTTGCCTTTTCATGGACAGAAAATTGCAGATTGATGGAGCTACATTTTCATAGACATTTTGGTGTCAGAGCATTTAAACAAATGTATGCTTTGGGCATTTCCCCTCCCCACTTGAGAGACGATGTCTTAATTATTTTGACCAAAGCCAGACCGTGTTGTGTGTTGTAAACATCTGGTTTATCATTCATCCAGCTGAACTGGTTTATATTTTGTTAGAAGAAAAGGCTTGGGATTAAAGGCATTTAAGTAATTAAGCACACGTCAAGACGATTTGGTGATGGGTAAATATAGTCTCTGTTAAATGCACTGTCTGGAGGCTCTGGTTTAGATTTACATCCGACTGAGTGCAGGGATGAAAGCAGGATGCCGGGCGGACTGGGCCTTGTTTGGGGGGCAATCAAAACCAAATGAGTTTTCAGGAGTTCAGCACCATTCCTTTAAGTACCTGTCTTGATGGATGAAAGTTTCCTTTGACTGGCTTGGAGGGGATGGAGCTGCACTCCCTCTCACTGTGAGGCACTGGAAGATTTAATGAGCCCCTCTTTGGGAGGCAGGCCATGAGCTGTGTTTTGGTGGATCCTTTGTGGCCAGGAAACCAGAGATGTCTTGGGCGCTAAATGCTGGGCCTTAGGTCGTGTCTTGCATACATGTGTCTTCAGGTACCAGACCTGGGACCTGAGCCCATCCTGCTGTCTCCTTGGCGACCCTATGGAGGCTGAGGATGCGTTGCTAGGCCAACTGGGTCAGACTGTGTAACTGACAGCGCTGAGCAGAGAGGAAGCTCCAGCCTTTTCCTTGGGGATTGTAGTTCTAAACAACAAGTCCCACGTACCTGGGGAAGTGAGGAGACTTTAGGGATTAGAGAGGTCCTTCGCCAGCTATGCTTTGAGCTGAAACACTGCTTCTCTCTGGGAGGAGAGGGAAAGCAGAAGGTTGTCAGTGCCTACTCCCTTCTGGGAGTAGGAGGACAAAAGGTTGGGTCCCTCTCCCCCGGTCTAGAGCAGAGAAGAAAGACTATAGACATGGTCCTGGAGAAGAAAGCTTCACAGTCTTAGCCAGATGGATGGTGCACGATGGAACCAATTAGCCTGCTTTTGCTGAAAAGAAAGGAAAAAATTCAGAATTTCAATTTTCAAAGCAGAGACTCTTTTAAAAAAAGCGTTTGATTATTTTCTTCTTCTTTCAAACTGATTTCCATGCTTGTTTGGGGGTAGTCTTGGTTTCAGAAGTCTGTGGGTGACCCAAGAGGCCAAAGCAATCCCAGTTCTTGAGTGAAGCTGTGGATGCCTACTTTTCAGCTTGCTCCCCCACATCCCCCATTCTCCTTTTATGTTATCTCCTCTTCCTCCACCCACCAGCCACCGACTGACATCATCATATGATGCCACCTGAAAAAGAGGAGGTACACTGCCTTGGGGGACACATTTCTCTACAGCTTTGGAGGGGGTGCTTGTAATCAGGATTAGGACAGTTCAGCTTTGATGACCTGAACCCTGTTGGCTACAAAGCAAGAACCATTTGTTGGAGTTCCTCTCTCGGGACTCATTGAGTTGAAAGTGTCATCACCAGCATAGCTTGTCTAAGAAATTGGAATAGTGAGGAAGAGTAGCCCAGGATAAGTAGGAGATACCAGGGCAGCTGAGGGGCTGGTCACTTTAGGAAACCACTAGGCCTTTGGCCTTCCCAGCAGCGAACTAGGTATTGTGAGAGACTCAGTGAGAGGTGGGAGCTCAGGAACCTTGTAGCCTTGGGGGACACACAACAGTGAGAACAAAAAAGGCCCTGGGAGTGAAGGAGCTTTCTGCCTGAGGCTGTGCTGTGCAAAGGGAGCTTTGTTTGAGGTGGGGGTCGTGCAAGCAGCTGTAGCCCTCCAGTGATTGGAGATTTTTTTTTTTTTAAGATTTATTTATTTATGCATACAAGAGCTGGGGTGTAGGCCAGAGATGTGTAGGGGAGAGAGGATTCACCAGAGACAGAGTAGGGAGCAAAACAAGCAGATCCACTGAAATACACTGCTAGGGGGAAGCAGCAGGTGAGACAGGAGAGGTCTGCTGTGCCATGTGGGTCACCTCCCTGGCTGGGGATCGAACTTGTGCTGCAGTGGCTGCAGATAGCTTCATAGTACTGCTTGTACCACTAGGGAGGCCCTGATTGGAGATCTTTCTAAGGGTCTGGCAGTGGAACCCATGTATACAACAGGTTGTCAGCCTAACGCTCTTGGACCCTCACTCGACTACTATGCTAAGCAAAGCCCAGAGTTAGCAGAAGAGCTCAACACCTGCTTGACTTTTTACATGCAGTGTGAGGACTGTTTTCAGGGCATCCACTGCTGCTGTGGGAGTGAGCGAGGGAAGGGGTGGGGTGCGCATGGGGTGCGGTCTGGATGGAGCCTTACCCGCCTGTGAGGCTTCAGCCTCTATCCATGTGGACAGCCCTCTGTAGCTTTGAACTCCTCCCATCCCTTCCCACTTGGGGTTCCACCCCTTGATGATTGTAGGGTGGCTTCGCATTGCTGTGGTTATGGCTCTTGAACTGATTAATGATGCTCAGAGTGAAATTGTAGTCTTGTGAGTAAGACAAATCTGTAGCTCATTCAGCCTCCCGGGTACCCCTCCTGCTCCACACTCCTTTACCCAGCCTCGGCTCCCTCTACCCCCCAAAGTTAATTCTGATGTTTCATGCTCATGCCAAGGAGGAAACTTAAAATCAGGAAAGTACGGGTCTTTGGTGATGCCGCAGCACCTAAACACTCAGCTTTCAGCTCATTGGAAGAGCAGCCTCTTCCATAGAGCGCCCCTGGCAACCTCCCAGGAGCCCCTGCTCCTTTGTGGGGCCTGTAGCTGCTCTTCCTGAGATCCTCCATCCTAAACCTTGAGAACAAGCAAAGTCTGAGTAAGAGGAGGCTATGGGGGAGGGAGGATCTTTTGAGACCGTCTGTGGTCTCTGATCACGTGGGTGGGGCATTGAATGGGAACAGGAGGTAGACAACTATGAATTTTCATGAGTAGATGTTGTCTAGACTTTTCCTCTGACCTTGACATTTATCCAGAGCTCTGCAAATGCAGATTATTTAGCGTTTGAATATCATACGTATTTCCCTCCCAAACCAATTTTCTCATCTCACTGCTGTCTGCAGTCTTCTCTGGAAAGAGTGGTTCAGGGCAGAGAGTGTGTTTGAGACCAGGAAAATCACCTGTAGCATGGACCTGCCTTCGTCCTGCCTCTGTGGGATGAAATGCGCGTCCTCCCTTGGCTGGGTTCCCCTCGGGACTAGTGGGTGACACACAGCCCCTCCCGTCTGGGGGCCCATAGTCCAGGACAGACTTATACCTTAGTCAGTCTGAACCTACAGACCACTTTGCAGTCTCTGAACAAACCTGTGAATGAGAAATAACAACGAATGTGCTGAGCAGGGGGCCTGCTGCTTGGCACTGACTGAGTTGAAAGTGTCTTCACCAGCATAGTGTGTCAGGAAACAGGAGTAGTGAAGAAGATTGGGTGCCTGGGGAAGGGGACAGATACTGAGGGTAATGGACCTGTGGGGACAGAGCCTCTCGCTCGCTTCACACTTAATTGCTGCAAGTGGTGTGAGATGATGTTGGGGTTAAAAAATGAAGCTCTTGTGTAGTTTTCAAGCCTTGTGGCCTCAGGATCCCTTTTCACTTTTGGAAATGTTTGAGAGCAGCCGAAGGGCTTTTGTTTACGCAGCTTATACTGATCAATATGATTGGATTAGCAGTTAAAATAGAAAATGTTAAAGCACAAGGATGCCCAGTGCACATTCCGAGGGAGGATGTTCCCCGCGTCATAGAGCTCTGACACTCACGAGAGACTGGGAGAGAAAGAGCCAATGCTGTCTTAGGCTATTATAAAAATAGTCCTTTTTTTCAGGTCTTCCAATTCAGATTTTTTTTATTCCTTTTTTTTTTAAGATTTATTTATTTATGCATACAAGATCTGGGGTATAGGCCAGAGGTGTGGGGGGCGAGAGGATTCACTAGAGACAGAGTGGGGAGCAGAACAGGTGGAACGACTGAATACACTGTTGAGGGGAGCAGCAGGCGAGAAAGGACAGGTCTGCTGTGCCATGTGGGTAGCTCCCCGGCTGGGGATTGAAC
Organism: Talpa occidentalis; assembly: GCF_014898055.3. NCBI lineage: Eukaryota > Metazoa > Chordata > Mammalia > Eulipotyphla > Talpidae > Talpa > Talpa occidentalis. The sequence goes on from NW_023601653.1 coordinate 70,396,916, forward strand.
TCATGCTGCAGTGGCTGTGGATAGTTTCTTAGTGCTATGACTTAACCCCTTCCAGCACCAAGGAGGCCCCTTTTTATTCATCTTTAACTGAGGTAATATTGGGGTATCCCCTTTGTGTATATACCACCATGGTGCACCCATCACCAATGCACCCCTATTCTGGCACCATAGACTATGATGATGCTTCCTTCCCTCTTTGTTCTTTCCCCTCCCCCAACATTTCCCTCCATGGTGTCTCAGTCCTCTACTCAGCTATCAAGGGTTAGTTTTTCAACTTGTCTTTATCTGACTATTAATTTAGCTACTTTATAGTCTACCTATTAGTGACAGCATCACCCTCCTTCTGACTACACTTGGCATCATCTTTTCTAGTTCTATCCATGTTTCTGCAAATGGCATGAGTTTATCTTTTTGACCGCTTAGTAATATTCCATCGTGTATCTGTACCACATCTTCTTGATCTAATCATTTGTTCTGGGACACTTAGCTTTAAAAATAGTGTTGACCTTATGAACAGTCCCCTGAACGGGTTGTTGGGACTCCCCAGGGTTCTCATACTTTGGAACCTGCAGCCCTATTGCCCTTACTTCAGGAAATAATGTTTCAGACAGATCAGTCACATTAATAAGTACGGTTCCCCTGCAGGAACAAGAAGGAGCCAGACATGAATCCAGAAAAGTGCCATGGGCTGTTAGAACATATACTTGATTGATCACAATTACCGTCGCCCATCTAGCCCTTCCTGTCGGTGAACATAGTTACATCGTCTCAGCTGACTGGGTAGCCTTGGTGGCAGTGACAGAGGAAGAGAAGAAGAGGAGGGTTATTAAACTGGCGTGGTCTGAATGTTTGAGGACAGGAGGAATGTGATGTTTCAGTGAGCAGATTTGATATCCAGACACAGCTTTGTATTTGGGAAATGAAAGAAATAATTGTTCTTGGACTAAGAACTAAAACTTGAAAAAACATCTAGACTGGAGGTTAGAGAAGAGAACGCTGTGAGTCTCAGTGGAGAGATGGGCGAGAGCTTCATATTTATCAAAGATGAAGGTTAAGTGCACAAAACCCTGCCCTCGAGTTCCTATTTTCATGTTCCTTTCTTCCGTAGGTATTAACTCTCTGATAGCAAACAACATCTACGAGGCCGCCTACCCTCTTCATGACGTAAGTACGCTTCTGGTGGCTGGCTCTCTCCAGTCTTCCAACACATGAAAACCACAGATGACAGGGCTGGGGGATGGACGCAAGGCAAGGCGGGAGGGAAGGTGACAGCTGTCACCCTGGCTGAATCTGCCCTGCTCGTGACTGACAGTAATCCCTGGTTTGATTTTTGCCAATTGTCTCAAACTGTCTCTCCAGTTATTTCCCTAATGGCAAAATGCACTGGTTTTATTTCAGCTTCCCCTACACTGTCTACCTTGGTTTAGATGAAAGTGTGTGAAGACAGGCTTGGCACACAAGCAGTTAAAGAGGGGAAGCTGGTGAAGGTGGTGGAGGGTGCTGAGAGGAAAGGCACACACCTGGACGATACACACCCTCACCTGTCCCACCCTCAGATGACTGAGAGTCCCATTTTGTATGCGATAGTGTGCAATTCCTCCCCTTAATGTGCAAGTGAACATTGTCAGATCTTTTTATATATTTATTTTTAAATTTTAACATTTTTGAAAGCAGTGTTGCAAAATTCCTCATACTATTGTTTGGTAAAGTAAAGAAAACAGAGGCTGTAATTAAAGTTTCCTTGGCTGGGGGTGACGGTAAAAATGTCTCACAGTGCCTCACACTGACATTGGCCCATATGGTTCATGAAGAACTTGACTAGCCCGTGAGCTTAATGCCCCCACGACTCCACTGGTCACTGACTGGTCACTTTAGTATCTGCCTCCCAGTTGTGCGAAGATGGGGTTCCTGAGGTGGGGGTCCCTGAGTACCTAGAGGAAACTCTCAGATGACAGCTTTCTCCTTGCTGACATCCTTGCTGGGGGCACGCACGAGGGTTGGTTCTGCAGGGGTTTGTGGGGTTCTGTTCTGCAGGGCTGCATGTCACAGGCAGGTCACAGGCAGGGTCCGTGGTGCTTTCATAGCACACACCAGCCCATTTGCCGGCGTGGGCTCTGCCCTTGCATTTGCTATGAAGAGGCACAGGCTGAGCTCTGAAGCTTCTGAGGGGCGCGTCTTGGTGTGATCAGCTGTCCACAGGAAACAATGCAAGTGTGGGTGACAAGGAACCGGGAACACTCGCCCCTTTGCATGTCATGCTATGACCTTCCTGACATGGGAGTGAAAGGAGAAGATATTAGAAAAGAACAAGAAAACCCGCTTTCTGATGTTGAGAATCCACTGGACTTACCCAGCGTCCTGTGCTCTCCTGCAGGGTGAATATGACAGTCCGGGCGATGACATGAATGACAGGAAGGTGAGTCAGCCTTTACTCTGCCCTGAAGACCACGCGGGGTGGCGGCTGGTGGAGGTTCCTAGATGTCTCTTTGCCTGGGGACCGGTGATGCTGACTACCCCAAACCATTTCCAGTAGCCCCCCACAAAAGCCAGAGGGCCTCCACTGAGAACGGCGGAGAGTCTGTAATTGATAGATGGAGAAACCGAGCTCCAGAGAGACTGGACACACCTTGCCCACAGTATCAGGGCCGCGGTAACCAGAGCTGGGCCAGGGACCCCATGGGCTCTCCAGCCCAGGGAATATGCACTGTCATCACACTGTTAGCTTTTCTCTTGGTCATTTTCAAGTTTTTCTCTTCGTGTGTGGCCAGTCCCAAGTTAGAGAGGACAGATGTGGGGGTGGGAGACAGGCTGATGCTGGGCATGGGCAGCTGGGATTAGAGGGGGTAGTTAGGGTTGGAGAAGGAGCCCCTTGGAAGGACCCCTGCTGTGCCAGGCACAGCTCCTCACTGCACAGCCCTCTCAAGTCAGCCGCCACCTCCACCCCACCTGTGTTTCCTGATGCTCTGGAACGTGGGTGTGCTGCCCTCCTCACCATGGCCTGGCTCTGTGAGGATCGCCCAGATTCTGTCGTGGGGACTACCCCATCTGGCTGTCAACCCCTTGTTCCAGCCTCCCTCTCTGCCTCCCCCTGCTTCAGCAACTCTGGTGAGCAGAGGCGAGTGGGCAAGGGTGGTAGGGGTGAGGAATCGAAGTCCAAGGAGTCTCCCTCTCCCCAACTCTGTTGTCTGGAAAATCAGTCATCCCCCAAGTTGCCTTTTGAGCAGCCTCCTTTTTATCCTGCCTATTAGTCCCTGTTATGAAGTGTTAAGTATTAAAAACATAAAAGGTCTTTTCCAGAAATACTGCTGTGATTGCTTACACATGTCTCCTCTCTGCCGGCCCAGGGAATCTGCTGTAGTATTTCGATGTCTTAGCCTCATCTGTTTTCTATCTGATGCTAATAGTCTCAGTGTTTAATTTCCTGAAAAGTCCCGGATCAGATTTAAAGGCAAAGGAGGAAGCATTTCTCCCCACATCACACCTCTCTCACTCCAACGTTTTTCTGTCCTCCCACCCTCTTTAAAGAGTGATTGCCATCCACTGCCCACCTAAGACACCTCCTGCTGGGTGGGTGGCAACCCTAGCTGTCAAGGTGGAGCACTTTACAAGAACATTCCAGAGACTAGCAACGCATAGTAACTCATGGGAGAAATCAACCAACCCTCTGTTATCTCAGGCACAAGAGAGAAGCAAATTGTAGACTCTCCAAAATATCTGCATGTGCAATATTATATAATTATCAACTACAGTGAAAACTTTTTTTTTTAAAGATTTATTTATTTATTTGTACAAGCACTGGGTACAGTCAGAAGTGCAGGAGGGTGAGAGAATTCACCAGAGCCAGAGTGGGGAGCAGAGCAGGCAGAAGGACTGAAGTACACTGCTGAGGGGAGCAGCGGGCGGCAGGAGAGGTCTGCGTGCCATGTGGGACCCTCGCCGGCTGCTGGGGATCGAACTGGTGCTGCAGAGGCCGCGGGCAGCTTCACAGCCCAGCGCTCAACCGCTGCGCCCCAGGGGAGGCCCTACAGTGAAAACTTTTAACCAAGATTTTCCTCCAAGGAAACAGGCTTCCTCCAGTGGAACTGTTGCCAGCGTGCAACCCAGCTGGGAGGGTGGGCTCAACCTGGGAGGCAGGGAGAGACCAGCCAGGATGGAGCTGCCCTTGGTGGATAATCCCCAAAGTTAGTGCCATGAGGATACTTGTTGAAGGTGGACAAGTGACAACGAGACCCTTTCCTGTGGCTCTTCCTTTGGTTTTCTGGCTAGTCATGGAGTCTGTATTTTTTTCTGCCAGGGTCTTGGTTGGGTAAGTAAATGACGCTGTGAAGGCAGATCAGAGAAACCATGAGTGGGAGTGGAAGCTTTCTCTGTCCTTTTGGGTTGGGAAACTGACACCCAGCGAGGAAGGCAGACTGGTTCCTGTGTCCAAAGGTGATTGTCAAGTCAGGACTAAATTCTGCTGACCTGTGGCAGCCAGGGCTCTGCAGTCACATCGACACAGCTTCTTGTGCCTCGCACAGCCATCCCCACTGCGGCGCTGGGCTCACTTCTAGAATCTCCAAAGTATATATAGATGGGTAGGGCCTCAGAGGTATTCTAAAGGAGAAAGAGTACAAACTTCTGAATATATGCAGCTTATTGATTCATTTTTATATTACATCAGCCTAATGCTCTTCAAGAGGGCTGCAGGAGGGATTTGGTTGGTTTCAGGAACATGGAGAGGGTCTGGGACTGCACTGTGGGCAGCCCCTCTGGGTACCTTTGGGGATGATATGCCATCCCGAGTTGCCCATCCTGCCAGTACCTGCAAGTTCTCCTTCACTCTTCCCTACCATGTGTGGCTGATCGCTTGGTCTCCCCGAGGTCCAGGCTCGAGGCAGATCTCCTGCAAGCCCAGAGGCTGCTGAGAATGCCTTTCTTCCCCTCCAGCCTGCCTAGAGCAGTCCTGATGACTCAACCCCAGCCTGGGGATGGAAGTCTCTCTCCTTTCCTGGAGGGTAATTATGAAGAGGCTCCTTCCCTCTAGAGAACAGGGGTTTCCTACCTTTCTAGTAGGCCAGACAGCCACCTGGGTGTGGATGGGAACCTCCTAGCTGCCAGCAGCCACCTAATTCCATGTCTGCCCAACCTGCCTGGACTCGAGCACCTGGGGATCTGGCCATGACCATCTCCCAGTGCCACCTGAGTTGCTGGCTTCCCTGCCTACTTGGGGTGGGGGTCACCCAAGGCACATCAGAATGTGATTTCCTTAACAGTTTTTAAACCTTGTTATGGATTTTGCAGCTTTTGTAGATTACCCTCTTCCCTGATTGGGGGGTGGGTCATAGTGAAGGAGGTGAAAGGGGCAGTGCTGGCTGGGGTCACCTGCTTTATGACAAGAAAGGCACTTATTTTTGGTTTCACCTGAGCAATAATCTGGCTACCCAGTGTACCTCCTGTCTTTATTAGTGGAGAAGACAGATAGTCGAAGTGGCTTGCCAAAAACTGAATCGGGTTCATTGCAGGACGGCTGCCGTGCGGGCCACCCTGTGTCTTGAATATTCTCAGTTGGCCGCCACTGGGTCTTGCTGTCTCAGGGTCAGCTGCTCTGAGGAGCCCGGGCCTCAGACAGGCCACAAGCCAAACACACGGCCATGTTCTGACCTTGTGATGGCTTTCACAGTTGGTTCCTTTCCAGTTTCTGATCCATCAGATGGGGTGTTGTCTGTGGGGTGTTGCTTCTCACTAGGAAGGTTTGGGGTCAGTCAGACATGCCTGGAATTACATCCAGGCCTCTGAAATCAGGTTCTGTCTGCTAAGAAGGAGCTTAGATCTCCCCTGTTTGCAAGCTCGAGCAATCAGCAAAGAGGGCCTGGCGTACCTCTAAAGAAGGAAGTGGATTTGCAAAGTTCTCTGCATTAGAAGGTTCTAGAGTCTGCAAAGTTAAGGGACTGTGATCAGCCACTGTGACTGTGCTCTTGCATGGTGATGTACCATGCTAATCCTGATGGGACAGAGCCTCTAGCATGTGCCTCCCTTCCCCCTGACTGTGAGTGTGTTCTGGACCCTGTAACCTGGAGTGTAGCTTGATCCTCTTGGTCTCTCACTGTGTGTGAGTAAATATTTATAGAGCTAGGGAAGGATCTACTGCACTCTTCACCCCTCTCTCCGCCTCCCCTACCTGATATAGAAGGATGCATAAGCTGGGCTTGGTAGAGCCATGTGGATGTCCAGGGCTAATTCAATATCCCTGCCCACACCTGAACTCTGTATCTCCAGTTCTTGCAGGGACTACCTACTGGTCCCCAATTCTGCATACCTTACCCTTTGTGTGCAGCTCAGACAGTTCTCTTATCTCCTCACATATAACCACAATCTGTGGCTGTAGCTAAGTGCTTTGAAGATACCACACTGAGAAAAGGACTTTCTGGGTGTTTCTTTCAGCAGGTCTGGGATCCTATTAAGGGTCAGTAAAGCTTGTGAGCTTGATGCTCAGTTTGGGCCTGAACTGACTGGACTTTTGGAACATTTTCAGTTTTCCCCTCTAAGCAGTGGCTGATAGATGTTCCCCAGCTCAGGTTTGAGCTGGACATGTGACTTGGAGAAGAATTTGTTCTGGAGGTGGGATCCTATGGGGCAGGCAGTGACGTTCCACAGCCCCCGAGGGGGGCTTTGCCCGTATCTCCTGACGTAAGCTGGCCTCCCTTTGGGGCACACATGAAGTCACTGTGACAACCAGGTGCTGGGGAGTCCAGGCTTGGCACTGGGGAGAGGTAATAAACCCAAGGGAGTAGAGTCACCCAGGATGTGGCTAGGGGTGGGGAGGAAGATGTAATAATAATAAGATGTGGAGGAGCCCCCTGCCTGGGACAGGCCACAGGGATCTCATGAATGTAGATCTCCCTTTACCCATCAGGCTCTGCGTGCCTCCTTTCTGTATTCAGCTCTCCTCCTTTGCAAGTGGGCATGCTTTGCTCTATCAGGGTTGATGTAGTTTCTGGTTCTATTTTGTGATTGTTGGGGGTATATTTCCATTATGGAGGAATGCCAGTTCTCATCTCAGTTTTAATATTATGTCTCTAAATTTCTTAGCGAGAAGTATGGCTTTCTGTAGAGCTGATGTTCCTCTGGAGGTCCAGAATTCCTAAGGACAGTAGGTTCTCCTTGATGGAATTCCTTGTGAATTCTCTGTGCTGTCTGAGAACATGATGTGTCAGGAGGAGAAGGACCGTAACAGGATAGCAATTGTGAGGCCAGACGTAGCATTTGATCATGTGCTATTGCCTGCTTAGCACTGCTGTCTACATGATGTCTGATGACGGCCTAGTCCCAACTTCCTGCATTTACTGGTGGATGATCTGTGAGCCCCCTGGCCAGGTAGTCTGCCCCTGGACTTAGACACAAGTTTTATCCACATGCCAGTTTTGCCGAAGTTGCTGGAAAGCATCACGAGATGTCTGGCCTGGTACATTTGCTTTACCGTTTCCTCCCTGAACCTCTAGAATATGTTCCACTCAAGTTTCGTCACCACCGCTCCACCAAACAGCTCTGATCAAGGTCATCAGTGACCAGTCAAGTCACTGCATCCAGCAATCTCTCCTCCATTCTCGTCTGACCTCATGCATAGCAGTGTTTGACACAGTTAGGCCTATTCTTCTCACGGCAACCCGTCATCCTTCGGTTTCCAGGACTTCACACATTTTTGGTTTCCTTCCACACCGCCGGCTGCTCTTCTGACCCACCTGGCTGTTCTCTATCCCTTGACCTCGATACATGTGACCACCTAGGACCTAGACCTCAGGTTTCTTCTCTGTTCTCTTGGCGATTGCATCCAGAGTTTACTGGCATTACAGATTTTCTCTGATACTCCCCAATTTACATCTCTCATCTGGACTGTCCTCCCTCACTGTCCCCACATGGCTACCTAGAGCACCTGAAATGCATGGGTCTCAGACTGAACTCAGCTTCAGTCGTCCTGACCTTTCTTTCCAGTCAGTGAGCTTCTTTCCCTTTCAGTAAAGGGAGCTGCCATTTACCCCGTTGCTCAGATCAAATTCTTGTCTTCTCTCCCCCCACATCCAATCCAACAGTAAATCTTGACTCTATCTTTAAAAGATAAGCAGAATCCACCACTTTGAATTAATTCTCCCACAGCTCCTATGGCTCAGACCACCATCCTCTCGAGACTGGATCACTACCACAGACCCTCCTCCTGTGCCTGCTCAGTCTGTGCTTCACACGCCAGCCGGACTAAACTACTTACAATCTAAGTCACTTCTCACCCCCTCACCACCCCCATGGTTTCCTCAAGGTCCAGAGATTTCTGCATGGCCGCAAGTCCCTCGGTGATCTGCCACCTCAGTTCTTCCTGCTATCATCTTCCTTGATTCGGCCACCCTGCTCCCCTGTTCTTCCTAGAACACACCACATGCACTTTCTCAAGGCCTTTGTGCAGAAAGAGTGTTCTTCTGCCTGGAACATGCCCTGATTTCCTTCTCTAGTGTCTCAACTCAGGGTCACCTAATCAGAGTGGCCTTCCCTTGCCAGCCTATCTAAAATAACAACCCTCCACTCCCTTCATCACATTCTACTCCTTACCTTGGTTTATTTTTCTTCATGGCATTTATGAATTTTCATATTTATAAAATGTTCATATTCATCTCCACGCACCCAGGTGTAAACTCTATGACGACCATGACTTTGTGTGTTTTCCAGCTATGTCCAGGTCTAGCACATACTAGATGTTCAATAAATATTTGTCAAATGTGTAAATAAATGAATACCAGGGTTCATTTTGCTGGATTAGGCAAGATAGAGGAACAAAAAGGAGGAACTAGGAATGCTAGGTGTAGCACTGCCCAGCATGGTAAAGATCAGTGTATAATTTGGCAAGAAGTCAATTTCTATAGCCTTCTGTCTTTGGCTATCTCCCGTGTGGTGTCTCAAGAGATTTCTCCTAGAAGCTGAGCTTTGGATATATACAATGTCGACCCACTAAGGTAGACATAAAAAGAGAAATACTTGCTTTCCTCTAGCTCTAATATTTTCCCCTATTTTTCTTGTTTAGCTGCTGTATCAGGAATGGGCACGCTATGGAGTGTTTTATAAGTTTCAACCTATTGACCTCATCAGGTAAGAAGTGGGAGTGGACTCTTGGCAGGATTCTGGAGATGTGAATCCTGAAAGATAGTCTGTCAGCCCTTTTGGACCCTGCCAGTCTGTTGATCAATCAGAGGGATCTGCTTTTCTAGATTGGATGATTTTCTCGGCCTCAAGGGTGGGGAAGGAGCTCAGGGGCAGAGGAAGGGTGGTGGCCATGTGGGTAGCAGGCACTGCAGATGGGTCTCCTGTGACTTCCAACATGAGGCCAGCAGCCTGCGGTCTCTCTGTCCCTGCCTGATTCTAGGAAGGGGTGAATGGAGCTACCATCTTCTTCTTTCCTTCACAATTGGCCGTGTGAAGCATATCCTTGGATTATATCCAGGTGGCCACTCAGTGTGGACCAAGAAAAAGAAAGATCTGGCAGATTTCATGGGACTAGCTAGCTCACCTGAATGGGAATGTGGACCTTTTATGGCTTCTCCAGAGGAGTGGGGTGAGGAGGCTGGGTTCTGCAATCTCTCACTTCAGTGCTGCTCCTAAAATGATGTCCTGTTCCTTGGTGTCCTGGAAATTCCCCCAACATCTGTAGAACATTGGTAAAAAGCCCTTTGAAAGAACTTACTAGAAGCCGTAGTTCTGACCAACTTCAAATGAATGGAAGGTTCTAGAAATTCACAGGGCTCTTAAAGCCCATTCTCCTCCTGCTGGGATGTTGGGGGGGCAACACTGTAAAGTGGGGAAGCCCTGGACTACACTGTACAGAAGGGGTTCTCATCCAGGCTTGACAACCTTGGGCAAGTCTCATTCTCTCTGGTCTTCAGGAGGCTGTTATCCTAAACCGGGCTGTTATCCTAAACCCTCAGTTTAGTGACCTGAGGAGTCTGTTCGGGGCTTTGGTGATGCATGTTTGACAGGTAAAGATGGAGATTTTAGGCCCCTTGACAGACACAATGGACTTACTGCCACATGGTTGCTGTGACTCTTCTGATGGGCTAATTAATCAGCCGGCGAAGACAGAGTGTGTTCCTGGCTGATGGCCCTGGGCTGGGCTTGTGAGAGGGGCAGCGGCCAGCAGGACTGACTCCAGAGGGAGGAATTCCAGCTTCTTCTTGGAAGAAGAAAGCAGGCGGGGGCCCCAGTTTGGCCAGGTTCACCTCCCACATGGAGCTGTGACGCCCTCCCAGGGAAATGGGAGCTGGTTGGATGTCTCTTGACGGCAGGTGTTTGTTCCAGCTGAAGACCGTAGCCAAAGCGCTCAGGTTGGGGAGCAGGGCCACGGGTGCCGGTAACTGGGGCTCCCTCATAAGGAGCCTCCCTTTCCCTGGCTGCCTTTTATGAGGCCCAGGCCACCTAGACTGTTCTTTGGGCCACACCAAGACTGCTTCCTCCTTGCTTGGTGGACTTTGTCCTCTCTGCATCTCCAGTGGCCACCCACACTGTCGCTGATCTGCTCTAACTACTCATTCATGTCTTAAAAATAAGATTTACAAAAAACAAGCCTCCCTACCAAAGAACCCTGTCTTTCCTCAGAGATGTCAGGTGACTGGCTGCCAGTAAGTGGGAATGCTCCAGTTTGCACTCAGTTTGGCCACCAAGGCAGCCTCACCTGCAGGGGAAGAATGGCTTTTGGAGCAGAGCCCTGTGCTGGGGCCTGCAGGTCCCGAGCCCCAGAGCTTGAATCTGTCTAGACGGGGCCACCTCTGCTGCAAGCTGAGGTGTGCACTGTTCCTCACAGATCAGAGGGTGCAGAGTTTCCCCCGGCCCCTGGGCAGAGCCAGTGGTGTGGCCAGGATGGGGCTGGCTGGAGTCTCCAACCTCTTGGGACATAGGCTGGAGGTGAGGGAATGGGCAGTGGGTGCGTAAGGGCTGGGGGGGCTGTTGTCTCCCTACTGGATTAAGAGCTCTCTGACCCCAGGGAACTGCTGGAGAGAAAGTGACATCGTGAGAAGTAGTGGTGACTGAGGAAAGGAGCAGGACGCTGGCAGGCAAGCAGGAGAGGGAAGTCGAGAGCAGGCACCTGGAGGGCTGGCAGGGAGGACAGCCGGTGGGGAATGCGGGCTTTGCTACCCACACTCCCCCCAAGCCCATTTCACTCTGCCTTCCAGGAGGCTCATCTCACCTTTCTGGTTCTGTCAAAGTCACCTCCCCATTCCTCCTCCTCATCATCTGTCCTCTCTCATCCCCACCCCCCGAAACAAAGTTCTGTGGGTGATTTTCTGTGTCACTTCTCTCTGCCATTTCTTGCCCTGTGTGAGGCCCTCTCAAAGCAGAGACCGGCCCGTGTCCAGGAGTGTCCTCCGTGGCTGACCTACTTACTGATGGGCTGTGCTCTCTGTGCCTCACGTAGAAATTGTACCCTAATAGACTGCTTGGAAAGATGCTCAGAGCAGGGGTCTTACATAAGTGGCGTAGGATCATCTGCGCAAATGTCTCCTGAGGCATTTTCCTATTTCCTTGGCCCTTAGCTCATTTCCAGCACTGAGTTTTCGTTCCTCCCATGGAGTCAGAGTGCTCATTGCTTACCAGTCATCTGGAACATTCTAAAGCATTGAGAAGTGGCAGGAGATGTGTTTGCATTCTGAAAGCCCCTGGACTGCTTATCCTTCCCCTCCTGCAGGCCTTCAAACCTAAGGTTGAGATTTGGGGTTTGTGGTTCCTTTCTCAAGTGTTGAAAGTGGACAGAGGGCCACAAGATGCCCTTCCCTGCACCCCGGCCTGGTCTCCTCCTGCTGCACTGTCCTTCCTGTCCAGCAGGCTGCACTGTGAGACCACTCATGGTCCTCTCCCCGCCGGCCGGGCTCTCAGCCCCACGCTACCTTTGCTCTATCATGCTCAGGGCTGCAGGTCTGAGCTGAGACTGTGTGTGTGTGTGTGTGTGTGTAACAGTTGCTTGCAAAGTTCTCGAAGGAGTGGTCTTGCTGGGGCCCACTTTGCAGTAGATCCTTCGGGGCCTCCCGCCCAGCAGCACTAGGCCCTGGCAGAGACATGGTTTGTGACAAGATGATGGGGAAAATGATGCCTGGGCTAAAGGGAGTGACTCTCCCCTTGGCTTGGGAATCTTTAGGGGATCCTTGCAGCCCAAGAAGTCAATTTTTCCTGCACTGCTCAGGGTGAACACCCCAACATCCAGGTAGGGAATCTGCCTTTGTTTTCTGGGAGTCTGGGACTTTTGCACATGTCCACGTGTGACCCCACATCAGCCAAGGCCGTGACCTTCCTTTTCACTAAAATCAGGGCCTGCCCACAAGCTGATTTTCTCAGGTTGGAGGTTTTGATGGGGATGAGACAAAACAATTGGCGTTAAGCATTCCGAGTTTGATTAACACCTACTATATTTTGCCTAAGTTGATGTAAAAATTTTATTTTTAAGCATCTTGTGCTCCCTGCCCATGACAGTGTGAGAAGGAGGGGGTCCAGACATCCACCTGGCTTGGGGGGTGGTGGCAGCTGGGAAATTCACCAAGGGGACGAATGCTCGGGCAGTTTTTGCTATGTGAGGAGCACACTCTGGACAAAGGTGAATGGTTCTGTTCCTTCCTGCCTCTTTCAGCAATGGCTACTTCACGAGTAAGTCTCTCTAGAAATCAGACCCTGGGCTTGAAGCCTGACCATGTGGCAAATCAGAGCTCTCTTCGAAATGCTCTGCTTTGAGAAATGAACAGCTTCAGTAGTGACCTGAGAGTGATATCTGGGGGGTGGCACCCTCTCAATAGCTTTTGGGTGTCATTTGTGGGCAGCAAGAGTGTCATTGTGCCCACATTGCTACACAGTCCTGCCTTCTTAGATGCCTGGCCTTCTCCAGTCCTGCCCATGCAGGCCTATCCAGAACCCTGGTGTCTGAGGAGTTCACCTTCCCTCCTCCTGCCATCCCACAGAAGCTCTTGTCCTGGCCAGTGTGCAGGATGACCACTTCTCAGTCCCCACTTCTGCCCTGCTGAAATGTGACCCATCAAATCCTCCAGAAGGGAACCAGAGGAGGCCACATTCTTCCTTAGGAGTTCAGGAGAGCACTGTCCACAGCTGCTTTGGGGGAGGGAACTAAGAGGAAAACAATGTTGATCAATGGGTGATTAATTATTTCCTGAGCCCTGCTGCCTCCTAGATCCTTCCCTTGGATTTATAGAGGCAATTCAGCTCAACGCAGTAAACATTTAATGATGCTTACAATGAGCAAGCCTCTCAACAAGCTCAGCAGCCTGGGGAGTGCAGCAGTAAATAAGGTGGAGTTTGCGCCCTTAAGGACCTAGTATTTATGTGGGGAGACAGATGTGTGCAATGAGGGCTGGGTGAAATGAGGGCTTGTAAGGATTCCAAGTGGAACACGACAGTAAGGACAACTGATGAAGAGTAATTGCTACTGGCAGAATAAGGGAAAACTTCCTGGAAGAGGGGGGCACTTGAATTAGAAACACTGCTCTCTAAAATCAGTGGTTAAAGTTTCTGAACGTGCCTTTGCAGCCTGAGTGATCCTGTATCCTAATCCTGTTTAGACTGATAGTGATGGCCAGAAATTACATGGACCCGGATCAGGAGGATTAGGGATGCTCAGGTGAAGAGCTCAAAGCGCAGATATCCCTGGTTGGGCTGTGCACCTACCTGGTCTATTTTCCTTGCTCTGTCCTCTAAGTGAGCAGAGATCCAGGTTTGGAGGGAGGTGAGTTTGGTGAGCTCCTATGTGGGATAGGAGGCTGAAGAGAGATGAAATGTGGGACTTGCACTGTGGTCTTTACTCAGCTCTCAGCATTTGAAGTGTTGGCTTTGGCTGAGAAACACTTTATAATGTAGAAACAAATACTGTCTCTTGGGCCTGAAGAATATCTTTCTTTTATCACTGAGGGTGTGGGGCAGAGTAGACAGAGAAAAGCAGGCAGTAGCTGGTTAGGGCAAGGCAAAAGCAGACATAATGTTCTCTGGTACTACATTCTGGCCCATGTTATAGGTCAGGAAGTAACCTGGGCTGTTTCTTAAATGTACCTGTGGAAAGGCTCTCACTTCCCCTACCAAGTGACATGCACCTCACTCTGCACCCTCCAGGAGGTGAGACTGTTGGCTGTGGCTGACCGTGGACATGGGGATCGTATACGGTGCTCTCAGCTCAAGTCTAAGACTGTACCCAGGGTCATGTTGGCCTGAATGTGGCCTCCAAAGCCCCAGAACAACCTGCCGTAGATGGTGACTCTTGTTTCCAGTCAAACATTTCATCTTCCTTTCTGTAATATCAAACATAGTACAGATGGTGGATTCCAAGGTTCCAGGAGGCTATACCTTCCCCATGGTTGTCCTGAAGCCTGTGGGCAAAGCTGGGGAAAGACTCAGCCTCTTGGCTCACCGCTCATTGCCTCCTTGATTCTCTTATGTCATGTCCTGTCTCCTTGGGAGAAAGGGAAGCTGATGTGAGTTTGAACTTAGAAGGCAAGGTATGTATTTTGTGTCCCCATGACCCCTATGTGCAATAAACAATAAACTCAGTTTGAACTCCTGGGACTAACCCCTGTCATATCACAGAGGCGGAAGGAACTTGGGGTTGGGCACCTCAATGCCCAGCCTTGAATGAAGGTGTGAGGACTTCCTTGCAAAGAGCATTCCTTTAGCAAATGCCCAGCCTCCCCTGTGCTGTTCTTGTCATAGGACGAGCCTGGGCCAGGGCAGCTTGTTTGTCTGTTGGACATTTCTAGCCATTGGAAATGGTCATGGAACCAGAGCAAGGACCCTGCCACCTTCCTCCATTTGATTCCAGTTCTGCTCCCCTGTGACCCATGCTTGCAGGAGTACCTTGCTGTGTAGTTCGGTGCTTTAAATATTTGAAATTAGCTGTTGTGTCCGTAAGAGTTCTCGTGTACCTGAGCTTTCTTTCCTTCATGCAAAAGGCTGCTGGTCCTTTCTGAATGTCCTCATGTGACTCAGGCCCTTCAGACAGCCTCTGCATCGTGACCATGCTGCTCCGGACTCACTGGCCTGGAGGCGCAGAGTGGGCCCTTCTGCCCACCTCCTGCTCTAGAAAATTGACATGATTCTATCCTGACATGTGTCAGACTCTTGTGCTGGGAGTCAAGAGATAAAAATAAGCATGACACCATTTCTCAAAGGGGCTTAAGTTAAAAGTGAAGGTTCCAGACTTGTGCATGACCAATGGGTTTTTCTGAGAAATGCAGAGACAAATTTATAGAGAATATTTACAGGCAGTAGCTGTGAGACTATAGAAAAACAGTATATGAAAAAGATCATCAGGGAAATTCACCCCAAACTAGTTATCTGTGTTGATGGGCTTAGGGGCACCAGTTGTGCCTCAAGCAAAATGATTGGGGGTGACTAACTCTTTCTAGAAACATCCATGTGATAAGCTGCACTCCAGAAATTCTGAGAAAATATCACATCACTTAGGGATTTAACCAAATGACAGTCACTTCTCACATGTGTGCAAGTCAGGTGGTCACACCTAAAATAAAACTCAGTCAGGTTGCAAATCTGTCAGGGGAGGAAGGGAAAATGATGTGAATAAGGTTGGGAGAGGCAGCCAACTCCATCTCCTTTGGACTGGGAGCAGTGGGTTATGAAGAGAAAACTCAGTTTTTTTTTTTTAAATTTCTATTTATACATACAAGAGCTGGGTACAGGCCAGAGATGAGGGAGGGTGAGAGGATTCACCAGAGACAGAGTGGGGAGTAGAACAGGCAGACTGACTGAAATACACTGCTGAGGGGAGCAGCGGGCGAGTCAGGAGAGGTCTGCTGTGCCATGTGGGTTGTTCCCTGGCTGGCTGGGGATTGAACTCGTGCTGCAGAGACTTCGGATTGCCTCATAGTGAGGTGCTTAACCCCTTGTGGCAGGAGGGAGGCCCGAGAAAACTCAGTTTTAACTTCAGCTTCATTATCACTCGCTTCAATATTTGGGTGAGCCTTGCTTGCCTGAACCTCAGTTTCCTCTGCTTTGAAGAGGGGATTGTAGCATTTGTCCTGCCTGGCCCATGATATCATTGTGAAGGTCACGATAAAGGGTTACATAGATACTGGGGGTTAAGCAAAGCTATTATATATTTCCACCTGGTGGGGGGGATAGTATTTCCTAAACTAGCGAAATTCTATATAATTCTTCAGCTCAAGAATTTTAACTAATACTGCAAAGTCATAAGACTATGTTTTTATTGTAACTCAACACACAGTAACAAGGCCCTTCACACGGGTGTTCCACGTGTCCCCTGGAGGCTCTGAGAAGTGGGGATTCTTCCCTCCACTTTGCAGACGGGGAGACTGAGCTCAGTGAGACAAGGAGTTACCCAGAGCCATAGGCCAGGCCATCTGGGATTCAAATCCAGGCCTGTGTGACTCCAGAAACGATGCATTCCCCTTTGTCATGTGGCTGAAGGTGACACAGAGCTCCCTCCAGCTGAGTGTCAGGCGAGCTGGGTTTCGAGCTAGCTAGTGTTAATCCTTCCAATTACCCATCTCCAAGGGAAGGCTGGTGCCGTCTGCCATAAGCGAGCTCACCACCCCAGTCACCCTTGCTCTGCCCAGGGGTCACTGTTCTGAACTTTCCTCAGTGCCTTGCTGGAGTGATGGGTTGCTTTCAGGGTCTGCTGAGCTGGGTCGACTTGGTTCAGTTGTATGTTAAGTGACCCCAGATCGCCATGTGTTTTATTTCTCATTTCAAATTTTTTATGGCCTTTGTTTCTTCTAACATCTTCCATGTTCTCAGATTGTCAGCTGTCACTTCTTGCTTTTGTCAACCGTGTAGCTTCCCTGCAGATTCCAGTTTGCTGTTCTGTCTCAGTTGCAGGCTTAACAATCGACAGCCAAGCAGGTTAGCGTGGGGCCCCAGGTGAGACTCTCCACAGCCTGTCCCTAGGCCTGGCTCCTGTGAGGTGTGGGATTATGTTGAGGACTGACTTGTCATGGAAACACCTTCTTTTTATTTCCCAGTGACAGTGAAATAATGTTTCTGAAGCTAAGAAGGCTTCAGAGTGGGCCCAGACTGAGTCTGACAGAGCAAGTGTCTTCGACATGAAGAGCTGCAGTTTATGCTCCTTGCTTATTTGGGAAGGTCATGAGCAGCCTAAACTGTCGAAAATTGTTCTTAAAATAGAGCTCAGAGTATGTTAATAACGCAAGAGTTGGTCCCACATCACGGGTCTACTGGACACAGAGCTTTGTCTTGGGGGTATCAAGGCAACAGTAGGGGAGACGGGAAGCCTGGTGTGTAGTGCCAGCTCCCAGTAGAACTTGTCACTGAAGTCACAGCTGTAAAGTGGCACCAGTAGTAACTGCTACACACAGCTGTGCTGGAAGGACCTGGGGCAAGTGGTGGAAGGTTTGAGGAATGGGCTGTCAACTGGCTTTCATGGGGTTGATGAGAAAAAAATGAGATTAATGGTGCAGGTGAGTTTTGAGTAGAAAGCAGAGACTTGAAGGAGAGAAACATGGTTGAGAGATTTGTAAGACTCGGCTTAAAGCATCGTTGGGCAGGGGATGCTGAAAGAAGGAGACAACCAAAGAATGGATTGAGGCCAGAGAAGACTGAGAGGAAGCCTTGGGCTGTGGAAAGTGGTTGGAGGA
Organism: Talpa occidentalis; assembly: GCF_014898055.3. Taxonomy (NCBI): domain Eukaryota; kingdom Metazoa; phylum Chordata; class Mammalia; order Eulipotyphla; family Talpidae; genus Talpa; species Talpa occidentalis. The sequence continues at coordinate 70,414,546 of NW_023601653.1, forward strand.
AACTTTTCCACTGAGGAAAGTTTAGAGGGATCACGCTGGCAAGAGCAAAGGTGGTTTCTGTGGAACTTGGGCTAGTGGCAAAACAGAGCTTATAGGGTTCCAGGACTGTGGACTCCTTGCTCTGAGGTGAGCCTGGCCCCATTGGGGTTCAGTTTCTCACTCATCTTCTCTGCTAGTGAACTTTGTGCAAGTCATCCAGCTCCTCCTGACCTGGGATGGCTCCTCTTTTTGAGAGAGAAAGAGGGAGAGAGAGAGAGCGAGAGGGAGCGAGAGTGCAATCTTTTCATTTTCCCCAGGAAACTCACAGGATGCTGATGGCAGGTGCAATCCCATCTGTGGGGGTCAAGGGCCTCAGGTAGATCTAAGGTACTGATCTCGCCCTAAAAGGGGGAGGGAACGAGCATGTGGCTGAGTTACCATGGACACGGCCCAACTGTTTGATCCCATGTGCCACAGTTTCACCACGTGTCTCTGGAACCCCCAAACTCCCCATTCCTGCTAATGATATTCCCTTGAGTGATGTTCTCCACCCACACCACATGGGTATGTAACCAACATAAACAGAAAACGTCTTGACACATTGAATAACATCGGTGGAACACACGTTACAACAACCACCACAAGATAGCTAAATTTAATTAGCCCGGCACGCCCAGGCTTCCGCACAGGCACATGCCTCTGTTTTAGAAATGGAAAACCACAGCATTTTGTGGGTCTGGAAGTCACAGACATGAGCAAACAAAACAAAATGCAAAACTTCAAGATTCCTGCCTGGGAGGATGATTGTTCTCAGGGACGTCCTTGGGATTATCTCAAGGAATTCAAAGATGCCTGAAGCTGGGCAGCTGCCAAGCTTGCTGTCTGCCCCGGGGAATGATTGAGGTGGAAGGGGAGGTGGGTCTTGGCCCAAAGCAGGGGCTCAAGGAACCCTGGATGTGGTTCTGGGCCCCAGAGCTGTGGTTTTGGCTTCATGGGCTTCTTTCATAGCCCCCCTACTTAACTGAAACACAGTCAGGAGAGACACAGAGGGCATTGGAAGACTGGGGTTTTGATCTTTTTATTTGGATATTTTAGTCTGGAGGAGAGTAAGGAAAATGGCTTAGTGTCCTCCTATTAGCAGTTCTGACAAAATGGCAGTATTTCCCTGTGCTGATATTCTGCTCAGTCCTTAGCCTTGGGCAGGAAGACATGGATCAGCTCTACAGTAAGATGTCTCCTTCTCCCACTCAGGGGCGCTCAGCCTTCTGGAAACCTCACCTTGCCCTGTGTATAATCCTCTACCTATGATCATTCCTTTCACTCTTGGAGGTATTCTGCTTACCATGGTCTCCTTCCCTTCCTGCCCAAATCCTGTGTGGTCATCACCTGCTTTGCATATATGAGCCCTTCACTGAGGGTTTAACATCTGAGGATGATCAGGTTGATCCCTCAGAGGATCCAGCAGCTAACCAGAAGCATTTCTGGGGGTGGAAGACAATGTGAAAGAAATGAGGTAGAGCCTCTAAATCCAACCCCTCCCCATTTAGTTGGAGCTGGGAAGAAGACTCAATACTTTGGGGAGAGATTTAAGGGAACAGACAAGTTGGTTCAATTTAATCCAGTATATTCACTGAGTGCCCTCTCTGTGTCAAGCACTGTTTTAAATGATGAACAGGGTAGATATGAACTGACCTTGGGTGATTAGATGATTTATCTTATACATTTTTCAGAGTACAAGTGAAGATTATTAATAGTGTAATAGTCAGGTACTGTCATAATACTGCTGCATAACAAGCGACCCCCCAAATCAGCAGTCATTCATTTTTCTTGTTCATGTGTCTGCAGGTTGAGTGGATATGCTCTGCTTCAAGCTGAGGGTTGGCTCTAGGCTTTAGACTGTGTTCAGGTTTCCATAGGTCTCCACATTCTGCTTAGGTCAGAAGCTACCCGGACCATGTTCTTCTCATGGTGACTCAGAAGAGCATGGGGTGAGGGGTGGAAACAGGCAAAACTGCCCTCATATCTGCTGGCATTCCATTGATCAAAGCAAGGCACATAGCCAAGCACATATCCTGGGAGCTGGAAAGTGTACTCTTTCTTAAGGGGAGAGGATCTAATATTAGGTGACTACCCATCCATCCTGCCACACTGAGATACCAGGTATAAACCAGGAGAAGATCTGGATCTCACTCCCCCTATCTGCCCGCATGGTACTTATGATCTAGGAGATAATGAATAATGAATTGTGTGACATGGGTTACAGTGGCGCTACAGATACTGGGCCTCTAACCTAGTTGGAGAGGAAGTGACATTTAAACTAAGATTTGGTGAATGAGGAAAAGCACATGTGAGCTAAGTGAAGATAGGGGAATAGTGATCACAGCTAACATCATATGGTATTTCCTGTGTGCTGGCCACTGTTTCAGTCCTTTGTAATTGCTAACTCACAGTGACCCTTTAAGATAGATTCCATTTTTCTCATTTTACACATGAGGAATTGAGACACAAAGAGGTAATTGTTAGTAGTTATACAACTAGTATATAAGAGGTAATATTTGAACTTCCAAGTCTGGCTCAGAGCTGGTCTTCTTTGCCGCAGTATGTACTATCCTACTGCTGGAAGAGGGAGCCTCGGGGGCACTGGAGCATTAAGTCTACAGTGGTGGGGCATAATGGGGACCAGTCTGATATAAGGCCAGGGCTACCTCTGGAGGATCTGGTAGGCTGGTTAAGGAATTTGTACTTTATCCCATGGAAAGAGCATGTGGTTGAAGGGTTGACTTTTGTGGGTCAAGAGGACTTTCACCTTTCCAGAACTTGCAGCTTCTCTGTGTAAAGCCCTGGGACGAAACTGGCTTGTACTGTTGGGGTCCAATAGGATGGAGGCACAGGGTGGGGAACTCTTGAATGCTTCAGCTCTTCCAGGGGTTTGTGGGCCATCTGGAAAATATGACCCTGCACCCAGAGTCTTTTTTTCTGGTTTCTTCCTCACCTTGCCACCTGTCTGTCCCTGTTCTCCAGTGGTGCTGTCTCAGAAGGCTGGTGGTGACCACTGCTGACTTCATCCCTGCACTCGCCAGCAGGTTTCCCCTGCCCTTCAGGTGCATGATCTGATGGAATCTTCATGGTAGCCCTGTGAAGTTGTCATAATCCTAGTCCTCATTTTTAAGACGAGGATGTAATAGCATCAAGTTGATAAGTCATGTGCTCCAAATATCAGGCACCATGAATTTTAGAGCCCATTATATTAACTACTTTGCTACACTTTCAGGGACTGTATTGGTGAGGCCCCTGGGTTGCTTCTTGAAGGGGCCCCAAGACAGTTGGTGGGGGATTGTGGGAGACAGGTTGGTGAAGGCAGTGTAGGATTTCTGGACAAATCAGGCCTGATTCCTTTATGGATGTTGCCATAGATGGTGGAGGCTTACAACTTTTAGATCTGGGTGATTCTGAACCATCCCTTTACTTTAATAAAAAAGGAAGCCCACATTCCTCAACTGAACTAAGAAGGCAGAGACAGAGGTCATATCTGTAACCACTTCCAAATAAGGAGTCTGGAATTGCTGCCTCTATAACCTGCTGGCATTTAATACAGAGAGTGGAGAGCTGGGAGATATAAGGCTGAGTGGGATTAGATTTGGAGGATGATTCTCGAGGAAAAGACTTACCTTGCTCACTTAACAAGGGCTTTGTCGTGTGATCTGTGACACAGCTTCCAGGGCTAACTTTCCATGGTTCTACAGAATAGAATTTCAAGCCTGAAGCTGGTCTGGGGCAAGAAGCATGGTCTCATAGGGTGGCAAGTTGAACTAAGGACCCCATTTATGGACTCTAACCATTGGACTCACTCCTGTTCCACCTCCCTGGATTTCTCTTTTTCTTTCCCCCAAGTGCTCTCCCTTCCCAATCACCCCCATCTCTGTTTTCCTTTGCCTCTCTGGCTTTGATCACATCTGGAGCATTTTGTAGAGTTGATGAGTGTGTGTTTTCCTGTTGGGACACATGGTGTATATCAGCAGCACTTAAGAAGCTCTGGACGAGTGGAAAAGTCTGCGTGGCATCTCAAGGGCTGCTGGCCTGGAGGGTGGATGACAGCTGTGTAGCAGGAGACCTGGCATGAGGGCCGGCTGACTCTCCAGGAAGGTCTAGCGGCCCCGCCCAGGGAATGCTGTTTCAAATGGCTTTGGCTGTCCTGGTAGAGTTGTGCCTGGGAATTGTACCAGTTCATGATGCCGTGACTAGGGCTAAGCTGGCAGGCTGACCCCTCCAGTTGAGGAGGTGGGCAGCTGACCAGGTGCATGACGTGCATACTCATTGATTCATTCATCATTCATTCTACTCAATGATTCAGCATGTATCTGTACTATGGCAGGAACAGGTCCAGGCAGTGGAATGAACACTCCTGGCCCTTAGGGAGCTTACAGTCAGATAGGAGAAAAGATAAGTCGGCTAATACCTATGGATGTGTGATGAATACTCAGATTGAATATGTGTGGCAGGCTCTTGGAGGTACATAAGAGGGCTCTGAATCAGTCAGGGGGGCCTCCCAGAGGGTACAATTACTGAGCTGAGCTTTGAATAATGTATTTATATGAAGTTGGATGTAGAACAGGGGGTTGGGCATTCCAAACAAGGTGAACAATGGGAATTAAGGCTTGTAGTGGTGAGTAAGCACAGTCATCAGGCATTTGCAAGGTGCAGACACGGCTGGCATGGAAAGGATACCTGAGTGGGTGGGCTGTAAGGCAGGAAGGTAGGCAGGCATCAGATCCTGAACCAAATGTAAAGACTTAGCTCAAGTGATGTGGCAGGGTTTTATGTACGAAACTGGTAAGAAGAAACTTGAAGAATGATATTGGAGGGATCAACAAAGTTCCCTTGACTACTTGTCCCAGAAGTATGTCATAACAGGGCAACATCAGGCATTGTGAGGTATGTCATAACAGGGCAAAACCAGGTTGGGCCTGAGAAACAAATATTCTTGGAGGAGAACTCAGATGAGGCAACTGAGGTTCAGGACAGAAAGTTCAGTAGCTCAAGGCCACATAGCTAATTATTGGTGGAGCTGGAGCTTCTGAGTCAAAGTCAAAGATGAAGAGTGACACACAGCCTTACCTAGGGGTGACCCTCTCTTCTCCATTTCAACATTGTCTGTTACCTGTGGAAATGATCTGCGGGAGTATTCATGGGAACTTTTATACAAAATCCACAGGCTGACTGCAAACTCACCATTCCCTTGGCACTTTGCCATGTACTTTTAAGAGCTGAGTTTGCTTTTTTTGTGCTTCATTTTCATCTATTCCCCAAGCCATTAGGGGTAGAGATTATAAAATGTTAAAAAACTGAGACTGATTGGCCAGTCTCAGTTAAAGGGGCTGTGTCATTGTATCTAGTCAGTCCACTCTAGGTCTGTGAGAATGGGAGGCATACTTACTAGATTTCCCACAGCTACGTATTTGGTTAAAGTAGCTACCTTGAAAGACAACAGAATTAAGATTCAAAATGTTTTCAGCAAGAAAGAACTCTGAGTCAAATCAACAAAGTGTCACTCAGTAGTAGTAAATATAAAGTCGGTTTAAAATAGCTCAGGACCAAGAGAACTTGGTAAGATAGCAGTTTGTGTGAGAGAAATGGGAGATGGCATTTAATGACAGTTAAAACACGAACTCTCAGTGAACTTGTCTTACACTGAAGCAGTGAGCTCATGGAGTATTGGGGCAGGTAATTATGGTGCTATCCTCTTTGAGCTACAAGCTCACCATGGAGGATGATATTCCATTTTGGGCACCTCATTTAAGAGGCACATTGATGCTAGGGAAGATACACAAAGAAGATTTTAGCTAGTAGACATTAAAAAATTGGCCCCAGGGATTTTTTAATTTACATTTAATGCTTTATTAAGTGTGAATATTTTCAGTTGGTATCAATGCTGTCTATTCCCCACAGCTCCCAATATTCCCTGTTGTCTTATATCCATCATCTTATATTTCCACTCTTTGCCTTTATCCTACCCATTAAACTTGTGACCTTAGAGTTAAATAGATGATTCTTGATTCTAGCAACCCACCAGAATCACCTGAGAAACCTTTCAAATATAGATTCCCTACTAATAGTTGGCCATGCAAGAGTAACTGGTCTGGGATTAACTTCTCTGCTGTATGCAACAAGAAACTTGGTTAAAATATCTATAATAACTCCTTTCAGACAATAGACAACAGGCAGGCTAACCTATAGTTGCTCTGAAAAGGTACAAAATAAAATATCAAGATGGTGGAATTAAACTCAGTCATATGGATAATTACATCAAGTATAAATGGCCTAAATAGCAAAAAAAAAAAAAAAAAAAAAAAAAAGAGGTTGAAGCTGTTAGACTGAAAAAGAAAACAGTACTTAACTATATGCTGCTGAATATAAAGAGACAGATAGGCTAAAAGTAAAAGGATGGAAGAGCTATACCATGAAAACATTAATTAAAAGAAAGCTAAAGTGGCAAGGGGCACAGGCCTCCAAAGATATTTATTTATAAGCAAGTGGAGGAAATACATTGGAAATATATCTAGTATATCTGAAATATACCATGATGTAAATACCTCTCATTTCACCAAATGAGAGCCTTTTTCTGACATTCATTATGCTAGTCAGCAGGTCATTATTTTTACTCATAAAAGTCCATTTCTGACACATTTTATGCTAGTTAACCAAGCTATGCTGGTTGATAGAGTGCGAGAAGGCAGAAAAGTCACCTGCAGCCAGGGGCCTCCTGAACAGAGCTCCTACTGAACACCTGGACCATCTGGGCTGGCCCCTGTGTCATAGCCTCAGACATGGAAGACACATCCTCTCACACTTTATGTGATGAAATATTTTAAAGCAAGTTCTACGCATTGTAACTTTTCCCTCGGTGGTTTCCTCTTCTTTTAAAGATGTCCAGGAAAGGATGTCTGTTACTCCCTTTACAACCTATTCCAATATCTCTGCAAAGTATCCAGATTTCTTTTTCCCTTTCCAAAACTGTTTTCAGGAACATCTTTATTCTTGTTTTTGGAGCCTCCTTCTAAATGTGCGCAATCCCTACTCTCTGCTCTGCATTGTGACTTTGATCTAAGAAGCAGTTCCTGAGGGCAGGGACTGGGTTTGGCCGACTTTCACTGTTGGTGTGTTCACAGTGAAGAATCCCCTTTCAACCAAGTACATGGCTATTAAGGTTCTCCTGTGGTTGTCACGCTAATTGCTTCACACTCTGATAATTAATTCCAACTATCACTTGGTTAACTTGTAGTCTTCACTGAAATCAAAGGAAGGCCTGAACTTGTCGAGAGCTAGGACGTGCCAATGGAAGTTTCTCTATTTTCTTCTATGAGGAAAGTTTTTGTTACCTAAGGGATTAAACAGTGCTATTTAGGGGCCAGGGCAAGGGCTAAATGATTCCTGTAAAATGAGGAGAAATTGTCTGTATTTGTTTTTCACTCTTCTATCTTGAAATAATTTTAAACTCCAGAAAAATTTCAATAGTATGACAAAGAACTCCCAGTCGTCAGCTCTCAAATTCACCAGCTGTTCCCAGTTTGCCACATTTGCTCTGTCATTTGTTCCTTTTTTCTCTCTCTATATGAATCTATTTATTTGTTAAACCATTTAAGAGAGTGTGGCAGATATTGTGCCTTTTGATTTTTAAATACTTTAGTATAGCATTTTCTAAAAACATGATTTTTTTATATTGCATTTGAAAATCAGGAAATTTAAGGCTGCTACAATATCATGATTCTAAGTCCATATTGAAATTTTAATTGCCCCAATAATGTCCTGTAGTATGATGTATAGTTGGTATTTTTTTTTAGTCTTCTGGAATTTTGAATCCTTTCTCTGCCTTACAACATTGCCATTTTTGAAGAATAAAGGATCATTTCATTGAAAGTCTTTCAATTTGGGATTGTCTGGTATTTTCTCAGGACTGAATTTAAGTTCTGCATTTTAAGTAGAAATCCTTCATGAGTGGTGTGTCCTTTTCAGTACATCACACTGGGAAGCCTGTCCTCCCAACCTTTTTAAGCTTTGGCCTCTGGGGTGCAGTGGTGCTGCCAGTCTCCTCCACTGCAAGGCTGCTGGTTTTCCTTCTTGATAAATAATTTATGAGGAGAGTCTTTGACACTGTCAATATCTTGTTCCTCATCAGATTTGCACCATTGTTTCTAGCATGCAGGAATTGCTTTTTGATTATTGTATCAAGTGGAAGCGTATTTTGAAGGAATAAGGATTATAGAAATTTCATATTAAAGGCTCTGCTTGTGATGATTTTTTTTGTTCTCTAAAGCCATGGAGTATTTCCTGTAGAAAATATTTTTTTTTTTTAAATCGCTTAAATTGAGAACAGAGAAGGGATATTTCTTTGCTTTTAAAAGACTCTATGTGTGGGTGCATGCATGGTACAGAAGTAAATAAAAATGTGGCAATGAGAGGAAAATGGAGTGGCTCTCCTGGCTCCAGGAACACCACCAGGCAGCTGGCTGCAGCATTACCAAGTGGCTTGCACCACGAGCTCTCAGCCCTCATATGCCTGCTTATGTGGCCTAAGGAACTCACTAGCCTCCATCTTGGTGAGAGAACCAAGTAAACACAATTTTGCATGTGCTTATGATTTGATAACACATGGTAAATTTTTATCATAGTCAGATGAGCCACCAATCAAATACAGAATCCTGGATTTAGATCTGTGTTTATCCCATGTCATATAGAGAATCCTGGATCTAGATCTATCTATATCCAGTATCAGGTACAGAATCCTGGATCTAGGCAGGCTCTCCAGAGGTCATTGACACAACCCTCTGCCTCTGAATAGGAATCACTAGAAATCAGGTGAGTTGGACTTTCCTTTCCTTTTCTGTATTTCCAGAAGGGAGAGAATCACCATTATTTCTTGACTAATAGAGATCTGGGAACTTGGGGATAAAAAAAAAAAAAACAGATGAGGTTCTTACCTTTAAGAAATCTTCTTTTAAGGAGAAACCTCAAATGACTATTCCCCATCCTCATCAGACCTCTCTCAGCATTTGTCCAAGATTGTTCCCACTGTTTTGGGGATCCCCCGCTCTGTCTGGACTAGGACCCTTGCCTTATACGGAACTTAACATTCACTGTCCTACATTGTTCATTACACCCTAGCCTCACTTTGGAACTGGTCTTGGTTTGAGATGATCATAAGTCATCAGAGTGCCAATGATAAGATCTACATTTCTTTCATGTAAATACTAAAGAAAAAGTAAATATTTAAATTGATGAAATATTGTACAAGAACATTAGAAGTAGAACCCATCATTTGTACTTGTTCATTCATTCATTTATTCAACATATAAACTGGTGTGGAGTTTTATGTTGTGCTGGTACATAATCCCGCACTTTGCTGAAATTCAAGAAAATAAAGAAAAAAAAATGGAGTTGAATAAACTTGAGTTTGATCCTTGTTTCCACCATTTTTGATGTTTTGATCTTGGGAAGGTCATTTGACTTTAATGTGTCTAAGTCTTCATGCTTAGTAAAATAGGGTTAATAATGCCCATCTTGTAGTGCTGTTGGATTAAAAGTAATATCTGAAAATCATCTAACTTAGTGTCTGACACATAATGATACTCTAAATAATGTAGGCACTTGGTCAATATCTGTTGATTTATAGGTGCACAATTAATATGCTTCATTATAAGAGTGCAATTCAACTGGTCATTCCTTTTGATGTCTTGTGTTCCCTCCATCCCAATGGAAGTGTCTTGTTCTATTTCCAATGGAGATGGAAAGCAGCTGGTCGCCGCCCTTTGATAAAGTCTGAGGACAGAAATGGAGTCACCCCTACACATTCGTCTTAAAACTATAGGGAAAGGATGCGTCATCTTATCCATACAAGTGTTAGACATTTGGGGGCCTTTTCTTTCTGTCCTCTCTGGCAGTGTCTGCCTCTGGAAGTGTCTGCTCCCACCTAATTGCAGTCACTCTCTTGGCTGTCAGTGTTAATGACAGGGCTGGGTGTCATGGTCTTTGGATTTGTTGACCAGCTCCAGTTATTTTCCTAGCATGTCCCAAACTTGCTTAAAACCATACTACGCATTTGTGTCCCTGGCTGTTCTTTTATTTTTTTTTTTCTTTTCCTTTTGAAATCTGTACTTTTTTTTTTTTTTTTGGCATAAGGAGAGGAAGATGGGGCTTGGAAGATACAATTAAATCCATATGTTTATGCTGCATTGCCATGAAATAATAGGAAAGAGTCATTGCGAAGGAGCTTTTGGATATCTTAGGAGCCACTTTTACAAGCCCCAATGCATCACTTCAGCTCTTCAGCCCATGCTGTACTTGCCAGGTCTTGAGAGGATCAAGCTCACACAAGGACTTCTCTCTTCTCTTACCCTCTTCTTTCTGCTGTGGTCCCTGTGACCTGTGTCCTTTGTGTCCTCAAAATGAAATGAAAGAAAAACGATTGAAACTTTACATGTCTAGAACCTCATGAGGCCATGGCTGAGATGGCCACCTGTGACCTCATACCTCCTCTAGAGACCATTCATCCTTTTGTCATTGGTATTGCTGAGGATTCTTGGTTAATGAAGGTGCTTCTACTATAGCTGATTGGCTTCTGTAAGCGCCTTTACTATTTCCTCTTAGCACATGTCAGTTTCCATGTCTGCCTATTTTCCAGCTCATTTCCTTCCTTTCACCTCAATCCTTTTTGTATATATATATATTTAAAGTTTTTTAAAAATTAATTAATTAATATTTAATAAATTATTATTTATTTAATAAATTTATTATTTATTTATTTATACAAGCACTTCTGACTGTCAGAAGCGCGGGAGGGTGAGAGAATTCACCAGAGCCAGAGCAGGGAGCAGAGCAGGCAGAAGGACTGAAGTACACTGCTGAGGGGAGCAGCGGGCGGCAGGAGAGGTCTGCGCGCCATGCGGGACCCTCCTGTGGTGCCCGGGGAGCAGCCGGGGATCGAACCGCGCTGCAGAGGCTGCGGGAAGCTTTGCAACCCAGCGCTTAACCGCTGCACCACCGGGGAGGCCCCATTTTTGTATATATTTTAAAGAGATATTTATTCTTCTTGTATTTACTGTGATGTGTCCGGGGTCGGGGAAGAACTTTGAGGGGGTTTGGATAAGGGATTCTGGCCTTTCCTTAAGAGCTGCCATCTCCAGGATCCCCCTTCAGACTTTGGTGTGTTTTTCTAGGTTATGGTGTTGTTTGCACTCACACCTCAGGAGTCATGCCAAGATCTGAAAGCATGTGACATTTGACTTAAGTCTAATTGCTGTTAGATTCTCCATATCACAAAAAGAAGGCACTGGGACCAAGATGGCATCTAAGATCAGAGACGTGTCTCATCCTTTAGTCCTTGAGTGAACTGATGCTGGGGGAAAGCTCATGGATGCAAGGGCTGCCCTCAGGTAGATTCGTTCTGGGAAACAGGAGCCTGGTCGCAGAGACTAGTGCCGCCCCTCAAATGCCTTTATTCTTAAGTGGCTCCCGTGTGAGTCACCTGAAGCTTACTTTCTTCTCCTTGCCATTGCTTAACACACAGAAGGTGCTCTCTTCACAGCTTCGTCTACTCTGGTATGCAACAGGGAATTATCAAAAATTAAAAAAAAAAAAAAAAGAGCTTTATGTAATGCTCTTATACAAAAAAAAAAAAAAAAAAGAAAAAAAAGAAACGTTGGGGGCCTCCCTGGTGGTGCAAGGGATAAGACACAACCTATGAAGCAATCCGCAGCCACTGCAGCGTGAGTTCGATTCCTGGCCAGCCAGGGAGCAACCCACATGGCACAGCAGACCTCTACTGACTTGCCCGCTGCTCCCCTCAGCGGTGTATTTCAGTCAGTCTGCCTACTCTTTTCTCCACTCTCTCTTTGGTGAATACTCTCACCCCACTGCCCCACGCCTCTGGCCTGTACCCCAGCTCTTGTATGCATAAATAAATAAATATTTAAAAAAATTGTATGAGCCCTGGAGGTACTTGTAGGAAGAGAAGATATGGGTTAACTGACAGAGCTGAAAGTGCTCAGGCAGTGGAGACAGGAGGTGTGCCATCAGTCCCAGCACCCTCTGTTGTAGCTCATTGGCCTGGGGATGGTTATTTGACACCCATGACCTTCACTCTCTTTTGCAGAGTGTTTGGGAGGATTGCATGCAATAGGGTATCTAAAGGTAAATTATAAACTAGAAAGTTCTGTGCAGATTTTTAGTATTGTTGATCATCACAATAAAGCAGAAATACTATGCAGAGGGGGTAAGTGCTGGAGTCTAACAGTGAGGTCTGAAGACATGTGTCTGCCAACAGTGCTCATTGCCAGTGGGGGGCATCTGGGAAGGGCTGGTTGGAGTGGAGGGATGGGCTGGGCTTGGAGGAGGATTTTCCATTGATTCCCCTATGGCCTCGGCATGCCTAGGGGTCTTTAGTCTCCATTAGAATTTGTGAGGCTGGGACTTGGTGTTACTTTTGACAGCTATTAAAGCTGCTTTTACATCAAAATGTTGAGCCTCTCACTCACTCCTCATTTTATTACTGTCACTTACTGCTCACCATACCAAAATCTGCAGTAGGTGCTGGGAAGGGAGAAGGAATCTTAGGCAGGATGGGGCAAAGGAGGGCCATTGTGGAGAGAGTAAGGGGAGCAAACTATTTGAAAAAATCCTAAAGAAAAGATTTACGATGCTCAGGATAATGCATCTTAATAGTTGGAAAGACAGTTTGGAAATTTTTCCATCTATAGTCTTCCATAACTGTTAAGATGACTCATATGGGCACATGGTGATCTCCTGGGTCAAGATGAGACAATGGATATTGCGCCTGTTTTATAGGATTTATTTTCGTGTGTGTGATACACAATTATTTTTATTCTTTTAACCATAAATGATATTCTGATGGTAGAGGAGGGAGGTGTAGTTAGCAGTGGAAAGGGTTTGGAGTTGGCCAAGTAGTAGGGCAGAGGAAGGGATCCAGATAGAGAGGCTTTGGTTGGGGATTCGGATGTGTGGCTAGCTGGGTGTGGAGACTGGGCATTGATCTTTTCTGAAGCCTGTTTTCCTTAACTGAAAATAAAGAGAGCAACTTCTAACTCATAAAGTAAGGGTTGAGGTATATCTACATACGTAAAGAGCAGTGTAGGAGCTCAATAAATGTTCTTTTTCTCCCTTTTCTTGCTGGAGGAGAGGGGAGCAAATTTGGATAAAGGGAAGTCATCAAAAAGGGGTGCATTTTTCAGCAACAGAACAAACAAGGTGTTTTTTAAAGGTGAGATATACACCTTGGGGACAGTTTTTAACTTCCAAATAAATGAAAAGTCAGTTGAACATTGTTGGATAATATAGCTCCCCCCTTTAACACTGGTTTTGTTTGAGACTATCTTTACGTGCCATGTCATAATTTTGATCAGTTCCATGCAGTTATGGATCTGTGTATAATCTAGAGGAAATTTTATTGAAATCTTTCTTGCCATTTTTTATGCTCTGCACTAACATCTTATATTTCACCATTGGTCTGTCTTACATTTCCATCTTTATTTGAAAATTGGTTGTAAGTAAAAAGTAAACAATATTTAAGAAAGAAATGGAGGGCCTCCCTGGTGGCACAGGCGGTTGAGCACCGCACTGTGAAGCTGTCCGCAGCCTCTGCAGTGAGGGTTCGATCCCGGCCGGCCGGCGAGAATCCCACATGGTGCAGCAGACCTCTCCTGTCTCGCCCGCTGCCCGCCCCCCCCAGTAGTGTATTTCAGTCAGCCTGCCTGTTCTGTTCCCCACTCTGTCTCTGGTGAATCCTCTCACCCTCCTGCACATCTGGCCTGTACCCCAGTTCTTGTATAAATAAATACATCTTTTTTTTTATGGGACCCTTGCTGGTGGCTGGGGATCAAACTGGCGTTGCAGAGGCTATGGGCAGCCTCGCAACCCAGCGCTCAACCACTGCGCCACCAGGGAGGCCCTAAATAAATAAATCTTTAACAACAACAACAAAAAAAGAAATGGAAACAATGTCAAATGGACAAAACTGCTAGGTGATAAATAATTGGAAAACTAGGCATGTGCGTGCCTCACATCACCATCTGATATGTACTTGGAAGCTCTTAGGCTCTTCACTAATAAGCAGAAAATGTCTAAATAATGATTTCATTTATTGCTTTTTTAAATATAGAAATTGGAACAGATGCCATTGCTGACTTTTCTGATGTGAATGTGCTTCAGGGGATTATAGGCTATTGTACAGTGTTGAGTGGAGAGTTTTGTTTTAGATGATCCTTAGGGTTCCTTTTGGATTTTTCTTTTATTAAAATAGAAAATAAATAATACCTTGTACACTGGGAGACTGCATATTGTCATCGCCCCTGTTACCTAAGAGATCCATGTTTTGTGTAAAGCCTGGGCTTGACCAGGCAGCCCTGAGTTCCATCCTGATTCTTCTCTTATCAGTGGGGTTGCCTTGCACACACTACTTAAATTCTCTGAGCTGTGCTGTCCTCGTGCACAGAAGAGAGGGTGCTATGAAGTCTGTGCCAGACACATTATATATATAATTTTATTATATGTTATATATATTATATCATAGTCCTAACCAGAGCAATAAGATAAGAGAAAGACATACAAGGAATCCAAATAGGGAAAGAAGAAGTAAAACTATCACTATTTGCAGACGCTATGATAATATACATAGAGAACCTTAAAAACTCCACAGAAAAACTAATCAAAATAATAAACCAGTTTAGTAAAGTAGAAGGATACAAAATCAACACAAAAAATCAGCAGCCTTCCTATATATGCAAACAATCACAGTGAAGAAGAGGAAATCAAGAAAACCATCCCTTTTATAATTGAAGCAAAAAAATTCATCAAAGTATTCAACAATGTTAAAATTGTAAATCTACAAATTTGTAAATTTCCATTCAGTTCTCTATCAATGGAGGTATAATGCCTGATTCTAGAACTTGTTAATTTTGTGCCTTGCCTGTAGATCCCCAGCTGAGGGGGTAAGTGGGGGCTGAAATCTAGATGGTGGCTTCTCTCCAAGACTTGCTGCAGGGCTGTGTGTTCCCAGAGGAAAGAACCTTTTCATCCACTAAAGGATGCCTCTTGCCATCTGCTTGCCAAGACTTGCGTCCTCTCACAGGATTCCTGTGAGGATCGTAAGAGATGCTGATGCAAAGCATTCCGCGGAGTTCCTGCATCCAAGTGGGCACTCAGAAATTGAATTATTTTATTTCATTTGCGATAGCCTCTCCTTCTGGCTGGGGAGGCTTGGCTGTGAGCTGAGCTCCACCCGCCCACTGAAGGGAATATACATAGGGGTGGGAAGACCTAGTATCAAACTTGCCTGTAGTATTTCTTCTGGGTTCCAAACAATACCCTGCCAACACTCTGGTCCTGGAGCTTGTTTTAGCCCTGCCTTGCTTTTCTTGCTTTAACTTATTTCCTCACTCTGAGGAAGTATCTATCTAATGTGCCCATCTACGTGTCGCTTGCACGGCCTGCTCTAGCTGACCCTGGGCTTGGTGTCTCACTCATCTGGTCCTGACCCTCCAGATCTTTGTTCCCGCTTGCACCTCTGGACACATCTGCACTCTCAGGGCATCAGGCTAGCCACTTCAGGCTGCTGCATCTGGCCCTGTGTCCCATCACCCTGGCCTGTCAGCTTCCCTTCCTCATACAACTGGTTTTTATCTGGAAACAGTTTAAACTGCTTTGAGATTTGATAGGAAAGAGGGAGACACTTGATAGAAGTGGTGTAGGAGAATGTCATGGACTTAGGGTTCTGAATCTAAATAGTAATTCTAGCCCCATGCCCTCCATCCCACCAGCTCCCCTCCCATTAGCTGGCATCTGTGTCCTGTTGTTAGGACTTGAGCAGAACTTGAATTTCATAGCCCTGTGTCCTGAGCCCAGCCATTTCTTACATTTTATTACTTTCTGGATATGCCAATATTAAAAAAATGAACTATGCAGAAGGAGCCTTCTCTAGCCCTCCAGGGGAGGACTAAGAACTCAGAACCTCCCCCCTCCCAATGTAGACTACAGGAGCCAGCTACTGTGATGCTGGCCTGTGCCCAGCAGAGGGACAGGCACCTGGTGGCTGCTTTCAGCTTTGGCAGAGGGATGACAATCCAGCTGCTACTCTCCAGCCAGTGGAATCCACTACCAGACATGGGCTCAGGCCCTGGACTGTCTTCTGATGATCAGGAGGCCCAAGCTGGGAGGCGGGATTGGGGAGAGGCCTGGGTCATTTCCTACAGCCATGTCTATAGTCGCTGGAGAAAAGGACTGTGGGCTTCAGGTCCTGAGAAAAGAAACTGATAAGTTCCACTCTTAAATGAACATAGGGCCTCCCCTGGTGGCGCAGCAGTTGAGAGCTGGGCTGCGAAGCTGCCCGCAGCCTCTGTAGCACCGGTTCGATCCCCGGCTGCCGGGCAACCGGGCAAGGGTCCCACATGGCGCGACAGACCTCTTCTGTCATGCCCCTCCCTCAGCATGCCCCTCCAGCAGCATGTACAATGCTGCTCCCCTCAGCAGTGTACTTTGTCAGTCTGCCTGTTCTGTTCCCCGCTCTGGCTCTGGTGAATTCTCTTGCCCTCCTGCGCTTCTGACTGTACCTAGTGCTTATATAAATAAATAAATAAATCTTTAAAAAAATTAAAAAAAAAATGAACAGAAAGTATATCTGCACCTGGAGTGTTGAATCCCTTCTAATGTTGATGCTCTTCTTGGGTTTCTAACCAACAGTCCTTTTGCTTTTCCTTGCTCCCTCCTTCTGTCAACAGAGAAGGGGAGGGAATGGCAAATCCTCCCTAGGAATGGGGTGAGGAGTTTGGGATGGAGGGATGGGACACGGGGGAAAGTCTTATTAACCAAGAAGGGAAGATAAACTTCTCCAGTGAGGAAAGGTTGTTTTAAAGAGAGGACTAGAAGGGCAGAGAGGGGTAGGAATTGACAGGTGATTCTTCTGGCTCCTCTCTACCTTGGGGTTAGGTGGCTCTGGGGTAGGAATGGGGAATAGAACACTTAGATATTTTGGGGTGAATCCGAATGCCAGGGTTTGCAATTTACACCTGAGATGCAGCCTTAGAAAATGAAAAGTCCTTTAGCAAAACCTTGCCTGCTGTATGGTGTTAGCACCACTAACACCACTAACACCATGGGTTTCAGGAATGGAGAGATCAGGAATGGCTGAGGGAGATGTCTAGGTATGTGGCTTGGAGCCGCTGTGCCCTACAACCCACAGCTCACAGCTCACATATGGTGTCCAGAGGCTCCAGAGAATTTCAAGAACAGTGGACCTGGGGCTGTTGGGGCCAAGGAAGAGGCAGCACATGACTTAGGTGTTCACTGGAGCCCCAGTAGGACTAGTGGATGATCCCTCCCACAATCTTGGGGCCACTGCTCAGTGGAGGCCAGCATGGGGCTTAAGCTAGACCAGGGAATCCCCGGGGGAAAGCCTCTGGGTCAGAAGCTCTCTCTCTGCCCCTTTGGTTAAGATGCACACACTTCCTCCTCATCTGGACACCGCATGGCAGCAGACACTTGGAGCTGGGACAGACCAATTTGACCAGGAATTTCAGCCTTGCATTGACTGAATATTTATCCCAAACAAATTATTTTTAAAAACCTGAAAAGACTGAGTCACTTTTAACTGTTTTGCAGTGTTAATTCTAACATTATTTTTTAAAAAAAGATTTATTTATTTATGCATCAAGAACTGGGGTACAGGCCAGAGGTGTGGGAGGTGAAAGGATTCACCAGAGACAGAGTAGGAAACAGAACAGGCAGACCAACTGAAATATATTGCTGAGGGAAGCAGTGGGCGAGTCAGGCAAGGTCTGCTGTGCCATGTGGGTAGTTCCCTGGCCGGGGATAGAACTCGAGCTGCAGAGGCTGTGGATTGCTTCACACTGCTGACGCTTAACCCCCTGTGCCACCAGAGAGGTCCTTAACACTAATTCTTAACTCACCTTGTAGGGCTTGGGGAGCATTAGATGGGTGCCTATGCTTAAAGCACGTAATTCAGGGCTCCGCATTTGCTGAGTCGGTGCCCTGTCTCTCCCATTCCTTGCCAGTGCTGACTCTGTATCAACCACAGTCCACTCACATTCTCTACCTTGGAGGGCATTGGTGATTTAGAAGACAAAGGCCATGTTGGCTGGCCTACCTCATGGTTTCACCATGGCCAGGCCTTTGCTGGCTTGCCTGACTGCTTCTGTAGCTGGCAATTTCCAGGCTGTCTTCCAGAGAACCAACCATTGTGAACTTAATTAAAGGCTCAGAACTTTCTGTCTGGCATCCCTGCACCTGCCCATAATGCTGCTAAGGGCACCTGAGTGGGTTTGCCTTTAATCTGACTCCTGAGGGGCCAGGAAAGTCTGACAGCCTTTTGTAAGGGCAGGAGGGGAAGTGCTATGCCCGCTGTCCTGTCAGGCTGATGTGGGCTTGGCAGGAGTTGAGAGCAGAAGTTGCCCCCTCCGGCTGACAGGGCCCGCTCCCCTGGAACACACCCTGCTGACACGCCTGCTCCCAGATAATCATCTCCTCTTCTCCTTCTGCTCACCCGCCCCGGGAAGGGCACAGGCCTCTTTCAGTCTCCATCACTGCCTTGGGCTGCCCTGCTGAAGGTTGACCTTGCATTTCAGGCCTGGCTGCTTTGTTCGTATTGATTCTTATTGATCTATAGAAGTTCTTTATGTTTTATGGGGATACAAGTAAAACCATTATGGAGTGTATGCACTCCATTTTTGTTTTTTTTGTTAGCCTGGCCTTCTGTGCTTCACTCAGGTGAAAACCCCCCTTTCAGGCGTAGTGACAACTGAGCCTGAGTGATATGTGTGCCTGACATGGATTAAATGCTGTCTGACTTGAAGAGAAGTGATGGAGGGTATAACCTCAGGGAATCTGTTGACCTGCACATTAAAGGACTTGGGGTGCTTTTTAAACTCCCTTTAAATCAAAGACTTTAGGGCCTTCCCGGTGGCACAGCAGTTGAGTGCTCGGCTGTGAAACTGCCCGCAGCCTCTGCAGCACCGGCTCGATCCCCGGCCACCGGCGAGGGTCCCACATGGTGCGCAGACCTCTCCTGCCGTGCCCGCTGCTCCCCTCAGCAGTGCATTTCGTCAGTCTGCCTGTTCTGTTTCCTGCTCTGGCTCTGGTGAATTCTCTCACCCTCCCGCACTTCTGACTATACCCAGTGCTTGTATAAATAAATAAATCTTTAAAAAAAATCAAATCAAAGTGTTTATGTATATATGTATATGGAATATGGAATTTATGTATGGAAAGGCATATATATAATAGTAACTGATTTTTCGAAAACTGAATACACCAGTGTGTTCTCAAAACGAGTATGCAGATCAAGGAAAGACATCACAGTTGCGTGTCGTTGGGTGATTTTTTTTTCATTGTGTACATCTTACAGTGCACTTACCCAGATGTGTCTGTAGAGCCTGCCTACTCCACACCTGGGCTATATACGGAGTCTGTTGCGACCGCTGTCTGTTATGCGATCTGTCAATGACTGAAGCATCGTTAAGTGGTGCAGAAGTCCCCCTGCCCCAACCTGTTCTTCTAGTCATTACTGTCCTAAGGTTAACTACTACCTGGACTGATAGCATAGCTGTTTTGTTTTTGAACTTTATATAAGTAAAAGAAGCCAGTATATATTCTTCAGTGTCTTTCATTTGTGAGATGTGTGCACATTGTTGTTTGCTCTTCTCATTTGTCCTTGTTCACTGCTGCATAATATTCCACCAGACAAATATATCACAATATATTAGTCATTCTATTGCTTATAGGCATTTGGGTAGTTTCCAGGTTTTGGCTGTTATAAATAGAGCTGCTATGAACATACCTGTATGTATACATTTTCCTGTTTCTATGGGCATATACATAGGAGCAGAGTTGCTGGATCATAGGAGATGTCCATGCTCAGAGAGTTATTCCACAATGCTCTACCTGTATACTTCTCACCAGCACCCTGTGAGCATTCTGGTTTCTCCACATTTTCCAAATGTGGAGAAATTTCAACATTAGGTATTTTCCCTTTTTGCTGTTCTTCTGAATATGTGGAGGTATTGCACTGTGATTTTGTTTGCATTTTCCTGAGGATTAGGGAAGTTGAGCACTTTTTCATGTGATTATTGTTCCCTTGTGTGTGTTTTTTAATGAAGTGCCCTTTCACAGGGACATGGGACAAGTTTTTGCTCATTTTTCTATTGCATTGTCTGCGTAATTCTTATTGATCTATAGAAGTTCTTTATGTTTTATGGGGATACAAGTAAAACCATTATGGAGTGTATGCACACAAACAGTTCTGTGATCTGTCTTTTTACTCACTTAGTGCTGTTTATTGATGGCCAGAAATTTTTTATGTTAATGTAGCAGATCCCATGGATTTTCAGACTAATTTCAATAATGGTTAACACTTATTGTTTGCTTACTGTGACCTGATATGCCTTGCTCATTTAATTTTCACATTAACATATCTTCACATGGGAAAAATGAAGCTTGGAGAAGTTGAGAGACTTTCCCAAGCTAGGAAATAGCAGAGGCTAGATTCCTGCCCAGCTCCCCCGACTCCAGACCCTGTGTTCCATGATCTCTGCTGGACCACAGAAAATATTCCACAGACATTGTCCTGACCTCAGGTGTCTTTTATTTGCCTTGCACATTTTTTCCAGTTGAATTAATTGCTAACATTTAAAAATTAGGAGAAATACAGTTTTCCAACTTTTCTTGGAAAATCATAGAGTCTGGCAATGCTGGTCTTATTTTTCCACATGTCACCCTGGACTTCTGGAACTGAGTGGTTACTGCTCCCCACAGAGGACCCAAGCTCTCTGGTTTCCTACTGGTAATGCTCTCGTTAGTCATGCTTGGCCTGCTTCAATCACTTACATTTCCTGTCCGGCTCCTGAGGGCATCTGAATTTGCACCCCTGCTCTACCATTTCCCTAAAATGACATAATAGAGTCTTTCTCCTTCTCTCTTCCCTCTGTTCTTACCTTAATGCACTCTGACCTCCCTGTCTCCCTTGTCTAGTATCTAGGCTCTGTGCAACATGAGTGTTTTTGTGAATAAGCAGAGTAGCTACTGCTTAGGTGGGGCAGCTAGAAAATCCCCTCAAAATAATCTGTCCCTTTCTTTAAGAGATGAAGGTGTTGTATCTTCAAAATCTGTTGGAATACAAATGTTTACCTAGAATAAGTGACAAAGTACCCCAAGGAGGTTTAATTTATCACATTGGCTCCTGACACTTACTTAAGCATAAGCCCGGAGGCAATGGGAGAAAAGATCTATAGACTGTATGGGTTAAGGGCAGTGGTTGGGGAAGTCATATGTCCAAAAGGCTGAACGCCCCTTGCGGATGCTGTGCTGGTGTGGCTACAGAGGTGAGAAAAGCATGAGAACATGACAGGCTGGGGGGTGGGGGGTAACTATGCGACGTCCCCCCACGTGGCCAATTGTCCCTGAGTCTGTCCTCTGTCCAACCATTTTTCTTTCCCTCTAAGGAATTAGTGTAATGTAGAGATTAAAAGCGTGACTCAAATTGGACTAATTGGATTTACATTTTGTGTCTGTTTCTTTTAAGCTGTATGACCTTGGATTCATCTTTTTGTACTTCAGTTTCCTTAACTATAATTTCAGGATACTAGCATAACACCTCATAGAGTTGGAAGAAGAAATTTGTAATCTTTTTAGAACAGAACTTGGCACATAATTCACCATTAATAAACATCAGTTACTATCACTGCTGTTATTCTGCCAAGAGCACTAGACCTGGAGGGTCAAATGACAAGAGACCAGTGCTTGCTCTGGGTGCCCTAGCCCTGCCACACAGCTCCCTGCCATACAGGGAGCTTCAGTTTTCTCATGTGGAAAAGACTTAGGAGGATTAAAAATGAGGTTAAGTAAGACAAGCAAGATGAAAGCACAAGGGCAATTTGTGCTTATTACATCTGGTTGCTCTCCTGCCTTCTCCCTTCTGACTCTTCTTCCAGATGATTTGTAGAGAAGATAAGATGAAAAGACAATTAACATTATCACATGACAGTGAAAAGTAAGGCCTGTAGCAATGTTCTTCTTTCACTCCTATTATTGATAATTTGTGTTTTATCTTTTATTTTCTTGATCAGTCTGACTAAATATTTATCAATTTTATTGATCCTTTCAAACAGTTGGCTTTGGTTTCATTGACTTGATTGTTTTTCTGTTTTTAATTTCATTCATGTCTGCTGCCCCCTTTATTATTTCTTTCCTTTTGCTTGCTTTGGATTGAATTTGTTCTTTTTCTGGTTAAAGTACAAGCTTAGGTTATTAATTTAAAACTTTCCTTTCATAGTAAAAATATTTAGTGGTATAACTTTCTGTTTTTCTTAAATGGCATCCCACAAATTTTGATATGTTGTATGATCATTTTCACTCAGTTGAAAATATTTTCTAACTTCCTTTATGATCTTTTTTTTGACCCATGGGTTATTTAGAAGAATATTGTTTAATTTCTGAGTATTTAGGATTTTTTCCCAGATACTTTTCTGTTGTTGATTTCTGGCTTAATTTAGTTGTGGTCAGGGCACAAAACTTCTTTTATTTCTATTCTTTTAAACTTGTTAAACTTGCTTTATGGCTCAGAATATGATCTATCTTGATGAATGTTTATTGAAAATAATGTGTTTCCTAATGGAATGTTCTATAAATGATGGTTAAGTTTAAGTAGGTATATAGTGCCTTTTTATACCCTTACTGATTTTATATCTACTTGTACTCTCAATTATTGAGATAGAAGTATTGAACTCTCCAGTTCATACTGAAGAATTCATTTATTTGTCCTTTCAATCCTATCGGTTTTCATTATATGAATTTTGGTGTATGCATTTTGTGTGTACATTTAGGATTATTAGATCTCCTTAATGAATTGCCCACTTTATCCTTATTTGATGATCTTTTTTGGCCCTTATATAGAAGGTTCTTTGTTCTGATGTATGCTTTTTTCTGTTCCTGCTTTCTTTTGATATACATTTACAAAGTATATATTCCTTTACTTTTATCTTATATAACTCTATCATCTATATATCTAAACACACCTTTATTTAAAGTGGAAGGATCTCTGGTACATTTATATTTAATGTAATCATTAATATACTTCTACTTGAGCTCTATCAGCTCATTCTTTGTTTTCATTTGTTCTGTCATTTTTTCTCTTTTCATACCTTCTTTTGAAGTGAGTGTATCTTATGATTTCATTTTATATTCAATATTGGCCTATTAGTTATACCCATTTATAAATTTAGTGATTTCTCTAGGGTTTACAAAACATACTTTTAACTTTCCATATTCTACTTTCAAATAATATTGTATCACTTCACAGATAGGGTAAGAATCTTATAGGAATGTACTTCAATTTCTCCCCTCTTGTTTTTTGTGCATTATGGTCATGCATTTTACTTCCACATGTTACTTCCACACTAACAGTGTTACAATTTTTGCTCAGACTAATGTTTATCTACCTTTTCTCCATTATTGTTTCTCTAAGGCGTCTTTGTAGACATTTCCCCTTTTCTTCTCCCACAAAATTTTAATATCACAGATATACTATATATCTGTTTCTGTTTTGTGACCCATTGGAGACTAAAAATCACTTAATAACTTAATAGTCTTTGGCTTTTAAAGAACACATTTTATCATATTTGGGAAAGATATTGTCGTCATTAAGAAGGCATGCTTTCATCTTTTAAAGAAATTAAAAATAAGAAAAGCATCTTTCTATTTGCCATCATTTTCACCATTTCTGGTACTCTCTACTTCTTTGTGTAGATTCAGACTTTTAACTGGGATCATGCTTCTTTCGCCTAAAGCACTTCCTTAATATTTCTTACAGTGCAGATTTGCTGGCAATGAATTCTCTTAATTTTTGCTTGCTGAAATAGTCTTTTTTGGACTTAACTTTTAAAGTATACAAGTTTCTTTGCATGTATTATTCTGGGTTGATTTTTTTCCCCTTTCCATACGTCAAGGCTGTCATTCTATTATCTTCTGGTCTGCATAGTTTCTACCAAGAAATTGACTGTAAATCCTACTTTTGTTCTTCCTTTTCTCATCCTCCCCTTCCATCCCCTACTACTTGTTATTTTCCTAAGATGGCTTAAAGATTTTCAGAAGTTTATTATGGTTTTCAGTGGTTGGAGTATGATACACCTACATATGTGGGATTTTATTTTTGTATTTATTCTCTTTGGCATTCTCTGGAGTTCTTGGATCTGTCTTTGGTTGTTTTCATTAATTTTGGAAAATTCTTAGTCATAATCTATTCAAATATTTTTTCTATTCTGTTTCTATTAATTCTTCTGGGACTTTAATTACATGTATGATAGACTCTTGGATGTTGTCCTACAGCTCTTGATTGCTAGATTTTTTTTCCTCTTCATTATTTTTCTCTCTTTGTGTATTAGCTTGGATAATATTTATTGACTTATATTCAAGTTTATTGAGTCTTTCCTCAGCTGTGTTCAGTCTTCTGCTAAGGCATCCTAACAAGGACATTTTTCATATCTGATATCATTTGTTGTCTTTGTTTCTAGCATTTCCACTTACATTTTTGTGTTTCTGTCTCCCTGTGGAAATTCCCAATCTTCTCATGCATTGTGTTGACTTGTTTTTACATTAGATTCCTCCTTGATATATTCATTATAATTATTTTGAGGTCCTTGTCAGAGAACTTTGACACTAGATCAACTTTGGTTTTGTTGATTTCCCATCTTCTTGACAGTGGGTTATTTTTAATGTCTTTCAAGATTTTTATTGAATTCGAGACTTTGTGTATTGAGTTAAATGGTAATTACACCTGGAAGTGGACAGATAGTGAGGGAAGCAGAGTCTCATCAGGTTGAGCTGAGCTTGGATTTTGTAGTTGATTCACTCTCAGTGTATCTGTGGAGATTCCAGATTTCTTCAGCAGTGGGATGCTACTGCCTTGTGCTTCATGGAAACCACAGAGTACTGCAGAATTGTCCCTTGCTCACTTTCCACTCTCAGCTTACTTTGCCACAGAGGGAACTCTTCTGCCCCTTCCCTGGCAGGAGACTGCTGATCCTCTGTGCTGGCCTTGAAATATGGGTGAGGGGATTTAGGGGGATTAGAGGTTTGGTTTTCTGGTCCATATTCAGCTTTAGACTCATGCTGAGCCTCAAAGCAGGACTTTCTCAGCATTCTTAGCCTCTTCCAGTTCCCTCAGTCAGTGAAGGGTGTTGTTTTAGCTTTTATCTGTCTTTTATCTGTGGGGATTCTTTGGGGAAGAGAGTGATCTACTCTTCTGCAGTGGCAACAAACTTCTGATTTGTAAGTTTTTAGAATCCTAAGCCCCAAACTATTTCCTTTTCCCCCACCAGAAGCAAATGCTATTGTAGCGTGTCCTGTCTGGGCTCAGAAACAGTGTAGTTTTGCTTGGGTCCTAGGGTGAGTCCCTTCTCCCAATTGGTTGAGACTTTTGATTTGAATAAGAGATGGTCCTGAAAGATGGGTGGGCTTTTGTGCTTGTGTGCAACTAAGGGAGCTGTCTTTCCTTGCCCATTATCCTCCCAGGAGTGTCAGGTGGTGGTCCTTGCTAGGATCTTAGGGATGAGTGCAAACTCCTCTTTCTTTTTAATATTCAGTTAACCTGGTTTCTGCTGTCTGATGGTTTCAGGAAAAGCCTTGATTTCATAGATTACTCAGTTTGTCTTGTTAGAGTATAAGCTGCATTTTCTAGCATTGTCTGTATCCTGGAGTTGGGGAGGAGGTAGAACTCCTGGTCATGAGTAAATAAATTCTGTTCACTGATCTCCTAGGACTTCAGTCCTTTCATCAAAAAATGGGCCTATTTGCCTCCTGTGCTTTATGTCAGAAGATCTCAAGAAATAAAAAATACCACTCCTCAGTAGTGTGTGTTATTCTCATCAAGCATCCATAATCAGTATTTATCAAAGGAAAATCCCTTTCAGAAGCTCAGTGCGACAACTTAGAGCTTTATGAGCTGGGCATCAAAAAGATAACCTTTTTTTTTTTTCAAATAGTTTTTTAAAGAAAAGTAGTTCATTAACCAGGGAGAGTTTAAAAATTAGAAAATAAACTAAAATACCCATTGATACCACTAACTTAAGAAAGCATTACTAATATTTTATTGAGTTTCTTCTAGTCATTGTCCTAGGAGTGTGTCTATATTGGTGTGTATGCTGATATATATGCCTCCCAAATAATTTGTGTGTTTTGTTTAAATGAACTAGTTACAAAAAGTTGTATTTATTGTTGATTGGTTACTGTGGTATTTGTGAGGTGATGATGTGATTCATGTTGGTCTGATAAATATGTCAAATTTATTGCATATTTTTCGTTTGGTGTTAAGAGCTGAATTCTTCCTCTTGGTTTCACATGAACGGCCAGGACAGGTGTGTTTATATGATTCCAATAGAATGTCACTCATTTCAGAAAAGAACAAGTGTTGGTTCTTTGTGCTAAGGTCCCTGCTACCCCAT
The DNA here is from genome assembly GCF_014898055.3 of Talpa occidentalis. NCBI lineage: Eukaryota > Metazoa > Chordata > Mammalia > Eulipotyphla > Talpidae > Talpa > Talpa occidentalis. The sequence goes on from NW_023601653.1 coordinate 70,441,035, forward strand.
GAACCTCCATCCATTTTCATTTATACTGACCCATTGTTAGGGTTAGAACAAATAGGAATAAGGAAATTATATGATGCTCTTAACACATTTTATTTTCTTTCTTTTCCAGAAAGTATTTTGGAGAAAAAATTGGACTGTATTTTGCCTGGCTGGGATTATATACATATTTCCTCATCCCATCTTCTGTAATTGGGGTGATTGTGTTTCTCTATGGGTGTGCAACGATCGAGGAAGATATCCCCAGGTAAGCTGGCTGGAAGGAAAAAGACTCAGTTCCCGTATATTAGCAGTCTCGAGGGCCGTCCTGGTTGCAAGTACATTTCACGTGCCTCCTTCTAAAGTCTTCAGCCTCTGTTCTCCCCCTTCCCTTACCACACACATAACACCCTCCAGAGACAGCTCTGGGAGTTACAGGTTCTAGGAATGGCACCAGAGTCATGCTGGGCATGGTTCGTTTCCCCTCCTGGGCAGGTGCTTCTCCAGGACCAGGGTCTGAAGTGACCGGTTGGGAGAAAACTAATAAAAAAAAAATCATGGTAGAGAAATGCTTTTCTTCTCAACATCATGACGTTCCCCCCTGCTTTCCCATAAGACCAAGATTGGAAGTGAGGGGTGATGTTGGGTCGTGGCTGTGTCTACAGGGCCAGGCAGTGTTGGGATAAAATGCTGTGGGCTCTCTGAAGGAACAGGCAGCTCTGGGGCTGAGGAAAGCTCAGCCTGTGGTTCAGGAAGCCAAATTATAAGAGGTGACGGGTCCCTTGACTAAGCTTTTGGAGAGCTCGTTCTTCTGGGAAAAGAGAGCGCCTAAAAGAAAATAAACACTTGAAAATAGTAGCCTTTAGGACTGACAGTATTCCATATTAGTTATGTGACTGCATTGTTCTCTCCCTGAGTCTTAGAGTCCTTGGCTGTGAAAGGGTGATAATAGCATCTACCTCTGTGGTGGGGTAAAGGCTGGAGACAGTGCCTGACATGTGGCCAAGTGTTAAGAGATAATTGTTGAATGAATCAGCATCTGTGGAAATAGAGTACAAGGGACTAAAGAAACACTTAGCCAATATTTAGAATTTAAATCTCTTGCTGTTGCAGAGCTGTCCTTGCATACTGAAGCACGCTTTATGTAATTGAATGCTATTTTGGTTGCAAATGATGGAAAATGCAACTTGAATTAGCTTGATAGCTGGATGAGAACACTGGGCAACTGATGGGTGTCCACTAAAGTTGGGGATAGTAATGGGGGAAGTAATGGGCATCCTGAAGAAAGGAGCAAGAGCTGTGCTTATCTGAGGAAAGGGTGGGTAGGAACCAGATACCTCTTCTTGCTGCTATAGCAAACCATAGAAAGGATCTCGCAAATTAGATGACCTGGAAGTAGTGGTGCCAATGTTTAAAATAAAGCTAAATAACTTGGCAGAAGAGACAAGTGTTTGGGTATGTGTGTATGACATTCCAGGATCTCTGTCCCATGGTTCTGACTGGGAGTGCTAAGAACTTGATCACAAGAGACCAGTTGTCAGGGTCCTGCCTTTCCTATGATGTGAGAGATGAATGCATACCAAATATCTGGCTCATGCAAGAGTGGCACTAGGTGGTTTGGCTGTTCTAGATTTTTTTTTTTTGATCCTGTAGATATCAATGCTGTGAACTCTGTAAGATAAGTATTATTATTCTTACCTAAGATAGATGGAGAAGTTGATGCTAAGTGAAGTCACGCAATTTGCCCAGCATCAACTTCTAGTAATCATTAGCCCTCGATCTGAACTCCATGACCACCTGTTCCAAAGCCTTTGCTTTTCTCAAGAAGCTGTGAAGTCTTCCAGAAGCTCATGTCTTCTTGGTAGCCCAGTAGCTTCAACTGATCTTTCCTGATGCATTCTAAGAAAAAACAGCTCCTGTGTTTCCCTTGTCCAGTTGTGTTTCCTAGAGAGCTCGCTCTCAGGTTGATCTGTGCATAGAGAACCAGGGTAGTGGGGGGATGTCAGCTCACGGCGTGACTTACAATTTGTGTCCTCCTGCTCCATGTGGGAATGCATGAGACAGTGACCCCTGCTGGAAACGACCATGGTCTACTCATGCTTTGAAGATATAAGTCTGTGTACATGCTTGCATACTCACACACGAGTGGGTATATGTAAAATGTGATCATTATTACAATGAGCCAAATTGCACGTCAGCTGGTACAGTGTTTTATAAGCTGAATTATGGATTAAGTTTAAAGGATTGTCTTTTAAATGAACTAGAATGAAGTTCTAAGGTGGAGTAGATAAAGTAGAATGAAGCTGGTGAGAGAAGTTTGAGGTGAAATGCTAGTCACCATCACAATAAGCAAGTGTAAGTATTGTTTCATGAGATTTTATTTCAGTTATGTGAGTGTATTGGTGGGGAGATGGTGTGTTTCTATTTGCATACTGGAATTTTTTAAATTGTAAATTAGTCGAAAAGTTTCAGATTGACTGCTAGAAAATTGAAATTTTGGTTTTGGAGTTTTCAAACACAGGGTAGTTTGTGGCCGATCAGAAAGGTGTAAGTGATAGAAAAATATTAAACAGATTATGAAGAAGTTTTAAAAAAGAACTGCTCTTTATTCATAATTTCCAGTAAAATCATTCTATCCATCAAAATTTGGGCTGGAAAAAAATCTCATGAAGTACCTTTTCTCATCAACAAAGGAACAGCTACTACATCCAAGGACTGAATCTAAATAGATTCATGATCTTTTGGAGGTTGCTTCTATCAGTCACTCCTAAGGATAATTAAAAAGTTGCACTATTCTGGGAATTATTTTGGAGGTTTCTAACTTTGGCATTGAAACTGAAACTTATCATCTAGGTATGACTTTTTAAAATCCCCCTATTTTGAGAAAATTATAGATACACAGAAAGTTAGGCTAATATAGAAGGGCCCAGTGAATCCTTCACTCAATTCCCCTGACAGTTATATCTGTATTACCACAGTTCAGTAGCCAAACCAGAATATTTACTTTAATTGGAATTTTGAGTGGTACCTTTTGTCACCATAACTTTGATATGTGAGATCAAAAGAATCATTTGATAGTAGTGATTCCACAGCATAATGTAGAACTTTACTTACCAAGGAATTGGTTTCATTTGTCAGCATTTGCTTTCATTGATAAGAGTAACTGGAGTATTGAAAAAGCTTAAGTCTAAACCACATTTTAAAAAATGGCTTATGTCAGGTCGACAGGTCCGAGGCCTGACTGGCAGATGATGTGTCACTGCTTCTGTCCCTGTGAGCTGACAGCCCAGCGTCACCTGACAAGCAGGAAACACCACTGGCTTTGGGGTCTTGGTTAAACTGATTGTCAGGCCATTTACCAAACTAATAATGCTTTCTAGAAAAAAATGACAGATGGGAGCAATACCTAATACATTAGATTCTGACCACAGTAGAAATCTGTGGATCAACCAACCAGTGAATGACCCAGACTCTCTATCACTTCTAAGCAAACTCCCGTCTTTCAGTCTGTCTAGAGGCAGCCTTCCTCAGGGAATGCATCGTCATTTTAATGACATCCCAAGGCTGACTTTCTCCAGAATTCTGTTAAAATTGTTTACATAAAAACGAACCAAAAATTCCTCCAATACATATAAAGCATTCTGATTTCAAATTTAAATGATTTGGGGAGTATCCAATTTAAATGATTTGGGGAGTATCCAAAATGGCCACCATTTTGTACAAATGATTGATAGTTGACTATTCTAATTTTAAAACCAATCATTAACACAGCACTTATGTTTCAAAGCGCTTTGTACTGAGTTGGTTGCTAACACTTTTTTCATTCTTGACCTTTCAACATTGACTAGATTTCATCAGGATCAGGTTGATCAGGATCATGTATACATGCACTATATATACAATCTATGCATAAAAAAATCCCAAACCACAAAGTGACGTCCCTCATGCAGGCCTTTGAAGGGCATGCCCTGAGAACTCCTGCGTGCTCAGACATAGCTCAGAAGCAAACTCTCGACTAGCTTTCTTCATACAGGCCAACAACTTTCTGTGAGAATCTGTTTTCTAAGAGGGCACTCTCTTCTCCAAAAGTAGCCACTTCTCAACTGCAAAGTGACCTTGATTCTGACCCAGAAGACTTAAAATAAACCTTGCTCTCCAGTTACCAATAAGAATGTACCCAAGTGAAGCTAGCACAGCTGAACTTACTAAGATATTACTATTTAATATTGTCGATGTGAGTGAGTCATTGCTATTGACACTGCCAATGGAAGCTTAGCAGGCAGTTGGAGGAACCAGGATTTGCCCTCAGAGACTCCGAATTTCCATTCTCTCACACAAAAGGACTTTTCTAGTGATGGACTTAATAGGTCATTAAAAACAAGCCTGAGGGCTGGAACCTGAAAGACAGTGACAGCCCTCCGGTAGGCCCTTCAGCTTCTTCTTGAAGGGGAACACCACCTAGGCCTCCTTTGTCAGTCTGGGTTTCAGGAAGCCCTGGCTTCAGCACACAGGGAGCCAGCGTCCTTATCTGCAGTGGCCTCCCACTTGTCAATCATGCTCTGTAGCGCCCTCTGCTGCCTCTTTCAGGAGAAAACGCAGCTGTGGTTTTCAGCGCAGGAACCCCCTGCCTGCTGTGTGTAAAAACAGCCAGTGTCCATTTTCACAATATTTTGACATCTTCACCCTCTCCCCCAAGACATGAACTTAACCATCTGCCTGTTATTCCCCAAAGGGAGTGTTCCATACCAAAGTGCTAAGTTCGTTCATTTTCCTACCTATGTGGTGTGGGGGGACATTTGCGAAGTCCATTAAGGCTTTGATTCTTTGCTGCTTATTTGCAAACACACTGTGATCCTAGATTTATTGGAGCCAGCTAATCACTTGAGTGGAATTTCAAATGTGTTCATCAGCTTATTGAATAGAAATAATGAGAGTAAGTTAGAATGTATATGATGGTTATTTGACTCACACGTCTCTCTCTCTCCAAGTGTCAGAATCTAGACCTTGGAAGAATTTACTTTATCCTTAGTCCCATTTTAAGGTTATGATTATTCTTATTTGGTTGATTTCATTGACCCACATCCTACAACTGATGTACTCAGAGAAGGACTTCCAACCTATATCTGACTCCATTCTACTTCACATGGCCTCTCCTTCTAGAAGTAAGAGCTGGTGTTGATCCAGCCACACACACTCATGTTTGGTTTTCCTGGTGACCAGTATTACACATTCCCAAGGCAGCCAGTAGGATTTAAGAAGGCAACCTGTGCTTGAAGAATGGATTATGAAATCTAACTTCAGAAAGGTGATTTATTCCCAACTGTTGATCTTCCACCAACCTCATAGACTCAGCACATTTGAAGGGACTTTTTAAGGCACCGTTCAATGTATCATATCTCTTGAAACTTTGGTCACTAACTTTCTGTTGGGACACTTCAAATGTCAGAGAGCTCCACAGTTCAAAAGGTGGCCCTTCTACTTTGGGGGGCAAAATTAAAGATAATGCTTTCACAGTGAAAAATCCAAGCTTAGCTTCTTTAATACCCCTCATTTGTGGAGCAGATGACCTCAGCCATGAATTTGGAAGTGGGAGAGGTTTGGGGTTGATTTGCTTGGGGGGGTCCTGCTTGAGCTCTGTGTGACCCAGTGGCCTCTGTCCACTGCAGCAAAGAGATGTGTGACCAGCAGAATGCCTTCACCATGTGTCCCCTGTGTGACAAGTCCTGTGATTACTGGAACCTCAGCTCAGCCTGTGGGACTGCACGGGCCAGCCACCTGTTTGACAACCCTGCCACCGTGTTCTTTTCCATCTTCATGGCTTTGTGGGGTAAGTAGGCATCACCAACACATGGGCAATGCTTTTAAAAAGGTACAGTGACTAAGCTCTGAAGGACTGCTTCCTTTAGTAGTCTTTGTATTTCAAGAAGAATTTTAGGGACAGTTCTTCTCATATGTGTAAACAGAATTAGATATCCTTTATGTTTAGAAAAATATAATGGAATCTTAACCTTGTATTTGTCTCACATATGATTTATTCAGAACTTGAATCTACATATGTCTTGAAAACTCATACTACACCCTTAAGGCACTTCTGGAATACCCTGCTAAGTCATGTCAAATCTTAGCTGTCATCCAGCATAACACTCAGAGTGGCCAAGGTCACAGAGCTAACTGGTGGAAAAGGTGGACCAAGACCTGGTCTCCTGAGTCCAGGTTCAATATTGTTTCCAGCACACCAACAAATGAAGACTGAAATGATTTTGTGTAACATGACTGATAACTTCAATAGTCTCACCAAAGGGTTTTGTAAAGGAAAGAACAAATAGTTCCTTCATTTTCTTCCTTCTCCCTTGCCTTCGAGTATTAGGGTAAAAATGTTCTCTGAGACATAGCTGTCTGACCACACACATGCACACATGCACACACATGTGTGTGCATGCACACACACGCACATGCGCACACACACTTTTCTTCTCTCCCAAACTGGGGTGGCCTGGAATAACAACCCCATGATAACTGAACTCTTCCAAGAAGACACACCCGCGTGCATAAAGAAGGGCCCAAGCCCACATGTTCCAGCCCGTCTGGAGTGGCCACCTGCTTTTACTCATCAGCGGATGTGCAGCCCTAGCTCTCCCCCTGGATCGCATACCGCCAGGGCCACCGTCCCGCTGTGGAGCTGCTTGATTTATCACCAACTCCGCGGGGGCCTGGAGGACATGCCAGGGCGGGTGTGAGTCACACCCCTGCAAGTGTGAGGAGAAAGGAGAGGTTCGTTCTTCACAGCCCTGGGAGGACCGAACACGACCTGCTGCCTGCCCGTCGGGTCCTCTGCTTGGGTAGAGAAAGATCTAGACAGGAAAGACTCCCATATTATGATCCCACCACCAGCAGCTTCCAGGGGACACTCTATTCTCGGGGAGAATGGCTACTGCCCAGGGACACATGGGCCGTGGTCAGCTCACAGAAGTAGGGACAGGGAGTGGGAGGAATTGGCACCTGTAATCACGAGGCTCTGGAGCTGTTCCCAGGCAGGGGCAGTAGGGAAAACTGAAGTCGAGACTTGCTGCCTGGAAGTCAGAGGCAGTTTTGTATCTCCTTGTCACGCAGGAACATCTAGTTATTACAGCAAAATCCATTTGAAAAAATATGGAGCCTGGAATATGCATTCATGTGTTGATATATTGCAACCCTAATTCCCGTTAATTTGTCTTGCAGCCATTACCATGATCGAGTAGGTGCAGCTTAATAACCCCGGGGCTGTGATCCCTTAAGAACTTCCTGGATGGGCCTCCCCGGTGGCGCAGCGGTTGAGCGCTGGGTTGCGAAGCTGCCCGCAGCCTCTGCAGCGCCGGTTCGATTCCCGGCTGCTCCCCGGCCACCAGAGGAGGGTCCCACATGGTGCGCAGACCTCTCCTGCCGCCCGCTGCTCCCCTCAGCAGTGTACTTCTGTCCTTCTGCCTGCTCTGCTCCCCGCTCTGGCTCTGGTGAATTCTCTCACCCTCCCGCGCTTCTGACTGTACCCAGTGCATGTATAAACGAAACAAACGAACAAATAAATAAATAAATAAAAACATGCCTCTATAAAAAAAAAAAGTTTAAAAAAAGAAAAAAAAAAAAAAAAAAAGAACTTCCTGGATGTGTGATTCCTTGTTGTAGAGAATCTTGGTTTTCAATTGTACTTCCCTCTTTTAAGCCCCAACAACTGTCTCCCCTCTCTCCCAGGTAGCTCTAATGAACAAATAGCTCCCCACCCCGCAAACATTCTCAGTAATGTCTTGCCCCTGCTGGCTCCTCTCCCTTCCTCCACCAGAGCAGGAGGGAGCGCACGAAGGTGGGAGTGTGTCAGAGCTTCCTGGCATAGGGCAGGGTTTGGTTTTGTTTTTTTAAACAGCCTTGCTGTGTTTTATGTGATTATGAATTTGGTTACAGTAGCCAGGAGCCCCTGGGCATGATTGCCTACAAATTACAATTAAAAAATAATAGTGAAGTATCTCATTACCACAATTATTATGATTGGTGATGCTGTGCTGTGCTGGGTGGGCCTGGGCCTGCCAGGAAGAAGTCTGTAGGAAGTGGTTCTCCCCTGGGAGAGATGCAGGTTGTTGGCAGGACCCTGGTGGGGGTTGCCAAGCTAGGGGGGTGGATTGTGTGAGGAGTGGGGATGAGGGTGTGCATGAAGGTACTCATCAGCAGAACTTGGGCTTGTTGACATCTTCAGGCCCACCCCCCTCAGCAGTTCTGGTTTCAGACTCTGGGGATCTTTAGAAAGAAAACGATGCCTTATTGGCACAGGAAGCCAAAGGACAGGGTTTTGAATAGAGTGTAAGGACCCCAACTTAGGAATCAGTTGGCCCCAAGTGTGTCTAAGTCCTGCCCCTTCCAGCTGTGACCCACCTCCAGTCGTGTGAAGCTGCTCTGTGATTAGAGTCTGTGCTCCTCACCTTGTGCCTGTCACCATTGTCCTCCCCTGTCCAGGGGTGAAGCAAGGCCTCCTCGTGGTGTTCTTGTGGCAGTGAGTGCATGGTGCGCCCATGTGCCTGGAGTGCTCTGTTGCTCTTCATCGTGGTGGTCCTCCCCTGCCCTTATAGCTCCTCTTCAGTGACTCTTGCTCTGTGCAGAGTCTTCCTCAGGCTCTGAGAAGGGTGTGGGGAGAGGAGGAGGGATATCCTGCTTCTACAGGTCAATACTGGTATCAGGAGGAGGTCAGGATGTCCCCATGGGGAAACATCCAAAGGAGAAAAACCAACAAATGAGGGCACTGCGATGTAGCGCTAAGTAAAAAGAAACATAGCTTGAAGTAGCTCCTCATTCAGCTGGTCCTTGGGTGTTTGTTATGCTCAGCTCTGTGCTGTGGCCCAGGTAAACTGAGGCAGCCCAGGTCTGTTGTTACACCACAGACTTGCATGGCAGCCAGTAGTCCAGTGTGGCCTTCAGTGAAGAAGAGCTTAAACCATAAGGAGCCACTGAAAGTTTTGGCAAGGGGGGGCGGTTAGCCTTTTTCTTCTCCCTACCCCTTCACGGCCCAGACCTTATTGTGCAAAACACTGCTCTGGTGGCTTCTTGGCAGCGAGCTCTCCCTCCTCTGCATGCCCATAGCTTTTTATCTGTGCCTTTCTTAAGGCCCAGATCACTATATCCCTAGTCTTATGGTTATTTACAGTCTCTCTCCATCGACTGTAAATAGAGCAGAATCTACCTCCAAGTCACCGCATCTTCCCCAGGATGCCCAGGACAGAGTTTTGTACATTGCAGGTGCATTAGTTGGACCTAGTTTTCTTGGAGGATTAGAAATTCACTCCAGCTTGCTCAGATAGCAAGACATTTATTGTAAGAAGGCAAGAAACAAGCTTGCAGGTGCAGGAAATGAAAGATGGCCAGGCCTCTGGGGAACTGGAGCTGGGGTTACTGTCAGAAACCACACCCCTTCTCCTTTCAGATGCTGAGTGGTTTCTCCTATCTCTGCTTTTCCTTGTGTCTCTTGGTTTTGATTTTCAAGATATAGTATCTGCTGGCCTGGCTGCAGGCTCTGACTCCAGTGTCCAATCCTGGTGTAATAAGCCATGATTGCAGAGTAGAGGGAGTTGGTTCTATTGGAGCACATTGGGCTGTGGTTGAAGCTGGCAAACTGACTGATGTGTAGGTTTAGTAGGCATTCAACAAACATTTGCCAAACGAATGGAAGATTGGATGAATGCCACTTCAGGGCGCTTAGTAACACAATAGCATGCAGGATGGGTTGGAATCAGGTAGAACTATGAGGAGACTGTCATGTAACAACCAAATGAGATGATTAGTGCCCAGAAAAGTGAAGTGGTGCTGGGAGCAGAAAGATGGTGCGGGGTGGAGGTAGGGCGCAGTTGGAATGCTGAGGAAAGTATAGGGAGGAAATGTGAGTGATGGCTGGGTGAGGTTTGTCAAGAAGATTACAAATGCTCCCATTCTCATTTTCTTCATCCTCTGTCCTTCCTTTGTTTATTGGATCAAAGTTTACTGTTTTCATAACTGGGAAGTACGGAAAAGGATGTGTGTTTGTGTGTGTGTGTCCCTTTAAATACACCTGTTGGAACTAATGGAATATTTCTATTAGTTCCAAATAGAAGTAGAGAGAAAGGATTAAATGCTTTGCAGAGAAGCCCTAAATTTGAAATCTAGAAGTTTTTCCTCTACCTCCACTGGGGTACCTGGAAAGTATCCAAAACCCACTTTTGACAATTAATATAATTTTTTCTTTCTTTTTTTTTAATCTCCCTTCATTTTTTCTTTCTTTTCAAGCAACCATGTTTCTTGAAAACTGGAAGAGATTACAGATGCGACTGGGCTACTTCTGGGACCTGACTGGTATAGAAGAGGAAGAAGTGAGTTCTCTCTCTCATGCTTCTCTGGTCCTTGCTTTGCTTTGACTCTGGAAAGACTGTCTTGAGTGATATAACCCCTTACGCGTGCTGACACATCAGCCGGTCACCAGCTGACTCCTGCTGGGGCTGCTTTCCTAGCTTGGCTTCATGGTTGAGATGTACAAAGACCAAGAGTTTAAATCCTCTCTGCTCTCTTGAGCTGGAAGATATTGTGGGTGGCCAGGTATGCCAGTACCTGCCTCTATGAAGAGAGATGGTACAGGAGGCAAGTCTTGTGGTGGCCTTGAGATTGAACTCAACATGCCTGTACCTCTCATCCCATTGAGCTGGTGAGCATGGAGCCTGAGAATGGAAGTTGCTCCCATGTGACCCAGAGCAGAAAATTCCACAATGCCTTTGTGAGGGTCAAGGGAGAGGCCTGGGTTCAATGCTGGCTGCCTTTGATGCCTCTGGAAGAAAGAGCCAGTGGACCAGTGTGACAGTGTAAACTGGTCCACAGCATGTGAAACAAGAGCATGAGTTAAGGACAGAGGGTCGGCTGGTTCTTCTGAAGTCTGGCTTTCTGGACAGATGATGTTTATTTTTATTTATTTATTTATTTATTTATTCATTCATTCATTCATTCATTCATTCATTCATTCATTTATACAAGCACTGGGTACAGTCAGAAGTGTGGGAGGGTGAGAGAATTCACCAGAGCCAGAGCGGGGAGCAGAACAGGCAGAAGGACTGAAGTACACTGCTGAGGGGAGCAGCGGGCGGCAGGAGAGGTCTGTGCGCCATGTGGTACCCTCGCCAGGTGGCCGGGTATTAAACCGGCGCTGCAGAGGCAGCGGGCAGCTTCGCAACCCAGCGTTCAACCACTGCGCCACCGGGGAGGCCCATGGACAATGATGTTTAAAGGATGAAAACACGTTGGCCATCCCTCCAAGCTCTTTTGAGAACTAGGGCCTCCTGATGTTGGCTGGTTGATGATGTGCAGTGTGGATGGTTGCTCATATTCTTTCTTCCACTCTGCCATTGAGTGAACAGCAGATATGAATATCAGATAGGTGCCATTGAAGTTGTGGGTATTGTGGATGAGGTGCTGGGAATGGACTCAGAGGCCTGTGTCTCCACTCATCATCCCAGCATGATGGTGGCTGCACAGAGGGCAGGCCTTTCCTGCAGTGCCTTGGGACCTCTGGCTTTGTGACCCTGATGGTTTATGACCAAGCAGGTGAAACTTCCAATTTAGTCTTATTCATAGGTCTGTGTAGCTCTCTCTGTCTGTGCTGAGCTACCATTGCTTCTCCTTAATGATCTACTTAGCTTGTCTTTGAGCAGATGGGCTCCCATTACCATGTATTGAGTACATGTGCCCATTCTATTCCGGGTCTATGCATTAAGCATATGCCCCAAGACTAACAGCATCATGGATTCCATGGTAAATGAGAGAACGTACATATGGATTCTGCCTTCAGAGAGGATACAAATTAGTTAGGAAGATAAGTGGCAGAGAATAATAAAGGCAATTGCATTTCTTAGGGAAAATGCCCAAACTAGTGCTTTCAGTAGAAAGAGCTGTGGAAGTTGCACTGCGTGGGTTGTTCTTATTGGGATGTCTTTGTCAAGTTGGTCCCAGTGGATTCAGATGAGTGAGAGGGAGAGAGAGAAGAGGAGAGGAGGAGAGAGGAAGGAAGGAGAGGGGAGAGCAAGCGAGGGGGCAGTTGGGGCTGGGTTGGGAGGTGGTGGGGTACAGCCCCCAATTCAGGGCCTGGGGTATCTCCAAAGAAGAGAAGAAGAAGCATCCTAGCCTCTAAGCCTGTGGGGGGCCAGAGACCAGCCAAGTGTGTGTGCTGAGTAGAGCTAGGGGTGCCAGCAAGTCTCTGTACAAGCAAGGAAGGGTAAACACAGGAAGGCATCAGCTGTCACTGATGCCTTTGAATCTCAGTCACAGGCCCCTGGCAGGAGTGGGATTAGAATCCATTTCTCCATCGGTAGCCAGCTTTCCTGTTTAACCCAGTGAACCACGGTTACTTCATAGGGGTGTGTGATTTGAGGCTGAAAGTGGCCTGGCCAAGGCTGGGTTCCTCCAGGGCACATGGAGGCGTTCCTGATAGTAGCCCTGAGCGAGGTGCCGCTGAGGCCAGGGGTTCCACAGAAGAGTTGGAGTGTGCCATGCATGCAAATCCAGGGCCAGGTGTCACCAAGAGGCAGGGAGGACAGCCTTGTCTTCGGCCTTGTCTTCAGTATTTTGGACTAGAAGTTCAAACACTCTCAAAATTCAGTTCAGTCTGAACACACTCATTAAGCACCTACTATGTGCTAGATTTTGGTATGGTGGCTGGAAACATGGAGTAGTGCAGTTTCTGATCTCCAGAGTTATGTTCAGCAAGGCTGCTATCTGGCCTCTAAATATTTCAGATACAATGGTGAGTGTGAGTGAATTTTTTTTTTTTAAAGATTTATTTATTTTTATACAAGAACCGGGTTACTGTCAAGATGTGCGGGAGGGTGAGAGGATTCACTGGAGACAGAGTGGGGAGCAGAACAGGCAGACTGACAAAATACACTGCTGAGGGGAGCAGTGGGTGAGGCAGGAGAGGTCTGCTTCACCATGTGGGATTCTTGCCAGCCAGCCGGGATCGAACCCACACTGCAGAGGCTGTAGACAGCTTCACAGTGCAGCGCTTAACCTCCTGCACCACCAAGGAGGCCCGAAGTTCTTTTTTTATTAGGATTTTTAAGAGTGGTTGGATTTTCATGAGCAGCAAAGGAAAAAAAGGCACCTGCAGGGAAGACATGGTGAGAAGAAGCCATGGTCAGGGGCAGCTAGGCTGTGGGGCAGGCACAATGATGTGTCTGGGAAGTGTAATTAGCTGCAGGGACAGGGGCTGGGATGCAACCAATATCCGCTGGTGGCCCGGTCGGGAGGGTACTTCTTGCTTGCTGGCCTGTGTCTCCTGCAGGTGACGGGAAGTACAGAGGGTGGGGTAAGAAGGTAATTGTGGTATTCCAAGTGTGTTAGGACCTGTGTGGAACATCCTGGGCAGGTTTAACCCACACTCAGTGAGAGGCAAAAGGATGGCAAGTGGTTTTGGGGTGGCAGGGTTGGGGGCACAGACCTTGTAAGCTGTGACAGCAATCTTTCTATTTCAGCCAGACACCACCCTCAGGTATCAGGTGTACTCCCTGCAGCTGTCTGGCTCCTAAGACCTTAAGACCGGTGTGCTCTATGCATCGGGGAAAGAGGGTGCTGACTCACACAGGGACCAAAGCCATCCCCACGTCTCTCCCACATGCCCCCAAAATACCGCCATTGCAGGTAGAACAAGTAGGGTGGCCCAAGTCCAGGTTTTACACCGGAGCAGAGATGGGAGATTGCCTTCTTATCCGGGCAGGGATAAGAAGTCACCCCCCCCCCCACTACCCTGGGCCATGCAGCCCTGGCCTAAGGGGTCTCACAATGGAACCAGCTTATCTGTGTTTGTTGCCAGCAGACCCAGTAACATCAAGTCTCTTGCTCTGAGGTGAGGTAATTTCAGCTCAGTGGGCCTCTGTCACCTGATTAGCTTCTGTCATATCAGGCCACTGGTGTCTCTGGCACCTCTGAGACTGTGGGCCAGATCTGAACGCCGATGCCCTCCTCAGCACCCTCCAGTCCTTGCCCATCATACCAAACTTAAGCTATTCTTTGTGGCTTTCAGTCATGCAGGGAATAAATCCTCTGCTACCTTTCTAGCCTCAGGCCATGCCATCCTCCTCCCTGCTCGCACCTTCTGGCTACCTTTCTCTCCTGTGCTCTTTCCAATTTCTGCCCTGGCTCTTCCCTCTTCCAATCTCTACATGGCTGTCTTGACTTCTTCATTGCCACCAAAACATCACCCCCTCAGATTGACCTCCCTGGTGCCCCTTTCTGAAGCAGTCATCCTGACTGGTTCTTCAGTTGCTCTTACACTATCTGCTAGTTTTGTATCTCTGTGTCGACTCACCACCTCTTTCCTCCCTTAAGACAAACTTCACAAGAGGAGGGCTATCATTGCAGCCACAGCGCCTGGGAAAGTCTTCTAGACATAGGTGCTCGGTGACTCCTTGTTGAAGACATGTTCAGCGTGTCTCTGCACTGACCTCTTTAGATGAGCAAAGGCTGGTCCTGAGCTGGCCTGGGCCAGCTCCTGAGGAGACCAACTAGAGGTTAAGTAGTTTCTGGAGTCTTGATGGGAAGGGCTGTGTATTCCTGATGATTTGGCATCAGCTCCCCAGCCAGGGATGACCTGCTGTGGCTGGTGTGTGGAGCAACCCTCTTGGAGTATACAGTCTGCTCTGGCCATGAACTCACTTGTCCAGCTCCCTACCTTTGAGGGATGTTATAACCTCATCTGATCCTCTTGACTGCACACTGCCACATCCTTGTCTGACCTACTTCAGCCGAATGCAAAGGAGCCTAAGGCTCTGTCTTGAGTGTTTTGGACTCCTGTCTGTGTGCTGGGAATGCTTGCTCTAAACAGACGAGGGAGTCTGAATCAGGCCTGGTGTGGAGTGAAATGGGGCACAGCCACAGAAAGAGGGTGTGAGGATGCTATGTGCCACTATGGCATATCTTGGGAAAGTCACAGGCCAGCTGGAAGTCTCCTCAGCCCTGTGCAGCCCTGTGCAGGGCTTGGAAGAGCCAGAATTCCTCTGGCTTGAAGGGACTAGAACCTGCATTGTGGTTCTCTCCAGAAAGATCCAGCTCTATTTTTTTTAAATCACACTCTTCCTTTGGGATAAAATAAAGGAGTCATATAGAAAATACCCCAAGTTTCAGAGGCCAGGGAGGAAAACGTCAGACCATGTTTCCCACAGTTTTCCTGCTTGATGTTAATTGTTGGAAGCAAAAGGAGTTTTGTGGGATGTGAATGGTTTAAGAAAAGCACCTGTCTTTACAGTAGAGCTTGTGAGAGCTTTTCACATGCATGTTTGACTCCCAGGTGATACATTCTGGGGTCTTTTCTAAACTTTTAGACCAGGGATTTTTTTAAAGCTAAAACTCTCTTGGTATACACCTGAGGAAATTCTGTGTTGGAGAGTGGATGAAAGTGAGAGACAAAACCAAGTGAAATTCACAAGCATTTGGAGATTTCTGTGCGTTCATGGGGTGCTGTGAGAAAACACGAAATAATGCAAATCGGTAAATAATACAAATCAGCAGCAAGTTTGTGACAGGATAAAAAGACTCTCACATGCAAAACAGCTGGGAAATAATATAAGGAAAATGAGTCATCGAGAACTACCTGTGGTAGAAAGTATTAAACTGGAGTGAGAGGGACATAGCCCCACCAGGTACATTATAGCAATCAAGACGGCCTCCTGGGAGGCATGGGTTGAGGCATCCCTCGGTGGTGAGGAGGGCCTTTAACACTTTGGGTAGTCTCCCCTCCTGCTCCTGTACTGGATGTGTACACTAGTCACATGCATGCCTTTTCCTCCCCAACATCATGCCATGTCTTGGGGAAGCCAAAGAAGGGTTGGAAACCTGTGGGTTGGCTTTTGGAATCTCTGATGTAAGAGCAGCAATAAGGAAACGTGTGGAGTCCACTGTGAGCTGAATCCCTGCCTGGGAGTTATCAGTAAATAATGCAAGAACACAAAAATCTGCACACATATAGATATTTGCCCTTAGAAGCTGTGGGGAAGTCCTGCCAATGAGGCCAGGTGTACACCCCTGAGTTCTCTTTGAAGTAAGTCATGCATCTTCCTGCCCAGCATCTGCATTGATTTGACCATGGTCTTCTTGATTAGTTATGTGAACGTCATATAACTGTGACTCACTCTTCAGGTCTGTATCTCTGAATGGCCCCGTGCTGTCTCTTGAGCATTGTGCTTGCCAATGAGTTACTCACCTAGGCTGTACAGGAAGCAGGTCCAGGCAAGTGAGTTTTAAGATTCCCTATGGCCACCTTTAACTTTGATGTTTATTGGTCGCCATTTTAACTCACAGAATCACGGTGCAGGAAAGAAATTTGTTGTTGCCTTAACTCCCAGCTGTGGGGTGCATCTGTTTCTCCAGCTGGGATTCTGCTTGTTGATACTTAAAGTTTGAGATATAAAGATAGTTGGTGGAGTGACCAGATGTATCCGTTGGCCTTTGATTAAATTGCTATGCAAAGCATGTGGCTTCTCTTTGTCTCAGCTGCCCAGTTAACATTTACTCTCTGCTTTCTCAACACCGGCGCCATTCCCAGGACCGTGCCCAGGTTTGGTTTTCCATGTGGTAACAAGTGTTGTGTATTTCCTCTCTTCCCCCCACACGTGTTCTTGGTCTAGACTCCTCGTGATTGTGTGTGGTGTGTGACAGTTCATTCCAGTAGCCGCTGATACTAAGTCCTGACTTTAGTGTACTTGTGTGTCTGGGTATAACTCACAGGCCAAGGTCATTCTTCTACCTGTTTACTAACTACTCTTTGACTCTTTGGGTTTTAGGAACATTCCCGGCCTGAGTATGAAACCAAAGTTCGAGAGAAATTGTTAAAAGAGAGTGACAAGTCAGTTGTCCAGAAATTGGGACCCAGTGCAACCGAGAATGAAGATGAGGTAAGGTGCTGGGGCTCATTGCTCACCCTCCTCTTTATGTCTTAAGATCTTGCTGTCATCTTACTTGCAATACCTTCCTGGATGAAGACTGGGTCATGAGAAGAGGTTGATAGGGTGGGACAGGATGGGGGTGAGAGTAGGACTTTTCTCCTTGTTCTGTAGTCCAGGCTCATGGGCACCAGGCTTTTTACCATGGCTTGATTTGTGTCTCCCTCCTGAGACAAAGGGGGGGAGCAGGTTGAAGAAGAAAGAAATGATTCATGTCTGGTTCCTTTTGACTCCATCCCTAAATACTTAAGCAGCACCTTACCAGCCAGCCCAGTGATAGCTCAGCCTCATTGAAGACTTGCTCTCTGCCGCACACTGTTCTAAGTGTATTATTTCATTCTCACAGTAAATTTGTGAAACGGTTACAGTTGTTAAGTAAATTAAAACAATTATGAAAAAAAAGTTATGTTCACAGATTATCGTATGCCTTAGGTCACGAAACCAGTAAGTGGTGGATGGGTCTGGGATTCTGACCCGGTCTAGCCCTCACGCTATGTGTCCTAACCACTTTGGAGACTCTCCTTCAAGGACAGTGGGGAAGTTGGAGGATAAAGCTCTTGGAGCTGGCAGGGGCAAACTCATGCCTGTCTTTGCTTGAACTACTCATGCAGTGCTCCTTACATTTCATTTTCTCTGGGTGGGCCTCCAAAAGTTGGAACATGACAGTGAACATGTCTTCTGAGTCACATCTCTGAGTTTTACAGTGCATGCAGACATTGAAACAGGGCTGTGATCTGCAAATACTCATAGTGTGTGTGAGGTGGGGGGGCTCCTCTTTGGCAGTGCCCGTCTCCTCTCAATGCCCCCCTTCTTTGAAACCAAGTGTGTGTTTATGTCTTTCCTAATCTGGTTCTTGAAAAAAATCAACAAGATTGAAAATCTGTTGTTTTTACATGTGTCTTTTCTCCATCTTAGATTTAAATTCAAGTTTCGTTTAATTTTACATTCTTTAAGTTGGAACCATTTGTGTTAACATGCAAATTTATTCAAGCACCAAAACAGAAGAATGTGGTGTTTTTGAGCTCAGAATACTGGCTTTTTTTTTTTTTTTTTTAAGAAAACAGGACTTAGAAGAGAAAGAGGGTGGCCCTCTGAGTTATTTTTTTCCTAGACGAAAAGTAAGTTGAAGACCACCAATTATTCAGGGAAATAATGAATTCATTCTTAGGAAAGGCTAATCATCACCACCACCCTCATCAGAAAGCAATCATTCTGTATTCTGTCAGCTTTGCCAACTCCATGCAACCTTCTTTCTCCACCCCAGAGCAATATACAATGGATAATTTTATGGAAATCACATGTAACTTTTATTGACCACTGACTCATTTAATTTTAATTCCATAGACGGGAATGCCAAGGAGCTGGAATTGCGTACATTGAGGCTGTGGTTCTAATATAAACATTGTTTGGATATATGTGCATGATAGGTCAAATAACTTTCAGGAACCATGAATAATTGAAAAACATCTGAATGCATTATAAATGATACATATGTTTATGTTTTAGCATTCAACATCTATTTTCATTACACTGTTGAGAATGAAAAGCTCAAAGCATCTAATGCCTTATGGACACTGGCGGCTGCTGGGGTGGGGGTGGAGATGACCTTCCCCAAAAGAGCAGTATAAGATGTAAATGGCTTGGAATTTGATTGTCGGCATCCTTCTTGTATTTCCTCATTTCTGTTAATGTTGTAAATGCTTCTGGTCTTGCTGTAAATCTGGCTGTAGGTGGGAGATGAAGGGAGGCGTGCCTGTTGCTAGGAGAGCTGCTGCTTTTGACTTTGGGAAGAGTTGAGGGCAATACCAACTGCCTGGTATGGTGCTGGGGCAGAACCATGTGTGGGATGCTGAAGCAATGCTTTTTGTAGGGACCAAACAGGGAATTTGGATCCAAGTCTAGTTGGTGGTCTTGGGTGTGCAGCTTTCATTTTAGAGGATCACTTTGGTTCTGTCTGCGTTTATTCAAAAACCAAAAAAGAAGAAACCAAAACCACTTCTCTCCACTTCGTATTTTTCTTCCAGTTGGATTAAATGATAAAAAGTTAGCATTTATGGAGGCCTAGAGAGGTACAGAAGCTCTGGACGACCACAGAACTTGATAATCAAGCCCAACTCTGCCTGCTCCTCAAGGTCCATTGCCTTTTTTATTTTTTAATTTAAAGGCCATCAAGTTCTTTTTTTTTTAACTTTTATTTATTTATTTATTTATACAAGCACTGGGTACAGTCAGAAGTGCGGGAGGGTGAGAGAATTCACCAGAGCCAGAGCGGGGAGCAGAACAGGCAGACTGATGAAGTACACTGCTGAGGGGAGCAGCGGGCGGCAGGAGAGGTCTGCGCGCCATGTGGGACTCTCAACTTGCAGCTGGGGATCGAACTGGCGCTGCAGAGGGTGCGGGCAGTTTTGCAACCCAGCGCTCAACCACTGCGCCACCGGGGAGGCCCTCTTTTGAAAGCATCTTCATTGAAATCTGTGTCTCATACCATAAAATTTAAGCATTTAGGGTATACAACTCAATGTTTTTTTAATTTAGTCACAGATTTGTGCAGTCATTTTCACATTCTAAGTTTAAAATCTTTTTATCACCCCCAAAGAAATTCTGAACTAATAGTCACCAAGCCATGGGAAAAAACTAATCTTTTTGATTTCTATAGAATATACTAGACTACTATAGACTATGTAAATGCAATCATGTAAATTGTGGTCATTAGCTTCTTTCATTGAGCAAAATATTTTCATGATTTATCCAAGATATAGCTATAGTAATACATCATTCTTTATTGCTAAATAATGTTCCATGGTTTTGTATCTACCTCATTTGATTTACACATTTTTCAGATAATGGACATTTGGATGGTTTCTGCCTCTTGGCTGTCATGGATTATGCTGCCATGAACATTGTGTACAAGTTTTTGTGTGGATGTATATTTTCATTTATCTTTAATTTTTACCTAAGAGTGTAATTACTGGGTCACATGATAACTTTATGTTTTGCATTTGAAGAACTGCATATTATTTTCCAAAGCAACTCCATCATTCCACATCCTAACTAGCAATGTATGAGGGCTCTAATTTCTCCACATCTTCACCAGCACTGTGACCTGTTGTTTTATTTTATCTATCCTAGTTGTGTGAAGTGGTATTTCATGTGGTTTTAATTAGTATTTCCCTAATAACTAATGATGCCAAATATCTTTTTCATGTTCCTGTTGGCTATTTGTATGTCTTTCCTGGAAAAATATCCATTCAAATGCTTTTCCAATTTTTAAAATTGGCTTAATTATCTTCATTTTTCTGTCCTAAGAGTTCTTCATATAATCCAGACTCTGGTCTTTTATCAATAATGATTTTCAAATATTTTCTCCTAGGTTTTGAATCTTCATTTTATTGGTGATACAATTGGAAACAAAAAAAGATTTTTCATGTAATTCAGTTTATTTATTTTTCCTTTGTGCTTTTGTGTTGTGTCTGAGGAACCATTGCCTAATCCTTTGGATAGAGATATACCCCTAAACTTTCTTTCTAGAGTTTTATAGTGTTAGTTCATGTAGTTAGGTCTGTGATCCAGCTTGAAGTAATTTTTTGTGTATGTCAAAAGGAAGGTGTCCAGCATTTTTTTGCTTGTAGATATTCAGTTGTATACTCAAAATGTAAAACACTGTGAAAAATTTTAGAAAATCTCAATATTTGTTAAAAAAGATTTTTTTCCCCATAAAATTATCTTGACATCCTCATAAAAAATCAATTTACCATAAATATAATAGCTCATTTTTGGATACTCAATTCTTCTCCATTAACCTATATGTCTGTGCATATGCTTGTGCTACGCTATCTTAATTACTGCACCATATAGTAAACTTTGAAACTGGGAATGTGACAATGACATTGTGCATGAATTTCGTAACTAACTTGTCAATTTCTACAAAACAAAAAAGCTGAGGTTTAAAAAATCTGTAGATTAATTGGAGAAGCATTACCATTTTAACAAGATAAAGCTTTCTTCTTTTTTAAAAAGATTTATTTATACCAGAACTGCGGTACAGGCCAGATGTGTGGGAGGGTGAAAGGATTCACCAGAGACAGTGGGGAACAGAACAGCAGATCCACTGAACTACTCTGCTGAGGGGAGCAGCGGGTGAGACAGGAGAGGTCTGCTGTGCCATGTGGGTAGCTCCCTGGCTGGCCGGATCGAACCCGCACTGCAGAGGCTATGGACAGCTTCACAGTGCTGTGCTCAACTTCTTGCACCACCAGGGAGGCCCAAGATAATGCTTTCTAATATAGGACCATAGTCTATTTTTCCATTTATTTAAATCTTGATTTTTTAAAATGTTTTATATTTTCAGATTGCAAATCTTACACATCTCTTGTTAACTTTGTTCATAATTATTTCATTCTTTTTGATGATACTCATAATTATTTTCTTAATTCCATCTTGGCTTATTACTCATCTATAGTGATATAATTGAATATTTGTCCTTGATGCGATTAATTTTGGCAGATTCATCTTGTATCCCACGACTTTGTTGAACTCACTCATCAGTTCTATTAATTTTAGGGTTTTTAGGGGCTTCTACTTTCAAGATCATAAGTGCATTTTCTTTTGCCTAATTGTCCTGACTAGACTCTCCTTACAGCATTTGACTAGAAGTGATGAGACCGCCTTCCTTAACTTGTTCTTGATCTTAGGAGGAAAACAAATTCATCTTTCTCCATAAAATATGATGTTAACTGTGTCCTGTTCCTTTTGAAGCCATAAGGTTTCCCTGACAACAGTGTACATCATGTCAACCTGACACTGATGTGACCTGGAATACACTGAAATGAGGTCCAGCACATGTCCACCTTGGGGAGGGACAATGTGGTAGGGCTCAGAGGCAGGCGAGCTCGTGGCACCTCCATCGGGTGCTGAGTCCATCTCTGGGACTCCTCGGCTTCTGCATCACATGGGCATGTCATGGGACAGAGCCTCTGCAATTCTTAGAGTCGGTGATTTTCTTTTTTGTGTGTGCATGATGACATTGGTCATCGTGCCCCTAATGACGGGCAGTATGTTTACCATAGATGATGGCCATTTTGCCCTCCTTGTATCTATTTTCAGGGTGTGGGTATAGACAACACGGTAAAAATGAGAAAATCATGAGCAAGATTTATGGAACACTCACTGTGTGTTTATTGAAGTCTCAAAAACCGTTATCTCTAATTTCTAGGTGAGAAAATTGAGGCTTTGAGAAATAAGGAACTTGCTCAGTGCTGCTCTGTGGCAGAGCCAGAGCCAGCAGACTTAAGAGCAGCATTCTAGATGTCCGTGTGCCTGTTCTCCAGAACGTCTTCTCTCAGTAGATTTGCAAACACTGCTAACAAGTCATTCTTGATTCTTCTTTCTCAGCCTAAAAGCAGGAAGGACTGTGGTATCTGTTGGAAAGACAGCTATGAGACAATTGCTACTCTACGTTTTCTTTAAGTGTTTTTTTGCAAATCTTTGTGAGGGTGATGCTCTATTTCCATTGAGGACAACAAGGAGTAGAATTAGCTCAGTTTACCACAAAAGGCTTAATGGACAGTGGGGAGAATTCTAGATATATCTTGTGCTTCCAAGGAAGAATACAGAGTCTTCTTTTAATAAAATAAAAATTAGGCCTAGTTTGTTCTTTATTTTCTGAACCTTTTTGAATCTTTTCTGGAATAGTCTGTCCTGCACAGATTTGGAGGTTTTGTTGTTTCCCACCAGGCAAGATTTTTCTCTTTTCATATGGGTTGCTGCAGCTCAAAGTTAATTGCAGACGGCAAGGTGCTGTAGACAGGGGCTGGGGAACAGTCCTGTCATTGCCTCTTGTCCCTCTGTATTTTTCACTCAACACCTTCTAATTCAGGCTGTGTCTCCTTTTCTTTCAGTAAGCCTTGTATTCAGTGGGGTATAGTCAGAAAGTAGCACCCGTGACACAACAGAGGGGGAAACAATCCAAGGAACTAGTTAAAAAGGCATTAGAAGAGGGGGTGTTGGGGCAAGCAGAGATCAGCCACAGCAGGAGAGGACACAGCTCTTAGGACTGGAAGCAGGGAGGTGACATTACCAGCACCCAGGAGCCAGGACCACCCAGTAGGAGCTAGAACCTGCAGGAGGGGCAGCCAGTTCTGGAGATGCCTCCCCAGGCAGACTGGGGGTAGAGGAGTTCACTGAATCTGCCCCTCTTCCCCTCCAGACCTCATTCCCCTCCACTCCCCATTGGCCACATCTAACCAAAAGTCAGTTGATGACTTGTTCTTGGAAATAGAGTTTTCAGAGGTCATTGTCCTGCAACAGCTAGCAGATGGGAACATCAATGTAGCTCTGAGGATGTGGCAAAGGATTGGCATGAAAGTCCAGCTAACATGTCTTCATGGCTTTAGGACATATTAGCCACAGAGCACTTAAGTTGGGTCCTTGCTTGTGGGGAGCTGATAAAAAGCACAAGAATGCTGACTGCTGACCTGGTGTGTGAGTGCCTGTATGTGTTTGTGTGTGTGTGTGTGTGTGTGAATGTGAGTGTGTTGTAGGAGTGACACAGGTGCAACCACATAGCTGAAGGCTTCAAAGAAGAGGGAAAACAACTGCTATATCAGGGAACAAGGAGTGTGTAGCAACTCAGGGAAATCTAAATGTGAGTCTTCAAAGAGTCTTCTCCTAGGAAACACATCGCTAAAAGGACTTTAAAACAACATGCTCTTGAACCAGTCCCAGGAGTTTCCCTCGTGAAAGTTGTTGTCATTCTGTTTACCCGGGGTGGCGCAGGCACCTGTCCTCCCAGCTCGGAGGCACTGCCTGCGACACTGTGTTTCATGCATGTTTTATGGGGAACATTGAAGCTAGAACATGTGTAAAGAGGAGGCCTGTGGATAGATGGGTGTTAATTTACTCTTTGGTGAACCACCCTGGGGATGATTATTTCAAAAGAAAACTCTTCTAAAGTTAAAGCATTGAAACATTACGACAGATGCCTCTGGCAGGCGCAACAAACAAACATGTGGAATAAATTATGCATCATCCAGGGCCTTTGACAGGAGGCTGGAACAGCAGCTACAGGAAGCTCAGGACTGTCAGAGAGCACATGGGAGTGTGGGGGCCCAGGGACAGGGCAGGAGGGGCTCTGTACAGACCTCACTCTGGCCAAGGTCATAGGGCCCAGGCTTCCCACAAAAGGCCTCTGAGGTTTGCCAGGATGTTCTGTGGAAGAGTAAAGTTTCCTCAGACCCTCTCTTGAAGGCACTGAATGATTTAGGTCAAAAAAAGAAAGTGAACTTAAGTAGTTCTCTTAATCTTTTTAGGAATTAAGAATTTTCCTCATTGGTAAAGGGATGTGCTGGGGGTAGGAAGGGCCTAGATTTGCATCAGATTCACATAGTGAGACACTGAAGTGTGATTTGATCCTGGGCCCATGTCTGAAGTATTGTTAATCACATTGATGTTTACAGTTTCTGATCCTTTTCATGATCTGGGTGTTTCATGGACTCTCACTGTCAAGAGCTGAGCTCTGGACTTTGGGGCTGTTCTGCTCCTTCCTTCTCTCCTCACAGCTGTGTGAATTGAGGAGCAGCTGGCAGCTGAGAGGCCTGAAGGGCATCCCAGAGGAACCAGGCCTGTATACTTACTTGCTCTGAGACTTCCAATGATTTCTGTCTTGAAGGTTAAAATAGATCTGCCCCTGGCTATTCTCTCTGTCTCTGTCTTTCTATCTCTGTTTCTCTATGTATATGTATATACATTTGTGAGTGTGTGTGTGTGTTAGGAGATTGAGGATTCTGATTATGGACGTCCTTTTAAATCCTTGGGATTTAAAAATAAACTTTACAACTTCTTATCCAGAAGACTTTGCTCTACTTCCAATCTCTAGGGTGGCTTGGGCTTTGTGGAAAAGGATGCCAGACAACATAGGATGTGCACATAAACATCTCCCTTTGTGGAGCCTGTGAATTATTCACCCCAAAGAGCAGCTCCTCGGGTGGCCCCGGCCATCAGATGGGGGGCTCTGGCCCTCTTCAACTGACAGTCCTTTCTCAGCATCAGAAGTTCTGGCTAAAATAAGACCTCTCCTCTGTTCACTGTATACATTTCTTCTGGCCTGGGTCTAAATTAAGAAGTTACAAATAAGGAGCGCCCGAGGCCTGGTCTTGGAGCAGAAGCCAGGGAGATATGTGGAGTAAGCGTGTGGTGGGGGAGGAGGGGCAGAGGCTCCAGCCTGGGAGCTGGGGCTGGGATGTCCAGGATGGTATTTCAGACCAGACCCCCATGAAAAACTCAAGGGCCAAATATGTGCCGTGATGGGGAATGTTGGAACAGCGGAGGCTCGAGCGGAGGCCAGCAAATACCGCTGGGATGTGCGATGTTTGCCACTATTGACTTGTACTTTGGGCCTTTCTTTTCTTGGTTTAAATGATTTTTCCATATACGGCTGGAAGCATGTAGATTAAATTTGTCTTTGGCTGACTGGGCCAAGGTCATTATTTCACTTCCCTAGAATTCATTGGAAGCACACACAAGCCCTGCAGGTTCCTGTGCTCTCTACCCCTTCATGTGCAGAAAACCAAAAGTGTTGGTTTGAAAAATTCCTCCAGGATCCAAAGGTGTTCTGGCTCCCTGCGAGTCTCTTGACATGACAGTCAAAAGGGGCTTTCACAGAAAACAGGTGGAATTGCTTTCTTGTGGACTGAGAAAACCAGGCCTCAGGACGACACCCTCTGACACTCATTAGGAAGGCAGCTATGCTCACCACTATACCACCAACGCCCTCTGACACTCATTAGGGAGCTGAAGGGGGTACAGGCCCCTCCCTCTCCCCTAGTACCGCTGCTGCTCAGCTGAGGGTGAGCCAGCTGTTCTCACCCAAGCCTTGCTTCCCCAACCCTGCATGGGTCCAGGAGCCTCCCGGCCATTGCTTTCTTAACTTGGGGAAGAATTAACTAGAAGGAAAAGAAAAAAGGGTCGTTACTTTAGGTTCCCCCAGGTGCAAATCCTAAGCTGGTGACCCTAGTTCTGACATTTCTTAGAGTCATTCCTGGGCCTTCCGTCCATGTCCTTATATTTTGAAGAGTACGTTTCAGAACCTGGAGCAGGTGGTTCTGGTTCTCTTCCTCAACTCATTTACCCATGCTGGCTTTTATCTGTCCAACAAACCCAAATGTCACCATGACCAGGAAGAGCCAAATGAATCCATGATAACCTAGGAGTGTCCTCCTGCCCAGGACTCTACATGCTTTCAGTGGCTAATTCGTTTATCCCTTCAGCCATCCTGGAGTAGCCCAGGTGAGGTTTTGTGACCAACGTGCACACAGTCTGGAGGAGAGCTGGTCGCCTCTTTGAGTTGGATTCACTTAATAATCAACTTAATCTATAATATGCCAAGAATGCAGCAGTCCATTATTTCCTTTTGGGAAATAGTGTATTTTGATAATCTAGGGTCAGATCAATGATTTCATATTCACGGATGATTTCCTGCTATGATTAGGTCCTGATTTCAAGCAGGCCAGATCTGGAGTCCAAGGTGAAAAGACACA
Source organism: Talpa occidentalis (assembly GCF_014898055.3). Lineage (NCBI taxonomy): Eukaryota > Metazoa > Chordata > Mammalia > Eulipotyphla > Talpidae > Talpa > Talpa occidentalis. Next base: position 70,467,505 of record NW_023601653.1, read on the forward strand.
CTTGAGGGGTCAGGAGGTGCTGTCCTTGAGGCGTGAGGAAGTAGGTCCCTTCTGGGAGAGGTGAGCAGAGGAGGCCAATTTATTTACATGTCCTACCGTGTCCTCAGGGCTAGGGGGCTGGAGCAGAGTACTGGAAGAGGGAGGCAATTCACCATTTGCCTAGCCCTCTACACTTCCAACTTCTGAAAGTCAGACTTCTTAGAAAGAAAATGTCCAGCGCTGGGCTACGAAACTGCCCACAGCCTCTGCAGCGCCGGTTCAATCCCCGGCCGCCGGCGAGGGTCCCACATGGCATGCAGACCTCTCCTGCCGCCCGCTGCTCCCCTCAGCAGTGTATTTCGTCGTCACTCTGCCTGCTCTACTCCCTGCTCTGGCTCTGGTGAATTCTCTCACCCTCCCACGCTTCTGACTGTACCCAGTGCTTAAATGAATAAATAAATCTTTTAAAAGAAAAATGTCCAAAGCCAACTCCCTTGGGGCCTTTCCTATTTCTCTTATCTTGGCAGAAATCCCGGAGGTGTGAGTGGAAGAGCACCTCTGAAATGCGATTTCATGTCTTCTGGGCTAATTTGGGCATTGCATGCTCTCTGACAAATGAACACAGGGTCGTCCTAAAACTGGTAGGAGATAAGGGAAGGAGAAACATCATCACAGGCCTCAAAGAGCACCTGAAGTTTCTGCAGTGTTCTTCATATTCCTTCCTCATTCGAGGAGCTTCTCTCTGCCAGAAGCTGCTACAGCCCAGCCTGAACTAAGTGCTGGCCTTTGCAAAGGGAAGCTTGCTCCGTGGGCCAGTCTTCATCTATAGACTGTCCAGAGCCGACTCCTCATCTGGGGAACTGTCGCTGTTGCTTCTCTTCCCCAAATTCTCTTGCTTTCCCAGCATGCTAATGATGCTTTTCTGCATCAGGATTTTATTTTTGCTTGGTCAAGGGTCCATGAGCCTGTACTGATTTCCATGTTGATTTCCTGTTGTGAACAATACCCATGACCTTGGATGGGTTAATGCTCAGCCAAGTCTAAGCAGTCCAGTCTTCAATGGTCCAACGTTTGCCCTCTCTGGGCCTGTTGGACCCAGGCTCACCATTCCTCAGGAAGGCCAGATGTGGTGGTGTTCAGTTGGCTGTAGATATTTGACATCCAGTTCATTTTTATTATAATGGTGCACAGTCTACCAGCCAGCTTACATAAGTTTTATTTTGCTTTTAGGCATCTGCATTGAGTTTAGAAAATTTGCAGCAGGAAGTTTGCCCTGGAAATGTACTCAGCCGAATACTCACACTCTTTAACAGGGAGTGACTCCCATCCAAAAATCTCAGAGAGCTGGTCTATAAACATGAATGAATGAATCCTCCTAACGCCACTGTGTGCTCTTTGCCAGCTGGATTATTTTAAGGGAAGTGACCAACTCAGGGGCCTATTGTGAGTCATGAAAGCGCTTGCTTCCCAACCAGAGTTTGAACTGGGAAGCCCTGGGTGGAGCCGGGACCACGCTGGACCTTTCTGCCCCCAGAGCTTGGAAGGTCAGGATGGGGATCAGCAGTTAGCTCAACTCTGGGGATGTCTGACCATGTCAGTATATATTTTTCTCACTGTCTTCATCACCAACTGCCCCCAAACCATAGATTTGTCAAATGAAGTCATTTCTGATTTTTTTAGTATATGAAAGTAATGGGTGCTAAGTAGAAAATCTAAAAAGTAAAGTAAATATAAAGAAGAAAAAGAAACCACTTATTATTTTATGTCCCAGAAAAACTATCGTAAGTACTTGTTAATATAGATTGTCACCCAGCTGGAATTTTGTATTGTGAAGTTTTCACTTAGTCTTAGAACATAAAAGTTCCTAATCTTACTTAAATGTTGGTCATGCGCATCATTTCAATAATTGCATAATATTTTCTCACATAGCCATAGTTTTCTTGCCCTGACTCTATAGTTAACATGTGATGAGCACACCTATATTTTCCCCCTGTATTTTGGGTTATTTGGGTTAATATCAATATATCACATGGATGTCTGATCAATGTCTGACTGTATGGTTGACTGTATACTTTTACTTATTAGCTGAGGAAGTAGATTAGGATTATTTCAGGAGTGTTTTACCAGAAAGAGAGGTAACTGGAAGACTAAACCTTTAGTTACTGGGTTCCTAGTTGCACAAACTCTTGTGCTGTTGAAGGAATTATGTGGCTATGGTCCTTGACACATGAGAGTACGTGGGGGCAGCTTCAGTGCAGACCACTGCAGCTCCATCCTGTGCTGTGAATGAAGGTGGGCCAGGTCACATCACTCCCATCCTGCAGTTCTCTCATTGACTTGGGTGTTCCTTCTGGGAGAGCAAGAGGTCTTTGTTCTTCTTGCTTTGTGATGGGGAGAGCAGTTGTTCTGGAGCATTGGTGGGTCATGGTCTTAGACATTGGGGTCCAATTCAGGCCAGAGAGCCATTTATCACATCCCAGGAATGGGTGGGTTACTTGTATCAAATCCAGAAACTATTTACATCTTCCAGTCCCATCACTGATGTGGAAAAAATGATTCTGGGGCAATGCATAGATGAGGAGCGCTTCTCTATTGAAGCTATTTCATCAGTTTGAACTAAGTGCAGGCTTTGGCAGGGGGATCAGGGGGCCAAATTGTGAGCTATGGGTTAAGCTCCAAGAGGAAATATGTCCTGGTTGGTGAATGATCAACCAAAAAAGCATGAAACACCCTTTGACAACTTAAACTTCTGGAAACAATTTAGAGGGCAAGTGGGGTCACCCTGACTTCCGAGAAGGGGAAGGTTTCCTTGTTGTTGAGATGCTGATTGTTTTTTTTCCAGCTTTACAACGTGTACACACAAACAGTGTTGACCTATGGAAAATATTATTAATCCACAGAAGAGTACTTGATAAATACTTTAATATGATGTTCTTTACTTCGAGCCATTTTTCATTTGACTGTGAACTCTCCATTACTGGTCATTTTATCTCCCTGTAGTACCTAGGGTGCGCCTTCATACCCCTTTAATGAATCATGACAATGCAGCATTAACCCCAAAACTGATCTAAGTGGGCTCTTTGAACTCGGAGTGCCTTTGCTCTGTCCCCCATCTTGGCCTTTCCAATCATACCTAGTTTAGGGGAGACTCCTAACTGTTTTATGTTGTGATCCTAAACTGGGCACCTTTGACATTCAAAAAATACAGATTCTTAATCAGAGTTCAAACAAGTAGACTTCATAAAAAAGGAAGAGGGAGGAGGAAGGAGAAGTAGGAGGAAAATAAAGAGAAGAAAGAGGAAAAGGAGAAGCAGAAAAAAGTAGCAACAGCTACAGTGCTCATGGATAACCATAAGTACCATCTACAGCCAGTTCTTGATATTTTCAGCCTTTATCCCATAAATTCCACAAATAAGTCAAAACGATTTCTAACTTTCAGGCAGTTCAGACAGGAGACAAGGCTGGCAGTAGCACTGAGCTTGTCAGAAAGTGGGGGCTGGCTGATATTTCTTGTGCATGGTGCACCGCCTGCCAGGCCTTTAGCTCAGGCCCCAGGCTCCGCAGCCAGCCCACCTGCCTTCTCTGTCCTTGTTTAATCTGTGTTTGAATGGCAGGAGGTGGAGTGAGTCCTTATCTGTGGTTCCTATTTGACCTTCCCTTAGGCTCATGACTTCACATGGAAGGGACAGATATGAATTTGCTAACATGGTCCTTTGTCTTTTGAGCCTTTGCCAGACAGAGTTTAGAGAGTTCACTGCAGACTGCTCTGGTAGAGCAGCAGATAATCCACACGTGGGAAAGTGAGAAGAATGGGCCAGAGCTTTGGCAGAGAGAGAAGCAGGGAGGATGCTCTGAAGTCCGCGGGCTCTGAGCCAGATCCCCATCCTGGGGCTTGTTTCTTCCAGTTTTAGCATCTCTCCCTTCGTTTTTGACTCACAGAAGGGGGAGCTGGCAGATAGAAGGAGGGCCTGAGGTGGGTCCCCAAGAAAATGAGATTAGTGTCTTTGGGCCAGTGGAGCCACAAGGGGAAGGGTGGAGCAGGGAAGGATGCCTCCCTCCCTCAGGCTGTTTGGGCTGTATTGCGGATGGGAGATGGGGAAAGAGAAGGAAGTCTGGATCCAGGGGAGGATCTGGCAACTTGAATTCTGGAAGGTGCCTGAGCTGCCAGTGTGAGTCACACCACAGGGCCTTGGTAACAGCACTCGCTAGATAAGCCAGGAGTTCCCAATTCCCCCAGCGCCCGCCCTTTAGGTCATCCCACATCTTTCTTCCAGGGTAAACCTCCCCCTCACTCTGGTTGACCCCCTCTTGACCATTTAATTCACATGTCACCACAACCATTCGAATGCTGGCATCCTATGTCGAGGGGACATAGCATTCCCCTAACCACTGGCCAGACTTTCTCCAAATGGGAACCATCACTGCTTTCTGGAAGGAAATATTAAAAGTCAGTGAGACACAAAGAGATCTTAAATCACTAAAGTTTCTCCAGTTCCTTGGATTAAAAACAAGTGTACAACGAAAACAAGAACAAATGCAATAGTCTTGCTGAATGAACACCAATTTTGAGAGACCCAGTTGTCTAAGTGAGAAACTTTGGAATCATTTTGGTTACTCTCTTTCCCTCACCCCTACATCTAAGGAACCCCATATCTGTCGGGGTCTCCCTACCAAATCTCTCTTGGGTTTAGCTCTTTCTCTTCATTCCTCTGAGTTCGGGCCCTCCTTATATCTTGCCATCTTGCCTATTTCAGCAATCCCCTAACTGGTCTCCCGCCCCTCATCAGGCCCCCTTCCAGCTGTGTCAGAGGGACCCACACAAAATGCAAATCTGATTATGAGTTCTCTTGCCTATAACGGCCTCTGGTGCTCTCCAGTGTGTTTGGGATTCTTTTCAAGCTTCTTGGCTTTACCCACAAGGTCCTACATGAGCCACCCGCCCCCCAGCCTCCTCCCCACTCCCCCACTTGGGCCCTCTCTGCCAAGCATTTCCAGACTACTTGCAGTTCTTTGAGGAGAGCTTGATGAGTCACACCTCAGGCAAGTTTCTTTGCTTGGAGTATGCTTTCCCCCTTTTAATTCAGCACACTCCTTCTTGTTTTATAAAACTTGGAGCTATTGTCAATCTCCTGGGAGGTTGTGTTTCACTCACTCCCCAGGCAGGCTTAGCAGTTGGCTCTAGTGTTAGACCCTAGTTGCTGTTGTAACAAATTGTCACAAAGTGGGTGGCTCAAACAACAGAAATCTATTCTGGCCTGCTTCTGGAGGCCAAAAGTCCACAATGAAGGTTTTGGCAGGGTCCCGCCCCTTGTGAAGGCTTGGGGGGAGAATCCTTCCTTGCTCTTCCAGCTGCTGGCAACTTTAGGCATTTCTTGGCTTGTGGCAGCATTGCTCCAATCTCTGACTCTCTTCCCCTGATTTTCTCCCCAGGGATGTCTTCTCCCTTCCCTTCTGTTATAAGAACTTTCAGGATGTTGAGCATTGGAATTAGGCTCCCACACTAAATCCAGGATCATCTTGTCTTAAGAGCCTTAATTTAGTTACATCTACAAAAACCTCTTTCCCAAATAAAGTCTCATTCCCACATTCTAGGGGTGGGACTCAGATTTGGTTTTGGGAGTCACAATTCAGCCCACGACTGTCCCATCCTTCTAGTGCTCTGTCTGTTCTTCTTAGGAAGTTCCCCAGATATTTTAATAAGCATTGATTGATATTCTATTTCTCAAGATAAAATCTCTTTGAGGGTAGGTCTTCTGTTTGACTTTGTGTCTTTGGCCTCTAGTATAAAGCCTGGCTACATCTGAGTGTGATCCTTTTATTCAATTTTGGAAATAACTACCTAAAGACTGTTAGTATCTTTAGCTTGGACTTATATAGACATGCCTGGTGGCAGGAACTTGGACGACATCACTTCTGGAAAGTCTATCCAGCTCGAGGAATCTGTTGCACAGTTTTGTTTGGGTCAGAAGTGCATTTTTAGGCTAATTGATTTCAAGGAATATCCAAGCAAGACCTTGAAATACTACAAATCATGCAAACTAGTTCATCAGCATTCTGATGTGTACTGTCTGCTGTGGGATGGTTATGTGCATATTGTTCTAAATTACCAAATGGCTGGCACGGAGCAGTTTAACATTTTTGAGCATGTCTAGACATTGCCCGAATTCCCCATATTTCACATGAGAGCTTGGCTTTCAAGGGAAGAGCAAATCTTGAGGAATTGGCCAGTATATTAAAGTACCCTACTTTTATGAGATCTCCAACTTTTATTCTCTGGATCTCAGTTTTTCCCATTAAACAGAATTGATAAGAACACAACTCCCTGACTTCTTGATTTTGTCCACCTGCTTGTGGTTAGAAACCCATTAACCAATCAGTCTGCAAATGATTGATGTGGTCCTACTATGTACCATATACTTATCCATTGGCATGGATAAGTAAAACCATCCTTGACAATTTCATAGTCCTTTGGAAACACAAAGCTTGCATTGTTCAGAGGGCTTACATTTTTGGTTGCAGAATGCAAACAGAATTTGGCAAGAGACATCCCATTCCTGCTAAGCCACTGCCTTCCTTCTTTGAGGCCTCCCATCCCAACCCACATTAACAGGATTGTTTATGTGACAGAACCTATAAAATCAAACCATTCTTTTGGAAAAAGGAGGAGACAAGTGATTCTTATTGTGGGTAAATGATTTACAAAAGGCTTAAGTGTTCTCGGTCATATCTGCCCTATGTCACTGACAGAGAAGAGCCTGGATGCCAGGCCCCCTTCCCTTGCAGAGGACACTGTACCTTTTGTATCTCTGGGGCACACTTGCTGGAGCCAGGACCTGGCCTCACTCCCCACAATAATCACCTGTACCAAATGGCCTGGCGTTCTGAAATCAAAGTCTGCATAATCTTGGACTTCCATGGAGGCCTTCCCAGCTTCAGCAAGAACTTGTAATCAATCACACCAGTCTTCCTTTCAACTCCTCACTCACTCTTAATACCTTTCTTCATTCACCACCTTCCTGGCAGCCTCCTAGCCATTCCTTTTCCCCACTACTGAATTCCCAACTACTCCCTCAACTACCCAACTCAGTTCACTCAGCATAACAGATGTCCAAGGTCCTGGGTGTAGCTCTGTTCTCACTTTCACTTTGTAACTTTTCCAGCTCCCACCACTGGCTGAGACGCCTCATCCTACCCCAGTGCCTGCGTTCTGCAGTTTCATCTGGGGCCCATACCCTCTGCCCCATGGTGCTTCCTATCGGTACAGAACAGTTCAGTGAGGGCATGGGTTCTGACTACCAGCCAGGGGCACTGGAGCTCCCCCACACCTCTATATTGAAGTTTGAGCATACCTAGAATTTCTCACAGTCAGGTCACATTGACAGTGCAGAGAGGACAAGGAGGGAGGGCAGTGCTGATGGTGATGGGGTTACTCATTTATTCTGAAGTGCTGGTTGCATAAAGTATGAACAGAATTTTGAAGGAACTGAACAAATTACATAGGAATGTAGAGCCATGTATGAGAATGAAGAAGTTGGCGTAAGTCCACTGGGTGAGGGTGCTGGGGAGGAGGCGGTCCAAGTCCTGTTCGTGACCTTCCTGGAGGCCCCTGGTTTGGCCACCAAACTGTGTGTTGAATGGAACCTGAGTCTGGCCCAGTGTTTGATCCCTTCCTGGGTAAGTGGTGGGGAGACTTAAGAACTTAGAAGGAAATGAAGTCATTAAAAATTACTTCATCAGTTAATTAAAATTATTTTTTTATTTAAATATTAAAATATTTTGATGAACAATACACTAGGAATGGGGGGATGTTGAAGGGCATCCTTCTTCTCCTTAAAGGCATGACTCAGAAGTTGTTCATGAGTTGTTCACTGCTGCTTCTATCCCATGAGCCAGAACTTAGGTCATTGGCCACTCCCGAAGGAAAGGGAAGTATAGCTTTAATTTTGGACACCACTGACCCAGCGAAAACCAGGAGCTCTACCACAACGCGAAAAGAGAACAAATATTGGGGGACAGCCATCAACCTTTGGGGAGGTGTCTTACGTTTGGTTGCTCATGTACTTAGTACGTGATTTTGGAAAAGCCAATCTGGAGAGGATTTTCAATAATACCAAATGGTATTTTATCAAATCACTTACTCAATGAATATTGATTGAGCACCTCTTTCCTTGCTCCAGACTCTGTGCAGGGCACTGTGCCTAAAAGGTTAACGAGACAGGCCTGATTTCTGTCTTCATGAAGCTTACAGTTTAAGGGGAAAATGAGCTCCAAATAAAGGCTTCTTTATTCATGATTATATTCATGGACACAGATGGTGCAGGACTGCCTGACAGGAGACACTGGCTGTGTCTGAAGATCTGAGGGAAACTTTGCTAATGAACTGAGACTGAATGACTGAACAGAATTTGGTGAGGCAGAGAGGGAAGCGAGGAGCTGAAGATAGCTACTGGGTGCTCTAAGACTGACTTAGCATCAGGCCCTGTGAGCAACACTTTTAATCTTTATACCATAGGACTCTGTTATACTTTTATTATCCCCCTAATACAGATAAGGAGGTTGACATAGAGATTAAATCATGTATCTGAGGTCACAGTGTGTTAGGTGCTAGAGATACTTGACCCCAAGCAGTCTGATTCTGGAGCGCAATCCCTGAGCCACAGGGTAACTAAATGGGGAAGGCATTTAGTAGGTAATAGGAAAAGAAAGAATGCTTCCATACTGGAGTGTAGTGTTGGGGTGAGTGACTCCAGATGAGGCTGAGGGTCAAGGAGGAGCCAGATCCCACAGGGCTTTGTGGAATAGTTAAGGATTTGGCCGTCAGATCATGAAGAAAGATGAAGCAGAGTGAGAAGATGGAGAGCAGTGGGCACAGGGCAAAGGGAAGGGTTCTGTTTTTAATAGGGTGGAAGGGAAGGTTTCTCTGCCAAGATAATGTTTGAACAGATACCACTGTGAAATAAAAAGCCAGCAGTGCATGATATCTGAGGAAAGACTATACAGGCAGAGAAAACTGTAAGTGCAAAGGGCCTGAGGCAGGAATCTTCTCCCTATGTTCGAGGAATACTAGGAGGCTAGTGGTGACAGGAACAGAAGGTACAAAGGGAGCGTAGGAAGGTAGGGGTGTGGGAGGTGGTGGAGCTTGAGTTGTGTTGGTCCTCTTAGGCATGTAAGGACTTCGTATTTTATGCTGAGTGTGAGGAACAGCCGCAGCAGGGTTTTAAAAGGGTTTTGAACAGATGATATTTGTCCTATTGGGAGAGATTTTGTGAGGAACAAATGAGACAATGTGTATGAAATTGCTTTATGAACTGGGAAGTTAGTTTCAAGAATATTTTCAGGGTCATATTACTGGCTGGGCAGTTACTGAGCCAGAATAGAATGCAGTGTCCCTGACCCCCCAGGCCACCCCTCTTTCCACAACATCTTGAATCTCTTTCTTAAAGCATGGGGCCCAATGTCAATCTAAGACAAGGTTGAACCCTTGAGCAAGGTCAAGTTCCTCCCTCTCAAGCCAGAGGGCTTTGTGAACCTCATTGACCTGGCAACTTTTGACTTTTGGAAGGAGCCCCAGGGGGGTTGTGATCTTAAACCAGTAGAAAGAAGGGTTCTGGAACAATCCAAGGCAGTTGGGCCTGGGCAGTAGATTGTATTAAATTAAATACAGACTTCTGGTCAGGGCTGGACCAGAGATGCTAAAACATCATGACTTAAGGAGGAAAACCAACAGTTATGATAGGTTTTGGAGAATTTCTTTAATATCTATTTAGGAAGTCACAAAGTGGCCAAAAGCAATAGAGTCAGAATCCATCTAAGAATCCATAGATGTTTGTATAGTGCTAGGCAGGGGTGAAGCAGATGTAAAAGCACCTGAACTGGGGTACCCAGCAGTGACCTTGTATTCTACATGCCCCCGGAGAAGTAGTTCTTGCAGATGATTACATCTGGCTGAGGGTTCTGCCCGGCGTCTCTTGGTGTGGACCGATTCTTGTCCAGAGGAGGGGAGTCAGGCTGTGGTTCTTGGCCGGGTTAAATTCTGGCATCTTTGTATCTTTGCTGTTTGTGTAAGATGAGTTGAATTTACCTTCCTCCTCTCTTTTCTCTCTGCCGTCCTCTTTTCTTTCTCTTTCCTGTTTTCCTCCCTTCTCTCTTGCCACGAGCAGAAGACATCTACCAACATTTGATTCTCCCTCTCTTAGAGTTACAATTGCTCGTAAAAAAACTACTTACATGTCATATCCAGAGTCTACCCCCTAAAAGAAAAGAGCATCACAGAGTCTCCATCGCCAAAAAAATGTGCTCCATCTACCTACTCAGTGGCCCTCATAAATCAATATTTTCTTAAGAAAATCTTGTCATAGTTTTTTTTCAGTGAAACTGTTGGATTCCATGTGTATCAGAGCCATAAAGATGAACAATAGTGAAATTATGTTTCTTAGCCAAAGGTATGATTTTCCCAGAAGTGACAGGCAATTGATATTCCAATTTCAATTAAAGTAGGCAAGTTTTCAAATCATAACCACCTTGAGATCTATGTATATTTTCAATATTTCTTGGTATAGTCTAAGGTTTCTTTGCCCACAGTTCCTTTTTATTTAAATCTTGGCAGACTCAGGCTGGAACAATTTCCTCGAAGAGACTAGAAAACATGGGTCACAAGTGAAAAATATAGATATGGGAGGTACATATTGTATGTGTGTATATGTGTGTATATATGTGTGTATATACAAATAAACATATATATAAAGAGATAGATGTATCAAAGGGCAATTCGTTGTTTTTCTGTATCAATTAAAATAATCATCTAAATTGTGTCCTTTGATTTTTGAACGCATGGTACTTCGTTAAGAGAACTCTGATGTTAAGCTATACATTGTGTTCCCAGTAAAAACTAACTTGGACATTATGTACTTAGTATATTGCTGTATTTGGGTTATTTATATTTTATTTAGGATTTTTGCATCTATGTTTATTAAGTGAGGTTGGCCTAGAGTTTTCCTTTCTTATACCATGTGTCTGGTTTTGCTGCCAGAGTTGTAAAGAATTGCATGGCATGAGTTTTGAGTGTTCCCTCTTTTTAGTCACTGCAGTGAATTATAAGAGGTCAGGATTCTTGGTTTCTCCAAAGTCTGATGAAACTCACTTAAAAAATCCTGAGCCAACTGCTGAGGTTTTGTGAGTAGATTTTTAATTTTGGAATTTTATACTGACTTTGTTCTGTTCAGGTTTTTATTTTCTTCTTGATTCCATGTGGTTAGATGATATTTTCCTCAGAAATTGTTCATTTTGTATCTTTGAATTTATTGGTATGAAGTCCTTCATTGAATTGCCCTTTGAGGTGACTAATCTTTGTTGCATCTGCAGTTATATTGCCCGGTGATTCCAAATGATATTGGTATCATCTTCCTCTGATCAGTATGTAAGCTGTTCACCTATTTTGTTCATCTTTTCAAAGAAACAGATTTTGATCTTTTTTTACCCTTTCTGTTGTTTGTCTTCTATTTTGTTTATTCCTGCCCTTTTATTATTCATGAATAATAAAAGGGCGAATAATAAAAGGCCCGTGCTGCTGTTCTTTAGTTGATGCTAAGCTCATTAATTTTCACTCTTACTTTCTTTCCTAACAAAAACCTGTATAATTCTCATTTAGCTTGTTCATTTATTCATCCATCCCTTAATTCAAAAAACATTTGTGTGCCAGGTACTGTTCTAGATTCTGCGGATTCATCAGTAGACCAAACAATCCAAATGCCCTGTCTGGATATTTTTAAGATTCTCTTTTAAATCCTTTCTTCTGTGAGTTATTAGCAGTATGTCTGACATTTCCATGGGTGGTGAGGGCGGGAGCTTGGTATATGGCTATTTCTCATTTACTTGCTTTCAGTTTAGAGAATGTAGCATGTGTGATTCTGATTTTCTGAGTGCTTTTGAGATCTGCTCTGTGACCTGAAATATGTTTTTTATTTTTATTTTTTGTAAAAGTTCCATGTGTGCTTGACAAGAATGCTAACCAGTGATCTTGAGATGCGTTTCAACTTGGCGACTCGATCGGTTCCATGTCAGTGTTCGTAACCTTGCCTGATCTGACATGTTGTTTGAGGCTGAGGTTGAAAGAACCTAATTCGTGTTGAGTCTGACTCACAGCAAATGAGGAGTGGTGCTTGGATGTCCTCTCCACTCTAAGACTGTAACGAGGACCGGTCCCCCTTTTCTTCTAGGGAGTCTTGGGGTAGAGACTTGTGGAACATGCAGAGAAACCCAGCAGAGCTGCCCACCCAGGCAGCAGCCTAGCTGTCTGAGTCATTCTTTATCAGACGCGCTGTGACCCTGGAGTGGCACTGGGCACTGTTCTGAGCGCTTTGCGGACACTAGCATGCTTAATCTCACCGAGTGTCATTGTCCTCATTTCTCTGATGAGGCCCAGTGGGATCAGGCCTTCAGGTCTCACAGTCAGTGGCAGAGCCAGGATTGAAGTCAGATGGTCTCTGACCCCAGGCCCTACACTCAACAGGCCCACAGTGCTCCCTTCCACACAGGTCTGATGTCAAACTCCTGTTAGAAACACGTATTTCCTCACTTGGCTTCAGTCTTCCAGCATCAGAACCCTCCAGAGGTGACCTTGTGTGTTTCCAGGTGGATTCCGAGTTGCAGGCCAGCTCTGGAACCTGAGTCAGGCTAGTTCCCTTCGTTCTATAGGTGGGAAACTGACACTGGAAGGAGGATGGAACTTGTCCGCTAGTTAATGGCAAATAAAGGGAAAATCTGATGCCCTGAAGCCTGCGTCTGCCCACAGGAGCTCTGTGTGAGGTGGGCCTTGCGTTGCCTTAGGGAAACTGCCCCCACCTGCCATGGGTCTCAACAGCTCACCCTTCCGCAGAGAGATCCCTGCAGACTGCTTCTATCTGACTTTCTGTTCTTTGTCTCTGCCATTCTTCTGTCCCTATCATCTCTGTTCATCTGGCTGTCTCTCTGTCTTTGGAGGAAAGTCTTCCATTAAGGAATAGAAGCCAAGATCCTAGAAGGTTTGGGTGGTCGCATAAGCCGTAAGGCGCATTTTTTTGTCGTGGAGAGAGTTTTAGAATCAGCTGACTCAAGTCCCAGATCTGCCACCTTCTGGCTGTGCTGGGTTGGCTGTGCTGGTTGGTGACTTAGTAGCCACTCATTTTCTTAACCTATAAAAAGGGACATAGTAATACCCACCTTGTAGTCTCTCGAGAGGAGGAAATGAAAGCACCCTTGTAAAGTACCTGGCACATGGTAGCAACAAGAGAGGCAATCTCCCTCCCCTCAAGGAGTTTGCAGTCTGGTGGCAAGAGAAAGACCAGAAATGAACAAAGAAGTGAGCATGTCACGTGTTTAGTAACAACGAGCACAGTGAAGGAAACAAAGAAGAGTGAGGGGGAAGGTGGGAAGAGGTGGGTGGTCACTATGCCAGAGAAAGTGGGGTTCTAGAGGGTCTAGTGAGGGAAAGCCTCTGGAGGGCAGGAGGCACTGGCTGTACCTATGGCTGCCGGTGGACAAGGGTTTATGTCTTTGGTGCTCAGTGCTGTTGGCCGTCTCAGGCCTCTTTTTTCAGTCCAGCTTCCCCTTGCCTCAGTGTGAGGGAATCACCAACTCATGACCTTCTGGCCCTGGAAAGGGACCCGGGGAGGGTCTCTTGCTGTCCTCGCTGTTGCACCAAGGCCGTTACATCTAAGCAGCTCAGCCTACTGGGTGCATATGCAGCAGGAAAACAACCCCTATGCATCAGCACTGTGAACTGTTGCCATCCCTGAGCTTAGGTCAGGACAGTTATTTGAGCCTGAGCTTGGCCTAAAGGCAGGGGCCTGAACCTAGGATCTCGGAGCCCACGACAGGGAGGAGGGGCTGCAGTGAGCCTGTGGTGGCAGCACCATCCACGAATACATACCTGTCTTTGAATTGAGATTCACTGCCGACCTGATGTTAGTGGTTAACAAGTTAATGACTTAGAGACCTTAAGTATCTTCTATCATAAATCTCCAGCTTGAGGGTGTCTTCCTTGCATATCTTACATAAAGAAAATAAGCAGGACAAAAAGTCATCCTTGATTCTTTTTACTCCCTTATACCCTGTGGTTAATCCACCAGTAAGTGCCTTTGGCTCTACTACAGAGATCCATCCCGAATCTGAATACCTTCAGCCTTTCCAGTATTGGACAAGTGGTCCAAAGCACCATCCCTTTTTGCCCAGGTTGCTAAGGGAACTACCTGCCTGTTCTGGAAGCCTCATTCTCTTGTAGTCTAGTCTCCACACACTAGCAGGAGTGAGTGTTCCAAAGTATAGCTCAGATCATGCCCCTTGCCCACTTACAACCCACCAGACTTCCCCCTTCTCGGTCTATGAGACCCCACAGATCTGGCCCCCAAAGGTCTGGCCTTTGTCTCTCCCTCCCTCCAGGCTTCATTTATTCACCACTCTTGAGCTGCACTTGCTCTTTCTTCTGTCCCTCAAATTGGTAATTCATATCCAACCCAGGGTCTTTGATTTACTGTTCTTTCTTCTGGAAGTTTCTTTCTCAGAGTTTCCTTGGCTGCCTGCTCTCCTCTTTCTGCTGTCACAGAGATTGTCCCCAACCCTTGCCATCGTGATCTCCTGCCTTAGCCTGTGCAATTTCCCCTCTGCCCCTCTCAGTGTCTGAAGTGGTTCTTCTTTCTTCTCTGCTGACTGTGGGTCTCCTCTAGCTAGTGTATAAGCTCCTCAAAGGTGGGGTGCTGTCAGATGTGTCACGGTCCTATGCTCCATGTCTGGGGAATACATGGAATTCAGTAGGCGCTCAATAGATGCCTGCTGCTGATTGACAATATGAATGTAAGAATTATTTTAGGTCAGGTTTTTATTAGATGTCTAGCTTTATTTTTATGCTCGACATGGGGTATCTTGTTCCAAGTGTAGTAAAAGTTGATGATTCTGCCTGAGCCTTTCAGCCAGTTGAGGCCTAAAGTGAGGGACCCTCTTTTCCAAGGTAGGAATCATGGGGTGCACCCACCTCAGCTCTAAACTGTGTACTCTCACCCACCAGCACCACAAGGTGAGGTGAAATTTGGGGTACACACTGTCTTCCTTGGACAGGAAGAATCCTTGGGCACGCTATCTTTGGGCCTTTTGCCCTAAGGTGATTTAGCTGATGGCCCTGCTGGAGCTACAAGAGGCCATGCACAGAGCAAAGGAGAATTTCACCCTGTGGAGGATGTAGGCTTTCCGGAATCCAGAGAGCTGGCCAAGTTCTGTTCACACGAAGCTGGCCAAGAGTGCTGGCTGCCTTATTTTTCCTCCTGGAGATCCAAAGTCAGTAGCAACTATGGTTCCTTAATTTCAAAGTACTCACTCTTGGCTTTTTAAAAAAGAGTATATTATTTCAGTGGAATCCTGAGTGAGAAAACAGTGAGGCCCAGAGGTGGGCCGTTCCAAAGCTGTGGGTTTTGATCCTGTCATTGGGATTGGATCAAGAGCAGCTTGAGACCTTCTCATCTTCCCTTCAGGGTCTGTCCACCCCTAAGTTAGTTTTGTTGACCACGTCAGTGTGAGGAGAGACTTCATCTTTAGGGCCTGACTGTAAGCTGGTTCTCAGAGCAAACATTCACTGAAGGGATTTCAGAATTGGCTTGGGCCTTCCTCGTCTGGCTGTGCGGGGTCCGTGGAAAGCTGGTCTCTGCAAGTGGGCTGAGGCTTAAACACATCCCAGCTGAACTCACACAGTGCCCACCTTGAGAGTCTGTCTTATGTCATCATCTCACAGAAGCAACATTTTTAACTGCCGCTTGGTGAACAAAATCATGTCCCATTAGGAGATGCAAAGACTCGAGGGGAGAAGAATGCAAGATAAGGTCAGCAACTGATTCTTGAATGTTTACTTCATGCCAGGCACTGGGCTGGTGACTTTACAAAGTCGTCTCCAAAGCTGGACCATGAGGCAGGCAAAGTCCATAACGCAGTAAGCATCGCTCCTTAAACTTGGCTGTTGTGTGGGAGCCCCTGCAGGGGTCTAGGGTGTTACCTGGGATTGAAGGCCAGTGGCTCTCAGAGGAGAGGGGAAAGCAAACTCTGAAATCCCAGGTGAGTTTGACAGGGAAGGTAAGAGACTGTCATGAGGGTGGGCTAGAGTCAGTGACAGCTTAGAAGAAGGATCTTGGTTACCATCATCTTGGCAAGCTGGGAACCTGACCCTGGAGGGATGCCAGGTGAGGAGCTGAAAGTCAAGGCTCCCCTTTAGAAGAGCAGATTCCAGGTGGCACCAAGAAGGCACTGAAATGAAGCCCCATTCCTATCTCCTCCAAAACATCTGTGCTGGTGGCCTCATCTCTCCTGCTCATTGACTCCCAAAAGATGCCTTTTCTTTCTCCTCTGTAATCTCCACCTCCTCCTGTCTCATGTCAGGAGGACATATTTCCTGTCCTCGTCTCCAAATCAGGTCAAAGAGGTCACTCCTAATCAAACTCAAATATGCATCCCCTCAGTACCTCACTCTCCGGCACTGTGTCTGCCTTTTTCTCACTGAGATTCTTCCAGAATTCCCGCCTTGGGCTCCTTATATCCCACTTGTCCTTTAACGACCTTGCAGTTGGTTCCCTGCCCCTTCAGGCTCCTGAAACTGTCTTTCTAGAGACCATTAGTTCCCCTTCCCCTTCTCTTCCTCGTTCCTCCCTGCTTCTCCATGTCACCTCTTAGGAGATCAGGTCACCTATTTGGAGCCAAGGTCCCTTAGGATAGGCTCTTTTGTGGGGGACGGTGGGTGGGCTAGGAGGGTAGTGTGCCGAGTACCCTAAAACATGGTTGACGCCTGAAGAGCTTTGGCCAGGGAGGGACAAAGTGCAGGAACCGGACTGAGTAGCAGAATGTCGGACTTGGATGAAGCAGGTGCCACCCAGACTGCATTCCACTTGGACCCGTTTGCAGGGTCATCGCCAAATCTGGATTAAACGGTGCCACTGTCCCTTAAGTTTGGATAAAGCAGCATGTCTAATTGAGATTTTTCACCTTCTGGGTCTCAACCCTTCGTATCCAGGTCCCCCAGGGTTTGAGTAGGTGCAGATGGGATTAGATTAGCCAGCACTGTAAGCCTGCTCGAAAGGGGGTGCTGGAGGAAAGCCTTTGTTCAGAGGCAGCTGGGGCTTTCAGGATTGACTGGAAGAAAATCCTTGCTGATGGCGGTGGCCAGGGCTGCGGGTTAATTAGGAGAGCCCTCTGATTGAAGCAGGGAAGCATGGCTGGACCTCCCTGGGAAGCCTTGTCCTTGCTCCAGGTCCCGTGGAGTGCTCAGCTGGTCTTCCCCTTTCCTGGCTTTCCACAGCCTTACATGTTTCAAAGCCATCTCCACTCCCCAGGGAAATAAGGAGCCCCACGGCTCAGGCCTCCATCCGGGGGTAGTTCTGGCATCTTCCCTGCCACAGTTGTTGTCCCTGGGTTGTGCTTAATCCTCTACCTCTCTTCCCCCACAAGGTCCTAATCATTGAAAGAGGAAACTGGATCCTCGAGGACATTCATGATGATAATACCACGGTCCTCATCAGGTGTCCGTGTCCTAGATGCTTGTGACTCTTGTAACTCTCAGCGCAGAGTCAAGGCAAAGGCAGGAGGGGCAGCAAGGGCGGTGGGCCGGACCTCTGGCCTCCTCAGCCGTCCCATCCTTGCTGTGTCACCTAGGGGAAGGTTCTCTCCTTCTCTGTACCTGCTCCCCCCACATGTTCAGCAGAGGTAATCATGCTGGTCCCCTCCCTGCCTCAGAGGGAATGAGAGGATGGATGAGATCATGTCTGTAAGTGTGTGGAATTCCTTGGAGAAAGGTACTATGGAAATTTGCAGATGTTGGGTATTTGAGCAGCACTCCAAGTTCCAGGAGTACGGACGGCCTCGTGCAGGGGACACCTTGCATGCTGCTAGCATCCAGCACTGAGCCATAGCAGCCAGAAATGCGAGGGGGGCTGGGGTCCCCTGTCTCCATGCTGGACCCCAGCTGATCAGCCCATGGGTGCCAACACTGTCCACAGTTTCAGAAGCAAGGGAAGGACACGTGCTTCTCTGAAGAGTCTCTCGGGTTTCACAGATCCTCAGGTTGGGGCAATCTTCCTAGTGTGGCGTCACACGAATGCTCACTTCCTTGGCTCCATATTCCGTGGGGTGACATTGCTAAGGCCGTTCATTCATTCAGATTTATGTCGCCACTCTTCTCAGCCAGGCACAGGATTAGGTGGTGAACAGGACAGGCCCTCTGAGCTGAGGGTCTTCTGGAGAAAGCAAATCATTTAAGAGAGTACCTTGTTGTAATATGTAGAGACAGTGCCTTGGCCAATCATTTGTAACCTAGCTTGGCACAGTTGGTTCAAACACTGTTTCTCAATAATTCTTAGTCCCAGACTAGCTGAGGGCTTAAATTAATTGATTAAAGCGATCATGGACTTACCAGGTGGCTGCCCTCTTTCTTCCCCTCCCCTCCATACAGCAGTGTGCCAGCTTCCCCTCCATCCATGAGAGGGGTGTGCCCCCACACCCACGCATCTCTGAGCCTCCCCTACTTGAATTCAGATTTTTCATGCTTGCCATCAGGAATATCTTTGGGAAACACCCAGAATCACTCAGTGGAACTTGGGAGATGCAAACAAGGCCAAGGCAAACAAGACCAGGGCATTCCCTGTTTCCCCACTGTCTGCACAGGAAGGAATGTACCAGTTTATATTACAAACTCATGAAACAGTGTTCCCAGCAGGACATTGTCCCAGGCCTGGCAGTCACTGCAGCTGGGCTGCTTGCCGCCAGGTTTTAGTGCCACACGCGGGCTTCCCAGAGGGCCCTGGGGTGGGAGGGGTGGCCCTGCAGTATAAAGGCTCCTGACCTTCCCTTCAGATGCCCCCTTTGTGCTTCCCCAGAGTGAGGCTTAAATGCCTCACTTTGTGCTTCCCCAGAACTGAGATGCATTTTGATTCGATTGCTAGAAACCACTGAGGGCCGTGAGGCACAGCTGAGCGGTGTGGGGGGTCCTCTTCCCCTTCTAGACGCACTCCTCTGGAGCGGGGAGCAGTGTCTGGCTTGTCTGTCTCTTCCTCATCCAGCACATAGTAAGTGCTTAAATAGTTATTTGAGAGGGGACGGAGGGAACTTTATGTGTTGAAGTCCATACCCATGTGGGGTATGCACTGGAAATTCCTAGAAAGCTCTGGAAATTCCTGCCTATGGTACCCATTTAGCACCACAAGGAGATGAGTGTTTAAGATTTTTTTTTTTTTTTATGCAGACAAGATAGCTAGCAGTTCTGTGGGGCCAATAGACTTGGCTGATGGCTTGTGAGCACACAAGTATGCCATTCATTTCTTGGGGTGCAGTGGGCAGGCAGTGGAGAGCTCTGCCAGGGGAGGGACAGTGTGGCCCCAGGACTGACCTGTGAATCTGGGGAATAGTCGTTTTGTCCCACCTGGTCTGGGAGGTTGGCCTGTCTCTGTCTGGTACTCAAACTGTCTCTATCCTGGGTGGAAAGAAGCCAGCCTTGGTAGAATTATCTCTTCTGCCACTTGAGGGGAGTGCTGCTCCAGCTACGGAGCGGGGAATGGCCAGCTCCGCTGTGGGCAGAGCGCCTCCTTCCAGAAGGCAGGCTGGCAGGAGAAGGCTGCCCAGGCAGCCTCCCTGACTAGCCCGCAGCTCTCCCATGAGGCCTCTCTGTAGTTCTAGATAGAAGGAGCTGGAATTTGTGGGGCGGGTGGGGTGGTGTTGGTGGGGGTGGATGGGAGTGAAGGAGAGAACTTGATCAAGCAGGGAGAGGTGGGCTGTCACCTTCCCCGAGTTCACGGAGTCTCTTGTTGCCCTGCCGGAGTCTCACTGGCACCCAGCAGCCTCCAGTCTCCTGCTGCTCTACCCCAGGCCTCTGCGTGGCCCGACCTGTGCTCACTACCCTGACGGCCAAAGCCTTTTCCAGGCTTGGGGCCTCCTGTGTCCTTATTTGTTTCCACCACACTGACCAGCCCAGAAGCCAAGAGCGTTCATCCTTGTCACCGAGCCCAGGCAGGCGCAGACAGCCTCCAGCCCAAACTGAGTCTCCAGCACCTGAGAATCCTGATTTCTCCAGAGCCCATAGTGCCTGGCATAGAACTAAACTGTTTCCCTTTGTAATTCCACGTATTAAATACACCTTCTCTGGCAGCAGGTTAATGTCATGCATCATATGGGTGGGAAAGTGGGAGATCACCAAAGGAGGGGGATATGCCTGCACCTCCTGCGCTAGTAAGTAGCACGGCGGAGTTTGCACCAAGGGCTGATGATGCCCAAACCCTTCCTTTGAACCACTATTTCAACACCATGTCTTGGCCTTCCAGAGGGAAGACGAAGATGTGTGCACACTGGCCTCACCCGCACGTAAGCAAAGGGGGCCAGTGCAGCCCCATGGGACGGGGCAGCAGGAAAGCCTGCTGATGGCGTGGCATGCCAGGATGTCCCAGTTGCGCAGAGGGACAGAGGTTTAGAATGGTAGGGTGAGGTTTCCTAGAAGTGGTGATCAACCCAGGTGGGAAGCCAGCTCACTTTCAACCAGGGCCGCCAGTGCTCGTGCCCCTGGGAGTAGCAGCCCCTGCCCAGTCAGAGTGTGGCTTCTGAACACCTCCTCTTGTTACTCAGCTGTGGTGTCCACTGAGTTGTCGACTCCCCAGTGACAGAGACTATTTGTACTTTGTTATTATATGCCCTGCCTCGTGCCCTGGGCAGGACTCCATGGATGTTTGTTGACTTTATGCTTTGGCCCTGTGGAAGGCCAGCTTCCACTATGGCTGAGACTGCTGGGAACCCAGGAGCAGCTGGCATTTCTGGTGGGGCTGCTTGCTGCCAGATCTGGGTGCCACATTGTGAGCTCGAGCCCCCAGGGCTGGTGGGGGTGTGGGAGGGACACCTGGCATGAAGGGCCGCAGGACAGATGCGGGGCCTGCAGGTGTTTTGACTGTGACAGGATGGTGGGGGGGTTGTTTACAGCCTCCTCTCTCTGCTCCCTCCTGTCCCTGTGCACATCTGCCACGGTGAATTATAGATGTTGGGACTGTGCCACACTGGGGTGAGGGAGGACCCAGGTGGCGCACATTCAAGGGAGTTGAGAGTAGGAGTGGAGGCCAGGCTGCTGGGAGGCTGATCCTTGGAAGAGCTGGACTGGCCCGGGTGCTTGGGAGCTGTCCTCCCAGGCCCTGCGCTGGCATCTTCCTGTGGGGCCCTCCCTGGCCTCCCCTGTCTGCACTGAGCTCTCCCTCCTCCCTTTTCCTTTCTCCCTCCTCTGAAGTTTCTCTTCTATGTATCATCTGTTTGATTCTTTGGCATACAACAGTGATGACTCTGCTTTCCGAATTGAAAATGCTCAAATGATAAGAATAAATGTTAAAGTTGAGACTGTCCGGGAAAATCTGGTGAATGTGACCAACACAGAGGTGGCCCTGTTCCCCCATCCACTGTCTTATTTGCCCATCTAAAGCTGTTGTTCTTTGTTTTTAAAAATCTTCACTTCTCAGAACTCTGTCTTCTTTTTTTTTTTTTAAATTTATTTATGTATGCATACAAGAGCTGGGGTACAGGCCAGAGATGCAGGGGGGTGAGAGAATTCACCAGAGACAGAATGGGGAACAGAGCAGGCAGACTGACTGAAATACACTGCTGAGGGGAGCAGCGGGCGAGTCAGGAGAGGTCTGCTGCGCTATGTGTGTTGCTCCCTGGCCAGTGGGGATTGAACTTGTGCTGCGGAGGCTGCGGATTGCTTCATAGTGCGGTGCTTAACCCCTTGCGCCTCCAGGGAGGCCCAGAACTCTGTCTTCTTAACCAAAGTCCCTTTAGGGAGGAGGGTGTCCGTGCCATTCCCCTGATATTTGTGCATCTCTCACACATCTCTGCCAGTACATACTTGCTTTTGAGAGTGGGAGAGAGACAGCTGAGTCTTCTGTTTCTTGATATTTTCCCCAAAGTAAGATAATTCAGGCTTTTGCTTGAGCTGTGTTTTCTTAATTGTGGGGTAATGTGAAAAGCAAGGACACAGGCAGCTTATGATGAGAACAGGGCATAGAGCTGGAGATAGTCTGTCTCCCAGGCCAGGGTCAGGGTATGCTTCATGACCCTCAGGGCAGAGACCGGTCCAGGAGTGCAGCAGAGATGACTTCCTGGGGGGTATGGTGACATCATCACAGTCCCTGGGTGTGATGCTCATGGGGTCTTGGGGACACTACCCCCTATGTTTCCTCTGATAAATATGGATATCTCAGCGTGTCTTCTCATCCCTCCATCTGCCTTCAAGTAGAACCAAACTTCACCTGTTGCACTCAGATGAATATCTTCAGTTTATCATTACATTTCTCACTGTCCCTGGCATGGCAGTGGGCACATAGCAGAATTCTAGAAATCCTTAACACATGGGGAAAGAGATGTCCAGTCCTTCAGTATAGCCTGCTCCCATACCTCACTGCCTTTATAAACACAGGGCTCCTCAGCATCTCACGTATGTTTCTTGGCCTGAAGGACTTGAGCTGGGGGCAGAAAATTTCTAAGACACTGAAATAGAGCAGCATGAACTGACT
This sequence comes from Talpa occidentalis, assembly GCF_014898055.3. Classification (NCBI taxonomy): domain Eukaryota; kingdom Metazoa; phylum Chordata; class Mammalia; order Eulipotyphla; family Talpidae; genus Talpa; species Talpa occidentalis. Next base: position 70,490,022 of record NW_023601653.1, read on the forward strand.
AGCCTTTGGCCTCGTCTCCAGCCTGTGCTCGTAGCTACTCTTCCCCCAGACCCACCACTTCCTAGGCCTCCATCCCCCGACATCACCACCAACCTTCCACATTCTTCCTCTCTGTTTAGCCAGAGAAGGAGAGGAAGGGTAGGGAAAGGGGAAAGAATAGAGTCCATAACTCAATCAGGAGCCTAAAAATATCTCCAGTAGAAATATGCGTTTATCTCTTGAAGTCTCAAAAGACTAGAATTCCCAGCTTTCTGTTGGTTTTGGTGAGTATAGAAGTTGGGAAAATTTAAGAAGCCAAATTTAGAAAGACACAGGTCTTAGGATAAAGAATTCAAGACACATTAACCTCAGATTGTCCCTACATCTGTTCCTCCCCTTTTCCTTGGAAAGAACGAAGAAGGAACTGGTGAAGGAGGAGGAACTTATGCCCTCCTACCATCTACTGGCTCTAGCAATGACCTCTCTGCAGTAATATCCCCCACTACGTCCCCCAACCCACCCTGTTTTCCAGAACAGCCCTTTGGATCCATCGGGGGACACTCTCCAAAACTGACCCTTCTGATTTCTTGGGGTTCTTAGTCAAAAAAAAAAGAAGGGTAGGTTTGTAGGTTGAACAGGGAAATGAGAGAAAAGAAAGGCTGTCAAGCTTTTAATGCAAAAGTTTAATAAATAGCCTGTAACTTAAACAAAAAAGACACAGAAACTTATAAGTAGTGATGGGCTCCAGGGAATAAGAAGAGGATATGAAGCTGAATAAGGAAGGAAAAGGTTAGAAGAGGAAAGTAAATTTCCTGCTCGGTGGAAGTGACCCGAAGAGCTGGCGGGGGATTCGTCCGTGCATTTTAGCGGGACTTGCACTTTTAGCATCATTCCCAGGCATGTGAGTGGGAAAGTGAACAGGGTCAGGGCCCTTAGCCACGGAGCCTCCTCTCTGCCGGCCCTGACCCCAGAAGCTGCCCTTAAGGAGCTTTTCTCCGGGGACAGCCTGCTCTGGCCTCAGCCTGGTGGGAAATTGATTACACCTCAGGCACTCGGCCTCACCCTGATTCTTCTGTCCTCTGACCTTGAGGTCATTGGAGCAAAAGCCTCAAAATCTATACAACTCAGAGCAAATGTGAGAAGTGGATGGGACCAGCCTTACACATCAGCAGCCTCCCCTTCCTTTGCAGATGGCACAGCAAGGACACGCAAGGCAGTGGCTTCCTTGAAGTCACATGGTTGCCATGCTGACTCCAGCCTGGGTCCCTTATTGGGGATGCTGCCTGTTGTTTGGAAGTGATCTGAGGTCTCTGTCCTGCATAGGGATAACATCTCCACAAATTTCAGATTGACACTATTGGGAAGATATTATTATTATTATTATTAAACGAGAGTTGGAAGATATTATTATTATTATTATTATTATTATTATTAAACGAGAGTTGGAAAGCAGATAGATGCTGTCCCAGTATCTGAGAATGGGAGCTGGCTGACAGGGAGCATGAGGAAATAAGGATGGAAATAAGGAGGAGACCTGGAGGGAGAGAATTTAAAGCCAGAGAGCAGAGTTCAAGGTCATGCCCTGGTGCAAAGCCCTTCCCCTGTCCTTGCAGGGTGTCTCTCGTACAGATGTTTGTGCTTCTCTGAGATTAACTTTATCTCCTTCCTGTCCCCTGAGACCACCAGAATCCTGCCCATGGCTAGTCTATCCCCGATTGTGTCTTACTACCTTACTACCATCATGACACAGCTCTGAATTGATGGAGTCCCAGAGATGGAAGGGGTCGTGTAGGGGTCCCAGCAATGTCTCTACCATATCTCTGACATGTGCACAGTTAGTTTCTGCTGGAATACTTCTAGAATGGAGAATTTATTATTTTACAATGCAGCCTGTTTCCCCCTTTAGATCAGGAGTTCCATAATTTCCACCAGTTGGCATTTTCTGAGCCGGTACATCGGAGGCAGTGTCATTCTCACAAGGCAATTCCTAAGACATTTGAAGGCAGCTGTCCTGCCTCACTTGAATATTTGCCACTGCTAGCAAAGCATCTCCATTTATTTTACCCATTCCTCACTTAATAGTGTTTCTAGATTTTTTCCTGTTCTGGTCACCCTCTCCTATTATTAATAACAGGGAGCCAGATAAAAACTCCTGAAGTAGATTCAGTTAGACTCTGATTTGTTTCAAATCTTATATGTTGGTCAGTGTAAACTAAGTTTTGGAGGTCACTCTGCCTTTGTCTTGTGCAGAGCTCAGACTAAAAAGACCCCTAAGTCCTGCTCACAGGAGCAGACCTTGGCATGGGTGTTACTCACCCACACGCCTCTCTGAACCTAATGTAGGTCCCTACAGATGTCTCTTGTAAACCCAGCTTGTTCATTTCAGCAAGGCTTGCTGGGCACCTCTGCTCAGCCTGGTAACCGCCCTGCCAGCTGGTGTGTTGCCTGCTCTGTCCAGGTTGGTGATAATTAAGTTTATTGTCTCTCTGTTTATGCAAACCATTGGTAAAAATATTGACCAGGAAATGACAAAGGACTGTGGCACACGATCAAGGACCTTCTTTCATTATTTCATTCATCAGTATTCCTTGGGTATTTTTACTTGGTCAGGGCCAGTCCATCTGCTTCTACGGAATGCAGATCTCTGCGTAGAAGATGTGTTCCTGTAAATCCCTGGGAGAATTTGAACCTCAGTCCCCGGTATTTGCCTTGATAGGTCTCTTTACAAGGAGACCGTGGTCCAGGCATGTCAGTCTTTGGCACAGAGGGGGCCGATGATTTGGTTTCCTAACCCACAGCCCAGAGATACCCTCACCACCCAGTTGGTGCCCTGAGGATTTTGGCTCAAGCCTGGGTGGGCTTGGAGCCAACTCCTAGGCATCGGTCCAGGGCTCTGGGTGGACAGCACTTCAGAATTCCTAACATAAATGATCCTGGCACATCTGGTGGAGGGTGGAGGTATAGGGATCAAGCCATGCAGCTAGAGTTCCAAATGGAGAGTCTCTCTAAATTAGCATCAGGACATCTTCAAGGCCACCCCCAGGAAATACATGTCAGAATCTGCCAGCTTCAATTATCCAGGGGCCACTACCTCAGAACTGAGACTGCAAAGTGAAGTTCTCAGCAGGGAGCCAGGTCCCATCAGGGCCTTGGTAGGGAGATGGCATTGGGGAGAATCCCTTTTTCCCTGGGGTGGGATTTCCCTACCTTCACCTGATCCCTCCTGCTTATCCTGTTGAAATTCCACAGATTTGTTTTCACCTTTGCTTCATTCTGAAATGCTTTCTGCTATCTACACTGCTTACATCCCCCACATTATTCCAAGAGGGTGTGAACAAGGGGAGAAGGGGAGGCAGCTTGGGGGTACTGCTGTCCTCTTGGAAGGGGAGCTCCAGGAGAGAGGCCGCTATTTTCCACTGAAGAAATGGTGGGATAAGCATTCCTTTGCTCTTTCCCAGGGGCCATGTGTGAGAGGTAAATCCTTACTGGTGCTCACTGTCTTTGATTAGGGTAGCAGAGCACCCCCTGCTCCCCATTCTAGCAGAGGACCCAGACTAGGAGCATGGGGTGGCCCTGTGGTGGGATGAAGTCGGAAGTGGCCCTCTGACTGCAGAGCTGGGGGCAGCATAAAGAAGTTCCCTGGCACCCAGGCACCCAGGGCCCCTGAAGAACTGCTGAAGTCCAGTGTTCATCATGCTCAAGGCCCTTACTGCTAAATGGGGAGGCGAGCTGGGGAGGGGAATGGGTGCCGTGAATGTTCTTCCTTATCGAAGGGGCACACCAGATGCACAAGGATGGCCACAGGATAATAAATGATAAATAATGAAAGGATAATTCTGTTTCAACTCTAGATTTGAAGACTCAGCTGAAGCAGAGAGCAGCTTGCCCCCATTGTCTTTAGGGGCATATAGATTTGCATTTCCAATAGGAAATGCTCCCCCAGGTCTTATTCTCTTTCCAGGGGTGCCAGGGCCCTTCCCAGTGCTGCCCTGCTTTCCCGACATGTCCCCTGGAGCCGCCCCCTTTCCTGCATCACGGCTCTTCTCAGTCCTGAGCCCTGTCTCCTCTCTGGCCCCTGAAGCTCATATATTCCCTTATGTTACATTTTTAAAAGGACAGACCTTTTATTTTTAGCATTTCTATTTTCAAAATCTTAGGCTAAGGAGCATTAAAAATAACTCACTCTAGTTTTCTCTTTATAAAAATTCTTGTTTACTGTGGAAAAATGGAAACTACAGGTGAGTGTTTCAAAAAAAGCAAGGAATGACCCTCCTGACAGGGATCACTGTTAGCATCCCGGTGCACTACCTGCAGGTCTTTGTACACGTGTGTTTGTGCGTGCGAGCTTGCACGCCCGCGCCTGTGTTTGTGCTGTGCTCACGCGGTGCAGCGTGCATTTCGTGACCTGAGTTTTTCACCCGGTCATTACTGGAAACAGGGAGTCAAGCTTCTCTGGCTCTTCGGCTTGGTGCTTCTGCAACCCAGCAGGGCGGCATCTTTCCTTGCTCATCTCCTGTCTGTACCAGACCGTTGCCTGCATCTTGGTCTCCCGCCAGGCGGCCAGTGACGTGTCCTTTTCACCTCTCTCTCTGTCCGTGACATCTGTACCGCTCCCCGGGGTGCTCTGTACTGTCGTGTCCTGGTGCTCAGAGAGCTGCTTCTCCTTCAGGAGAGGCCGGAATGGCTCTTTCTGAGCACCCTGCTTTCCTGTTGCCCCTGTGACTGGAGAGCAACCCATCTGGGCCTGGAGAGGAGAGAGGCTCAGAGGAAGAAGGGGTGCAAGCAGAACTGGGTGCTGTGTGCCCTCCGGGAGAGGGACATGGCTGTGCTGACTGTGGACTGGAGGCCAGGGACGGACTTCCCAGCCTCAGGAGGCTGCTCTGCTGGGAGGGGCCTGTGTTCTCCCCATGGCTGTGAGCACCTGAGCTGTGCCAATGGCCAAGGCAGATGAGAATGTAGAAGTCCTGGAGACCTTCGTTTTACTGATCCCAGGGTGGAGATGTTCTTACAGTGTAACAGCAGAGCTGGGACTTGGGACCTGAATCCCCCCTCCCAGAACCCAGTTATAAGGACAAGCCAGATCCAAAAATCAGCCTCACTGGGGTGAGGCTGTGGGTCACATGGCTGGGCCAGTGTAGCTCCCCTTTAAAAAACGTCAAGAGGAGGGATCACTGTGCTTCCTTTCTCCTCTAAGGCTGGAATTGGGGGTGTAGATGATGACTGGCATCCCTTCCCCTCAAAGAAGCAGGTCACCAGGAAGTGTTTCCGAGGTGCCTGGTTTAAGCCGAGAGGAAGCAGTACACCCTCTGCTCAGAGAGTTGAATGAAGTGCTCCGTTGTGCGGTGGAGACTGCGTGTGGGGTGGAAGCTCAGGAGAAAAGATGGGTAATAATGAGCTGCAGCTGCTTGGAGGAAGCTGGTCTTCCAGGGAGGGACAGGATTTATATACACAGACAGCAGGAGGGGCGCTGCGGGCGGCCGTGGGGTGGTGCTGACCTGGGCTCACACCCCACCTTCTCAGTTACATACAGTAACAGCCTCCCTTCCACCCTCCTCCCCAGGCACCCACTCATTGGCTTATCCAACCAATATTTATTGAGGGCCAGGAATCAATCTAGATTTTGGGAATATGGGAGTAGATACAAGAGACACTGCCTCCTCTGGCTCCCCTCCTCCCAAGCCCCCAGCCAAAAAAGCGTGCATTCTAGGAAGGTTGCAGGATGGCCTTGGACAGCTTGACCTCTCATGCCTCGGCTTTATGGCTGGAGTCCTGACGCCCCCTCTCGCAGAGCTGTTGTGAGTAAGTGGGATTAAGAGTGATGCAGTTTAGGTGAGAAGGTCTTTCTCAGCACCCACAGATGTTGCCTGCAGACCCACACTGTTGTTGCTGTGAAGATATTATTATTATTATTATTATTATTATTATTATTATTATTATTATTTTTGAACAAGAGTTGGAAAGCAGATGCCCTTCCAGTATCTGAGCTGGCTGACGGGGATCAGGAGGAGATAAGGATGGGAATGCAAGGCAGGAGGAGACCTGGAGGGGGAGAATTAAAAGCCAGAGAGCAGAGTTCAAGTGTGATGCACTAGGGAGGGGGTTGGTCAGTGGGAGTGGGGAGGTGAATTAGATTCTAAACAGGAATGGCAGGTTCCTAAGAGCCACAGAATGATAAATATTTATCCAGCACTAACAATTTACCAGAAGCTCCTAAACGCTTTGCGAGGATAATTTCATTTATTCCTTCACTCTCCCTGGAGGGGGGATTTTCAGATGAGGAAACTGAGAGAACTGAAATAATAACCCAGAATCGAGTGATAGAGCCAGGATTCAAATGCAGGGTGAGCCTGATGACCCCTACACATAGGCCCACCTGAAGTGTGAATGGTGAGTATGGCTGGCTGCTGGGGAGGTGCCAGGTCTCCCTGGAGCTCTGCACTTTTCCCAGGAATGGCGTATTCCAGCAAGAGGTGGCCACCTCAGCAGCAGAAGGCTGGGACCTGCAGGGTGCCTAATGTCAGCCACTTTCTGTATTAGACGTGCCCCCTCGCCTGAGCCAAGTTCCTGGAGTTGCAGCCGGCTGGGACAGAGGCGGCAGGTGGTGTGTGGGGGTGAGCATGGATAGGTGGGGGGGTAAAGACTGTTGGCTCCCTAAGGAAAGATTAGGATGAGAGCCCCATTCGCCCTTTGGGGACTTGAACTGAGGTGCTCTGGTGACCTGAGAATGATGGATACGTTGCCGATGAATATTCACAAAATTACTGGCCCACTGGTAAAAAGTACAGTTTTGTTTTACTCTCAGTTCTTCGGCCATTAGCTCTGGCAGATTTATGGTTATCTGGGCCGGTAGTCGTGTGCGTCTAAAATACAGTTTGTTCCCAGGGAGTTCTCCTTCACTTTTGGAATCTCTGTAAATATTTTTTCCCTCTGGAAGGTCGCCCTCTTTTGCATGGGACTGAAGCAGATGCTAAGGAAAAGCAACTTCCCAGCCTCAGCAACCACAGACCGGAGTTGCTCTGGTTGGTGAGGGATCCTCAGGGGTGAACCCCTATCCCCAGAGACACAGGTAGGGCAGTGAAGGTAGTGCCAGGAGAGAATTTCTCATTTCTTCCTCAAATCTTCCTGGGTCCCTTGACTCCCCACTTGATCTATCTGTTATTTCAGCTTAGCTCTAATAATGGCTGAGCCTGAATATGGCCAGCAGGTAACCATTACAATCCGTGTGATCCCCCAAATGAAGACTGGTTACAAAGAAAGCCATTATTTATGCTTCCCTGGTGGAGAGTAGGAGGGGGCCACTGACTCGGAGAGGCCTGTGCTCCTGAAGTGAACTGGGCGGGCTGGTTCTGAAAGGAGCCAGTTTCCTGTGTCTTGATGAGGAATCTCTTGAGCCCAGATTCCATTAAATTGGAATTTAGTGATCATTGAATTTCAACTAATATTTATTTTATGAAATAACTACCATGTGCCAAGTACTAGGCTGAGCTTTCACAGTTAGGTCATTTAGTCATTTAAAGAGCAAAGGTTCACCTTTGCATGATCGATGAGAAAAAGGTTTAATAAGCAAATGGGTGGTGTGTGCAAGATTGCCAGGGGAGATTTTCAACCACTTAAGAGGACAAACTATTTCTGAGAAGCCTGCCAGTGCTTCAGAAGTGCTCCCTTATGTGGACAAACAGTCGATCCAGGAGACAGGTGGGCAGGACCCTGGGCAAAAAGCCAACAGAACTGGATTCCATGCTATGTCCTTGCCCCTGCACAGTGCCCTTCACCTCTAGTTCTCCAGCTTGTCCACAAAGGTAGCACAGCCCTCCTCACAGCCTTGATGAAGGCCCTGAACAAAAGGGAGAATCTGATGTGCTAAAGAAAACTTTGGAGGTAAATTAGCAGTAGGACTAATGTAGCCATTGCTGTCATCCACCTTCAGATAAGTGGTAGGCCCCACAGATACTTTTTAAGCAAGTACACTGTAGCTGGCACTTCATGCCATTGTTTTATCCCATTATGTCCTCAAATTCTGGTGCTGGGGGTTAATGAGAGGAAGGGATCCTGAATAGGGGTGTAGCTCTCCCAAGAATGGCCATGAATTGGAAATGACTGAAGTTGGGTAAAGGAACATGAAGGTTCATTACACTATTTCCTCTATTTTTGTGCAGGTCTGAAATGTTCCAATAAAACATGAATTTGAAATAATCCTTTGGAAACAATGTGAGGTAGGACTTGCTAGTCCCAATTTTCCCTGAAAAACCAGGGTGCAGAGCTAAGGCAACATGTGGGTTCCACAGGATGTTGGAAACAGTAGTACATTTATTAGCTCCTGGCACATCTGGGGGTGGCCAGAGGGTTCCACATGAGAAAAGCTGGTCTTACGTCCAGTGACTTGTCTAAGGTCAAGTCATCGGCAAGGAATATGAGGCTGTCACAGCCCCAGGTCTCCCAACCCTGCCTGTGCTCTCTTCACTCTGTGCTCTGCTGCCTCTATGTTGATTTTTCCTTTTGGATGTCTTCTTGGGAAGGAACAGGAGACTTGTAAAATTTTATGTGGATTCACAGTTTAAAGAGACTCTGTTTATGGGATTGTAATTACCACATATCCATGGGTAGAACTGCTTATTGTCTTTGAAGAATCTGTAAATCCAGTTCATCAGCCTCTTCAAACATTACATTTTGCCTTGATCTCCAGAAAGTAGAAGCTAAGTGAGATGCCCCGCTGCTCTCAGGGAGCTCATGGTGCCATATGAACTGAGGCATGTAGATAATCAAGCAGAGCAGAGAGCCGTGAGTGTGTGGTCAGTGTGAGCCAGTGCTGAGGGTGCATGGAGGGAGGTTGTTTCACTTCCCAAAATTGCAACCCTGGCACTGTGGCACTTTGTGTTTGCACTTACGTAATTCTGCAAGGTCACTGCTGGATTTAAGGATATCTGTGTCGTCCTTTTATGAACTAAGAGTCCTCAGTTGAACTGATCACTAGATTAAGAAATGGCTCCATCAATAGAGGTAACATCGACTAATCTATTAATCAAAATTATCTACCGAAAAAGTTCAGGCACCCTTAGATTTGGTAACTCACTTGAAGGAGGTGCAGAACTTGCTGAAGCTGTTCTGCTCGAGGTCTGGTTTATCACAGTGAAAGGATGCAGGTTGAAATCCTCCGAGACAGGAAGCACACAGGGTGGAGTCCAAGAAAGTACCAAACACAGATGTTCCCAGGGAGTCTGGACAGTGTCACTTTCTCCATATTTAATATGTGATTAATACTCATAAGTGTTATAACCAGGCAAACTCACCTGACCTTTGCTGTCTAGAGTTTCTAATGAGGCTTGATTACATTCTACCTTTAGTCCCTAGCCCACCTGGGCATAAAACTGATGCCATGTGGCCCAAAGACCCTGCCATAAATCACATTACACTGTCTTGGGGCCAAATTCCCTCCACCTAAATTCCCTCCACCCCCCAGGGGTCACCTCCTGGGCTGAGGGCAAAGGCCACACCTCTTTTTGGTTAATGTTAATTTTTACTACACAAACACCAGAGACTCCATTTGAAAACATACCAGTTGCCAGCTTTGGGGAGAACTGGAAGCTGTGGGGGAAGAAAGTCATCAGAATTTTTCATAGTTCTGAAAATCATTTAAAATTTTCTAAGTAGACATTGTAATGAGGAACGTAGACACGTTTGTTTTCCTTCTGGCTCATGACAGGTTCCATAGCGAATAACCACTCATTTCAAAAGTGCTTCCTCTGCACAAACCAGTGGGGACAGTGATCCCAAAGCTCTCAGGTATCTCTGGGTAACCACCTGATGCTCCCCTCCCTGGCCCCAAGAAGGAGGGAGAAAAGATGACAAGGATGACCCCAGCCCAAAGACTCTGAGGCTCTCTCTCCTGCCCTTTTGTCTCTTCCTCCTCTTATGAATATTGGTGGCCCACACAGTGAATAAGGATGGGGGTGGGGGAGCAAACTCTTATGTTAATGTGTGTTTTGTTCACTAAGAAAGTGGTGCTCTGCTTCTGGGACCAACTCCAGCCAGTGATGGGGGTTAAACATTTGGGATGATTTGACCACATTGGCAAGGAATTCCCCAGCTAGGGCTGAGGGAGGCGGCTGTTCCCTGTGGGGAGAGCAGTGCGCCTGGTTGGAGCAGCTGAGGCTGCAGATTCCCTGGCAGTCACTTCCCAACAATGCAGTGAGTCAGGGCCTGGAGCGCAGGGAGATGATGTGTGTTGCCTGCCGGGGTGGGGGTGAGGGACGGGATATAGGGCAGAATGCAGAGTGGAGGGTTTTCCTCCAGGGGACTTGCCATGGGTCACCCTTGGTCCCTGGGTCCTGGCTAAGGGTGGGGAGATGCAGGGCCCTGTTTGGCTCTCTCAGAGGCAGCCAGTTAAATCCCTACTGGGCAGAGGTGCTCATTTCTGTCTTGGTCCTACTTGTCTGTGTCTCATCAGGAAGAGAACTCTGAGGGAGTGAACAAGAAACTTTAGAAATAAGTACAGCTCGATCTTTTCCTTAGTGCCGAGGCTGGGGATGGAGAGACCAAGTGTAGAAGACCAGTGTAGAAGGTGTGGCTGTTGCCTTGACAGGCCATCTGTGGAGTTAGAGGTGAATGGTGTGAGACCAGAGTAACCATGAAGACTGGATCTTGCCCTGGGCCAGTAACAGTTTAAGACTCAGAGTTGGGAGACAGAAGGAGAAGGTTCTGGCACATCCCCACAGTAACCTGCAGACCAAACCCATCACTCTGTGAGGTGTGACAGCCCTGATCCTCTGCTAAGGGCCTGTGGGAAGAGAACATCACTGAGATGCTGGGTGGGGGGGGGGGGGGGGGCGGCAGGGAGTGGGATTATTGATTGGTTTAAGGTCAAATCAGTATTTGCTGGTTGAAGAAAAAATACCTGGCTTGGGGGAGGGGGGCAGAGCCCTTGGATTCCAATCCTGGATCAGGTAAGGAGGTAAGGAAACTTCTCACACTGCCATAGAGCTGGGTAATTTGCACCAAAGAAGTTCCATGATCAGATGAATCTGTGAGCGGGGATTAGACAGAGATACGACAGGTCTTTTCTGGCATATTTGATTTCCTAAAAGACAGATTGTGTGTGTGGAACATCTATGAGTACCTGGAAAATCCAGTTTTCTGGAGAACCCGGTTTAGGGGATGCAGAAGACATAAAAAGTATTGGGATTAGTTAGACCGGGATTAAAATTACAATTATACTAGTGTGACCCTGGTCAAGTAATTTACCTTTTTGGATTTTCATTTCCTCATGTATAAAATAAAGACTAAAAATTTCGATCTCAAAAAGTTATTGTGAGGAATATATGACATCAGATATATGAAGAATCTTGAAAAGTGCCTGTAACATAGTAAGTAGTAAGCGTACAGGGCAGGATGGCGGGTGGATAGAGGTGTAGGTGAATGGATGGGTAGATGGATGGATTTATAGATGGACAGAGCAATCAGTCTTGGACCGCGACCTTAGCTAGGCAGTATCATTATTTTGGGACACACCCATACCGTGTGTGTGTGTGTGTGTGTCCCTTTAAATATACACAAGCACACACATTCACACATTTTTCTGAGTGTTTCCCAAAAGACTCAGGAGCCCCTGCATAGTGCTTTCACAACTCTCCACTGCACTGTGGCTGTTTGCCCATCTGTCTCTGCTGTGGACGCTGGGAGTCTAAGAGCAGAGATCACAGCACAGCCCCTGGAAATGCAGTCAACGCTTATAAAATCATAGTAAAAGAATTTGTCAGTGCCTCATCTCAATTGGCTGGCAGGTAGACACCCGTGTCATCTGAGAGACCTGACCCCACCAGCCCATTAATGTATCTTAGCCTCTTCTGATTATCAAAAATAAATTCTCTGAGCTCAGCCTGACCAGGGCGCTGGAGAGAGCTGCTACGGGTCCGTGCATGGCTAGTTCCGGGAGCAGCCACAGCACAGTGGCTCTCAGGGTAGAAGTTTGGGCTGTGGCCCCAGGTCCTTGGCATGTGGCATGGCATCACACCAGCAGGTGCTGAGCTGGATCCTAAAAGCCCAGTGCTTCCTCCCTTGCTGGGACCTGCACATATAGTCCACTATGTGCCTCCCCTCTCTGTGCAGAGCCTCATCCTGGACCTTGTGAGGCGAGAGTGACAAGAGAGGAGGCTGGGCAGAGACCACCTGCATGTGCAAGCACTGAGCAGCCATCCCCCTTCCTCCTCCACTTCTGTCCTTCCTGGATGTTTCTCACTCTTAGACTCTATGTCCCTCTCTGCGCCGGCTGGTGAGGGCTGTGCCAGGATGCTGGCTTGGGACACTGACCTGTGACTGTGTGCAGCATGTCCTCAGTCTAGCAGGGCAGAGCCAAAGAGAGCACCATACCCAAGAAAAGACGTGATGACTGCGGCATGACCTCACCCACCAATCACAGGAAAGAGGCTCCAGCCCATGATTATTCCATTTACTAAGTTCCTCGCCGCTTAGGAAGAGATTGTGTGGTAGTGACTGTGGCTGTGTCGGCAGAAGAGCCTGGTCTACCTTTGGAGATTACTCCAAATGCATTTTTTTGAAAGATTTATTTATTTATGCATGCAAGAGCTGGGGTACAGGCCAGAGGTGTGGGAGGGTGAGAGGATTCACCAGAGACAGAGTAGGGAGCAGAACAGGCAGATCTACTGAACTACACTGCTGAGGGGAGCAGCGGGTGAGCCAGGAGAGGTCTGCTGTGCCACGTGGGTTGCTCCCTGGCTGGCCGGGGGATCTAACTCGTGCTGCAGTGGCTGCGGACAGCTTCATAGGGTGCATCTTAACCCCTTGCTCCACCAGGGAGGCCCACTCCAAATACATACTGGGGGACGCCTCCCTTGACCAGTGACCTCAGGTTGGGGAAAGATCTGGGAAGCACTTCCAAGTCTTACCCAGTTTTCCTTTATGGGACCCCATCCCATTTGTTCTGGCCCTTGTTTTTAGTGAAGAGGAAGAACAAGCAGCTCCAATTCTCTATTAGTTAACAAACATTGCATGCCAAAGGAGTCAGTGTTACCGCACGCCATGATGAGTTAATTGCAGTGTCTTTTTGCCAGTTCACTATTGTTGCAAGTTGCTGAGATCTGTTTTTTATGGAGTCCCAGTTAAAAACAAACACAATTTGAGATGTGTATCTAAGTATAGTGAAAGAGTGACAACTCTGGTTGATGTTAACAAAACTATGAACAAAGTGCCCTTTCTCTTCTGTCCAGAACATATGGGTGTTGGCAAGATCCATTACTTATTCATTTGCACGTGGAATCCTTCCAAGGGCACCATCTTTAAATAAAAGTCACTAATATGTTTCCAAACATTTTTTTCCACATCAATAAGCCTCCCACCTCAGCTTTTGAAAGGGCAATACTGACTGTCCTTTAAAATGGAGCCTGATGGGCCTCCCTGGTGGCACAAAGTGTTAAGATGCAGCCTATGAAGCTATCTGCAGCCACTGCAGCATGAGTTTGACCCCCGGTCAGGGAGCCACCCACATGGCACAGCAGACCTCCCCTGTCTCGCCCGCTGCTCCCCTCAGCAGTGTATTTCAGTCAATCTGCCTGTTCTGTTCCCCACTCTGTCTCTGGTGGGTCCTCTCACCCCCCACGCTGCTGGCCTGTGCCCCAGCTCTTATGTGTGTAAATAAATAAATCTTTAAAAAAATAAAGTGGATCCTGTTAATAAGGTTCTGTGACTTTAATGGGGAATGTTGATGCCTGATACATCCAGAAAAAGCAAGGTAACTGCCTAAATTCAGTGAGATAATTGGATGCTACCTAGGCCTTCTATGGCATGTCAAATAGATGTTTAAAGATGAAATCTTCCCTCAGCGGCTGGCCTCCCCATATGGCCAATGTCCAGACAGCACCTCTCCCTCCCTCCCTCAAGCCCTTTTCCTTAGTGAGCTAACAAGATATGCAGTGGATCTGAAATTGACCCCTGGACTCAAGTCTGATGGGTGCCTGCTCTAGCCCTGCCATCAGCTTGCAGGTGGGGACAGGGCATAGACAGGAGCCAGTTGGCGAGTTGGCTGGACTAGCAGGGCAGCTGACATGACAGATTCTGTGTGGACAATGCATGAGAGCATTGTCTCCGGGGTTGTTTCCACCCTGTGATTCTGCTCAGAGTATCTGTTCACTGAGGGAACAAGGGAACAAGCCACAAGAATACAGGCTCTGGAGCAGAAGCAGCAAGGGAGGGGAGGGCTTGGAAAAGTGTTTCCCAAATACAGCTAATCTACAGTGTCGCCTGTGGAGCATTTTTGAAAACCAGATTTGTTCACCCCCAAGATTCTGATTTAGTAGATCTGGGGCACAGCCAGGGGTCAGTATATTTTGAAAAGTTTCCTAAGGAAGGCTGACAATTATCTAAGGGGGGGCGGCTCTGACATCACCCCGGGTCATTCCAGGGGTGGGGGGCGGCTCTGACATCACCTTGGGTCATTCCAAACCCGCCATGCACAGCACAGCCTGATTTCTCTTGGCCTGAACATCTCCTCGGCCCAAGACACCCACTGCCCCCTGTCCATTCTCCCAGGGTCAGGACTGGCTTCCCTTGTCCCCTACCTGCCCTGGCAGAGTAAGATGTAGGTGCCCCCTTAGAGCATCATTATGGTCCAGAGGGAAAAGAATGCACAGGAATGCAGTTTTCTCCCGTATTTTTTTATTGGAGAAAAAGTAAAAAGAATTATAGGCATTGGACCTAAGGAAAGCAAGAATGAGAGGCAATTTCTTGAAGAACTCCACGTTTCCATCAAATGTGCTACTAATCAGTTCTCCATTCTCTGGGCCAGAACCTAAGGACAAGGTCCCAAATGGAAACCAAAGGCTTTTAGTAAGACTAAGAAATTAAACTTGCGACCTAAAGAAACAGGACACCAGGAGGAGCTAGCTAGGTGTGGTGCAGCATCTCTGCGACAGGGGGCTTTCTGCTTAGCACAGGAGGGCCAGGGCCGTGGCCTCTTTGCTCAGAGCTGGGTAGATGGGAACACAGCTGGGTATGACTCAGGCGCTTTCCTCTATTGTTGTCCATGACAAAAGCTGTCTTTACCGCACATGCTTGAGGGGACGTGTACATGATGGCTTTTCTTAAGGCATTGAAAGGTTAACAGGAACATTTTGTATTTCCTCCCTAGCTTTGGCACTGGTGCATAGCCTGGCTCAGTGGCACACAGTTGTTTTGTGGGCCCTTCCTGTGTGCTACTAGAGTTGACCAACTCGGATGCTAAATACTCTATCCTAACCTATCAGCATTGAGCACTACCAAAGTGAGCAGGGCTACTATTTCCAAAGAGATTGTCACCTCTGAGTCATTCAGATGAATGGGTAACTTCAGAGAGTGATAAGTGATGTGATGGAGGATAATAAGGGCCATGGGGTGGACTGGGGCTTTGGGAAAGACCACATCAGAAGCTTAGAATTAAGATCAGAAGTGTGAGCGAGGACCCGGCTGAATGCAAGGGTAGAAGAGGAGTTTTACAAAGTCCTTAAGGTAGAAACCAACTTTGCCTGTTCAGTGAAGAGGAAGAAAGTCAGTGTTGCTGAAACTGAGGAAGCAAGGGATGAAATGGTAGGAAATGAGGTTCACGAAGAGCCAGTGCCCATATCATGTCAAGCCCTGGAGGACACAGCACAGTTTAGATGTATTTTGAGTCCACAGTCGTTCAGCTTAAGGTCTTTGTGCTGTGTTGGTTCACATGTGGAGCACTCTGAGGGTATGATGGCTTTAGCCCGGCCTCCTCCTTTTACGGGCAAGGAAGCCTGGGGTGGGACAATATGGAAAGAGCTCCCCTCGAGAATGAGTGAGTGGTAAGGGTTGTTTCCAATCTGAACCCAGGCAGGACATGCAATAGATCAGTTAGGACTGGCATAAGGGAGAAAGAGAAGCTTAATACTGGGGCCCAGGAATACCAAGGAGCCAGCCCAGAAATAGAGAAAGTGAAGCAGTAAGCTGTTTAGGGAGCCAGTGGAGCAGAGTAAGCAGGCTGGGCCTCAGGAGGGCTGAGAGGCAGCCAGAGTTTGTTTTTGTTTTTTTCTGTGTCTGTAGGAAAATCAAACAGTGGAAGGAACAAAGAATGTTTTCCATTTTAGCCACAAATTACACTGCACGCTGCCTGGGGCTCCAGGCACGCCTGTAGTAGGTGCTGTGCCACGTGACTGCCCTGTGCCCTTTGCCAAAATTCCCTCCTGGTTTGAGTCCCTGTCCCTCAAAGTCTGTCTTTATCTCCAGATGGCTTGGGGGGTTGGCAAGTGGCAAGTCCACAGAAATGAGGGGCAGGACCTGGGGACTCAGCCTGAGAGACTGTGCCCTTGGCCTGCAGGGCCCAAGACCATGCTGGGGGCTAAAGTTCTGGTGACAGGAGCTGCAAGGGCTCGAGCTCATGAAGAGAGTGGTGTGTGTACATCAAACCCTGGCCTCGCTCTTCTGGTGAGGTCTGTTTCTGGAGCAGAAGGTGTTTGTGCGTCTTCCTGATAGAAGCAGGTGAGCAGCTGTGTCTGAGGGCAGAAGGGCACCAGAATGGCTGAACCAATCACCCGGATGGTTGTGTCTGTGGGACAGAAAACATGGCCCCAGGATTCATAATGGAGGAAGCATTGCCCAAAATGGGCTTGAGCAAGGGTCAGGGGCCCTGATGAATGGATGACAGGATGATGACGGTAGTGATATTAGGTAGCAAGTGCTGGGTTCTGATTATGTCTCAGGCACAGTTCTGTCTACTGTCCCTTCATAGCACAGTTCTGTCACTGTCATCTTCACAGCGGCAAGCCTGCCCAGTTGGCCCTGTTGTCAGTCTCTTTTTGGTGGATGAAGAAACTGAGGCACACAGAAGTCAGTAACATGGCTGAGGCCACACAGTCGGTAAGTGTGCCATTTGGGAACCAAACCCAGGCAGCTGCCTCCAGATAAGGCTGTTCTCATCCTGGTGCAGCACTGACTGCAGCAGGCTGACAGATTTGCAGCTCTGGCAATCAAGAGGAAAAGGCAGTGAGAGGAAGGAAGGATACTTGAGCAAACAACGTTCTTTCTTAAATGCATCTTGCTGGCCCCAGGCCTCTGACCTGCTGTCTTTTTCTTCTTTGTTTTCCTTAATATCTGTGTGGAGGGCTAAAGTGGCCTGAAGTCACAGGCAAAAAATTCATAACCTGACTCCAACCAGTTTCATTATTTAGTGAAAGTGGCCTGTGCAGCCCCATAAGATGAAAACGAGATATTCCTGTAGGAGCACCTCACAGTGATCTGGAACTTAACTTTTCCAGGGACTATCATGTATGTGGTGCATTTTTCAGTGCTCAGTAGTCAGCCCCATTAGCAGATATGAAGGCACGGAGAAGTTAGATAATATGCCCAAGGTTGCCCAGCTAATATAGAGGTAGAGACAGGGAATGAAGCCAGGTCGTGTATTTCCAAACAACTGTTTTCCCCTCTTCTTGACACTTCCCCCCAAATACTCACAGAAGTATAGGTTCAGGGTATTTGACTCTGTATTCCTGACCCACTTACTAGTAGTTGGAGATGGTGAGGCAGATGATGATGAGCTACTAGTGATGATAATGCTGGGATTCCTGCCCCTTCTAGACTTTTGCACAGAAAGAGAAGCACGGCTGCTTTCTTTGAAGTTTGAATCTAGTTCTGCCCCAGGCATGGTGCTTACTAGTCACTAGGCATTTATCATCTTCTGTCTTCTTTTGCGGGTTCAGAGTATTTAGCAGTGGCTTAACACTATATCACTAAGCATCTCTTCTCTGCAGCCCTGCTTGAAGTAAATCCAAAGTATAAAAATCTAGATTAAAAACCTAAGGAAGTCTGTAGCTACTGCTCTCTTAAGGAGGTAGAGTCTAAATTTCCCTCCCATAAATGTGGGCTGTTCATAGTAGCTTCCTTCTAAAGAGCAAAGCATGGGGGGCCTCCCTGGTAGCCTAAGGGTTAAGTCTTAGTGCTATTACTGCTGCGGCCTGAGTTTGATTCCAGCCAGGGAGCCAACCCACATGGCACAGCAGATCTCTCCTGTTTCACCTGCTGCTCTCCCAGCAATGTATTTTAGTAGATCTGCCTGTTTTGCTCCCCTTTCAGTCTTTGGTGAGTCCTCTCACACCCTGCACCTCTGGCCTACACCCAGTTCTTGTATGCATAAATAAATAAAAATAAATCTTAAAAAGATTAAACAGCAAAGCATGGAAAGGGAGATAAGAATACTTTACAGTAGAGAAGTCTGATGAGCCCTTTATCCACAAATGATCAAGACTGACAACATCAATGTCGAAGCAAAGATCATCCTTGCTATGTATTATGTGGTGAAAGTGGCACTTTATCTCTGTGGTCTTCTTCCCCCTAACCCATAACTTCAGAGTAATGATAAAAACTTCAGACAAACCCATAGGAGGACCATTCCACAGTGGACTTGGCCAGTGTTGCTCGAAAGTGACAAGGTCATCAGCCATCAGGAAACGACCATAGTCTGGGGGGCCAAAGGAGACATGAGGACTGAGTGTAATGTCTTGAATGGGACCTGGGAACAGATCCTGGCCCTTAGGTAAAAACTAAGAAAATCCAAATAAAGTATCAACTTTTGTTAATAATAATGTACAATGTTAGTCCATTGGTTGTGAAAACTGTGCTCAATCTAATACAATAGGGGACACTGGGTACAGACGGTGTGTTTCTGCACTATCTTTGGAATTTTCCTGTAAATCTAAAGCTATTTTAAAATGAACAAGAAGATGAAGAAATCCTCATGGTGCAGGTGAAAATACAAAATAGTAAAGTCAGCCTGCATTTGCTTATCAAATCAAACATACACTTGCCCTGTGACTCAGCCCTCCTACTGCTTGGTGTTTTTGCTCAATGAATTGAAATGAAATGAAAACCTCCGCTCGCACCAAATCTGGTACACAAGTACTTCTAACTGCTCTATTCATAATCCCCCAAACCGGTAAAAATTCACACATCTCTCAGCTAGTGAGTGGGTAGCCCATCAGTGGTGGAACCTTATAACGAGGTGCTACTCAACAACCCCAAGGAATGAGCTCCTGAGACATGCAACAGTGCTGAGGAAGCTTGGATGCATGATGCTGAGTGAAAGATCAGACTCAAGGCTCTGCACTGTGTGCATCAGCCTTCATGACACTTTGGAAAAGGTAAAATGAAAGGGACAGAAACAAAAGCTGCTAGGAGCTAAGCGTTGGAGCATGAGATTGACCACAGAGGGCAGAGGGGCTACTGAGGGTGATGGGATTATTCGAGAGCTTAACCATGGTCCTTATTACACTCCAATCTCTGTTTATCATAAGTCAGGGAACTGCATAGGCATAGAGGTGAATTTTGCCATGTGTAAATTATACCTTCATTAACCAATGAAAACAGAAACAACAGCAGCTGAGGGGTGATTGGTCACTTTTCAGAATGGCTCTCAAAGGATTTTTAAAGCAGTGTTCTCCCCTGTCACTGCATTTTCGGTGATTTCATTTCCAACTGCTCAGTGTGCCACAAGGGCACATCTATGGTTTTATGTGAATATCACTGTGCTCCGTGGTGCTTGGAGACTCGGAAGCTTAAGCCATAGTCCTGTGACAGACACGAGACAGCAGAGCAAAGAAACAAGTGCAGAGGAAAGCTACGCTCACATCTGCAGGTGGTGACGTGAGCTAAGTGCTTGCTAATGACCTGCTTCTGGTACCATCACACAGCTAGGTAGACTTCACTTTTGTATGATGCCTTTTAGGTTACAAAGCTCTCTCGGGCATCCACCTGGGGGGGCAGATGTTGTCACCTCCATTTTAAGGGGGGTGATGCTCAAATTTCTCTGTGTAGTTTAACATTTGGCGTCTTCGATACTACTATTTTATATATTTATAGATAAGGAATATACTATACAGCTGAGAAAACTTAGGTCCTGCCAATTTTCCAAGATCATTTAATGAGTAATGAGCCAAGAGTTTTAACTAATTAACTAATATGGTCAAGAGTTAAACTCTAACATTCTGGTCCCAAATCTATTTCTCTTTCTATTATCCCATGTCCTGGTTATGTGACTTTTATGCAGATTTTATTTAAATGAATAACTTGTTGCCCTGCATCGTTGCTCTTTTAATGTGTGTGGCAAGTTTGAATGAGCATCTCTTACCAGAGCTGGTTACTCTACGTGGTGTGTGAAGGCTGCCTTGCTCAGTCTTCTCCGCTAGTAACTTTGGGAACCTGGCAGGCGGTCGAGTCTTTGTGTCTTCTCAGCCTCTTGTGTTTGGACAGTGTCTGAATGTATGAGAACTGTGTGTCTAGTGGGAGCTATGACTTCCAGAAAAAAGGTCTTATCAATGTCAACACAAAAGGGGGTGACTTTTCAACAAACACTAGAACAGCTTTATCAAAATGAGTATTTTACTTTTGAATGGTTGTGTTGACAGGGCATCTAATTCAGTTGCTTTCTAGTGATGTCTCATTTTTATGCAAAACAGTAAGGTCCCCTTCCTTGCCAGGATTGGCTCTGAAATCTTTTTCCTTATTACTTGAGGGCCTGAGCTCCTTCCGGGCAGCTGAACCTTCTCCTACTGGGTCCTCAATATGCAGCTGGGAGCCGGGTCTCTCTACCCTGGTCAGACAGTGTTTGCAGAGAACTGAACCAGAACTCATTTTCCAGAACAATCTGGTCACTGCAGGGTAGACTGGTACAGACATCCCACCCCCTTGGTCCCAGGTCTGGGCAGGAAAGCTTGGCCCAAACCATCTAGGATACCCGGCCGCTCCCATAGGCTCACTGGTCACCCTCTCCCATTTCATCCTGGCCTATATTTTCTCTTTCCCCCATTTCTTCCAGCGCTAACCCCACCCTGAGTGCCACCTGCGCCAGCTCCCCCTTGCTGACTGGTGCCCTCATCTCAAAGGCCAGCATAGTTTTTCCTCCTCTCCTTGTCCTATGCCACCCCCAGATAGCTCACTGGGGGGGGGGTGCTGGTCACAGGGAACCTGAGACTGGAGCTTTTTCCTCTCTACTCACCCACTGGTATTTCAGAACCTAGGTGGCCAGGGGTTAAGGAAGAACCTCTTGTCTCCATGCCCAAGAGGAAGAGTCAGAAAATCATCTAAACCTTTTTTTAGAAAATATTTTTAAAGATTTATTTTTATTTATTTATGCATACGAGAACTGGGGTATAGGCCAGCGGTGTGGGGGTGAGAGGATTCACCAGAGACAGGATGGGGAGCAAAACAGGCAGATTGACTGAAATACACTGCTGAGGGGAGCAGCGGATGAGACAGGAGAGGTCTGCTGTGCCATGTGCGTAGCTCCCTGGTTTGGGATATAACTCGTGACTCAGTGACTGCGGATGGCTTGATAGTGCTGAGACTTTAACCCCTGCGCCACCAAAGAGGCCTCAAATCATCTAAACCTTAATTGTGATGAGGACAGCCTCAGAAAGAGTCCAGCCAGCCCGTAATTCATATGTCCTTTCAGAATCCCTATTGCATTGCGTGTTATTCACCAGCCCATCCTTAGCTATTCTCATCAGAATCTGAAAGGAAAATACCAGGAGTGTGAGTAAACTTCCTTTAAACTGAAGGAAAAAGAATGCTCCTTCCTCTTGGTGTCTGGCCTCATGTGAAAGAATGTGAATGAGTCTTGTTCCAGTCTCAAGAGAAACAGATGTCGAGGCCACCCCACGTTCAGAATGGCCCCCACCTGGCATTACCTTGCTCTCCTTGTGTGATGGAGGGTCTGCAGGCCAGGAATCTAGAGATACGATCCTGTCGCTTAAGCCCTTGGGAGACTGAGCATTACCTGCTTATGTGTCAGTAAATGCTAATTACTAACGTCTTCAGCCTTAATGCTCATTTCCACCACCATCTATTAAATCAGCCCAACCCTGTGCCCCAGACTTGCATTAAGAGACTTAACCTTCCTTTCCTCTATCCCACTGCCAGGATAACCCTCACTCTCAAAGCAGCATGTGGCCTTGAGCCTTTCTGGTATGTGTGGGTGTCACCTGTCTCACTAGACCATGAGCCTCCCCCTACCCCCTGTCTCCCCCAACCCGGGACACTGATCATGTCCACTTTCTTCTGTCTCCTCACCATGCCTGACCCCAAGGGCTTCACACACTGTGGTGCACAAACAATTTTTAGAAAGAAGTCTTCTAGGTCAGGGTCTTTTGCCTACAGTACAAGCTTTCAGAGGCTAGATGGCACTGTTGCCAGAGCCAAGTCAGGTGTGTTCCGAAACAGCGCTGAGGAGGGAAGAGCAAGTAGAGGAGGGGCCTGGAACCTTTGCTTACTGGTTTGATTCAGACACTCTGCTGAAGTGTGGCGGATTCCAGTCTTTCCGTTAGAAGATGCTTTGCTATTTTCACCCATCTTCATAAACATGGCTTCACATGGTTGTCTCCACGGCTAAGGTAGCAGACAGGGCACTGAGTTTTAAGTGTATAGAACTAAAAAGTGCAGAGGAATCAAGTGCTTGAACTAAAGTGATAAAGAATTGGAAGAGATTTCTTTCCCTACCAACCTTATTTCTATCCCCATCACCGTGCCGAATGAGGGTCCTCAGAGGATGCTGAAGGGGCTGTGGTCGGTGATATGGTTGTCCCAGGAGGGTGGTCTGGATGAACTGTACTGTCTGAGGAGGGAACAGGGGATTCTCAGCCAGAATGCCTGAGAGGCATCAGTCTGTCAATGGCACTTGGAAATGTCTGCTCTGTGACCAGGGCGAGCACAGTCACCTTGTGGGAAACAAATGACATCACAGAGAGTTCTTTGATGAACAAACCTTGTGGGTAATTTATACACATATTAGGAACTATGGCTGCTGGTGAAGGATGCTCTCCTGGGGGCAAGTTGTATGTCACCTCACCATGGCTTTACCTGGTTCATGTGTTTCTCGTGAAAACAGAACAAATGCTTCCATCCTGTGTGGTGGGCATCACGGTGTCATGCATGTGCCTAGTGTGCCTGTTTGATGGATGAAGAACTCGTGTGTCAGAAATGCAAGGGCCACCTCCAAGGTCCCACGACTGATAAGTGACCGAGCCTCTCAGTCAGGCTGAAATCAAATCTTGATCTTTTTCACCGTAGTTCTCCCAGGCCATGTCAGTTCATCTAGAATCACAAAAGTAGGAGGAGGGGTATTGTTGATATGGACGTAAGGTGTCAGAGGCTAGAAAAGTATCTGTGTGTGTTGGAATAAGTCACATAAGGTACGCAAATTTATGCAAATGAAGAGAAAACAAATATCTGTGATTTGTGCCTTCTGATTGTCTCTGCTCTGCTCTTTCTCCCCAGGATGATGATGAAGATAAGCTGAACTGGAAAGATCGATTCCCAGGTTACTTGATGAACTTTGCCTCCATCCTGTTCATGGTAATTTCCTCTCGGGAACACCCGCATGCGACATATGCATATAGGTCCTGCTGTGTGAATGTGTGGGTGTATTATTTTGTTCTCTGTGGAAAATGAGGGGTGAATAAGGATGAAGGCACAGTCCTATAGCGAGGGGTTGGAGCTTATCTAAAAGTGAGGCCACTACTGCTGTCATCCATCTTGAAAAGGGGAAGGTTCCCTGTTCCCTCAGATAGAAAACTGGACCTGGGGGTGGGTCTTCATTGGCTGTCGACAGGACTTCTCTCTTCTAGGTAGAAGAGGGAGCCTAGAAAGGGTTCTGTCTTCCCAGCCTTGACCACACAGCTTTGATGCTGGTGGTTGTTAAGATGGTGCCTTCCACATTGAGACAGGCCAAGGCCTGGGAAGACGTCACCCAGGTAAGATGGCTGTAGAATTGTGGCAGCCTATTTGGACTGTGGACTGGTTCTCTCTCATGGGTGGTGAAATAAACTAGTGTCTGGAAGCCACAGGAGGCAGCCATCTTGGGCTCTGTAAACTGATTCTTTAGTTTCCCCAGTGCTCTGTTTATTTCCCTGGGTTTTGGGAGGGCCTCTTTGAAAGCTCTACATAGTCTCAATTGCATCAGGGAGGGCAAAGAAGGGGAGAGTGATTCCTACTGGAGTCAGATCAATAAAGTGGAAGCAGGCCATTATTAGGCACCTTGGTAGATAAGACTCCAGTACCAGAAGTAAGAAGACCTGGGGGAGATGAGACTCAGAGAAATGAACTTGGGTCTGTAAGACAACTTTCCCCTCCCTTATGGATAGATGCCTTCCAGTATTCCAGACTGGAGTTCTGGAACTCCTGTATCACTGCGACTTTAAAAAATCTCTGGCAAACGATGGCAGGCAACTCCTCAAAACTTTCTAAGCGCTTCTCATACAGCATGGAAGCTGATAGCCTTACACTGCAGGGCTGACCAGTCTAGTGTCCTCTCTATCCCCCAGCTCCCTGCCAGCTCTCCCTCTTGCTCATTCTGCTCCAGCCTCCCTCCCCCTGAAGCTCTTCCTCTTGTTTCTCCCTTTAGGTCCTGCTCACCTCGGCCTTTCTCAATAATCCAAATTGCAACATCCCCTATGCCCTGCATTGTTTTGTTTCTATATTCATCATTACCGATAGGCTGTGTAATTTGCCTATTTATTTGGATTGTCCATCCCTCGGTCAACTCCCTCACTCCCTCGAGCAGAAATGTGTGTGTGTTTTGCTCCCTACTGTATCCTTGACACCTTGACCTGGGACTGGCACACAGTAGGTGCTCAAGACATATTTTGTGAATAACTAAGAACATAAATGAATGAAGCAGATGTCAGAGACACTTTTATTATGTTAATGATAAAATCGTTACTGCATGTATTTTTAGACTGATCTACTAGCATGTGGCCTGGCCTAGAACGGACACTTGCCATTGGTTCAGCAGAGATTGCTCTGCCTTGTGTATTTCTAGCTCCTCCTCCTCCTCATCCCTCTGAGTCTCTCCCATAGTTGTGAAACTGCCCCAAAGCTGACTCCACAGAGTTTTCTCTAAGTCATCACCTCTGCACCCTGCTCAGAGCTTACCAGAAGCTCATAAACTGCAGCTGTGACTCTGTCCAGCTGCTACCGGGCTCACCCTTGATGTCCAAGTGCCTGGGCTTTGTCAGCTCAGTGTCAGAATGCAGGTCCTGGGGGCCCAGGTCAGGCCAGCTCTTTCCAGTCTCTCTCATAGTGTCAAATAGGACTCTGGACTCTCTGGCCGGGCTGATACTGAAATTTGCTTTGAAAGTCAAACTATGGGATTAAAGCACCAACAGCAACAAGGGTCACATGTGACCGTGTGCTGGGAATTGGGATTGCCGAGTGCTGAGGATCAGCAAGTCTTGAACAAAAAGTTGTACACAGGAGGAACCTCCATGAAATGGCCTGAGGCATGGAATGCAGTGAAAGACCCAGCCCCACTTCTGGCCTAGTTGGGGGAGATCCATCACAAAACAGAGCAGCACAATAAGTGGTCAGAAAATCAATAATGCGGCCACGGTGGTGAAAAAGTACTGGACTTGGTGCCAGACCTGAATTCTAATGTCAGAATGGGTTCACACACTTGGGAGTCATAACAGAGGGTCCAAATTGTGGACCATCACTAAATGGCATCCACAAAAAGCATGTCTCACATGGGTGTTATAAGGACTAGTGCCAATGGACATAGGCATGAGTAACGACCAGGCGAGGGCACACATGCATCGCTGTCATTGGTGATGACAGCCCCACCATCATCCTCTCCAGAGAGCCTCCACATAGCCTCCAGACAGTGGACCAATCATATGCTTGCTTCCTGGGCCTCAATTCCCAACATGTCAGATCAGAGACTGAACATAGATGATTCCTAAATGCTAGGAGATCAGGGTTCTAGTCCATGCCGATGACCTTGAACCAGTAACTTCATGTTCTGTGTCTGTGTCCTCCTCTGCAAAATCTCGTTGGGACTGCATTGGCTCTGAAACTTCCAGCTTGGAAGCTGTGAGTCTTGAGGTGCTTATGGGAAACCCAGGAGGACAGGGTCCAGACATGATTTCCATCCTGGATGGGAAATGAAGAGCAGTGACGTTAAGAGCATAAAGAACAGCATTAGAGGGCTGGGGAGGGGTGGGGCGGAGATGGGCCCTGTGGAATGGAGGGCAGGAAAAGGACATTCCTAAGTGAGTAGAATTCTGAAATTTTGAAATTCTGAAATTCTGAAATTCTGAAATTTCAACTTGAATGACAATCATGCTAAAAGGCACATTCCAAGTCAGAATGTCCGGAGTAGTGTTGGGGGTCCTGTGTGCTTATCAAGCTCCCAGCTGATGTAGCAGCCCATGGATCAGACTTTGACTAGCAAGTGTTCTTCCTTCCCCAGTTCAGCAGCTGGCCTCTTAGAGGATACTAGAAGGTCACCTCCTCATGTTCCTCCAAGCCCCACCCCAAGAGCCTCAAGCGAACTATCTCTTTGCCATCATTGTTTTCTCCCCAATCCCAACTCCAAAAACACATACACGTGTGCACGCATGCACACACACACACACACACACACACACACTCACACTCACTCTTAGATGCCCTGGCCTCCCCCACCTCATCAATACTTGCATCACTGACCTTCACTGCAAAAGTGATTTTGGGGGAAAAGAATCTCACACCACATTTTCCAGGCCCTTACTGTCTGGCAGTGACAATCCCAGAGGCACGGGAAGTGAAAATGTCTGCATTGTTGGCGAGGGGTGATGTCATGTCCAGGCTTCCCCACTTCCATGGTAGTCCTTCCTCCCCAGCACGGGAGGCTGGCGTTTCTGCTGCTCCCACCCCCACCCTGCGTCAGAGGAGGGGCCTCCCACAAGTGCTTTTTCCATCTAACCTCTTCTCCACCCTGACACACAAGCATGCACACACATACACACACACACACACAAACTACCCAGAGAACGCTGCCTCCCTGTCTTTGTAACCAGGGGCTTCTTTTTCATACCATGGCCACAGGACAAACTCTAATATTTGTAAAGCACATGGGGATAAACAGCTGAGGCTGCCCCCAGCACCCCAAGCTGCAGCTCTCCCAGGCACCCCGGCCAGAGGTCTGAAGACACACCTGCAACTCATTCCCTATTCGCAGCCCACCAGAGTGTCATTCACACAGCTTGCAAAGCACTGCCCAAGCCAGAGCCCCTCCCCCCCCCACCTCCCTCCCGCCTCCTGTCCCCTCCAGGGAGGCAATGTGCAGTCCAGGACACTTTACTTTTTTCAGAGGAATTCTTTCTACCTGTCCCTTTATCTCCCCACATTTTCCTTCCACCCTCTACAGCCAGTACCCTCATCCCCTGCCCCCAGAGGAAATAGAACCTGAACAGCCTGCTTTGCAGAAAGAATCCTCAGAAAGACTTCACTTGACTGAGACAAATTAGAATTTTTCTCTGAGCAGGTTTTCCACCTGGCAGCAACTCGCTCTCTGCCCCCAGCCCCTCTGAGAGGCTCCCTCACTCCTGGCTCAGGGGCACGTTCTTCTGCCAGCACCACGTGCTTCATGGAAGTGGCCTTTCCGTGGCTGTGGTGCGGGAGGCGGGGGGTGGGGGGGGTAGAGGAAGAGGGAGGGGCTGTTGGGCTGATTTGGGAAAGAGCCTTATTATTCTTAGGTTTTAGAGAGAGGAAATGGGGGGCCCTTAGAAGGTCAAGTGGCTGGTAAGCTTTCCTTTTAAACGAGGCAGCCAGAGATTTCTATACCAAAGGAGAAATCTGAGTCCTCATTCAAACTGCCTGGTGGAGAAATTTTAGAGTGATATTGTGTTCACCTAAGACTGAGAGTCTACAGGCCTTCCTCCTGGCTTCTCTCCATTTTTCCTCCTTTGGGCAGCCTTCCTGAGCCCTCACCATCAAGCTCTAACTCATCCCCTCTCAGCTCAAACACCTTCAGCGGCTCCTGCTTCCTTGTGTGGAAGGCCCAGCTTAAATCCCACTTGCTCTGCACACTGTTCCCTGACTGCACACGTCTACTTGCTCCTCTGAGCTCTCAATGCCTCTAGCACCCCACTTTTCATTTAGCCCTTATGAGTGCCTTCTTGGTATTATTTACTAGGGTTTAATAGGAGTTCATCTTAGCTCCACAGTAGGGGGAAGCCCTCTAATGAAAGAAATCACAACATGTGTGTTGTATGCTGCAGGCGTCTTCATTATGTGTGTGTGTGTGTGTGTTTATTGTAGGCCATTTGGAATCTGATAAAAGTGGCAGGCATTGCCCCCTGGAGAATGCACCTGCATTCAGAATTTGCAGAGTTGTTCAGAGGGTTTGCAGTTCCCTTTTTGACCACCAGTGGACTCCAGATGAGTAACACCTGACGTAGCAAATAGTACTGTTGGCCAAGCAAACAAAAGGTGCTCCATGATTGCCTGCTGAAGTGTGCCCATGTGTTTCACCTGAACAGATTGCCCTGACGTTCTCCATCGTCTTTGGGGTCATCGTGTATCGGATCACAACTAAAGCTGCACTGTCTCTCAACAAGGCCACCCGCTCCAATGTCCGGGTGACGGTGACTGCAACAGCGGTCATCATCAACCTCGTAGTCATCCTCATCCTGGACGAGATCTATGGCGCCGTGGCCAAGTGGCTCACCAAAATCGGTACTGTCTTCCCAGACCCCATGTTTGCCCTCACCCCCTCTTGAGCTTGGTCAACTCAGTGTGTGCGTGGTCTTTGGAGGTAATGACCCAAAGGGGTGGGAACAAGATGGCTGGAATGGTGCATCTGAACTGGAGCAGTGAGGACGTGCAGTGGTTACATACTTGGAGGGCCTGCCTGGGACACCCCCTGCAGACAGAGCTCCTTCCTGTACCCCATCGGCGGCGGTCTTCTGGCTCACTCCATTGCTTCGCTGTCCCCTAACATCAGCCAGGGGGCTGTTTGTTCACCCCAGAACAGGAGAGACTCGACACTTCCTGTTCCAGTGTGCAGAACCGAAGCTCTCATTTTCCCAGCACCATTCATAAAGTGGAGAAAGGCTCTTGATACTTGAGCCCAAGAGGGTCTTATCTATCCCCGTATTGTCAGAGGCCCCAGAAAATCCACACATTCCCCACGCACTGAGCAGACTTCAAAGAGGCATATCAGACTTCCCAAGCTCTAAGCCAGTGAGGAAAATGCAGTGTCCTCAGCATTCAGACATGTCATTTGAGCCGAAGCCTGCTGTTGCCCAAGTGCCCCTTTTTGGCACTTGTGCCGATTAGACGGGCGGGGGGCGGGGGGCAGAAAGTCAGACCCTTCCCTCGTCAGATTTTCTCTGGGTGGCCTCCATGCACCCCTCTCTCTCTGTCTGACTGCCAGGCTCGGAGTCTCTGACTCTCATGGACCTTGGACATGTTGAATTAAGGATATGAGGTCTTCCCTTTCCTGGCCAGGAATCCAGGGACTCTTTTAGCACCTTCCCCTGTTGGCCTCCACCCGCAGCAGCCCTGACCTGTGTCTCTGTGTCGACAGAGGCTATTTACCATCTAGACGGCAGTTCTGCTCTCCTCACATATTTGTGAGTGTTATCTGAATTCCCGAGTCAAAAACCTTTTGAGATAACAAGCAGGGAATCCTAATTCAGTGTATTGAGTGGTAGACCGCGGGAGCCTATAGAAGTGAAAGGAAGAGCTTCCAGCACTGTGGGGCCTGGGGGAGGTTTTGGAGGCTCAGAGCTGAGTGACCAGACAGGTGAGGGTGCAAGAGGTGGGAACGAATGGACAACCAGGAGTTCGCCCTCCCTCCTCCCATAGTCATGTCTGTGTCTGGCTGCTGTCCCAGCCTAATGGCCCTGCCCTGGTCTCTAGCCTCTCTCTGTGGGCTCGGAAATTATCTTGGAAATCCCTGCGCAGTCAGCTTCTCTCAAACAGTGGGTTTGGGGACACCGTTTGCAGTCAGCCCTCGCAGAGAGCTGCTTCTTGAGATCAGGTATAAATAGCACTCGAGGTTCTCATCCACCTTCTCCCCCCGGCCCTCCTCCACCGCAGCCCACCCACTCAACTCACAGTCTCCCCAGAGTCACCGTGTGTTGCCCCCGCCCCATGTCTTGCTCAGCCTGCTGTAACTGCTGGAGCACCCCCAGCGACCTCCCCTTCAGAGAGGGCCTCGCCAGGCCTGCCTCCTCTCTGAATGCTTTTCTGGACACTCAGCCCTCAGGGAGTGCCCCCCACTTGTTTCTGAATATCTTGGGTAGAGAGTTCACTGTTGTCCACTCTCAGAGTTTGAGTGAGCCCCTGATTGTGCTAGGCATGGTGCTGGGGCAGCTGGGCACAGGGAAGACAGGCCCCTGTCCTCACCATTTGCAGCAGAGGAAGGGAGAGAGGGACAGTGACCTGCCCATCATGCAGGGTGAGAAAGCAAACAGGGTGATGGGGTAGTGGTTTGGGGTCATGCAGTTTGGACCAGCTGCTTGGGAAGGGCCTATGAGGGAGTAACATCAGAGCTGAGCCCTAAGCTCCAGAGGTCTGGAGGGGGGCTCTAGGAAGAGGCGCAGCAAAGGCAGGGCTGCAGGCAGGACAGTGTGGAGCATGTCCCTCCACTGGCCGCAAGTTCAGCTCTCACCATCTCATATTCTGGCATCTGCATGTGTTTCCTTGGCTTTGGAATGGAGGGTGCTGATCTGACGCTCTCGCTTGTGCAGCACGGGGTCGTTTGTTTGCTCTGGCCCACTCTGCATGCCCATGGTGACAGGGCAGGGTCTGTGCCTCACACATGCTCCAGGGCCCAGGGTGACAGAGACTGTGTGGATGGCATGTCCGAGAGGGAGGGCTGCAGTGAGCCACGGGGCCCTGAATTGGTTCAGACTGGAGGTGGCAGGTGTCACCGGTGCTCACAGCACACAGGCCAGGACAACCTAATAAAGAAGAGCTTAGGGAACCTGCCAAGGCCTGGATGCCGTGTGGATAGGGGAAGTCTGTGACTTGCTCCAGCCAGGTTCCAGTGTCCTGGAGAATAGCTCCTTTGTCTCACGTGCCTTTTCATCTGCCCGCACGCCTGCCTCCAGCAGACCTCAGCGCACCTTGGGCAATGAGCTCTTGGTGAAATACATCTCTCTTCATTCACATGGACAGAACATGCTTTTCCAGAAAGGCCCGTAGGTGAGGGATCCTGTAAGCCAAGGTTGTAGTGAGAATTTGTTAATCAGCCTTTCTACACTGCCTGCTTATGAGAGGATTTGTGGGCATACTGAGTTGCCACAGGTCAGTGGCTGAGAGGTGCCACAGAGGAGGCCTGAACTGTCACTGGTGACACAGAGCACATACAGAAAATAGGCTACACAAACAGGGGAGGACAGCAGACTTGCAGGCAAAGGGGAGACTTCAGAGTCCCCAGGGCCTCTGGGGGGACATGGAGCATGGATCGTGCTACCTCATGGAACAAGGACCCTGTCAGCATGGGGACTGCCTTTGCCATTCTCACGCTGCATCTAATACCCGCCTGGCATCCTGCCCCAGACCCCCTGATTGATGAGGAGGCTGAGAGTATGCGCTTTGCTCACCAGGTGCAAACAGCTGGTGTAAACAACCCCAATAAGTTCACAAGTGTTTCCCATAAAGCCGGGTGATGGAAGAATGACAGATTTCCTAGGAGCATCTCTCCACGGGCCCCGGCATCCGGTCTGTTTGAGGTCCATTCTCCACAGATACTTATGACAAAAGACAGAATTTGTTAATTGCCTCGAGAGTGGTGAACTCAGCAGTGGTAGATGAAGACATCTGATAATACTGATAGTCTGGGCTTGGGCTGAAGACATGCCATAATCTGGAGGCTCTGCAGTGCTAGTAAGGCAGAGACTGAATGCAAGCCTATGGTTGGCTGGGGGGTTGCTAGAGAAATGAATGAGGCGCTATAGCCTGATGGACCGAGCCGTGCTGTGCAGAGTGTGTAGCCTGGGTCAGATCAGCAGGCACCAATAAAAAGCTTGTGAGGATCCCAGTGGATGGGTGAGGCTGTCTGTATCCCAGTCATCTGTTTACTCCTGAAGGAGTCCCAGGAATAGTTATAGGGAAAGGACCCAGTTCCTGAGATAGGACCCCAAGCACCCAGACCACAGGTCAGGGCTCAGCAGCACAGGAGGCCAGGCGACAGTGTCACCATGCCACCCAGCTCAAGGTGTGTCCTTATCTAGTCTGTTCCAGCTGCTGTGACAAATGACCACAGGCTGGGGTCTGGTCAATAGCAGCAATTTATTGCTTACAGCTCTGGAGGCTGGAAAGCCAAGATCAGGGTGCAGAAGGGTTGGGTGAGGGCCTCTTCTAGGTCACAAACTTCCTGCTGTAGCTTTGTGGTAGAAGAGACCAGACACGAAGGGTCTCCCTGGAGATTTTTTTTAGGGGCACTAGTTCCAGTCACAGGGCTCTACCCTTGTGACCAAAGCATCTCCCAAAGCCCTGCCTCCTCACACCATCACATTTGGCATTAGGCTTACAACATTCATTGGTCGATGAGCTAATGGTGAAATATATATCTCTTCATTCACATGTTCAATAAATTTGGGGAGGACCACTCAGATCATAGCAACTTTATCCTAGGAGAAAGGCAATGAGCTTCTGAGCCCACACATTGGGAAGTGGGGCTGCTCATGCTCCTGAAAATGTAGGGTCTTATGATGACCCAGTAGACATGGTGGTGGGGCCTGGAAGAAGAAGGCCTGTCCCAACTCCAGCTGTGTGGGGTTCTAGCTGGAGGCACTAGGGGGAGGCAAGCTAGACACCAGGCTTCTAGGCTGCATAGTCCAGATCCCATCAGCTTCATTCTGTAACTCTCCTTTCACTGTCACCTCTTCTTTTCAAAGCCACATGCTCAGTGTTGGGGACAACGAGGACGTGTGTGGTTCATCCTTCACTCCCTATTAAACCTCTCTGAATCACGGGGCTGGGTTTGTGGAAGGCCCTTGAAAAATGTCAAATCAGAACTTGACACATTTGACACTCCAGTTCTTAGGAAAATGGCTGTATTTGTGAGCTGTTTAAATATTACTGATACCCTTTGCCTGAGTGTTGCTGCCCCTTATGTTACTGAAGTGGGGCCGGGGAAGGGATCTGATTTTTAGTGAATGCCTGGTAGGCATCAAGTAGATATTGTTCCACATAATTTTCAGAATGGTGCTGGAGTTGATCATTTCTTTCATTTTAATTATGAAAAGATTGAGGGTTAGAAACTTGACCAAGGCACATGGTTAATAGTGGTGTGCACGAACATGTGTGCATGGATATTCACACACACATACCTGTGTCAAGTATGAAACATTGGATATTTATTCCTCAAACAACACCAAGGGTGTAGGTAGACTTAACACTCCCATTTTAGAGATGAGAACACTGATATACAATGAGGTAGCTAAGAGGCTGGGTTATATAGCCAGTAAATAGTGAGTGTGGCCTTACTGTCTTAGCTAAGACTATTACCCTCTACTGCCTCGTAGTATGTATCTGTTTTTGTTGCCCAGGAAATTTGTTGGGAAAGCAAAAGCAAACACACCAGAGGCTCCAGAAGATTCAAAATTCAATGCATCCACCTTGTGATAACATGTGGGGGTCTCTGGGGACCAGTGGGGACACTCAGTGGGCCAGCCTCTCGGAGCACAGTCCCCCGCCTCCTAGGTATATGTACACGAGGAAGCCCCCTTAGGTTCACAGAGTTGGGGGTTCACATGCTTTATTAAACTTAAAAAAAAAAAGAAAAAAGAAAAATTGCTAAAGAAAATGGAAATGCCCCTAGGAATCTTGAGTTTAAAATTTTGCACCAGTCTGTGCCATCCTCAGCACAGGCAATGCATGGACTCTAGAGAGAAAGGAAGTGCACCCCACTTGTTTGGATCTGGAGGGAAATCTTGCTGTGCAAGGCTGCTGGGACATCAAAAATTCTTTAACATTTTGGGTATATGTGGATGGATCCAATTTTCCACCAAATGTGGACAGCGTGTGTGTGGAGAATACCGGGCAAAGAGCTGGCTTTGTTATTGGCTGGGAGTCCCGCGATGAGGACTGGGCCTCCACTGTGTCCTGAGCCTGTTCAGAAACGCATGTCCAGAGGAGGATGCATGTGGATGTATGCATGGCGGTGTGAGGATGCATGTGGGTGTGTGCAGATGCATAGATGTGTGTGGATGCGTGCAGACATGTATGGTTGCATGTACAGGCCTGTGGGCTGGGCTAGGCCTGTGCCTTCCTGGGGGAGAAGAACACAGTGCTGGTGATTTGGAATCTGGCCTGAGAGTAGATCTGCTGGGCTGTGTTCCTTCTCTGCCATGGCTCCTGACTCCGTGGGTGGCCTCGGCAATTCGGGAGGAAGAACCTCCTGCCTGTCGCATCTGTGAGGCTGGGGGGAAGGGTGTGGCTGGGGTAGCTTCCACCATTGTCTGAGGACCCCCTCAGTGTTGTTGACTGAAAGCGTTCTAAAGTCTGGGAAGGAAGAAGGATGATGGGAGGCTACTATGAATAATAAAAAAGACATGATTATGGTTAGAACCAAGTGTGTGGAACAATTCATTCCAGCTATTCCAGCTATTATTAGTAAGAGTGCTACTTAGAATAGTGTAAGTAAAAATTCTTTCCCAAACTCGAGCTATAGCTACCAACATGTCTTTCATTTTTTCCAGTTAATCACTGAAGCACTCTCCTGTTAGCAGAAAGTCCAACATAGTCCTCTCTCTTTGAATTTCCTAAGAACCCAGAAACTTAAACCATCCAAAGGTGAAGGAGAAGAGGTTGTACTGGCTACTCTTTGGTGCCACCTTACCTCTCCAGATCCCACGACAACCCTCCTCTACCATGTGCTGCCCCGGCTGCCAGTGTGCTGTGTCTCCAGACTCCCTACGCTGGCTGCTGATGGGTTTGGTGAATAGGAAGCTAAGTGCTCTGAATTTGTCTCTCTGTTTCTACTTCTGTCTCCCGTTCTACCCCCACCCTGCACAGTTCATTTCCTGTGATCCTTTTAACTTTTAATACCACAATAGGCTTCCCTACTCAAAACCCTAAGATGACTTTCCGCTGGGTTTCCAGTAATGTCTAAAGTTCTTCCTGTGGCCTGCAGATCCTGCTAATCAGCCCCTGCCTTCCTCTCCAATTTGCTGCCTGATATTTTCTGCTGCTCAGAATGCTCTATCTATCTAGCTATCCGTCCATCCGTCCATCTACCCACCCACCTATCCACTCGTCTCCTCTCTCTCCATCTGTTTCCTATCTGTCTGTCTATCTATCTATCTTGGCCCCCCTCCATTCTCGGTGCCCAGCGCCTGGCACTTCAGGGGCACTTTGTAGATGTTTGTTGAATAAAAAACATAATCATTGAACAGGTCAACACATCCTCTTGAGGATGCCTTCCCCTGGGGACATGCAGGGGTGGGCTACATTCCTGCCCCGGGGGCTTGGTCTCCAGATGCTCTCATCCTGTTTAGCTGCTTTTTCCCTTAAAATGAGATGCCCTGGGGTTTTGTTCAACACCTTGAACTAAGCTATTGGCCACACTGGAGGTTTCAGGGAGCCTTTGGCAACTAGTCCTCATTTTGACTCTATGGTTAGGGCCCTTTGTGCTAAGAAGCTCTGGGGCTACAAGAGCAACCCAGGAACACTGATCCTTATCTAAAGTTCTGGGGTCTCAGCTCACCTGTGCAATGCACTGGCTGCCTTATTACCCAGCTGGCTGGTCTCTCCTAGGATGATTCCCACCCCCTGCCCCCGCCCACCAAGGCACAAACAAGGCAACTGAATCCCTCAGGGGACAAAGACAGCCCCCTCCACACCCCAGTACACACATACAAGTGCAGGGAAGACCAGATGGCTGTTTGCAAAGGTTTCGTCTGCCCTGGGGGAGAGGCAGGCAGAGAAGCAGACACCTGTGCTCTCCCACTCGGCCGCAGGTTCAGGCCCCGTCCTGCTGCCCGGGCAGTGCCAGGCTGCTGTGGCTTGCACTGTACACCTGGACAGCCCCTCCTCTTGTCTCATGGCCGCCATTCTCTCTCTGCTGCCTGGGAGGTTAGAGACACAGGTTCAGAGGAGCTGCTTTCCTCAGGTTCCGAGCCTATAGCTGGCATCCTCCGCTGGCCACGCCGCTTCTCTGTGATTGGATGGAGCTCTGGGGACTCTGCGTTCTGAGCTGGCCCCTGGGACTCACTTGGGCTTTCAGACTAATTATTTTCCAAGGCAGTTTACAGCTGGGTCATTTGTACTCATAATTTTTCATGACATAATGCACCAGAGATTTAACCCTTAAAAGAAAGGGGGGGCGGGTAATGCCTCTGCAAAGGAATTCTATCTAACTGGCCTTCCTGGGCTGAGTTAGATTCTGCTCTCTGGAAATCTGCTCCACCAGGTCAGGAGTGGGTGACATTCTCAGATGACCCCTAATCAGCCTGGGAGAAGAGGGACTTGAGGAACAGATGAGTGATGGAGGGGGTGCCTTCTAGCTATTGACACTTTGCACTGACTCTCCTCCTTCATAGCCTGTCACCTTTGACCTCTAAAGACACTTGGTTTGGAGTTTTAGGAAGGGCAAGTCTAGACCATTTTCTCATGGGGCTCAGATTCAGACCCCTGTGCCTTGCGAGAGGGTCCTGCCTCATGGCCGGAGGTGCAGATCACCACCCCATCCCAAGTGGACCCTGGGACACCTTGTTCCCTTTCTTCTTTGTCCCACAATCTGTCCCAGGCAGGCAAGGCTCCTCGTATTGGCTGTTGAAAGAGATCCAGAAGCCCACAGGAACTCCAGGGCTATGACACCCGTCCCCTGCCAGCCTCTCCCTCCCTGTGAGATGTTCCCCAAGGTCCTCCTCCTCCAGAAGGCTCCGCAGAGTACATGACTGGATTGACGCTCTTCTCTGAGGTGGGGGCACCCAGCTGATTTAGTGGCCTTTCAAGTGGATTTGGATTGTTTATTGGAAATGCCCATTATTTATGGTGGCTCATGGCCCTAAAAGCATAGGCACAGGCTGTTTTTAGGAAAAAACCCTAATAAATAACAAGCAGGCCTGTAATTTATCAATATGGAGGTGGGAGCCAATGCTCACTTCCAGTGAGAGCAGAGAGCTCTAAAAAGACCAGATCCTCCTTCCAGAGAACTTGGAGGAAATTCCTGTCAGGATTGTGAGATCTGAGTACAAAGGGTTCAAAGGAGATTATAAAAGAAAATCAAAGACAGGTGCCCTTCCATACTCCATCTTGCACACCCCCCCTTTTCTGGCTGAATCTACAAGGAACGTGTTCCAAATTGTCAGGCCCTTAGACCTGATTACTTGTATTTAAGGAGATATCAGTTTTAATTTTCTTATCTCCCCAAAATTTAAGTGAGAGACAAAATGGAGTTAAGTCACCGTGGAATTGGCTGCCCTGGACATACTGGTCTTGGGTTCAAATTTCTATTAAGAAATTCTCCCTCTCTCTTTCTCCACTTTCTCCCGTTCCGACTTCCTTCTCCGCCTTCCCTCCTCTCTCTCGGTCTTTGCCCAGTCTCTCTGATTTGTAAGCTGGTTACAGAAGCTGCCACAGGCAGTCTCTGTTCATGCTTCTGTGTCCATCTCGCAGCATATCCCCCCCCCCAAGAACAAATCCAGAATTTTCCAACCACTGGGAAGGAGAGCAGATTCTAATGCATCGGCACTGAAGACTCGATGGAGGGGCAAATGAGGGGGTCCTGCTACCAGTTACACAGCAGAAATGAATGAAGTTTCCCTGGGCATCTGCACATGCGCGCGCGCACACACACACACGCACACACACACACTCATACACCCACACCCACACTCACACACACTCTCACACCCCCGCCCGCACATACTCCCACACACTTCTTTGGTGCCAGTTGCCCTGTCTCCGGCTCCACCCTACCCCTCCTGTCATGCTGACTGTTGACTTTGGCCCTTTCTAGGCCCTGAACTAACCCTGCTGCTCCTGGTTTTCATCTTCTGTAGGGAAATGTAGCTCTCTCTCAGCTGCTCCTCTTGTATCTTCATACCCCTATATCCTGCTCAGAAAACAGAGGCCCCGCCTTGCAATTTTCCCTCTTTGGAATGTGACAGGGGATTTTTAGTAAATGGCAAATATTTTTTCACTCTTTCACTTCCCGGCTGTGTGATCTTAGCTTTTGAAACCTCTCTGATCTCAGTATCTTTCATCTGCAACAGTGAGACGTGCTACCTCCCTCACATAGATAGGTGGGCATTAGACGCAGTACGTGCACCTGTGTGACGCTCCAGGTAGAGCAGATGGTACAGTGTGGCAGCCCCTTCCCCCTGGCCCTGCGGCCCCACCCCCCTTCCGAGGTCACTGTTGTGCTCTGTCCCTTGTGTTCTCTGCTGTGGGAGTGTGCCAGGCCTAGGCCAGCTGGAAGTGCCAGGGAGGCAAGTCTGGCCATGACCTTTGGCCACTGAGGGAGCGCTCTTGGGCTCCGAGGTGGGCCTCAGTATCTGAGAGGGTCCCTAGTGGAACTGAGCCCCAGTTGCCTGCACCACCAAAAACAGGACGCACCCACAGACTGGTCCCTCCCTTCTGTCTCACTACCTCCTCCCCTACCCAACCTCCCAGACAAACTACTTACTCCCAAATCCTTATCTTAGAGGGGAACTCAAATGGCACAGACAATCTATGGAAACTACAATCCAGCATGATCTGGATGTTGAAGGACACACAGGATGGGTGCATGAGGCGAGGGGACAGGGATTGTGGGAAAGAGAACAGAGTCCTTTGTCCACTTTTCCAATGTTTCTTATGAAAGCTCTGTGAGTCAGGGGAGCAGGAGGGTCTGCACCCAGTTTCAGCTGGACACAGAACTCCCGGGTCACCTGGCCTTGGCCCTTTGGCTCTGCGCTCAGCACTCTTTCAGGCCACAGGTACCAAGGCACATGTGCAGGCTTGGTGCTTTTCATCTGCCCTAGAAACTTCTTATCTTTGTCGAGCTATTGTCATGCTCCTTGGGGCTGCTTGGTGGGCTCCTTGGACCCACCATAAATAACAGAGATGTTCCTAATGGGAAATTCCAAGGATTTAGAGGTTCCTCCCAGGAACCAGGGACAGTGGCCCTGATTGTAAAATCACTTCTGATAAATGCTTTGTATGATCAGATCAGTTGGCTTCCTGCAAGGAGATTTTCCTATAGGTATCAACTATGTCAGGAAAGATTCCTGAGAACTAAAACCTATTGACCAGGCATAGAGAGTAAGAACTGTCATCAGCCACATTTGATAATTTCTTATAATTTCTTATATGTGCTTGTAACCCAAACCACTACACCCTCCCCAGGACCTCTGTTCTTCACTCAAATGAAATTATAGCAGCAAAGAGACTGTGCATATTAATAGTATATTCATTGCTGCTTTCTATCTAATTTAATATAAATAGTAATTTGCATTCAAATGATATTCAGTGGCACTCCCTCTTAGCACTGTGTGAGCTGTCCTCTGGAGAGTCCCGTGGGTCTTGAGTCTCTATGAGGTTTCTTCTCAGTAATTCTCAGGGTCCTCCTCAGGGAAATTCTCAGGGAAACTCAGTAGATTTCTCTGCTTGGACCTAGTAGAACACACTGACACTGGGACCCTGAGTTTGAGACATTAAACTCAGGCTGTGTTTGTTTCACTAATCTGATGATCCTTCATCACCTGAGCAGTGAACACAGGAGGTCTCAGCCAATCCAGAGGACGTATAAATGAATGTTGCCTGCTAAAATGAAGGAGGACAGAAAGAGGAACGATGCGCCGGTTCTCAAGACAAGTCTTTGCTGCCTCTTGACGCTAGTGGTTAACAAGCCTTTTTGTCAGGGACTTTTGTTGAAGTAAAGTCTTTGGAAGTGGCCTATACAGATAAAAACTGAATTTCCTCATGAATCAAGGTTGGTGGGAGGAAGCTCTGCCTGCTCAGACCTCCCTTTAAGGGGCCACTTGTGAAACCATGGCTGAGTGGATAACAGGCAGGGAGTCGAGGGAGAAAGGTGAGGTACCCTTCGCCTTCAGTGGTCTCCTATTTCCTGTTGAGTCCTTTGGCACCTTCCAGATGAAGTCAGTTCTAATATGCTAGAGAGCCAGCTCTCTTGGTTTCCACTTGGAAGGCATAACCTGAGGGACATGAGCTCATGTTGAAGAGTCAGAATTCTGGTGAGGTGAGAAATCTGTCTCTCAGGCTTAATAGTTTTGCTCTTCTCTTCCAGAGGTTCCAAAAACAGAACAGACTTTTGAAGAGCGCCTGATACTCAAAGCTTTCTTGCTAAAATTTGTGAATGCCTACTCCCCCATCTTCTACGTGGCCTTTTTCAAGGGGAGGTGAGTATATTAGTGTCATTCATGGAAGGGCACATTGTCACTAAGAATTCACTAGAGTCTCCACTAGTGTCAGCCTGTCCCCGTTATCAATTCACAGCCTCATTCCCAACTGTGTACCCCAACTGTCTGTTCATGAAGCAATGACATTGGTATTAAATCATATATACATATATATATATATATATAGCATTGGTATTAAATCATATACATACATAGGTATTAAATTATATATATATAAATTATATATATTTATAAAACCCATATATATATATATGTGTATATATATGGGTTTATTATGGAAAGGAGAAAGAAAAAAGAGAGGCATCTGCATAGTCACAGGTGGGCAGGAGAGCAGACTGCTTTAAATCATTTGAATTAGTATCTTCAGATTCTAATAAATAGGAAAACACTACAAGGATTTGGCTCTGAATCCTGAAGGGCTACTCTCAGAGATATGTACCTCCCAATTTTGAGGATGATGCAGGATGATACAGGAAGGAATTTCATGTCCAGCAGGTAGCTTTTAGATCATTTGATGCAATTCTGATGTTGTCTGGAGTTAATGCAGAATTCACAGATTGAGACTATCCTCATTGTAGATGCTAGCCACAAGCTCTGAGGTTCCCAGGTCACTCATCATCCTGACCAATTGGCTATAGCTACTAACCCCTTGGGTTCAATAATTCACAAAAATAACTCACAGAACTCAGGAATAATGCAGCTACAGGCATAACTGTAATTAAAAGTACAGTTTTATTATAGCAATGGTATGCAAAGCCAAACCAGCAATTGGGAGAGGCACACAGGATGAGGACCAGGAGAGTCCTAAACAGAAGCTTTCGTGTCCTCAGGACATATCAGCTTCCCGGTACATCAGTATATATCACCAACCAGGAAGTTCATCCTGGCTTCAGTGTCCCACATTTTTATTGGAGTTTCATTACATAAATGTGATTGAATAATGTGTTTGGCGTTGAGATCAATCTCTAATCCTCCACCCTCCCCTTGAGATCAGGCTGCTGTTATGTGAGTCTGTGCCCTAACCCTGTAGCACATGCTTAGCCTTTGTGGCATTGGCATTGTGGCTCCCCTTCCCTGCTCCTCCCCCCATCCTGATTGATATCATTATACTTAAGTATAGTCCTTGGGGCCCACAATAAATAACAAAGATACTACTAATGGGAAATTCCAAGGATTTAGAGTTTCCTCCCAGGAACCAAGGACAGTGGCTCTGGTTTTAAAATCACTTCTGATAAATACTTTGTATGATCAGATCAGTTGGCTTCCTGCAAGGAGATTTTCCTATAGGCATCAACTATGTCAGGAAAGATTTCTGAGAACTAAAAGCCTATTAACCAGGCATAGAGAGTAAGAACTATCATCAGCCACATTTGATAATTTCTTGTAAATGTGATTGTAACCCAAAAACCACAACACTCTGCCCAGGAGGACCTCTGTCCTTGACTTAAATGAAATTATAGTAGTGAAGAGACTCTGCATATTAAAAAGTATATTCATTTACTATAAATGGTAAATTGCATTCAAATGATATTTCAGGCCAAAGTAGAGGGCCCTGGCCCTTAGATAAACTTGTGGCACAGTGAAAGGCTGGGTCAACAACACTGTGTCTGCAATAAGAGCTATATTAAGAGGTGTGAAGGAAGTGAACAGAAACAAAGGGGAAGCCTTCACAGAGAAATAAAGATTTAACCTGAGCCTTAAATAGAT
Organism: Talpa occidentalis; assembly: GCF_014898055.3. Taxonomy (NCBI): domain Eukaryota; kingdom Metazoa; phylum Chordata; class Mammalia; order Eulipotyphla; family Talpidae; genus Talpa; species Talpa occidentalis. The sequence goes on from NW_023601653.1 coordinate 70,531,841, forward strand.
GAGTAGGATCTCAACAGGTGGGTGAGGGAATGACTTTTGGTTGGTGGGATTCTTCTGATTACCTGTCTGTCTCCATGATTGATTTTTAGGTTCCATGATTGATGCTTACTTTTCTGCTTCACCCTCCTGCCCAGTCTTCTCTTATACCATTAAACTAGACCCTCAAGCCTTAGAAAAGGGATGAAGCAGAGTTGTTCTGTTCATTTGAATATTTTTAGTGAGAAGTTTAGATTTTTCTTTTTTTTTTAAAGATTTATTTATTTATTTATTTATACAAGCACTGGGTACAGTCAGAAGTGCGGGAATGTAAGAGAATCCACCAGAGCCAGAGCGGGGAGCAGAACAGGCAGACTGACGAAGTACACTGCTGAGGGGAGCAGCAGGCATGGCAGGAGAGGTCTGTGCACCACGTGGGACCCTCGCAGGCAGCTGGGGATCGAATTGGTGCTGCAGAGGCTGCGGGCAGCTTCGTAGCCCAGCGCTCAACCACTGCGCCACCGGGGAGGCCCCAAGTTTAGATTTTTCTTCCCTGACCCCAGGAATCTACACTTGCAACTTTAGTACAACTCATCCTTCATTTACTAGGAAGCCAGAGCCCTCACTGAGGTGTTGAGATCAGAACTAAATGCTTGACACTAGTTACGGGATGAAGGTCCATAGACAGTACAATCCAAACTTCATCGTGTTTAGACTCAGAAGTTATTGGCATGCACACACACATACACACACATGCGTGCACGACACACACATGCACTCACTATAACCTTCCTAGCCTCACACCAGACCTAGCCTTAGCCCCTTTCTCTTGGAGTTTGATCATTTTAACAGGTGAACCCTAGGTGTGATAGGTGATCACTAACTGGTAAAAGGCCTGAACTCATATCCCTGGGCAATGTTGCACCTGCCTTGGCCAGTACTTTTCAAGAAGGACTTTGAGTGGTGACTATTCCATGTGGAAGGCTTACCCTCAAGCAGCCTTGTCTTTCTCATTCTCTAACTCTTTCCATTTTCTTAATTTCAGGTTTGTGGGAAGACCTGGAAGCTATGTCTACGTGTTCGATGGGTACCGCATGGAAGAGGCAAGTACAGCACTGGTGTATCTTGCTCAGCTCGTGGTCTATTGGCCACTCCCAACCCCATGCTTGTCCCCATCACACCATGGCTCAATTCATGCCCTTGCTTCTCTGAGCTCCACTGGCTCTAACTGCGCCTTCCTGTATCTCCTCCCTGCAGTGTGCTCCCGGGGGCTGCCTTATGGAGCTCTGCATCCAGCTCAGCATCATCATGTTGGGGAAGCAGCTGATCCAGAACAACATCTTTGAGATCGGAGTCCCGTATGTAATGAACTCTCCCCTGTCCTTGCTGCCAGGGCCTCACCCAGTAGTACCAGACTTGCAGCAGAGTTTTCGTGCTTCTACTAGCAGGGCTTGATTATTTACTCCTCCCTCCACTAACTTGGCCTGTGAGTCAGGGTTTCCCCCCATATCTTATTTGCCAGTCTCTGTTGAGATGTTTGAGGCTTAGAAAGATGAAGCACTTGCTGAAGTACAGTGAGTGGCAAAGCAAGGAATCAGGTACTTCCGATTTTAAAGAGCTTAATATTTTTAAGTTATTGTTTTCTCAGTGAATAAGTAAAAGAAATTTTCAATATAATGCATAGATTATGCAAATGTTTAAAACATAATGTTATCATTTAGGATAATCTCTAAGATTGTGGAATACATGATCATAGGTGGGGAAAGGATGAATAATTAGTGAAAGACAGGATGGGTTTTCATGTGGATTCTCTCTTTTCTCACATGCTTTTATACAAGTTTTATAGAAGGGCTTCTTTCAATTAAATTTTGTCATGAAAATAAAAACTGACTCACAGACACAGAACCTAAAAGAAAAGAGCAAGTGAAAATCTACTTTCAGGTCAAAAAACAAAAACAAAAACATATAACCCTTCAGCCTTTTTGGTGTTAAAGAAGAATCTGTTTCAGGGAATATTTTTAGCTATCCTAGCATCAGAGGGCCAGGATAACAGAAATGATCAGGGTTAACTGACTCATAGACTAAGGCCAATTCTGCTTAGGAGGACAGAAAAAATTGTACCATCTCTGAGTTCTTTGCAAACCCCTTGTAAGGATGAACCATTTGAGGATGTAATCATTCGATGGCTCCATAGAATTAGGTGATGATACTATCACCCATTCTGTCTCCTCTAGGAGATGTTTTATATATATATATATTATCTCCTGAGAAGTCCTACAATAAAGAAACGTGTTTAATCCCTATCTTTCCAAATATATTCACACTGCTGACCAGGATTCTTTGCTGTGGACACTGTAATCTACTTCAACTATAATAGCTTAAGTAGCAAGGAAACTTAATAATAATAAGTAACTAATAGAATATTTTTAAGGATCAGAGAGCCACATTCTGAGCTTAGATAGCTGTGATTAATAGTGTCTACGCTGCAGCAGGAACTGTAGGAATACCACTGCTTCCTCCTCTTGACTCATGTGGCTCAGATATTAAAAGAGGAGAATTACACAACAAATTGTACAAAAGATAAGAATTGCACCCAAAAAACTGCAGTCTGACTTTAACCAGCCATTGTTACCAGTTTGAGCTGCTATAGCAAAACAAACAAACAAACAAACAAACAAACAAACAAACAAACAAAAAACATACTGGTTGGCTTAAACCATAGTCATTAACTTATCATCACTCTGGAGGTCATGAAGTCTAAGATCAAGTGTTAGCAGGTTTGGTTCCTGATGAGGATTTTTTTCTTAGCTGGCAGATAGTCTCACCTTACGGTGTGTTCAAGTGACCTGTATATGTACACATGGAGGAGACAGCGCTGGTGTCTCCTCTTATAAGGACACTAACTCCATCCTGGGGCCCCACCCTGTGATCTCATTTAAATTTCATTACTTTCCAAAGCCCCTCCCTCCTAATACAATCACACTGGCAGTTTGGAAGAGATGCAAATATTCAGTCCATAAAACTAGCCTTTTTTTTTCAGTCTGTGTGCAAAATTTATACACAGTTAGATAGATAAAAGTATGTATGCAAATGAAATGACCCTTATCTTCTTAGAGTAGATTTTTAGTTTGGGAGACAAAATAGACTGCATGAGACTGGATGACCTCTTTGTGGTGCAGATTGTCAGACGTCAGAGTAGGGTCAGGCATTTTGGAGTCATCAAACTGCCTTCTTGAATAGAGGGGTTCCTTCCAGCTTGTGTCTGTGTCTTGAAAGAAGGCTGCCACTATCACCTACCAGATTGTCTACCATTATTTTGTTTAAACAAATAATTTCCTTTGGGCATGGATATATTTTCTAAACAACAGACTGACTTGAGCTTATCAAAAACACCTCCAAGCAGGTGGTGCTGCCAATGGGGAAAGTTAGATTCAGAATTGGCACCTCTCTGACCAAGGTCTTGGACATGTCAGGGTCACAGCAAAGGCAGGAGCCCAGACTCCCTCTAAATTTATTTAAAGGTCACTGACTCCTAGGTTGGTTCCTTGGGCTGAGTGGAACCACTGGACTATATAGGATTCAACTCTTCTCTCCAGGGAAACTGCAGAGTCAGTGCTTCCATGTGGGGGGTATAATTGGCAGGAAGATACCAGAGAGTGCTATTCTTTTGTCTTTCTTGGAGACACACTTACAGAGCTAAGTTATAATGGAGAAAATTTAGTTGACCTGGAAAGAAAACCCTTTTCAATGAAGGGAATGAGAATACTCAACATTCCCTTTAACCCCTTGCCAGCCCAGTCTCCAAAACGACTCTCACCATCATCCAGCATTAATTAGGCTGAATGCTGGGGTGTTTTTCTGCTCCCACCCTGGGATAGCTCCAGGAAGTCCTTGGGCACGTGCTTTTCTAGGAAGAGGACTGGTGAGAACATTGGTGTCTCAGCATCTCATTCCACCGCCCTGCCAGGCCAGCCTCTAGTCGTCCATCAGGAAATCATAAGTCTCAAGAAATCAATCTTCTGAAACTGTGCCCCCTTTCCAGCTTTCTGATGGGAAGTCACGCAGAGATAGTCATAAAGCAAAGCTGGGGAGACACATGGTCACTGTTCCCCAGGAGCTTACCATCTCAGAAAGAGACCACATTTGCTATGGACAAACATCCAGAAAATATACAGACCAAAAAAAGATGTGAAAGCCACATCTGGCTCCTTTGAAGCTATGAGAGCAGCCCCCCACTGCTACAAAGGAAAGTCTCCATTCTGCCTGCTTAGAACATCTGGGGGAGACACCTGCCCTTCCAGTACATGTTATTCTCTCTGGATGGAACTGTATACAGCTTGTAGACATGAGATGACCGTTTTTTTAATCCTTGGGCATCTGTTCTACACTTAGCTCATTCACTCTGGACCCAGAAGCCTTTTGTAGAATTTAAGAGAGGCTAGAACTCATGCATATGTTTGGGTAGTGTGCTGGCATGTTCTCCACCCAGCAATTCCTTTAGTTCCATGACAGATGAAACTAACACATGGCTCTTTGCCTTGAGGGCTAAATGTTCTTGTTTATGTTTGATGTGAGTTTAATATGCTACTTTACAATGATGGCAACTGCATAGTAAGTCTTAACGCTGTGGGCAGTCTTTATGTCTCAATGTCCTCATCGCTTGATGAAAATAATAGCACTCATCATTATTCTAAGGTGATCTCATTCCAGCTGTAGCATTCTCTGAAACTTTCTTCTAGTGAAACTCACTGTCGATTCCAAATACAAGTCATTTCTGTTTCAAAAGATTTGGCTTTTTTTTTTCAGTTTCTAGTCTGCTAAAGGACACATACAACAGAGTTGTAGTTAAATTTGTAATGTAGCACTAAAGTTCTGCCAAATCCTAGGGTCTTCTAACTCTAAAGCTCTTTATAATTCTGCAGGTCATATTGTGTGTTTGGCCACATGAAATCACCATGATTATGGTCACTGCATCTCCCACCCCCTGCTCTGAGCCCAGTCTTAATAAATGAGACCCATTCAATCCAGAAGTCTAGTTAGCCTGATGGTATCCTTATATATGAAATGTACTTGAGAAATATGAAAAAGCAAGAATGAAAAAGGAGTCTTTATTAGGCAAAAGAGAGATGATGGTTGAGCCTGACATTGAGGAAGGAATACTATAAATTACACATTTAGACCCAGTAGTCTTTAACTCTTTGGTGGAGGTAGCACTTCTCTCCAGGATAGAGATTGGGTGGTTTAACAGGTCTGGATTTAAATTCAGGCATACAATATACTCAGTGTGTGTCCTTGGGGAAGTTATTCTAGAAATATTTTCACCCAACATGGTTATATAAAGATGCATCTTGGATATAAACTCAACACTCTAGAAAATAGAAAATATGAATATCTGGAAAAGAAAGAGCTACACTTGGGGGTTCCAGGGAGCCCATGTGTTACTGAGCATCATTAGCTTTTATGTTTAAAGTGTTATGAGTCCAGGGAATGAGACTGAAAAGATCCACTTGAGAACATTGTTTCTGGGTCCAGTGGCTTTTGATTCACATTTTAGCTCAGGTGTATCTTCAGATTTGCATCAAAATTTTTCCCCAAGAAAAAGTATGAATCTTAGAAGCCAGATTAGACTTTTTAAACTAGAAGCAAGTATGAGGAGCTAAGTAGGTGATCATGCCTGGTAAGGCTATTTGGTATAAAATATATAATGATTATATAATTAAAAGATTGATCATCCTTAGTATTCATCATCTGCTTTGGAAAACTATTTTCAGAGATTTTCCCAAAGAAAATTTTAAAATGTAAAGACTGTCAAATTGACCTTAAGTAATAGGTCAGGTCTCAGTTATAATTCGTCTAGGCCCTGAAGGGGCAACATTCTTACTAGATTCTGTGTATGTTTGTGTGTGTGTATGTGTGTGTAACATTGTGAAAAGCACAACCACAATTTTGCAGAATTTTGTAATCCTGCAGGCTCCTTCAACTAGATTGCGCCTAAACTTCATTTGTGAGCCAACTTTAAATTTTCCCGCAAACCTGCCAAAACAACTCTTTGTATATTCGTTTCCTCTAGCCAATTCACTTATCTAAATCCATAGAATTTCTGAAAATGAACACACTAATACCATGATTAGCAAATAACAGTTAAGAAGAACTATAATAAGAAAACACCACTAAACAACCAATGACATCAGCCTAAGACTGGGTTCTCTTTGATAAAAGGAAGATGTAGAGCCTTGGGTGAGATGCCCAACTCCTGCCAGCAGCCTGGGGTTTCTCCTGGCTGGCATTGGAGGCACTGAGTGCAAGCAAGATGGGAAACCACTCTTCCGAGAAACTTTAACAAAAAGGTGGGCGGGTGTAGAGACCTGCTGTGTGGTCCACTAGTGGGAATGTGTCCTTTGCTTGAGAAGCGTTCCTTCAGACCAGAAATGTCGCCTCTTAACCCCACAGATCGCTACAAGGCAGCACAGACCAGGCATGTCCTCGGATGCTGGACAGCCACACTTTGGGACCTGGGATCAGCTTTATCAGCTCTCCCAGATGTCTCCCTTTGGCCATGGATAATCTGACAGGTGCCCCAGACAGGGTTGCTATGGAATCCTTCCACCAGACAGTCCCACCTTTGGTTCTAGAGACCCTGGCGGTGGACAAACAAAAGGAGACACTCAAGACTGGGACACCAGGCGCTTTACAGGCAGCTCTGCTACTGATGAGGACATGATAATAGATAGATTGGGGATTTGTGGTCTGGCTTTGGACTAGCCACACTCACGCAAACCCAGGCTCCTGGGGCCTGGCAAAGAGTGGCAGATGCTTTCCAGAGATGCTGGGTGGTTGTGGCTCAAAATAGTGCTCAGCACCTTCTGAGACAACTTCAGACATGGTGAGCGCATGCGGATGGACTTTCACGTGTGCTGTTTATTAGCTGAGTCCACTGGTGGAATTCCCTCACCATCTCCCTGCACACACACACACACACACACACACACACACACACACACACACACACACACACCTGTCCCATGTATGTTTGTAGAAATAGATTTTTGGATCCAGACATACCCCATCACATCCCAATTCCTCTATAATTTTATCTCAAACTTAGCTCCAGCATTTCTTATAGAAATATTGAAAACAGGCCTTTTATCATTCAGAAAGATGCTGTATGTGTGTGCGTGTGTGTAAATGCTCCTTTTTTTTTAAGCGCCAGACTCGCTCCTGGGCAGTCTAAGGTGGATAGACCTGACAGGTCAATACTTCCCCTGGCAAACTCTCCCAGCACCCTTGTTCTTAACTGAGAAGTAAGCACCAGGTCACACCCCCATTCCCCCAACACGGGCTATGCCCCTCGACACAGCCAGTGAGATTCTATAAACTTCTTGCTTTTTTTACTTTTTTGGGTGACTGATAAATATTACATTTCCAGACATAAAAGTCTCTTTTTAAAGCCATCACAGGCACAGGGGTCTGTGTTTCCTTCAAATGCTGTGGAATCTGGCCACAAATCACAAGTGTCAGAGCAAGTTTGAACCTAGTCAGGTGTCAGGGAATATGGGCTCCGAGGTTCAAGGTGCCCTTCTTCTTGGCCCATTGTTTCTGCCTTTTGTGATGAGACTGCAGGGAACTTCCCTGGGCCCAGAGTCCTGTGGCAGGGGGCCCAAGGTGTGAGGAAGCAAGGACAGTCTCTGGTCTTGGGGGTGAGCCTGTGGGACACACATGGAGGATGGCTCAATGTTCTCAGCAGAGCTTCATAGACTTGCCATTAAAAGGGACAGAAAAGCAACTGAAAGGACAAGGGGGTAACATCAAAGGAGTTATTTTAACGAGCAAGTGCATCACCCGTTCGGAATCATAATTTGAAATTTTCCACACAGCCCATCTGTATGTTATGCAACTTGCAGGATTCCTGTTAAATCCCGCTCTTGAGGGACTTTATTAATTTTTCTTTTTTAATGGTCACTGAGATCTCCAGGAGAGAGACTTCTGGGAAAAGGAGGGATTTATAAGAATTATTTATGGATTTGTTCCCCCTGCCCTCATAGTTTTTGACCTCCCACGGCCTATTACCTTGTTGGCGACATCATCCTTCCTGAAGCTCTCTCTCCTGCCCTTCTCTCTCCCACCCCTCAGCTGCCAGATAGTCTTCTGTTCCCCTGACTTTGATTTTCTTGGAAGCCCTTGACCAGCGCCTTAACTGTCCATGTTCCCCTCCCTGCTTCATCCCCACATGATATTTGTTGCCAGGGTTGCTCTCTCCATAGGGATCCTCAGACCTCCAGCTCTACTCCAGATCTTTTTTCAGAGCTCTAGAGACATAAATTGCCCACCAGACTGCCCACTTAGTTGTTCATCCACCTGTAAGCTTCTCCTCCCCTCCTCAAATCTTCCTCTTCTTGGGTGCTCCCTATCTTAGCAAATGGTCCCATCATCCACATGTGTGCCCACAGACCCCATCAGTCAGCCTGCTCCCATTCTCCTTCCCTTCCCTTGTACGATTTACCACCAGCTCCTGAATTCCACCTCCTAACCATGGCTTGGCCTGTCTCCTTCTCTTCTTGTCCATTGCTATCAACCTGGACCCTGCACTATCATCTCACCTGAAACTGCTTAGGCTGTTATAAAAAGCCTCAATGCCACAAACTTCCACTGCCTTTCGAGCCTTTTTAAAAATATTATGTTTATTGTGGTAATATTTGATTAACATTTGATTATCTCAGGGATATAGCTTCACACCTCCACAAATGTGATATCACACCACACCCCATCTCCAAAGCTGCAGCGACCCTCCATCATCATCTATAGGGTCTCCTCCCCTTTTTGCCCCCACCCCCACTTCAACCCTCCCCCCCACATCCTAACCTCCCCTTCTGGTAGTCTCAGTTCTACAGTCAGATATCAAGGGGTTGTTTTATTTTGTTTTTATCCATCCCATTGCTTGGTTTTTATATTCCACCTATGAGTGAATCATCTGGTATTTGTCTTTCTCCTTCTGACTCATTTCACTTAGCATAATTCTTCTCCAGTTTCATCCATGTTGTTGCAAATGGTGAGATTTCATCTTTTTCTTTATAACTGAATAGTATTCTATAGTGTAAATATTGATGTCTTCTTTATTCATTCATCTCTCACTGGGCACAGGTTGTTTTCATAACTTGGCTTTTGTCAATAGTCCTGTAATGTGTAATGAGCATAGTGTTGCATATATCCCTTGGACTTAATATGTTTTTTTTTTTCCTTAGGTAGCTACCTAGGAGAGGAATTGCTGGATCATATAGCAGATCTATTTTTAATGTTTTGACATACCGCCATACTGTTTGTCATAGAGTACTCTGCATTCCCACCAACAATGTCCACAACCCCACCAACACTTGGTGATTCTGGCCTTTTTGATATGGGCCAGTCTCACAAGTGTGAAGTGGTATTTCATTATGGTTTTGATTTATATTTACCTTGATAATAATAATAATTACCTTTGATAATAAGGGATGATGAACATTTTTTCATGTGCCTGTTGACCTGTCTTCGTTGGAGACATATCTACTTAGCTCTTCTGCCCATTTTTTGATTGGGTTACTTGTTTTCTTGTTGAATTACATTAATTCTTTGCAGATTTTGGGTATCAACCCCTCATCAGATGGATGATGTACAAATATTTTTTTTCCATTCAGTGGGGTGTCTTTTTGTTTTAATGATAACTTCTTTTGCTGTACATAAGCTTTTAATTTATTTATTTTTGCTTTTGTTTCCCCTGCTGTTGTAGTCGAGTCCCAAAGACATTGCTGAAGCCAGTGTTTCACCTATGTTTTTTTCTATGTATTTTATGGTTTCTGGTCTTACATCCAAGTCTGATCCATTTTGAAATAATTTTTGTGTGTGTTGTGAGTTAGTGGTCTAGTTTCGCTCTTTTGCATTTGTTGTTAGTATTCCCAACACCACTTGCCAAATAGACTTTTTAGTCACCATTGCATGTTCTTGGATCCTTTGTTATAAATTAACTGTATGTAGGAGTGTGGATTTATTTCTGGACTCTCAATTCTGTTCCATTGATATGCATGTTTGCTTTTATCCTAATATTACACTATTTTGATTACGGTTGCTTTGTACTATAGTTTGAAGTCTAAAATTATTCTTCACCAAAGCAACAGGATTGTTTTGGCTACTTAGGGTCTTTTGTAGTTCCACACAAATTTCAGTAATCTTTTCTCTATTCCCTTGGAAAAAGCTATTGGAATTTTTTTAGGGGTTGCATTCAGTTCCATGTTGTTTTCTTTATTTCTTTTTGTCCTTGGTTGCTGAAATTCATCCTCCAGGAACTTTCATGAGAAGGAATACATGAAAATATGGCTTTTTAAAACATTTTTAAAAATGTCTTTGCTTTTTTGCCTTTGTATTTTTTGTATCCTTTGACCAGGTATAAAACCCTATGCTAAAGAACTCCTCTGCCTCTTCATTGTTAATACATTTCCCTAAGTTTTCTAATGTCAAGGACTGATACTGATAATTCTATCTTTTTGATTTCAAATAATTTTTAGAGGAGAGGATCTATGTTTTCTGTAACTGGAAGTTTTCACAATTTTTCCTAGAGTTGTAAAATCTGATGATGATGATGATGATGTGTGTTGATGGAGGCCCCTATTTTCATCCTTGTGCTAAGTGGGTCTTTCCAATCAGAAAATACATGTATTTCACCTCTGTCACACTTTCTTATCTGTCTTTTGTAATTTCCCCCCACCTTTTATCTGTCTTCCCATTCTGATTAAGTGTTGGGGTTTCTAGATTGATTAATTTTGAAAATATTTTCTATCCTACTGCCCATTTATCTTTCTTTTTTCTGAGAGCTTATAAAGTTCTAACATCCCATCATTTCATTGTACTTATTTCAGATTTAGAATTTCCCCAGTTCATTTTTCCCTCCAAAGTAAACATTTTGTCCCTCTGATATTGGGGAGTAGTAGTCACCTGGGTGATCTGCGTCAACAGAGACTTTAAGGTCTACTGTTCCTTAACAGAACATTGACCAGTCACTACTCTTCACTTGGTACCTTCAATTCCTGCACCTTTCTGAGATTTTTCAGCTTGAGTTGGCTTGTATTTCTCTGCCATATTTCACTGTAAACGCTTGGTATTCAGCCATGACAACTTTGTTAAGTCCTTCATCCACCATCTATCTTCCAAGATATTCATTAACATCTCTCTCTTATACTACTTTACTCATTATTATTTTCTTTAACTTTTTGGTTTATATTTTTTATTCATTAACTATCATTTAAGTAGCCTCTCAGGAATGAATAGGGATATATGCATGCCTTCAACTTTCCATGTTTAATCTAAACCACTGATTATCTTTGCTTAAGATTTGGCCATAGAGTCTGATTACTGTTACCTGAAGCAGAAGTCTCAATATCAATTCTGATGATAGACCTTCCTTTCTTCCCGCCTCTTTCTCCTTTCTTCCTTTCTTCTTTCATGCTTCTTAATTTTCTTTTTTTTTTTTTTTGAAGATTTATTTTTTTATTTATACAAGCACTGGGTACAGTCAGAAGTGCGGGAGGGTGAGAGAATTCACCAGAACCAGAGCGGGAAGCAGAGCAGGCAGAAGGACCGAAGCACACTGCTGAGGGGAGCAGCGGGTGGCAGGAGAGGTCTGCGTGCCATGTGGGACCCTCCTCTGGTGGCTGGGGAGCAGCCGGGGATTGAACGGGCGCTGCAGAGGCTTTGGGCAGCTTCGCAACCCAGCGCTCAACCATTGTACCTCCGGGGAGGCCCCTTAATTTTCTTCATCCTTGCTCTCTGTCTTGATTTATGGACAGGGTTAAGTCAGTTCACACTATTTGGCTTCAGAATATTTTGGCCCCATCTAGTTTTTCTCAATTTATTATTATCACAAAATTATTACTTGCTGTTATTATGACTTTATTACCTGCTGCTTCTGTGGATCTCAACTTATTCTCTAACTCCTTCTGTGGTTATAATACTGATGATGATGATGATGATGGTGAGAGGGCCAATGATAGATATGTTGATTGAGCTCTTGGCATGTACAAAGCCCATATACATATATTTTCTCCTTCAACTGATCTTTACACTAGTTTATATTTATTTGCTCATATTATAAATAAGAATGATAAACTTTATGAAGTTTTAATAACTTCCCCGAGAAAATATACCTTGATGGAATTGTGACAACAAAAAAGATTTTTTCCAACTACAACATACTACATCTTCTGGATGGTAAGATACTAATCAGAGAAATTATGTTTCCAATAGTTTTCAGAAATTCTAACAACAGAAAGAGATGTCTAATGATATTGGTAGTGCGCCTTTGGAAATAACTGCAGGAAGATTGGATGATCTTGTGTGTGAGGAATGTGGGAGGGGAGAAAGGGCCAAGATTCCTGCATTTGGCTATATCATGGATTTCAAAAACACTTTTCGCTGCTTTTCAAAGGCTATGATTTTGACTGTTCTGCTGATAGTTTTCCTCCTAATTATTGCCTAGAAACTTTCTCTTAGAACTGGCACATTGCTTTTTCACCTAATTTCATTTTCTATTTGTTGTGAGTTAATGGAAAGTATGAACATACTCTACTTTTATACCAAAAATAATAACTCTCATCCATTGAATGCTTTCTATACCCAGATATTATGCCAAGGGTTGTGTCATCATTGTTTCACTTCACCCTCATGCCAACTCTGAGAGGCTGGGCCATTATTATTTTGTTATCACTCTAGACCAAAAAAGCCCTGAATGTGGTTGTTTTAGTTTACTTGGGTTGCCATAACAGAATCCCATAGACTTGCTGGCTGACACAGCAGAAATTCATCTTCTCATCATTCTAGAAACTGAAAAGTCAAAGATACAACTTAGACTTTGATTTATTTCTATGGACATGTTCTTGGTTTTCATACCTCTCCCTCCTCACTGCATCCTTGCACAGTGGAGAGAGATCAGGGTCTCTTCCTTTTCTTTTGTGGCTACCAGTCCTCTTGGATTAGGATCTCACTTTCATGACATCAATTCACCTTAATTACTTCCTGAAAGCCCTATCTCAAAATGCAGTCATGTTGGGGGTTAAAGTTTCTACATATGGATTGGATGTTGGGGAGGGAGAGATGCAATTCAACCCATAGCATTGGTAGACAATGTTTAACTTGGCTTTTATGGAAACCTGATGCTGTTTGTTATTAAATATGAAGAAGTCTCTTCTGAGAAGAGAGCATCTTTCTGTTCTGTGGACACCCTTTCTTCCCCATGAAGAGGCTAACTAGATCATCCTGTTAGATGACTGGGTGCTCTCACTTGGTAGAAAGGGCCAACTCTGGGGCCTCCCTGGTGGCACATGGGGTTAAAACACAACCTATGAAGCAATCCGTAGCCACTGTAGCTCAAGTTCGATCCCCAGCCAGGGAGGTACCCACATGGCTCAGCAGACCTCTCCTGTCTTGCCTGCTGCTCCCCTCAGCAGTGTATTTCAGTGGATCTGCCTGTTCTGTTCCCCACTCTGTCTCTGGTGAATCCTCTCACCTCCCACACCTGTGGCCTATACCCCAGTTCTTGTATGCATAAATAAATAACTCTTAAAAAAAAGAAGGAAAGGGCCAGCTCTTTCATTGCTATAAACAGCAGGAAGAGTTCCATTTATTTGGGTTTAAAGAAACCTGATCCATGTGGGGAGCCCTCCAATATCCTGATAAAGGAATGTCTTTAACAGAAAGTCTCCTTTGTGACCCTCTCTCTGTTCTTGGATCAGGGATAGTTTCAATGTTGAAACTTAGTATTTTCTTCTTTTCTGTCTGTGTAAACTAACTCTGTTCTCCAGAGGCTTTTGGTAACTGGTCCATTTCTTTTCCAGAAAGCTCAAGAAACTGTTTCGGAAGCTGAAAGATGAGACAGAACCTGGAGAAACTGACTCTGCCCACTCAAAGCACCCCGAGCAGTGGGACCTCGACTATAGCTTGGAACCATACACCGGACTGACCCCAGAGTACATGGAAATGAGTAAGAGTCCACGTTATCCCTTCTACTGGGGGTCGATGTAGGCACAGGGTCTGGGGGAGGCGTGAGGGAGGGGTCAGAGAAATGGCTGTGCAGCTTCTGTTCCTTCAGGGCCCCACAATGTCACCTCTAATGCCAAATGAAAGTTGGGGAGGGTGAGAGGCAGAAAGAGCCCTGGTATAAGAGCCAGGAGCAACTCTGTCAGCAACATGACACCAGGATAAGAATGGCACCCTTTTTTCCTTGCACTTTTTCTCACAAAATGGGAAGACTGCTCTCATGCCATGGCTTCTACCATTGATAAAACTGAAGTGAGATAAATGAAGTCTGAAGATAATGAAGTCTGAAGTTTTAAAAATAGAGTTTCCATGATCAAAGAGTAACATGGGATAAAGATGGGTCCATCTTTGACATGGAGAGTATATGTGAGAATCCATTGGTCAGGTGAGGCTGAGTAGAATGTCAGCTTTTCCCTAAAAAAATTTCGTGCTGGAGGGGGAGAGGTAGAGCTCTCATTCCAAAGCCTCTGCTTGTTCTTGGACAAAGCTTGAAAGCAAGAGTACAAGTTGATAGAATGCTGCCATGGTGAATGTGGCTTGGAAGCCATGAGATCTCCATTATGAGACCAGCTGCCTTCAATCATTTGGCTACTTGGGAATGATCTTGGTCTTTTATTGGGGTAGATAATTGAAAATTCTCTTTGCAAGACTTGGAACTAATGATTAATAAAATGGGATACCAACGACTGAGAGGTAAAATGTATCATCTAAATATTTATAGAGTATATGGAGAAACATCAGTCACATTCAGCAAAAGAGCAAGAGTTGGCATCATTGGACATAGATTGTGTTTGCATAATCGCTCCTGCCTCCTGTAGTAATCGCCATTTATTTAAGTACATTTTTCAAATTGTCTTACCATTGGTGTATGTTGTTGTTAGTGTTTTGGATGTATAGAATCTCCCCCTTCAGGTCTCTATAGCACCCCCACAACCAAGGCACTCATAGGCTTCCGTCATAGTCCACTGTGCTCTCCCCACCCTGTTTTCATCCCTCCAACTCCCACTCTGGATGCCTCAGGTCTATGGTCAGCTTTCAAAGGGTTTCAAGTTTTTGTCTGAACCTTGATTATTTGGTTTCTCTATATTCCACACATAAGTGACACCATCTAGTACTTGTTTTTCTCCTTCTGGCTTATTTAGCTTGTACTCATCCTTTCTAGCTCCATCCAAATGGCTGCAAATGGCATGAGTTTATCTTTTTTGATTGCTGAGTAGTATTCCACATATATATATATATATATATATATATATATATATATATACTACATCTTCTCGATCCACTCATCTGTTTATATTGCCTCCATATCACTTTTTAATAAGAGGATACCCCTGTTTCTAATGGAATTTTACCCTCTTCTGATTTTTTTAAAGATTTATTTTATTTATTTATGCATACAAAAGAGCTGGGATGTAGGCCAGAGATGTGAGGCGGGAGTGTGTGGTGTGTGATGATTCACCAGACAGAGTGGGGAACAGAACTGGCAGACTGACTGAAGTACACTGCTGAGGAGAGCAGTGGGTGAGACAGGAGAGGTCTGCTGCACCATGTGGGTAGCTCCCTGCAGATAGCTTCATAGTGCTGAGATTTAACCCCTTGCATCACTAGGGAGGTCCCTTTTGTGAGTTTTAAGATAAAGTTGAGACTATACTCACATAGTTCTTTTTTTTTCATTTAGCATTATGAACATAAATATTTCCAGGTTGTCATAAAATATTTAAAATGAACAATGCATAATAATCCATCTGATACATAAAAGTCTCTCTTCAAGCAAACACATGGGAGACTTATTTTCCAGTTCTTTTTTAATGATCTAATGTCATACTATCTTCAAATACATACTTTTCCCACATTTAGTGTTATTTCCTCAAGATAGATTCCCACAGATTTGATCATCAGCTCTAAGTTGCAGCTATAGAATAGTTCTTGATTCATTTTACCAAATGAATCTGAAAGGGCTTCCTGATGCCCATCTCATTCTACCTTGTGGACCTGAATATTTCAAACTGTATTAAAGACTTTTCACAGAGCTTCCTTTGTGAAGCTTTCTTGGAAGCCCTGTTCCTCCTGCGAGAAATCATTAATTTTCTGGACTTGATCCCTAAGGCCCTTCTGGTTCTGAACATCTGTCTACATTATCAATGATAAGAGCACAGGAGAGTATTCCAGAAAAAAGTCTGGCAATACAGGGTCTTATTCATGGCCACGAGTAAATGCTGATGAAGCAAATGGTGGTTTGGGGGTGGGAAGAGTATAGAAAAAGACCTGGGCCTGGACAGACAAGTTTGCATTTCACATCAGTCTTTAGGGGGGAATTGTGGAATCTTGGCCAGTGCCATGGCTGTGTATGAGCTCTATTTCTCTCAAGGAAATGGCAATAAGTACCCAAGGGGGATAGACTAAGGGAGGAACAGGGCAACACAGGTGGACTCATTCATTTCTTCATTTATCCAACATTTATTAAGCACCTAGAGGGAAGAACAAGTTTAGAGACCTCAGGACACTTTCTTTAACAATTTAAGTTGATATTAATTCAATCAACAATTTGATTGATGGTTGAATCTTGGCTGAAAAGGAAGCCTGATTCATAGATGGTTCTACCAAGCTGGGTTCTGTAGAAACTAACAGAATTCTGTAGGCCGATTTTGCTAAGGTTGCCAGTCATTTTTACAGGCATAACTATTTTGTTTCATATTTTATTTAAGTGCTAGGAAAATGTTTCTGTATGAGGTTCCCTTCCTTCTTTTTATCTCTGGCTTTTCCTCCTCACTTCTTCATATAAGTATGTTAGTGGCCAGACTGAGGGGTACCATGAGATCTCCCAAACCTGCATGCTCAATAGAAGTTCTGCCACCCACCACATAAAGACAAAGCATAATCTTAGTATGAAAGAAATTTAATTAGTGTGCATAGAGAGAGAAGAGAAGAGAGGATAAAAACTTCCAAAGTTACCCATTCCCTTGTGGGTAAATGCCCAGCCAAACAAGATTGGCCCATAGGGAACTGCTGAGGCCCCAAAGGTGGCACAAGCCTAAGGTACCTTCTGGCAGGGCACCAAAGGAAAGGGGCAGAAAGGGCCAGGCAAATCTGGGACAAAGGAAGCAAAATCAAAGTACAAATCATAGTAGTATCTGCTACTACCTGTTCAAGTATACGTGTCTCCTCCCATGTCCCCCAAGTCCCTGGTGCCATCCAAAGTGGAGAAGCATGTGCGACTTTTTCTTCACCTGCCTCTATGTTCCACATGCCTCCCTGCTCCACATGTCTTCTCCAAGTCTCCTCCTTGCTTAGCTCTGCCCTTCATTAGGTGGATAAGAAGATGGAACCTTCCCCTTTTATGACAATTAGAGTCTGTAACATTTGCTTCATAAACAGTCAAAGATGGGGCTTCAGAATACACTTTGACCAAACGACTGCTTCATTCCGCAGTATAACAGGGGTGGGCTCTGGAGTCAACCTAGCAGGCTTCCAATCCTAAGCTCCCTGAGCTAGTCACACCCCCCTGGGTATAGGGTTTAAAGTCAGTGAGGCTCAATTTCCTCATCGCAAAAGTGGGTTTGAAGGTAACAGCACTGACCTCATAGGATAGTTCTGAGCAGAGGGTGGTAAATATAGAAAATAGCACAAAGATTAAGAAAAAAAAAAACAATGCTTGGTATTCATATGCTCTCAGTGCACATGAACCACCACCGTTATTGTCAAGAGTCCAATTTCTTACTCTTTCATCTAGAAAGTGAGTAAAAACAGTTGGAAGCCCTGGAATGTGGTGAGTGCTAACGTTCTTCCCAAGCCATTAGAGTGGGGCTGGGCAGTGATGTTTTAAGACTCAGGGTACCAGACTCCAAGACAATTGGAAGGCTTACACTCAGAAGCCCGAGATATAAACACTCCAAGATGTTTGTCCTTTCTGAGACCTCCAAGCCCCGAGGGCTCTACTGGAATCTCAAGACGGCTCTTTTTGTCATCTGTTTGTCTAAAACCCACAAACTTTTGTTTCTCTACTCATCCAAAAAATAATCACTTGTCTTCCTGACTTAAGAATTCAATTATCCCCCATTAAGCCTTCCTCCAGCTTCTTAAGTGCAGCCCCAGGTTTGAGGCCCTCAGGCCAACCATGTGGGTGACAAGATGCATTTCTTTTTGTCAGTCACATAGTTATTAGGGGAAAGCTCATATTAGGGTGTAGTCATGAGCTTACACCCTATCAAACTCTAGTAGAAAAGGAGGCAGGTGGTGATCACATATTTACTTATTCACTTATTTGGAGTGAAAGTTGGATAATTATTTCAAAGTTCTGTCATCTCTGCTCTCTGAATATGTCCACAGAGACCTTGTAAGAGTCACCAACTGGTAGGAGTGCCCAGGACAGGGCGACCTCGGCCTTCAGGGCATCAGCACCCTTGCAGCTGTGCTCCTGACATTGCAAGTTGGAACTCAGGTTCCAGACAATGAATGAGCTGGTGTAGCGGAGCTTTTCCTGCCCACCACTCCTTTCTGACTTTGCATCACTCTAGCTGGGTGTAGCCTGCTCAGTTGGGCCCTGAGCCTGTTTTAATTGTCTCCTCACCTCACTGATTTGTCCTCTATTGAGAATAAAGGGACTAGATTCCCTTTGAAGCCCTTACCCTGCCTCCTTTGTGTCAATACAATTACATCTTGTCTCCCTGCTTCCTTTTCTACTCCCTTTTCCTCTTTTCCTATTATTATTTTTTTTAGAACTTTTCCAAAATGCAATCCAGAGCATGTTATCTTTTCTCCTTAAATTCCTTTCATGCTACAACTTCCTTTAAAAGAAGGTTTGAATTCCCTAGAGCAACAAACCAGGGTACCCATGACCTGGCTCCTTCCTTGCTGCCTCCTTACACAGTGCAACATGCATGCGTCCGGTCAGACTTCCAGGTCTGGATCTGCCTGTGCCAGCCCATCGGCCCCCACCAGTCCTCGCTGAGTCGCTCAGCGCGGACACACCTCTCAGAAGCTTCTTTAGCATCTCAAATTCTCAGATCTTTCCTTTCTGGGACAGTGAGTGCTTTGGGGCATAGACTGGGTCATTGTCTTTTAGTCACTACGCTCAGCACAGTACCTGGAACATAGTAAGAATGAGATATAATATTTCTTAAATGAATGATCCTTAACACCCCTCTCCCAAAACATCCTTTGTTCAAAAGCCTCCAGAATCCTCATATCCTTAACAAGGCATCTGTGGGACAATCTTTCCATATAGTCAACCCTACACCCCTTTATACACTCTTGGTTCAGCCAAAATGAACCCCACAGGCAATTTCGTACCTGCTCCTTACTTTTCACACCTCTCATGTCTGACCTTGGCATTCTCCTTGCCCTGGAATTCTCTGAGTCTTCTCACTTAATTGGCTAAGACCAGCTCCTATGTCACCTGACCCCAGGGTGTCCCTGCCTTCCTCACTCTTGTCCCACAGGTGTCATCAAACTTTAGTCCCCTTCCCCTTGCCAGGGTTTCAGACAGAGCAGGTGCCCCCAGAGACACCTGAAGGCAGGCGATGCCTAGTGGTGACTGATTTCCAAGGGCAAGTTGCTGGAATGCAAGACCCTCACGGTGCTGCCACCACATGAACACTGGACACGGGTGGTGTCAACCGGGAAATAGGCTGTGTGACAGAGGGTCTCGGGGCAGACTCACCTTCCTCCTGCCTAGACTAAAACAATTTCACTTCTAGGGCCTCAGTCAGTTCTCATTTGTGAATGGGCTGATGCTCCAGGGAGTGGAGTATCATGAATGGTGATCATCCTGGCTTCTCTCTCTTCCTCCTCCTTTCATGTCTCCCTACCCACACCTCCCCCCTTCAGTCCTGCCTTCTCCCCTCCAGCAGGCTTATTATGCACGCCTTTCTAGTGAGTAAGCCAGAGAAATAGGAGAAGGTGTAATGTGAATCCGCTCAGAACTGTGGCTCTGTGAGTTAGAGTAACTCAGTGGAGAGAAGATTGAAGCCCACAAATGTCAAGCCTTGGAGGCAGTGGTGTCTCCCATTCCCAGGGACAACTAAGACCTGGGGATAGTAACCACCCCCCACTTCTGCTCTCTCTGCTCTCTGTCCTCAAAGTGAAACCCCCTCTAAGGCAGAGCAGGCTGTCTGACTGTCCCATCTTTCCAAGGTGTCCGGTGAAGCTTGGCGGGATCCAGCTCTGTTTTTATCTAGCAGTGTGATCTTGGGCAAGTCATATCTCTCTGGGCCTCAGTTTTGTCCTCAACAATATAAGGAATTAGATCAGATGATGTTATGCAGCCCACTGGTGTGGTCATAACTCGGTCTATAATGGGTCACAAGTATTGCGCCTCTGCCACTACTACTTTAACTATATGAGGTAGAACAGGTCGAGCCCTCATTTTCTCTCATCCTTAGGCCCTTTTGGATGAGGGAGCAAGGCACGTGTCATGAAACCTGGCTAAGCCAGCAGGAGTGAGGAGTACGTGTCATCATTTTTCATTGTCTTAACCAGAATCAAGAGTTTCAAGTCACTAGACCAGGAAACCTGCAGGGTCCCTTCCAGCACTGGCATCCTGGCTTATGTGGGCCAGCGGACAATGCCCATCAAAACCAAAGGGCCTGGGGGAGACACGGTTGCTTAAGGTCACCCCAAAGAGCTATTAGTGGAACTGAGGCTAGCGCCCCTTTCTAGGTGAGTTCACAGAGACATTATTCCATCAGGACCTGTGGAAACGTGGACCTTGGTGGAAGCCAAGGTAGAGTGAGTTTTCTTCCTTCCTCCCCAATGGGCTAGACCTCCCCAGTTCCAGAACCGCCCTTGTCTTGGGCTTTTAGCAAAAATGAGAGCAGTGAAACCAAAGCTGCCCAGTCCCTCTGCTGTGCCTGACATGGTGATCCCTCCTGCAGCTCTCAGCTGTCAGCATCCTTCCCGTCATCCCCAGGACCACCCATGCAGACAGGAAGTGTGCTGGGCCCACTCGGAGCCCGTCAGTCACAATGGTGAGGCAGGTCATCGGTTGAGAGAGGCAGCAGGGAGAGATGTATTATATTTACATTTTTCTAAATTGAGCTGGAACTAGGGCCCAGCAGGCCTGGGGGAGGGGCCAGGAGGTGAGGGGAAGCTGGGAGTGGGGGAGGCTGGGCGTCAGCCTGAGGAGGGGGCTAGGGGCTGGGGAACTACCTCTGGGCAGGGCTGGTGGTGGGATGGGTGGCTCCAGACAAAGAGAAACTTGAGAGTGAGGGATTAAGCTGGAAAAACCTGTGAGGGGAGCAGTCAGCTTTCGAGGGAATCTCCAATATCAAACCCTTTTCCTGAAGAGCTTACTAAGAAGGACTTTAAGGGTAGCTCCCCATCCCCCACCTCTGAGGAGAGGAAAGAATGCTGGCCCAGGAGCAGGTCACCGCATTAATCATCACTGTCCCCAACCCCAAAATGAGGCTTCAAAGTTCCTTTGCCGCAGGCTCCTCACAGCCCAGTTGTGGAGTTTTCCTCAGGGCCTGGTGAGAGGAAATTCTTCAGTTGCTCTAAGAGCTGCAAGCTCAGTTCTCGGACAAGAGCAGTTTGACTTATGGAGTGAATTTGGCTGAAAGATGTAATCTTGTAAGGGGAGTTTATTGACAAATTCCAAAAAAATCTCTTGATCAAGCTTCATCACCATTTTATCAGATAAATACAGGACACAGTGTCAGCTTTTCTCATCTAAAGATCAATGATCTAGGTTTGTGCTCTTCACCAAATGGTGATGAGAGGTTTTGGGGGCAAGATTTGCATCCTATTCATTTACAGAGCCTAATCACAGGAGCACATAGTAGGCACACTAATTGTTTGAGGAATAAGGAAGAAAAATAAAGAAGGAAAGAGGTAATCCTATAGGGAGGGCCTGGGTGGCAAAGTGTTTCTACACTCATCACCACCCATCGAAGCTACCCAGACACCCAGGCTGAGCTGATTTAGGGGGATAGTCTTCCCTCCCCCTCCCTTACCCCCCAGCCCTACAGGGGCCTTTGGATAATGATAACATCCTAAGGGCAGTCTTTGATAGCAATACAAATGGGTGGACTTGTAAAATTATCTGAGTAGTTCAGGTGCAATATCCTCAATTGGCCAGTCACTGCTGTGACAATGCTTTATAACACATGCCCCAAAATCACAGTGCCTTACAAGTAAGACAGGGAGGAGTTGAAAGGACTAGTTCCAGCGTCATTGAGTATCCCATCCTGGAAATGATCAGGTAAAAGTGGCTATTTATTAAAGAAAGAGTAGAGGGAGTGGGCTTCAGTGAGGGCAACTTGAATGACACTGATTCTTTTCAGCTCTGATAACCTTTGGTCTTGGCCAGCAGGGACCACACTGGGTAGTGTCCAGTTACCAACAGTGGTTGGATGTATTGAACTAGTCCCAAGGAAGCTTTCACTATAAGTGAGGCAATATTCCAGAATAATCTACACAACCCTCAGCACCGAGACCTGCATATTCTCCAAGTGTGTATACTCCCGGGCAGGGGCCCAAAGATGCAGGAAATTCCTTTCCCTGAGCCATCATGTTTATCCAAACTGAGTCATCCCACTGGGTAATCAGGCACCTGCCATCTTCTGCAAGTGGCATTTAAGCACAATTCAGGCCACACCATGGTGCTATTCCAGTATTTCTGGGAAGTAGGGGGAGTCACAGTTCATTCTCTCCTTTTGCTTCAGAAGCAGACATGGTTTGGCATTCTCTGTACTAGGAGTCCCTCCCTCCGTAAATATGTAAGAGAAAAGAATCTAGCTGGACCCCACAGCTTACAAATTTGAGCCGCCCAGTCAGCGCTTGAGTAATGAAGGAAGGAAGGAGGACATGAAAGAGTGAGTGTCAGACAGACTGTCAGGTTAAAACTCACAGAGAACCCTCTCAACTTCCCATTTCTTTTCTTTTTTTTTTTTTAATAATAAATTTTATTTTTATATTCCCCATACAATTGCAGCCCCCCCATTTTGACCCCAATCTCTCCCCTCCCACCCCCGCCCCCTTAAAAGTGTCTCTGGTTCGTAGTTTTTTGTTGATTTTGATTTTCACTTTCTTATAGTTATTCGTTTTCCTGGTCCCTTATTTAAGTTTTCTAGATTCCTGCTATGAGTGAGACCATCCGGTATTTTTCTTTTTCTTTTTGGCTTATTTCGCTGAGCATGATCCCTTCCAGTGCCATCCATGTTGCTGCAAATTGCATGTGTTTATCTTTTTTGAATGCTGAGTAATATTCCATGGTATATATGTACCACATCTTCTTGATCCAGTCATCTATTTTTGGGCATTTGGGCTGTTTCCAAAGCTTAGCTATTGTAAATAGTGCTGCTATAAACATAGGGGTGCAGGTGTTCTTTGGAATTGATGTTTCTGTGTCCTTTGGGTAAATACCTAGGAGTGGAATTGCTGGATCATATGGAAGCTCTATGTTTAGTAGGTCCAGAAATCTCTTTTCTTGCTATAACAACCAGGAAGCTCAGAGTGAGCTTTGTTGCTGAACCAGAGCCACATTTGGGTCCTTAGAGTTTGCATATCTGTTTCTCCCTCCTTTCTCTGTTATTTACTTTTTTCTAAAATTCTATAAACCTAGTTGTGTTTTCTTTTGGCTGGCTTTTCCCAGTCTCTGGGGGGGTGGAACGTAAGGGTAAAAGAAGAATGTAAATCAAGACCCTCAGTCATGCTTTGTTACTGGGGAACATCTTCCAATCATGACTCATTTTATTGCCCTTCTACCTCACGGACTGTGTTACCACAGCCCAGATGGGTAGATGGGAGAATGGGGCATGGGAAGGATGAATGAATAAGTGGTTTTCACATTCCCATTTGACAGATGGACAAAGTAAACAAGAGTGAATAAGCCAGGTCATTCATTTGTTCACTCAGTAAACATTTACTGGAAATTCCCAAAGCTGTTCTCTGAAGATCAGTAATGAATCAGTAGATCGGTAATGAATCAGTAGATCTCACCAACTCTGTCTAGTTTTAAGAAGCTAAACAGGGTCCACTGATATGAGATTTTCTAGATCTCATGAATGCAGGCCAGGCAGGAGCAAGACACAGAAACAGCAGGGACCAGCCAGAGGTGTATATGTGTGTAATAGGAGGCACATTGGAGATGAAAATATCTGTACAAATTGAGGGTGATGCTGGTGAAAGTTTGTTCTCTCACAAAAGGTTAGAATACCTTTGAAGGAATCCTAAGATGTGTGGGAGTAACGAGGGTGAGGAGGGGAGAGATGCATCAGGATTAAGCTGGTACCTTCTTGTGTGGTGAAAGGACATGGAACTTGGATGACATCAGAAACTATCTGTTTCCCAACTTCATCCCTTTCAAGGTGTGTGGCCCTGGGAAAATGATTTCACCCCTATGAGACTCACATTTTCACTCGAAAAGTGGAAATAATAGCCTATGACACTGAAGATTATTTTATCAACAGAGAGCTTGCTGTCTGCACATGGTAGATGTTTAGGAAATGCTGGTTGAGGGCTTGGATTCTTGCTCAGAAGGTACGGAAGGGGAGGAATGGGCAGTTTTCCAGTAGACCATAGTGTCCAGGCTTTTAAGCTCCCTGTGACTAAGAGCCACATTCTTCTGTCCATAATGGGGATCTCTTCTGGAAACTCCATGACCCTCTCCTCTGTTCCTAAGACAGAGAAGAGGACTCCCAACACGTGGGTCTGTATCACACCATAAACCTGAGATTCACTGTTATGAGACTTTGAATTCTTTTTCTAATAAACCTCTAGCTGGGCTTTCAAAGGAAAAAAAATGGGGGAGAAAACTCAAACAGAATCAGAAACCCAAGAGGAGATGTCACAACAGACATCTCAGAAATCCAGAGCATCATTAAGAAATTATTATAAACACTTGTATGCTAGTACGTTGATAAATCTAAAGAGATGAATGAATTCTTTTATTTATTTATTTAGTTTTCTTTTTTAAATTTGAGCCTTTGAATTCTTAAGCATTAGGACTGTCAAGAAACCATTGGTCCTTCTAGCTACATCTGAAGAAGCTAATACAATAATTACCTCCCCCTTTTATATACAGCTTTGTTTTCCAACGTTTTAGCTACCAGTGGCTAAGGGGTCAACCACAGTCTGAAAATATTATGCATGGTAAGATTTTGAGAAAGGGAGATATTTTATTATAGTATATTGTTATAGTTGTCCTATTATTGTTGTTAATCACTTACTGTGTCTAATTCATAAACTAAATTCTATCATAGTTATGTGTGCACAGTATTTGTTAGGCTCCATACTCTCCTTTCCAGGCATCCACTGGGCATCTTGGATAAGAGGGGACTACTATATTTTATCATACATGTGGGGGTGAAAACAAAGGAGAGACTGAGTCTCTCTTAATAAATAAGAAATGAAGAAAATGTGCCTTGCTGATCTGCCCCAGAATTGCACTGATCTGTATGTCATCAACTCTTAATACTGAAACTTTTAACTTCAAGCCTGTTCCTTCCTGAATGGACTTCCAGTGTTTCTAAATTGAACTTGATCCATTGTATAAACCCCAGGCGGGATGCCATGCAGATGGAAAGGGAATTCCACTTATTGTCTTTATTTCCTAAGCAGTTTGTGAATTTGGTTCAGGGGATTTGCAGGAAAGTTCCTGACTACCAACCATAGAGCAAATTTTCAAATACCCCCTTTAGTATGGATGGATGGATGGATGGATGGATGGGTGGGTGGGTGAATGAGTGGATGGATGGATGGATGGATGGATGGATGGATGGATGGATAGATGGATGGGTGGATGGATGGGTGGATGGATGGGTGGATGGGTGGATGGGTGGATGGGTGGATGGATGGATGGATGGATGATTGGATGGGTGGATGGATGGATGGATGGATGGGTGGATGGGTGGATGGATGGGTGGATTGTAGTCATAGAACCTTCTTTTATATCTGTCAAGACCTCCCTTTGCCTAAGCAATAGAGGTACATGATGGGGAAAAAGCCCATGTCCTTTCTTCTCACTATCTTTTCTCTCTTACATGGTCAATCAATGTTACAAGCTCTCTTTGTCACTAGCCCCTCAGTGCCAAGATTGCTGGCTTCCCTAACCCTTTGGTGGGAAAGATTACTAGGTGCAAAGTTGAAATATGGGCTGATGAAACAAAGTGATGACCTTCCCTTAATGTGTTTCTCACATAAGTGTTTGTATTAATGGGCTGTTTCTAGCTGAGCTTTCCCAGTGATGGCCTCCTGGATGAAAGGATAAGCTCGTACCCATGTGTGTTCCTCCGTTCTTCTCCTTGCTTACCAGTGGCTCACAAAAGGGAGGTTCTCAAGGCCCCAATTTTTAATTCCTTTAAGCAGACTGTTGCTTTTACTAAATTATAGAAAGCTTAAAAAAACATAATTATTAGAATTGGACCCTCTTAACGAACTGTATGCTTTTCAAAGTCTTCCATGGGAATCCCAGCACCGAGAGCTACTATATGGAGGTGTCACTTCTTCAAGACCCCATCTGGCCTCACTGTCACCAAGTATAGTGCTTTCTGCCCATACGTGTTAGTGGTCTGCCTCTTTTTGTGCTCATTTTTTGTTTACAGCCAGTGTACATAAATTTGTATTTATGAAATAGATAATCTCTGCATCTTTGCTGTGGGACAGAAGCCATGCGCAGTTGTGCGGACTCAGAAAGGAGTCATGTCTGTCCATGGTCTTCAAAGAGCTTGCCATCAAGGAGGCGAGTCGAAGAGGGAAACAGAGACATGTGCAAAGCATAGTGAGGGTGAGGGGTGGTGCCTGATTCCTCCTGGGTGATAAATGGGATCAAAGAGAGTCTTTAAGAAAAGGTTAGATTTGAGCGGCACCTACCAGAGAAGTGGTTATTCTCCCAGCAGGCATGGGGACAGTAGTGGTGTGTGCAAACCTTGGTGAGTTTGGAGAAGTACAAATGGTTGGGAAACAAGCTGCGTTGATCTCCAAATGGTCTGGCTTAATATTAGCCCTAAGCACAGTGCATGATGGGAGGAGCTGTGTGGGCAAAAATAAATTAGGGTCAGATCACCAAGGGTCAGACTGAAGTTTTGGATGTGTGTGTGTGTGTGTGTGTGTGTGAGAGAGAGAGAGAGAGAGAGAGAGAGAGAGAGAGAGAGAGAGAGACATGGTGGAGGGGGGGATGCGGACATTTTCACTGAAGAATTTTAAAATGAATAAGAAATCAGAGTTGTGTTTCGTCAAGAGCTTTCCACCAATCCTGGCCAGTCCATTCTGTCCCTGCTAATATACTATGTTTCTTCTCTGAGCCAGGAATGTCCCTGCTGGATGCCATCTTGTTTAGTTTAGCCCTCTCCTCCTTGTTATTTTAACCTAAGCCCAGGTAATCAAGGCCAAGATTTTAATTGTCTCCAGTACCAGGCAGTACCGGCTGGTGGTTATTTTTCAAAGGCCCCTGGTTTCTGGAAAGTGAGGAGAGAAACCAATGGGATTTGTGTCTAGGAGCATTTCCAGTCTCTGTGCTTTCAGCTTGGCCTTTCTGGAACACTTTACAGCAGGCTTTGTAAAGCTTTGGTTGACAATCAACTTATGGATTCCTCCCTAATTGGCTTGGCCAGGTTTAATCTGTTATTGGTCAGGCCAAGCTGGCTTCTATTATGCAGCATGCTGAGGATTTCCGGCCTCTCTCTTCTCCTAATGGAGGCTGGCTATTTTTAGAAGTCAACCTTGGTGTTGGTGAAGGCCAGTATCACTGTGTCCTATGAAGTGAACCCAGAAGGACACCCATCCAATACCGCCTTTTGATCTCTGACTAAAAGGAGCAATTCTTGGATTTGGTATTTGTATGCTAGAGGGTTAGGGTTTTACTCCTCTGCTCCCCCCCCACCCCCGCCACCACCACCAAGAGAAAATAAAGCTTCCTATTTGTTTCTGCCTCTTTGGGTTGTTTCCGAGAAATGTGCCAGACACTCAGTCCACACCCACAGTAATGGCGCGTCTGTGGAGACTGGCTTGTCTCGGCCCAGGTCCAGGGTACTTTACAGAAATGTCAGAGGAGGGGACAGGCATCCTGTCACTGCAAGCCCAGCACCACTGGCCTTGGCTGAGCTCACACTCTTGAGGTTGTCCGGGGCTGAGCACATAGACTTACATGGCAAGGGAGCAGAGGAGACACTGTTATGGCCTGGGGTCATGTGTGGGCACTGTTAGGGAGTCATCTCTGGGAGCTAAATTGTATGGACAAAAAAAAAAAAAGAGAGAGAGAAAAAAGGGCCTGATTGGAGAGTCTGTGAATATAAAACACAAGCCCAGGGCAATCCCAGCTCAGTTTGTCTCTGTCTCTGGAGCTTACATGAAAGAAAGCAAAGTTAAGTTTCCCGCTAGTCCTGGAAAGACATTGGATTACCAAGCGCCGTTTGCAGAGGTGTGCTGCTGGCGCACCCTAATATCCAGGTCCCTCAGAAGTCACCTGCCCCGTCCCCACCCGACCAGTCTCCTGGCTGAGCCCTCATGGGGCTTGGGAGAGTTAACACAGTTCTGTGGGAGGGAGTCCCTCTGAGAAGAGCATTTGGCCTGCAGAAATGAACTCATTTGGATCAAGAAGCCCAACTCAGGACCCCATGCACCCCAAGCATAAAGAATGCTTATATAGGTACTTAAATACAGGCATGCATTTTACAGGTTTTTAAAACCAGTCTAACATCTGTTTTGCTTTCCTTGTTAATTCCATCCCTGACAACCCCTCTGCCCTCACCCCTACCCATGACTCTAAAGTGAATTCTTTAGCAGCCTCATTTAAAAGATGTGATAGACCCTGCATTTTGACCTGGCTCCCAGAGCTTGTTCTAGAAGATTTCTCCTCCCTACTCCCCACCCCAGACCCCTTAGGGCAGCCAGCTATCCAGACTGTCATTCCAAGGCCTTAGCCTTGACATGGTGGTGCCTGCCACTACTGGCACCTGCTGGTCACTGAGGTCCTGCCAGGCATCCATTGGGCATCAGAGGTATATCAGCAAGAGCAGTAACCCCAGCTGTGGGCCTGGGTTGACCACCAAATCAAAAGTGGTTAAAGTGTGCTAGTTAAAGGGCCATCCGGGTTCTCTTTTCTTTTCTTTTCTTTTCTTTTCTTTTCTTTTCTTTTCTTTTCTTTTCTTTTCTTTTCTTTTCTTTTCTTTTCTTTTCTTTTCTTTTTTCTTTTTCTTTTTCTTTCTTTTTTTTTGCGGCTTTTAATGTGTTTAGGCTTAATCCTCAGTAAAAAATTATTTTTTAATTTTCAAAAAAATTTTTTCCATTTGGATCCTGGTTTTTCATTTTTTATTTCAATATCATAGAATCTTGAAGCTTGTTCAAGAAAGTAAGAACCACAGCATCTCAAAAAAAGACCTGAGGGAATTTAAACCAGTCTCTTCAACTTATTGATGAGGATGCTAATGCCCATGGAAACCAAGGGCATTGCCCAAGGACATGGCTGGTGAGAAATATGCCCAGGGTGAGCCAGTTCTTCCCACTCTTTTCTACTCCTCACACCTTCAATTTGTGTCCATTTAGCACAGGAGAACACCGTCCACATTGCTGTCACCTTTACTGTCGATATTTATTCCCGTAAAAGTAAAATTGTACCTCAGGGGTGACATTTTTTTTAATTTATAGAAGAGCTGGGGTCCAGGCCAGAGTCGCGGGAGGGTGATTCACCAGAGACAGAGCGGGGAGCAGAACAGGCAGACGGGCCAAAAGCACTGCTGAGGGGAGCAGTGGGCGAGACAGGAGAGGTCTGTGGCACCATGTGGGATTCTCCCTGGCTGGCCGAGAATCGAACCGGCGCTGTGGAGGCTGCAGACAGCTTCATAGCGCTGCGCTCAACCCACTCTGCCACCGGGGAGGCCCTCAGGGGTGACATTTTTGAGTAACCAGTGAGTGACAGTGTTTGAAGTAACTGATGTATACAATCATTTGTCTTTGATGCGTGTGTGGTGGGTATTATTATCAGTCTCAATTTACAGTCGGTATAACTGAAACACAGAGAAGTTAAATAACTTGCCCTTAGTCTGTGGGGAAGTCCTATTCCACTGTGACTTCCCTGGGGCCAGGACTGGGTGGCATGACAAGTGCATCCAGAGCCTCTGGAATGAATGGGGGCCCTGCCTTCCCAGTGGGCAGTGAAGGCACGTGAGCAGGTGAATCACAGCGCCACATAGTGGTGACTGTCAGAGGCGCGGCCAGCGATTTGGGGGGAGGCTGGAACCAGGAGGTGGGGGGGAGGCTTGCCAGAGGAGATGGCATCCTGGGGGTGTTGTGAAGTTTGCTCACTGGAGAATGAATGCTTGTGCACAAATGATGGGGAAGGCCCTCACGCAGTCAGGGAATGCTCAGCAGGATGGGGAGTTCCCGGTGCTGGAGGCATAAGGTGATGGCGTAGGGGAGATGTTGGAAGAGGAGCCAGAGAGGCAGGTCAGGAGCAGGTGTAGAGTCCCTGTCTCCCGAGATGAGGAATCTGAGTTATATCCAGAAAGCAGAGGGGAGCTGACAGAAAGCTGTGTGGGTAGGTAAGTTATAGGATCAGATGACTGGGCTCTGGGATGAATAGACTTTAGAGGCTTGGGGATTCTGGTTGACCAGCACAGTCAGACTGTGGCTGCAGCTGTCCCAGCGGAGTTGAGGGGGCCTGGACTCCTTCCAGCCATTCAATGGGCACAGGCTACCTCCATACCGCACTGCTTTAGTCCAGTCTTTAGTCTACTAAAGAATGCTCTCTTTAGTCCAGTCTTCCTGGGAGCAAGTGTAGGTGTTCCGTGTGGAGACTTTGTAAATTTTTTTAAAGATTTATTCATTTATGCATACAAGAGCTGGGGTACAGGCCAGAGGTGTGGGAGGGTGAGAGGATTCACCAGAGATGGAGTGGGGAACAGAACAGGCAGATTGACCAAAGTACACTGCTGAGGGGAGCAGCGGGCAAGTCAGGAGAGGTCTGCTGTACCATGTGGGTTGCTCCCTGGCCAACCGGGGACCGAACTCATGCCTCAGAGGCTGCAGGCCACTTCACAGCGTGGTGCTCAACCCCTGACACCACCAGGGAAGCCCCACCGTGTGGAGACTTTCATTACACCCCACTCCAAAGAGGTTTTTGCTCCTCCCCTTTGGATGTCCGCAGTCTCTGATACATTCTTTTTCCTTCGATAAACATCAACCCTTGTTGTGCATCTTCCTCTCTACACTAGCTCCTGGGAGACAGTGCCAGACAGTGCCTCATATCTAGTGAGCTCTCAGTAAGCTGTGGCTGTGGAAAGGAGAGGCCATACTTGGGAAATATTTTAAGTTTTACATTGTCAAGGGTGGCTAACTATGCCCCATGGGCCAAATCCCATTTTCTCTTCTTACTGCTTTTGTAAATAAAGTTTTATTGGAACACAGCCAAGCCTACTTGTCATCACTTTGCTGTAGCTGCTTTCACTCCCCAGGACAGCGTCAAGTCCCTGCGGCCCACACATACAACCCTACCCACTCCTGGCTCTGGACTGAGAGTGTGTGTCCACCTTTGTGTCCAACACCAGGTTTAGTAACTAGAGTTCAGGCAACTCCAGAGTACAGGCTTCTTTCTTCATAGGATCTGCCTGTGCCTGCTACACAGCTTTTCCCAGAACTATGGAGAAAGAAATCCCCATCCGTGGTGCAGAGACCTTGTCAAAAAGACCTCGCTAAGACCAGACCAGGAGTGAGAGCATGGTTATCCTGCCTCTCCTTGCTGGAGCCTCTCACAGTCACTCTTCTTTCTTCTAGTCATCCAGTTCGGCTTTGTCACCCTCTTTGTGGCCTCTTTTCCTCTGGCCCCTGTGTTCGCCCTGCTCAACAATGTCATCGAGGTGCGGCTGGATGCAAAGAAGTTTGTGACGGAGCTGAGACGGCCGGATGCTGTGAGAACCAAAGACATCGGTATGGCCCCGCCAAGTCCCGCCCCACCCTCTGCACCCCCCTTCCCTGGTCCCTGCCACCCTCATGTGATGTCAGGAGTTAAGTAAGAGGGCTGGGAAGCAGGATCTCGCCTCTTCACCCCTTTGAGCCACCCATCTGCATCTCCTCCGGGGCTGGGAGGCCTGGGGAGTCCCATTTTCCACCCCCAGTTATTTCTCTGGCTTCTAGACAGAGGGGTTCCTAAGCCTTTCCAGACAAGCCTGTTCCTGGGAACCCCTAGGTAACTTGCCTGCCAGTCATCACCCTGAGTCAGATACCCTCTTTCTGTCTTTTTTTTTTTTTTTTTTTAATTTCAATAGAAGCAGTTTGAGGAAAACCCT
Organism: Talpa occidentalis; assembly: GCF_014898055.3. Classification (NCBI taxonomy): domain Eukaryota; kingdom Metazoa; phylum Chordata; class Mammalia; order Eulipotyphla; family Talpidae; genus Talpa; species Talpa occidentalis. The sequence goes on from NW_023601653.1 coordinate 70,564,087, forward strand.
CTTTCTGTCTTACAGGGATTTGGTTTGACATTCTCTCCGGAATTGGCAAGTTCTCTGTTATCATCAACGTAAGTGCTTCTGTTCATCACACCCCAGCACTGTGGGAGGGGCTCTCTAGAGTTGCTGAGGCCTTCAAAGAGAGAACCTGGCCCTTGTACCCCCCAGCCTTTTCCATCTGGGTCTTTATTTGAGACAGTCCCCTGGTAAATCACACACACATGCCTCCCAGTTCAGCATTCTGTCACCAGAGTGGGGCCTCTTTATTGCTAATTTCACTAAGAGAAAGAAAGGTAATTATCTACCAGGATGCATACCTGGGCCTTAAGGATCAGAATCAGATCCTTTTTCAGAGCCAAGAATCATGAGGAAAGAATTCCACATATCTACCCATCTCTTTCCTCGCTTTCTCGACTCCTGTGCTAAACAATACTTGGCGCCTTGCCCAGGCTGTAATTCCTAATTATGGTTCCTCCAAGTTGTCGATGCAAAGTCTTAATTATGCCTTGGACTCTGGCACAGTGTAGGTTAAGATAGGACATGGAAGTAGAGGAGTCCCCCCTCCTGTGACCTCCTTAAGTGCCTTGCCAGACATGACCACATTTCAGAGGAAATCCTGCCGGGCCCACGCCAACAGCAGCTCTGGCTTCTACGTTCAGTATGGAGGGTGGCCAGGCAGGGCCTCCTCATCCCCATCTCCAGAAAAGCCAGCCAGATTAGGGTACACCCAGAAAGCCCATTTTCCCTGGGGAGATTTGTTTCCCTATTTAGAACATGTGCAATGGTAGGAGGAGGGGCAGAGAGGATCAGCCCATTACATTTTTCATGTTTGATTAGGAGGCACACATCTTGAGGCTGAGAAATAGAGTGCAGTTTGGAAAATAGATCAGGAGCTACTTCGGAGTTGTGTCTACTGGAAAAGAGGCCCGAGTGCTAAGCACTTTCCATCGATACAACGGGAAGTTTTATTTCCCTGGGCTTTCTCAGACTTACCTATAAAAATGGGTGAGAATAATAGCAGTATTCACCTTGCAGGATCAGCCTAGAAATTAGGTGGGATGATGAAAGGACCTGTAGCTAGTACTCAGAAAAATTATAGATTTGATTATAGTGAGTATGTTACTCATTGTCAAATATGGTTATGGCCATCCACACTCATGTATACATTTAGAAAACAATACCCAAACCTTACTTTTAAAAAGGGCTTGAATTATGGGTGCAGAATACAGTATAAACAGCTGCCAAAAAGATTTAAGGTTTTCTTTGCAGAAAGTACCTCCACATTCAAACATGCAATCATTCATCTGTCGTTTGGACGGCTCCATGGACATTTATAGAGTGCTTAAATAGGCCAGATGCTGGCTGGGCACAGTGATTCCATCTAGCAGGACCTGCTCCTTCCCATTGATGTCACTTTTCCAAAGTAAAATGAATGAAAGAACAGCCTCCATCATAGGATATGCTAAAAAGTGTCAAGAGATGACAGTCAGATTAAGAGAACTGTGGAGACCTGTATCATTGGTCTTTTGGCCTCCCAGTGTCACTTAGGAGCAGCTCTTAAGTGGAATTCTCATCATTATTGGTAATTTTCTCAAAAAATCTTATGCCCTGCTGTGGCTTGGCCAATATCAATGTCTACTCAGATACCACAGAAGTGGCATCTGAAATGCCCACATTGGCTTAGCATCCTCTGCCCCACCAGTTGTCTTTCACTCTCCTGGCAGCCATGGTATGGTGGGTTTGCTTACATGTGTCATGGATGGACACACAGGTGAGTGAACTACATGAGCTTGGGAAGGAATTCTGTGTCAGTCAGAGCAGTGGCTCTGGCTGGGGAGACCCAGGGGGACAATCTCTCCATGCAAAATGGACTCCATGTCACCTGGAGCCTCTAATGCACATGCCTTTATCCCTCAGGCTTTTGTCATTGCCGTCACCTCTGACTTCATCCCCCGTCTGGTATACCAGTACTCCTACAGTAACAATGGCACACTTCACGGCTTTGTCAACCACACCCTCTCCTTTTTCAATGTCAGCCAGCTGAAGGAGGGAACACAGCCCGAAAACTCACAGTTTGACCAGGAGGTTCAGTTCTGCAGGTAAAGTAATCTGAAGGAGGAGAGCAGGGGAGGACCCGAAGTGGTAGATCCATGTAATTATCTGGGTGATCTAAAATTACATCATTCTCCTTTCCCTGTGTCTCCTACCTCTCCTCATCCCTAGACATCATTTTGATGAATTAACAATATTATCTAATGCCTTTTACTATACACTATGGAACATTGAGAATATAGCCTCATTTTTCCCATCAAGGAGTTTATAAATGATTTGGCTGGAAAGATAAGCAGATGAGACAGAACAGAGCAGATCATTCAATGATTATATTTAGTACAGACTATGAGTGTTGCAGGGATTCAGAGATGAGCAAGGGCTAGGCTTCCTAGAGGGGCCCCGAGGAGTTGTAGGACACACATACACAGAACATTCTAGATGGGGAGTTAGCATGGGCAAAGTCATGGGAGTGGGATGAATTTGAGGCATCATATCAACACTTAGGAGCTAGGCAATGTAGAAAAAAGAGTCATTGGGAGATGATAATTGTGAATAATATAAGGAACATAATACATGTAGAAACTCCTGGGATAGTATAAGCCAACATTGTTGAATTTGAGCAGGTAGGCTGAAATAGACAATGAGGAAACCTGGAATCTTAGGAATTTTAATGTCATGCAATAGGAAGGTACTGAATTTTCAGTGCCAGAGAAAAATAGGATATAAGATAGGCTTAGAAGAATTGATCTGTTCTCAAAGGAAGATTGACTAGAATTGGGGGAACTGAGGAAGGTTTCAGGCATGGACCATGATGGGCACAAACCAGAGTGGGGGAGAGAATTAAGAAGAAGAGAGAAAATGAGCTATTTTATATAATACATTGCAAAGTTGGTGACAAGAGACATGAGGGCTGAGGATATCTCCCAAGTTTGGGCTGAAGTCAGAGGACAAGGAACTGTGGTTCCATTGACATGATGGCAAGACACTGGGACACTCTCCATGGCCCATGTAATGAATTTAATTGAATTAATCATGTTGCATTTAAAATGATGGTAAGAAATCTAAGGAACTGTTTCCACCTAACCCTAGACTCACTAAGCTGGAATGCCAGAGAGGTCCAGTTAGAGACATGATTGAAAACCATCTGAGGACAAGGATCATTGAAGCCAAGAAACAGAGGATTCTCCACTATTTTCCCAAGAAGGACAAAGACAGAGCAGCGGGGAATATATTTTTTGAACTTTGTGTACCCTGGTTAAGTGATTGGTCCCATAAATGATTTGATGAAAGATCACACCTCAAATATTTAAAAAAAACAGAACAATTGCTATAATAGTAACCACAACCTAGGAGAGGACATTACTGAGAAAATGTGGAACTTTCCTGGACCATCCCCAATAGTGTCTGATATAAATACTCTATCAAGGAAGCAGTTGTGTTTGCAGCAATGGAAGCCTTGGGCATGTCTGTCTTCCTTCTCAACCAGGGAAATCCTGGCACCAAGCCATTGTGAGATGGTTGCTTAGTTCAGATTCACAGTCTGAGTACACAAAAGAGAGAAAAGTGATTGGTCTCACCAACCCATGAAAGAACTGTACTATTTTATCATTTAATTACAAGAGTCTTTTGATCCCAAGAGGAATAACTTTAGGACTCAACTCTAGCCAACCATGAAAAGAATCAAAATCAGGGACCAAATCCAAGAATAGATGAGTAAATTTACTCATAAATATCAATTCACATCAGCCTAGATATGTCCAGTATTTTCACATCAGGGGCTAGAAATTGTCTGATTCTTTTTATCTATCTATCTATCTATCTATCTATCTATCTATCTATCTATCTATCTATTCATTCATTCAAGCACTGGGTACAGTCAGAAGTGCGAGAGGATGAGAGAATTCACCAGAGACAGAGTGGGGAACAGGACAGGCAGACTGATGAAATACACTGCTGAGGGGAGCAGCGGGCATGGCAGGAGAGGTCTGCATGACATGTGGGACCCTTGCCGGGTGGCGGGGTATCAAACCGGCGCTGCAGAGGCTGTGGGCAGCTTTGCAGCCCAGCGCTCAACTGCTGCTCCACCAAGGGAGGCCCAAAAGTGACTAATTCTTGGTCACAAGTCATATGCAGGCAGATTTACTACTGGACTCTGCATAGCACAGAGGCCACTCTTCCATGCGGCTGCCAGACTGTCCATGGTGCTGGATGTTGGTCTGCAGATTCAGGAGACATAGTTCCACCATACAGAAGGTCTGTACCAGCTTAAGGCCTGTTCTGGTGCTATCTAGATCTGCTCCAGCAAGGCCCTTGAAATCAGTCAGCGGGTTTACATTAAGCAAACAGGTGCTGCAAAATAAGAATTAGAAAATCTTTATAACTGGAAGGTGTCCTAGAAATCATCTTGTTGAAACTCCTCATTCTACATATAAAGAAACTGAGGCTTAAGAAGTCGAAGAGTATTGTAAGATAACAGATGGTTCTCGTCCAGATTACAGACCTCCTCCTCCTGTGCAGTGTGAAGCAAGGACAGTATGACAGCGTCGGTCTCTTTAGTTGGTGTAGAAGCACACGTCCGTCCAGAGAACCAAAGGTTTTGACCTTGACCTTGACTATCAGATCTTCCAATAAAATATATAAACAATGGCTATGCTTTTCAGATTTATCAGTGGCTTAAACCGGATTAAACGAAAAGGGTCTTTCATGCACCCCATATTGAAAGTTGAGGGTTGGCCTAACTTTAGGTCAGGCCCTATTCGCTCAAGTCCACTACAACTAAATCTTTCCCTGTCCCCTGATTCTACACCAGTGTTAACTATAGTATCAAGCTACAGCTGACATCATCTCCATGTGAAGCAAGTGGTTTTAAAGTAGAGGGGAGTTCCCTGGTAGGAAGTGAAGATGAATGGTACCACTCAGCCAAAACAACAGATAGTGATACCAGGTATCACTAGTATACAAGGCTCAGATGGTGCTTTCTTGTGTCTGCTTTCAGAGTCACTAGATTTTCCAGCCAGCTCTAAAGGCCCAGTAACACGTCCCTGTTTCCATGCACATAGACAGGGCCATGGCTTACCTGTGGCCCTTAAGAAAAATTCCACCACTACATGGCAGAATTATCACTAGGTCCATGCTGTATTTCAGCCAAGAAAAATGTATCCATAGAAGATAGATCATTTCAGGATTAAGCCAATAGAATTTTTGGAACATCCATTGATTTTTTTCCTTACTCAATACCAGGTTCTTTATGGAACTATTTTTGAGACATTTCTATAGATCTGACATTGGTGATATAACAAGGAACCAACCACAGTGCACCCCTTAAAGAGTTTAGGTGTGGAAGATGAATAAGTAAACATGCAATTAAAATGTAACCTTAATAATTTATAGTGGAGGAACAAGTTTCAAGGGCCCCAAGGAAGGAGGCCACACATCTCACAAGATTTGTGTGTTCAGGGAAGTTTTGAGGGAGGTGGAGCAGGAAGGAAGTACAGAGTGGCCAGAGAGAGAATCATATTGAAACTCCTCATGCATGTGACCTGGTTGACCTGGTTGGTATGTGGAGTTGGAGGAAGGGAGGATCAAAAGGTGAAGAAAAAAATGCCCTTTTCAGAGGGGCTGCCTATGCCATGGTCCAGGGCTAAGGTGCAGTCCAGTGGGACAGACATGGTCTAGTCTAGTGATATAGCCCAGAGGTGCAGCGAGAGGGGTAACTGTGCTCCAGGATGGTGGTCTAGCAGGTGTCAACCATGAGAAGCAAGACCAAAAAGAGCTTGTTGGTTGTATAGGGTGCATGGAGACTATCTTGGGGTGATGGGGAACCACTGAGGGGTGAAGGGAACAGGGATCAGCTTTTCACTGCTGATCTCTCTGGCTGCAGTGTGCAGATTAGAGTTACGTTTAAAATAAAGAGATGGCCTACTGTCAAGTGTAGGCAGATGGGGCCCACTGTCATTTAGATGTGACACATCTAAATGTGCAACTGGAAGGTGCACTGTGGGGACTACTTTACCTCGTGGACCCCACTCATCATGCTGAGTGACTCTGACTGGGTCATCGAAGTTTCTGGAGATTTAGGAAGTAAGGCATAACCTAGTGTATTTCCAAGCCAGGATTTGGCAGTGTCTGTAAGAAATAGAAATCCAAAAAGGAAGGGAAGAAGAGAGGGGAGAGAGAGAGAGAAAGAGAGAGAGAGAGAGAGAGAGAGACTAAGACTCTATACCATATCCCAGCCAAATCCCAGTTTTTAAAATTGTTTCCTTGGTGGGAAAGTTTGCCCTGGTTTTCTGGCAAATAGTGTTGGGAACTAGATGATCCTTCTTATTCTTAGTTTTCAGTGACCTCTGGAGATAAATGTGGTCAAATCAAACTGAAATCTTGGGCTCCAAGCAGCCTCGCCAGGGAGAGAGGTATCTTAAAAATAGCAACAGAAGTTGGGACAAGTCTCTGCTGCCATTTGAGATGCATTCCCAGCATTTTTGAAGCAACATTTGCCTCGGCCAGCTCCTCTGCTCCTGTGACGTCAGCCTGCAGGCGTGACTAGTGACCGCTGGACAGGGTTGGGGCCACCATGTCCTGGAGAGTGCATGTGGACTCCGGCTCCTGACTCAGCTGGAAGGGAGCAGGGAGGTCAGTGGGGCAGGGCCTGTGGCCCAGAGCTAGGGGAGCCTACCTGGGCCCAGGCAACCCAGTGGATCTGTCTAGAGCTGTTGAGCGTTTAGAACAGCTCCTGCCAGGTGGCTCCTGCGAGGTTTTTCTGCAGGGCCTAAGTTCTTTCATGTCGCAAAGTCCTGGGAAGAGCCTTTGAAGAGACAAGTTCCCTTCCAGCCTGTGGCCGCCTCTCATGTGTTTTCTCATAAGACCAGAGGGAGAATCAGCTTTTCCGGGTGTTGCCTCTCCTGATCTTTATCAACCACTGGGTTAACATGGTTCTCATTAATTCCTAATTGCCTGTACCCTTTCCCCTTGCTAAAGGCCAATTTAGTTTTAAGTAGCTCAGATGGTATGAAAATATTGTCTGTAATTATGTTCCACATTCATATGGCATTAATCTCCACTGGGACTATTAAAAAAATTTTTTTTTTACATACTACTGTTTGGAGTCGAGAAAGACATTTAATAATCAATTTGTAATGTAACCAATACCTCATTTGAAAAAGAAAACTGTTCTTGACTATTGAGGATCAATTCCAAGTTTGTTATGTGGGCACCTTTTGTGCCTACAGTGATTTTGTGTTGGGATGAAGTGTGGCTAATGTCACTGTCTCTGATCACCTCTGAAGTGAGGATGGTAAGGGACAGCTGAGCCAGGAGTCTCTCTTCCCTTTCTGTAACTCAGTTTCCCTATCTCTAAAAATGGGGACATGGAATAAATAGCCTCCAAAAATTCTTTTTGCTTTAAAAAATTAATAGTGATGCATACAGTATATTAGTCTAGTCCTATACATTTTCTAAACACGACAGGTAACCTCTCCAGCTCTGTCCCACCTCCACCCAATTCTGGCCAGATCCCAGACACTGTCCTAGCAGTAACCAGGGAGCTATAGCTATGCAAATCTTCCTTAGATTATTTTTTAATATATTAGCATAAAGTGTAGGACCTTTAATGTATTATTTCATATGTTTGTTTTATAATAATGAAATGTACTTTGGGTTAATGTTGATAATCTATATAATGCAGAAATTCAACTCAATCAATGAGGCTTTTCAGCATTAGAACAATCTAGATAAAATATTAATGTAAATTTTTTAAACGATGTATTTATTTATGAATACAAGAACTGGGGTACAGGTCAGAGGTGTGGGGGGTGAGAGGATTCACCAGAGACAGAGTGGGGAACAGAACAGGAGAACTGAGTGAAATACACTGCTAAGGGAGCAGCGGGTGAATCAGGAGAGGTCTGCTTTGCCATATTAATGTAATTTTAAAGCTAAAATATAATGTTGACTTTTGTACCAGTTCTACATATGGTATGTGAGTCTATCCCAATTTATACTATAATTTAGCTTCCCAAATCTTAGTATAAAAATGTATTTATGTCATTTGAAAATTATCATTACTTGCATTCTTTTTTTGCAATCATGAACTTTTTCATTATAAAAGTTATTATATATAATGTATATAATATATAACTTTTATAATTTATATATAACTTCATATATATTTATATATATTAATATTAATATTCTATTCTATTATTCTATTATTATAATATTTTATATTTTATTATAATATAATGTTATAGTAATATCAACATATATTAATACTAATACATTAATATATATTAATATTAATATGTATTATATATAATATGTGCATATATATATATATATATATAGGCATAAAAGGAAAAGAGAGACTCTTCTCAGCACCCACCCCTGCCATTCTCACAAAGACAGATAAGTGAAGCCCATTAGTTGCTCTGTCTTCTGTGGACATTTCTAGCCTTAAAGTTTCAACATTTCCTCTTTAATTAGTTACTTAATGAGAACTCAATAAGCCTAACATCTTAGGATGATATTTTTAAAACTATGAAATCTGGGGAATTGGAAGACATCCCATGCTCATGAATGGAGAATATCAATAATCAAAATGACTATTTTGCCTAAGACAATGTATAAATTTAACATAATACCCATTAAAATACCAACAATATTCTTCAAAGAAATTGAGCAAAAAAATATTGAAATTTATATGGAACAATCAAAGGTCTCCACTAGTAAGAGCAATCTTGAGAAAAAAGGAGAGAAATGGAGGCATCACATTACTTGACTTTAAACAATAATGTAAAGCAATAGTACTAAAACCAATATGGTACTGGCATTAAAATAGACATATGGATCAATGAAATAGAATTAAAAAACTACAAATAAATATACATATACATCAAAACTCAATTTATAAAATAGCAGGCATGACTGTGCAATGGGAGAGGAAAGTCTAACAGTGCTAGGAAAACTGGAATATTAGAATGTAAAAGAGTAAAAGTTGGATCACTCTCTAACCTCATGCACAAAAATAAATTTCAAATCGATTAAAGATTTAGACACGGGACCTACAATAATAAAATACATAGAAGAAAACAGTGGTAATATGTTTCGTGACATCAATGATAAAGGTGTTTTGGGGATTCAACTCCAATGGCAAGGGAAAATAAAAGCAGAAAAAATAATTAGAAGTACCTCAAATTAAAAAGCTTGTACAATGAAAGAAAATATAAGTAGATTTATAAGACATCCTTGAATGGGAGAAAATATATATATTAATGCATTACCAATATGGGGTTAGTGTCTAATATGTATGTGTGTGTGTGTATACATACATACTAGACATTATATAATATATATGTATATATACTTAACATACACTATTCAGCAATATAAAAACAATCCAGTTAAGAGGCAACAGGTCTAGGTAGGGAATTCACCAAAGAGGGTATCTGAAGGCCAATAGAGACATGAGAAAATATCTGCCATTGCTTTGATTGAGAAATACAGGTTAAAACCACAATTGAGATATCATCTCACATCTGTGAGAATAACACATATTAAAAAGATGCCCCAAAACAAGTGCCAGGCAGGATGCAGAGGAAGAGGAACCTTGTTACACTGTTGGTGGCAATGTAAATTGGTACAGTTGATTATATGACCCAATCACCCCCACTCTTGGGTATTTAACCAAACAACATAAAACCATAAACTTGAAAACTTGTGTTTATTGCAACACTGTTTCAATAGCTAGTACATGGAAACAATCCAAGTGCCCACTGACAGAGAATTGGACCAAGGAGATGTGGTATATCCAAACAGAATATTATATCCAAATGGAATATTACGCAGCCATAAGGAAAGACAAAATGTTGCCATTTACATCAAATTGGAAGGAGTTCAAGGGACCAATGTGTAGCAAAGCAACTCAGAATGACAAAAAAATATACATTGGACATTTAGAAGTGGATGATTTGGTGCTTTAAAGCAAAACACTTAACAAACCAGTGGACGATCATAAACAAAATGAGACTTCTGAGGTTGAGAAGAGGGAGGGAGAAAGTGTCAAGAGGTAGTGGATGTCAGAGATGTGGAAGATAAGGGAAAAAATTATGAAACCCTAACTTATATTTAAATATACACAACCAGTCACAGATGGCAGAGACTCACTAGAATCATTAATTTTCAAATTATTCATGAGTGGATCATGAAGTCACTTTAATGGATCATTATTAGCATTTTACAGAATAGAAAGGGATAGGGCAGGACAGGACAGAATAGGAAAATACCAGTGTATTATACACAGTAAGGATCACTATTGTTCTTGTAATATTGATATACACAATATAATTTATTTCAGGGCCATATAGGTATGTATACAGTAGTTCTTACTACTGTAGGATACAGTTTTGTAAAAGTTCGCTTTGGAAAGAGAAATGTAAACAGATGAATAACTGTGTACCGTTCTCTCGTGAGGCTGCTTTGCGCTGTAGTTCCTAACAGAGCCAGCCTTAGCCTACGAGCATAGAGGTATTTTCAAGTGGAGTTTTCTGGACATATCTCTGGTTAATCTTTCCCCAGATCCTTGATTAGGTGAATGTGCCTGTTAGATTCAAAACATGTTTTGGACACTCAGGGAGGGCAAATTGACATTTCCAAAAGCTTTCCAAAAGCGGTGAGTTAGTAGCAGAGATGGGATCAGAATTAGATTATTTATGGATTCTTTTCAGAATGGGAAAAAGAGGGGTGAGCAGTGGCTCTCGTCCTGAGGTCAGTGAACAGCTGTTCTTTCATAGATGGAGCTAGAAAACAAGAGAAATGGTCTTTGATTGTGGCAAGAGGGCTGGGGCCGGGCCTGGGGAAGGATTTCCCCGTGGTAAGGAGTGGGTGTGTGCGTAGCACCCCTCCTCGGGAGGTCTTGAGAAGAGCAGGACAGATTGATTCCCTTCTGCCCCGGGGTCCTTTGGGGGGCAGCAGGGGGTGGGGAGCCTAGGATTTTCCCATCCCATGATGTCCTTGCTAGTTTAGCCACGCTCTCCCTCGTGCCCATTAGCAAGCGTAATCTGGAGCTGGCCGTGTTTCTGTCCTCAGCCCCGGATGGATAGGATGAATCCCGTGGCGTTGAGCTGGGTTGCAGCTAGCTTTGCTTTTCATCCGGATGTCAAACCAAGCCTGCAACAGCTGTAATCAGCTGTTGGAAGAGGGGGAGCTGGTGGGGGGCAGCCCCTGGCGACTTGCCCAGCCCTTGTCGAATGCTTAGCATCCACCACTCAGTTTGTCTCTCTCTGGAGCTGACTCTGTTGTTGCGTCTTTTCTTTTTTTGTGTGAGCTTCTTCCCTGCTTCTCTCTTTTCTTCCCTCATCTCTCCTGGGGCAATTGGAAGCCATCTTGCTTGAGCACGATTTTCAGATTCACTCAGGCAGGGCAAGGGACAAAGAGCACCCATTTCTGGATGCCCCACCCAGACTGCAGCTGGGTGTGCTCTGTGACCACAGGAGGAGAGCTGAATTCAGCCAGGCCTGGGTTCCTACCTCACTGCACCTCTAGCTGGCCATGAGTCTTCGGCCAAGTAACTGGACCTCTCGGAACCTCAGTTTCCTCCCGTGGTATGTGGCTAACCAATGTCCAACTGAGGATATTTATCAAGATCGGATGAGAAGACTTCCAGATACTGACCAACCGTGACTATGAACGCCCCTATGCCTGACACCCCACACCAGTTCACCTTCAGTTTGGTCATCATTCACCCTGGGGCAGGAATGTGGCAGTTCAGCGAGGCTGGGGTCCTGAGCAGCCAGCTGGGGACTAAGTCCAGATTGCCTGTGCTTCACTGAGCCTGGGGGCTGCAGAGAACTCTATGGGGTTCCTGGGGGGGTCTCTCCTCCCTTCTCAGCAACCACAGGCTGCGGGGAGCAAAGATGGACTCACTGCCTTGGGTTCCTCTGAAAGGAGAATCCAGACAACAGAGGAAACTTTGGGGGACGTTGGAGAGAATGAGTTGGAAAAAAAAATGTCTAGTCTGACTTTGGCTTTGGAGAACCTGGGTTTTTAGTCCATGGACCTTTGTCAGTTGCATCATGGTTTCCTCCCCTCTGCCTCTTCCTTCAATTCCGAGAGCCAAGTGCTTGCCTGCTACTTGGACCCTGAAGGGGAGCACCCTCCTCACCCCGCTCCTCCCAATGCTAACAGCATGTTTCTCCTTGGGCAGGTTTAAAGATTACCGAGAACCACCCTGGGCTCCGAATCCATATGAGTTTTCCAAGCAGTACTGGTCCGTTCTGTCTGCCCGTCTGGCTTTTGTCATCATCTTCCAGGTGAGTTGTTCAGGTAAGGGATAGTCAGGGCGAATGCAGGCTAAGGAGCCATGTCTCTTGCCTACACCAGTTGAGGTTTTCACAGTTCCATGGGGCGCTCAGTGTGGCTGGCAGTCGCCAGGGCTCTCTTTCCCGGTGGGGTAGGAGGCCCGATCCAGAGGGCCCCATTAATGGCTGGCCTTTGCAGAAAGAGAATAAAACACAGAGTAAGGTTACAAGACAGATGTGGAGTAAGTGGCAGGGTAGAGATAAATTCCTATTTAAACTGAAGACAAGAAAGGCAGGCGGGAAGACACACGGCCCCACCTGGTCTCTGCGGCCCACCCCGGAAGAGCTCGGGTTATGCACCTTTCTTCTAGTGCTCTCACTCCCTCCTTTGTTGGCTGGAGCCAGCCCCTGAGACAACTGCTGGGAAGGGCCCTGGGGCCATCAGCCTTGCTGAATGAATAGCAAACTGGAGCTGTGATTCCTGTCTCCCACAATAGCTGCAGCTCCGATTGCAGCCAGATTCTCTAAGCACCCGGGCCTCAGTTCCGCCTGGGGGTCCTGCCTGCCTTTCTAAGACTCCCTCAGGCCTTTGTATTCCCCGAAGGCAGATCCCTGGAGGGCTCTAAAGTATCTGGCCCCAGACCCCAAGCCAGGAAGTGGAGAAGCCCTCAGCTAGGCTTTCAGCTCAAGTAGACACCCATTCTTTCTCTGGAGAGATGGGGCGATAGATGTGAAATGCAGCTCAGCTGTCTGTCCTCTGTGCCCCCCCTCAGGGTCTCCTCATTTCACTTCCACTCACCAGGAGGGGTTGGGGTAAAGAAGAGTAGGTCATGATGAAGCTGCTTGAGGGCACCTGAGACCACCCCCCCAGGGGCCTCTGCACCTAGGTTGGTTCCCAAATTCTTCCCCTGGGCCCTAGGAGCCCCCAGGGGCCATGGTCTATTTGCTATTCGGGACAGGATTTGGAGCCTGGAAGAGAGCGCTGCTCTCATAAATTCTTTCTGGCCTCAGTCAGTGTCTCCTCAGTCCCAGAGGAAGTTGCATGAGCAGAGGGAACACCACAAATAGAGGAGCGTGTGTGGGGGGAAGAGCACAGGGGTAGTGGGGCGGGCTGACCAGCACCCACCGGCCCCTGCCCTCACTGTGTGATTTACTCATCACTGACGTGGGAAAAACTTGCGAGAAGTAGCTTGGTCCTACCTGTGTTTCTGGGGGAGGGATGAGCTCCTGAAAGAAGGAAGCCAGTTACCAGTGTGTGCAGATGCTTAGGACATCAGCAGAGCTCGAGGCTTGGAGCCCCAGACAGGCCTGCGTGGCTTAGAGAGGCCTGGATGGAATAGAGGGCGGGAGAAAGTGAATGTGAGTAGAAGGAGGGTTGGCTGCGGTCAGAAGTGAGTGCAGAATCCAAAGACCCAGCTCTCAAATAGAGGACAGGGCTTCAGCTGGAAGGAAGAGAGGGACAGCTGGCCCAGTGAAAGCCCTGGAGAGGTCAGTGGGCATCTTCCAAGTAGGCTCTGGAGCAATCTGTGTGTGAGGTACTGACTCATTTAATCCTCACAACTCCTGCAGGTGGTAGACTCTGTTACTGTTCCCCTTTCTGCAAGGGCAACAGGGTCTGACAGTCCCAGGAGCTGTTAGGCTGTTGGCTAAGATCACCTGCTAGTAAGTAGTGGGGCCAGAATCTTTCTGAGGTCACAGTCTCCGTGCTCTGTACGCATCACCATTGTGGGGCTGCTCACTCCAACAGGGCACGGGTGGATTGTGGTGCCAGGCTGGGCCAGGCATCTGCTCCAAATCCCTCTCCCTCATTTTCTGCAGAACCTTGTGATGTTCCTGAGTGTCCTCGTGGACTGGATGATCCCAGATATCCCCACGGACATCAGCGACCAGATCAAGAAAGAGAAGAGCCTGTTGGTGGACTTCTTCCTGAAGGAGGAGCATGAGAAGCTCAAACTGGTGGATGAGCCGGCCCAGAGGAGCCAGGGAGGAGGACACGAGAGCAGGAGGAGCCACGTGGCCAGCCCAGCACCCTCAGGCAGGAGCCAGCGGGGCAGCACAGCCTCTGCTGGTTCTCAGCACACCAACGTTTGACCCAGCTGCCCCCTGCAGAGGGCCTGCAGCTGCAGCGGGAGCATGCATACTGTGCAGTGCCTCTGCAAGGCTGTCTGTCCCTCTACCGAGATCTGGCCTGAGAAGATCTGAAAAGGGTGTGTGTGTGTGCGTGCGTGTGCTGCGTGTACGTGCGTGTATGTAGAAAGAATGAGTGAGTGTGAGTGCAGGATGGAAGAGGTGATGCTGCTTTTCAGAAACTTCAAACTTAAGTTTCTTTTAGGTCCTTCTAAGCTGCATCCTTTTGGAGGATTGGCCCCTACTTGAGTCAATGAAAGAATCAGGTCTCTCTACCCCAGGGTTCCAGGATACCAGGAGCCTTCCTTGTGTTCCCTCAAGCACGCTCCCATTTCACATGCCCGCAGGCTGGGACTGAAGCTCAGGGCCCTGTCCTACCACTTCGTAAGTGCTTACCACCCTTTTCCACCAGTCCCCTGAGAAAACCCTCTGAGTCACTTGCAGCTGGGGCTGTAGTAGCCTCAGTGTATGCAAGTTAAGTCAGAGGACTGATCGCTGGGGCCTTGGGACCTGATGATGATGAGTAGCAAAGGTCCAAACTTGGCTTGTCTCCGGTTCATGTGACAGGGGTGCTTTGAGCTAAATGCAATTAACCATCATTTCATGCAGGTTCAGATTTAAAATAACAAAATAAATGGAAACATCCTTTATAAAAATTCCTCTCCTTGTCTTTGTCTTTTTTTTCTCTCTTTCACTGATCTTTAATGAGCACCTACTTTGTTCCAGGCATTGTTCTCAAATTGGAGACAGATACAGCAGAGTATGAGAGGCGAAGTCCTCCTCTTAGGGATCTTGTATTCCACAGAGAGACAGACAATAAGCCACTAAGTGTATAGTATTTTAAAGTCATATGAGCTATGAAGAAACAAAGCAGGGCAAGGGAAACAGCAGGTGAGGGCCTTTTCGTATATGAACTAATGACAAACCCAGCATGGTTTAAAGGTTGCCTCTTGCAGTGCTAACATCATTCATCAGTATTACCTTCTAAGAGCTTCATGGTGAGGAAAATTTCAAATATTGTTGGAACAAAGGCCAAATATCATTCACCTTTGCTTTTCACATACCTGAACCTCACCTGCTATACTTCAAAATCCCCTTCTTGCAGCTGGTCCTAGTTCTTCATAGATCAGTCTGAGTCAGGTCCAACTCCATGTCTGAATGGGAGCAGCAAGGAGGGCCGAACTCCAGAGGAGAAAGTGTAGGAGTTGCTCTGATGTTTCAACAAACCCCGTAATGCAAGGGCCTGTGCATACATGACTGGTCATCAGAGCAGCTTCACCATGCTTTCTTGTTTCATCCTGGGCACATGTACAATTGCATTAGCCACCAGCTCTTGCTCTAGAAAGTGGCCTGTCTTTTATGGGCCATCAGGACATAGATAAAGCACTTAATTCCAGACAATCACGTCCAAGGTCATTCATGCAAAGATAATCCTACAAAGTCCTAATGAGCTTGAATTACATCACACCTTGATGTGTGAGGCTAGATGTATACAATGGTAGTTTCAAAACATTGTGTCTTCTTACAACAGACTTCAGCTAATTTGGGGAGAGTGAAGTGGTCAGTAGAAGAAAAATTTCACTTCAAGAGGCATTAATGGCGGGCCTCCCCGGTGGCGCAGCGGTTGAGCGCTGGGTTGCGAAGCTGCCCGCAGCCTCTGCAGCGCCTGTTCGATCCCCAGCTGCTGCCTGGCCATGGGAGGAGGGTCCCGCATGGCGCGCAGACCTCTCCTGCCGCCCGCTGCTTCCCTCAGCAGTGTACTTCGGTCCTTCTGCCTGCTCTGATCCCCGCCCTGGCTCTGGTGAATTCTCTCATCCTCCCGCGCTACTGACTGTACCCAGTGCTTGTATAAATAATAAATAAATAAATCTTAAAAAAAAAAGATTAAAAAAAATAAAAAAAAAAAAAGAGGCATTAATGGCATGGAGAATCCAGGCCCATAAACAGGAGGCTATCCTGAAAGGTTCCTACCAGTGTGGGAATGTAGAGTAGTCACGGTGCACAGGCCAGGGCTGCCTCTACCCTCAAGGCACCTGTTTTGCCCTGAATGAAACTTCCTGATCACACAACCCGTGCAGGACCCCCCCCACCACCACCTCAAGGCACCTGTTTTGCCCTGACTGAGCCTTCCTGTTCTCACAACCCGTGCAGGACCCCCCCACCTTTTCTTTTTAAAATTAAACATTTTAATGTGATCCTAGAGATTATAGATGATCCAGAATCTAAAATCCAAAAATCTGTAGTTAATATGGGTGTTCCCTCTTACACAGAGTTATGGTTACACTCTGGACACTGTTGTCTGTTTCATGCCATGTCCCTCGCCGATCTTTCCATCCCATAAATTGTCGTTTTCAAAAGGTATTCATACTGAAGCCTTTGTTTCAGGCTAGGTATTGGGTACTTAACAACAGGACGATCCCTGCCCCCGTGGGCCTTATGCTGCTGTGGGCGAGTTAGATAGATAATGAACCTTGAGAGCAAGGAATACAGCATGTCAGAGGGTGATAGTGTTCTGGAACAAAGGAAATATAAGGCAAGACCACAAGGGTTGGTGGAGGGGTCAAGAGTTCCATTTTCTATTTATGGAGGCCCTTTTCCCTTTTTATCCTGCCATACTCCACTGCTAACCACTATGGATTGAGTGTGCAGGACTGTGCCTTACAATGTAGGGGCCAGGTTAGACAAAGCCACCTGGAAACATCTAGATGGCATGAAGAGGGAAGGTTTAATCAGTTCTGTAGGGTAAATGAATTAATCATGATGTTTACGGCACTAGCCTCTGTGGCTCTCACCTGCGACCTTGGTTGCGCTAATACAGAAGGCACGTGGGGCGGGGCATACATGTCTAATTGTGGACACCTGGAGAATGGATGCGTGCGCATGTGTAAGTGTGCACACCTCTAGGCTAAAAGTGGCAGCAGTGTAGGGTAAGGTAAAAAAGTATCAGGCTTTTCTGCCCTCCCGCCATTAGGATTGGTGATGGATCCCTGCGGTCCTGAGTGCATGCCTGATGGCGGGCACCTGGAGTAGGGTGTGGGCATGCATAAGTGGATACACCTGAGCTAAGACTGGGCTAATAAGGGTGGCGTCAAGGGGATGCCAGCAGAAGCAGAAGCAGAGAAGCACGAACGGAAGAGGAGAACCACAAGAAGAGCAGAGAAGCAGAGGCCACCGGAGAACGCTGGAGAGCCCGGATAGAGTGAAGACTTGCTGGGGGCTGGGAGGCTTGCATCCCTGCCTGCTGTGTATCTGGTAAATCCCAATAAAAGCCAGAAAAGCCACTGAAGTCTCCAGAACTTCTCCTTAACCTGTCTGCCTAGAATCATAGAGAACCTGCACTGTGTCCATCCTGCCCCTTACAGGCAGCAACAGATAGAAGATGGGCAGCATGACTGCAGAAGAGGCCAAACCATAAATGACAGGCAGAGAGAACACCAGAGAGCACCCAGAGAAGGAGTGTAAAGCTTCGTTGTGGCCTGGGAAGCTCAGTTGCCTGCCTGCCTCCGGGTCTGTGTCTGCCTCCTTGCATGCCAGCCTCCCTGATTGGTGTGTGCCTGGTTCTCTGAGCCTGAAAAGCCCATCAAAGGCTTGAACTCTTCTTTATCCATCTGCCAGAACCAATAGTGAACCTGCCTGTGCTTGCTGGCGCAACAGACCACATACAGATTTCCACCCTGAAAGGACCCAGCATTTGCTCTCTCTCCCACTGCAAGTGAATTAGGTATGTTATGATTTGATCCCACCCCCAGACCCAAATCATCATGTTATTGGCATGAGTTCTGGGCCTGCCACCTCATGCAGCAGCAACAGGGACTTAGGTTCAGTAAGAACTTTCCAAAGTGCTTGTTAAGGTGGGTAGAGTGACGATAGGTGCAATCCTAACTTAAAAGAAAGCTAACAATAAAATTTCCTTCTCTGAAATTTTTAAGGAAATAATATGTTTAAAATTGTCATCATAAAAAATGAAAAAACGTGAGCAAAAATCTGAAACATTATAGGAAAAAAAATCACTTCCTACTCACCTTCCCCAGAAATAATTATAGTTAATCTTTTGGTTTATTTTTTTTTTAATTTGTGCTCCTATGGTATATTTGCAGTCATTTACATTAATTTGCAATAGCATCTGTTTTATTTCATTTCAAAAGTCATACTCATTGAAGATTGAGAGAATGCTAAAAAAGAAAATGTAAATTAAATAGTTTAAATCACCCAAGTGCTCACCACCAAGAGATAATTGGCAATCAATTTTCTTTCTGCTTTCTGATTTTCATGCACAGTTGAGCTCATTCTGCAGATACTCAATTTAATCGAGAAACATCCATGAGCCCTCAGTAGAGGTTAGTATGAAGAAGAGTTTGGTGACTGTTCCATTGCAGTCATCAGTCTTTCCTTGTTAAGAACGAGAAGATATTGAATCAACTTGATGGTCAATTTAAGTAAGTAATCCTGATGGTGGTTTTCTTTATTTTCTCTTTGTAAAAAAAATGTGAAATATAAGGTGAGATGTCGTCCGTTTATTCTGTCTGGTCACAGCCATTACAGATCAGTGTTGTCTACTCTAATCCCATTTGGGAAAATGGGATTATGCTCTTTTTGGCAAGGAGTTCAAAGATGCAGAAAATCTTCCCTAAATTCCTTTGCAATAAAATGACCATCATTTTGCTGTATCTAACTTTGCTTTTAAAAAAGCAAAAGATTCTGTGAGAGAATCTTTTGGCCTGCTAATCCTCCCCATGTACTACTCTAGCCTTGTAAATAGATTAGCCATTGTTTTTAAAAAGTGAGATCAGATATACCAGTTGCTCTTCTAAGTGGCCACCATTTGCAGTAACAGATTCCAGTGGGTTCTGGAAAGCATTTCCAGGAGCCAGAGCAAGAGTAAGAAGGGGAAATGCTGGGACCAACTTTGCCCTGTGGTTGCTTGAAATATATAACCAAACAAGTCAGGTTAAAATGGATTAGAAAGGCTTTCCTGTCTTTTTCTGTTTTATTTTTTATTTGGGGTTACATTTTTGCTCTTCCATAAATGCACATGTTCTGCTCACCCTCCAGCAAACCACCTGTGCCACCCCTTCTGCTTCCCTGCCCATATCCTCTCCCCTCCCCACCTTTCTTGAAACCATTAAAATCTTTAAGACTAAGATTTATTCCTGCTGTATTTTGCCTATATGTGTTTTTTGGTTATCTTCCACAGATGAGTGACCCGTCCAATATCTATCTTTTTTTTATAAGATTTATTTATTTATGCATACAAGAGCTGGGGTACAGGCCAGAGATGAGGGGTGAGTGGATTCACCAGAGACAGAGTGGGGAGTAGAACAGGCAGACTGACTGAAATACACTGCTGAGGGGAGCAGTGGGCCAGACAGGAGAGGTCTGCTGCGCCATGTGGGTAGCTCCCTGCCTGGCTAGGGATTGAACTTGTTTTGCAGAGGCTGTGGATAGCTTCATAGTGTGGTGCTTAATCCCTTGCACCACCAGGGAGGCCCCAATATCTACCTTTTACTTTCTGACTTATTTCACTTAATCACTTTGAGGCCTGTCCATTTTGTCCCAAAAGCCATGAGTTCATCTTTTTTATAGGTGTATAGTATTCATCGAGTGTATACTCCAGAATTTCTTTATTCATCTGTTGAAGGGCACTTAGATTTTGACTTGGAAATTTTGGCCTTATATTGTTATAGTCATTCTGTAGTTGGTCAAATAGGTGGTTTAACAAGCCCCCTAAAGACTTAGGTGCTTATTCCCCAGCTGCTCATGGTCATGCTGAATTCCTCACAGAAACTGCCTTATAGGGAAGGGAGCTGCCTGGGTCCAGGTCACAAGTCTGTTCTGGGGCAGCTGGCATCTGGAAACTTGTTACTGCAGGGGGATAAGGTAAGACCCACTTTGCTTCAATTTGGGGTAACTCTAAAGCATTCCCTCAGCTCCAGAGCTTATTGAGTGAGTGAAGTCTCCTTTGCAACTTATCACAGTTCTACCCGCCTTCTGCTCAATTTCGCTTTATTCACACTACCTGCCCCTACCATGCTATTCTAAAACACAGAGCACAGTTCCCAGCTAACCTCCTGCATGCAAGTATAGAGGCCTGGATCTCAGAGTTGGCTTTCCAGAGAACCTAACTAAGACACAAAGCATTTGCTTTTATGTTAGATTGATGACTTGGCTGGATTTATTGTGCTCTCTTCTCCATTTTTCCTTTCAAAACCTCATGACTGTGGCAATGAATCCATGCTACTTCAGGGTTTCAAAGGACAGAGTTCTAGAATCAGCTTGATTGTTAGCCCTTTGTGTTTCTCCTTTTCCTCCCTGCCTCAGCGCTAATAGAATCTTGAAATTTATTCTGCTAATTCAAAAATTTCACTGGAATGTGTCTTGCTATGTGTTTCTTTTACTTAATGTGCCTGAAATGGGAGGATTACATTTAGTCTGCACATTCACTTCTTTTTCAGCTCTGGAAAGTGTTCTGCCAGCACAGGGATGGATGCCAGTGTGTCCTTTCCAAGTGTTTTGGTTACTTTACGAAAACACTGAAGTCGTAGATTGGTTTTCCAGTTTATCTTCATGCCCACCATCTTCTTTCTCAACATTGCATTTCCTCGTCCTAACCCTCTACACTTCAGCAACATCTCCCAGAATACCATGTTATTCCTTTCTCTGCATCCTGCTCCCCCCACCAAGCATTCCATCTATAACCTCCAATCTATTACTTAAACAGTTTCTAAGCTCTTATTTATATGACTCCTTCATGGATAATCTGGAAGAGAGTTGAGGACTTGCCCCTGTTCTCCTAAGTCACTCCAGCCCTACTGTTCTGCACTTCTGTGCCACGATGGCCTGTGCCTCACCTACAGGATTTCTTTTCCAAGGTTTATTCCTTGCTAGGAGGTTGGATTGATGATTCAGTCCCATCTTCCATATTACCATTCTACTTTTTGTTCACACTGCAGGCACTGGGCATCTGTGTCTCAGACATCCTAATCCAATTCTGCCCTGGTAGGCATAGCCCCGACCCACTGCAGCATCTGCTCTGCTCAGCCACTACAGAAGGCGCTAGAGAGCAGAAACACACTTCAGAGGTTAGCCACACCTGGAAATCAAAAACATTTCCTCAGAATGCAGTGCTGTTTCTACCTCTGGCTAGCCTCCTGCTCCTGCTCCTCTTCCTCCAGGTTCCTCCTCCAGTCGTGAGTGGCAGGACCTCAGAGCCATATCCTTCAGAACAGTCCAGCCACATTCTCACCGACACTCACTCAGATGCCATTTACTCTTTTGACCTTCTATGCAGCTTTATCTGCAGAGGAGTACCAGATGGGAATTCAAAAAGACAGCTCTACATATGAGTTCAGGAACCTCCATGTTTTATTGCTACACCTTTCTCTCACTTCCTGTCAGCCTAACAGAGTAAGATGCTGAGGACGGAGGCTTCCAAGATAAGACGTCTTCCTCAATTAGGGAATTGTAGCCACAGGCCCTGAGGGAAAGGCAGTCTTTTGACAGGGATCCCACATCATAACCTGCTCCTGGTTTTCTACCAGCACGTTGGATTCTGGTTGGCCTGCATCTAATTCTACAGAGAGTATGTGTCAGCTTCCATCAGGAACCACATCTGCTGGGGCTGAGTCAAGCTGCTAGTTGAAAAACAGATGAGGCCCTTAAAATAGGCCTCTTCAACCCTTTTCCTGGCGTATCCCCTCTACCTGCCCTCTGCAAACATGTCCCATTGTCTTCCTTATCAATCTCAAAATTTGTTTTCTCAACTGTCAACTCTTGACTTCATTGTTCTCCATCAGTTACTTTTGAGTTTTCCTTTCTGGCCTCCATTTATTGCCATAAGGAAGACCTCTTTTCCTTTATCTTTCTCCTCTGTGGCATCCCTGTCCTTCTAGAATCCTCTCTGAAACCCCTGTCTATGTCAAGGGCCACAGATGTTGAGTGCTTTTTAATATCAATATATCAAAAGTAGGTAGAGTTAGTAACAGGAGCAGACTCTTAATTTTGGGGGCCAGAATTTTCTACAATTTCACGAAAGCTCTTTTAAGAAAGTACCCAAAATTATAAAATAAAATTAGATACAAAGATGAGTAGTATAAAAAAAATTTCAGGCTAACACCTAAGCATTGCAAAATCCATAATAACTTCATTTTAAATTAATGAACCAACTATATCATATAGTAAATATCTATATGATTGCCTTTCATAACCATGTGTTCAATAAGGAGAGAATAAAGGTAGTTTGATCTTTCCTCTAGCAAGTTTGATCAACATTTTTAAAATTTCTGATAGAAAATTGAAACTTAGAATGTTTCAACTTAATGACTCATTATTGGTAATTTCAGATGAATTTTAAGAGGATGTCAAATTTTGGAAAGCTATCAAGTTTCTTTCATATATAAGCACTAATATTTAAAAAACTGTTCCATACATTTTGAAAGTTAGTTCAGCTCCACTGTCCAAATAGCCATGTATTTCTGGGTATCCTTGGAAGGTGACTTAAAGCTTGAGCTTCACAGTAATCCATCTCTCAATTTTAGCCCTGTTGTATTTATTATTTTTTTCAAAGATTAAATTTCAACTTCATTTACTGGCTATACAAACTTGGACAAAACGAACTGTTGTGGATTCATTTTTCATATTTTAAAATGAGAATTTTTTTAATGGGACATGTCTATTTTTTTTTAAGCAAACTCTTTAGAGGTTTATTTAAATTTTGTCTTATAGAGAAAACAATTAAAATGAACTGTCACAATGTAAAAACAAAATTTTTGTTAAAAATGCAAGAAATATCAAATTAGAGGACAGTATTACAGTGATTAGAGAACACTAGAGACAAAAATATAATTTCACATTTCCCCTTTTGCTTTAGATATGTTAATCACTTTCTTTTTTAAATTTTTATTTTCTTAATTTATTATTTAATTTTATACATCATTTTTCATTTTTGCACAATGTATGCATTCTCATCTTGGTTTTAGTCCTCATACAATTCCCACACCCCCTTGTTTTGATCCTACTCCCTCCTCCCCCTGCCCCCCCCCATAATGTGTCTCTGGTTTATAGTTGCTTGCTGATTTTGATTTTTACTTTATTATAATGAGTCCTTTTCCTGGTCCTTTATTTAGGTTTTCTAAATTTCTGCTATGAGTGAGACCATCTGGTATTTTTCTTTTTCTTTCCGGCTTATTTCACTGAGCATGATCCCTTCCAGCTCCATCCATGTTGCTGCAAATTGCACGAATTTATCTTTTTGATTGCTGAATAATATTCCATTGTGTATATGTGCCACATCTTCTTGATCCAGTCATCTATTTTTGGGCATTTGGATTGTTTCCATAGCTTAACTATTGTAAACAGTGCTGCTATAAACATAGGGGTGCAGGCACCCTTTTGAATTAATGTTTCTGTGTCCTTTGGGTAAATACCTAGGAGTGGAATTGCTGGATCATGTGGAAGCTCCATCTTTAGCAGGTTGAGGGATCTCCACACAGCTTTCCATAGTGGTTGGGCCAGTTTGCACTCCCACCAGCAGTGGAGGAGAGTTCCTTTTTCTCCACATCCTCACTGACATCCTCACTGACATAGTCAATTCACCCCAACTCGAGGGTGCTGACACTGGGGTGCAGGCATCAGACTATATGTTACTTTGCTGTCACAGCACCTCCTCAGATGCCCACTGGTGCTGGGTGTTTTGCTGGAGGCCCATGGGGGCAATGTCAGGGACAGGAGCTGCTTTCACACTAAGAACTGTCCATCACCTTGTTCAAGAAATGTTCTTATTCCCCACTAAACCCATACTCGCCATACCTCCATCTTGGATGGCAAGTCCTCTTTTCTATGAATCACTTGGATAATTTTTAATACTATGAATCCTATGAATCACTAATAATTTTTAATTGGGTTGGACCCAAAGGCCATCGAGATCTCCTCCTTGAGGCCCCCTGCCTTTGATTTCTCCCAGTTTCCCTGGACTTATTGCATCTAAAGGGGGCTATCAGACCCCTCCCCCCATTCCCAGAAGCAATAACAGGAAGAGTGTTCAGTCCTTTCTGGCTAGTGCCACGGGTGCTATTGGAGTCATTTGTCATTCAACATCAATGACTTTGCTGAACAGATTTCTGGTATCAAAACAAAGCCATGTCCCACACTTGGGCTCCAAGATTATCACCCTCTTGTTGTACAGAAGGGCTGATTCCAAGTGCTTTCAGCTTCACCTCGTAAGAACTAAATTCAGCCTTTCTCGAGATCTTTGCATGAAACCAGTTTCCTCAACCTGAACTACCTCCCCACACAGGGACACTCTCCCCTGAGGCCAGGGTAGTATTTCCTGTCCCTCAATCCACCCTCATGAAGCCCAATTTTGGAGTATGAGTTGGGGGTCTCAGAGTATTGAGAATAATCAGTCCACTCTTCCCTACAGACCAAGATGAGTTTGAGAGTTTGTCTTTTTCAAGTTGCAAAAGATTCATTTCCCCTTCTGCTCCTGGCAATCCTTGGTTTACATCAGCCTTCACTGAACCCAGAGCCTTCAGTCTGACTAGGCAGAGCTGGTATGTGGGGGTGAAGGAAGGCAATACAGATGAAAAATTTGGGTATCAGAGAAGCTCTTACAGTAAGTAAGAGGCAAAGCTGGAGTTAGCCTCACCCCAGACCTGTTCTCTTAGCAGCTCATTGGAAATAGGGAGAGGCACATTTCTCAACTGTCTCTGGGTAATGCCTTGGTAGGACAATCTCATGGCACCAAGGAAGCAGACTCTAATGGAAAATATATTCCATCTTGGAGCTATACTGGTATCCTACTGCCCACTCTTGAGTGGCACAAGCTCCAGAACTTCTCAACTAATTTCTCCATCTGGACCATGGACATGACACCTGTCCAGCCTCCTTCTCAAGATTGTCCTTGGCAAACCACAGGGCATGAGATCCATGTCAGGGATATAATCACACATTTCTAAGAAGACGAACATTATCATCAATGGTTAAAAGAAGTGTATGTCCAGTATGTGCTCCATTGGTTGTGATTGCTGAAGCCAACACAGTCACAACAATGTTCAGGTGGGGTCATTCAAACATGATGGTGCAGATGCCATGAAATGGGCTGGCTGTGTATGTGGAAACAGTCTCTGTGGAGTACCCTGCGCTGCCTGGTTAGTATTCTTGACTTCAGCACATTTATTAAACTCCATTTTAGGCTGGATTTCCAAATGAGTAAACTATTGAGGAAGACCTCAAATGCAGTATTACTGCCCAGGATTCACTAAAGAATTACTGTCTTTCCCCCCTACTTTTGTTAACATGCATTGGCTTTTAAGCCAAATGCTTTGCTTTGACGTCAAACAAGTATGTAGTGGTTTTTTAAAAACATTGCACCAACTCCATTAAAAACATATCAAGTGATGCCTATGTAAAAGTTTCAGCTGTTAGGCCATGGTTTTCAGAAAATGCATTAATCTAAACTAATTTTTCATGGTTTTTGTTGTTTTCTTGAGTGGTTCCTTATAAATATCTACCAAAGAAAAAAGAGTTTATTGTGGGAGCAGGGTAGACTTCTGGATTGAAGTGCTTCATCAAGACTGAAATTCCCTCAGAAGAAAACTGACGTTTCCACTGATCTTTGGATGATTTCTTCATCACAGCACATGTAGCCAACATGATGGTGACTCCAGTATACGCCCCCTGCCAGGGATGCCACATGGAGGGAATTATATTCCAGGATTGCTAAGTCAGAAAATGCCAGAGACCTTCAGATAGCTGACAACCAAGAATAGGTTCTCTGACAAAGAGTCTTCCATCCACTGGTGAAGTTCTGCATTGTCGAATCTGTTCCCTGTAAGGCTAGAAATAAAGACTAGATGTGCAATTAAACGTGCCAACTCAGGTGAGGACTTAATATGGAACAGACATCCTGCAGACATTTCTCTGCCCCTGAAATTCCCTCAGAAGAAAGCAAAGGATCAGATAAAATCCTGTCTCTTTAAAAAGAAGATATTTTTTAAAATGGAAGATATTTTTGTCTATTTTTATATCACCCACCTGCAAAAGTGATTTGAAGTAGCTGTTACAATATACAAGATAGAGAGCTCGCAGAAACAATGTCAGGTAATGGACAACAGAAGATGATCAATTCACTAAATTCTTAAAGCAACAGAAGCTTCATTGTTGCACTAAGAATCTACTGGAAACTTGAATATATTATCTCCATTATTTGAGCAGGAGCTCAGCTCCAGGTCAGCTGTGGCTCCCACTCACTAGTCTTCCACACTGCCCAAGCTTTCATAGGGTACTCAGACATGGCCTGACCTCTCTCCTGGCCTGCATCTCTGCTCTACCAAGATCTTCCCCATCCCCTCAGGTCTCATGCCCAGGGCTCCTCCCACAACCTCACACCAGCCTTGTCCCTTGTCTCCAGACATCCTTTCCTGATGCTTCTTACGATGAGGGGCTACTCCCTGTCTGCTGTGGTCCTGCCACTTTGCTCAGACTTAAGAGTTCTACTACCTCCCTCCATAAACATGGATGCATCGACTTCCTGCATGCCTCAAGAGGAACTGTGTGCAAATGGTGGATCTTGGAGTAGCAGGGGTGTGGGGAGACTGCAGGGGTGGGTCTGTACCTATGTCATAACCACAGGTACATTGCAGTTATTGTCATTCCTACAACTCATAACACTACCCGGGACTCTAAGATATACTCCACTTTGCTCAAGACACCTAGCAAATCCGTTCATGAGCAAGAAATGAATGGAATTTCTGTCTCAAAGGCTTCCATGATGCCAGTCTGCCATTAATCCCACCCCCACCCCCACCAGCATTTCCCCCCATTAATTAATTATATAAACTCTCGACTTTGGCCAAACCCATCTGTCGGCATCTCAAGTATGCCTGTGTTCCTTCCCTGCACTTTTGCTACATCTGGAATGCTCATTTCTGGTTTGCTGCCAGGAAACCCAGGGGCTCACACCTGACCTTTGGTTCCCACCAAGGCTGCACATGCAGACTAGCCTTCCACTCTGCTTGTGCCCCGTCAGGCAGCAGGTAGGGCGTTCACTCTGAGAAGGGGCTCCCCCGGGGGCTGGACTTCTCTCAGGAAATGTGCACGTTTCTGTTATATTTAGGAGTCAGCTGAGCACAGTCCCTAGAACCTATAGAGGTGGGTTGGCACAAAGGAAGGAGGAAGGTAAGAAGAACTGTGGGGTTGGGGGTTGAGTCCATAGTGAGCTTTCCTTGGAAAGCAACA
This sequence comes from Talpa occidentalis, assembly GCF_014898055.3. NCBI lineage: Eukaryota > Metazoa > Chordata > Mammalia > Eulipotyphla > Talpidae > Talpa > Talpa occidentalis. Next base: position 70,591,785 of record NW_023601653.1, read on the forward strand.
ATGACTGGCCATGACCTCTCCGCCCCAAGCCTCATTCTCCACAGCTATGTGCTGGCGACTCAGCTGGCAAGTCCCTGACATGCCAGCAAGGGACTAACTTTGTGCAGATTATAAATAGCTGGTGTTCTTTCCCAAGCCCCCCAGTATACTCCCAGGTCACTAGAGCTCCTCCCATGGTGCCCCCAGCCCTCTCTAAGATCCTGGAAGTAAATCAAGGGGTGATGATTGCCACAGCAGGCACCTCAGGACCCTGGAAATGGTCAGTGTCCAGGCAGGACCAAGGATAAAATTTAAATATTTGTGCATAAAACTACCAGTTCCTGGAAGCCTGATCCTGGAAGTCTCATCAGTTCTTTCTTGCTCCATCCCATCCCACCCCACCCAGAAATGCAACTTCAGTAGCTTAGCATCACTGAAATTCTCTCAGAGCATCGAGTGGATGTTGCCTTGTCTCCCCCTCAGGCTCTTAAGTCACCGCAGTCACGGCCAAAACAAACATACCCTGAGGAATTTGCCTGAGTTCATTCTCAAGGAAACAAGTGGGGTGGCTGCCTACCTTTGCCTCGATTCCAGAACACAAATGAGATCCAAGATGGGCAAATGTTGAGTGACTGTCAAGTGTCTTCTCTGGAAATCTTAGAAGAAATGTGGGGCCTTCCAGATTTCCTGAGAAGACTGTAGCAGGGACAAAATTTTGTGTGTCCCCAGTTCCTCATGCCCCCCTTCTTCCCTCCCCACGTCCACAAATCCTAGTCTCTTCCTGAAGGAAGAGGCCATTATCATTTCTAATCTGATCCCTGGGAAATGTATGACTCACAGCTGGTCCCTCATCACATCCTCAAAGCCCTGGATGGCCTTGGCCTTTGTAAGCTTCTAGTGAATCTACTCTGAGCCAACTGGGGTCCTTTCCAAGGGCAACTGAGTGGCTCAGACACATCAGCATTCAAGGCAATGCGTTTTCTCAACACTCTATAATGGATTTAAATACCAAGACACCCATTTTAATGAACACCTGCTATCTTCTCCATTCAGTAAATCTTTTCCAGGAGAGAAAGGACAGTGCTCATGCTATTTTTCCTTCCTGCACTTACATCATTTCCATCCCCTCTTTCCCTCCTGCTGAGGAAGGACTCCAAAACGCTATACTGTGCCAAACTCTGGCCTGGTTGGTGGTGACAATATAACAGAGACACACTGATAATTCCATGGCTTGTGGATTCCTCTGGAGATCACCTCACTCATCCCTCTGCCACCAGGCCAGGAACCATATCAAACTCACCCAAGACTGGTATGCCAAAGACCAAATGGGCAAATGAAGCCAGCACTTGGAATAAATTAGTGTGAGGTGAAAGGAAGCCATGTTCCAGGAAGGAGAGAATAGTGACTGGAACATAGTCCAGACTGGCCTTCTGATACCACAAGACTCTGTCATTGGAGTCTTGACTGGGTATAGCAACTGAATAGTTCAGACTACATGAAAGAGGGACAAAGGACTAATTATGTCAATCTAACTTCAGAATGTATCCAATTCTAAATTGTTTTAGAAGATGGCATTTCATAGCCACCAGGAGTAGGTCCTGGCAGGGCTGGCTCTGGTCGGAATCGGGATATCGGGTGCTGGGATACCTGTTTCAGGGCCAGCTTCCCAGTTTCCTGAAATGTACCCATGTGTGCTCATCTTAGGCCTCTGCACTTGAGATTCCTCTACCTGAGTCCTGTTCTCTCACTCTATTTGGGTCTCTGTTCAAATATTGTTTCCTCACAGAAGCCTTCCCCTGACCATCTTTTAGAGGAGCATCCTGAGATTTAGGGAGACACACTGGTGGCCCCTTGGGAGGACATCCCAGATAGAAAACACCATCTTGGGAATGGACTTTGGGCCACTTAATCAGAAAATTTTAGGATTCTGAATGCCTGCAAAGTTATGTGTGTGTGTGTGGGGGGGGGGGGGGGGTGGTACTTCTCACTGCAGTGGAGAGAAGCATGGTGGGAAGGTAAAGCAAATGAAAGATTCTTCCCACAGGATAGAGAGAACTGTGCAGGCCTCTTCTCAAGGCCACCTCAGAGTTGCAAGGCAGCTTCCACTCCAACCATTCCTATGCTCTGGGGAAAAGAAGGAGTAAGGGGAATAAGGAGAGGTACTAAAAGACAGCCCCTTTTCTTCGGAGCTTTCTGGAAATCCTACCCCATAACTTCTATTTATACTTTATTATGCAGGACTTAGTCATACAGTCCCTCGATGTAAAAGGAAACATGGGAAATGTGATTGGTGACATGCCTACTGTTGGGCCACTACCAGTAATCAAGGATGTGAGTTATTATATTAGCTAAGCCTGGTCACTAGAGAAGTTCAACCTTCCCCCCTGCCCAGGAAGTTCCTATGTGGTCCCCAAGATTTGCCATTCCTCCAAGGTGGTAGCCTGAGGCTCCTCATATAAACTTGATTCCTAAAGGCCTTTTCACAAAACTCTATGCTCCCTGGGTGGGATGCACGATGGCCTTCTGGAATGAAGCATGCCTCCTCTGGAAAATGAGAATGTGGTTCTAGACAGTCTTTACAGGCCTCTGACAGCATTCATATCTGTGGCCTCACGATGCTATAGTTTTAGGAGAACTGATTGTAATATTTTTCGATAGTTATTTAGAATATACATATTACAATATGCTTAGTATAAAGCTCTTTGTTGGCAACCATGATCACTGGAGCATGGAGGTTGCCCTTCTATGTCTCTCTGGATGGTAGGACAGAGCTACCATGTCTGCTCTAAAGGTGGGGTACAGACTTAACTCATTGTAGTAAGTGAGAGATTGGCCTAGATTGCCCGGACCAGTGATCTCTCCCAGTAGAGGGCTCTTGTTGCCTCGATAAGAAGATCCCTGAAGTGAGTATTCAAGTCTGGTGTATCTCTCTACCTCCTCCCCAGCCACAGAAACCCCTGCTCCTGGGGTCAGCTGATTCCTTCTGACACTCAGAAGACTGGGTGTGGAATGTATCTCAGGCCTCTCTCTTTACTCCAACACACACACACACACACACACACACACACACACACACACACACACTCTTCAACTGAGCTCATGCAATAGGGGTCATATATTTCCCTTTTCCAAATTTTTGCTCAGATGTTCACTTGTGAATTTCACATATGATGACAAGGTAGAGATATGAGGTATGGGGTGGAGATGAAACAACCCTCTAATCTTCTCATCTGTGCTGCCTGAATGTGTCAGAAGAGTTTGATTTCTATTGAGCTACACGCTGATGCAGGGGGTGTAGGAGATTGTTGGTCCAGGGGCTATCTTTCTGTGAGTGTTAGACTCTTATTTTGCTTGACAAGTCTGCACTGAGCATCTTATCTTTGCCTTGCTCTGAATCAAATGTTAAGAGGCACCCAAAGACAAAAGGTATTGGAATTTAGATCGACAATTCGATGCAGTTGAGAAGAAAACATTCTCGAGGAGAAACACCAAGTGACAAATTTGGTAACAAAATTTTCTAGGTAGACAGGGAAGGATTGGCTGTTGAGATGCCATTTCAACTGAGCCAAAGAGGATGACCAGGTTTTCTATAGATTTAAAAAAAAGAGGGAGGATACACTTGTCCAGGTTCAGGTAAGTGACTTAGGGCTGGTGACTGCAGGGAATAGAGAGGGAGGTGCAGGTAGACAATGACTACCACATCAACCAGGGCTTGGTCCTTTGTAAAATTCAAGAAAAGTAATATCTGAGAAAGAGCATGAAGCAGTCACTGTTTACAGAGTTCCATCCAGGTGCTGGTGGTTCAGAAATGTATTACATGTGGTCTGAAACCTGATACTAAAACACAGAATGGTTGGAGAAGAAGACATCTGGCAGAAGAAAGAAATGATCTGCATAAATCCGGGGTGTGGCTACATAGTCGATAACCATTCATGGACTAATGTGACTTCCTGCTTAGGGTTTTCCATGAAGAGTGGGCCTTCTCTACCACTCAAAAGTTGGAGCCAGAGTCTCTGGGTTGGACTCTCGCTAACCAGGAGCACTGTAACCAGAGTCTGTGGACTCTGAGGAGCCAGAAAAATGTTTCCTTTGAATTATTAGAGATCACATGTTCATCTTCCACATGCATAGGCGAGCCTGGCCTGTGGCTAAAAGAGATTCTAGAATCTTTCCTTACCTGCCAGTTCATTATTTCTGCCTTTTTTCTATTAGACCATCTTTGATTGGGTGTAAGTTTAGAACTGCAACAGGTTCACAGTTTAAGATGCTATTTGCATTATTCATTTTCCCAAAACCACTTGATCATACCCCCAAAAGGCATTGCATTGTACATGAATCTAGGAGCAGACCCCAAGGAGATGGGAAATAAGGGATGTAAGGGATGAGGGTGCCAGGGCTCTGTGTCGTCTGATGCTGAAGGGCCCTCCTGACCCAGCAGAGGGTTGGCTGGCTTCCACATGGGGACCAGCCTTGCAGAGTGTAGTTGCTCATTGTGGTGCCTTCTCACTTCCCACCCTGGCTGGGTCCTCTCTTGGCTCCCAACATCCTTGTCCAGCTCCTCACCATTGTCACCTGGAACCCGTATATCCTATTCCTGGTCTCAGGAAAGCAGGTATATGATGTTAACTGTCCCTGGCTTAAATAATTTCTCTTCTGAAGAAGGAGAAATAGTCTAAGAAAGACCTTATGAGGGATGAAAAATATTTAAGGCTCAAAGGAAGGAATTATTGTAGCTGCAAAGCATCATTTGGAGTATTTGCTCTAGATAATTGTGTGCTGCATATCTGAAAACTAACATATACATTCCCTAGGAGCCACCAGAATCCACTCCTAAGAATATACCCAAAAGCTATGCATATATTTGTGCTAAAAGACACATAAAAGCACATTAATACTGGCATCATCTGTAATAGCTCCAGATTGGAAACTTCATGTCAGCCATTTCAGCCCAGGAGCCGCCCCTGCCTTTCCGCTGATCGTGTCCAAAGTAGAAAATACAGTTCTCCCTGCCTCATCTGGCTCCCACTCCCTCTCTGACTTCATCTGCTCTGTGGGGTGATGTTCAGATGTTAAGTGGTGCAAGAAGATAAGGCATGGGCACAGGCTGGCCTGAACAGGTGCTCACATAGGAAGCAGGGAGGACTGGAAAGCACCCTGCTCGGCCAGGTATCACCCTGCAGTTCTGGGTGTGAAGGGCTCTGGGTGGGAGTGAGGGCCCAGGGGACCAAGGCAGTGGTGGGGTGACAAATGAGAGCTTGGAAGAGTGGCTATTTACCAAGCATCGTGGAAGGTGTTCAATATCTTCATGATCTGTATTTACCTACTTATACTCAATAGTGTTGTCCTCCGAGTTTTAGCAGCAATCTGATTGACCCTAAAGTTTCGTGTTCATCTCGTGTTGCCTGTCTCTCCACTAGAATATGAATTTCAGGGTGGGGGAAGTGTTTTTGTTTTTCTTTCTGCGGCAGCTCCAATGCCTGCACCCACAAGGGGCTCATTGAAACTGTTGAATGAATGAATGACTGAACACTGTCATTCAACAAAGCTAATAATCAATTGCCAACCATCCCTCTGGCTAGGCTAAAGTTTGGAACAAGAAAGAACTTTTGGGGAGTTAGAGTCACCCAAAGGAGAAATGAGCTATTTTGAACAGATAGTGAGCACTTAATTTGGGGAATCTGTGTACTATGTTGGAAAATCTGGTCTCCACCTGTATGGACTTCAACCCACACAATTTACTTAGCCTTTCAGGGCATCTATGTCCCCACCTGCAAGGTCAGATGACATCACTGTCACAGGGTTGTAGTGATGTGGTGACAATGCCGATCACACATCATGTATTACGTGCATAGAGTTGGTTCCTCCTCTTTCTTCTCTCATCCTGCAGGGGTGTGGTGGTCTTGGGAGGGACATATGGCTTCAAGAACTCAAGAATAGGTAGGGGGACATAGATTCAGACAGGAGCTGGAGAAAGGGGTGGGGGCAGGGATTGCTTCTGCTGGGATGACTCCCAGGCCTGCTGAGTTGGAGGGCACAGAGCAGTGCCCATCTGTGCCACCAGGCCTTCTGTGATGCTCTGGGAGAAGTGACAAGCGCTAACCCAGATCATGCATATTCAAAGCCCAGTCTGGTTCCCTGGCACAATGGGCCCCAACAACAAAGCAGGTAACAGCTTGCCTCCTTGAGTCAAACACTGAGTATCTGGGTCGTTTCAGTCTGACTCGGTGGGGCAGGATGGGGTCCTGAGAATATACAACATGTGAATTCAAGTGAATCATCCCTAAATGAAGGATTCTTACCCAAGTGTCCCTGAATCTCAAGGTATGCTTGGATAGAGTTCACTGAAGAACTTGGATGGGAAAAATAATCCATCTTTATTTACGAACCTCAAACTGAGTGTCGCTTGTCTTTCTATTCTAAGTATAGCCCACGTATCACATTACTCTTAGTGGTACCAGGGAGTTTGTCCCCAGCAGAATTCAGAGATAGTTTCTTATCACATTCTAGTTGTTGCAGATGTCACAATATATCATCATACTTATCACTACTTTGAAATAATAGCAATTTTTAGAACTGCTGCAATAGCTTGCTATTTAATGCACGACTCGAGACATTTCATCATATTTTGTCATCATGTTTTGATAACTGTTGCAATATCATTGGTTTCATTTGTAATTTTATGAGTTTTCTTATAGTCTATATATCTCAGAAACATTATTCTGAGAAGTGTTTTTGGGCTTTAACAGGTCACCGGGGTGACCTATAGTTCAGAAGCCTCCTCTGAACCACCTTACTCACAAACCTTGCTCATCCATCTGGAAGAGACAGAGCAAACTTGCAGTGCCTGGTGTGTGTGTGTGAACATGCACCGCCACCACATGCATAGATCTGTTTCTTTTCCTACCCCAAAAGTAAACCATCGATCTAATCTCAGGAACTGTCATACCTTGATCCTTTCTTCCTGCCACAAAGTCAGGTTGCCTGGTGCCAGCAGGCAGTTTCAGGTTTCTTAAAGGAAACACCCACGCCAATATTTAATCATGGAAATATGATTTCCTTAACATAATTAATTTGTGTTTTCCATTCGTGGATGGTTCCACATTTTCTGTTATACTTTTATGCCATTTATGCAAAAGCAGGGAAGGTCCCAGCGGTGGCTATGAGCACACAGTGTTAGTAGCTACTGGTCAAGTTCTAGTCTCCCCTCACCACAGTGGCGTCGCCCGCAGCTGTCTCTGCTCACAGGTGACTGACTGGCCCATAGACTCTGTATCCCTGGGCCTGTTTCCCCATCCCCATCTTCACCCATCCACCAGGACCACACTGGCACTGATTATCCTTCTGAGTTCTCTCATCTTTCCCCATCTGTTACTCACAGAAGGTTTGAACTTCTTTTTAGATCCAGAAACTTCACTCTACTTAGAAAAACAAAATACGGTACCCTCAGTTGAAAACTGGTAAATTGTTAGGTCCCCATCTAAAGAAATGGGAGTTTTGGGAGATCCCAGCAACCTCTGTTCCAGGTGATACCCTTTCACCTCTATTTCTTTGCCACATTGGCCGGAAACCCCCTGAGCAGCCCCTTTGTTGTTTTTTTTTTTTTTTTTTTCATTTTAATCCTATAACTGGGTTACTGGAGATCAGAGTGAAGGATGGCACAGGGGAATGTTTAGCACTGACCAATTTGTAGACCAGAAAGTCCCTTCCCCTCCTGCGTGTTGAGTGGCTGGACTATAGTCAAGAGCTTACTAGTAAGAACATGGACCAGAAATGAGCAAATACTATCCTTGGTCCTGAGGAGGCTGAACAATGTTGATGTTTCTCTCCTCACACTCTGAAGAGGAAGATGAAACAAACATGGAAAGAGAATGACTTAAGAGAGCATATTGATGATAAAACCCTTTCAGATGTCAATGACAGAAACCCAATTCACACCAGTTCAAAAAATAATTTATTGATTTATCAATTAACTTGATTATAGTCAGCTTTTTTTTTCTTACAGATTTTGCTGCTGTAACTACCACTCCCCAAATCTCAGTATCTGACAGTTATAAAGGCTTGTCTCTTTCTCATGTTATATGTCCTCGGGGTAAGAGGCTGCATAGCATATCAGTGTTTATTACTGGGTCAGACTGAGAGGACAGCTTTTTACTTGGTCTTGTGAAAGAAGGAAAAGCCGTTAGTGAAACCATGATTAGTTTTGCAAACTTCTGCTTGATAGCAGCACACACTACTTCAGTTTGCATTGGTCAAGTGCTCACCGTGGCTTCTATTCACCTGAATAGTCAGATGGTGACATGTGGTCTCACTGGTGGTGGGGCATCGACTCCTCTGCCAGGGGCATGTAAGAAAGGGCCCCGGGCTGGAGGTAGACAGCGCCACTGTCACCACATTTAGCATTTGCTGTGCATCTATTTTGTGCCAGGCACTGTTCTAGAGGCTGGGGATATAACAGTCAAGAAAACAAATAAGGTGCCTGCTTTCATGGAAGGCTGAATTCTCCAGACTCTTCCTCGTTCATGGGCTGGTTTCATTTTCAGATTGATTCCCTAATGACTACAGGTGGCTGCAAGAGTTCCAGCCATCTCAACCAGATCTGACAGTATTTAGTGGAAGAGCATAGGCCAACTGTCTCTTATGGCTCCCAGTAAGAAGGAAGAAACTCAGTCTCCTCTGAAGAACAGGTTTTCAGGAGTAATTGCCCCAACTTTGGCACTCAGGATTCTTTTAGAAAGGTCAAAGATGGGGCAATTGCTCCATAGGTGAGAAATAAGATTTGCTTACAGTTATCACTTAGATTCCCCCTCCCCAAGAAACTCCTTGTTACCCAGCCTTATACTTTCTGCTCTTGCCTTGCAGGGCAAAGTGAGGAATGTGATATTTCTGTTTATGGCTCTAAGGATAGATACAGTCAACAGGAAGATGACAACCTTCTTCCATGTGTGACTCTAGAAATAGAAAAGGCTATTAATCCTGCATTATTTGAATCCCATTTTTCCCTGGGTTTCTTGGCAAAGATGGGCAATCAGGTGGCATTTTCAGACTTGAAAGGGTAATTGCCTCTCAGAGGATCAGAAGGCTGGGCCAGTGACTCCAGAGATAAATGACCTGCCCATTTTGTGCTTTTCAATATAGATCATGAAGGGGGTACGGAGGAGATCATGGAGGGAGGGAGGGCAGATGAACTGGAGAAACTGATTGGGGACCTTGAGCCTCTGTAAAATCTAGCTCCTAGAATGAGCTCTTCCCTACAGCTGCTGGTTAGGCTCCCTTTCCAGAAGTGGCTCTATTCTTCTGATGTAATCCCACATAGTAAGCTGTGACCTCTCCCTTAAAAATCTCTTGCCCCAGCAAAAAGTTATCAAAGTCACACCTGCAAATGATTTATATATTGGAATCATCAGATATAGAATGTAAGATAAATGTTTGCTATGCTCGAAGACATAAAATTGAAGCTTGAACAAAATTAGTAAGGACCAAAGAAGGCAATTGGATTTGATAATAAAGCAAATGGATCTGCTAGAAATTAAAAAATATAATAAAATAAAATTCAGTGGATACATTAAATAGAAAATTAAATAGATGAATAGATACTGAAGACTCAGAGAACAGATTCATAGAAAATTTTCAAAATAAAGCACAGAGAGATAAATGAAAGATTTGTCAAAGTACATGGGTAGTAGAGAGAAAAATTTTAATGTTTATATTATTTTGAGGATATGCATATCTTTTTATTTTATTTTTTTTAACTTTTTTTTTGTTATAGAGGCATTTATTTATTTATTTGTTTGTTTGTTTTGTTTTGTTTATACAAGCACTGGGTACAGTCAGAAGCGCGGGAGGGTGAGAGAATTCACCAGAGCCAGAGCGGGGAGCAGAGCAGGCAGAAGGACCGAAGTACACTGCTGAGGTGGGCAGCGGGTGGCAGGAGAGGTCTGCGCGCCATGTGGGACCCTCCTCTGGTGGCCAGGGAGCAGCCAGGGCTCCGCAACCCAGAGGCGCCACAGAGACCGGGGGCAGCTTCGCAACCCAGAGCTCAACCACTGCGCCACCGGGGAGGCCCATGCATATCTTTTTAAAAAGATTTATTTATTTATGCATACACGAACAGGAGTATAGGCCAGAGGTGCGGAGTGAGGTGTGAGAGGATTCACCAGAGACAGAGTGGGGAACAGAACAGGTGGACTGACTGAAATACACTGCTGAGGGGAGCAGTGGGTGAGACGAGAGGTGTTCTGCACCATATGGGTAGCTCCCTGGCAGACCCAGGAATTGGGCTCATGCTGCAGTGGCTATTGGTAGCTTGATAGTGCAGTCTTTAACACCTGAGCCACCAGGGAGGTCCGAGGATATGAGTATCATTGAGGAATTGTATAACCAGCAATTCCAGTCCAACTAGTTCAACAATTCCCAACCAAGGTAGAAGAACTCTTACATCTGTGCATGAGGAGAGATGGACAAGAGTATTCATGGCAGTAATGCTTGAAATAGCAAACAAAAAACAATAATTGAGAGCAAAAGGAAAATAAAGTGTGATATGTATTTTATATGCATGTATTGTATATATTTAAATCAAATTCTGACTGTGGATTGTTATCCAGTAGTAAAAATTTTTTTTAAAGATTTATTTATGCATATAAAAGCTGAGGTATAGGCCAGAGATGCAGGGGGTGAGAGGATTCACCAGAGACAGAGTGGATACAGAACAGGCAGACTGACTGAAGTACACTTCTGAGGGGAGCAGCAGGTGAGTCAGGAGAGGTCTGCTGAGCCATGTGGGTTGCTCCCAGCTGGGGATCGAACTTGTGCTGCAGAGGCTGTGGATTGCTTCATAGTGCAGTGCTTAACCCCTTGTGCCACCAGGGAGGCCTGCAGTAGTGAAAATTAATGAACTTTTACTGTGTACATCATCATGTATGTGTCTTACAAATAATGTTGAATAAAAGAAGCAAGTCATAGAAAGTCACATGCAATATAACTTCATTTGTACAAAGCTTGAAAGCAGGATGAGTTGAATGATTTGCTTTTCAGGGAAACATGAATATGTTGAAAACAAAGAACAGTAAAAAATAATATACAAAAATTCAGGTCATCTTTGGGGGCTAAGGAGTGTGATATGTTTGGGGAGAAGCACATGTGGGACTAAGCTGAGTAGTGGCTTTGTGAGTATATTTTATTTATGTTGACTTGGTTTTGTATGTGTGTTAGCAATATCTTTGTATATACTCTATAAAAATAAAGGTAGAAAAAATATGTATCAAGCAAATATGTATAAAAACATAGCCAGGTTGTCAATTTTATGAGTCAAAATAAATTTTTTAAAATATTTATTTTATTTAATTATGCGTACAAGAACTCATGCCACAGAGGCTGGCGATAGCTTGATAGTGGTGAAACTTTAACCCTGTGCCAACAGGGAGGCCCAGTCAAAATAGATTTTAAGGTAAACCACATATAAAGGGGCAAAAAGAAATACTATCTACATCAATAAGATGAAGACTAAACAAAGATAATACAGTTATCATTTAACATATGTATGCCTAATAATAAAACCTTAAAATATATAAAATATATAAATGAAGAAACTAAGGTATAGCTATTGAAATGAATGGATAATCATTTATTGTAACTTTTAACACATACTTCTATGAAAGAGCTGATCAATCAAACTGACAAAAAGGGGAAGATATGGTAGATGTAACTTACACAAAATAAACTTGAGTTAATACATATGTATTTCACATCTAATAAATACAAAATGCATATTCATTTAAAGAATATTGGAACATTTAGAAAAGTTGGGTGACAAAGGAAACCTCAATAAATTCCAAAGAACCAACATCACACAAACTACACTCTGATCATAATGCTGTAAAACTAGGAATTGATAACAGAAGGGTAGTTTTAAAAAATTCCATATGCCTGGAAGCTAGAAAGCATACTACTGAATAACCCTTTGGTTAAAATGGAAATCACAGGAAAAAGTATGAAGTACCTGAAACTGAACAAAATGAAAACACCATATGTGAGACTATGTGGACACAACAAAATCACTTCTTTGAGAGAAATTTACAGATTTAAATACATTTATCACAAAGCAAGAAAGAGCAAAAACAAATGAGCTAAGCTTTTAATTCCAGAAGTTAGAGAAAAACCAACAGAGAAAACTTAAAGAATTAAGAAGGAAATAGAAAATTAAAAATGAGGGCAGAAACCAACAAAATAATGAGCTAAGAAAAGTTTATACTTCTGATAAGTCACTGGCAAGATATCAAAATTTTAAAAGAAACCAGATACAAATTTAAAAACACAACATGAGTAAAAAAATAACCATAGGTCAACAGAGATTTTGAAACAATAAAAGAACTGTCATGGACTAATTTGGAAAAGTATTTGAAAACATAGGTATCATAAATAAAATTATGAAAAAAAGAAACAAAGTTAGCCAAAGAAAAAAATTTTAAAGTGAATGCATCAATCATTCCCTTAAAAATGGAAATATTTAATGTTTCCCCCAAATTCACACATACGCCAACAAAGGCCAAAGCCCACAAAGTTTTATAGTAGCTTTATATTTTATATTAAGCTTTCAAGTTACATATAAATAATCTGTCTTAGGCAAGTCATTCCAGGAAAAAAAGAGAGAAAGCCAGCTAGTGACAATTCAAATGGCTCATTTCATTTCTGAACACAAATGACTATTCAAGCAAAAAAGTTACTTGTTAGCTGATTCCAACAGTGTATTTAAAACAGTATATCATGCTCAAAATGAATATTTTAGGAAGCAGCAACAATATAAAAAATTTTTTTTTTTTTTTTGGTATTTTACATACACTTTTATTTTTTTGTTTATTTATTTTTTTTAAATAATAAATTTTATTGTTATATTCCCCATACAATTGCAGCCCCCCATTCTGACCCCAATCCCTCCCCTCCCGCCCCCGCCCCCCTAAAAGTGTCTCTGGTTCATAGTTTTTTGTTGATTTTGATTTTCACTTTCTTAAAGTTATTCATTTTCCTGGTCCCTTATTTAAGTTTTCTAGATTCCTGTTATGAGTGAGACCATCCGGTATTTTTCTTTTTCTTTTTGGCTTATTTCGCTGAGCATGATCCCTTCTAGCGCCATCCATGTTGCTGCAAATTGCATGTGTTTATCTTTTTTGAATGCTGAGTAATATTCCATGGTATATATGTACCACATCTTCTTGATCCAGTCATCTATTTTGGGGCATTTGGGTTGTTTCCAAAGCTTAGCTATTGTAAACAGTGCTGCTGTAAATATAGGGGTGCAGGTGCTCTTTGGAATTGATGTTTCTGTGTCCTTTGGGTAAATACCTAGGAGTGGGATTGCTGGATCATATGGAAGCTCTATGTTTAGTAGGTCCAGAAATCTCCACACAGCTCTCCATAGTGGTTGGACCAGTTTGCACTCCCACCAACAGTGCAGAAGAGTTCCTTTTTCTCCACACCCTCGCCAACATTTGTTGTTGCTAGTTTTTTTAATATGCGCCATTCTCACTGGTGTAAGATGGTATCTCATGGTAGTTTTGATTTGCATTTCCCTGATGACAAGTGATGTTGAACATTTTTTCATATGCCTGTTGGCCATTTGCATTTCCTCTTCAGAGAAGTTTCTTTTTAGCTCTTCTGCCCATTTTTTGACTGGATTATTTTCTTTGTTGTTGTTGAGTCTCGTCAGCTCTTGGCAGATTTTTGTGATCAGTCCTTTATCATTAGTGTTGGGTGCAAAAATGTTCTCCCAGTTGGTGGGGTTTCTCTTTGTTTTTGTATAAAAAATCTTTTATATTAATTCACCTAATTAATGGACAAAAGAAGAATAAATGATATGATTATCTGGGAAGGTGCAGAAAACACATTAACTCTCTACATTTTTTAGAGTAATTCTACGAATAGTAATAATTCTCCCAAAACCAGACAGAAAAGCCCCTTCACTTGATTCCTGATTAAGTACATATCAAGGGCCTCCTTGGTGGCACAGATGGTTGAGTGCAGTGCTGTGAAGCTGTCTGCAGCCTCTGTGGCGCCAGTTCAATCCCCGCTGGCCTCGGAGCAACCCACATGGCGAGCAGAACTCAGACCTCTCCTGTCTCGCCCACTCCACTCAGCAGTGTATTTAGTCAGTCTGCCTGTTCTGTTCCCCACTCTGTCTCTGGTGAATCCTCTCGCCCTCCCATGCATCTGGGCTGTACCCTGGTTCTTGTATAAATAAAATAAATCTTAAAAAAAAAAAGAAAAGGGCCTCCCTGGTGGCGCAGCGGTTGAGCGCTGGGTTGCGAAGCTGCCCACAGCCTCTGCAGTGGTGGTTCAATCCCCGGCTGCTCCCCGGCCACCAAAGGAAGGTCCCACATGGTGTGCAGACCTCTCCTGCCACCCGCTGCTCCCCTCAGCAGTGTACTTCGGTCCTTCTGCCTGCTCTGCTCCCCGCTCTGGCTCTGGTGAATTCTCTCACCCCCCCCCCCCCGCACTTCTGACTGTACCCAGTGCTTGTATAAATAAATAAATAAATCTTTAAAAAAAGAAAAGAATACATATCAATATTCCCAAAGCAAATAGTATTCTAAGTACTCTTTAGACATGTGTTTAAACTGGGGCTCGGCACAAGGAATGCTTTTATGACCACTGCACTTTAACATAGTGCAGGAAATACTGGCTATTACAATAAGGCAAGAAAAAGAAATATTAGAAATAATGATAGAAGGGAAAGAGGGGCAGGCGTTCACGGGGAGGACCTGCTCACTCAGCCCTAGTATCATTGGCAGAGAGAGCAGAATTATCAACATAGAGAAACCAACATAATCATTAGCCAACATGCTAGAGCCAGTAAGGGAGCTCCCCTACACTGGCAGATGAACATGGGTTGGGTGCACCATGGAACACCAAGCAGTGCCTTTCAAAGCCAAGACTTAGAGGGACATACATCAGGGGTAGATGAGAGGACTTGAAGCCAAGGAAGAAGAAGAACAAGATGAATAAAATGAAACGTGTAAGAGCTTTTGCCTAATCTGAGGATGATTAGCCCTCTCTCCTCTACTCAAGTTTGCACCCCCCATAACCTGAGAAGTCCCATCTCCAGGTGCTGCCTGTCTCTGTGGGTTCTGTGTGGTTGCTGTGACCAGACCTCAGAATTCCTTCTGTGAGACCAGGGCTTCCCTTTGCTGTGTAATTCCTAGAACACAGAACTCCAGCCACATACAAGGCCATCCATTCAAGACTGTGCATCTGACGTTGGGTGGTCCATGTGGCACAGAACTGTATCCCAGCCAGGGGAGTCCTTCAAGAGAGCAGGGCTCCTTGCCAAGCTCACCCTATTCCATCCCACTCACCTAGGCCTAAGTGAGCAGGTCCTCTCAGTGCACGCCTGTCCCTGTGACTGTTCACCCACCAGACTCAAGACATTGACATCTCCCTAGTCCAGAAATGCCAACTACACTATGGCCCTCTGTTTCTGGCCCCGAGGCCAAAGGGTGGCGCTCCTCCCAGGCAGCCCTGTCTGACTCCTGTCTGTGGTGTGCACACAGGCCTGTCCTTGAACATTGAAGCTCTCAGGGTCAGACTCCTGCAGTGTGCCAAGGGCAAACTGTCTAGCTGTGGCCTGTGCTGCGTCTGTGTGGTCTTTCAGCATTGCCATGTCTGTCTGGACTGTGTCACTTGGCACTTTGAGATGCGTTGCTTTCTAATGAGGTTACTGCCTGTGTAGACATTTAGTGTCCCCCGCTAGACTGATGGCTCTTAAGGGATGAGACTGTATCACCTCCAGTGCCTTGGAAAGTGTGTGCATGTGACTGAGATCAGTAATAGGTTGGACAAGCTCTGAGTCGGGCAGCTCTGGGTCATGGCCCCTCCCTCCCATCAAATATACTCAATCAAGGTGCAGGAAAACTAACAAAGTTAATGGGGTAGAAACAACAACCCCCCCACCCCGATAGTCTGAACCTCTTCAGCTTACAAGAGCCCCTCTCTATCCACTTCAACATGGACCTGTTACCTCCCCCGGGGGGCCACGCCTTACCCAAAGCACATGGCAAGCCCTTGCTGAGCAGGCAGGATTTGCCATCTTCTGCCTCTCCCTTCAGGAGTCTTCCAGCCAAACCAAGACCTCCTGCTGCCTCTCAGGAGGGGGCTTTGCATGGCCCTCCCTGAGCGCTGGCAGAGCCTAGAGCCTGTGGGATTGGCAGAGGAGGGGCTCCTTAAGGCCACCTCAGCCAGAAAGCAGGGAATTCAAACAGCTTCAAAGACTCTGTCCCAAGTGGCTTTCCTCCTAATCAATCCCAGGAGCTCCCCCTGGGGCGGCAGGGAGAGGCCGACTGAGACACTCCAAATGCTCGCTGCCACGCGGTAGCAACTCCACTTGTAAACACCCCAAAGTATGTGTAGGCAGCATTCAAGCCTGGTGGGCTGGTGAGGGCCGGCCTCCATCCTGGCCTTGTGGGCACTCTCCGGGTTCTCTCTGGACAGAAAGAACACAAGTCTGCCTTCAGCTTTCTGTGGCTCCCCCCGCTCCAGTCCATCCACCGGCCCCCCGTCATGCATCTGTGCTGTGCACGATTCCTGAAGACACACCAGGGTTGGTGGGGAAACCCCCCCAGCCTCCATCACTCCTCCCAGTCATGGGCCTGCTAGGGAATGGTGGGAGAAGCCCAATCCTGGGGCGGGCCGAAGGCCTCCTCCCAAGAGCTGCATTTGTTCCCTGTGCTGCTATAGCCAGTGACCACAGCCTCGGGGGCTTAAACAACCAAAATTTATTCTCCTAAATTCTGGGAACAGACATCTGAAATCAGTTTCACTGCATCCAAATCAAGGTATCCACAAGGCCGCCTACATTCTCTCTGGAGGCTCTAGGGGGTCTGTTCCTGCCTCCTCTGGGGCCTGGTGATTTGTGGCTGATTCACTCCAACCTTCAAGGTCAGCATCTTCATGTCTCTGCTGGTCTCATCCGGTGGCCTCCTCTGCGCGCCTGCGGTGTCCCTCGGCCCGCCTTGTACCTTTACACGTCATGGCCCAGACTCGCGATCCGGGACATTCTCCCGTCTTAAACACTGACTTTGATCATGTCTGCTTCTCTCCCTGCAGAAGGAAGGTGTCACAGGTTCCGGATAATAAGAGGTGGATTGCTTTGCTATCTACAGCCTCTTGCTCCTCATGTTGTTGGAGACATTTTCTTCTGTGGGCTTCAGGTTCCCCATTGTGAAGTATGAGGGCCGATGGCCTCTGAAGCCCTCCCTGTGCTGTGACTTCATTCCCCCACCTGGGCCAGGAGACTCCCAGGCTTCTTGCAAGTTCCCAGTTGGACCTGCCTCTTCTCTTAGCCCTGGAGGGCAAGTCTGAGGTGGGGGCACATTCTCCTCCCACGGGGCCATTTCCTGGGGAGATTCAATTGCCTGAGGTGTTAGGGTGAGTGACTGAAAGACTTGAGCAGCCTGTGCTCCCGAGGGTGCCTGTCAGACCCGGTGTCTGCAGTGGCACCAGCACCTGCCACCAACTCAGGATTCCCCTTAGGAGGGGCCTGATCCAGGACAGAGAGAAGAAAATGCCAGGAGGGAAGGGGAGGAGAGGGCGGAGATGCAGGACCATTTGCTCCCACCTCTGCATCTAATGCACGCTTTATTTGAGGGCCTCAGGACTGGTCCCTCTGAGCAGCCTGGGCCTCAATAAGAACACTGGGGTGGCCCTGCCTGCCCCGCCCCCCTCCCCTACACCCCAGCTGCACTGCTCCCTGCAGTAAATACATGAGCTCACGTCTGGCTGCCTGGCATTCTGGAGACGGTCCAAGGAGCCTGGGCAGGTGGGCGTCCCGAACCCCTCAACGAGGAGCACCCACAACCCCAGGCAGCAGCTCTGCCAAGCCCCTGGGGCTGTAAAATCCACCTCTGCAAAGCTGGCAGCAAACCCTGTGCAGGTGCCTCTCCTCGCGACTCCCAGGGACAGCCCCAAGTCCTCATGCCTCCTGGGATGTGAGGGGACCTTCAACCCTGCCTCGGCTTCCCTTCGCTCCTTCTTCCCTCACTTTGGCCACCGGGAATCGCAGCAACATCTGTGATGATCTGTTCTGAATGCCACTGCTGTAGCCTTGTGCCGAAAGCTTTCCACGCATGACCTAACTTACTCCTCCTAACAGCAACCATGAGAGGTTTGGCTTCTTCCTTTCCTTTATACAAGTTGACAAGAGGTGGCTCCAGTACGTGATGGGTTGGCCTGTGGTCCCCGAGCTTGTTGGAGGTCTGAGGTTTGAGCCTAATTTGGCCCAACTCCAGCTCAGCCTCACTGACTCCCACGTCTGAGCCAACCACACACCATTCTTGCTCCAACCCGACACATCTCCCCTCTGTCTCTTTGCCAAGCATGTCCTTCTCCACCTCTCAGGACGGGCTTGCCTCTCGCCGGCATCCTCATGATCGTGCTTTCCCAGAGGCCCCTTGTACCTTGGTTGATTCCAGATTGCTCTTGTCTTTACTGTAAATCCCCTGCAGATATGGGGTCCCCTGTATCTATTGCCAGGTTAGGGCCGGCTGGAGGTCCAATGAGAAGCCATGAGGTCCTTGCTCCCATCCAACTCCTGTCGTGGGCCACATTCCATGGCTGGTTTCTGCTCAGTCTTCCAGTTTGCAGAATCAGTTGCCCTGGACCCAGTGGAGGTGTCCGTGGGCCCAATATCTCTAGAGGCTCTAGGGGGTCTGTTCCTGCCTCCTCCGGGCCTGGTGATTTGTGACTGATTCGCTCCAACCTTCAAGGTCAGCATCTTCCGGTCTCCTCTGGTCTCACCCGGCCTCCTCTGCGCGCCTGCAGTGTCCCTCGGCCTCCCCTTGTACATTTACACGTCATGGCCCATCACATCATCCAGGACAATCTCCCGTCTTAAAACACTTTTTTGATCACATCTCTTCCCCTGTAAACTCCCCCATCCCAACCCCACAAAGTTCCAGATAATAAGAGGTGGATAACTTTGTGGGGGGGACATTTTTAAGTCTTCTACAACCACTCCCCCCATCCCGGCAAAGAGCACAGGTGTAGTAGTTAAAAAGCCTTGGGTTTAAATACCAGCTCTGCCATCCAGGAGCAATGTCCTTGAACCTCTCTAAGCCTTGGCTTCCTTCCTTTTGAAATGGCGAGCAAGGGAAATAGAGGCACAGCATGGTCTCTGGCAGAGGAAAGGCTGGTGAAGGGTAGTCCCCTGTTCAGCCTCTCCCCATTCTCCTGCCCCAAACCTAGAGCCTGAGACATAGCTATCCTGGTGCCTGGGGCTGGACCCTGGTTCCTGCCATTGCCTGAGCCTCCAAGCAACACTCCCAGGACTGCTGACCCCCGGGCCCTGCTGGAACCTGTCCACTGCCCCCTCTCTTCTCTCCGGGGTGGATTCCAGTGCATGTGTGCCTCATGTTTAAGCTACGCTGATGATTCTGCTGCTTCTAGTCCCGTCTTGGCTTTAGGCTGGTCTGGTAGGACCTCACCATACCCCCACCATCCAGAGCCACTCCTGGGCACTTCCCTGGCCAAACTTGTCATTTGTCCCCTCCTGTTGGCTCTTCTCTACCCCCCCACCCCCCAGCTCTTATTGCATCCCCCTGGTGGTTGGCCATGTGAAGACACAGCCTCTGGGGCACCCTGCCTGTGCACACAGCAGCCAGCTGGGCGGCTGAACACTGGCACCTCACAAGCAACTTCTAGGCCACAGTGGAATTCTCCACAGATCGAGAGGGGCACACTCAATATTTTGTTACCACCTTTTAAGATCAATTAAGATTAGATTTACTGGGGTTAGATGAAAAATTATGGCATGTGAAGCATGGAAACAGTCAAGACAGTGCAACAATTTCACATGGTGATAGCAATAAAAACCAAGCAGGACCGAGAGAATAGGCTAATAAAAGCACAGGTCTTTGCACCTCCCACAGCTGTCCCACAGCTGTCCCTACACCATCACTGTGCCGGGGGTGGGGGGGGCTTTCCCTCCTCCCTATTCCGTGAAATTCTGCTGCAAACCTATTCTTTCTAGAGCCCCACCCAGGAGGAGGGTGCTGGAGCCAGGCCACTAGGTCCTTAGAGACCACCCGGACACGTGAGCTTCCCAACCTGGTGCTGCTCAAACTCACCGCAGATACCTGTGCACCATGTGTACTCACCTAGAGTCCCTAGGGACAAAATGTCCCAGTAGCTGGGTTTTTAAAAACCCCTGAGAGGGCCTCCCCTGGTGGCGCAGCGGTTGAGTGCTGGGCTGCGAAGCTGCCCGCAGCCTCTGCAGTGCTGGTTTGATCCCCAGCTGCGGGCGAGGGTTCCACATGGTGCGCAGACCTCTCCTGCCACCCGCTGCTCCCCTCAGCAGTGTATTTCGTCAGTCTGTCTGTTCTGTTCCCCGCTCTGGCTCTGGTGAATCCTCTCACCCTCCTGTGCTTCTGACTATACCCAGTGCTTGTATAAATAAATAAAAATAAACCTTTAAAAAAAAAATAAATAAACCCCCCTAAGAAGCTCTCGCGAGCACCCAGACTGTGGAAACCCTTCATCCAGGTGCAGCATGATGGCGAGTATGAGAGGCTGGCTCAAGGTCAGAGGCCAGCGCAGCTGGACTGGACAGACCCCTGGAAAGTCCCCTGGCTGGCCCATGATCCAATGCTCGGCATGCCAGGTGGCACTGCACAGATGTGCCTATGGCTGCCAGCATGGGCCCCCGAGGCCCCCTCACATCTGTAGGCCCATCTTTCATCCACAAATTGGAGCAGCCTTGCCTCTGATCCTGCCCAGGGCGTGTGAGGTCGGGTTCTGCCTGGGAGAGCCAATTATGGGAGTTTTCCAGCAAATCTGCCTCCAGGAGAATAGGTCATCAGAAATAATCCTCTGTGCCTTTCCAAGTTTTGGGACATACAAGATGTGTCCCCATTCCTGTACATTTCTGAATTCTCCCATAGACTTCCATATTCCTTTGGGGCAGCTCAGACTGACCACACCTTGAGTTGTCTAGGTGACCCTGCTTCCTCTTCTCCAAAGCACACAGGTATCACCACCCATGCTCTGCATCCAGCCTGTCCAGGGACAGAGGGAAGACATGGATTTAAAATAACTCAGAACACAGGGAGAAAGCTGATGTTAGAAGCTCTTCCTTCCTTCCTTCTGTATGGTAATATTCTGTCAAACAGGGCAGCTCACATGGCCTCGTAAAGTAAAGAAAATATTTTCCGCATCTGATTTCATCGTAGAGAAGACAATATGTCCCTTAGCTTTTATGTGGTTTTCTGTTTTGAGGATGAAACAACCACTAACCCTCCCACCCCAAGTAAGGAATTAACATGTTTCATAGTTTACAAAATGCTTTCACGTGTATTATCTCTCTCAGCCCTGAAATCCTATGACATAGGCATTGTTCTGGCACCATCAGACTAGCAGATAAGGAGGCTAAGGTCAGGAACTAAAGTTCCTACCATCCTTTCCCTCTGTTTATTGCAGGGCAGCGCTGACCCACTGGGGTCAGCTTTGCATGGTGGTCCCCTGTGGTCTCAGAGCCCTGCTCCCACCCATCTGTCAGCCCCCTGCTCTGTCTCTGCAGCACCCACCCTTGTTTCCATTTCAGCTAACTGGCTCAAGTTCGCCCACTATATCTTGGGCAGTTTACGCTGTTCAAAGATAAACTGAGGCATGTTACAATGTTAGCGCCTACTGGAGTAACTGTGGATTTTAACTTGATCGCATCTGATCTAAAGGTAGAAAGGAGCTCCAAGGAGATGATGCTAAAGAAATAGACCAGGCGGAGGGAGCCAAATACAGGATGATTTCACTCATATGTGGACTGCAATAAAGCAATGGAACAGACAAAATAAAACCGAGACCTTGGATCCTGACAGTTGAGAGTATTGGAGGGGGGTGAGCACAAGGTGGAGGGTACCCAATGGACTCTGGGGGGAGGGTTATTGTGGGTGTGGTGTGGTGACTCACATTGAAGAGGTCGAACCTGTACTCCTGAAACACATACAGTGACATAAACCAGCGTTACCTTAAACAAACAAAAAATATTTTTAAAAAAGGGAGCTTCAAGGAGCTCTATAAAGTAAAAAGGCTTTTATAGCCAGGAGGGAACAGGAACGGGAAGTTATATGAGACAGAAAAGGGAGGTTGGTTCCTGCAAATTTTCTGTTCTTTAGGGTCTAGCAGGGGTGGATAAGGCAGGTGACCTAACTATGGCCAGTCAAGAGGTTCCTGATTGATGGGGTGGCCCAACACATAATTAAGTCTTGGTTTGGTGACATGGGGCTTAGCACAAGTCACTCCATTATGGGCCTGTTGTCTTGTTTTTAACAATATATATTGCCTTTTTCCCTCATAGGAAAACATTGCAATTTAGAGCAAACACGTTCAAAATTAAGAGACTGAAAGAATGTCCTGGGGATTTTCCATTTGTTCCTCCAGATCTTTCTCTCCACCTTTTCCATGGTGTTCTGTGGTCCACATAGACCACATCAACAGGGCCCTTTGCCTGCTATCTTGCAGTTGGGTGCAGCCCCTGCAGAGCCCTTGCAGAGGTGGTAAAAGGAGGAGAGGGATCAGGCAACCTAGAGTACCTGTCAATCATTCTCTCCACATCACTGTCTCCTGTCAATCTGCAGACCCCTGTAATCCTGTCTCCCTTCCAGCTTCAGCACAAGGTATGGTCATAGCCTCATCTCGCAGAATTATACTGATGTCTGGGGCAACCAGAAAATTGAGTGCCCCTATACACATTTTTATACTTACTTTAATTAATTAATTAATTAAATGTTATCATTTAAATTATAATTTATTGAATAATTGAAAAGCAGGTGTATCAACATTTACATTATTTTAATTTTAAATGTTTTATTGACACTCCATACAGAATGTATTATAATTTTATTTTCCTGAATTTCATGGAAGCAAACTCATGATGGATGGGGGATGTAAACTTTATCAGAAATGTGGATACACTTTCTTAATTTTGAAGAAAATGAGAGATAAAGTTAGTAGTGTGTGAATCATGTGTAATAGCATCAGTTTGGATGAAATTAGTACAGATCAAACAGAAATAAAGATTTATGAGTCTTAGTTTCATATTTGAAATGGAGATTTGAAAATTAAAGTTTGTTGGATTTTGAACTTTTCACTACAGAAAACTTCTATGAATGTGTCTGATTTACAAAAAGACATTGATTTAGGTCTTAAATAGATGGATGATTTATGCATCATAGAAATTTCATTTGAAAGAGTTTTAAACTAACATGCAATATCCATCATTTATAATGTAAAATCAGTATTATACTTGTATATTCTAAACTGATTCACATATTCAGCTTAGTGCAATCTTTTCCAAAGTTGAAAGTGGCCTTAAGAATAATTTTAACCATACCAGTTAGTGCTGGCCTGCAAAAGGTGTTTTGATGAGTTAATCAAAAATTATTTCAGATAGTCACCTGACAAAAATGGCAATATCTCAAAATGACATAAGTCAACATGTAGATTATAAAAACAGAATTGATTTGTTTACTTCCATTTGAAGTGAGGAAAGTAAAGTACAAATACATTCTGGTTTTGATATGAACAAAGTATTTGTTAACATTACTTAAAGCTGTGAGTTACTTTCAATTTCTCAATATTTTTAAAGTCCCTTTAATATCCAGGGGGAAAAAGCCATTAACAGGCACAGAGACATAGATCTAGGAAAACATACTTTTCCCTTTTGCCTCAGGCTCCAACATGGCTCCGGAGACTGTTTTTATTTAAGATTTTGATACTTTGCTCTGCATGGATATTTTTGTTAATTTCAATTTGAAAAAATTATTGCTTTAAAATATTTTTAATCTCAACTTGGGGTTAAATTTGCATTCGAGTCCCTGCCCTCCCAGGTTGTGGCTGTTCCTGGCCCTGTCTCTGGACCCACACCTTTGTAAATATTCCCTTTATACATTTCTCCTCCAATTACCCAATTAGACTGTACCCCCACTTCCTGTTGGAGTCCTGATGAATAGAACAAGGTTATGGAATTTGCCCAAGGTCGCATGTTCAGCAGGTTGCAAAACCAAGCTTCAAATCCTATTTGGTCTGACTCCAGAGTTCTCGCCTGCTACTCTGTGCTGTGTGACCTCCCTTGTGAGAAGGAAGACTTGCAAAAAAAGTGAGGGTCCCCAGGAGGCAGTCAGCCTAGACACCCCTGTGCTTCCTCCATGGGTCTGGCAGCACAGCCTGAGCCTGGGCAGGATGCTCCAAACTGCCCTTAGCTTGGCAGGCTGCTGCAGAGAGTGGCAGGCCCTATGCACCTGGGTCTCCCCAGGCTGCAGGAGGGACAGTGCCACTGGACTGTCTTGCTTTTCTAAGTCATCCTCTAATTGAACCAGACCCTATGCAGCAGTCAGCCTGCAGCCCTCCGTGTCTACACCCACATTGCAGAGATCCCTATTGTGATGACTTTGGCGCACTCAGCTCAGGAAGACATTAATAACTGTTCATTTGCACTTGAAGAGGAGGCTCTGGAGAGGGTGGCCTTGGGGCTCCTGGAGCTTGGCAGTGCTTCTAGTAACCAGAGACCCCCAGGCACATCCTGCCCACAGGCAGGAGCAAGTCCGGGCATGCCCTTCAAGGAGAACAGGGCCAGGCTGGGTGAGGAGAGCCCTAGGAGAGGCATTTCCTCCATGCTACAGGGGCTGGGAACACAAGGATTTGGGCTCAAGTGTGACCTATTGCCTCAATGCCCATCAACGGACAATTGGATCAAGAAGATGTGGTCTGTGCATACCAGGGAATACCCTTCAGCCACAAGGAAAGAGGAAAGGCTGCCGTTTATGGCAAAATAAAAGGAGTTCCAGGGAGTTAAAGCAAGTCAGGATGACAAAGACAAGCAGTGGATATTTCCACAGTGGATGATCTGACAAAGGAAAATACAAAACAAATGACACTGATAAATTGGGCGAGGTTAAGGGCACCGTTGTCCTGCCTTTATGCTTGTGACTGGACTTATTGGAGCAATTTTTTAAAGAAATAAACTAGGCGACGTGGAGGCAAAAAGGCCGCTCAAGGTGCCCGATAAGGGGCCGCCAGGTTGGCCTGGGGAAGAGCCGGGGCGTCTCATCAACCAGCTGCTGCTGCAGAACAAGCCTCCATAACGGGAGCATTTGGACTGCTCACAGCCCTGGTCGATTGCACACGTCTGCTTGTCTGGCTGACCTGGGTGGGGCACTGCTTCCTGTCTTGGCTGATCCACGTTCGTGTGTCTGGTGCTTAGTTGACAGCTGACTAGTGTAGAATGGCCTTGACTGGGCATTGCCCATTCTTCCAACCTAGACTGACTTCTGTGGCAATCACAGGGATCCCAAGAAGAAAAAGGAATTGGTCCAGGTTTCTTGGAACCTGGGCACCAAATTCACACTTGATACTTCTAGTGTATTCTTTTGGCCAAAGCAGCCACAGAGTCATTTTAAATATAAGGAGTGTGTGGGGGGAGGGTGTGTGTGGAGGGGAGAGCCTCCACCTCTGGATGGGAAGTATATGAACTCACACTGCAAAGGACTTGGATGCAGAGGGGGTGCAGAACTGGGCCAATTCTGCAGGGGAACAACTCTGCTTTTCCTCTCTCGTCAAATAGGACCCTCGTGACGCATTGTAGAGGCCTGTTCCAAGGGAAGGTAGCCCCAGGGACAAGCAGGTGGGGAGCTGGGCATGGGAAAGGTGCCCTTTGCTTCTGTGATTCCCAGGCTCCAGGGTCATGAGGCTCCTTGTGGGATGCCCTATCACCATCTAACAGTCCCATTTTCGGGTGTTACCTGGATGTGGGCATTAGAAGCTCACCTTGGGCATCAGCCAGCTGCGTCTCCTCCCTGTACAGAAAACTGCAGCCCACAGAAAGGAAGTGACTTGACCAAGGCCACACAACTTCTGTTGACTGCAGCAGAAGCTAAAGATGTCTGGAGAGCCAGGAAGTGTTTGCTTTATGATTTATGAAAGGTAAAATTGTAAGAGGGTGGTCGCAGGTTTGCGGGGCTTGGGCTGCCCCTCTCCCTGTCCTATAACAAAATGACAACCCTTTTTAAAGTGAGGGAGGAAATTAAACTCATTAGGTTTTAGGAGGATATGAGAAATAAGAGAATTTCAGGACCAGAAAGGGTTGGGATATAACTGGCAAAGGGAGAGAGACCGAGGTCACAGATGCTGAATGACCGACTCATTGTCTGCAAACTGCCTGCAGGCACCTTTGTGGAATTTGATCTCAAGGATCCTGCTTGTGAGGAAGGGGACAAAGGAGTTATGATTCAGTTCCCTTGCCTTAACCTCTTTGCTTACCATGCACTGTATTTTCTCTGTCTTCATCAAAGAAGATGTACAAGCCAAGTCTTAACAGCACCCACGAATTCAGTGTAATAAAATATATTGACTGAATGCCTGTGATGTGCTGGGTACCTGCATGATGCAGCAGAAAGATCAGATGTGGTCCCTGCTTTCAGGTGTTTGAACCCTTGTGAGCAAAGACAAACTACCAAGGAGCACAGAGAGATGAAGTGGAGAGAAAAGGCATGGCAGGACATGGCGGGAAGGTGGGCCTGAGTGACAGATTTACTCTGGGTGCTCAGGGAGGGCATCCTGGGGGAGGTGACCTTTAAGCTTGCACTCTAATAGTCAATAAGGAGGCAGCTAAGTGAAAATCCTAGGAAAGACCATCCTGGCAGATGGACCCTGTAGCACAAGAGCCTTCTGACCAAACCCGGGACAGAAGGTCCAGTCTGCAGCATGGCCTAACCTGTCACCTCTCATGAGGAGCAGGCTTTGCTCTCCAAACAAAGAGTTTTGTTGCTTTTTTCCAAAGTTTTTTCCTATTTGAAAACAGGCTGTCAGTGCTGCTTCAGAAACCATTTGCTTGGCTGATGGGGGAGTAAACACCCAGGCCCTTGTGTCTTCATGGCCTTTGGTGGAGCCAGCGCCCTGGTGTGTGGGGGGCAAGAAAGATTGGAGCCCTGGAACCGCATCCAATTTCCACCCCACCCCACCCCGACCCCAGTAACAAGATCTCAGATACTTGACAACAGGGCCCTCTCCCCACTTCCCGCACCGTCCCTGCCCCTGGAATTCTTGGGCAGAACAGCTGCGCTGGGGGCTCAGTTTTCAATGAAACAATAAAATACTCCTGCATGTCCCTAAGAGGATGGCATTTATGACTGGGGTGGGCCAGCTTTCCTGCACAGACACCCCTCCCCAATTCCCAGGCTCCCAGCCCAGACGCCCACATGGCCCACAGCCCGTCCTTAAGCCTCTGGGAAAGGCCGCATGCTCAGCTCAGAAGGTCCTCGCTCTAAGCAAGCTGGTGCGGAGAAGCTCATGCATACCCAGGGCACAGAAGGACCCTTGCCAAAGAAGAGAGAGGTGCACGTTCGTGGCCCAGGCTATCCAGCAGGGTTTCCCCGCACCCCCGGCCCTGGCCCGGTGCCTTCTCCCAGAACCCCCACTGCCCCACTGCACACAGTGCTGGGGAGGCCTTCTGGTCCCTGGTTCAAGGACAGGAAAGCCCTCACTCTGAGAAGAAGGCAGGTGTGGCCCCCATCCCATCAGCACCCCACACCCCTTCCAGAGTCCCTGCCTCTGCCCCAGGGTCTTTATAATGGAACAAGAAGTCCTCAACTTTCCTAAATTTTCCTGTGCCCAGAGTGCACTGGACCTTGTGCCCTGATACCCCGACTTCCTTCCAAGTGCCAGACTGGAGCTCCTGCACCTGGGGGCCAACGCCCAGCTTCCACGTGGGGGCGCAGTGGGCCAGTCCACAGCTCATCGGCTGCTGCCACTACCCCAAGCACTGTGTGGGCAATGATTTTGCACATTTAATTTAATTTTGTCCTTTCTGCTTTGCAAAGGGAAAGCAGAGGTAGAAAGCATGGCTCTCATCAACATCATATAAATGAGGCACCATCATCAGAAGCTCACCGGCAGTAAGTTCAAGTGGATGCCAGACATGTTCCCCCCCTGGGGTCTGCCACCCAGAAAGCTTTCCTGGGGTCCCACTTGCCTCGACCCCCCCACCAGCTTTGTGGGTCACTGCTCACAGCCCAGACTATCAGGGAGGCTTCCCCCCACCCTCCTGCTTCCCCTGCATTCCCCTCACCTGCCTCCGGGTCCTCTTGATCGTGCTGAGCTTTTTCTTTCTCCCCAACTCTTCCCCCAGCACTTATCACCATCTAACAGACTTGCCTATTGTTACACGTCCTTTTGTCCTCTCCTTCCATTATCCTAACACCTAAAATCATGTCTGGTACCAAGACACCATCTTGTTTTTAAACACTGATATTCATGAATAGCATGAATGTCAAACTGTAAAGGAAACAAATTCACACATGTTCAAAATATGGGTTGTATCCTGCAAAATTGTGCCCTAAAGGTAAGGTGTGATTACGATTTCTTTTAGATCCTTGGGAAACCTATGTCAGGTAAGTCTG
The DNA here is from genome assembly GCF_014898055.3 of Talpa occidentalis. NCBI lineage: Eukaryota > Metazoa > Chordata > Mammalia > Eulipotyphla > Talpidae > Talpa > Talpa occidentalis. The sequence continues at coordinate 70,620,191 of NW_023601653.1, forward strand.
TGATTATGCTTTGGAATATTTGATTTTCCTGCATAATTTCAGAAATGCGCTATGCAAGGTGGTAGGAATTAGCTTTAAACCAGCTGGAATTTTCCCTTTTTTGCTGATTCAACCGATATAAGTTATGGGTCGAGCTCAAGGCAGGAGGATGAAAGCCAGGAAGGCTTCTTGGAAGAAGCAGTATGATCTGCCTTTTCTGGTTGATGTTTGGGACACATTGGGTCAGGTTTTACAGCAGGCCTTTACACAATAGAGAAGACCTGTGTACAGCAGTCTGGACCTGCCTGGAATACTTACCAGCTATTTGCTGGCTGTCTTTGAGGTGAAACAGCCACCTTGTACTCTTGGTCAGGAGGAGCTGAAACCCTTCCAGGGATCAGAAGACTAGGAAGCAAGAACCAAGAGGTAGCTGTCCCTCAGCCTGAAGAGTAAAGGTTGCAGCTCCCAAGGAGGTCTTAAGGAAAGAGAGTAGTTAAACCCCCAGAGCAAGGACAGCCTCCCCTCCCACTAGCAAGTTGCCCTGATTCTCTAGATCCCTTAATGAGAACATTAATTATCTGGTAGCGAGCACTCAGGAAGGATGGGCCCTTACATGAAGTGCATTACCTGCACCAACTACTTGTACTTCTCACTGTAGCAACAACCTGTTGTCTTAGATATTTTACAGATGAAGATCAGAGGGGTCACCCTGCGTGGGTGGAGTGTCACAACAGGATGTAGTTCCGCTCAGACCACTCATAGTCTGGATTGCACAGCCCGCTTTTAACCACAGTGCAGGCCTCAAAGGCCAAGGCTCCCTTTGGGGGGCCCCTAGACCCCTCTCACCCACCTCTAACAATTCTCTCTCCCCAAGGGAATGTGGAGGTTCTGTGGAAGGGATAGCAGAAAACAAAGCCTTTAAGACAAAACTGCTGAAAAGAGACAAACTGTAAAACCTTACACGGAACCAGAGAAAATCTTATTTTGGTCAACCCAATGAATAGAGCAAACTCACTTTGGGTTCAGGAAATTGTTTCTCTTTCCTACGCACGACACAAGAAATGGGCATCATTTCATCCTAACCTCACAGAAGTTAGCTGCAGCCTGGGGCCTTCGCTGGTGTGTGAGTGACAGGGCTGGACGTCCATGCTTGCTCAGTTTTAAGCCCAGCCTCAGTCCCAGCAGTGGACTTACCAGGAAGCGAACGAAGCTTTAGCTTGTTTCCTTGACTTGCCCAGCAACGTGCATGGGCTGGAAGTTGCCCTGGCAATGTAGTTACATGGCAAATAACTATGACATTTTTGTGATAGCGTGATATAAATTATTATATCAAGAAACAGATTGTGGGCCTCCCTGGTGGTGCAGATGGTTGAGCACAGCACTGTGAAGCTGTCCATGGCCTCTGCAGTGCAGGTTCGATCCCCGCCAGCCATGGAGATGCCTACATGGCAAGGCAGACCTCTCCTGTCTCGCCCGCTGCTCCCCTCAGCGGTGTGTTTCAGTCAGTCTGCCTGTTCTGTTCCCCACTCTGTCTCTGGTGAATCCTCTCACCCTCCTGCACATCTGGCCTGTACCCTGATTCTTGTATAAATAAATAAATCTTTTAAAAAAAAAAAGAAAAAAGAAACAGATTGTAAAAACAATCAGATCTTGCTACAAGTATTCATTCCTTAAGGAAGAGATATGAGACTAATAGCAATGACCCATTTCCAGGAGAAGCTACTAGCAGGCTCTTGGATTACTCTCTCATCCCACTGAAGGAAATGGGATAAATTATATGTTCACATCGGGAAAAAATGATTTTGCTTCTTTTGCTGATTCAACACGACTGCTATCACCCACAAAGACAACATAATGCGACAGAGGGGATGTTGACGACAGATTGAATGAGTGTTGGCAATTCAAAGTGTTTAATCACTGCATTAAAACACTGGAACTGTCCTGATATTCTCAAGCTGATGAGCTGATGTGTGAAAGAATCTTACTAGAGGTTTCCCCAACTTCGGTTAACAATTCTGAAAATACACGTCATTACTCAGGATAAGTTGTGAACTTGAAAGAAACTTTTCTGAAATATCCATATTAAAAACCAAAATTTGTTTTAACCATGTTAGAAGAGAAGCTAGCTCACCCTTCTGTTCTCTCTGTAGAAAAGAACATATAAAACTATTTTTAGATATAAAGACTATGCAGGCAAAATATATTGGATTAGTGATAGGTTACTTTGCTCTATTTTCTGAATTTTCATGGTACTTGTCATTCTTTAACATTTGTAATTTGTGGTGATTTATTTCTCTCCTTTAAATACCTGTGTTAATTTTCTGTACCGCAGATGGGGGACTTGAACATAGGGAACATATAGTGTTACTCTTTCACAGGTTTGAACTCCAAGGTCGAGGTTAAGACGCGGCACTATGAAGCTGTCAGCAGCCTCTGCAGCATGAGTTCGATCCCCGGCCAGGGAGCAACCCACATGGCGTAGCAGACCTCTCCTGGCTCGCCCACTGCTCCCCTCAGCATTGCATTTCAGTCAGTCTGCCTGTTCTGTTCCCCACTCTGTCTCTGGTGAATCCTCTCACCCCCCCCCCCCCACATCTCTGGCCTGTACTCCAGCTCTTGTATGCATAAATAAATAAATCTTAAAAAATAAAGACATCCAAGGTCAAGGTGTGGGCAGGGCTGACTGCTTCTCAGGGCCAGGTGGAAAGGGTCTCCTCCAGGCTTTTCTCCTTGGTTTGCAGACAGAAGACTCCTTTTTCCCTGTGTGTTCACTGCCTGCATCTCCCTTCTTGTGTGTCTGTGTCCTCATTGTCTTTTTTCACTAGTACACTGATCGGATCGGGTGATCTATCCTAATGACTTCATTTTGACTTAATTACACCTTAAAGGCCCTATCTCCAAATCCACTCACTTTTGGAGGCACTGAGGGCACCAGGACTTCAACACCTAATTTGGGGGGACACAATATTAAGCCCATGACAGTCCTCAATCTTTTCTTGTTTCTAAAGAAGGATCTGCATACACATATATATATTTTTAAAGTTCCAAGCACCAGAAAATCTGGACCTAGACATATGGTGTCTCTTTTGTTCACAGCATCACATGTTCTGAAGTTTGCAACCTCTCGCATCCAGGAAGTCCTTCCACTTCAACAAACAACACTGGGGCCTCTGGTTTCCATGTACAGCAGGTGCTGCTCCCTCTTGGGCTTCGGTGAAGATGACCAGGATGCTGCTACCTCAATGTCTGGGGATCCTGAGTGAAGTGGGTGAGACAGAGGTGCTCTGGAGGCCCAGCAGGAGCCTGACAGCCTTCACCAGGGTGTACCAGGGTGGCCACATGGAGCTCTGCAAGGTGGAGGTCTCTGAGCTTGGAATTTATTATTTCCCCATCGATATTTAGAAATTTTTAATCATTTATGAGTAAAGGGACCCTTCATTTGCCTTTTGCACCAACCTTCAGATGCTGCCACCAATCTGGAAGCAGGAAGGACACAGCATCTGGGACGGCTGTTTTCACCCTCGAGGCTGCCTGGGGTCTTCCCTGGAGAGCAGTGGAGAATGAGCATGGCTGCAAGGAGGAGGAGTGTGTGCCCGGACATGGACGCAGGTGAGTCAGTGAGTGCTGAGTGAGTAACCCAGGACTTCCCTGTCCTCCTGTGTCACAGGAAGCCAGCTGCATGTGGAGGGCACTCTGAGGCTTCCCCTCTGGGCTTGCAGCCCATGGGTTTGAGTGCGAGTGCTCCCCTTTACCAGCTGTGTTGTGGGTGTGCCACTGACTCTTCCTGGGCAAGGCATCCTCATCTGCCCAAGGGAGCGGGGGCAGCAACCCCAGCATCAGGGCTTCACATAGGTGCTATGTCTTCTTCTTCCCTGGCATCACTTTTGAGTCGGGAGAGACTGCTGTGCATGATGGTTATGGTCAGGGAAGGATTGTGGGGGGTTGGCACGGAGAAAAGTTCAACCTATGCCAATGCTTGGAGGTAGGCATGTACTAGGTGGGTGTGAGCAATAGGAGAGGGGCAGTGGGGCTTTCTTAGTGAAGAGAGAGACAGAGAAGTAGCCAGAAAAAGGGCTGGGCTCCCTGTCAATGAGCTCCAGTGTCTGGCCAGGGAGCTTAGGGCCCAGATGATGTGAGGTCCTGAGGACTCTCCCGTGGAGCTGATGAAAACTCACGTCAGCTCCTTTCAAAGACCAGGTAAGGAGAAAGTAAAGCCAGCCCTCCTGGGGAGCTCCTGCAGGCTGGGGTGACACCCTGCCTTGGTTGGTCAGTGGCACCACACACACAAGGCACCCACGAGTCAGCAGGGTCTGCCTCCTGGGCAGCGGCAGCCTCACACATGTGGGGGAGAAGGTGGGTCTCTGGGCTGGAACAGGGCCTGTGCACTCCAGAGGCTGAGCAAGACTGTGAGACCAATGCTGAGGAGCCAACTCTGTGGGCCTGACAGTCTCGCAGACAGGAGCAAGATGTGGGAGGAAGCTGGAGAGGAAGCCTGGCGGGAGAAGCAGTGATGGAGACAGCGCCCTTAATTCAGGACTGAGCCCCAGTATCTGGACTTGCAGCTGCTTGACACCAGAGCAGACCCTCTCCCCCCACCCAGGGCCAGGGAATTCTCAGGTGACACCAAACAATGGGTCAAACCCCAAAGAGGGCACGAACGGTGAAGTGGCCCGGTGCATGCTGACCTCGCAGCCACCAGCTCCAAAAACCTGGCTTTCAGCCGGCCAGGACGCCCCTCCAGGTCTTTCCCTTCAACATGGCTTTGAGCACTTTGATCCTACAGAGAGAATATAACAGAGCACTCCAGGACATCGTCTGGGGCCACCATGTGCGGCATCTGCTCCTCCCATTCTGGGGGCGCCAGGTCTGCAAGGCCATGATGGAGCAGCCAGTGCAGGGGGATTCTGGGGTGGAGAGATGAAACTCAGAGCCCTTTTGGCAGAGGAGAAGCCTGGGCCCTCGCTGACCTACCTACTGAAGATCATTCTGCTTAACTCTCATAGGACACAGGTGGCCCCTTTTCTGCAGGATTAGGCCCAAGCTCCTGGGCATGGTACAGGGCCCTCTGTGATCTGCTCCTTGTGATCCTCTTTCTTGATGTGCCAGTGTCATAAACAAATTTGTTGACTTGTGGTAAAGAGCCCCTTATCTGTGCAGATTGTCACGAATGCTGTGGAAACCTTGATCACAGTTGTGATTTCGTCATGACTATCTGTGTCTCTCTCTCCAGGCATTGTGCTGCCATCTGCATCCCCAGGGCGGGGGTCTGGCCCTGAGCTGCTAGGGAAGACAGAGCTCTCATCTGAAGTCCTGTGGTGGGAGCAGGATCTTAGGGTGCCCGTGTGGGGCTTGTGATGGATACACTGGCTCTGGCTAGTCTAGATGGTGCCTCTCCCGCCTCGTGCTGTCCTGGAGGAGTCTCTGGACAATCAGCAATTGATTGTGGCAATCAGCTCACCCGTTCTTAACCAGTATCCAGCACACAGTGGCCTCCCATGGACTTGCACTGTGTGGCCTGAGCACTGGCAGACCCACTGTCTGCCAAAGGCCAAGGGGCAGGGCCCACAGATGCTGCAAAGAACCTGCTGCAAAGCCTCTGCTTCCGATTTCCATCCCCATCCAAGTGGGACTCTGCTGTCAGAGTCTGGGGCATTTTTGCAAGGATTCAAAGCTTCCATATTTGGTCTGGACTTAAAAATCAAAAGCACTAGAAGAACTGCTTTGAGCTGTAGCATGAGGGATTCAGGTAAGGAAAAGAGATGCTCTGCAAGAAGTGAGAGGGGTGCTGAGATGCAAGAGGGTGTGTTCATGCAGTGGAGGGGAGGTGGGGGTAGTCACTTGGATTTCCTCCTCTGGAGGCCAGCAGGCAGAGATCCCTTCTGTTGGGGGGAGACACAGTGTTACTGAGAACTGTCTAGATGCCAAATATGGTGGTAAGTGCCTTCTATCCCAACAGCATCCTTGTGAGGTGGGCAGAGTGGCAGTCACACTGGAAGGTGCTGGTAGCTGGGCTAGTTGTTTAATAGCAAATGTCGCTATAGAGTTAGCAAGAGTTGCCGTTCCAAGCCTCCCTGGAATCTCCCACTCTCTTGCCCTCTCCTGGTGTCCTCAGGAGTTTTCTATTCTCTAATACTTGAGGAAGGCCCAGCCAAGGTGCCAGGACCCCACTCCAGCTACCAGTTGCCTACTGGTCCCGGTCACTTGCCCCACGACCCCGAGAGGTATAGCACCATCTCCAGTTTATAGGAAACTCAAGGCTGCACAAAATCAGGCACCTTGCTCATGTTCACTTATTTTAATGTCAGGATAGGAGCTCAGGTCTGTCTCTGGGGTTTGAGATAACACCCCACAGAGCAGATCGGAGGGGGCAGCTCTGCAGAGTCAGGCAGCCATAGATTGAAGATTCCATATGGAAAACCGGTCTCTGAGACATCCCTGGAAACAGCAGAAACACTTGCTGGCAGGAGACTGCAGGGCCCCATGGAAGTGCTTCCCTGGCTGTGTTGAAGAGCTCACACCCTTATGTCATGTAGCTTCCTGTGGGGTTTGGTGGAGAAGGTGCCCAGGAGAGGTCGTGGGGAGAGAGATGGATGGTGCTCTGGACCACGTGCTACAGGATCTCATTCCTACCCCTGCTCTGCCCCAAGTAGCACTGTGTGTCCTTGGCTGAGTTGCCTAACCTCTCTGAAGCCTTAACAGGTTGGAATGGGAAGCCTTCCTGAAGCTACTCAGAAACCCTCCAACTTTTCTTTCCTTCTGTACAATTTCAGATTTCTATTCCTAACATAAGCTGGGTCAGCTCCCAGGATGCTCACATCTGTCTCATCTGCTTTGCTGGGTCTCTCACAGCAGGAACCACATAGTTCAGGAATTTCTGGGGGAGAGACCCTGCCCACTGGCTTGCCCCCCACCCCAGCCCTCTCAGCTTCTGGGAGCAGGAGGCCTGACTTAGTCTAGTTTCTCTGGAACTGAAAGGGTTTGACAGAGAGAATATCCCTTGGAGGGAGGCAAGTCTGAAGGCCATATGGGGGAAAAGGTCTCAGATAAAAACCTTCACCCAGAGCTGAAGCATGGCCAGATGACTGAATTGGAAGCCCATTGCACGTCTGTCACCAAAGCTTGGCTTTTGATTTTTGGTTAAAGATTTTATGTTGTTTTTGTTTTTTTTAAAGATTCACCTATTTTTACAAGAACTGGGGTACAGATCAGAGGCACGGGAGGGTAAGAGAATTCACCAGAGACAGAGTGGGGAGCAGAACAGGCAGACTGACTGAAATACACTGCTGAGGGGAGCAGTGGGCGAGACAGGAGAGGTCTGCTGCGCCATGTGGGTTTCTCCCTGGCCAGCCAGGAATCGAACCTGCACTGCAGAAGCTGCAGACAGCTTCACAGCGCTGTGCTCAATCTACTGCACCACCGGGGAGACCCAATTGTTTATGTTTTAATTAGGGCCATTCATCGCTCAGAGCAAAGGAAGATGCGTTTGACTTCCCTTAGGCATATTGACATTCATGTCTTAAGTTTCATAGCAGCAAAACATTTTAATCACAAGAACAGATAAATTTAACACCACCACCCTCTGCCCCGAGCTGCTCCCTGCCACTCCCTCTTCTTGAACTGCTTTGTTTCTAAGTGTTACCATGACCTAAAATGATTTTATGGACAGATTTGCCTCTTTCTTTTTTCTTTCTTGTCACACCCTCTAAATGGGCAGCTCCATTCAAGTGTGACTCTCATCTGCCCATCTGTCTTATACTAGGAAGCTGACTCAGAGCAGGTCCATAAGAATTTGTTGAATAAAAACATGTTTGAATGGGTGAGTAACTGTTCAACCAATACATGACGTTCTTTGTCTAAGAAACACAAACAGAGCCCGACTTCATGATCTTGTGCTTTGCTTTCTTTTTCTTATGTTTGAAAGTTGTTGTCTTCTGATCGAATCCTCTTCCTGACATTTCACCAATGGGCTACTAGCGGCTCAAATCTTTGGAAAAGGACATTGTCATTCTCCATGGCTGAGCTTTTGCCATCAAGGTATAGTGTCCTAATTCATCAGATATCCAAAAAACTAAAGAGAAATACAACTTTCCATACTGGAGATCCATTCTCCTTTAGATTTGACCCAAATCCTCCTTCCCATTAATGCTCTAGTTTATTAAGGGGATTCACTCATTCAGTTGTACAACATACATTGATTCAGTGGTCACTGAAGACTTAAGGCCCAGTCTTTGGGATTCAGTTCTCATTAAAGGCATGATAACCATGAGTGAGACCATCTGGTATTTTTCTTTTTCTTTCTGGCTGATTTCTCTGAGCATGATCCCTTCCAGCTCTATCCATGTTGCTGCAAATTGCATGAGTTTATCTTTTTTGATTGCTGAGTAATATTCCATGGTGTATATGTACCACATCTTCTTGATCCAGTCATCTATTTTGGGTTGTTTCCAATCTATGGGGGCGGGGGGTGGGGTAGGAGGGATTACGGTCAAAACAAGGGTGGTGGGAATTGTATGGGGAATATAACCAAGATGAAAATGCATACATTGTGCAAAAATGAAAAGTGATATAAAAATATATAAAATAAAAAATTTAAAAATAAAATAAAATAAAATACAGATGAGTTTCAAAGGGGAAAAAAACGCATGATAACTGTCTATGGAGAGTACCAATAAATGGGTTGACATCAAACAAATCACCTAGAGCTCTCATTTCAGTTGTGTGGGTTTTTTTTTAAGATTTATTTATTTTATACAAGAACTGGGGTACAGGCCAGAGGCACGGGAGGGTGAGAAGATTCACCAGAGACAGAGCAGGGAGCAGAACAGGCAGACGACTGAAATACTCTGCTGAGGGGAGCAGCGGGCGAGGCAGGAGAGCTCTGTTGCGCCATGTGGGGTTCTCCCTGGCCGGCGGGGAATCGAACCTGTGCTGCAGAGGCCGTGGACAGCTTCGCAGCGCGGTGCTCAACCCGCTGCGCCCCTGGGGAGGCCCTCAGTTGTGGTTTTGACATGAAAAAAAATACTAAGTGCTATGTGAAAAGCACATATCAGGGAAGTGCAGGAAAGGATCCCCTAGGGAAAGACCCTATAGACTGAGAGCTTTAGACTGAGCAGAAGTAGGAAGAAGAACGCCCGGAAAAAAGGAAGAACAGTTGAGGCAGAGAGAATAGCAATGGTGCATCTTTAAAGCTCCATGGCAGGTGGTGTTGGGTTCCTCTAATTTACCTAAGAGAGAGAAATCTTTTATTTTCCTGATTGCCCAAAAGGCTCTCATGGAACCACGATAGCAAGTGGGAAAGGCACTAGTCCAGAAAATAGAACTACAGTAAGTCCCTTTTTGAGCAGATTCTTTTTTAATTTAGAATATAACCTGGCACGGGCCTCCCCAGTGGTGCAGCGGGTTGAGCGCAGCATTATGAAGTTGTTTGCAGCCTCTGCAGCACCGGTTCGATCCCCAACTGGCCAGGGAGCAACCCACATGGCGCAGCAGACCTCTCCTGCCTCGCCTGCTGCTCCCCTCAGCAGTGTATTTCAGTAGATCTGCCTGTTCTGCTCCCCACTCTGTCTCTGGTGAATTCTCTTATTCCCCGCCCCCATGCCTCTGGCCTGTACCCCAGTTCTTGTATAAATAAATAAATCTTAAAAAAAATACATAACCTGCCACATCTTATGGTTGCATCCTCAAGCTCACAGCGAGGCACAAGTGTGGATTCAGATGCCCAGGCCCTTAGCACAGCCATTCCCTTCTGCTCATCATGGCCAGACACCTAGCTTCCAGTGGGTGGAATACGCCTTCCATGGGCCCTGATCCCAGATCCCTACAGGGTGCGCAGATGCCACAAGTGATTTGCTGATGACCTTCCACTCATTTTAACTCCCACTAACTCAACTTTGACTAAACTCACCCATAAATGAAGGGGCTTACGGACACTGGATTATTCTAAATAAGTGAGAGTTGTTCTTTTATCACTTTAGCACACCTTTATCTTGCCACCTCTATCTCGATGTCCATGGGTGCCTTGAACTCACTTTTAGTCATTCTTGTCTTCAAATCCACTCATCTCACTTCCTTCTTTTTTTTTTTAATAATTTTTTTTATAGAGGCATGTTTTATTTATTTGTTTGTTTGTTTGTTTTGTTTATACGTGCACTGGGTAGAGTCAGAAGCGCGGGAGGGTGAGAGAATTCACCAGAGCCAGAGCGGGGAGCAGAGCAGGCAGAAGGACCGAAGGACACTGCTGAGGGGAGCAGCGGGCGGCAGGAGAGGTCTGCGCGCCATGTGGGACCCTCCTGTGGTGGCCGGGGAGCAGCCGGGGATCGAACCGGCACCACAGAGGCCGCGGGCAGCTTCGCAAGCCAGCGCTCAACCGCTGCGCCACCGGGGAGGCCCTCACTTCCTTCTTGAATTCAATTTAGGACCACTATGCCTTGAGAATGTAGTGGTCTCCTTCCTTAATGCTGTCCTTTTTCCTTCCACAGCCAATTGGTTACCAAATATTATTGGTTATATCAGAAGTGCTCCTCCAGGTCTGTTTCTCCCTCCTCCCACTGCCTTCTCCTTGGTCAAAACCTCCCTTGTTTTATTTACTGCTGAGCTCCCAGGTCTCACCCCATCAGATGGTCTCTACTCTTGCCATCCATTATTAGGCCACCAAAATTATCTTCTTTTAATAAAAAATAGCTGAAAAAACTCTTGTTGACTCCTCATTATGTAGTAAACCAGTGATTATCCAAGAGTAGACAACATCTCTAGGACCTAAGCCCAGTGGACCAGAAACTCATGTGTTGGGGATCAGCAATCAGTTTTAACAAGCACGCCAGGTGATTCTGATGCTAAAATTGGGAACACGCCAATAATCAAACCTAAACTTTATAGTCCTTTGCATATGATCTTGAATTATTCCCAACTTCTGTTTTTAGCTTCCTTCCATTGAAAAATTCTCATCACACCAAATATTTTACTGTCACTAAACATGTCAAACCTTTTGACTATTCTGCCCTTTGCTCTGTCCAGTCTATCCTTTTCCACCAAACTCCTACTCATCCTTAAGCACCAGCTCTGAAATCATCTCCGCAGGAAGTCTTCCCTGAATTATTCCCAAGCAGCATTTAGTTGCTCATTTGCTGGGTTCCTGTAACTCTTTGATTGACAGTCTAATTACAACTATATTTTTAAGATTTATTTATTTATTTTATACAAGCACTGGGGTACAGGCCAGATGTGCAGGAGGGTGAGAGGAGTCACCAGAACAGGCAGACGATTCAAATACACTGCTGAGGGGAGCAGCGGGTGAGACAGGAGAGGTCTGCTGTGCCACATGGGACCCTCCCCGGCCAACCGAGATCAAACTCACGCTGCAGAAGCTGCCGACAGCTTCACAGCGCTGTGCTCAACCGCCTGAGCCACCGGGGGAGGCCCTCTAATTACAACTATTTTGTCTGCAGATTTGGCTTCAACATAGGGCGTGGATTTCTTTTTCTTTTAGGATTTATTTATACAAGCACTGGGAGGTCTGCGTGCCACGTGGGACCCTCGCCTGGAAGCCGGGGATCGAACCAGCGCTGCAGAGGCTATGGGCAGCTTTGCAGCCCAGATCTCAACCGCTGCGCCACCAGGGGAGGCCCTAGGGCGTGGATTTCAATCAGCTAATTAAAACTGTTTGAAACCAGAACAAGCTCCTATGAAGAGGTGCTGACAAATCAGATGTGGAAGTTATCAAGGCCACTCTAAGCTGTTCTACCCTCTGATCCCATCCTTTTTACTTTTGTTCTTCCAGAAAGAGTAATATCAAATATGCTGAGTCTAAACAGTTGAGCAAGGTACCTGACATCTAGTAGGCATTCAACAAATTAAAACAAAATGAATTAAATGAATAATAGATATGACTTGAAAGGGAGGATGGAAATTTCTGTCCAAATTAGAAATTTCTGCCCCACGGGATATAATAGTTGTGCTGATCGGTGGCTTCAGGGAGAAGCTACATCCTCCTCTCCCCAATTCAGTGACTGAAGTACTGGGTGGGGAAAGGAAAATCCTTTCTGCCTGAGCCAAGGCTGAAATTCCCTGGGGCATGAGCCAGTGATACTGATGATCTGGCAGCTCCCACAGGTGAATCAAATGGTGGGAATCCCTGCTGTGCTGACCCTCATCTCTCCCCATGTGCAAGGGCATGTTCAACCCTGTTGATGGTCAGCGGTCAAGTTCCCCTGAAACCTTCTGCATCTTCTCCATTAATGTCTTACTCATGCAGTGAAGAGCATGTGCTTCCAAAACACATGTCCGGGCCCCCAGACAGGCAGGACCCCTCACCAGCTGTATGACATTGAGCAAATTACTTAACTTTCTTGACCAGTGTCTTCAACTGCACACAAAAAAATTACAACTATCAGGGTATACATAGTCCCTTCTGTGGAGGAAATGGCCAATAAGTGATAATCATTATTATTAGTACATTATTATCATATATTCTTTGGTCTGATCTTTATCTTCCACCACCCCATACCAACTTCAAAGCTTCCTACCAAATCAAAAGGCCTGCAGCTCCAAGTTCTTGTTTTGGCTGGTGGTGTCGGCCTGATGCCTTTTCTATCTGTAAATCCTCAGCCTGAGCAGCCTGCTTTCTTACCCTAAGAATGTTCACTTCCCATATGCTCCCCAGCTGCCTCCCAGCTCTGTCTCCTAAAGGTTAACCTTGTGTTCCGGAGCATTATTTTCAAGCATTACCTTTCCTTAAAAAAATGCAATATATCAATGGTTAGGATATCAAAGCATCTTCACACATACACACACACACTCATGCATGTGCAAACGCACACATGCCCAGCCCCCCTTCACCCATCTCCATGTGCAAGGCCATCTTCCTCAAGCTGTGTGTCACAATCCCCCATAAACTTCTGTAACTGAGCAGGCAATGTCATTACTGAAAGCTGCAACAATTCTACTCAGCCAAACTCAGCAGCAAACAGCTTCTAGAAAAGGCTTTTGATATCTCTGAGCCATCCCCTCTCTACCTCCTGGCTCCTTCCACCCCTGGCTTCCACCACAGGCACATCTGTGCTGGCTGCATTGGCCTTCCCACCCTCTAACCAAACACAGGCGGAGGATTGAAGGAGGCACCCCACAGGCTCAGACTGTGTCTGTCCTTCTCTTTCCTACCCGGCCCATCTAGGTCTGGAACCAACCCACAAACTCAGGGACAACACTGACGTGCCTGCATTACATCATGCTGCGAAACACGTGTCTTTTGAGAAGTCCACTCTCACCCACTGTAGCTTAAGAAGGCAGCACCAGGGATTGGGGGGCTTCTCTGCTTTGAGGGGGACTTTGAGGAACAGGGTTAAGTGGGGGAGGTTCCAGCTGAGACAATCAGTCTATGGCTCTTGCTCTTCCTGGTTGGGCAGACGGGGTTGCCAGGGATGGGGTGGGTGTTGAAGATCCTCAGCTGCCCTTCAGACTTCAGGTGCCCTTGCGGAGGCTGGCCAGGCCGAAGAAGCCAAGCCAGCTTGGGGGAGGGCCCAGTTTGTGTCCTGCACAGCCAGGACTAGTGGAGCTCGCGGCCTGGGCACCGTCTTCCTGGTGGAGCCAGAGCTCTGGGTAGTTGTGAGCCAAAAGCACAGATTCTAGTGCTGAACACATGTTCAAAGCTGGTAACATAAATTTGGGTGGCTTTTCTAAGGCTCTGTGGAGGGTTTTTACATTGGTTGCATGAAGGAAAGATCACACAGAAACACACATGCAATAGGGAACAAGAAATAATTCCCCAAAAGTGTGAAATTTTAAAATACCAATTGGGGAGAGCATTGTAGGGGGGGGGGGTAGGAGGGCAGAGAGAGAGAGAGAAAGAGAGAGAGAGAGAGAGAGAGAGAGAAGGCAAATCTGTCCCATAAATTTAAAAGAAGGAACAAACACACATTTTTCAGAAAATCAGGTGGGTTTCTAATAGTTCTGCTTAGAAGGATTAGAAATACCTTCCCTGGCATGTTGAAGAGGAAAGGTTACAGGCTTGTCAGTAAGACTGGGTTTGGTTAGAGACCCATAAAAGGGAACTGGACAAGCATCACCCTGGGGTCAGCCTTCCGTGGATGGGTGACTGATACACTTCAATTAGCACTAATCCTAGCACTGTGGAGCTTGGAAATTCCTACCAGTATTCTAGAATTAGGACTCCAGCAAATTGCCCCAAAGCTAATCATCATCATCATCATCAGTAATACTGAAAGGGCCTTTCATGTGCCAGGATCTGGATAGTTTTGTTACATTGCAAGACAATCTCATGAAGCAGGCACAATCTTCATTTTATAGGCAAAGCAACGGGATCAGAGAGGGTAAGTGACTTGTTCGCATTTACACAGCTTGTAAATAGGGGAAACTTAGAGTCTGAAGAGTAGACAGAGGTCCCCACCAATAGCCAACATGGTTGCTCCCCATGACATTCATGAAGGAGGTGAGGACGCCCCGTCTGCACACTGCCCTCTCTGCAATAGAATCCTGTGTTGCTCAAAGGCCCCCTCATTGAGTTATCCAAGGTTATGCAGATACTAGGGGGAAAAGTGGGGCCTGCACCTGTCTTCTCTCAAGTTCTTCATGCTGCAACACACCCATTTGATGATACTCCAAGAAATGAAGCAAGAAGCGAGGATAAGAGTGTGGTGTTTCCCAGGAGCCAGACACCAGCCATCCTCCATGCTCCTGCCTAAGATGAACTTTCCCAGTGTTGTACCTACCCCAGAGGCAAGTCGCTCCCTTGTTGTTCACATGCAGACAAATTCCTTCCATTCGAGGCTGCGCTCAGGACTTGGCCCTGCTGGTTAGAGACTGTGCCTTCCCAGGCTGGGGTCTGGGGTCTCTGTCATCCAAGATCATCTCCCCAGGCTACCCGGCCCTCTAGACAGGCCCTCCACCCATTTGGCACAAAATTTCTAGAAGAGCAATGAACACAGGAGAGATGCCCAGCCTGAGAGTTGGGCGTGGCTCAGCCCTAAGACCCTCCCAGCAATCACCTTGCAAAAGCGTTCACTGTGCCCTCGATGTGGACTCTGTGAGGCTACAAATGATGTCCCTACAGAGGACTCCACTTCTCCTTTCTCTAGGAATGCAGTGTTCACTCTGAAATGCAAGGCTGCCGTGAAGAAGGGGTACGGGAAGGACAAAGGAGAAGGGAGACCACACCATGCCCACATCAAACAGGGACTGCAAACTCTGCCACTTCCCTGCTCAGTGACCATGGGCAGATTCCACCCTCCAGCCTGTTTCACCTCCTGTAAAACTGGCTACTCAAAGGATCCATGACAGCTCATGGTGCAGTGTCTGACAGCGCCTAGCACGCAGTGTGCCTGGGGTCCCTCACTCCTGCCTTCATGTTGTAGGCATCCAGAAACGAACACAGCGTAACGATGCTAGTAACTGAAGCCAGGCCATTTGCTGAGCCTGCTTCCAGAGGTTCATGTCACATAAGGATGCATATTCTCTTAGGCATGTGTTAGAGATCTCTGGGGTGCAGGCTGCTTCAGAGAGTACACACAGGCCTTGAAGGCAGGGCAATCAAGGAACACTCAGGATAGGGGTGCAGGGAAAAGTGGTGGGCCCCATAGTGGGATCGTTCCTCCCACAAGATGGGAGATGAGCACCTTTAGGGAACCGACAAACCAGAGAGAGGAGGGTGCCTCTTGGATCCACTCAGGCCTGAGGGCAGTCGTGGCCATCACCGATGACCTCTTGGCTGTGTGTACCCCCGCTGGGGTGCAGTAGGCATGGGGGGGTCCCTTCCACTTGAGCATTTCCATCTCAAAGTGATGGCTAAGAAAGAAGAGGAAGGGAAGGTGCTGTCATGCTTTGCTCTGTGCTAGAAACGTCTACAGCGGTGATTTAGTTGAATCCTGAAGCGCCCTGGAAAAGTGGACAGAAATTCCCATCTGACTTCCTGACCCCTGGAAACCCAAGCTCCGAGTCTTCTAAACCTTGTCAAAGTCCCAGGGTGGAGCAGACACTTGAACCCAGGTCTGACTCCAAACAGAAGCTTGTTCCCATCCCTCATGCTGCTCGAAGGGGGGGGCGGCCAGATGAGGGGGCGGCCATGCGCCAAGAGGGTGTCTCATGGGTAAATTATCTCCCGAGTGTCGATTATTCATGATCCATTTCAGTTCACTTCTGGGTAACCATACGATCATTCTGTTTATACATACTTAACATTTTTTTCCTATGTGAGTTAGGGAATGAAAACCACTTACAAAAAGCAAAACGAAACCAAAGCCAGAAAAAAAAGAAAAAAAAAACAACAAAAAAACACCAACCCAACCCTTCCACAATCCCAAACCCCAAACAAGTTTTTGCTGAAAAGAAACTTCCAAAACTAAAATTGCCAGGTTTGTTGTTATTCTTCCAAGCTGGTGACATCAGAGCACATCCTCATTCTAATTGGCAAGACAGCAGAGCAAGCCAGGAAGGTCTTGACAGTGAACTTGCTGGCCAGAATGAAGGGTGGGGCTCAGCGCTACTGGGTATCATTTTCTATGGAGGTGATAACAGTTCTTTTGATTCATGGATCCAACATCAAGAATACCAGAGCGGGACGGAACTGTGTCTACACACAACTCTGACATCATCTGATTTCAACAAGTTTACTAAAACGAAAGCCGTGGCCTTGACAATACTGAATGCAAAACACTGGTGTACAGATTTTACAGATTGGCCCCGGGAGCCAGGTCACAGAAGGAGGTTTAACAGATGGCAGAGGCCTGAGGGGAGGCAAGCACACTGATTTTATTGAGAAAAAAGCTTATATACTGTAGGGTTGCTGAAGTTTAATAAATAAAGGTCAACTTATAATATATAAAAACAATATAAACATTTATATGCTACATGCATATCATATAATTTAAAGTAATAATTTATATATGGGGAGAGATGCCAATTCATGTTCTTCCGATTTTTCTCGACAAGGCACACACGCAGGAAGTGTCTATCCGTATCCACCGCCAGCCCACGAGTTTGTTGTTTTCCGACGTCAGTGCTCGGACGTAGGTCTGGGACGTCTTGCACTGAGAGTTCCAGTGTTTATCGTCAATCCCCCTGCAACCGTTTTTGACAGGCCTGGCTTCTTTACATCTCGTCTCATAAAAATATTGTTTGACGGGAGAGTTGCCGGTTTTGATCTCCCCCAGCACCGTGACCTGGTGTCCCCTAATGTCGATGGCCGATGACTTGTCGGTCACCCACAGGCTCTCGCTGTCACACACAGAATACTCCCCCCGGTGGCTCTTGTGCTCCGCATACCTCTTCCGCCGCGCGGTTCTGTTGGCCACCACGGGGTTGCCCACATAATCCTCCATGAGGTACAAGGGTGGGGGCTCCAAGGGGGTGCTGTCGCTCAGCAAGACCCGGGGGGAGTTGTAGCGTCTGTGTTGCCGCAGCTGCTCCGTGTCCACTGCGATCATGGGCTGGAACTCCGACTTGGCGGGCTCGCCCTGCTCCGGCTCCCGGGGGGGCTCCGCCTTGGGCAGGGTGCTCTGGTAGTTTTCCTTAACGTCCACCACCTGCTTGGAGAGCTTGTTTTTCAAAATATCTGCCTGGATCAGCTTAATGATCAGGGAATTTAGCGAGTCTTCTGGCAAGCTCCTTTGATCCATGTTGTTACCTTGGATGCCACGGAGATAAGCGAGAAATATCACATAAAACAAGATGGACATCACCTTGTTCACCTGTAAGATCTGGAAAGGAAGCACAGGGGTTAATAGGAGGTCGTGGCAGCTGTGTCTCTGTTATCTCGGATTAGGTACCTGAGGCGGGGTGCCCTGGGAGGGCAAGAGAGGGCAGATGCCACCTTGGGAGACACCACATTCCTCTTTGCCATCCCGAGATGGGGCAGCCGATCTCTCTCCCCTGACCCTGGGAAATACTGCCTTAATACGAGGCCTCTTAATCTTGAAAGCACCTCTCCTAGATGTCCAAGTGCCCTGAATGGCCCACATACCCAGGACCCCAGGACACATGTCCAGAGCCCACAAAGCCCAGGGATAGCCCAGAAATGCCTACTGGGGAGAAGGCAGACCCCCACCCCAACTTACAGGTTGGCCCATAAAGCTGAAACAGAGCAAAGGGGTGAAGACAGACCCCCGACCCAACCTGCTCCTGGGGCTGATAAACTATCCTCTGGGAGCACAGTAGAAACTACTGCACAGATTGATAAATTAACACTCTGGGTGCCTAAGCAGTAAGGCCCAGAAAGGGACAGAGTGAGCACCCCCTGCACTCCACGAGTCCCCCATCTTTCCTCAAGGTTGTTCTCCCTGGACTCTGCCTTCCTGGACCTCTTCCTGGGTGCATTTTCATTCTTTGCTTTACTTTGCCTAGACTTGGCTCTGAATTCTTTCATGGCCATCATCAAAGACCAAGGAACCCCCAAATCCAGAAATACCTTCACCTCAACAAACTTTCTTCCAGCATTGTGGCTGGGTGATAGGGAATGAGCTCTGTGTGTGTGTGTGTGTGGTGGGGGGAGGGGGTAATAAGTGAGAGAGAGGGGGCAAAATAATTTTTTAAAACAAAACCAACCAAGCAATACTAGAAGGAACTATATATGAGAGGATCTGGTCTCTTCTGAGGACTTCTTCCAGGTCACAAAGAGCCCCGCAGGCAGAAGCAGGGCGAGGATGCGTCTCCAGGACCTACTGCATCTGAATCAGATGTCCCCCCTCTCCCTGCAGCTCCTGTTATGTGTGGACAGCGACCTGCTACTGTTTTAAACATCACTTGAGTCTGAAATGACCGAAGTCCACTGTGCCTTGGAAATTAGGGAGCTACAGAACCTGAACAACCTGAACGCAGGTCAGCTGCCTTCTTTTATCAGCAGCCACCACCTAGCAATTGTCTCAAGAAACACAGCCCCACCGCCCCCCACTGCAGTTTCAAAGGAATACCTTGAGGTAGGTGGGGGCCACAGAGACCGGCTCCTCCCTGGCCAGGCAGTCCCTGGTGAAGCTGTTCTCCTACCTTTATCCATGCATGTGAGAGGCCACTGCCCACCTGAGACAGGGCCCGAGTTTCAGGGTGCTCTGCCCAGCTTGCCAATAGACATGCTTCACCAGGATGCCCAACTGCTCCCCAGAGACCCGCTTCACAGGACGCAGCCCCGCCGAAGAGCGACGTGCAGAAGCTGGAGCTGCAGCCGCCGCCGGCTCAAATGAATGGGCTGGCCTTGTCCTGAGCGGCCAGACTGCTCGTCGATTCATTTTTTTCCCTGTTGAGCTTGTTCATGTGCAGGTTGCATCACAAAATGTTTCTTTGAGTAGCTCGATTTCTAATTTGGCTACCTCCCAGGTTAGACGGCATTTTAACCCATCAACGCTCTCCTTTGGTTGCCATAGGAGAAGCTCAACACGGGGTTTCTGTTGAGTCCTTGTGGAATTATCGTGCTGATCTCGAGACACCTTCATAGCTGGTCTCTCCCTCAGTAGAGCAAAGCCCAGATTTTCCGAAGGCTGGCACTCTCCATCCTGTCCCGGCGGGGAGGGGTGGCTGACTAGCGATCCCCACTGTACACCATGCTTCACGCCACCCGCCCCGAGGTACCCATTCCTTAATTACCATTGCTACCGCCACCCTGGCCCCCAGGGGTACAGCGTTTCCTCTTTAAAGCTCTGTCTAAGCATGGAAAATAAAAAACCTTCCCTTGGTTCACCTTTGGTATTTTCAGAAAGACTTTACTAAACCCAGGGGGATCGTAGAAGGGAAATAAACAAAGGTGACACAAGAAATGGAGCCGCAGCCCTGCTTTCTGAGGGCTGTGCCTGAGCCTGCCTGTGCTCGCTGGCTCCCAGGACTCAGACGCAGCCTCTTCCCATCTTGTCTGAGTCCTGTTCTTCTGTCCCCAAAGGCCAATGCTGCAGGCACTTTGTTCCAGTTTCCTTCTCCTGGCTCCCGCCTGTCTCTCTGATAAGGAGACCACTTTCCTTCCATGGGAATCACTTTCTGGACAACTGACTCCTCCAAGGTCAATGCTGAGAGGATTCTAGATCAGCTGCCAACCCCTAAGGTTGCCCCAGGGACCCTATTATCCTAGGAAAATGGTTCTCATAGGATAGCTAATCTCCCTCCCCTTCCGCCCATCAGTGACACCTCCTTCAATCCTTCAGGTCCAACGAAATGAAAAGTAAACACAAGTATGGCAAACATGCAACTAGAATTACCCCTCGGCCAACACCACTCACAAGAAAAAAAATAGAATAGAGCTGCAGAAAAATAATTTGGGACTGAGAATTTGAATATGTTGTTAAATGTTCTGGGAAGGACCCCCTCCCTGGTCTAGCAGACAAGAGAGCAAAGCCCTCTGCATAAACTTGAAGTCTGTGAAGCAACTATGCAAAACTATACTGCCTGCAGGGAGCCCGGCCTTTTCAAGGACCCCCCCACCCCCACCCCAACAGGAATAACCAAGGAGCATATAAACAAGATTTGAATGATAGGTACCCAGCCTTTGTGTTTCCATAGTGCATTTCTTTAGAAATCAGGGAAGTGGTTAAAAACCTACCATTTGCCTTCCTCTGCACATAGAGAAAATTAACATACGCATAGGTCAAAAGAACTTAGAACCAGAAACTCCCTGTCAAGAATAATTACATTTCTGACACCAGTGCTTCACTGTTCCTACCTAGATAAACTAAACTCAAACTTGTGATGGTTGGAACAGTTGTAATGGAGTAAAATCTGTTGGACTGCTCCCTCTTCCTGGGTTTGAATCCTCATTTTGATTATCTAATAAAATCTTTATCTAACTATCATTAAAACTTTTGTTCCAGGTAAGATAGTCTACTAAAAATAACTTTTTAATCTCCCCAAGCCTAGCAACTGCTGAGCAGATAGGGAAAGAGATCACTTGATTGGGGAGGCAGGTGGAGGGGAGCAGAGTGTTCCCACGTAGAATAAAAATCCATGGCCAGGGCCTCCCCGGTGGCGCAGCGGTTGAGCGCTGGGTTGCGAAGCTGCCCGCAGCCTCTGCAGCGCCGGCTCGATCCCCGGCTGCTCCCTGGCCACCGGAGGAGGGTCCCACATGGAGCGCAGACCTCTCCTGCTGCCCGCTGCTCCCCTCAGCAGTGTACTTCAGTCCTTCTGCCTGCTCTGCTCCCGCTCTGGCTCTGGTGAATTCTCTCACCCTCCCGCACTTCTGACTGTACCCAGTGCTTGTATAAATAAATAAATAAATAAATCTTAAAAAAAAAAAAAAATCCATGGCCAGGCTAGTAATTAAAAGGATGAGTAACAAAAAGAATAATGGAAAATGCCCATGGATTGGAGATGCAAGAGGATGCATATTATGGGTACTGGTCTGAGCAGGGACCCAAAGGGTTTTAGAAGCAGAAAAATACTAACCCAACCCCTCTACTTAAGAGATGTATGAGGAAAACCTAAACTGCAGCTTCAAGAGGGGGACACACAAGGCAGAGGGAGGGCTTGCTTGCATCCGGGCCCAACCCCGTATCATAGTTGGCTCACCCATACCAAGTCTCAGCGTGTTCACTGCTCAGTCACTACTAGAATCATCTGTATGGCCATGTGAATGTACTGTTTCCCTCAACCTGCTCTTCTACCTCTCCTGCTCTCCCTTCTTCAGTGCCTGCTCTGAAGCTGACGTTTCTATGAGGCTCTTCAACAGCAGCAGCCACCAGCCCCTCTGCTTTCTGGCAGTGTGTTTTCTCCAATGGTGGGTGGTAGGGGAGCAAGTATGGCTTTCCCGATCACATGGTTTCCTCGACAGACTCTCTCCTTTAAGGCTCTCCATGCCACACTGAATACAAGGTGGAGGTCTGGGCAGAGTCTGAGAGACAAGAGTGGATGAAGGCAGAACTAGCTACACAATTTGAAAAACTTATGTAGAGGTTGGTGGGGGGTGGTGGCGGGCATGGGGGTGACATGAGGTGTGACTGAGTTTGAGCCAACACTCCAAGCCCCCAGGTACAGGCTCTGTCATCCCACTGGACTTACTTACAAAACACTCAAATGCTGAATTCTTAACAATTTCAATATGGCAACTGCAGAGCAATATACCCTGTGTGGGGGGTGCCTTTTAAGTGCAGGGTCCTCCTGGGAATGTAGGAGTCTGTGGGTGGCCCACAAAGTCTGCCCCGCTGTCAGAACTAAGATGCCCCATCTTGGTGAAACTGTTTAAAGGTAAGAGGAGAAATCCACCTTTGGTCAGGTGGCAGATCCCCATGGGGGCCGCCTGGGAGGATGTCCTAGTCGGAGCTGCGGACAGGAGCTCTGAAGTCACCCACCCACCATTTGTTGGAGAGAACCCAGGGTAACAGGACATGCAAAGGCCCTCGAGAAGGCCTGCTTTCCTGATTTCTCTCTTGGGCGGTGGTGGCCAAGGAGTAGGGGCCTGAATGGGGCAGTGGGAGAGAGTAGGATGGTCTGAAAGGAACAGGTCTTTTGTATCTAAAGATCCTTGATCATTAGTTACTTGCTATTCTCTACATTGAGTATTACTGCTTGACCCTGGGAGAAGGTGGCTGTTCCTACTACCCCACCTGGGTTTGCACTGCCTCTGGGAGCTCCAAGGCTCAGGCCTCCTCTTTTAGACAAATCTGCTAGTCTCAGGTCCAGGCACACAAACACAGCCCAAAGAAATGAGACCATCGGGGTGAGGTGGGTTGGGGAAGGGACGGACACAGGAGCAAACAATAGATCTAAAAAGTTACCAAGTGCCCCTTAGCATGTTTCTGGATCTGTCTTGTTCCTTACCATCAAATTCCACACCTTGGCATGATTCTTTGGAGTAAGTAGTGGGAGTAAATCATCTGTAGCCTGGCAAGTGTTTCTCAATTATTTGCAAGCTTCCTAGTGGGCCCCACTTTGATAATCTGTCTTTAGCTTTTTCGTAGGGAGCAAGCCCCGGAACACTGCTAGTAGAACCAGCCCAGACACCGATGCCTGTAGGTGGAAAGGTCATAGACAGCCTCCTCATGCTTACAAATAGGGAAACTGAGGTCTGGGGTAGGGGTGCAGGGGATGGCTCAAGTTCAGACTGCTAGACAGCAAAGAGGGCACTGGGCCTGTAAGTTCAGCAGCAATCATGAGGCCTGTGCATAACCACGGTGACTGGGAGGGGTGAATAATCAAGTCCACCGGAAAGCACTTAGCAGAGTATCCAGCACAGGGCGATACACTGGGAACGCTAGTTGAGCGTGAACCTGAACTGTCTGTGCTGCAGAGCCCTTATGCACAATGAGCTGTGCACAGCTGCTGGGATGCACACATGCAGGCACCAGAGGATAGTTCCCTAGAGGGGAGAGTGGAAAAGGGAAAGAAGAGCCGGCTCCTCCCAGGCAAGGCCCTCAGTGAACTTTTCTATTCAGAGGAATTGAGATGCTCCTGCCGCCGTGGTCACGGTAGTTTACAGAGACCCCCATCTGGGCAATGAACCTTGGCGTGTCTTTTTCATGCACACAGGCCAGATGCCGAGCCCAGGGCTGCACTCCCGCAGGGTCTCCACGGCTATTTACTGACCGAGTGCCTACTACGATCGAGACCTGCCCCAGACGCTCGGACGGGCCTGCGAGCCTGCCTGGGCCGCCGCCAAGCCTGGTTTGGAAGCCAATCAACGCTGCCTCCTTCTCCCAAAGAAAATACAGGTCCTGGCTCTTAAGTAGACCATACTCCCCAGGCTCTTCTTGGCTATAATTGGAAAAAGACCTGTTAAAGACCTCAGTAAACCCCCTTCGTACACTTTCCCCCATGCCCGGTTCCCCTGCTTGGAGTTTTCCAAGATCCTGACCAACTTGCATTTGCTATTTTCCTCACTTTGAAATGCTTTCCCACATATGGTGTTTTCTCAGTCCCTGGAGCCACATTCCTACAAGGTTTCACCATCCCTCAAAATACTCAAAAGAGAGCAATTTCTGATTCCTCCTTTTTGGCTCAGTTTACAATACACACAGAGGGTTTCTGGGTATCCAAGCAGCAGCTGAAATGGAAAAGGAAGTGGGCAGAGAATGGTACAAGAGGCAACAGCAGCCTGGGTCCATCCTGTCCCCACAGAGATGGGCCTGTCTGCCCAGCTCCCATCTCCTGCTCCAGGACTGGCTTCCCCACCCAGGCGTGCCTCCCCCTGTCCACGCACCTTGCTGCGTGCCTATCAATCGTTACACCATGAATAAAAATGCAGTGTACCAGGACTGGTACGCACAGGCTCCTCCATGCGATCTTTAACCTGGATACCAACTCAATGAGGCAGCTACTTACATTTCCCACTTCAGAATGGGAAACTGAGGCACAAGGCCATTTCATAACTAGCTAATAAACAGCAGGGCAAGCATCTGGCTCCGGAGCTGATATAATGAAGGATTAGATTCTGGTATCTCTCTGTCCCTGCTCTCAAACATTCCACACAGTTTGATTCCAGAAGAAGCTCAAGTTCCAGCCTGGAGCCAAGACAGCTGCCCCAGCAGGTTGAGCGTTCCCCCAAGAAGCCTCAGCTCTAAGTGGAGTTTCTAGGGATTTGAGGCGACTGCGCCTGTTTCTTCAAATGCCCCACAAAATGGGTGAACAAAATTCAGTTTACTTCCATGCCTCCTGGACCTAAGCTTGCCCAGGCTGATTCCTCTGCATGATGCCTGTCCCTGTGACAGCCATGTCACAGTGGACAGACCACACTGGGTGTCCACCTCAAGGGCTGGACTTGGCTCTGGCACTGGAAATTAGGGGGACTTACCAGAAAGCACAAAGGCACTGTTCTCACCTTCCTCGGGGAGGAGGCATGAGATCAAAAGCAGAAATGCATTTTAATTTGTCAAGTTTTCTCTATGCAAATTCTAGGGATTTCATTACTTCTTGAGCACCACATCCTCAGAGGCAAGGCATGTTCTGGCTCAGATTACCCAGCGGGGCCCAGAGAGGTCTAAGTCTTTGGGGAATTTCTGCAGTTCTGACATGGCCTCTGATTAATGCTAAGGACTCAAGGATGACCTCCTGCCAGAGAACCCTAATAGCTCATTCAGGAGTAGAAAGAGCAAGAGGTGGGAACCGGACAGATTTAAAGTAGAATGCCAAAAAGGAAAAGAATGTGATAGAAACACTAAACTGAGGTCATATAAAAGATGGGTGGTGTGTTTCCTCCATATCTTAATTACAAAATTAATTCAAATTGGCTTTGTTCTGAATACAGGCCCCAAGGCCTAAATGTGAGTCTTGGGCCACCCCAAGGTGCCCTGCCCCAGGCCAAGGCCGGGAACTGGGAAGGAGCCTGGTGGCAACACCGCTGGGCATTGGTCTGGTTTGGGTTAATCTCTTTATTAATGATCCGGAAGCAGGAGAGAGGGAGAAGTGGCAGATTAATTAAAATGCACCGATGATGTTGCAAGGGAAGGTGCTACAAACACCGGTGAGGACAGACCAATTAGGCCCCAGCACCCGTGGGGGTTGGCAACCCGGAAATAGCATGATGAGATTCAAACTGGAACCACGTAGGTTAACTCACTGGGGGCACCATGCATCCAAAACCAACAAGGGAGGGAAATGCTTGTAAAAGGAGGGAGGTACGGAGTGACTTGGAATTGCTACAAGGACTAATGAGAACCCAGCTTGCCGGAATAGGGCTGTGTGGGTTTGCACAGCGCTGGCTTCCCCGCCAGCTCTCTGTTCTTTTCTAAAACCCACCACATTCACTCTTAGCATGCCTGGGGAGGGGGCAGCCACTCCCCCACCCACTCCTAGGAAGCCTGAGACAATAAACTGAGCTTTAAAGAGGGCAGGAAATGGGCCAATGGCAGGTCAATGACTATCACAAACAAAGACCTAAAGTCCCAGAAAAACAAAAGCAACTGGGGGATCTAGAGCAAGAGCTGCCCTCTGTGTTGTACTGGTGAGAACTCACTGGAGATCTACACCCACATGGGTGGCTGTGCATCCACTGGGTCTCCAAACATGCCTCATTCTGCAGTTATTGCTAAAACTACCTCTGATCCTGCCCAGTATGACCACCACATGGCCCTGGATGTGAAATAGGACAAGGGCCTCAATTGTCAGGACACGCTGACTTCGCACTGGAGACAGAGCACACAACCCACAGGAAAGGAGTCTTCTCGAGGAGACAAAATGCAATCGAGAGACTCCAAACATTGGACTGCCTCCTTCATCCAGGAATTTCTGGAATTGTTCTGACTTGATTGGAGGTGAGAAAATAAGGACTAGAGACCTCTGAATGGAAAAGGAGTCTAGGCCCAAAAAGCAAGTTAGATGGCCTGAGCTGGGAGTTAAAATTTGCAAGTCTGCTTTACACAGCTGTTGGAAGAGGAATTTTATATTGTTGAAAGCGAACCCTCCTCCGGCCCCAAGGCAGTCAAAGGCAGAAGGTATGGCACATGTCAAAACAACGTGCGCCGGCAGCCCAGGAGGAAGGTAGTGCAGCTATTCCACAGACCCAGGGCCCTCCGGCTTGGCCACGTCTTGGCAAAGAGATCTGAAAGGAGCTTGTATGCCGACACAGACCCCAGGAAACCAGACTTATTTTATCCTTTGCATACTACAAACTCTCATTCATGGCCAGAGGGGGGACAAGGAAGGCTCTGCAGAGAAAAGCTGAGTCAATCCAGCTACTGGCTGTAATGGCATTTATCTAACAAATTCAGTTTTCTTTTTTCTTAGGACTAGTGCTGATCCACCACTGTGCATCAAACTGTGCATGCATGGGCATGTGTGCATACACACACACACACACACACACACCTCACACCACACACACATATCCCACACTACCCCCACCCCACACCACACACACATACCCCCCCACACCACCCAAACCCATACACCGCACGCGCACACACACACACACACACACACGGTAGCTCCCCAAGGTGAGGATGGGTTACAGGTAGACTATTTTCAAATTATCGTATCATTAAATATTCTAAGACACTTTGATTTTAGCTTCATTTTTTGCATCAGGGTTAATTAACTCCATTTTCTAAGTGTGAAAACATAAAGGAAGGCTGCTTCCATTATACAGAAAGTTGGGGGCACAGCTGGTATTAAACTCTTAGGATCACTATTAACTACCCCAAGTCAATCTTTTTGTTGTAGATTTATGCTTCATGTTTGAGCTAGTCTTATGTGACAAGCAGATGCACGACCTGCAGAGTTCTATACAACTGTAAACTAATATTACTAATCAATCTTTTAATAATAATAATAAATAATGTTGAAAATAAGGTATCTACCTTGTAAGGTAGGGGCACCTGAGAAATTGACTTTTCATAATTACAATCAATGATAATGATGATGACGATGATGTTAAGGTTTCTACCTTGTCTCCCCAGCCAAGAGTCTCAAAATGGCAGAATAAAGAACTTGGCTTCATCTTAAGGGTTGGAAACTAAAGGAAATCCTAAAACACAACTTCCACCCACATTCTGGATGCCTCTTCCAGACCAAGACCACATCTAGCTTGGCAATGCCCACGCCTTTGACTCTGTATTAACCAAAGAACAGCAACAGCAAGGCCGGGACCCACCCAAACCATTATGGTTTGGTCCCACGAGGACATGGCCACAGAAGGTATGTCCAAACAGCAGCCTTTCTCCTCCAGACTTGGCGATCAGGTCTGTGTCAAATATTGCTCACATCTCTCCTCACTGCTCCCCCCCAAGCCCACAGCCATCATCCGTTCTGAAAGAGGAGGGACTGGCAAATGGTCTGTGGCTGCCTTTGGTCTGGATCCCCACTCAGGAAACCACGGTGTCTGAAGACAGTGACGGCCAAGACTCCCTTCTGTTCTACCCTGCTGGACGCCTCTCCCTCCAGCTCGCCCTTAACACAGGAAACCGAGGTGGAAGAAATGTCTCTGTGATGGTTTCTTGAGCCTCTTCTTGCCCACTTGTGCTCACAGGAGGAAACTCAGCCTTCCGCCTCAACC
Organism: Talpa occidentalis; assembly: GCF_014898055.3. Classification (NCBI taxonomy): domain Eukaryota; kingdom Metazoa; phylum Chordata; class Mammalia; order Eulipotyphla; family Talpidae; genus Talpa; species Talpa occidentalis. The sequence continues at coordinate 70,648,071 of NW_023601653.1, forward strand.
AGAGTGTGGTGGGCGATTGGTAAACATTATGACTCCATCCCAAACAGTCTGCTGACTCCGGGCAGCTGGGCGAGATAAAAACCAACCCAGAGCTTGTCCTCTGAAAGCAATTTTGGCACCACCGCTCTGAACCCAAAGCTGTCTTTAATCACAGACACAAGTCATAATAATTGTTTGTAATAACAGCGATTGACTGAGTCTCACCATATGCTGGGGAATTTGCAGGATACTTTTGTGGATTATCTCAATGAAACCTCACAGATACCATTATTACCCCCACTTTCCAGCTGAAGAAACTGAGGTGCAAAGGGACTAAATCATTTTGTCCAAGATGGCGCATCCATTGAGAAGCAGAGACCTTCCGTTGAGCTGAAACTGCATCACGCCTCCCCACTCATTGCCAAGTCTAAGGCACCTTCCACTCACTGGCAGCAAACTAGACTGCAGAGAGCACGCCACTCTCTTAATGCTCTTCCCTTTTTTAGACAAAGACATCTGAGACAGGCCCTCTGAAAGGTCAAGGGGACTTATGAGTCTCAGGCAGTCATCACGAGTCCAGTGTGACTGAGGAGCCCTCAGCGTGGGGCTAGCGGGCACACTGATGCACACTTGACTTCCCTCAAATGTAAAAGATTCCTTTCTTCATTCCTTATTTGATGGTAAATAAGACTGAGAACCGGGCTCCCTGGTGGCGCAGTGGTTGATCGCTGGGCTGCAAAGCTGCCCGCAGCCTCTGCAGTGCCGGTTCGATTCCCGGCCGCCGGCGAGGGTCCCACAGACCTTTCCTGCCGCGTCCGCTGCTCCCCTCAGCAGCGTACATCATACTTTGTCAGTCTGCCTACTCTGCTCCCCGCTCTGGCTCTGGTGAATTCTCTCACCCTCCCGCGCTTCTGACTGTACCCAGTGCTTGTATAAATAAATAAATCTTAAAAAAAAAAAAAAAGACTGAGAACCCAGAGATTCTTTTTTTGAAATTTTTTTGGAAGGTAAAGGGGCAGGTGGGCAAGAAGAGGCTCAGGAAGCCATCATCTCTCTCCTGCCTTGGGTTCCTGGGTGAGCTGAGGGGAGGGGCCCGTCACCTGTTTCAGTGTGTGGATAAAACCAACTCTGCCACCCGTAGCCTGGGGTGATGGGAGGACCATCACCCATTCTGGGGTCTCCATTCCTAGTGTTTCTCCATAAGGGTGTGACTGGTATTTTGGGCAGGACTGGTCTCCATGGTTCAGTTTTGCCCCCCCACACAATGAAGCTCTGATCCCCAACAACTACCAGTCATGTCCCCCAGTTGTGGCCACAAGTGAAAAGAGACTTGCACTTTCCAAATACTATGGAACACACTTATCCCTCCAGGTTAGTCTTCACAAGACAGAATTCTGGCAGTTCTGAGCTACATTTGGGTCCTCCACCTTTTAAAAAATATGATAAAAGCTTAAGAACCTTTCCCTATAAAACATACATGTGTACACACAGGAAGTATTTTGCCAAACAAAAAAAAAAATTCAAGGCAGTTCATAGATTCCCTAAAATCTAACCCAGAAGCTCAGAAACCACAGGTGAAGAAAGCTTGAAATAAAGCGTTTCAGAAGTTTTTTCCAGCTGGAATCCTCAGTGCTTCTATTACCCTGTGCCAGTGTTGATCCACTGATCCAAATGATCCTCACTACGGCTCAGTTTCTAGACCGCCCAGTTTCTGTGTGTCACTTTTGTAGCGATGGGGCCAGGCACCGGCATCTTAACCTGCTGGGATCCTTATAAAATTGGGAAGATTATGGAGGGTGTGAAAGTGATCACAATGAAACCCTAATGAGGAAGAGAGCCAGAACTAGAACCCAGCTCTGCAGAGAACCAGGCCTAAGCTGCTCATCTGGAACCAACACAGAGCATCGCATTTAAGAGCACAAAGGGGGAGACCTGCCCACAGGACTCAGTCCCAGCAGGGGTCCCTCCAGGTGGCTGAGAGGCCTCCTGCAAGCCTGACCAATGTGGCCCATTTAATACCCTGCAAGCAGGCAGGGCCCCAACAGCCCCACCCAGCCTAAGTGGCAGCCATGGAGGCAGAATCCTCCCTTCTCTCTCTTTTGCAAACATCTAGGCAGCATCAGTACCATATGCTGACATCCACATTCCTCCAGGGCTTTGGGATTTTGAGTATTTTCCTTGCCATCCCTTATCCTGCTCTCACTCTGCATGACACCACCTCTCCCCGATGACTTTTCCATCTCTTTGCTCTCCCTGCTCTTCAACATCCTGATGACCAGCACTCTCCATGCCATCTGAAAACTTCACTGTTTCCCAAGTGCTTCTCTCCGCTCTGTCAGCTGCCATTATGAGCTTCGAGCTGCGAGGCTGAGGGTAGCTGCTTGTAGTCTCAGGAAGAAAGGCTGCAGGTGGAGGCTGAGGACAGCCCTGGATCACAGCCTGAGAGTGCAAGCCACCGTGTGCAGAGCTCTCTCGCTCTGTCTGAGAGCAGAAGCAGGTCCATTCACTGCTCTACAAGAGGATCCAGGCAGACTGTACATGAGCATGTTACTAGTTTAAAACACTCCTGAAGCTTTGAGGCTCCTCCCACCTAGAGGTGGTGTTGGTGTACCCGCCCCTGCTAGGTGGGTGGCTTGTGGCTGTTCTGGCAAACACAGGGCAGCATAAGTGACCCTGTGTGACTTCCAGCCCAGGCCTCACCTGCCCATGGAGCCCTAAGTCACAGGTGGTCGTCTGGGATTCCCAAGGCCACCAAGCTGGACAGGGCGTGGACGATCATGTAGGTACCCTGCCAAGGCACTGGTGTTTTGAGTCAAGCTGCCTGGCTGAGCCAGACCAGCCCATTGGCCACATGAATGCCACCAGTGACCGTGTTCAATGCCAAAGGCAAGGAAGAAACACCCGGCACAGCTCCGCCCAAATTCCTGACTACGGCAGCGTGAGATGGTAAAATAGCTATTTTATACCACAAGCTTTGGGGTGGGAGTTGTTACCCAGGGAAAGGGAAGCAAACACCCAGAGCTGGAAAAACTACAGAGGAGTAGAGACGTCCTCCTTTGGTGTCAGGGACGACATTTCATTCAATTTGCTTAGAAGGGTCCAAGTAAATTCCTGGATGATGGCGCCAGTGAGGATCTCCAGGATAATTCTGCTGTGGTGCCAACCTAGGGGGCTGGGACCATGAGGCAAGGGAAAGTCTCCCAGAGCTCTGAATCGCCCAAGGGTGAGCTCCAGCCTGGCACTGTGACCCCTGTGGAGTCGCAAAGCTGAGAGGTGTGACGTCACCTCCATTCTTTGAGACTTCAGGGTGAGCGAGTGTGTGTGAGAGAGACACACAAAGGAAGAGAATGAGAGAATGAGAGGGAGACAGACAAATTTTTTAAAGGGGGTTTAAGTTGACTTAAAGGCTGCTAAAGCTGTGCTTCACCTGGCTACAGAGGGACAGGGAACAGGGGGACAAGGCCCCTTGAAGCCACCACTAGGTAGTTCTAGCCTGCGCTTGGGCTTGTGCCAATATCCAGAGCTAGTTCCACCCCTGCTGGCTTTCACCTTCTTCCTACCTGCCGGAAGTGAACGTGCTGCAGCTGCGGCAGACATGGTAGGCAGGTAGCCAGACCAGGTATGTGGGGCAGCCCGAAGCCATACACACTCCTTCAAAGAGCTTCCTGCCAAGCTGCAGAGGCCATGAGCGGGCCCCAATGGACCCTGTCCTGAGAGTCCTCAGAGGCAGCACCCAGCATGCTGCTGGGGAGAGGAATTCCAATCTATGCATGTGCTATGAGGAATAGGCCAGGCAGCGGGTGTGTGGTGTGTCTCTTGTGTGAGTGTGTCCATGAGTGTGCATGAGCCCATGTGTGAGACTCTATGTGTGGTCTGTGTGGGGAATGGCAGTGTGTCTATGAATGTGTGTCTGTGTGTGATTGTGAGTACATGCAAGTGTGTGTATGTCTGTGTGTGAGTCTGTGTATGTGTGTATGTGTGTGTGTCCATGTGTGAATATGTCTGTGTATGAGAGTGTGTTGTGTGTATAGTCTGTGTGTGTGAATGGGAGTGTGTCCATGGATGTGCATCTGTCTGAGTGTGTGTGAGTGTGTATGTGCAGTATGTTGGCAAAGGGATGCAGGAAAGGGGAGACAACCCAGGATTAAGGGGAATCAAAAGACTGGGGTGTTCCTCTCAGCTCCCCATTTGGTCGTGTGAGGCCTGGAACCCAAGCATCCCTTTGCTCCTGTGTAAAGTGAGGGAATCGGAATAAGTCACCCTAAGACCATTCCAGTGCTAGCTTCTGTCTCCCACAGGGGTTCTCCAGCCCCTTGGAGTGAAGAGTGAGAGATAGCTGTGGGGGTCCTGTTTTCCCACCCCCACCACCCTCTGGCTCCAGTGGCTTCCTGGACCCCTGTGAATTGGAAACAAGTAAGGACAGGCAGGGGAGAAGTCAGGGAGATAGAAAGAGAAACTCCGGGTCAAGTTTGCATTTCTCATTATTTCTCCAACCCTTCTCAAATTCCTTTTGTTTAGAAATGTTCTTGAGTTTCTAGGGCTTTCCCTCCCCCATCCCACCCCTGAAAAAATGTTAGGAGCTCCTCCAGCCTGTAACCCTTCCGGATAACGTGTTCCATATGTCGGTCACTCTGCAGAAAGCGTTTGCACTCCCCTTTCTGGTCACCTCTCCAGGCCTTCCCCACCCGGCCTCTCCCCAAAACAGCCCGCCATGCCCCTCTCGCCATGCCCCTCTCGGGCACTCTGGAAGCCTGTCTAGGCATCAGGCTGGAGCGCCAAGCTTTCCCTCCCAGGTCAGCTCCCAGTTTGGATCCCAGCAGGTTTGCCCCAGTGCCCCAGGGCTAGCCAGCCTGTGCTCCAGCCGCCCGCAGCTCAGACAGCTGCAGAGACCCTCCTTTAAGCACGGGGGCTAATTGAGCAGTGCTCTGACTGAGCCTGCCACATTATTTGCTTAGAGCATGCTTTTATAGCCAGGCAACACAGCATTCTATTGTCTTCCTTCCCCACCCCGGCTCTCCCTCCTCCTGTGGCTACCCAATGTGGTAAATAAAGGCTGGAGAGATTTTTCCAACATGACTTCCAATGTTCCTTTTTCTGATTTGAACAGACCTTCCATCCCTCCTCGACTGACCCCTACCCCACTCCCCCTTGGGTGCAACTGAAAACGACGGTGTGACTCTGAACCATACAAGGCAGCGCTTCATGCTAGTTTGGATGGAGTTTCCAAAAGACAGACGGAAGCGGGTTCTGCAGCTCTGGAGGGGTTGCACTGGAAGTGTTGAAAATGCTGTGCAATTGGCCAAGGTTAGCCTGAGACCTGTGTATCTGTGTGTCAAAGTCTTTTTTCCTCGAGAGCATAATTGTACGTAAAGGCTTCAGGCTTCCACGGCAGGGGCTCTGGAGAGGCCATCAGAGGCCATCTCAAAACAGGCAGTGAAACTACCCCTTAACCTCACAAACGCAGGCAGGAGCAGCGAAGCCCCAGGGGCCAAATAGCGGAGCTTCAGGTCTTTCAAAACACACACACACACACACACACACACACACACACACACACACACACACACACACGCATGCATGCGTCTCTTCCACAGACACATCCAGGACATGGCAGAGCCATCAACTCTCCTAAAGGAGAGTAAGGCGGCCCTCTGAGCACATCCATGTCAAGACTGCAACTTAAAACTCATGCCCCACTGTCTCCAGTTTTTTGGATGGAGTTGGAATTTGGAACATTCCTAAAGAGAGGGTATTGCTGTTGACAAGCTGAGAAATAGAGAGCACACAGGAGTGAGTGATGGATTCAAAAGTGTCACAGACAGAGGCACAGCTGGAACCACAACCCCTGTTTCCTGACTCCCGACCCTATACTCTTCCTAAAAGATAACACTGTCTCCTTATGACCGCAGGGGACATGCCGCATGCCTGTGACTCACCGGAGGTGAGCCCCTGGGAGACGTCCACAGTACACCATGCAGAACTGTACTTTTCTCTAGGCTCACTTGGCCTTCAATGCCCCAGTTTATACAAAGGGCATTACTCCCCAAGCTGGGTCACCTCTGGTTGCAAAAGCGACCTGTCCAGGGGGTGAAAGAGGATTGATAACTGGCCCAAGTTCTGCATCTACTTCTTTCTAAGCTTACCCTCCTTGTCCCTCCTCCCCAGTCTTGGCTCTATTTAGCCTGAAGATTTTTTTGTATTCTGGAGATCAAACAACAGGTTAAGCAAAAATGTGTTAAAAACAATCTTTCTCAACAATACCTGTATTAAGAAAAGGACAACAATAAAGAAGGAAAACACGCCCGATGACGGGTTTGGATGATGCACGGGGCTAATGAGACAACTGAACTGATGTAATTGGGGGCTCTGACTTCAGAAGCCCCAATTATGCTTGATGGGCTTGGCAGGACACCCTGCAATTTGGTGCTAATGAATGGATTAACACGAAGGATAAGCAGGAACGCAAGAATTTGCAGGAATGTGTCCTGACACCATGCTGGGCGTGCAACTGGGGGTGACCAGGACCTGATGAATCTAAGTGGAAAAAGGTGGGAGATCTCATAACAGGCAGCCATTGATGGCCAGATTAGCTCTCTGCAAAGGCTAGCGAGAATGCTGCAATGCATGCAAGCATGCTGTCTACATGACCATATTAACTGGCTGTCAGAGAGGGGACTGCAAAAAAACTCCTTCCAGACGTGAGTGCTGCCATTCAATGCACCACCAAGGCGGTGGATGGGGCCAGAGTTCTGTGGGGCCAGTGGTGAGGTGACGTCCATCCCTCATGGCAGAGTCTGGTGGTCGAGGGGTAGTGCCACTGCCGATCCTGGTCAAACTGAAGGGCAGGGAAACAGACTGGCATTGACTCAGAATGTGGAACTTTTGATGCTATAACATGATACATTTTAATTCCCCTTAGTGGTGTTAATAGTGTCTCTGGCTAATGCCACGCTTACAGAATTTATGAAGTGTTGAGCTCCCAACTCATCCAAGAAAAAGAAGCGAGGACCTCCGTTTGTACCCTACTTACACCTTGGAAAAGGCCAAGTACAAAATAATTATTTTTGTGAATGAAATTACATTTTAAAAATTCTTGGAGGGTTTGGAATAAAAAAATTGTATGGTGACATTTCCATGAACAGTAAATAATAATGAAAAGTAAGTAATCATCCTCAATTAAAAAATTATATACAGGATTAGTTTTAACTAAAAGCAAAGTACTCTTTGTTTTTTTTTTTTTTTCCCCAAGAGCCAGGGTACAAGCCAGATGCGCGGGAGGGTGAGAGGATTCACCAGAGACAGAGCGGGGAACAGAACAGGCAGACTGATGAAACACACTGCTGAGGGAAGCAGCAGGTAAGACAGGAGAGGTCTGCTCACCATGTGGGTTATTCCGAGGCCAGCACGGATCGAACCAGCACTGCAGAGGCTGTGGACAACTTCACAGCGCTGCGCTCAACCGCCTGCACCACCAGGGAGGCCCCAAAATACTCTTTTAAACATAAAACAGTGATGGAGTAAATACAAACCCACAATGGACACTATTGCTCTGTGATTTAAGTCTTCACCAAGGGCTAAGATTCACTCTTTGATTAGCTCTTCAACTATTTGGGAGCCCTATGAACATGCATGACTCCTTCTGGCTTATTCTTCAGGACATCAGAAGCCTGGAGGAGTGGCAAGAGAATCTCCCTGCTGGAAGCACCCACATTTTTCACTCCTGCATCCTCAGCGATGCCAACCTCTAGTAAATGCCTTACAGTAAATGCCACTTCAGTCATCTTCGCCAAGATACCAACAAGGAATAGAAGAGAAGCAGGACTGCAGAAATCATGCAATTTGTACTTAGTGATTGCTCAGGAGGAAGCAAAGTACTGGTAATGATAGCTAACCTCACAGAGCCTACACCGTGCTTAGAACGCTACCATCACAGCCCTGTTTAGTTCTACAATAACCCTGTGAGGCAGGCCCAACAGTTCCCGTCTCTCATCTGAAACCCTGGGTGTTACCGAATGCCCTGGCATTTGACCGAATGCCCTTTGTGGCTCTGGGGTAGCACCCCTGATTACACGAGTGAGTGTTTCTGCTGCAAGTTTACAAATGCTTAAAGGAGACAAAGATGATGTCAATGCAGGTCGTATCTTGCAGCCAAATGCATCTGCTGGAACCTTAGAGAGGACTCTCTGGGTTTACAGAGCTTGGGGGTTGGGATTATAAAAAAGAGACTGGGGTGTGTACTATTCTCTTTAGAAAATAGAGAAACCGAGCCCAAGGGCAAGTTGCCTGCTTGAGATCACTGCCTGGTCAGACTCTATTTGAGGTGAGTAGTGAGGCCGGGATGAAACCCAGCATCTGACACCAAAAGCCACATCCTCACACACCTGGCCTCGCTGGGGACAGGCCACCCCAGAACCCCAGGGAATGCTGGTTTCCAGAGGCCAAGTTAAACTATGATTGCACACACTTTTTTATGTTTAAAGAACTTTTCCCTATATATGGTTTTGTAGAGGGGTTATTTTTCCATATTAAAAAGCTAACTAGAGCACACTGAAGAACATTCTAAAAAGACACTACTATATATAAAGAAATCTATCAGCTGCTACCAGTATCACGGCAGATTGTGCCTGGCCTTTTTTAAACACTGCAGTTCTCCAGGCATTACATCGCGAGCGGTTTAATACACATCATTCTGGGGCTCTTTCACTTCATCTTATATAGCTTGAACATTCTCCTGGCCTATTACAATTGCATATATAGAGAATTTTGATGGCTACATACTATTCCATCGCAGGAATGTACAATGATTTACCGGATTACACCTCCTTTGCAGGGAATTTGCTATCCCAGATTTTACTGTCTTGTAAATAAAGCTGCAATAAATGTCCCCATGCACAACTTGACATGAGTTGGCATGAGTTTTCCCCTTGGTCCATGGCTTCAGCCATATCCCTGCTGCTGACCACATGTACCCTGCTCACCTGGCCTGAGATCACTCCGAGGATTCATTCCTCCCGCTCTCAGGCTGCTGAGAGGGGGAAGCAAGGCATGTGCACAGTTCAGAGCCAGGCACATTTATGTTCTCAGCCTCAGCTCAGCCCTGCAGATCAACCATTTGTCCCATGTTGGGTCTTTCTTTGCTCTCCTCACAACAGCTCCTGCAGAAGGGCACTGGTCTCTTGAAATCTCTAGAACACAGAGTATCTTGCCTTCTCCTTCACAGAAAAAGGAAAGACGAATCCCTCCTGAAGAGTCCCTCCCTGCCCTGTCTACTTGAAACATGCAACTGAAGCCACCAGACTCTTGATCACCCAGACCAGCACCCTGTGAAAAGGGACAGGGGGCGCTGTGAACAGCGTGGTAGGAGTAACAGCTACGGGACAGGCTGGCACTGCCCTGGCCCAGCCAGAAGGTGTGGTCACCCTGAACAAAGCCACAGTTTCCTCTGATGGCTGAGCTATCCTGGTCACCTACCTCTCTGGAGACCTCAGTTCCACCCTGGGCTCTGCTCCGCCCATTTCCTCAACGCTCCCTCACAACAGGCACAATTCCATCTTTCCATCAGCTCTACCAGCTCCAGATCCCTAAAGAGGCAGCCCTCCAAGGCACCCCGAGTTCCTGTTTTTAAAATCAGAGGCTTATTGTGGTTTTCCCTCACAGGGCCTCGCGGTTGCCTTCCTCCAGCTTCCGTGATGGCACTACCTCCAGGGCTTCCCTCCAGCTGCTACCAGTACTTACCCTCCTCTTGTTCAGGGTTGAGCTGCAATTTCAGGTGACTCTCCTGACATTTCTCAAATCCACCCCATTTCCTGTGTCACCCATGCTACCGCTCCGGCCTGGATGACTTCAGTAGACTTGTGCATAGTCTCCGAGGCCCTACTCTGCCCTCTCCCAGCTGCCCAATCCTGTCATTTCCACGCCAGGATGGAACGATCTTTCTAAATTTAAGCTTATCCCAGTCACTCCCCAGCTGCAGACATTTCTGTTCTTTGATCTTTGAGATAAAACCAAAATTCCTCACCCTGGCACGTGGCCCTTCAGGGGCTGGCTCTGGGGCGTCTACCTCCCCAGCCTCACCTCTCACCATTTTCTCGCCTGTGCACAGCATCGTGGGGGAACTTCAGCTCTGCAAATGCACCCTGCACCCCGCGCTCCCGCCTCTGCGAGGATGTCCATATCCTGCTCTTGGCTGTGAAGATTCTTTCTCCTGTTGTACCTGGCGGACACCTGTTCATCTGTCACCTTCCTGAAGATGTCCCCTGAGTGCTTACACGTTCTTTGTTTTGATAACTGTCCTGGCACAGGGCCTTCCCCACCTAACTGTAAGATCTTCCTCTGATTTGATACTCTCAGCACCTACAATGTGCCTGGTTTGTAGTAGGTCCTCAGTTAAGGTTCCTGGAAATAAAGTCTCTGGATTATGAGATGGACTTTGAGGAAGCATGACCACTTCTGCTTGTGCCCGGTGTAATTATATTAGCTCTCTCTTCGATTCTCAAGCGTGTCCCACTTTGGACAACACACGCCTACTCTTATCTGAAGACTCTTTAAAGATACTTATTCCGAGTTAAGAGCAATGAAGTGGCCAAGGTGAATCAGTTGGGGATGCTTATGTGAGCATTGGGAGAGGAAGTTACTGGATGTCCTGGGAGTTGATGAATGACAGGGGCGATCACTCGGCAAAAGTATATCAGTGACCACAAAGGCAGGATTCAGAGGCCACAGAAGGAAATAAAAATTTCAATTCCAGAAGCCCCTGCCCACTGCCCAGACTTCACATGGTTGCTTCTCTCTGGGAAGGAGAGGCAGGGGGAGGGCAGCTCTCTGGCACACAGAGGACCACCCTGCACTGGGATGGTGGGGGGGCACTTGCACAGAAATCTGAAGGCCCTGGGGCCCCAGTTTTCTCTCTCTCACACACCCCACCTACATGATATCAACAAGGTTTCCTGTCCCACAGTTATGGCACAGGATCAGGATTAGACTGGGAATTCCTAGGGAGAGGAAAGAATATATAAGACGGAGGAATCTGCAAATAAGGGCAAATGGGAACCATTGCACAGCAGGCAGTGTGAAGGGAAGTGTGGGGCTGGTCCCAGTGCCCCAAGTCAGTGCTGGGAGAGCCAAGGCCAGGCTTCAGCAATGTCTAGGGAGGGGGCACAATGAAACTAGTGGGTTCCATTGCTCTCAAGGGCAGGGCTCACACCTCACTCATTTCTACAGTCCCAGCATCAACACGGTGCCTGGCAAGAGATACACTGTACAGTTAACATGTGCAGATTGAAAAGAATTTACTCCCAGATGTACAAGGATCTGGGAAGAGCTGGGCAGTCAGAAGGTAAAGAGAGTATTTTCATATGCATGAATATTATATGCATATTTTAATGACATCACAATTTTTGCAAAGTTTTGAGAATTATTAATCTTTTAAAGTTGTTAATGCCAAGTAACAGATACTAACATGTTAAATAGTTATGCTATTTGTCTCTCAAATATTTAAAAAAAAAAACCTGTATACACACATACCTACAAACAAAATTAAAGAGAAAGAGAGCTTAACTTCTTAGCGGCAAAAGAAAGTTTGGGTTCATGTTTTTAGCAAGACAGCTTAGGGGAGAGATAGTGAAGTCTGTTGGAACCTCCAAAGCAATTATATATCTTGCAAGTAAACCTCAGAGGATTCTCTCCTGACCCAAACTAAGAGGCTTAAGGATTTCTTCTTTTTGCACTCAAAAAGTCCACTGAATAACAGGTCTGGGGCTAAATTAAGACAAGTATCAGCATGGAAATTTGAGATCAGAAAGCAAAGGGGTAGCTCTGAGACCAGCTCCTGGCAGCGCTGGCCTCTGACTCTGTGACTTCCCACCGCTGAGACTTCTGCCTTAGCATCACCCTCTCAGGAACACGGGCCTAGGGAGGAGAGAGGAGGCCAGGTAGGAAGGCAGACCAAAGGGGCCATGAGCCATCAGTGCCTCCCCACCCCCACCCAAGCAGCTTCAAATTTTAGCAACACAAGTACTGATCCAGCCAGAGGAATCAAGAGCAAGTAACCACTGAAGATGAAAAAGCGCCAAAGGAGCAGAATTTCCCAAACGCCACATAATATTCCTGCCATTTATACTGTTCTGTGTGTGTGTATATATATATATATTTAAAGATTTATGTATTTATACAAGCACTGGGTACAGTCAGAGTGCGGGAGGGTGAGAGAATTCATCAGAGCCAGAGCAGGGAGCAGAACAGGCAGAGTGACGAAATACACTGCTGAGGGAAGCAGCGGGCGCAGCAGGAGAGGTCTGCGTGCCATGTGAGACCCTCGTCGGCAGCTGGGGATCGAACTGGCGCTGTAGAGGCTGTGGACAGCTTCACAGCCCAGCGCTCAACTGCTGCGCCACCAGGGAGGTCCTGTTCTGTATATTTTTTAATTGATCGTGACAGCAGCTCAGTGACCTATGACAAATATTTTCTTCATTTTAAATTGAAGAAAGTGGAATCTTAGGAAGGTTAAATGATTTGTTTAATGGCAAACAGCTAGTGACATGGCCAGGACTAGTTCCCTCATCTAACGAGTATTTGTTTTCCTGAATACTAGATACACAACATGCCAATCATGCTTTCCTATCCCACCACACGGACTCCCTAACCCACTTTCACTAGCATAGTCCCAGGATTCTTATCCCTTCCATGAAGGGGAAATCCTGTGTAGAAAATTCAAATTATTTCCATTTATAAGTTTAAATAAACCCAAATCTTCTACAGAGCCTGATTATATATAGTTGACAACCTTGCCAGTAGCCAAATAGCATGCTTCTTACCAGGTGATGCTTTCTTGACCAGAATCTTAACTACCACAGCTACCAAGTGAAACCAGGTGAAACTGACAACAGGCAAACTAAGGTTTCGGGCCCCAGGCTGGTGGCTGCCTCGTGCACACCAGACACTGCCACCATGGACTTGCAGGGACTGTGCTGTGAGCTTGGGGGCTGATTTCCCCATCTCTCCTAGTCCCTTCATACCAATCAAGCAAGATGGAAAACCTCTAAGATCCTTAGAGCACACTTGCTACCTTCCACTGGGACGTAGAAACTTCCCCAACCAAGCAGTCTGTTTATCCACTTCTACACAGATCCAGACACCCAGTCTCTGAACAAACTCCAGGCCCTGTGTAAGAAAGCTGTCCCCTCTCCAATGCCTCCTCAGTTCTGCTGGTCTTCGCCACCCTCTGCCCTGACTCTCTTCCTTGTCTCAAAAGTAAATTTCTCAGAAGTAAGGTTCCAGAAGCAGATTCCCATCGTAAACAGTCCACACTGAAGTGGAAGCTTCCAGAAGGCCTCAGGGAGAGGCCATAGCTCTCTTAGCTGCTCATGGTCTGGGGTGTCACTGTCTTCCTGCTGACTATCTCAAGTCTCCTTATCACCACACGTGTCCCTTTTCCTTGGGTCTGTGGTATGTTCTTGGTGCAAACAGAATCAACAGGATTATATTTCTGTATTTCAATATGACTTAGTAATTTCAATATATTATTGCATTAGATTCCCAAAGTCACATAGTGCTTCTGTGCAACAGATGAGGACCCTGAGGTCCAACAAGGCAAGTGACATCTCTAAGGTCACTGCCTGGTTGATGCCACAGGCGAAGCATGAATCCGGGTGTGGACTGCGCTTCCAGAGGCCATCTGCTCCACCTGTGAAATGGTCTATAAAAGTCAGAGGAATTTTCAGTGTGGGAGAAGATCTTAAAATCAGTGAGTCCACATTTCTTAACATGGTTGAATTGTCTCTTAAAAATATCTATTGCAAGATCCAATAATAGGGGAGAAGAGAGGAGTCTAGCCCGGAGGAAAAGAACTGCAGTTTTCATTGCCAAAAGGAAGGGTGGGGAAGGCCTCAAAGCAGGTGTTGACAACATCCCCAGCTTCTGTGATACCAGCAGTTGAGAGACACACATTCTGTATTGCAAAATAATAGGCTTGATCAGAAGTCATCTGGGCTACACATTCGTCTTATAATCAATGCGTTATTGTAGAGAAACCTCCAGTCTGGGTGGCCTGTGGGACTGTGCATTTGCTCTTTGTAGGTGAGGGAAATACCAGCCTCTTACAGCTACGGCTCTGCCGGGAGCACTTGGGGAGGCAGAGGCAGAGGCAGAGGGGGAGGAAGGGGAGCCCCTGAGGTCCCCAGCGTCCTCCTCCAGCCACTGTGCCAGGCAAGAAGGCAGCTTCATATTCATCCGGAACAGGAAATAAAAGGGAAGGTAGAGTCCCCTGGCCCTCAGCCAAGGGCAGATGAGGGGGCAGGGGATTTAGCAACAGGAAGTGCATAGAAGGCTCACTCAGGTTATACCAGGGCTCCCCGTGGAATGTCCCAGGAGCACGGATGTCCTGCTTTCCCCTCATGTCCAGACCATGGCACCGATTCAAGGGTCAAAGGTCAGGGTGAGAGGGGACACCTGCTGCAGGACAGCATGGATGTCCTGCTTTCCCCTCATGTCCAGACCATGACACCTATTCGTGGGTCAAAGTCAGGGGGAGAGGTGATACCTGCTGCAGGACTTGGATGAACCAGATTCTCCCTCCTGGAGGTTATGGAGGTGAGTGCAGCTCCCTGACCTCAGTGCAGGTGAGACAGACCTCGTGTCCCCAGCCAGAGAAGGGGAAGAGTCTCAACCCTAGAATCTGTCCTTCTACAGAAGCTGTTCTTAAAATGAACCTGTGAACCAGTGACAATGCAAGAGAACTGGGGTTCCTCTCATTCTGCTTTCTGTTCTTAGAAATGTAGGGGAGTCTTACCAAACCAAAGACATGGGCAATTAGAAAGGCAATGGATGCCATGTGTCTAATTTTATATAAAAAACAAATAAGATTTCTTTTTAAAAATAAAAATTTTCAAAATAAAAAATGTCAATGTTAAAAAAGTGCATTGTTCAATCAATTCCAAAGAACACCTGCACCCCTATGTTTATAGCAGTACTGTTTACAATAGCTAAGCTTTGGAAACAACCCAAATGCCCAAAAATAGATGACTGGATCAAGAAGATGTGGTACATATACACCATGGAATATTACTCAGCATTCAAAAAAGATAAACACATGCAATTTGCAGCAACATGGATGGCGCTGGAAGGGATCATGCTCAGCGAAATAAGCCAAAAAGAAAAAGAAAAATACCGGATGGTCTCACTCATAGCAGGAATCTAGAAAACTTAAATAAGGGACCAGGAAAATGAATAACTATAAGAAAGTGAAAATCAAAATCAACAAAAAACTATGAACCAGAGACACTTTTAGGGGGGCAGGGGCGGGAGGGGAGGGATTGGGGTCAGAATGGGGGTGCTGCAATTGTATGGGGAATATAACAATAAAATTTATTATCTAATAAAAAAAAAAAAGTGCATGGTTCAAAAAATTTCAGATTATTTTGGAATGTGAACGTGACATTCAATAAAACGTGTGACCAGCAAAGGAGGTTTGGCCAAGGTTTCCACATTTTGCTTCACAGGTCAGGGGGAGTTCTAGATTCATCAGAGAGCCCCACTCAATTTTGTGTTCCTCCATAGCCGGGGTGGCTGAAGGGGGGCGAGCTTCCCAGTGTACCCAATGCTGTGCACTTGGGAGAGACGTAGCACACCCTTCGGGTGCAGCTCTCTGTCTTTCTCCATCTCTCTCTAACCTAGGTCATTTCTCTCCCCAAACCCTCCCTCCTAGCTTGACATCTGGGAAAGTGGCTTTGCTGTCATCTTATTCTGACTCTTTCTGGAATTCACCAAAAGCTTGCCTCTTGTAAATGACTGATTCGGGTGATGAAAAGTCATGGCTTCTGAGCATTGTCTGTTACAGATTTACAAAAATCAGCAATTCAAGTGGCCCCCCTGTTTTGGCCGTCAGCCCCCTCTACCTAGATGGGGACTGTTAGTCACCCAACAGATTGTGGGGAGTTTCCCTATCACGTAGACTAGGGTCCTGCCACCGTCTAGCCTGGCACAAGGGACAGTGTAATTATCAGGCTGCTAGTAGTCGGCATGTGGGTAAATAGGGTGTTGCTAAGGCTTTACCACTAAGTTGCCATTTCTGAGCTTGTACCTGAGCTTCTGTGGCTTCCATGTGTCAGAGCTTCCCCAAGGCTGCCTGCTAGCCAGTCTTCCAGATGAAGAAAGGGCTAAGGACTTAGGATGTGAATGAAGACAGAGAAGGAAGCATAAGTCATATGGGTGCGGTATGCCTCGGGTGGAGAAGACAGCCGCTCCCCAACATGAAGGAGATTTATAATGGAAGAGAAAAGGCGTCTGCCCTCAGTTTATATTGGCCCAGATTTAGATAGCTGCTCTTAAAGAGTCAAAGGGCCCCTAGGGTTCTCCAAATGAATTCGGTTTAGGTGATGTGCATTAAGATACTGATTTGGAGTAAGATGAAAAGAAATTACAGGCATGATGGAAAATGTATCTCTCTTTCAATATACAATATTCATACATTACATGTAATATATACACACACACAGATATGCATTTAAGTGTGTATATATAAAGCAGCCTGAGAGGTGGAGGACACAGCGTGAATTACATGAACAAATCAAGGCAGAGTTGATATCACTGAACAGACTGTGATTATGTTGATTGAAACCAGATTTGAGGGACCAGGGGAATTTGTTTGGGAACAGAGAACAGGACCAAAATATTCCCTCTGAGAGGAAATCTCATCAGAGGGAAACCATGGGGGGTAGAGTGGCAGGGGCCTCTGGAAGGAGGTGGGGGGCTAGCATGCAAAGGGGTTTGGTAGCAGAGTTTGGGAAAGAGGATGGAAATAATTCATCTCTCCCTTTTGCAAGGGATAGAGCATTAGCAATCCAGTGGAGGGGATGGTGGGGCGAAGAGAAATCTAGGTGGGGAGGGAGGAAAATGAGAAAGGCAGAGAATCAGGACCTGCCTGTTTATGCCCCTGCAGGGGCATGCTGGGGAATAAATGCACTCCAATTTGGTAATTGAGCAGTGAAATATACCTCATCGCTAAGTGTCAGAATTCAGGGATGGACGTTCATCACATGTAGGTTTGAAAGAAGCAAGATTAATGGACAGGTCTAGCAGGATGCATCAAAGGAATCTTTTCAGACTCAACCATTTGTGGAGGGGTGAGAGGAGGTGGATGGAAGAAGCTGGCATGGGGCCAATCCCTTGGAGAAGAAATAGCAAATTCAAATTCTACTCTTCTGAAGGAGTCAAAGTCATCACAGTTGCAGGTGACATAGCCTGACAACATGGCAAAGCCTCTCGGATCCAACACAAGGTCATGTTCACCTGGGGGATCTCCCTAAACACACGCTTTGAAAGGACGGCAGCATTCTTTTAAGAAACTGTGATCACAGAAGAGTCAGATTTTAGTCCTTAAAGGAACTTGAAGACCTTTTTATCCCTCCACCTTCATTTTACAGTGGAAGAAACTGAGGCCCCAGGCACCAAGGTGAGCTACTCAAGGTCACACAGCCAATTAATGGTCATTTCGTGGCCCCACAAAACTGGGTTTTGTGCCCCCATTAAATGGTTTACATTTTTGTACTGTTTTCATCATACCTTTATAACCCTCAGTAGATGACCTCCATCAGTGAAGACACTCAAAGGACACAGAGAAATTAAATATGGTGGTGGAACCCCCAGTGCACAAATGTGCCCTTCCTCCCAGGTGTTAGGACATCGATCTGTGGGAGATTATGTGGAGAATCAAACTCTTCTCTTGAATACTGTCCTTCTCATCCCTGAGGTTATTGGTCCTGTGAAATCACAAAACCCAAATCCCAGGGCCGGCTCTTGCTAATTTCCTTGCCAGAGCCCCAAGCAGGATGAGGACAAGTGCTCGCTCTTCATGGGCGCCGAGGCGGGGGAGGGCTCCAGGGCTACTGGGATCCTGCAGCTCTCCCTTCTCCCAACCGCCCCATGATCAAAACCATCATGTTCAGGGTGTTCAGGTTCCTAGTGCTTCCGGGGCAGATGACTGCCAGTCCTGAGAAATCCCAACAGACAGCATTTCTCACCTGTTCATTTTGAAGTGGAGGAATTTTCATTTTCAAGTTTGAACAGGAGGCTCTACCCAGGGGGATTAAAAAAAAAAAAAGCAAATAACATTTCGGTGAGTAGGCAGTACATTCTGGATCTATTTCTCCCCCACATTTGAGCACATTTAGAGAGTTTCCATTTCCCCTCTAGCCGCCCCCTGTTCTGGGTGGTGGACCCCCCTCAAGCATGGATGCACACACACATGCCATTTCTGGAATGAGCCTGGGCTGAGGAAAGTCTCAATCAAAAAGAATTTGTCAGAAGACCTGCAGGAAACCAGAAGACATGATGAAAGCCCCCCGGGGCTCGCCGTGCATTCTTCCAGGATTACTATCCTTGGGTTTAGAACTCAAGTGCACACATGGGACAGCCTGGTTCCACTCGGACATCAGGGACAGCACTGAAGCAGAACTCAGAGCTGCCCTCGCTCACTGCGGGCACACAGGCCGTTGCTGCACAGAGGGCTAGCCTCTCAGGAAGAACATGTGTGAGACTGAGGGAGAGGACTGTGCTTCAAAGATGGTCAGGCTTTGACTGACCTGTGCCAGAGACAGGCTGGAGGCTGCCTAGAGTCCAAGCTGAGGCCTGAGGATCCCACAGCTCCCTTCTAGGCCTTGTAGCTGGCTACGTTGGCCTTGGCTGCTTTTTCAGAGCTGCTGAACCACAGACAGCTTGAGGACAACTAAATCAGAGCCAGCCCCTGCTCTCCAAGTGACATGGTCTTGGGCAATTCCTGTCACCCCGTGAGCCCTGAGAGTAAGCAAAGAGAGAGGTGGTTTGTGGAAATGTCTCTGGAGCAGGCATTCCCATGCAAGGGTATTGGCAGGCCTGGGCACCAGCGTGAGACCAACACTAGGCCTTCATTGGAGCTGCTGCAGCTGTGGACTCCTAATGGAGCAGCATGGAGGGTAGCCTGGGCTCAGGAGGTCCAGTTCTACCAGGTGAGTGGTGCAGCAAGGGGCTAGTCTAAGCAAGAGGGTGGACTGGGAAGTCAGAGAGACCCTCACTCAGTGACATGCCCTGCCATCTCCTAGCTAGTCTGAGTGTCAGGCAATCACTTACTTTCTACAATCCTCCATTTTCCCAACCATCAAATGACATAGCTGCTCTGTTGACTAGTCTGATGAAATGAGACATTTCCAGATTATGCCCAGTGGCCAGTGGCAGATGAGTAGATCAAGATGTGGTATATGAACACCATGGAATACTACTCAGCTATGAAAAAGGTGAAGTCGTGCCATTGCGACAACATGGATGGAACTGGAGGGGATCAAGCTAAGTGAAGTAAGTCAGAAGGAGAAATATAAGTACCAGATGATTTTATTCACATATGGAATACAGAGAAACAAAAAGGATCAGACAAAACTAAACCAAAACAAACCCTAGAAATCTGACTGTAGAACTGAGGCTTCTAGAGGAGGAGGGTGTAGATTGGGGGGAAAAGAGAGACTGGACTGTGGTAGAGGATTATGGGTGCCTTGGTGGTGGGTGTAATGTGGAAACAAACATCTGAGGAGGTGTGAACCTATAGGTCTCAATCATATACAATACTATAAACCAATGTTATCTAAATTGAAAAAATAACACAAATAAAAAAGAAATAAGGCATTTCATGTGTGCACACTGCCTGGCACATCACAGGCAATGAATCAATAATGAGTTCCTTCATTCAGGAGAAGTTCCACCTTCAAGCTCCGTTTTCCCACTGGTAAACTTATAGGTAATAAACGCTGCCTACTTTCTGCTTCTAGTGAATTCTGTGCAGAGGAAGCAACAGACACGCTGTCACGGTGTCACTACCTAAGAATGCATGTCAAGAAAGCAGCCATTCTCAGTAGCAGGAATCAGACCCAGGCCTCCCTGTCATGCCAACAGGCTCTAGCCTCCTTGGAACCCGCTGTCCACAAAGTTGTCCCCAAGACCCCAGACCTCCTGGTTTCTCCCCACTCCAGAATCCACTGCTGGGGATGCCGGGCAGAGGGGATACTTCTGATTTCGCATTGAGTGCAGAGAGGCACTGAATTGAGGGCTGGAGGCTAGCTCTGGGTCCACCTGCTACTTAGGTGAGTTTGGACCACACATGTATTCACCTCTCTGAACCTTGTCTCACGTCTGGAAAATAAAAGAACAATACCCAGTCTCAGTTGATAGAATGTGAGTCTTTGCTGAGTACAAAGGAGGATGGCGATCAATGAGTTCTAACCAGGAGGGAAGAGGAAGGCAGGGGGTAGGTCTGGTAAATGGGTAAAATTAGACTGTTAGCAGTCTACACATATTTTGATTTTTACTTTTGTATACCTGAAACATATGCAATGTTAAAATGTAATGTTACCTTAATTTAAAAACAAAGAAGAAATGGTAAAGATGATGATGGTGACATCATGCCACACATCATGGCTTACCTTCCTAAGGAGACTGGACGTGTGAGTCCTCAGCGTGGAGGACTTACCAGATTCTATCTTATAGTTTCCATTTTTATCCTTCATCCCTGGGAAGTAATACCTCTATTGAGCACACAGGGAAAAAGCTAGGGATATTCGGTAAATTCAAATAAATGCAAGCAAGGTGGAACATGGTCTTTCTAAGTTGTGATGACTGAGAATCTTCCTAGATCAGAGCTTCCTAAATTTGACGCAGCACCGCAATCATCTGGGAGCAGTTAACATTACGGAGTCTCAGGCCATCCCCAGGCTGACTGAATCAACATCATTAAGGATTGGGGCCCAAGAGTCTACATGCTTAAAAAACCCTCCCCCCAAACTCTAATAAACATCAGGTCTGGGAACCATGGGTCCCTCTGTGCCTACCTTGATCCTGGTGGGAATCTGCACCCCACAATCCCAGCATAATGCTGAGTGTAGACACTGTTTTAAAAGTATTTGCTGAACTGAGCAGAAATTCCAGGTTGGTGGTCCTGCGCCTTAGAATATTCGGGGCCTCCCTGATTGCAAAGAGGATACATCTTGTCTACCTACGCTAGGGCTGAAAACAGAACACAATTGAGGCCAGGCCCAGACCTGGATCCCTGATTCTACTTTACCGTGGAAGTGGGGACCACTGCCACCTCACAGTGGCATAATAAACAGAGAAGTAGATGGGTGGATGGATAACTAAATAAACAATGCTCCCATCATCTTGTCATTATTGTTTCAAAGTCACAGATGCCAGACCGATGAATAGGTAAATTCAACCACAGACATTACCGATGTGGAAACTGAGGCTCAGGGAGAGGATTAGCTTGATTTGATTCTCAGAGCAAGCTGGTACCCCAGCAGTGTGGGGTGAGGGAAAATAAGTGAGCCAGCCATGTTGTTACCCAAACATCACAGATCTGACAGGATCCCACACTGGGCTGGCTCTAATTCCTGTATGTACCAGACTTCTGATCAAACCCAACCTTAGCTAAAGGAAAGTCCTGCCATTTAGGCCATATGCCTTATGTAAATCCAGACTCATAACCGCATGGGCCCTACAGGCATTAATTTCCATAATCTCACTCTGAAGGCACCTGTCTGCCTGTCAGTCCCACTGCCCCACACCTGCCATGCCTGCCTGCCTGTGCATCTAGAGTCTGCTGCAAGACTGAGCTCAAATGTGATCATTCTCACCACCTCCAGGAAGCCTTTGGGGATCTACCTCTTTCAAGTTTCCAGGGCATTTTGATGATCTCCTTTGCAGAACTTCTATTTTCTCTTGTCCTTTGTATATTTCTTTACATCTCACAACAGTTTTTAAGTATGTAAAGGTGGGGATTACATTTTATACCTTTCAGTATCTCTTATTGTCTAGTATATAAAATTAAACTGAATCTTGACCGGATGCAATTGTTTGATTCTTATTCCTTTGATTTCAGAAGAAAGGAAGAATGCCCTTGACTAACCTTTAGTATGAAGGACCCACATTTGAATGAAAGGAAGGATAAGCAAGGCGAAGTCCAAGGAGAATGTGAAGCCACATGGAAGAGATCTATTCAGCATGGTCTTCTCAGGGCAGATCAGTAGGACAGGAAGTAAAATGCACTATATAGCTTTTATAAATGAGTACAAATGCCTTTCTCAAGTGTTTATATGGATAAACACTTGAGAAAGGCATTTTGAAGTCATTATATATATATACACATAAATTGAGAAAGGCATTTTGAAGTCACTGATATCTCAGCATGTGTGAATTTATGACATTAAGGTTTCAATTTGCTCAAAGAATATCCCCGGAGGTTGCTGGTCTAATAATAACATTCTCTTGGTATGGAACAGGTCCAGGGCCAGTCTGAGATTATCTTGGAGAAAGCACCCGTGAGGATGTCCCACACACCTCTGTCTAGCTTTGACCTTGGAATGGGGTGATCTATAGTGAAATCTCTTCCAACAAGCCTGTCCTATGGCCTCCATACTCTGTACCACACTAGTGGGAGAACTATGAAAATGGTTGTACAGAAATCTTTTTGTACAGATCTCTTTTTGTACAGATCTCTTCCGGGATTTCCTGGGAAAATGGTCTAGAGGCCTGACGGTGGCACGTGGCTATAGGTACGAATGTGTAGGTGTTAACTCTGTCCTCCCAGCATATAAAGGAAACACTATATTAGTTCATGAAAGAGAGATTTGATAAGAGTCTTAAGTGAAGTTAAAACGAGGCAGATTTAGAGGACCCAGCTGCTCTCCATCTGCTTTTACTGAGGATATTAAAAGAAGCACCAGGGTGAAAGAAGTGCTTTATATTGTTCGACACATGGGGGGCATGATGTGCCTGTGCCACCTCAAATTCATATTTACCTATTATATTTGCTGAGTGTTAACAACATGCCAGGCACTGTTCTAGATATCACTGTATATGTTAATTCACATGCTGTATGTTACCTTGTTTTAGCCTTACCTCAGATGACAAGCAGCACTTACTATAGGTTAGCTAGTCACCATTAACAATCAATTATTAATAAGTAGTAGGTCTGGGATTAGAATCCAGGTATTCTGTAAGTCTAATGTTCTTTCCATTAAACTACAGAGGACAAGTGGATTTTATTCTAAATTCCAAATCCAACTGTTTGATATATGGCTACCTGGAGACCTATGTTGAGGATTGAAATGCAGTGTGAAGCTCAGAGCTAACAACTATCATGATTGATCAATGGGCAAAGGAGCAATTGATTAGTGATGTCTGCTTTGAGCAAAAGTTGAAAGTAGCACACGTGCTCACTTGCCATCCCTCTGCAAAGGCACACGTGACTGAAAATCAGGTTACCCTGTTACCAAGTTTTACTCCTAATCCTATTCTCCATCATGTCTTCTTAAAATTTCCCAATCCATGAGCCTTTCAAAATTTTCAACATTCTCTGGACTTTCTTTCCCAAGTCCTTCCAGTTCTCCGTATTTCTCTTTAAGCAGCTAACCCCCCAAAGAAGTCTTGGATCATCATGGCTTAAAGATGACTATTTCCTTTTGGAAGATTTTTTTTTTCTCTTTAGGGTGTCCCAGTGAGGCCTTCCTCTTTACCTAGAATGATCCTTTGGGGATGGGAAACATTCTCAGAACACAGAGGGGATGTGCTTTGCATGACCTTTGACAACTGTTCCCTGGAAAGACCATGACAGATGAAGGGCTGCGGCTGACCGAGCTTGGGGAATGGAGATGGAGGGTGTGTGGGGGTGTGCGAGGCATGGAAGAAGGGTGGAGAGATGGCAGGACTAGGCTTGAGAGTCAAAGGGCAGAACTTAGGAAGCTGAGAAGTCACTTTTGGAGTTTCAGCAAAACAGCACTGCCTATTTTGAGAAGGGTGCAGAGGAGACCAAAGGGCAAGTGGTTGAGCATAACCCATCAGACTGAAGATGATTTACTGCCCTGCAAGGCCAGCCATCGAAAAGGGAAAAAGGAAAGGAAAAGAGAGAGGAAAAAGGTCTCTTCTTCATCTTAACTCCATTTCCTTAATCACCGAGGTCATCTGGACATTGCGCTGCAGGCGGGGCTGGCCGCAGCTGAGAACCTGGAGAAACCAGATCCTGCCCTGGGCCCCCTTTATAGCGATTAAACTCCTATCAGACCAGCCGGACCCCCTGACAGCAGAGACGTCATTTTTGGAGCAACAAGCCTGGGAAATGCTCGCTGGACAAATCAAGACCTTAAACATAATTACAGTTCACACATCCTGAAGCAATAATGACTTCAAATCTCCCTCCTCGTGTGATTTATACAGAAACATATTTCCCCCTTGAACCATCCCCCCTCCCCCATTTCCATTCTGTTCACTCCACCCAAATCCAAGTGCTTAGAAAGTCAATATTGTGAGGTCCTGCTACAAAGTCCAGATGGAAAAACCCTGTCTGTCTTAGGAGGAAAAGAACTGCGAACACCACCTGCCATTAAAATTCTTACACACCCACTTGTGCATGACCGTGAGTAGTGTGTGCATATTCCAAGAGGTTCAAAGGAGAAAAGTGAAAAATTAATTAAGCCGACACCTCCCTGCCAAGGAATCAAATGCTCTCTGGGGCCTGATTTTGAGGCAAAGAAATAAGCTCCTACAGGCTTGCTGGTTCTGATCCAGTTCATGGTAGACAGCAGGGAGAATGAGGTGAAAGCTGGGGGGCGAGGGGGGACACTGGTAATGACCCAGCCCCTTTTGTTACCCTTGGGAAGGTGCCCCAGGTCTTAGAAGGGAGTGATCGCCAAAGGTGCATCTATCAAAGGTCAAACGCTAGCCCAGGCAGTGGCAGAAAGGGACATAGAAAGGTGGAGAAATCCCTTGGATGAGTGGCCTGGCGGTCACAAAGAATAAAACAGGAGCAGAGATTCCAAGGGGAGCTGACAGGTGGGATCAGAGAAAAGGAAAAAAGCTGAGGATAAGCTGACCCTAGAGGGGAAATCGCACATTGGATTTAGCATCGGGACAGCTCATCAAATCTTTTTTTCAACACCAGTCTTAAAGACAGGAATCAAGAAGTGCTCAGATGGATCTCACATGCCTGGGAGGAAGAAAGAATCAAGAAGCCGAGACTCAAAAGGGAAGGCAGCTGATGAAATGGGGCCCCTCAAAGGCCCCGAGGTGAAATCTGCTCTAGGACCGCAGGTCCTTCTGGGAAACAACCGTCAAAGCCCCTTGATAAGCCGGGTCTGGGGCGTCTGCTGGAAGAGGGCTGGGCTTTTCTTTCTCATATTGAAACCACAGGTGTAAAGACATGGAAATGAAATTTCACAGCCAGGCAAAGATCCAATTCGGATGTTCCTCCCTGAAGATAATTGAAATACAAAAACAGACCCAAAGAAGATAGAATCACCGAAGACCTCCAGGAAAACAGCCCTTAGCCAAGGTGTGAAGGGCAGGAGCCACCGAGAGGAACAACAGCACCACCTCTGGGAGTGTAGGGCAGGCGCCGCCTGGGCTAGGACCTGGGGTGCTGGGCCTTGACCTTCTGGAGGCCTCATCTCAGATGCTCCCTCACCAGCAAGAACTGACTGCCTCTGGGGAGCTCCCAAGACACTTTATGGGGGTCAAGAAGGAAGGGCGTGGACAGTCTCCATCCTCTGACTTCATCCCACTTGAGAACCCAGGAGAGGATAAGATGAACTCTGTGCACGGGAGGGGAAAGCGAGTTTGGGGGGATCCGAGTCAGGTATTAAGTTTGGGAGAGAAGAGAGAGCAGCAGACTGTTCACCAAGTGAGAAATGCAGACGTGGAGGAAATCCGAGCCAGAGCTACCAACTTCACTGTGGCTACTGGCACTTTCCATGCCAACCCGTGAGCCCACATGGGAAAGCGAGTTATGGTCTTACAACAGAGTGAAGGGGTTTGGGCTGAACGTGACGTCTGTGAGTGCATACGTGTGTGTATACACTTTTCAACATCACTGGTCACACAAAGAGGAGGGGCCAAAGCTAAAATCAATTCAGAGCTTGTTTTCAGAATCTTCTAGAAAGGAATAAGCTCCTATGGGAAGGAGTTAAATCTCATTCCACTTTTTGCCTGGCTGGGTGGCATGGAGGGGATGTTGGCCAGCCAAGGCGACTGAGGATGAGTCACACGTTCTGGGTTCAGAATGCTCCCTGAGGAAGTTTCTTCTTAATCCCAGTTCTGAGCTTTGATCCTCTCCCAGCTTTCTGCCAGGAAAAGCCTTTTGTTCCCTTGTCCTTTCACTCAACAACTGTTTACCGACGGCTTGTTCTCAGCCCGATACTGTGTTAGGTGTGGTAGGAAATGATGCTATGAACAAGCAGGAAGCGTCCCTGCCCTCAGGAGGTGTGCAGTCTGGTAAGAGAGTTGTCGAAGGAGTGGTGAGAGTAAGGAATGCTGGGTGCTAGGGGAGAGGGGATGCTGTGGCAGCTAGTGGCAGGGAGGCCTTGGGGTGAGACAGAAGACTAGGGACTACCTCTCAGAGGAAGTGATGCTCAAGCTGACACCTGAAAGGTGGTATTAACTTTACCCAGATATCATCTTTACCCAGGTAAGAGGGGTGGGAGGGACAGAGGGTGCTTGCTCCAGGCAAGTGGGGACAAAAACCAAGGCTCAGAGGTGCAGTGTGTTCTGAGAAATAGCAACAAAAACCAGCTGGAAGGCTGGAGAGAGAAAGCAGAGAGCAGGGGAGGGAGAGAACTAAGATGAGAGAGACAGGAGGAGAGAGGTACAAGGAGGAGAAGGGAGGGGGTCAGGAGAGTCTTGAATGTGATGTGCAGGACTCAGAAGCACCGGGCACCGTGGTTAGCTTTCAAGTAGGAAAGTGACCCGGTTTGCTTGGCCAAGTGTGGAGAATGGGAAGAGATGAGGCACTTAAATTAAGAGAAAGTGAAGAGAAGTTTAAGGGGTTTAAGGTCAAATTAAGAGAAGTTTCAGGGGTTGGAATGAGGAGGACCTGGAGACTGGTCCACGGAGGGGACTCCAAGTGAGAAGCTGGCTGAGGAAGAGCTGAGGTGACTCTAGCTCGGACACGACCATCTGTGGTGCCAGCAGCTCCATGACTCAGCGGGGCATGGTGGCCAGATTCACTGGGGTGGAACAGGTGCAGGGCATAGAGGGAGCCTGGTTTCAGGGGGGACGCACTAAGTCCAAGGCATCTGTAGGACACATGGGTGGCACCTTTTGGGCAGCAGGACAGATGGATGTATGGTATAAGAGAAGGGACCTGTAGGTTGGGGAGTCAGTCTCACACAAAAATGAGGCACCATAATGCTTAAAACTGGCCCCTGGGAGTGTGGACACCATGATGGCAGGCACGGGAGAAGGTCAGCTGTGAAAAGAGGGAAGACACTTTGACTAAAAGCAGGTCAGATCCAGGGGAGAGAGAATATCTAGAAGGAAGAGAACGTGGAAAGGGTCGTCAAAGCCCAGCACGATGAGGCTGGCACTGATCTCATCATTGGGTTTAATGACATGGGGTCATCAGCCAGCAAAAGCCCTGGGGTGGGTCCACGGAGGAAGCTAGATTACAGTAGACTTGTGGACTGGACAGGCAATGGTAAAAATGGGGTTTCCATGGAGGACGTTTGCTTGTGAAGAGGAGAAGGTCAAAGGCGGGAGCTGGAGAGGGGCACCCACGGTGGTGGGAGCCCGTGCATAGAGCCCCGGAATCTCCCGGTGATGACACTCACAACAGGATGGGACTGATTTCTAACTTCTGACTACGCATACCTCAAACCCCAACAAGCCGTGCATTTATACGATTCCTAATCTCTCTGGAGTTCCAAACACATCGTAAATATTTCCTCTGTGTTCTCATTTCATACCTGCAAAAGCAGCGAGGTGATTGTTTTCTCCTTTCTGCAGGTGAGCAAACCCAGGCAGGCGCTGCCTGGACCTATGGCCCTGCAGGTGGATGGTGGCGATGGGAAGGCAGCTCAATAGCCCACCCCCACCACCACCACCCCGGCGCTGTCAGCCCTCGCCCCTGGATGAGCAGCCTGCCTGGCTACCCACAGAGCAGACAGACTTGGATGAACTTGAGCCCAAATCACTTGACCTAAGAAGCTTGCTCTGTTTCCCTGTCTATTCCAGGAAGCCTGGTAAAAGTCTTGGCAAACATCAGAGCCCAGAAACTGAATCTGGTCGTCGTCATCACATCTGCGCTGAGCTGCTGAGAGGGATCCTATACAACTCTCCTCTCCGAGCGTCAGACACTTAGATGACTAAAGCCAGAGCTCACCTGGAACCCCAGAGCTGCGGGAGGCCCAGAGGTGGAGGTGAGCCCTACAGCCCACAGGCTGGGACAGACGCTGGACCACCTCGCTCCCGGGGGCTTTCCATGCAGTCAGCTCTGGCAGCAGGGGGAGGACTAAATAACCTTGGCAAGGATCCACCAGGCCTCAAGAGGCCAAGGCAGCTCGTGCTCGGGACACTTCTAGAGTGAGAAAAGGAAGCTGGAGCCGGTTACCAAGACACAGAAGCAGAATGTCACTCATTGGCTCTACACCCCTTGAATGGATGTCGATCTATATAATTCTCTTGGGGGGCTGGGACGACCTATGCTAAAGGGCATTTGGGAAGGTGTGGAGGTGTTCCTGGTTGTCATGGAGACTGAGAGAGAAATTGAATGCTTGCACTGCATCCCGTGCCATCAAGGGCCCTCCTGTGCAAACTGCTATGGTGGCTCTGCTGAGACAAACTCGATGCTTGCTGAAGACCAACAGCTCACACTGCCAGTGCTAGGACACCGAGAAGGAAGAGGTCATCGACAGCGAACAACTTGGGTGTCCTGTGGTGGGACCACACCCCTTCGTGTCCTCTGCTGGCTGCCCCCAGCGCTGAGACCTACCCAGTCTGGGGTACCCCATTATCACCTCCAGTGTGCGAGTTGGTCCGGTCTTCGTAAACTCTGTCAACTACCTGATTCTAACCACTGACCTTCCTTGCCAACCCTTCTGCCTGCATAGTCTTCATTTCCCCAGATCATAAAAGCAGCTTCAGTAAAGAGATGACAAAGGCAGCTTCTTACAAGCCAGCATCTTTGGATCAGCAGCTTGTCCCTGCGTTAGCTGCTAAGTACCCTCAAGCAGAGACGTTCATGTCTCTGAAGCACGTCAGCCATGGTGACAAGGTGCAGACCTTGAGCTCATCCTGCTCAGGAGGCAAGGAGGCTGTATTGGATACCAACCAGGGGCTCAAGCTTGTGTGTGTGTGTGTGACTGTGCGTGTGTGAGTGTGTGTTACTGAGCCACAGTGAATGGGTGATCATGGCCCAAAGATTCATTTAATCTGTTGGGGCGGCACTTACGGAGTCAGGGCTGAAGGCCAGGCCCCGGCTGGCAGACTTCTTTCCCCACCCCCATCAACTCTCAGCACACAGCCCGGGCAGTCAGAGGCTGTGCTCAAGACGCTTGGCATTGCCTTCCAGAGCTGACAGCGATCGAAGACAGATGTGTGCCGTCAAATAATGAGAATCATGAAAAGGAGTAGCAAGCTCACATGTGGAGAGACAGGAGTCAGGAGGGGGCGAAGTGGGAGTAGTTTAAAGAAGTGCAGGCGGGGCACCAGATGGAAGCAGGGTGACCCTGTGGGCAGGGCAGCCCTGCTGGGAAGATGTTTCCACAGGAAGGGGGGGGCTGTGCTCTCTGCAGGGGGCCGGGGCCTAGTGCTGCCATTTGCTCCACACATTAGACTCACCAGGCGAATTCTGTTCTGGCCAGAGAGTGATGCTAGACTACAGTCCCACGCACCTCCCAGGTTCACCCGTGGAGAAACTGGGGTACAGGAGAGTTCAAAGGCATGCAACCTAGTGGCAGGGTTGGGACATGAACCCATGGCTGTGGAGCAAACTCCTCCACAGATCACATGCCTTCCGCATCTCTCCGCCACTTCTGCACCTACCTCCACCCTCTGCTTCCTAACCACCCTCGTTTTCCTGTCACCTACCAGCTGACCCCACACTGTGCAGCTCTCTCTGCTCATCTCTCTCAGAAACTCCCAAACTGCTGGAAGAGAAAGGCAGAAGTGGTGTTGAAAGTAAAAAAGGTTGGTGTGTCGAGGAAGGCAAACACCTTCCTCCTTGGCCACCACTTTTGCTGAGACAGACGCCCCCCGCCCCCTTCAAGGTCTTAGCCCTACTCCTCGTCATCCTGCAAGGAACACCTGGCCCACTTCACACCTGGTGGGTGAGTGGAGGAGCTGCCGATTCTCAAGTCTTTTCTTCCTGTTATGGTTTGAACTGAATTGTGCTCCCCTCCGGGCCCTAAGATATGTTGATGTCTTAATCCCCCAGACTTGGGAAGGGGAGCCTTTACAGAGGCGACCAAGCTTAAATGAGGTCATTATGGAGGACCTGATCCACATGAACGCTGGTGTCCTCACAAAAAGGGGGGCTCTGTGTACACACAGACGTGGAGAGGAAGGACAGTGTGGGGACACGTGGGGAGAACTGCATGTGAAAAGGGGGCCTCGGGGCTGGATTAGCACACTGAGGGACCTCTCAAGCTACCAGGGGGTGAGGAGGGAGAACAGGTCAGCTCCGTCCCCAGCGCCTTCCCATTCTCCTAACCTCCTGGAGGCTGGAGATGTCCCTGGGCTTGCTGACGCAGCCCACGAGCACCTCGCTCTCAGATGTCAGGCCTCCTGAACTGCGAGACAACACTGTCCTCCTGTTTGAAGCTACCCTGGTTGTGGGGCTTTGCTATGGCAACTCCAGGAAGCACACACATCCCTACTCCCAGGGGTCTTCTGGGGCTGCCTGCCATTGCTGCCAGCCTTACTCTCCCGTCCACGTCAGAGCAAGGTGGAGCTTCTGTTAACATGCCAGAGAGTACAAGCTGAATCATGTACATCGTGGATCAAAAGCGCTCCTGGAATGTGTCTAGGAAACTCAAACTGTACCCCGCACAGTCCCCAGCATCTTCCTCCCCCTCCCGGAGGCAGGCGCTCCAGAGTCTCGGTGGTCATGCCACGCCTGCTCTTACAGGCAGGGCACCTTTGGGACAGATGTCACTGTCCTGTGGTCAGCTGGATCCCACAAGTGGGGGAGCCCGAAGGGGCCTGAGGCCAGACAACCCTCCAGCTGCCCAACACATCTGCTGGGAGAACAAACACAGGGCAACCACCATCAAAGAGATTTCAAGTCACACAGACACCAGTTTTATAGGCAGGACACAGCATGGAGAGAGCCGGAGCTGAGCTGCCTGCCAGGTTCCAGGGCTTCCTGAATGCGGCAAGTAAACTGATAAGGAGGGAGCGCTCCTGAGGGCAGGAAGAGAAACATGCATGTTGGGGGCAGATCAGGAAGCCTTAGAGAAGCCCACTCTCAGGGTGACCAGGGCACTTAAAGACGCAAGGAAATACATGCGACGCAGGAGGAAGTGGAAAACAACAGTCAGAATTTGCTTATCACGTACGATGAGTCCCCGCATTAAAAAAGGAAACACACACAGAGAGACACAGTCACGCACACACACACACAAAGACCTTCAAGGAATATGCAGCAGCACCCTCTCACCCAAATTTCCAAGATTTCATTTAATTGTGGTCAATCATGGTTCAAAATATTGTGTATAATAAGATATTTTGAGACAGAACAGAGAGGCCACATTTACATAAGTTTCTTAATAATGTTGTTATAATCGTTCTTTATTATTGTTGTCTGCCTTCCACTGTGCCTAATTTGTGAATTAAACTTATCAAAGGCATGTCTGGAAGGAAAAATCATAGTAGACCTAGAATGCTGTAAAGTCTGTGGTTTCAGGCATTCACTGGGGTCTTGGAACTCCCTCCTCTGCAGAGCAGTAGGATCTGCAGATGGGATCTGATTGATGGGATTTTTGGTAATTGTTTTCCCTTTTTTTTTCTAGCACTTTCCTAATTCTCTATGATGAACATGCATTAGAACAGTTATTTATTTGAACTACTTCTAGAAGGATCCCCAAAGCTTAAGCTTTCAGTCATCTAATTTCCACCGACTGGGAATATGAAAGAGGTGACATCCAGCAGCACCCCTCAATCAGCAACAAGGTACTTCTCTCATCCAAACCTTAATCTAGGAAAAGTTAAAGAAAGCTCTTGGATGAAGCAGATAAATTTTTGTGTTTCTGATTAGATAAAAGAACTAATATGTTAGCTATGTCTGCTGATTTAATCACGGGCTCAACACAGGACCATGTTCAGGAGGCTGTAAGAAGAGAATACCGTGCCAAGGGTATTGGTGCCATCACTGCTGCATTTATTAAAGACAGCTGTGCTGTTCAATGACAGCAAGAGGGGAAGGCACTGGAGGGCAGGGTAGGCGGGGGGAAAAGGTTAATTATTCATAAATAATTTTCATGAATAATCACCCATAATATAAATAATTATTTGTAATTACTTATGAATAATTTATTTTATTTATAAATAAAATAATTATTCATAAATAAGTAAGGTGGTGTGAAGTAGGGGTTAGGAACACAGGCTCTGGAATCAGAGAAGAGTGAGTTCAGGTTTGGGGATACCATTGCTTACCCACTAACCCCGAGTAAGTGATGGAGTTACTACACAAATATTTATTGAGCAACTCCACAGGCCATGTACCGCCAGGCATCACTTAACGACAGAGTTATATTCTAAGAAACATGTGGTTAGGTGATTCTGCGTGTGTGCAAATATCATGAAGGATACTTGCACAAATCTAAATGACACTGGGCCTCCCTAGTGGTGCAAGGGGTTAAGATGCAACCTATGAAGCTCCCCACAGCCACTGCAGCATGAGTTCCATCCCCGGCCAGGGAGCAACCCACATGGCACAGTAGACCTCTCCTGTCTTGCCCACTGCTCCCCTCAGCAGTGTATTTCAGTCAGTCTGCCTGTTCTGCTCCCCACTCTGTCTCTGGTGAATCCTCTCACCCCTCACACCTCCAGCCTGTACCCCAGTTCTTGTATGCATAAATAAATAAATCTTTTACAAAAACAAAACAAATCTCAAAGATGCTGCCTTGGCACTGGGAACCACCACTGAATATATGATCCGTTGTTGCCCACAGCATTGCTAAGTAACACATGACGGTAGTATTCGAGGTTCTGGAGACACAACAGTAAAGCCAGGATACAACACAGCCCTGTCTTCATGGAACTTATTTTTAATAGGAAAAACCAGATAAATTCATGAGTATTAGTTATTATATGATTTCCCAGGTGGAGCAATATAGAAAAATCTATTCAAGCCTCAGTTGCCTTGTCTGCAAAATAGAACAGGAATAATAAGACAGCTATTTCATGGACTAGTTTCATTGGATGAAATAGAGGATTTATGAGATCACACATAAAGCTCACAGTTCAGTAAGTATTACCCGTTATTCTTATTTTGAGTTTCAAAGAGCCCAATTACTTTTCTTGTCTGAGTGACAACATGGGATAATTTTAAGAAATGATTGCATATGCTCAGAAGTGGCAGAGGCGAGTGGAGTTCAAAATAAAGTGAAACAAAGAGCAAACTTTTCCTCACTTCGAGGTCTATCCAAGAAATCAGAGGAATCCCTGATCAAGTGCAATGTCGCTGAATGAAGGGAGTATCTGCCCTTTGGCTTCTCCCACTCCGGGATGGACTTGAACACAGGGCACCAGACCTGGGAAGTTTCACCACTTCTGTGCTGCTCTGCCAGGATTCCCCACTCCCAAGTTTTGTTGAGCATGTGCTAGATACCCAAGTGTTCCTGCAGAGGTGCAGGGGGAAGGTGGGTGTTGTTCCTTCCAGTTCACACAGTTCAGGGGCAACTGGGGAGTCCAGAGATTGGCGAACAGCTCAACTGGGGTTCTCCCAAAGTCCACTTGGGGAATGAGGGTATTTCTGATCTGTGCCCCTAGTCCTGGACGAATGGCCAAGAATTCCCCGGGGAAGAAAGAAAGAAACAAACACCCTGGCAAGGCAGAAGGAAAAGCTTTCCAAAAGTCGTGTCTTTTAAGCCCTGGATTCCAGGCTCAGCCTTCTGGAGAGGAGAGAAATCATCAGAGGCTAGGGAAGGGCATGAGAGATAGATGTGTGTATTTGTATGTGTGTGTGCCAGCAAATGCATGTGCAAGAATGTTTTAAGTAACTAAACGCAGGACTTAAATCAGATGGATTATCCTGGGGTTTTGCAAACCAGTAGCTTATTTTGGGCGGACCTCAGAGGGCTAAATGATTTGTTTGCACTTGACACCAAAGTGGCTGGCGAGTGCCTTTCCTCCTCCCTGTAAAGCCACGTTTGGCAGCGTTCTGTAAACTCATGAGGTGAACACATTCGGCTTTTCTCTGAAGCCCTGCTTCTATGCTCAAGATTGAGTCTCCCCTTTCCTGGGACAGGGATGCAACAAGACAGCAAAATACCAACCCAATGCGAAATTCTGAGAAGCATTTCAGGAAGACCGAATCTCAAAGACAACAACCTACAAAGCAGAACTCCAGGAGGTGATCAGAGTGTTAAACTAGGAACAGATGAGAGGACTTGAAGAGGAGTTCCAGAAAGTTCAAAGAACACTCTTAGGGGGAAATAATGCAAACCAAAAACAGAAAAGGGGATGAGAAGCCATGAGGGAACGCTAGGCCCTTTCCTTCAAAGCTCAGCGCCCTGGGAGCAGGGAAGCTACTCTGAGACGTTGCTTCTGATACTGCTCTGCAGAAACGCTCTCCCTTTCAGACGTATTGGTCAAAGCTCTAATACTTCATGCTTTTTCCTATTTCTGTGCCTCTATACGATCCAGATCTAACCCCCCAAATCCAGGGGTCTCCTCCATCACCCCCAGAAATCTCAGGAACTCCATCTGCCCTCTGTGAGTAACATTCCTATGGCCTGAATTATTTCTAGTTAGAATTTTTTTAGTGGGTGAAGTCTCATCTCCCTAGCTGTACTATATGTATTTGGAGATGTGGAACCATGCATTTTTGTATTCTTGGTGCAGGGCATGATGCTTTACCATAACAGGCCTCAACAGCTGGTTCTCAAATGAGCAGCGTTTTTAGAACCAGAATTTATGCCTATTAGGTCACTTAGCAGAGTTCATTTTTCAGCTTAGATAAATGGAGCATACTGAACATTCTATTTTTTCCTTCTCTTGTGCTCCTGGGATTGGTACACAGAGTACTCAGACATGGAAAGTAAGTCCTTTGGGTGGGCCTCAAGTTTTCTTCTGGGATTTTGAATGTACCTTCTTTCATTACAGCTTTATTTCTCTGACACTCCACCACTTATCCATCAGCAAGTCCTTCTACTCCTACTTCCAAAACAGATGCCAAATCTGGCTGCTGAACATCTCCCTCATTACCACCCAAGTCCAGGCCACGATTCTCTCTTGCAGGCACCTGCTTTATCTCCTTGTCCCCACAGCCTGTCCCCCACAAAATAGCAGGTAGATCTTTAAAACATGTTAACCAGTGGATACTATTCCTTCCCTGACCACACTTTTCAATGTCTTCTCGTACACTTGAGGAGGGGGAAAAAACTCTGACTCCCCAACACATTTGAAAGGAAGCATGGAGAAGTTCAAGCTTCTTATCACACACCTCAACTCATCACACAATCAATACAACTCCACACACACCCAAACCATGCAAATCTCACCATGGAATGTCAGCTTGGTGAGGGAAGACGGTTAATCTTTCTCATTCACTGCTCCACCCACTGCATCCACAATGCTTAGCAGATAGCAGGAACTTACTAAATATTTCTGGATAGAACTTTTCTGGATGTTGATGTAAAAATTACCTGACAGCAGAGTTCTCCCTTATGTCAATATTAATGCCAAAAGACATTCTTAGAGATCAGAAATGGAAAGCTAAGACTCCTATCTCTGGCCAGTAATTAATCAGTCTGCTTTTAAAAGTTATCTAGCTGAAAGTTCCCATGGGAAAAGAAGGTTTTTAAAAACACACATATCCTCCCCCAAAGATACATTCAACAAAGAGAGATTCATCAATGTGAAAAGAGTCTTGACAAATTCTGTTGCTGAAGGTTTGTCTGGGGCTCAGTTCAGCATTACTAACATGTCTCATACACTGTGGATATGGAGGTCATCAGAACAAGACCCTTACCCCAAAGAGGATACAAATTCCTGGAGGAGACACACCAAAGCATAAACAAAGTAGCAAACAAAAAACCAGAAGAAGTATGTTTATCTGGCACCTGTAACAGCCAGATAAAAAGGGTCAAGAAATAGAGTCCATGTTTTGGGAACAGCATGAATAAAAGTATGACTGTGAGAAGCCCATGGAGGCAGAAATTAGAAATAAAACAAGTGGTAGGCAGAGTGCACCCTAGGGGGGCACATTCAAGTCACTTCCAGGAGCTGGGACTCCATTTGGCACATGATAGAAGGGTCGTCTACAGCCACTGCTTCATTCAAACATGCAATTGTTTGGTGGTATTGCGGGTGTTCACTGTTACCCTCCATAAGCACTAAAAGCATTTATCAACAAAAACCCCAGCTAATGTAGGAAACAGAGAGAGGAATGAAAGGCAAGGCAATGCTCATGACCACTTGAAGTAAACTCAGAATTAAATGAACAATGAAATAACAGCCGCACATAGAGACATACTGTGACTTTCTTACAGGAGGCAGGTGATTTCAAGGCAGGATGAAGAGAACGTGGACAGACAACGACCTAGTCCTGAGTGGAAGAAGATGGCGTGTCACTGCCCAGCAAGGTCACTCTGTGGTTTTGCTTCTGATTGAGGCGCTACTGGGCAAGCCACTTAACTTCTGTGAGTCTCAGTTCCCTTCTCTATAACATGGGACAATTAGGTCTGCCTTGTCCAGTCACTATGGTGCACATAAAATCCCCAGCATAGTGGGAGACCTGGTGACAGGTGCAAATAAACTAACAACCAACCTTAAAACATCATTACATTAAAAACTCTGCTACTAGATGAGAAATGGTCACCACCTCAGGGCCTAGGATTTAAGGATCTGAATCTTTGCCATCTTGGATCTTCCTAAAGCCTTCACTGTTTAATCTTATCTTTGGTTTACGGCATGCAGGGAATGAAAAGGAAAAAGCTACACAAGCTGGGAACCGCATGACTATGGTGAGGATCTGCACTTTTTTAACTTAAATGTCCAGAGTAAGCTTCCTAGAGAAGACCTCAAATCTGCATTTGGGAAAAGAAGCTGAGAAAGAGGCACCAACTGTTCCTGAAAGGACCTGGCAGCACACCTAACCAAGCCTTCCTGAGACACATGCAGAGTTCACTCCATGCTTGTCTGCTGGAAAGGCCCTGATGGAGTGGTTACTTGAAGACAAAGCCTAGAGAGGGTCCCCTTCCTGGCCCATGCCCCGAGGCTCAGCAAGATCTAGAAGCTTTCAGGAATACTGACACCTGTCTTTTCCCAGCCTGGATGCTGCATGTCTTCTAGTCGACACCCATATTAGTCTGCATTTGATTGACTGTGTCCCTCTCCTAAGACGAGGCCTGCCCTCCTTGTAAGTAATTCAGCACAGGGAATGTCTCAGCCCAGAAGGGCCCAGACCCCTCAGGCTGCCCTCTCCAAACTTACCTGAGAAGCCTCCCATGCCCCACAGCTGCTGTCAGCTCTCATATGATTTACTGATCACTTTAATAGCTAATCTGGAGGCAAATGGTCATTCCACATACCTGGACTCTGAGGACAGCCACACCTTTGTGGAAAGGCTGGGCCTCGGAAGTTTTTTATGGGTGACACCCTAGCTCCAGCACCCTAGCTCCCTGGTCTACAGCGACTGAACCAGCCTGAACCTCTGACTCAAGTCAGGCCAATCAGAAATCTCTCTCTAGGAGTCTGCAGCGGGGGTCCTGGACAGTCTCCTGTGGGGGGTGGAGGGCAGGGGCGGATCACAGATGTGCAGAGGGCAGAACAGGTGATCTCCCCGATGGAGAATGGCATGCAGGCTCCTTGTGAGTTTCCTACAAAAAGCCTGGTTGAAGCTCTTCCCCTGGGACTCCCCCAGGTGGAACTGTTTCATCCACTTGGGTTAATTAACAGTAAAATTAATAATAATCAAAATAATAATACGACCATAGTAATGACTGCCATTTGTTAAACCTTGGCCATATTCCAGACTGAGGATTACATACTTTATCTTATTTAGTTCTTTTAATAATGTAACGTCACCCTTCTCGGTGTCAGAAAAATAATCAAATGTTAACTATATTGTCAGTATCTCACAGCTAAGAGAGTGAGGTAGGATTTAAAGCCAGGTTGAAGCTCTAGTTTTAATTACAATAATATACACCTAACAAAAGAGCTTTTTCTATCTGTAGAAGCCCCTGCCATGGGGCAGGCACTGTGCTAAGGGATGTAGTTTTGATCATCAGTATCTGCACTGTGGTTGTCTGTTTAACTCTTGCGCTCCACAGAAGCATGCTTAAGAATTGGGAGCATGACCCATTTTAATATGGCAGACTGAGTACCCACTGCAATTTTCCTCCTCCTGTATCAGATCCAGATCCAATCCAAATACATGTATGTAAATGCACATATGCATGTATATACACACATATGTAACAGAAAATACATTATTAATAAATGTATAATTTTATAGGCTTGAAAATAAGAAGGAAAATTCAAAGAAATCACTTTAAAAAGGTACCTATTCTTGGTTATAGTCCCCACACAATTCCCACCCCCCCCATTTGTTTTTTTTTTAAAGATTTATTTATGCATACAAGAGCTGGGGTACAGGCCAGAGATGCGGGGGGTGATAGGATTCACCAGAGACAGTGGGGAACAGAACAAGCAGACTGACTGAAGTACACTGCTGAGGGGAGCAGCGGGCAAGACAGGAGAGGTCTGCTGCACCATGTGGGCTGCTCCCTGGCTGGGGATCGAACTTGTGCTGCAGTAGCTGTGGATTGCTTCATAGTGCGGTGCTTAACCCCTTGCACCACCAGGGAGGCCCCCCCCCCCTTGTTTTGATCTTACTCCCTCCTCCCCACCCCGTGTGTCTCTGGTTTATAGTTGCTTGTTGATTTTGATTTTTACTTCATTATAATTAGTCTTTTTCCTGGTCCCTTATTTAGGTTTTCTAAATTCCTCCATGAGTGAGATGCATACATTGTGCAAAAATGAAAAATGATGTAAAAAATATAATAATAATAATAATAATAATAATAAAAAGGATACTATTAGTGAATCCAATTAGGACAGCTGTACTTTGTCAGCTGGAATTTATCACATGGATATTTCTTACCCAGGCCTTGCATAGATAGAGATTTTTAAAAAGTCAGTTAAATAAAATCATAAGATCAAAAAAAAAGGTACCTATTCAAGAAGCCACAGACCCTTTGAGAAGGTGAAGCCAAGCACAGAGGTCAATGCAAGGTGGGTAGGAGAAT
The DNA here is from genome assembly GCF_014898055.3 of Talpa occidentalis. NCBI lineage: Eukaryota > Metazoa > Chordata > Mammalia > Eulipotyphla > Talpidae > Talpa > Talpa occidentalis. The sequence continues at coordinate 70,687,301 of NW_023601653.1, forward strand.
CTACCCACCCATAACCATCTACCAGTAACAGTAACAATAAGCGATCATGCATGTGAGGAGGGCCAGCTCTAGGAACTCCCTCCAAGGAAACTCACACCCAAGGAAGCAGCTAAAAGAGCAATTGGGGAAAGAACTTTTGAATAATTCATCATCCAAAACAGAAGCGCTACAACCACAACATAAAATTGAGATATTTCAAAGGGATTTTCATAATGATACAAAAATGTTGGGGCCACTGTCGTGGGGGATCACTATGAGATCTACAGTGGGATTCACCCTCAGGATGCTACAAGTGCCACAGATAGAGATGTGAGAATTTACAAGAGCAACGGGAGACAAATCAAGTGACTGGCCTTGCACGGGATGGTCAACCATATTGGAAAAAAACTCCAGTTTCTCAGACAACATTTTTAATGTGCAGCTGCATTTGATGCACCCATAGCAATGACCTGAGCCGCCATCACGATGACATCAGCAGGGGGCAAAGCAATCCTTCGACTCCTCCAAGCGAACACCTCTTCCCATTTCTTATGGTGCCACCTGAATGCTGCCAGCCACACTCACTCCTGCAGGGGCACCTGGCTGCTGCAGTGTCTTGCTAAGGAACCTTCTCCCAGACTGACTTGGAGGAGAGCCATCTTGCAGAACAAAGTACTACTAGCACAAGGCTATACCAGTCTGAACCGTCATCTATATCTGTAAAGTAATTTACAGCTTACAAAACACTTTTCTATGCATTATCTCATCTGAAACTCCACTTTAATTATGTTTAGTAGGTAGGGTTTATTATCTCAGTTTATAGAAAAGGAAACAAGCCTCCAAGAGGTCGGGAGATGAATGATTGACAGAAGTGGAAATTGAACCTGGGTACTCTTGCTTAAATGTTAGTTTTCAATATTTAGCTCACTGTAATGAGGTTTACATTCTTTTGCCATTAGCTGTCAGGCAGAAATAGCCTGAGGATCATTTTATCCTTAGACTCCTGTGCACAGTCCTGTAGGCGAATTACTGGAGGCTTCTCCTAACTATTCTTACAGTGTATCAAATAGTCCTCAAAACAATAGTCAACTCTGGACTCAGCTCACAGCCCCTTATGTACATGTTCTGATTGCCTAGAGTCCAGAAATAAATATATCCATTCATCTTTCTCCCCACGCCTTAAATCATTACTGTCCCTTGATTTTTGTTTTTTAAAAGCACCACTGCTGAAGGTGACTGCTGTGTGTATTTGGGGAGGAGATGGCAGCTAGACATTGCTAAGAATGACTTTGGGTTCATCCATGTGCTAACAGAGAGTGAGATGGGGGGTTTGTTCTCCTCTGCTCTGGCAGGACTTGCCTCTGCGATGCAGTCCTCCTACAGTTCCCTGTGCAGGATGAAGCCAGTGCCACCTCACTGCCCACTGCTGCAGATCACGGCCATGCCACCCGCTCCATGTCCTTCTTTAACCACCATCCTAGGCCCCACATCTGCTCGGTGTGGCTCATGCCACTACATCCTAGTCTCTGAAGTACATTCAGACCATTCAGTCTGGAAAATTCCACCTCCCAAATGCACAGGCACATGCTGAGCAATGGGTTCCAGACGTTTAGAGCAACCTGCTCCAATGCATACAGAGGAGCATCTTCTTCTAGGGAAACCCAGGGATCCCTGTGAATCCACATGTCCACTGACAATTCACAAATACATGGTTGGAAATGCAACATGTTTTTTCAGACCTTGATTTTTAGCTTCTTCCTGTCACCCTTCGTGTACCACCCTTGGTCTCCTAAATGAAAATGGTGAGGAGGAGCATGATACTTTCTGGTCATTGGTTGGTTCTGGCCTGCTGGCTTAGCATGTCAATCCCTCAGAACCAAGAGGGAAGAGAGGTATCCTCTTCTCTGCTGAGCTGTCAGCACCAGATATCAGCAGTCCTGATCCACAGCCAAGACTAGTAGAAGACCTCTGATTGGCAGGAAATTGCCAGAAAGAACCAGTGAATCTGATCATTCAGAGACTACAAAACAATTTGCATTCTGAAAGCTCTATGCCTTCCAACCAGGTATACCTGCCACCTGGTTGTTGGGCAAACTACTCTGATGACAAACCCAAAAGCAGCTGCAGAGTGCTGGTGCTGGGGGGGTGGGGGTGCGGCACTCCGGTCCTTTCCCCACTGCTCACCACGACTCTCTGCACGCCCTCCAGTAGATGAGGGACTTGGAGAACCACTTCCAAGTCTGCTGAGCATGGGTCTGCAGTTTCTGAGACAAATGTTGGATGCGTAGGGAAAACTGAGTCCAAATTAGGTGAGCACCGTCAACTAAATGAGGAGTTTTCCAGAGTACACTGGGTGAGAACGGGGCAGAGGGGCAGGGATGGAGCAGAGTGGGTCAGTGATGTTAGGTGGTTTTCAACTTGACCGTACCTTGGGATCGCCTGATTAGTGCTAAAAAACAGACACCTCTGCCTCAAACCTAGACACTCAACCTCAATTGGCCAAAGTTACACGGTCTTAAAGTGCAAGGTGAGACCAGAACAGAAAGGAGATGAAGTGTCTTTGATGAGCAAAGCCCTCTCAGACACAGTAAGTAGGGCATCTCTTTGGCTCCCATGGGCTTCACCCAGGAGAGTGCTTCATTTCCACATGCCCAGCTGCGGGATGGCGTGCCAGGGGTGTGCCCGGGCCACCGGCACACATACTCTCCTCACCTATGCTAAACAAGGTGACCTACAAGTAACTCGATACATGGGTCCGCTATGGGCAAAACAGGTTCCATGGAATTTGGTAATTTTCAGGAGACTCTGAAATGCACACATATGAGGAGGAGGCTTGTGTATACATGCAATAAGCCACAGGGATCATTCATAAGTGGGTCTGATGTCTGAGACCCCTCAGATGCCCCCAAAACCTTAGTACCTGTCCACCTCCACTCTGAGCCTATGAGAAGTTCCGTGGAGTCAGCAACCCCCTCTGGAGCAAGTCGCTGTGATGGTCCTAGAGGTTGAGGAGGGCACAACTCCAGAAACAAGCCCCCCTTTTCTGATCCTGAATGAATTCAAATTAGGATGGAAATGCAGGCAAGATGGGAAAAGGCTGGGAGGTCCTCCCACTGCCAGCCACCCTACACTCACAGCATTAGGAGTTACTATTTTAGTCCCTGTCTCCCCTGCCAGAGCCACGCCACCCCACGTTCTTGCTCCCAGGCTAGGACAATCTCCCCCAAGCCAGCGCTGGTCAGAGCAAGCAGAGATCAAAGCAGACTTGATGCCCCTCACCTCTGTGCTTCATTCTTTTGTCGCCTGTTCATCGATGCATCCATCAGTCCAACCAACAGCCAACCTTTCAATGAACTACTGTTGATTGTTCAGTTAACTACTATTTATTTCCTGCAGCTAGAGAAATCCTTTTAAAAGGAGGTGCCCTACTGTGCCCACCCTATGCTGACGCTGACTCCAAGTCTTCAGAGGCCCCTGTGGTCCCGGCTGGCCTCTGCTGATCCCCCTTCACCATACGCATCATCTCACACACTGCTCCAGGTACACCTCTACCTGGCAGTCTTTCAGCTCCTTTAGCCTGTTTTTCTCATCTGGGAGCTCTTTCCACTCTGCTTGCTCACCCAGAACTCTTTCCACTCTCTTGCTCACCCAGAACCCACACCCCCTCCTACTTTCACCCATGACTATAGATCACATGAAAGGTGATCAGAAAATTACCCAGGTATTTCCTAGGTTTGTTTGGTTCCACAGATGTGGTGGGGAAAACGAATGCGCGCTCTCTACACCAGTTATTCTGGAAGGATCTCCCTGTCTCTCTCCATCTCAGGTCCTGCTCACTACCTTTCTTTGAACAAGTCGCAGACCTCGTCATATCAGAGGAAAATTCAGCCAGACCCCTGGGATCTTCCTCCAACTCCCTAACATCTGCAGTCCCTCTTAGTCAAACATCAGCCCTTCCCCAGGGGATGCACCTTGATTGTGCCTCTGTCAAGCGATCCCTGAGACCTCAAGAGATGCGCTGCAGACAGATGGTAACTTTATACAGCGGTCCCAAAAGGAGAAGTAAACACTGAAGGGGCTGGAGGGGAACGGGAGGAGAGATTCCTGATTCCTACAAGAGCCAAACGTAAAAGGGAAATGTCAGAGGATTATGGTGACAAGCTGAGGTCTCTACCAGTAACCCAACCCAAATGCAACCTGATTTCCTAGACTTGCTAATAGGCCACGACCTGAACTTTCCTTCTCTCATGTTCTGCCTCTGCCCCTGCCCTCACACACTAAAACACAAGAACATGAAATAAGCACAAAGCACACTAGAGATTTCCTTGGCCATCATTTAAACGTTGAGAGAGAGAGAGAGACAGAGAGAGAGAGAGAAACAGTTTTTGCCCCAGAGAAGAGATTCCTCTAGGGAGATTCTCTCTTACTATGTGTGTGGGGTTGGCACCCTAGGGTGCCCCTAACTGCATGAGGCCCAATTGGGTTCCGCTCCTTGAGAAGCTGGAGACCAGTGCAGGCAAGTGTGGTTCATCATTCAGGCTTCCAGGTCCTCAGCCTCTAGGTTCCAAATCCCCGTCCATGTCCTGTGGCATGGTAGCACACAGCTCTCTCCAGAGGTGCACACCAAACCCTGGTCGGTCGTGAACAGCAGGCCTGGGTCAAGAGGCCCACGCTCCCCTGCCCCAAACCCCCTACCCAGTTCCCAGGACGCCTCCTTCCTCAGAATCCCCAGAGCCTCTGAGGTCCTTGCCACTCATCTGCCACGTACTAAACACATCCTGCCCCACCCATTTGTCAATCTTTCTGCGGGTCTGTCCAGTCCAACTGGCTCACAAGACTCTTGAAGATGGAGCCTTGCCTTTCACCTCTTGGCATTTCACATGGTAACTAGTAAGGTGGTTCAGAAGAATCAGTAGAGGCAGGAGGTCCCCTTAAAATAACACTTTTGTTAAGCCCATAAGAAAAACATGTAACAGATGTGTTATGTTTTTTAAAGGCCCCCTTCTAAATTCCAAGGAAATTACTAAATAAGGACCTGATGTCTTTTCTACTTCTCCTGGTATCTGGACCAATTAAAAACAGGATGTGGGGGGGAAATTGCCGCCAAAGAAGCTCAAGGAGCTGGAGGGACTCAGAGGACAGAAGTGGACAGTAGATGGCAGTCTGTCCCTGTGTCAGAAGTGGCTACAGAGACAATACTCTGAGCAGTGAGGAAGCAGGGAGAAGCGCCTCCCTGTCTGTGTGACTGTGGCCAAGAGCAAGGATACTTCTAAAAAGCACACGTGAGCACGCACACCTACACACCCTCCAAGCCCCAACTCTCCACCCGAAGAGCCAAGGGATTAAGGATCCATCAGTTGGGCACAGATCACTCAGGAGAGAAAACCACGGTCCTGTAGAAGTGGAGACGGTTCATGGACCCTTCAGCAGGTTCCTGGCCAAGATTCTCCACTAGCATCCACACTAAAAAACAACTCCAGTGAAGAACCTTCTAAGCTCTCACCACCCTCCCTGAAACACAATGGAATCACCTATTTGTGTCCCTCACCAGCTCCTAGACCCTCAAGGTCAAACCCACAACGTTCATCTCCACATCTTCTCCAATATCCAGCATAGGACACAGCACCCACCCAACAGGATGCTTACTGAATAATCTTTAGCATGTGCTTTCCCAGTGTCCAGAAATGTCCTCATTCATGTGCAAGGACACTCAATTCCCCTGGGACCAAGAGCCAAGATCTATAGAACAAGGCCAACTAAGACTTGGAGGGGAGGGCATTATTAAAGAGAGCAAAGGTCTAATGAACTCAAGACCTGAGTCTTGAGACAGGCCAAAGGGGGACCCCCCCAGGCTCCCAGCAAGACACATCACCTCTCTGAGCCCAGCCTCTTACTGCTGTGCAGTCTGTATTCACTGTTGCCCCATCATGCATTCATTGACCCAACACATTTCCAGGGCCGTGCTGTTCAAGATGTTGGGGCACACAAAGATGAAAAGACCAGATCCCTTGCTTTGCAGAGCTCATATTCTACTGAGAAGATAGGAATGCAAATAAAACCCAGGTGAAGTGGTCTAACACAGGGAGGCTGGCAAGGGAGCCCCACGTTCTCTGTGGAAGGCAGGGAGGCTTTCAGAAAGAGTAGTGGTAAGCAAAGACAAGAAAGATGGTTGACATATCCTTGATGAAGATGGAGGGAGGGTTCCAGACACAACAGACACAGAGACCATAACCTTCAAAGCCATCTCAAATTCAAGAATAAACATGCATTTCTGCCACTTGTATCATTTGCAATCACAGGACATTGTCCTCTACTTTTAAGCCACATCCTCTTATTGATCCATCCATCCAAGTTTTCTATTAAACCCCCACTCCCAAAATTAAGGGGGAGTTGGGAAGATTTTAGGGTTCATTTAAGCTGCAATGCTATCATTTAACAGAAAAAGGAAAGTAGTGTTTCAGGACACCCCCAAAATTGCACAGTAGTCTCTGGGAGAGCCAGGGTGGAGTCTGATCTTGCTGCTTATAGTTTGGGATCTTTCTGATTTAACTCACTGAATTCAGTTACCCACAATTTTATTCCACATAAACCTCTCCCTAGGCTCCCAACTTCCAAGATCTGCCACAAATCTGGCAAGCCTGCTTCTTCAGCACTTTATAAACATGTACTCATCCATATGTTCAATAACTTATCAGACATCACATGACTTAATTTCCTCCTCCACCCCCTCCACATTTTGGCACGTAAGTCTTCCAGGCCAGCAGGGATACCTGGAAATCCCAGGGCCACAGGGAGGCCCCAGGAAAAGCAGAATCACAGAATATGTGAACTGTCCTGAATGGCAAGGTCATTTCACCCATTTGACCTTCTAGTGAGTTCAGATCCCTCATTTCGCAGAACAGGTCCGTGGAGGGACAGAGGTGGCTCCAAGTCACACAGCGAATACTGAGTCCTTTGCAAGGAGAAACATGATAAACTGTTCAAGGTGGCAAGGAGCTGGGGGTCAGGAGAACTGGGCTCCTTTCCAGTCAAGGGGTACACTTGTTTGGGAGTCAGGAGATTTCCAGAGCTGCCTGTTCCTCTTAAACCCAGGAAGCGGGACACGCCCTATGAACCATCAGGAGTACGTCTGCTGCTGGACACAGGATGAAAATAATCCAGACTGAGAACTTGAAACATATTCCCTAAGGGATAACTTGGAGTCAGAGGGGGAGGATATTTTTAAATGCTGGGGGCTTAGGCCTAGAAATGAAGGGGGGGGGCGTGGAGTACGAGAAGTAGACTTTCATCAAAATATTTAGTAATAGGACCATATAGAAAAAAAAAAAATCACCCTACATGCGACAAGTTGTCTTAAACAAGTGAACGTGTACACTTTGCATGCCCACAATCTCACAGATTGTAAGTTAGGATTCTACGTTTATGATGTTCTAGACTGCAAATACCTTTCAGCCACAGAACAAAGTCATTCTTATGCACTGCCTTGAAGATGTCTATGTGGCAGCAGTGGTGGGGAAATCAGTGAAGGGAAAAAGAATGAGTCTCCAGTCACACCCTCAAGATCCCCTCTGGCTTCCCTACTGACACTGCCCAGGGAGCACCATGCATGCAGCAAACAGATGCCAGGCCCTGAGCACTCTGCTACTGGTCTGCTCTGCATCAAACAGAGCCTGGGGACCCTGGCCCATGGCGACAAGGCACCCCCACCTCTGTTTCTAGCTCTAAGGCTTCAGCACTTAAAAATACACCTCCAAACTTTCAGCAAGAAATCTACCTTCACTTTTGCCCCAGTCTAAATGGAGGGAGCTCCCTAACCTACCAAGAAAAGCCAATTTCCCAATCCTGCCCTCGTGTTCTCCACACAGCCTCTCTTTAACTCTGATTCTGGACAACCCCCGTGGCAGGATGCAAGAATGCTGGGACCTACCACCTCTCAAGGGCGTGTGGATCGAAACCAGATGTCCAGCTCCAATCTTATATAGCATTTACAAGGAGGCAATTGTGGCTTAAATCAATACCCCCATTCTGGAAGGTCAGATTCCCTTGTCAACAGAACGGGAAGTAAAGAGGGAGAGCCTATTGGAGCTAAGACAGATCTGACACATGCTTTCCAGCAGGTGGCTAGAAAGACTCACCATTTGTCTTGCACATGAAAAGGAACCTTCCAGTGGAGGAAGCAGGTTACCCTGTGGGGTGACAGTCTTTGCAGAGGGGCTGTCCAATAATCTCCCATCTGGATGACATCACAGAAGGCATGAAACAGAAACTGACTGGCAGATGATGGGCTGGGGATGGAAAGCCAGCACATCATCATCTAGTTGTGTAACCGTGAGCACAACCCTTAACCTCCAGTAACCTCAGTCTTCCCATCTACAAAGAGATCATTTGGGAGCAGAGATAATGCCATGCAGAATATGTAGTAATGTCTGGCACCCAGTAAGTGCTCACATCTTTGCTATCATCATCTTATTAACGGTGGGTCCTTATCTTAGTCAGAAAGATTGACACTGAAAGGCACTCATATACAAGCTGGACAATGAGCATGAGGTCTACCAGAAAGCCAAATCCAGCTCCTTTCAGTTCTGTATATATTATAGGCAAAGCCAACTTCTAGAACATTCTTGGCCAAAACAAAACACTATGGAAAATTCTTTGCATGCTTTCTCCCTTTGACTCAGCCATTCCCCAAAGATAAAAATGGGGGCTCAGTTAGGGTATGCCAAGATGCTAAGTAAGGCACAATAACATTGAAAAGGAGGAAGGGCTACTGCAGAATCCTAGGATTGAGTCCTAGGAATGGAATGAGTTGGAATGGAACTTTGAGATCTTCTAATTTATGGACAGCTACATCCAGACCTGGAGGGAATGTTCAGGGTCAGACAACAACAGTTCCTTAGTGAGAGTTGTGAGAGTTTAGTCTTTAGTGTGGTCTCCCTCTTTCTAGTAAGGTTTTCTGCTGTCCTCTATTGCTTGAATCACCTTGTTCTGGGATCTGTTGAGATCAAGAAATTGCTGGTCACTCCTACAACTCTGGCCTTACATAAGCAAGATGCTTAGTCCTTTAAAAAAATCCCTGACTGAACAAATCCATAAAAGATCTGGGGCTCAGCATAGATCTTCTCTGGAGAAGTTGCTAAAAAGTGAGCAAGCACAACAGACCACACCAAATTCACTTCAAAATCTGATTTTCTTCAGTTAAACTACAGTGATTTGCCAGGGGTTTGTCTTGTAAGGATAACCAGAGTCACAGCTGATACTTCGTGGGTTTGAGAAGGGTCACTCCACAGATGAGGACATACGAGATGAGCGGCAAATGCGTACAGACAGGTCTGGTTACCTGTACTCTGTAGTCCCTTGAACTTCTTAGGTAAAATTAAAATGAGCTGTGGAAAATTATCAAAGACCAAAAAATACTTTAAAGATCTTAGGCCAGCTACATACACCTTCACAGGTTCTTGAGAGTCTTCTGAAAGACATCGTTGTCTGGCTTTGGTCTTGATGGAAATCTGTCCAGACAGGGAGGGCTGCAATAACATCAGCCTCATACTTCTCCAAAGCTTACACACCCTCCATCCCCATTTACAAATGATCAGGAAGAAGCTGCCCTCAACTTTTTCCACCAGCTGCCCTCCTGCAAGAAGCAAGATGATGCCAGTCCAGTCCCAGCAAGGCACCCATATACCTTCCATAAGTGGTATGAAAGGTCCTTCCCCAGGGCCACATCTGTGTTCATGGGGCCCGAACTCACACATACCTACGCTCTCCCATGCCTGCACACTCCTGTTTGTGCACGAAGTGCATCCACAGACCTTATCAGCAGCGCCACATGGGGCTTAGGCTTTGTCTCCAGTAGAAGATTTGGTTCTTTTCCAACTAACTCAATTTTAAATAAAACCAAATCTATAACCCTAGCAACGGTCATTAGTTCAACATCCCCACCGCCAGAAACTGCCTGCCTCATTAAAGAGCTGGCGAGGTCCTGTAACAGGGTGGTGGGTTTTAAAGATCTTCTGTGTCAGCCTGCCTCCCTGCTCTCCCGTCAGCCAACACGTGGATTTACGCTCCCCCCCAGTTGGGGTGGGAAAGCTGGAAAGGCTCAGGGAAAGGATCTGGAGCAGCCTGGAGCAGAAGCTGCCTGCTCAATTAGGCGACCCGAATGCAGGGAAGAGGAAAGGGCTGAACATCTCGTGCATCTGGGAGTGGGGCTGCAGAGATGGGAAATGTTATGTAATTAAACTCCGCTGGCCTGTCCCGCCTGGGGAATGTGAGACCCATCAGCAGTGACCTCTCCCAATCAACTTAATTGGCCCAATCTCGCCAAGAAAAGCAACAGAATTGGTTTAGTGCCTCATGGAAATAGCTTAGCTCCTGACTATTTATGGCCACTGAACTCAAGGATGGGAGCCTGACTCTGAGCCAGGGGTTGACAGCCTGTGCTGGCTTCTGGAAGGACTCGGGGGCTCAGTGGATTTCTGTGCCTCTCTAGGTCTCCATTTTTGTCTTTGGGGGGAATGACTGCACCAGCCTGCTGCCCTGGGTGCAGGGCACTTCACACATCCCAAGCTCACGTCCTCCTCTTACCAGGGAGGCTCCTGTCTGCCAAGGGCCCCAGTGTAGAAAGAACAGACTTTGACAGAAACCACCCATGAGGCCCAGGTTTCGCTCCCCTTTAATTCAATTGGTGGATATGCAGGGACAACGACTATTTTCTCTGTTTTTCAAGTCACATTTGTTTGGGTGTGTGGTCTGCATAGAATGTTAAAAAATAGGAAATATGTCCCTGATAATAACATTCCTTTTTTGGGCCACTTTTCTTCTGAACACTTCAAGAATCTTTCGTGAATACAGACTCCATCAATTATCACATACATTTAGTCACCTCCGCTTTATGGAAGAGTAAACTGAGGCAGTTCCAGAGAGTTCTATTTACATGTTGGTGGGTGAGCAGTAAACAAGCAGTGGGCAGCAAGACCACTTTACTAACCTGCCACCAGAAAGGCAAAGAAGAGGCACCGATTCCATCTTTACAGTGGTTAGATGCGCAGCACTGCCTGTCTGTAAGCCATTAGGCTTCAGCTCCGAGCAGAGCTTCAAACTCCTAAACACACCATGCTTGATTAGGGGAAAAGCAGAGTGAACTTTCCTCCTCGTTGAGTTATTACGGACAGGACAGTGCCATTTTATAGAAAGCGATTGGGGGGCTAGGCAGGGCTAGAGGGTTTCCCCAGAGTCATGCTGCTCCAAGGGGCAGTGCTGGCCTAGAACCAAGACATCCTCAACTGAAAGCCTTCCTCTTCCACTTCCACCCTGCCACCTCAGAAATGCAGATGAACGTCTTCTAAAAAACACGGCAGAACCTCAAAATGGCATCACTATAAGTTCATGAATTCAAAAAATTCCATAAGTCTAGTAGAATCCCCCCAAATATAGGCTCTCCCATGATTCAAACCTCATAAATGAGGCTCTGATCACCAGGTCCAGGCTGGCAGGCATGGCACCTGGAACGACACCCCTGTCCTCCTGGGTCCAGCCCCTCACTGGCTCACCAGCCAACCTCATCTTCCCCTCCCTCTCTAAATGCTAAGCTCTTCTTTTACCTGCTCCTTTTCTTCTCAAGATATATGCCTGAGCAGCCAGGACAATTTCCACTAGCCTCTCAGATTCCTGCAAAAACACACACCCACTCTTCACACAAGCCAGAATACACACCCTCCCACCTTCCTTGCTAGCTTTCTTCCAGGTGCGCTTAACTCCCACTCCATGATGTGTGCCTGTGCGTGTGGATACACACAGACACACACACACCCCCCAGGTCAGTTTTACACTCAGCCTAGGAAACGTCAAAAAAGAACAAATGCTTCTAACTCCTATCATCCCTGACCACAGCTTCAACCTTCAACACCACAGATCAATTCTCCTTCCTTCTAGAAAGCAGGTACTGCACACTCTCCAAACTCAGCCTTCCAATGTAATCCAATGCATGCTGGATTACAGATATCCACACCTAATTCCCAGCCCGAAAGCAAACAGTGACACTTTCGACTCCCTGCCAACACCCAAAACTATATATACCCAGTCCCTATCTTTATGCCCCTTTTATAAAAGACCATAGATATATTTCAGTAAGTCAGCTTCCCTTTGGTCTGCAGGAACAGAATTAGGGTTCTTGAAGAAACTTCAACGAGCATCAATCTGTCCTCATTCCTCTTCGAAAAAACTGCAGCAGTCAACTGAGCCCTAAGAAGGAACTTTTCCAGGGCACCGTGCCATGCCCCAGTATCCAGCAATGGGTTGAGCATTCAGCAGGCACCCCATAAATTTTAGTTGATAGTCAATATTAATTGGTGACAGTGAATTGTTCTATTAAACTGAAAGTCCTTATACAGCACAATACAGCATGCACTCTACCACAAGCGTGCAACACACTCCTATACCCGTGCCAATCTCGTGTACACATTCTTCCTGATCCCCATCCAGTGCCAACACACAAGGACTTTTCCCCTTAAATGTACATCCTTCATTCTAAGCCTTCTCCAATTCCCTCTTCTCTGGGGAGGCAGGGAGGAGAAGGAACGGGCTACTCCTGCATCCTTCTCTGCCAAGGCCTGGCCTCTCTGTCATGAGTGTTTGAGTCCACCCTTTTCATTCCCCCCACATCCCAGTACCAAAGAGCCAAACTTCCCAGCACAAACCCATAAAATTCACACTCTGTTCACAAATAATCAGCCCCCTACCATGCATATCCCTTTGGTAATCCTCAGGCACCCAACCTTGTACTCACCACCCACGGCCACCTTGCACTCCCCCCACACCCTCCCATGCCACACCCACTCCATGTGTCTGTGCAGGCACGCACAAGCCATCTGTCTAACACACTCGACCTCTCCTCCCACTCTGACACCCTTTACAGGCACAGATTTCTCACTAGCTACACCTGTGTTCCCACATACTCTCATCTCCTGCCAGTCACACATATGCCTGTCCAAAAAACTCCTCAGAAACGCACACCACAGCACACCAGCCCGCCTTGCACACACCCTCCTCGTGCACAAACTCACAAACTTCCCCTGAACCTGCCCATCCTTCTCCAATCAAGCAGAACATCTTAAACTCATGGCCTGCCTCCTCGGGAGAGGAGACCGCATTCACATCCCAATCAAACCCTCCACTTCCAGCTTCAACGCAGCCCTCGCCACTTACACACCCTTCCAGTGCACCAGCAACTTGGAGATTTTCTACTTTCTTCCAGCACAGTTCACAGGGCCTGCTTTCTTTTCGACCCCCGCACCCCATGCTGTACCTACGTCTACGTGCTGTGGCCCAAGGCACAGGTTTTGGGATTTTGTCCCCTTGAATTCTCCCTCTCAACTTTCTTTGTGCAACATGTTAGGGAGCAATGAGGGGCGGGAAGACAGAGGCAGGCTGCGCCTGCTGGAGAAGTCTGAGCGTGTGGAAACTGAACCGGTTGCAAAGTTCCCTCTAGGTTACAACTTTCTCCCGGGCGGACGTTTAGGGCAGAGGATTTTACTGCTTTGCAGGTTTGCCATTCTGCAGGGTTCTGCACGATGGCTGAGGGCATCCCTCTACTACAAAGCAGATTGCCCGTTCCGCAACCGAGTGCGTTGCAAACATCAGACTCCAGGAGTGACAGCCACCCTCTTCTAAGCCCCCCCTCTCGCTCCCGCCCCCAACTCTTTACACACATAAACAAGTCCGCCCGCGCGCGCGCGCGGTCTCCGAGCTTTCCAGTCTGAGCTCAGCGCTTCGAGCTGCATCCAGGCAGCCGCCTCTAACTCGGAACCTGCAGCCCGCCGCCCCGCCGCAGTGAAGACGCCGGGGCGCAGCGCGGCGTCTCCCTCACCTGGACTCCCTCCAGCCGCGGGTCCAATGAGGGGGCGCCCTCCTAGTAGCCAGCACCCTACCGCGTCCGCGCCGGGGTCTGGGCTCCGCGCGCCGCGCTCGCAGTGCAGCTCCAGAGCGCAGCCGCCCAACTCCCCAAAGAAGCTGCGCCGCCTCCGCGCACCCACCCGCGCCCAAGGCAACAAGCAGAGTCCCCTCCCCCTACGGGGCCCCTCCTTTGCCGAGCCTTCAACTCTCCAGCGCCCCAAATTTAATTTCGTTAAGGGTTTGAGTAGCACTCCTCTGGGCAACGCAATGGAACGATTTGGCCTTAGAGGGGCCTTTTAACTCCAGCCGAGCTCCGCGGTCCCCGGATCTCCCAGGCGCCCCTCAATCTTGCCCTCGAATTCCTAGAGCTGGCTCGGAGAAGCCGCGAGGAGTTCCCCGCGGGTGGCCCGCCCCGGGTGCCCGTGCGGGGTCCCAGATGCACCGACGGCGCTCGCGGGGCTCCAGCATCCGCGGGGACCTGGGCGGGGGGCGGCGGAGCAGCGGGTGCTGGCCGAGACAGCCTGGCAGCGGGCTTGCTTAGGAGCAAAGAGCCGGCGGAGGCAGGAGGACCCCCGAGCAGGTACGCCGAGCCGAGCGAGGGCTCGCAGTTCCCCAAACTGGGAAGGGGCCGTGCAGGTCAGAGCTCTGCGCCTCCTGCCCGCACACACCCGAGCCCACGGAGGGGAGCAGCGCGCCCAGAGCCCGGCGCAGTGGGGCACTTGGCGCGGGGCGCTTGCCTGGGCGCGACGGCGGCACCTTGGCCTCACCCACGCCGGGGATTGTCCGCCACCCCCTTTTGTTACAAGATGCACCGGGAACTTTCTCCGGAGGAGCTGATGAGTGTGTAGGAGGAAGGGAGGGGGCAATTCTATCGAATCCCCTTGCTACCCTTTCGTGGTCCCCACATCCCCTCGCCTCCGCGCCCACCCCCCATTTCCAATCCAGGTTCCTTAAACCTGATCACTTTCCCAGATACTGGACGGTGCTCGGGCAGCCCAGGGGCCAGAGGGAGGAGGTGAGGAGTGTGTGTGTGTGCCTCTGTGTGTGTGCGTGTGCCTGTGTGTGTGTGTGTGCGCGCGCGCGTATGTGTGCACGCGTGTGCGCGCGCGTGTGTGTGCGTGTGTGTGTGTGTGTAGGGGGTGGTTGTGGTTGTGCCCGGATAGGGGAGATCCCTGCGCAAACTTGGAGGAAGCTGTGAGTGCGGGGGCAATAGGAGTGGGGGCAGGGTGCGGAGTAGCACCCCCCTCCAGCGGCCCGTGGCTAGCAGTCCCCTGGAGAGCACCCCACGTAGCCCCCCACCCAGAACCTGCCCACCTAACGCGCCCGCCTCCCCTTACCGTGGCAGAAGTAACCATGGCATCCGTGTGACCGTTTCCAGGGACGTCGACATGAAGAGAAAGGTGGACTCGAGCTCAGTCATTCAAAGTTTCCCCCACCCCGCCCGCCACTACCCAGCAGGGGAAGGAAGAAGAAAGAAAAGAGAAGAAAGTAGTTGCGCCAGGCGCTCTCGCGGGGCCGTGCGCTGAGCTGCTCGGTAGAGAGAGGAGCCTTCAACTCTGAGTCCCGCGAACATAATCTGCGCGGTTATAACCAGCCAACCCGGCCAGATGGCTCCGTGCTCAGCGCCTTAACCCCTTGCGCGCCGCGCGCCCGCCTCCGCGCCAGGCCTGCCGCGCCCGCGTGCCTGCGCCTCGGCGCTGCTCCCGCGCGGGGCTGGGGCCACGGGGGGGGGGGGTGCATGTCTCCTGGACGCCCTTGAACATGGCCAGAACTTCCAGATGAGTAATAGTCTTAAGTGCCCCCCTTGACTTCCCCTGGAGATCCAGGAAAAAAACGAAATAGTCAACTTTTCATGACATGTTCCATGCTAGTGCCGTTTGCCTGCCTTATTTGCTCTTTTTCTTGAACATTTATTTTTGATCGCTTTTCTGTTTTATTGACGATTTTCTATGCAAGGTAGAAAGAAGGGCCTCCCCTGCCTCTCCTTTAGCAGCATGGGTCTGCTGCGTAAACTCCTCCTCCAAACCCTAGACCCTTTCAGCTCCAGGTGTCTCCCCACCCCTGCCGAGCCCACCCGGCGCTCCTTCCCCCACCGCACAACACATAGGAACACGCCCAAGGAGGATCATTCCCCAGCGAGCTTACCGATCCCTCCGGGGCCAGAACCCAGAGCCAAGAGTCCAGAGCAGGCGGTTGAGGGAGACCTAGTCAGAAAGGTATGGGGGAGGGTGACAGGGGCACCAGGGAGATGAGGCTGTGGGGTGCGTGTGTAAGGAGCAGGAGCGTGTGCCTGGGAGGAAGAGGGGAATGATTCGGATCTCCCATTTCACCCGGTCTCCAACTTCTCCTAAGTCCCTTCCTTTCAAGCTAGGATCTGGGCCCCGCAGCCCAGCACCCTCCAGCCACTCGTCAGCAGCAGGGACAGCGCAGGAAGCAGAAAAGACCAACAAACCTAGTAGTGCTGGAAGCTGATGAAGCTCATTTACCCACTGGTAGATTATTTGAGCCAAGGTGGGGGGAGCACAAAATCTCTCATTTCGCGGTAATTTTAGCTCCCATTAGATCCCACTTGTTCTGAGCTCCTTCTCTAGAAATCTACCGAATTAAGTCATCTTGTTTTCCTCCATTTGCCATCGAGAAAAGTGTGTGTGTGTGTGTGTGTGTGTGTGTGTAAGGGAGGGGGATGTTGCTTAGGCTTCAAAGAGAAATCCAGAGCCCTGGACCAGAGTTTTGGGGGTGGCCTGGCAGACCTGATCTCCAAGCCCCCACCTCTGCTGCTTCCTCCCTGCAGTCTCAGCTATACCAGGTCCCCCCCTGGCAGGGACCTTTTCACTCACCGGCGATTGGGGGAGGGGAATGAGTAAGTATCCTGTCTTCTTTCTATCCTGCCATTCTAGGTATCTAATAAGCACCGCATCCTATGTTGCTGCTAGGATCGAGTTTAAAAAAAAAAAAATTAGAATGGTTTTGAATTGTTGGAGAATGTGGTAAAGGCACATGGCACCTACCAGATCTGGCAGAACCCAATGTGGACAGAGGCTGCAGGCAGGAAGGGAGAAAGGAGGGTCTGGGGCTCTGCATACTAGATAGATTGTACCTGCCTCATCATTATCCCGGGTGGAGGCTGCCACATTGAAAACAGCCAGGAGTGCCCGCGGACGCCCAGAGGTGGCACCTCCCGTGGTCCCTGGAAAGGTAGGGTCCTCCTTCAGTGCCTCCCCTTGCGCCAAAATGTCCAGGTCTTGCTTCGGCCCAGAGGAGGTTGCCGAGCTGTTCCCCGTGCCCCGCTGCACAGCACCATGGAGGCGGCACTGGGTGTGCTCAGCGGAGTTCTGGCTTCTCCCTCTCCACTGACCCGCCCCCGGCCCCCCTCCCCTGGCCCCCGCGCTTCCCCCTCCTCCCTTCTTTCTGCTATCAGAGGAGATATTCTGGTCCCAGTTTCCATTGTACTGGTGAGTTCTGGAGCTCTTTACTGGAACTCTAGGTCCTCCAGGAACCCGGGGATTGCTGCAGGGAAAAAGGTGATGGTTCCTGCTGCAGGGAGGAAAGGGTTAAAACCACGTGCAGGGCAGGCAGATCTGCCTCTAGCAAGTCAGTTACTGGCAGTCTGGTGGGAGGAGGGGAAGGGAGGGGGCAAACTTCAATTTGAAAAATCAGAAGAAAGAAAAAAGAGCAGGCAACAACGAGTTAACACCAGGATGTGTTCTGCAGATGCCCAGCACTGCCCAGCCTCCTGCCTCTGCCAGGCTCTAGGTGCTCCCTGGAAGAGTTTGTATTGTTCCCCAACTCCAGAGAGGTTTGTCCTGAGCTGGTGGGTCTGTCTTTGCATGCAATCAGCAAGCCTTGTAATATGAGAGGTAACACCTTAATCTTGCCAAATATGTGCAGTGCCTTGGGGGGTGGGGGGGGCTGAAGAGGGAGGGGCTGAAGAAAGGAGTGAGGAGCCAGACTAGCCGAGGTTGAAGATTCACTTTTCTCACTTTGTCCCAAATGGAGAGCTGCTGACCCTTTCTTTCTGGACTAGTCCCCCTTAGAGCAAGCAACCTGGGTTTTCCTCTGCTGCTTTCCTGCTTCTACAGAGCTAAAGCTTCTCTCTTCTCCCTTCTAAAGGGAGTCCCCAGAGACTGGAGACATGCAGGTCTTCCTTCTGACTTCCTAAAGATTGGAAAGGTGATAAAAGAAGACAGTGGCTGGGAAAAAAGGTGTGAAAAGGCCTATTTTTCAAAAATAGAATAAAAGACGATTGTATGTGCTATAGAGTCATTTGGGAACTGCAGACTCTTGTGATTTCTCAGCAAATCCACTTTTTATAAACTTGAGGAAGATCTCGTGGTATAGACAGCTAAAGCAAAGAGCAGAAGCAGAAAGTAGACTGGAGAGTTCAGGGACAGGCAGGGAAGTTCAGTACTGGCAGGGAAGTCCTTCCAGAACTAGGGTTTTTTTTTTGGGTTAGCTAGGTAATCACCTCTCTCCAAGCTGACTGGCTGCTCACCGCCTTGGTTGTCCATCTGTTGACTATATTTTTAGGTTGCTTTCTTTTTCTCCCTGCTGCATCTGAGTATAAGGCCCTGACTCCTGAAAGTGGTTTGTGAGAACAGGAACCAGATCTAGTGTTGGAAAGGCCCCCTTTACAACTCTCTCTTAAAACAAATTTCGAGAGCTTGCCTTCTGCCTTCTGCCCACCCTTATCTTTTGCAATAGCACCACTCTGTGGTTGAAATACTGAATGGAGACGAAATGGAAATGTGGAAATGCTGGAATGAATTAAGCTTTTACCTTGTGAAGTTTAGCTTCAGCTCAGCGGCCTGTGAGTTAGGAGGAGGAGGGAACTCAGCATGCAGCCAGGGATGAGGGGCAGCAGCCTCAGGTGATTAATGCGTTGTGAAGTGTTGACCCAGGAAATGGTCTCCCTTACCCTTTCCTCTGTGACCGCATGTGGCCAAGACAAGCTTGTTTGTTTCCCCCAGGGTCACAGAGCTAGCCTTGAATGTTTGTCCTGGCTTGTTATTTTTCTTTTTCTTGCCTTTGAGATGGCTGACCTCTCTACCCACCACACCTGAGCTGACCCTAAAATATCTGCAAGTTGCTTCTTCAGCTGCTGGAGGGCACTGTGGAGGAGTTTGACTGAATGGCTGCAGCTAATTTCTTCTGCCTTACCCCATCTATCCCCACCCTCTTCTCCCAGACAGAGAGTCTATGTTTTAGAAACAATTTAAATGATGCAAAAGGTGTTTGCATAGGGGCTGGGAACTTAGGGGTCAGGAAAGGCTACCTTGGCTGCTGGCACTCAGAAGATTTCTGGCTGCTCAACCATGACTACACTTTGCTAACTACATCATTATTGACTAAGTCCCACAGCAAGCATGCCAGTTCCAGCTCCTCCCGAATGCCCCAAAGAGTCCTGTGCGGGAGATTTTTTTCCCCCCAAAGTTGGTGCAGTTGAGCACAGAAGCTGAGTGATTTGTCTCTGTTTATTCAGCGCACCTAGGTGGGTCTTCCCTATCTTCTGCTTTACCGTCAATAGGCGTGATAGCCAAACAGGATACAACGTGCTAGAGATCAGCTTCTATCCACATTTGTTTGTATTTTCACCTTGACTTTGACAATTGAGGAAGCTGAGATTCCAGGCTTTTCATGATTCTGTCTAGGGAAACTGAAAAAAAAAAATTTAAAAAGTAGTAACAGATCAGAAACCACGAAAGAATCCATGGAGGGGGTGGATTTTGGAGTCAAACAAACCTACATTCCATGCTGCTTTCTTTACCTACTGGTGCTGTGTCTTTGGACAGGGTCCTTAACTTCTAAGAACTTCTGTCATTGGCAGAAATAATGTCAATCTCATAGGAATATGATGAGGACCACATGAATTCATTAACTTAAAATGTACCCCAAGGTGCCTGGTACAAAGCGAGCACTCACTCCCAACCTTCTCGCCTAACCCTGAGAACACTTCCTTCCCAAAGATGGGGGGTTGCAGCCTTGGCAAGAGGTTTGACTCTGGAATGCCCTATTTGTTATTTGTAAGCCATCATTAAACATTTCATTAATATGACCTCATGGGTATAAATGCCCCTCCTTGGAAAAAGACAAAAAGAAATGAGCAGAATAAAGTCGTAGACATATTTAGAATTTATCTAGCTTCTTTTTTTTTTAATATTAAATTTTATTTTTATATTCCCCCATACAATTGCAAACGCCCCATTCTGACCCCAATCCTTCCCCTCCCGCCCCCCACCCCCCAAAAAGTGTCTCTGGTTCATAGTTTTTTGTTGATTTTGATTTTCACTTTCTTATATTCATTTTCCTGGTCCCTTATTTAAGTTTTCTAGATTCCTGCTATGAGTGAGACCATCCGGTATTTTTCTTTTTCTTTTTGGCTTATTTCGCTGAGCATTATCTAGCTTCTTAATGTGGACCTCGAAGAGCGTGAAAGACATAGAGGAAAGGTTCCAAAATCTCATCTTACTCATTCTTTGCCTCAAAGGCAGAACCACCTCATCATTTAAAAGGAAATTCCACCATGTCCTTCAACTCTTAACAGATTGCCTGACATATTATTGGTTTGTTGTTATTGCTAATTATGTTCTAGGGCTTACATTGAACAATATAACGAATTGCAGTGAACAGCAATGAATCAACTCATTTTGTGAAATAGCATACAAATTCTTAATTGTGTTTCAAGAAATTCCCATAATGATAGAGGGAAGGTGTGTATTCCTACCACACAGGTGGATATAGAAATCATAATAGTCTCCTATTTCACCAGTCATGACATGAATTCCTAACCACCCTATAAATTGACTTTATGCTGCACCAAACTCCACTCATTAAAAAATGACATTAAGGTTTCCTAGGTAACTAATGCATTTCCAAAGGGAATAGGCCTCTGGGGACAAAGAGGGCAGGGGAAAGGGTGGGTAGGGGGAGTGAAAAAAAGGAAAAAAAAACACATTAGGTTAGACTCATGTGACATAAACAAAATATTTCATGGGGAAGAACTCATAAAGTTTTATTATCTGGATTTGACATAGATATGGCACGCCATTGATTCCATCTTCAGACAATAAAATACTCAATAGGCCATTCCTGTCACCACATGTGCCAGGGCTTCACATTCCAGATTCAGATTGACCAATGTGAAGAGGCCCTTCCGTTTATCTGCCGAGCTGCTCATTTCCCAGCCAGCTGTTTCTCGGGCCTGCTGCACTTGTATTTACACATAACCAAATGTTGAAATGAAAGTGAAAACCAGAGTCGATTCGGATGTTTCAAAATATGCAGAAATGTTTTTGATTTTATAGACAGTGAGAACTTGAAGCAGGTCGATCATCCTCAGGAGATACCTGGGCCCAGTCCTCTTTGGTTTCTAAACCCCCAGCCCCATGGAAGGGTCTGGATGCTAAGGAACAAGCAAATGCTCCGGAGGAAACAGAGGACTGTAGGTGGAGCCTCACTCGAGTTTATGCCCTAAGAGCCCTGAGGCATCTGAGCTGCCCCTTGGGGTAGGAGGTTGGAGGGGAGACTTGTCACTGCCTTGTGAGCAGGGAAATCACTGTACTTTCCAGCTCCTTGGTTGTACCATGTGTCCAGGGGACTTAGCCTCATTTTGTGCATAATTGGGATAGAAAATAAAGAAACATGAACTTGGATCTAGTTGAGAGTGGTATATCATCTACTCTCCCCTCCCACAGTAGCCCCGGAGTGATGTTTGTGAGTGAAAACTGGTTACAAACTGCCAGTGGGTGACTTCTCTGTGCAAAGTATGGTAAGTTTCCCTGCCCGTCGCCATGGCTGAAGAGAGCGTCTGCTACCCTGAGGCAGTCATTGTAGTGTGAAGCCTAACCTTTGCATTTGCCATGGCCTCTGGAAAAGGGACACAAAATGCAGGTCAGGGCCTCCCTGGTGGCTCAGGCAATTGAGCGCAGTGCTGTGAAGCTGTCCACAGCCTCTGCCACGCTGGTTCGATCCGTCAGCTGGAGAGATACCCACATGGAGTGGTAGACCTCTCCTGTCTCGCCTGCTGCTCCCCTCAGCAGTGTATTTCAGTCAGTCTGCATGTTCTGTTCCCCACTCTGTCTCTGGTGAGTCCTCTCACCATCCCACACATCTGGCCTGTACCCCAGTTTTTGCATACATGAATAAATAAATCTTTAAAAAAAAAGATGCAGGCCCATGGCTAGAAAACCAACGAGAAACCAGTGCTGTTTCCATCACACAGTTCCTTCCACTTGGTACTGATGTCATTTTGGGATTTACGTCTGGTCAGGGACTTGGGGTGGGATTAGAGCTTAGACAAGTCTTCTGGCCACACCCTTCATTTACTGCCTTTACTGGGGAGTGAGGCACAAGGAAAGCTGGGAAGCAAATGTACAACATCCCAAAGGTGGAGCTTCCCCATGTATCTAGTAGGACAACACCCCAACTCCCAGTCAGGAGCCCCATTTGGTCCAATCAGGTGCATGATGATGACTTCTGATAAAATTCCCTATGGCACCCACTCTCTATACATCTCAGAATCCAGGCTGGTGGGAGGTCACTTGGCAAAGGTCACTTCAGCCATCGTCCTGGCCCCAAGACCTGCCCTCAGCACTGACAGTACAGGTGCAGAGAGGGTGGGCTCAGGTGGGGGGCAAGTTCATCCTGCTATCCATATCTCTTTGGAAACCCCCTTCTCTCCACTCCAGCGGTCCAGGCAAACCAAGCAAAGAATAAATCACCGAGTCTTACTTTAAAGACCCTGTACCCAGAGTTTCCACAAAACCCTCAAAAAGGATGTTAACGGTTCTTGGGGGCAAAGGATAATATAGTTCAAGTTCAAGTAAGCTTACCCAACACACACAAACATATATGGACAGACACACCCTTGCAGTGAGCCCTTCTGATGCTGGCCACATTTACTAGTCAATGCACTGACGGTTCTGACAGTTCTGCCCTGTTCCCACCCTGAGAGCAGATGTCCTCACATCCTGTTCAGAATGCAACTAAGCCTCAAGCAGCAGAGAGTACAAGCTGGGGTCTCCTAGCACCAATAAATGCCAGCACAGAAAGGAATGTCAGCAGGTGGGAACTTTACATATCATCATCACAACAGAGAATGTTTATTAAATGAGCACAAGGTACTGTTAATAATGTTAGCTGCCAGGTACTGTTTTAAGCTGTGTGTGTATATGTATACACAGAATACTTTGAGTTTTTATAAGAACTAAGTAATACAAAGGTTGGTACGATTATTAGCTACATTTTGCAGATTTAAAAATTTATAGCATTCAGAGTTTAAAATTTTTTCCTGAGGATGCTTAGGAAGTGGCAAAACAGAGGCTTAAACCTCAATTCTACAGCAACCAATCTCAAGAGGGAGAAGTTTCTACAGAAACAGGCCCAGGAAGGCACAAGCAACTTGCCTAAGACCACTTGGAGGAGTTCAGGAATGAGCCGGCTCTCCTGTCTCTAGACCAGGGCTAAGACCGGTGGCACAGGGTTGCAGTTATTCCTGGAGTCAGCTTTCCTGGCCTCAGCATTGTCCTAGGGCAGTGAGAGAAGGTAGGAAATGGGGGTGTGAGTAGAGTGGGAGCCAGTTCATCAATGGACCCTTTCTATTATTTTCTAGGTGAGAAAGTCCTTCTAAGTGATTGGAGCTCACACCAGAACAGCAACTTGGTTTCACTGGAAGGATTGATTTCAGAATCCACCTACCTCCTCAGCTGGGTCCTTTGCCAGGACACAACCTCTATAACTACCTGATAGTCTTGCGTAAGAGAACTCCCACAAGCAGGCAGGACAATGCCGTGCAATGCCAGGTGACTTAGAAATTCTTCCCAGGATGCAGGTCATTGGCTTTTCTCCAAAGATTAAAAGGTCTCTAATCAAACTACTAGAATTGCAGCATCAAAATATAGAGGAAAAAGTAGAGCCTTGGGGACCTCCCCTGGTGGCGCAGCGGTTGAGCGCCGGGCTGCAAAGCTGCCTGCAGCCTCTGCAGCACAGGTTCCATCCCCGGCCACCGGTGAGGGTCCCACATGGTGTGCAGACCTCTCCTGCTGCGCCCGCTGCTCCCCTCAGCAGTGTATTTTGTAAGTTTGGCTGTTCTGTTCCCCACTCTGGCTCTGGTGAATTCTCTCAACCCCCTGCACTTCTGACTGTACCCAGTGCTTGTATAAATAAATAAATAAATCTTAAAAAAAAAAAAAAAGGTAGAGCCTTGGGTCTGTAATAAGTATAAGTCTGAACATGCCCATTTAGAAACTATAGAATGTTGAATTAGAACATTATGGACAATTGATGGTTTGTTACATGTTCCATTTGAATCCCATCCAGTCACAAATGGACACATGCAAATGTCCCCTCCTTTCACATAGGCATAGACTTAAATTCCTCCTAGATCTCAGATTCAGCAGGCAAGCCAGCATTCAGAACCTGCCTGTGAATGAGTTTTGACACTGGAAGCTCCTGCCAAGATAATGGCATCATGAAGCATCAGAATTTCATTTCGCTGTTCCACCACGTCCAGCTTCTCCAAACAAGGACAAGAGAATCCCGCTAGTCCTTCTCCCACTGCTTCAAAGTCTTTTGCCAAAGTCTTCAACAATGAGTCCAAAAGTTAGAAATTAGCTCCTTTGGAGCAAATAGAAAGAATAACTTTGCAAATGATGACAGTGATTATCTTTCCACCTGTATTGATCTCCCCCAATGGACTTCACGGAAATCTTAAAAATAAAGTAAATAAAAGAGGTATACAAATAAGCTGGAAGTAGTCAGCCTTCTATACATAGAAATTAATAAACCAAAAATAATATGTTTCTGCCGGGGCTTGCAGGGAGTTTGCAGTTAAGATGAGAATGGAATCATAGTTGGCAGGAGATTCACAGCATGAATCACTGGTCCACACTCCATATCTCAAATTGGAAAACAAGACAGTGGCTGCAAAGAGAATCAATGAATGAATGAATGGCCTATGTTCTTTCTGATTTGGAAGGTGACTGAGATTCCCCTAGTCAAATGCCTCATTTCACTGGGGAAGCTATTAAGACCCAAGAGAATGAAGGGACCCACCAGACATGACACAGATAATGAGAGCTGTCACTGAGGTGTCTAGAGCCCAAGCTCCTGAGTCCCAGGAAGCTGTTCTTGGTCTATCCATCTGTATAACCCCAGGAGATAGATAACGTCTCCTGCTTCCTTCTGGAAATGTTGCTCCATTTCTCTTGAATTCCTACTCAAGCCTTTCTTCTCTTCTCTATTTTGTTACTTCAACTTATTTTAATATTTCATTTCCTTTATTTTGTTCCCATTGTGCACTACTGGCACAATAAGAGAAAATTACCTTAACATGCGGAAGGCAAGGTTTCAGTAGGAACTGGAAAAGAGTGAATCATGGGACAAGTTAAAGGACACTTTTAAAAGAAAAATGGATGCTTTCTTATTTTTGATGACACAGGGTTGTTCCTATGAGTCTTAGAATTAATTAGATGAACTACTTTTTCAGTTATAGTTCTGTAGATAACTTTTACAAATTCCCCCGAATGAATCTTTTTTTCCCTTGTTGGTCTTGTTGTTGTTTTTTTTTCAATCTTCTTTGTATTAAAAGCTGCAAAAGATGTTTTATTTTGCTAAAGGAATACCTTTTTTTCGTAGTATTTTTAATTAACTTTTTTTTTTTGCAATAAAACTATCATTGAAACCTAGAGCCAAATTCTTTGCTCTCTTATTTACCTGTGAAGTCAAAGAATTAAGTAAAAGAACTGATGACAATATCTGCCATTAACATGGATCTGAGGAACCTAGGAACATCCAATAAATATAAGTTAAAAATACTTTGTTATCTATCATGGTATACATGAAATGTGTATATTGAATAAGAATCAATGGTTAGGGGGCCTCCCCTGGTGGCACAGCGGTTGAACACTGGGCTGCAAAGCTGCCCACAGCCTCTCAGCGCCAGTTCGATCCCCGGCCGCCGGCAAGGGTCCCACATGGCACGCAGACCTCTCCTGTCATGCCCGCTGCTCCCCTCAGCAGTGTACTTCGTCAGTCTGCCTGTTCTGTTCCCCGCTCTGGCTCTGGTGAATTCTTTCACCCTCCCACGCTTCTGACTGTACCAGTGCTTGTATAAATAAATAAATAAATCTTTAAAAAAAAAGTCCATGTATCATGTACTTGAAAACATTAAAAAAAAAGAATCGATATTTAGGTCTAAGATTAATTAGTGGAATTTACAGGGTGCAGATTTCAAGGCAAGAGAAGGTTGAAGTATCTCACATACAGAATTTCTAAGAACAGAATCCATTACCCCTTAGCTAGTAAGCTGTTCATCCATCATTGGATGAACTTGGATATAAGATAACTTTGAGACAATATTATGAAAGTGTTTCGATATTGAATTATTAAAATCTAATACACAAATCTATATTTTGTTCCTATTTATTGCTGAAGGTTTTTCCATTATAAGACTAAACAACAACTTACTTACCCATTCTCCAACTAAGAAGTGCTTGAGATACTTACATCCTTTGCCTTGTTCCTGATCTTAAGGAAAATTCGTTCAATATCTCATTACGTATTATGTCAGTTGTGGGTATCTCAACCTTTATCGGGTTGAGAAAGTCCCCCTTTTTTGTTTGCCTATGTATGTGTGTTTATCATGAATAGGTATTGAAAATAGTAAATTGCTTTTCCTGAATCTTTTGAAAATATTCTGTGATTTTTCTTCTTTCTTCTATCAATAGAGTGGATTTATTTGACTGTTTTTTAAATGTTGACTAACTTTGCATGGCTAAGATAAACCCCCCTTGATCATAATATATATTGCTGAATTCATTTTGTTAATATTGTTAATTTGTTAATATTTGTTAATATTTTGAACATATTTTGCATCTATGTTCATAAGAGATATTGGTCTGACATTTTATTTCTTTGTTTCATTGTTTCCTTTCTTTAAAAACAATTTCTTAATTTCTTCGTCAAAATTTGGTATTGGGTTCATAATGGTTACCTATAAAAACATGTGAATTGTTTTAAGATTGAAACTTTTTCTTCCTTTTATTTTTGATAGTTTATCAAGCTTACATGTTGCTATCGATGATAACCACAAAATGAAGGTTATCAAAAAAAGGTTTATTTAAGATGCTAATGTAGGGGTTGGAAAATATTATTTACAATGAAGGGCAGAAAAGAGACAAAGAACATAGCACAGGTTAGACAGAATGGTAAAGTGGTGGGGAATTAAACCCAAATACAAGAGTTATTTACTTATTTCTGAAAGAATATATTGATATAAATATACCTAAATAACTCAAAGAAGACAGTCAAATTTGATTTTTTTAAAGCTCACTATATGGCAATTATGTAACAGAAATTTGGAATGAGATGATTGTGAAATAAACTAGAAGGAAATCTCTTAACCCTAATGAAAGGCACACACAAACATGCAAATACACGCCCTACTTACAAACCTACAGAAAGCAACATAGTTAATGGTGAAATATTGAAAACTTCTGCCTTGAAGATTGGAACAAGGCAGGATATCTGCTTACCTGTAGGTCCTAGTCAGGATGACAAACAAACTTAAATAAATAAATAAAAGGGTTGAAAAGTAAGAAATGCATGTCATCATTCAGAGATAACATTATCATTATATATTTATAACTTCAAAAGCATTTGTTGGTATTATATTTTAATTTGAAATTGAATTCAGTAAGATCAACATATGCAAAGTTACTACATAAAAATCTTTTCATTTATTAGTAGTGAATGATTAGAAATGAAAATTTTGAAATACCATCTCAGCAGAATAAACATAATTATATCTAGGAAATATACTAGCAAGAGATGCACAATACCATTATATAGAAAATTACAAAAACATTTACAGAAATGAACAAAGAAATAAATAAAGGGATGTATCAGATACATGGACTGGAAGACTTAATATTATAAATATGCCAATTCTTCCCAAACTGATTTATTCATTCAATATAATTCCAAACAAAATTACAGGAAAGTTTGTGTATGTGTTTGTGCATATATGAAAGTTAACGAGCAGATCCTCAAATTTATATTCTAAGACGTATCTTGAAAACCACTAAGTTGATTCAAGTTTGCCTTGGAAAACAGAATCAGATGATGTATTGTACCCTCATTATTGGTCATTATGAAGTTGCACTTAGTATGACTGAGTGGAATGTGTATAAGAACAGACTAATAGATTAGTGGATCAGTATAAGGAGTCTTAGAAGAAGGCAGTTTATGGACACCTATGACACTGAAGGACATGGAGGGGGTTAGTAATAACGAATTATTGGGCCAATTAGATATCCACATGAAAACAATAATGCACATAGAATAAAAACTTCATGAAAATTTCTTCATGGCCCTAAGAAAGGAAGAGACTTCTTAAGAGAAAAAGCAAACACTAATCTTAAAAGATTATTAAACTATACTAAATTTAAGAATGTTTACTTACCTAAAGGTACCGTTAAAAAGCGTAAGGGCAAGGCACAGAGTGAGAGAAAATATTTGCAATACATGTTATCAACAAAGGACGTGGGTCCAGAGCATAGCTACTAAAAATAAATTGAAAAAAGACAGACCACTCAGTAAGAAATGGGTGAAAGACTTGAATTTGAAAGTACTTCAAAAATAGAGTATCTAAATACAAATGAATTCAATCTTATTAGTCAAAAGGGAATACAAATTAAAATCATAATGCTTTGTGATAATAACACTGTACCCAAACCACAATGCCTAATATAAAGACATTGGCAATTGCAAATGTTAATAAAGATGTAAAACAAAGCCAGAACCGTCTTACATGCTGGTGTGTATATAAATTGGAACAATAACTTTAGAAAAGTGTGTCATTAGCATTTATTAAATTTGGACATACATTTATTTGTCTTTGGTTCAGCAATTGCACTCCATTTCCTCACCAGAAACCTAATACAAACATTTTTGTATTAGGGTCCTCACTGGTGGTGCCGGGGTTAAAGACAGCACTATCAAGCAATTGGTAGCCACAGCATCACGAGTTCAATCCCTGGCTGGCCAGGGAGCTACCCAAATGGCACAGCAAACCTCTCCTGACTCGCCCGCTGCTCCCCTCAGCAGTGTATTTAGTCAGTCTGCCTGTTCTGCTCCCCACTCTCTCTGGTGAATCCTCTCACCCCCCGCATCTCTGGCCTCTACCCCAGTTGTTGTATGCATAAATAAAATAAATCTTAAAAAATGTTTGTATTAGCAATCTAAGTGTCTCTCAACTGCAGAATTAATGAATAAATTGCAGTATATCCACAGCAGAAAAAAAATTAATGAATTGCTGGTACATGCAAAAGATAGATAAATCTGACATCAAGATGTTAAATCAAAAAAGACAAGTTCAAAAGATTACTTAATATCTAATTTCATTTTTAATGCATTTCTAAAAGAAATCAAACTAATTTGTGGTTTGTGAAGTTAGGATAGTGATTACCCTGGAGGCGAAAAAAAAGTGTATTGCTATAGAAGGCAGCTGAATGAAGGTTTCAGAAGTATTTAAATAATCCTCTCTTGATTTGGATAGTTCCATGGGATTGCTTGCATTTCAAATGATTACCATGTTATATATATCTGATGGGGACACTTCTCTGTGTGAATATTAGCTAAATTTAAAAAAAAAAAATGAAAACATTTCTTTGAGTAAAGCAAATTAATCAATGTAAAGAAAAATACTAAGTGTGTAATAGTTTGACTGACACACATATATTTATGTCATTTTGCAATGACATAAATCATTGCAAAGTTTGCAACAGACAGAGGGCTGAGAAACCTTGAGCTTGGAGCAGCTGAAGTTCTGCAGTTCTCATCGTTTTTTCTGGTGTCCTTTTGGTGTCTAATTGGGCTGGGGCACAGAGGTCATCTGTCCTGATCTAGTTCTTTCTACTCCACTCTCTTCTGCTGCTCCGATGGCTCTCTCACATGTTAGCAAGCATCTTGCCCGCTTTTTAATTTTTTTAAATATTTATTTTTTAAAATATATATTAAAGTCACTAACCAATAGGGGATATTTGGAATGAGGCGGCAGGTCTCCCATCTCTAAGCCAGCATTCATTCCACTCTAATTCCAATAAAGTTTAGTGGATTTAACATACCGCTCCATCCTGCCGTCGTGAAATGCTTTCAGCAGTCCCTCTTGGATGCCCTCCATCCTATAATGGACTAATATATGTGAGACAGCATGAAACAAGTCCGAAAAAAAGAGAAAGAAAGGAAAAAAAAAGATGAACAGGAAAAATAGGACTGGGGAACCAAACAAACTTGTTTGAATCCTGACTTTTTAGCCACTTTCCAGGTGGAGAACTTGCGCGAGATCATTAGCATGTAACTGTGTCTCTGAGCCAATGTTTCCTCATCTGTAAAATGAATCGCTGTGACGGTTGAATAGGATAACATATGTGAGGCCCTTGGTACGGTGCCGAGAATATAGGCACCACAGGTTATGGGCTCCTCACTGCCTCAGTGTTCAATTGCTGCAGGAGTAGGGGGATTCCGAGGGAAGACGTGAGCTCGAAGATCCCTGGACACAGGGTGTTATTATCACAAAGCAGGAAGTGCCCATCCCCTCTAGATATGCCAGGGCATGGTGGGCTCTATTGGGGTGTCCCTTCCCCCTTAAGAACCCAGCTATGGCTTCATTTTATTGCAGGACTTTCCTCTCCCCTCCTCTGGCACTTTGTTAGGGTACCAGAGGGAGCTGATTGCACATGCGCTTGGCAATGCCAGTGACCTGTCTTCGTGAACTTGACCAATTCGTGCTGCCTGTTTTTTTTACCTACTCAACAGAGATGGTAATAACTAAAGTACGCAAACCCAGGACATTTTGGGTAAGAGGTAGCTAAATGAATATTTAAGTAATTAATGGATTGTCTGTCAGTTCTGTCTTTTCCCATTCTTTGGGCAAATGGCTATTTTAAGTACTTGAGCTGAAGTACTAGGACATGATTAGAATAAAATAATCGCACATCTAACTAGACCTTGACCCAAGGAATACTTAACATAGAGTTTTAGGTAATTGAAGGTTAATGAACCATATATTTGGTTCAAGTACAGGGGAAATGGCATAGTTCCTGTTGGCCATTCCAAGAATGTCTCACCTGCTTTGGCCAATGACCTTCTCTCAAATTTGATCTCATTGGTATTAATCTATTCTGAGGGATTAAAAATCTTTGGGGAGATCCCACAGTGCAGTGAGAACAGCTTTGACCCCCACTTTTGTGGCTTTCTCATTGTTCCAGAGTGGCCTGAGACACTGCAGTCCCTTCCTAAGTGGGGTCCCTCTCTGTCTCTCTTCCCACTTCAGTCTTGCTGCTTTATTTACTCTTATGCCTAAAACAGAGGTCTTCAAATCAAAATATTTTCCTTTCTCCCAGCTCCAACTGCATTTTTGCACCTTCAGGATGAACTCTGGATTCTTAGCCCATAGGCCTGGCCCTTTATTCTCTTATCTTTTCTCTCTTACCTCAACTTCCCCCCACAGGGCACCACCTTAGTCACCCAATGTTTTCACTAGGATCTTGCCATGATTGCACCTCAGCCTCAACTGTTCCTCCTGTCTAGAAAGACCTTTGCATGTTAAATCTCCACTGGAATAAGTAACAGAGCCTGGCATGGTAGGGATTTCCGGGGACACCTAAGAGGAGGCCTATCAGGCAAACTTTAATGGGGGGCATCCTCTAGCTGGGAGACCCATTCAATCTGCCGGTGCTTTACAAAATTTGTAATTTTTTTTCATGTGAGTTGGCTTAAGATATCTGTTTTCTTCTGTATATAGGGAACTGCCTGCTGCTACAGACATGTATCCCCTCAGATTCATATGTAGGCGCACTGACTCGCAGCACCTCAGAATGTGGCCATTTTTGGAGACAGGATGTTTAATGTGGTGATTCAGATGAAATGAGGCTGTCAAGTGGGCCATACTCCAAGTGGACTGGTGTCCTTAGCAGAAGAGGAAATGTGGACACACAGACACTGGGGATGCAAACACACAGAGGAAAGGCTGTGTGAGGACACAGAGGGGCCATCTGCAAGCAAGGAGAGAGGCCACAGCAGAGGACCCAAACTTGCCCATGCCTTGAACTTGGACTTCAGCCTCTGGAACTGTGAGAAATCAGCTTCTGCTGCTTAAGTCATCCTGTCTATGGTATTTTGTTGTGGCAGCTCTAGCAAACTATTACACTTGTAAGGGGCAAGATCTTCTTACTCATCTTTGAATGTTCGTATCATGAATGTAGATGATAATTCATAAAAGCACGTCGAATGACAGGAGGAATCTGGCATTGGCATCATCCAGGAAAAGCTGGATGTCAGCACCACATTCTGGGGTAAAGGACTTGTCATCCACCAAGGCACTGAGGGGAATTCCCGGGAGTCTAGAGCATTAGTGAAAACATTAGGGGCCTCAGGCACTAAGGTTCCTCCCACCCCACCAGCCCGACACATGCTCAGCTCCCTTCACAAGACATCTATCTCTCCCCTCTTGTGGCCTCCCCATTGCTTTGGGCTGACAGTGAGTTTTAAGACTCTGTGCTTGGCTTTCCTTTATCATCAGGAAATAAGAGAAGGTCTCCTTTTTTTTTTTTCATGTCAAAATTTATTAGTCTAACCTCCACCCCATATATTGCCTTCCATCTCTTAAAAATAGGACATTCTTCTTTAGTGAAATAACAGGCCAGCAACAAAGACAAATGGAGAGCTGCAAGAAAAAGAAGTGGGGAGGCTGTGGATAACTTTCTTTCTTTCCCATATAAATATAGTAAGAGAATGTCCGAATGCATAATAGCGCTTTGGGGAAAAAAATCTCAGCCCATTTATAGAGGACTCTGCTTCTTACTGAGCCAACTTCTACTTGTGGGAAAATTGGTACAGGAGCCAAGTCCTAACCAGGGTGATCTTTTCCCTTTCTTCTTCTGCAAACACCAACATTTCCAGACTGTCCCCTGAGATTAATTTTCCCCTTTTTCCCTACCTATTCTAATATTCCTTTCCCTTTATCTTCATACCACACTCACTTGTAGAGTTGGGAATGGCTCCAGTTTATACTTTCTAGTATTAAACAAGGTCACAAAGCTTTTATCTTAAAGATTTGACAGCCTGACTTGTGTCTGACTGTCTGATGTTTGCTGGATGAGTGAACAGATGAGATGAAGCTTGCTGTCCCACCCAAACACCACACACGCATATACACACGCACATACACAGATTGTGTTGGTTGACTGAGTGCTACATGTGACTGAAGAGACTTACCTGGTTGAATGTGTAAGACCTAGGGGAGAAGGTGACTTGTGAGTCAAAGAAACACTGAATGACAGAACCACAGTGTCCCTGAGGCCTTTCACATCATCAGGGCCAGAATGGAAACCAAATCTCTTGGTTTTTAATTCTGCTCTGGGCTCTGGGTGCCATCATTTGTGGCTTCCTGTTTTGGGAAAAAGGTTTACCAGTTGGCCCAGTGATTCCAAAAATTTTCAAGAAATTCTACCTAGAGTTGGTAGAACATGCAGGTAGAGCAGAGCAGGAGAAGATGGCAACAATAGCTGCTCATCCTGCAAGCTCTGTTGGGCAGCCTCGCTAGGGAACTTCTTGTGGGCAATCCCTTTCTCTGCATGCATGTGTGCATGCATACACTTCAAATATGAGTGCACACACATGCATACACACACACACACACATGCACATGAATGCAGACAGATGATTCTCCACTCAACACCCTTTCCTTGATGGCCCAGCAGACTCCATGGGCTGTCAGATTTTCACTTGCCTGACAGGATGTCTCCACCAGAGGTTGTCTTTAACAGGGGAGCAGGGTCAACTGTTACTTACCCCTCTGTCCTATCAACTGCCCAACTTTAGCTCATGTCATGTTGGTTGCACCTACTCCAGAAAAAAAAAAAAAACAATCAGGCCAAACAAGTAAAAGGGGACATGCCTGTATGGCCAGAGGGTCATTGGGAAAGAGATGATTTTTTTTTCCCTAAGATTTATCTATTTATACAAGCACTGGGTACAGTCAGAAGTGCGGGAGGGTGAGAGAATTCACCAGAGCCAGAGCGGAGAGCAGAGCAGGCAGAAGGACTGAAGTACACTGCTGAGGGGAGCAGCGGGTGGCAGGAGAGGTCTGCGCACCATGTGGGACCCTCCTCCGGTGGCCTGGGAGCAGCCGGGGATCGAACCGGCGCCACAGAGGCTGCGGGCAGCTTCGCAACCCAGCGCTCAACCGCTGAGCCACTGGGGGGGCCCGGAAAGAGATGATTTTAAGGAGGAGGGGGTCCCTGAGATTATACCACTAAGTTTCCTGAATTTTAAACTGACTCTGCTTGACCCACTGACACTGTGGACTACCTGCTGCAGAATTTGCACCTTGGTAAGTATTTGGAGAGACATCTGATTAGACTTGATATAAAAGGAACATCTCATCTACTTTGGGAAACATTTTCTCTTGCAGTTTTTTACAGTTCTAATATTTATATATGGATTAATGAAGTCATTTTATATTCTGTCAATAAGTTATTTCTATTCTGGTTTCCTGTTTCTCAGGGTAAAATTCTGCAAGAATGTGTCTCCAGTGCTCTTTCTGGGTATAGAGACTAATGATCTGAGCTCAGTCGAAGCCCTCCAGAAGGCAGTTGGCCCTCTAAGGTAAATGGACAATGCTGCTGATGAATGAGGCAACATTAATTAATGAACCTGGGGTGAATGGCTTACGGTAATTCATTCATTCAGCTTATATTTATTCACAAAGCAGCTTTGTTTTGATTTTCCCAAGGAGATGCTGACATCCTTGGAAGTAGAGAAAAGTCAAATCTGAAATAAGGGGCTAGAGAAGAAGGTAAAATTTAGGCTCTCGATGTGCAGCGCCCAGCAGCAAGCTGCACATACTGTCCCGGGAAGTGCCATGACATCGGGTAGTCCACTCACTTCTACTTCTCGTCACTCTCCTGCATGGGGCCTGGAAGTCCTGTTATTCTTCTGCGGGGCTAGTGCCAAGAGCCCTCAGTTCCCCTGAATGCATGTGTTTCAAGCACTCGTGGAAGAAGGGATGTTTAGAAACCTAGCATCAAAGAAGGGTAAAGACAATGGATTTGAGATCTTGAAGGGGGAAACAGCAATTTCCCCTCCTCCAGCAATTTGGGAAACAGTAGTCTTGTGACAAAGCTCAGGCTTCTGAATTAGTGAGCCTGGGTTCCAGTTTTCCAGTTTGGACACATTAATTTCCTTCTCTAAGCCCCATTTCATCATCTATGAGTTGTGTGTGCATATATGTGCTTGGCTTAGAAAGAGAAAATACCAACAAAACACACACAAATAAATTAATTAATTATATTTTTAAAAAGAGCAAAAATATACTTATGAAAGGCTTATCACAATGTGTAGAACATGGTGGGTTTTCAATAAATATTAACTCCTATGTCTTTTGAGCTTTTATCCTTGGAACTGAATTAAGCCACATTCACTTCCCCTTCTTTGCATCATGCCTATCCCTTTGGCTCTGAAGTTTCTTCTTCCCTCTCTCTTAAACTCAGGGGTTGATGAGGCAGAACTGTGGGAGTCCCCAGTGCCTGTCCTGTGTCCCACCTGGCACTCTCATCACACACTCTCATAACATGATTTCCTAGAAACAGATTCCTGTGTCTATGACCTCCCTCTCTCTGCCTATGTGCATGCATGCATACATGCACGCCCACCCCCCAACACACCCACACACATGCACATGTACACACTCACCCTGGGGTATGTTTTCAAATGGCATTACCAATTGCTCCCGGGCAGTCTCTGATACACCATGCATAAGAGTTCAATGTCAGTTGAATCTCGGTGTATTCAGGTTTGCTTCTATAACCTTATGTAATTACAAGTGATTATGGAGAGATAAAAAAGAAGTCAAAGTATCAGTGCACCTCCCTTGCATCAAATGAAAGGAGTCCTTCGCTGAAAGGGCTGTTTCTGTTAAGGAAAAGTTCAGGCATGTTCTCTACACAGCTAAATTTTCCTTCACGCTTCATCACAATTCAAGGAAAACTGGATCACGGCCTATCCCAGCCAAGAACAACTGCATGCTAACCTTGGAAATCTCCCCCAACAAATCCGGCAACTTCCCAGGCTCTCTAGCCAGTGCCTGTGTGGTTTTCACTAATTTCATCAGCTGTGCAAAGGAAGCAGAGGTGTTGCATTTTGCTCTGGGGAATTTTCATGATGCTGTGTTATTAGAAGGGAATACTACCTTATGGAATAATATCAAGGACAGACTCATGTAACAGCAGACCTAGAAGAGGTCTTGGAGGCAAGCCAGTTTCAGCCCAGACTTTAAAAAACAGGAAACTAAAGCTCAGAGAGGGAAAGTGTTTTGCTCAAAGTCACACAGATATTAGGGTCAGTGACAGATCTCAGGCAATCAACCAGATTTCTAGTTCATGTTGCTTCCTTGTCTTTCTCCTAGCTTAGTAGTAGTTGGCTTTGGAATCTGATATGCTGGGTTTTGTATTCATCATTTATTTTTAAATATTGGTGATTCTCTTTCTTACTCTCATTTCAGATCCCCTGACTTGAAGGTCACATTGAAAAGGAAGGATGAGTGAATGAATTTGGTGACTGCAGCTCTCAGCCTGCTGCTGACCTGCTGCCTAGGTCAACTACACAATGGACAAGTGTTGGCTTCCCTTGGGCTAGGTTGGCAGTGCTCCTTCCTCCCAGGAAACCAGGCAGACCCCTCCTTCTGTCCCCACAGTGCATCCCACATCTCGCAGGGTCTTAGTGACATCCTGCTAAAAGAAAGAATGAATGAATAAGTGCACAACACATGAATTGACTCCTGTCAAAATTCTACTCTATTCCCCTTACTTTTACTCTCTGGTGCTCTTATCCTTTTACTCCACAGTGTCACAGGTTTTTTGAATTAGAAAGGAGATTTCTAGATTACCAGATCCAACCCAGTTACTTTCCAGAATGAGGGTTGTTGTGATCCAGTGACCAGCTAAGCTTCAGAGTGATCCCGTGTCAGGGCTGGGGCTGGATTCCACAATTGTGGCTCCTGGTGCAGGCAATGAGTTTTTCCTATCACTTTTTTCCCCCTATTCTGGTGTCCACCCCAAGAATATCTCATACCTTGGTTCTTAGCCTGGGGTGTGCTCCAGGTGCCTCTGTACAAACTAGTGCTGAGCTGGAACTCAGGGAAGGTGCTCATCAAGAAGCACCACTAGTTGGAGCATAGGCAAGCATGTAAAGCACTACTGACTACTGAAAGAGGTGGCCCCTAGGACCTCTGAGAACTGGGACTGAGGAGCAGGGTGACAAGCCTCACATTCCACATGTAGGCACTTGTGACTTTCCTACTATTTCATAGGATGCTCATGAATTGGGGTATGGGGGCAGGAGTGACAGAATAGATCATGTTAAAGATGTGACAACAGTGGCTTAGGAATTGGGTGACTGGGCCAAGGTTGACAGTTACGCCAATAGAGTGAGAGCTCTGGGGTGCCTGGGTAAGGATTTAGGTTGAGATATTAAAGTGGATGAATAGGGCCTCCTAGGTGGTGCAACGGTTGAACGCTGGGTTGCGAAGCTGCCCGCAGCCTCTGTGGCACTGGTTCGATCCCCGGCTGCTCCCCGGCCACCGGAGGAGGGTCCCACATGGCGCGCAGACCTCTCCTGCCGCCCGCTGCTCCCCTCAGCAGTGTACTTCGTCAGTCTGCCTGCTCTGCTCCCCACTCTGGCTCTGGTGAATTCTCTCACCCTCCCGCGCTTCTGACTGTACCCAGTGCTTGTATAAACAAAACAAACAAACAAATAAATAAAACATGCCTCTATTAAAAAAAAAAAATCTATAAAGTGGATGGATAGTCTTCAGTCCCCAGACTGACCTTAATGAGAGCAAGCAAGGTGCGAGGTGGTTAACTGAGGTGGTGACCAAGGTGGGGTTAGCGAAGATTTTTGAAACAAGGATGGTAGCTAAGGGTCAATGCAGCTCGTCTGGGCCTGCCCTGGTTGAACAGTCCACGTGCATGGGAGATGCACGTGGATCACTTGTAAGTGAGGGTCTCCCTGTGTTGAGTTCATCTCATCATATCAGCCAGGGCATGCTGTGGGCAGAGCTGGGCCCGTTAAGGAGAGAGTGACAGTGGACACCAGGAAACCCATGCTACTGAATAAACAAGCTTGAAATGACTTTGTCTTCTGTTTTATCATAAAAGCTAATGTGGAAAAGTCTCAACTCCCTAACATACACGTGTGTGTACATAGATGCATATGTATATGTACAATGTGTCTGTAATCTATTCGTGTACATGTTAATATAACCTCGAGGTAATATAGTAGGACTGACCTTATTCATATTAAATTAGTAGCAAATTACTTACAACCAAGTAAAGTGACTTTCACGCACTCGCACTCAGTGTGGCTTCCTGTACCTCCTGGCATGAAGTCAGTCATCTCCAAGGTCTGTGTCTCCCCTTTCTGAGTAAGAGGATTGTCAGGGAATGACCCCTAGAATAGGAGCGAGTAGATCTGCCTCTGCCATGGCCTGCAGTGTTGTGAGAGATGGTTGTCCATCCCCTAAAGATGCTGCGTGAACACTGGCCCCCCATCCGGCCTGCAGTGGCCCGTGGCTTCACAGTGTCACATAGTGCCACACAGTGTCCAACAGCAGGTCCTTTTGCTGATCCTCTGAGCAGGCATTGTCTGTCTCGCCCAGAGACCTGGTGCTCTCTGCTCCTAAGCTGTCATGGTGCGTGAAGACCAAATGAAGCCGAGCAGTCACAGCGCAGCTATAATGATGCACTGCGCCCTGGAAGCTGCCCAGGGCTCACAGGCGCAGGCAGACCCTCGGGATTGTTGTCTAAGGAGGAGGAGGCTCCCTCCCCTGGCCTGGGCTCATTTCATGGAAGTGGGAGTGGGAATCTGGCTGGGAGGTGACCTTCATTAGCTCTGAACCAGCACTTCCTCCTCTTTCTGTCCCCCCTTAGAGATTTATTTATTCATTTGACTTGGCACAGCTAATGGGGGCGAAGCTTGGGGATGGCGGGTGGCCAGTAGCCTGTGAGGATGGAGGGGGTTATATATTGCTTCCTGAAGGGTGACAAGTGGGGGCTGTCAGGGCAGGAGGGAGGGAGGGAGGGAGAAGGAGTGGATGCACGATGGGAGGGGGGTTTACTCTAATTGAATACCTAGTGAACAAGATGGATGACCCCGCCCAGGGAGCAATTAGAACATAAAGTAGCAGGAAGAGAGAGGAGGGGAAAGGTGGGGTGGGGACAGAGAAAAGGAATCACAGAGAGACAAGACACAGTAGTGTCCAAATCTGGGAATAAGACCGGTAAAACAGGGAGCGAGGTGATGGGAATCAGAGCATCAAGTACTGAGCTTAACAGCAGGCTGGCCTTGGGGGCACAGGCAGGGGCGGGTCCTTTAAGAAAGGCCTCCCTGCCCACCCTGAGCAGCTCCCATCTTCATGTGATGATGCATGAAATTCATTATTTAGATTTAGGACTTTGAGCCCTGGGTGAGGCCATATTTTAAGCTGTTGTTGGGGTTTTACACCACAGCTTGAATGAGCTGCATGGTGGTGGTGGTGGTGGCAGTGGTGGTGGTGAGGGGGAGGTTGTGAGGAGCGAGTTAATATTATTCAGCAATCAAAAAAGGTAAACTCATTTGCAGCAACGTGGATGGAGCTAGAAGGAATGATGCTCAGTGAAATAAGCCAGAAGGAAAAAGAAAAATATCGGATGGTTTCACTTATAGCAGGAATATAGGGGAACCAAATAAGACATCAGGGTAAAAAAATAATAACAGTACAGGGCCTCCCTAGTGGCGCAGCGGTTGACCGCTGGGCTGCGAAGCTGCCCGCAGCCTCTGCGCCAGTTCTATCCGCAGCCTCTGCACCAGTTCGATCCTGGCCGCAGGGCGAGGGTCCCACATGGCACGCAGACCTCTCCTGCCACCCGCTGCTCCCCTCAGCAGTGTGCTTCGGTCCTTCTGCCTGCTCTGCTCCCCGCTCTGGCTCTGGTGAATCCTCTCACCCTCCCGCACATCTGACTGTACCCAGTGCTTATATAAATAAATAAATAAATCTTTAAAAAAAAATGATAACAGTACAAAACACAACAAAACAAAACCAGACAATTACAAACCAGAGACATCCTGCAGGGGAGGAGGAGGGAGAGGGATCAGAGGGAGGGAGGGAGGAGCACAGGGGACTGAGGTGATGGTGCACAGGTGCATTGGGGAAGGAAACTCTATGGGGACTACACCTGGGGGTGGGGGAAGCAAATAGTGTTTAAAAATGAACGACATGGATGGAGCTGGAAGGGATCATGCTCAGCGAAATAAGCCAGAAAGAAGAAGAAAAATACCGGATGGTCTCACTCATAGCAGGAATCTAGAAAACCTAAATAAGAGACCAGGAAAAAGACTAATCAATACAAAGTAAAAATCAAAATCAACAAGCAACTATAAACCAGAGACACACTACGGGAGGGGGGGGGTGGAGGGAGGGAGGGACGGGGAAAGGAAGGACTAGAGTCAAAATAAGGGGGGGTGCAATCTTATGGGGAATATAACCAAAATGAAAATGCATACATTGTGCAAAGATGAAAAATGATGCAAGAATTATATAAAATAAAATATTTAAATAAAAAAATAAAATAAAATAGGATCAGATCCAAAAAAAAAAAAAAGAACAATAATGTAAAAAAGGAAAAAGAAAACAGTTGCTGCCTCTTCTTGTCTCAGAAGGACTCTGACCACCACCTCCTAACCCTCAGATCTTCAGTCTTAGCAGATCCCTCGAGACCCCTGTCTTCCCCAGAGAGTTCTCAGTCCTGGGCTCTGGAATGTCTGCGGACGTGTCTGCACATGTGCAGGGGCTGGTGCTCACCCGGGTCCAGTGAGCCCGTGAAGATGTGAGCTTCTGTGCTGAGCCCCCTGCTCCTTTGCTCAGTTAGTGACTCTGGCCTCTTCCAGGCCTTTACCAACTTATTTTCTTTTCACAGCAGCCTGGCAGGGGCGGAGAAGGGTCGGAGGGGATGAGCTTTTCCTATGTATCCTGGGGGATGGGGTCTGGGACAGGGAAGGTCCCGCTGTGGACCACGGTCACTCCGGAGCCTCCCTTGAGCTGACTCAGGGCCCATGAGGACGCTGCCTATTTCCTTACCAGCAGCTCCTGGTTCTAGATGGTCTGAACTTGGGATCACCTCTCTCTCCTGATGGTCAAGATGAATTTCTTTTCACTGTCACGTGACCCTGTGCCCTCAGCTAAAGGATGCCAAGCTAGATAGGCCCGGAGAGGAGGCAACAGTCACATGTGGGCATGTGAATGTGTTACAGGGCAGGGAGAGGGGTACCTGGAGCCCTGGTACAAATGAAAAGCTTTAATAACTTCTGCCAATGAGAAAAGTTTGGTTACTGGCTTTTGAAGAGCTAAGGGGGCCCTCCAGTCCCTTCTTGGTTGTTCCAGGCTAGCTGAGGCCAAGGCCGTGGAGGCTTGGGGCTTCTCCCCACCTGCTACCTCAGGGATTACCCCCAGCCCCTAAGAGTGAGCATGTCTTACATTTGTGAGTGACCCTGAGCCCCAAGCTCCAGTGCTGCCCTCCACAGGGTCACAGGGAAAGAGGCCTTGGGGAACCCTGGGCGGTGCTCACCAGGGAGCCTGCAGTTGGGTGAGGAGCCTGCATCAGTGCGGATGTGCTGCTGTGTGTGTCAGGAGGGGCCTGCGGAGTATTCCAGGGGTCCTGCCATGTCAAGTGAGGTGCCCGCTTCTGATGAGGCAGAGAAGCTGTGTGTCTGCGCCGGGGCCCAGAGGTCTGACATGTGTTTGCTGGGAAGTAGGGGGAGGTGTGAAAGCAGAACAGGGAAGGGAACATGGGGACAGAGAGGAGGAGGAGGAGGGTGAAGGAGAAATTGGTAGAGAAGTAAGGACTGGAGAAAGCAAAGAGTGGTAAATGAAAGGAAGGGAGAGGATTGAACCCCTATAGGAACCCCCTAGCCATGGCACTGGTAGGAGACAGGGGGCGGGGGGGGGGTCGGAGTATAAAGAAGAAAGAAAGGAAGAGAAAGTAAGAAAAAATTCTCCTAAGTTCTGATT
This sequence comes from Talpa occidentalis, assembly GCF_014898055.3. NCBI lineage: Eukaryota > Metazoa > Chordata > Mammalia > Eulipotyphla > Talpidae > Talpa > Talpa occidentalis. Next base: position 70,729,266 of record NW_023601653.1, read on the forward strand.
TTCCTCCCGATGACTTTAAAAATATAATAGGATTTAATGATATTAAAAAACAGAAAGGATTATCTTCTTCCCCCAAGCTTGTTTTTGATGGCCTTACTTGGCTGATGCTTGGAGCCCAGGCTTAAGTCTCAACTTACCAGGTAGTGCAGATGCCAGCATCAGTGAGAGGCCTTATGTTTGTCTGATAGCTTGAAATTCACTAAGTTCACCAAATTTACCAAGTATGTGTCCCCTACACTATGTGACTGGGTCATGTCAGGTTTAAGCGGGTCCTCTGGCCAAGGGACTCTTAAAGTGGTATCTTAGGAGAAAACACAATTATTTTTCTTCATTTTTTTAAGATTCATTTATTTATGCACACGAGAACTGGGCTATAGGCCAGAGGTGTGGGGGGCGGTGAGAGGATTCACCAGAGACAGAGTGGGGAACAGAACAGGCAGATTGACTGAAGTACACTGCTGAGGGGAGCAGCAGGTGAGTCAGGAGAGGTCTGCTGCGCCATGTGGGTAACTTCCTGGCCGGGGATCGAACTTGTGTTGCAGCTTCATAGTGCTGAGACTTAACCCCTTGTGCCACCAGGGAGGCCCATGGTTATCTGTTATTAACAGAGAAGAAAAAGAGGTATATTGTAAACCTAAAATTTGTCAATAATCTCATCACTGCAAGATGATGGACAAGAACATGGACACTTACTTCCCCTTATAAAAATTTTAGGAAGGGCTGTGAACAGATAGCACTGACTAATTGCAGTTTTTTCTTAATTCATATTTCTCCTACAAAGAGACACATAAGTAAGCAAATGACCCTACTTGTGGTAAGACAATTGAAGTAGGAAAGACCATAATTGCAGACAATCTTCTTGCCAGATAATCAGTCAGGGAGTTGCTGAGGTTTATTCTCATACACTTATCCATTCAAGAAGCATATTAAAAGTTCTTACTGCATCAGGCAGGATGCTGTGGCTGGGATACAAAACAAGCCCAAACCGTTGGCTCTGAAGGGGTGTGCACTGCAGAGGGCAGAGTGGGAGGAGAAATCCATGGATTGAAAGCCACGGCAGTGGGCATGGATGTGAGCCTTTGTGGGACACCAGGATCAATTCTGGGAGAGATAGGCTCCAGGATTTCAGTATCAAATGGTTTCTGTTCCGAATTTGAAGTTTTTCAGGAGCTGGGATAAATATGCTTCTGTACTACAGAAATTCTCCACTCTCTTATTGCCAATCAATTGGTCTTGTAAATCTCAAGGGATAATAGTTCTGGTGCTGCTGTAGCCAATGAATCCACAGGTAGCAATGTCTCGAATATTCGGAGACTTCTACTGTTACATGATGGCTCTAGATTTGCAGACTTACTTTAGCAGCCAAGGGCCAAGCTTGAGCCACAGCAATTGCTTTGGTTTTCTCTGTCTCTGTCTCTCTCTTACACACACACACACACACACATCTGAAGAGTATTAAGTATGTCAGTAAGCTTTACCTTATCATGTAGAAACACACCATTATTACAAACCCCAGAAAAAGTTTCTTTGACTCAGAAAAGAAGTGTTTGTTCGGATATACTCTGTTGGCTGTTCCCAGGTCACTTCCATGGCCTTTGGTCAGCTACCTTTTATGCCCCTCTGTTGAAATTGTCTTCTCTAAGGTCACTCTGAATTCCCACCCAGACGCTGCTTAGCTACCAAATGTGTGAGACATTCCCAGGAACACTAAGGGCTGCCCAGGTCATTCCCAGAGAAGCAATTTCCACTGTTTCTTCTACTCCCCTTGTAAAAATGTATGTCCAGATAGCTGTACTTTCATCCATATCAGCCTATAAGGGGCTGGAAAATGGAAGGCCACCAGGATGAGATGCAGGACAGTAGAGAATGCAGCCTACTTGGCATATACACTGGAAGTTGACTGGGTGAGACGTTAGTAGTTGGAGAATTTTGCATCTTAGGCTAAAGATGCAAACCAGTCACATGCTTTAGACATATCATGTCCCATCTTTGGAACTCAGTTATTTTTTTCCTGTAAGATGAGTGAGGTTGGATAAGAAACCTCTCTGACAGACAGATGACAAGGAAGGAGCACGTCAAGCAATTCAGGGGTGTGTTACAAGGGTTTTCAGGGCAGATGAATCTGGACTGTAGAATAGATGGTGTTTTGGAAGTATTGGATCCAGGAAACTCAGCTAAGAAGTTTTTTCAGTAGGTCAGACGCTTTTTCCTTTTGCTTGGGTTCCTGACCCATGGACTTGAAATAACAGACATTGTATCTCTGTCCCCATCACTGTTGTGCCCTCCTACCAGTGCCCAGAATTCCAAGACAATAGTAAGACTTGTCTGCTGGCATAGCTTTCCTGGCCCCCTACATGTTCAGTGTTACTTGTTCTGCCAGATGGTTGCAGGATGGGGTCTCAGAATGGTGGGGTCCACTATCTACCCCGATGGTTCCCCATTAGCCAACTAAGAATGCTTTGCAGATGCAGACCACTAATATCAGATGGAGGATGAACAACATTTTGTCCTCGAATTTAATTTCTGAATTGCATGGGCATCGCTAGGAGAGACAAGGAGGGGAATTGCAATGCGGGTCTGTTTATGTTGGAGCTCCCCCCTGCCTCTGGGCCTTTGTTTGCTCCACAAATAAGGGCTGATGCTCTCCCTGCCTTTGCCACATGCATTTACCTAACTTGATAGTGACATTTGTCTTCACACAAAATTTATACTGTCTCAGCTGATCCCCACCACTGCCCCGCAAGTAGATTGGACAGAAATTTTTATACCCATTTTATTTATGGGGAACTGAGACACAGTGTTGGAGTGACCTACCTCGTTGACAGAGATACTGAGTTTCAGAGCTGGAACTCTACCGGAAATGCCCAAGGTCATCATTGATTCTGCTCTAGACTTACCAGAAAATGGTGAGTGCACCCAACCTGGGGGAGATTCAGCTATGGGAGAACAAACACCCCAGTTGGTCCTCTGGTGCTCCAGACTCCAGACCAGGGCACACATTGTTGAAATCTAGTAGGAAGTTGGGTGGTAAGAGAGCTGGATGATGCAGCCTAGAAAAGGGCAGAATGTGTGTCTGGGGGAGCAGGTAGAGGTTGCCTCCATCTTTGCAATTACCTTGTGGTTGTTCCCACCATGATGGCATCATCAAAGCTGCTAGGGTTCAGAGCTTGCTGCTCTAGGGTAGAAGTTCGGAGTCTCTGACATAATTCAGGGAAACAGTGAACTTGGTTTGGTTTAAAGGACATTTTTGTTTTTACTAAACTCTAACTGAAATACAGTACTTCCTTCTTATGAAATAGATGAAGAGTCAGGTAGAATTAGCAGTAACTGTGACATTCTCTTCAATATAAGAAGATATTTTTATGTATGTTACAGATTTTACAGCTATGTAGACATATCCTTTTTTTAAAGATTTATTTATTTATGCATACAAGAGCTGGGGTACAGGCCAGAGATGCGGGGGGTGAGAGGACTCACCAGAGACAGAGTGGGGAGCAGAACAGGCGGACTGACTGAAACACACTGCTGAGGGGAGCAGCGGGCGAGACAGGAGAGGTCTGCTGCAGGTACCTGTGTTGTTCCCTGGCGGGCCGGGGATCCAACTCGTGCTGCAGAGGCTGTGGATTGCTTCATAGTGTGGTGCTTAACCCCTTGCACCACCAGGGAGGCCTAGAAATATGCTTTATGTTTTTCACTGCTTCAGCATTGTAGTTATCCTTAGACCTGCCTGCCTGTAGAGCTTATCATGAATTTAATGTGTTATAAAAAGCAGATCTATCATTGTATCACAAATTTATTTTACTATTTTGACAACAGTACCCACATAAAATGGGTATCCTTTATAATCCTATGTATTTTGTTTTATGCAATTACATTATATTTTTATGAGTTCACAGACTTTATCAGACTACCAAAGCGTCTTTGGCACAAATAGGTTGGAGGAAGCCCTACCTACTGGTCAAGGGCAAAACTGGAGATGGGAAGTCTTGGGAGGACTGTGATTCTGTTGAGAAAAACTCTCAATACATCATTAGTTAAAACAAAAATAAAGTTCAGATCTGATTCTGGAGCAGAAAGGTGGTGACAATGATGGTTGTGTCCAGAAGTAGAACTGGCCATACTGGGAGCCGGGCTTGGGGTCCAGGGCGTGGGATGGAGGGCAGGGAGGGATGTGCCATGTGGGAGTCACGGCAGGAACAGAATCCCTGAAAGGGCCTTTGTGGCATGACTGGTGTGTTTGAACGATGTGATGCATGGCTGCTAATATCAGGCTTCTATTTCTGCACTTTAATGCCCTCATGCTCTCCTCTGCCCATAGACACATTTGTGAGAGCCCTGAGTTAGTTCTCATTTGGGGAAGGAAGAGCAGGAAAGAGTAATACCTAGAGAAGGAGACTGAGCTTGTAGATGGATGGCCAGGGGCCATCCAGGTAGAAGTAACAGTGGGACAGACACCGGCCTTGAGATTTCTGAGGATTCCTGAAGCCCTCAGGAAACACCCCTGCAAAGACCAGATTCCTATAGACACACGGGCTAGGGGCTGGCTGCATCACCTGCCTGCATTGCCTCTATAATGCTGCTGGGGTCTCCCCGATGGTGCAGGGGTTAAAGTCTCAGGGCTATCAAGCTATCGCCAGCCACTGTTGCATGAGTTCAATCCCCTGCCAGGGAACTAACCACATGGCTCATCAGACCTCTCCTGTCTCACCCGCTGCTCCCCTCAGCAGTGTATTTCAGTAGCTCTGCCTGTTCTGCTCCCCAGTCTGTCTCTGGTGAATCCTCTCACTCCCTGCTTCTCTGACCTACACCCCAGTTCTTGTATGTATAAATAAATAAAAATAAATCTTTTAAAAAAATAAAATGCCACTGATTGTAAGATGCACCGTGGCTTTCTTTATGTACCGAAGAGACAGAACACCACAAGGACAGCGCTGAGACACCATCCATGGGAAGATGTGGCAAAATGTGAATAGCTGTGGCAGTCAGAACCGATGAGAGAGCATCATGAAATATTTATTGGACGGTGACATGTCTCCCAAGGGTGACAGCCTGGGGTCATGCATGTTTCCTGCAATTGTTGTTTGCCCCTCAGCATGTGAACCCAACTGCTTCTGTTTCCCCCACATGGAGCACAATGTCTTTCTGATGGTAGATGCTCCAGAAATGCTGGTTGTGCTCATCACTGAGCCTGATTTCTGAAGGAGGAAGGCGCTGATGGGGACTGTGGCTGGTGGCCATCCACCCCAGGGGGATGGACTCTGCTAACACTGACATTTTTAGAATTTTGAGCTCATGGTGATCATAAAGGGCAGATGAACTTTTAACCCATTATTGTAATTTTAAATTCTCTGACCACAATGTGCCCTCTTATTCCCTGCATCCAGGATAGACTGTTTCTCCCACACCTCCTCCCCCTTCACGTGCTCAGGCAAATGCATAAAGCGATGAAGCCCCAGAGTCTACAATGATTGCAATCAGAGTAAATGTGATCAGACATCTCTGGTCGCCCACTCAGGCAGTCATGGCCTCTCTTTGTTTGAGATTTTGCCTGGATCCCTGCAGATCTGAGGACCACTGAGTAGATGCGTGCAGCACTGAAACACAGAACAGGCAGTGCTTGTGAATATTTCCATCTTATCCCAGATGCTGTCCCAGCCCCGCTGGCTGTCTCACCAGGACTGAACCAACATTGCAGCCCTATAGGAAGCGAAACCCCAGGGGGCCACGGAGCATTTGCTTAGTGGCTCTGGGTATTAGAGTTGGGAGAGGAGCGTGTGGTTGGAGCTACTACCCCTGTGAGCTCTGCCTCCTGGCTGGCTTCTCAGGGACTTGCCCCATAAGCCTGGTGCAGGGATGACGGGATCAGGAGGGGTATTGACAGCCAGCTGGCCTATTGGGATGACTGGTAAGGCCTGGACTAGCCCTGTGTTCATGAGTCACCGTGGCTAAGTTTAGTGCTGGCTTCAATGGCAGAACAGATGGATGGCTAGAGCAAAAATATTCTGCTGGACTCTTGCCTCGCCCGGCCCTGTCCAGTGGATCAGGCCTAGGGCTGAGCTGATAGACACACACATAGGGACAAGCTCCCAGGTCCTAGGACTGCCCATCACTCCTTTTGGAATTATTCATTCAGAAACTTTTGTTGCAGTCATATAAAAGTAAATACAAGGCCTTTCCTTAAAGAACTTACAATCTAAATGGAAGACAGACCTCAGTCACATAGCTATGTCAACAGGATGCACATCAATTTGGAAAGGGACAGGAGTCCCAATGACGGACTCTTGGACACCGTTTTACAATCAATAAAAGATACTCTTTCAAGACTATCATTTTATTTGCTCCCAACAACAATTTTGCGAAGTTGTGTTATTAGCCCCATGCTACAGAGCAACACAGTGAGCTGTCAAGTAAGTTGGCCGATGTCTCCAAGGGGCAATTGATCAAGGTATAAAATACCAGGAAGGGACAAGCTGGTCAGAAAGGTGGCTGTGATTTGATGGAGGTTACAGCAGACTAGGATCCATTCCCGGAAGCTTTCATCCAACATTTCGTCCCTCCTGGTGTCTCTCATGTCCACAGTTAGAATTCAGTACTGTGCCCTCCATTTCATCTGTGTCCTAGAAACTCAAGCCAACCATGTGATTTCTCCAGGGAAATCTACTCTGCTCCAGGTGGGGAAAGCCCAGGATAAAGCATCTGGTCTGAAGTCCAAAGGACAAGCCTCTTTTAAGTCCATTTTATGCTTTTTCAGGCAAGAACTATGACTGTTCTAGGATCTGTTATGATGGCCATGGCATGGGTTTCCTAGTCTAAACTTGAACATGTTCCCTGGATGGTCTGTAGACTTGACTTGCTCATGTCCAAGCTCAAAATTTTCACATGAAACGGTCTGTGAGACCAGCTTAGGCCTCTCTTCTGATGAGTGGTGAATGCTGTTGGATGTCACTTCCTAATGAGATGATTTGGATATCTTTGGGGTGTGGGGAGAGAGTGTGCTGGAGGAGAAAAGTGGGGGGATCCTGGGGTGAGGGCAGGAATGCCGATGTGGTTATTGATGGTCGGCAGGATGACATTCTTGTTTCATCACATGATGAGTGTTTTCAAGGCACGGAGCCAAGACCAGCCATAAACCTGTCAGGTGAAACATCTCCATGAAATATTCCCTAGCTCACAAAGCAGATGTCTACAGAGGCAGCACGGCTCACCTGATTCACTCCTTGAAGTGGCTGTAAAGTGATCCAGAAGCTGGAAACGGGTGGGTTTGTCGCAGCCAGCTGATGACAGAGCTGGGGCTGGCGCCCAGCACACGGCACTCTGAGTTCATGTGAGTCTCAGTCTTGGAGAAAAGATGCCCAGGTGATAGTCATCTGGTTCCCCCTCTGCCACTGATTATTTTTGTGATCTGGGGTATGTGATTTATCCTCGCTGGGCTTTTGTTCATTCTCCATGAGGTTTGGCTTTGGAAAAGCTGACCTGTAGCTCACTAAGGGCAGAGACTATACCCTCGGGTATGGATTTCCTGCCACTTAGGGGTGCAATATGAACACCATAGAATGAATGAGTCAATGTTCTTTGATGCTATGAAGGTCCATTCTCATATCAGCTCTGAATCTGTGAATCTGCTCTCCATTTTTCTCATCTGTGATCTTCCATACTCTTTGGGGTGAGCCTTTAAAAGGAACAGTTTCTAGGTCATTCTATTAGCATGGTGCCTATTGCAACACACCTGTACAAAGAGGCTTGATTTGCTCTATACAATGATGACAGGGATGGTGGGCGGTATATGGAAATTTCAGGTGTTAGAATCCTTCATATTTTACCTATGGTCCACTGAAGGACACTTGATCTGATCAGATCTGAGAGGGCTCGGTTCTAAGGTTTTTGATGGAACCGCTGGAGAGAAAGTCTTTCTCTTTCTGCTGGACTTAGAACTGTAGTTGTGAGTCTGTACTGCCAGCAGACGAGCTCTCCCCTCCATCAGGAGGTGGAAACAGCTGAGAATGGAGCTTACACAGAAGAAAGCAGAGCTGAGAGACAGAAAGACATTGTTTGAGTACTTGGAGCCGACTGGGTCTGAATATAAACCTCCCCCAGGGTTTTAGTTGCATGAACCAATAAATTCATACTTTTAGTTAAGACAGTTTGGGTTGGGTTTGCTGTCACTTGCAACTGAAAAAGTGATAAAATTTCATTAAATTGAAGCTGTGGAGTTTTCCCTCTTTGCTCGACATCCCCACTCATTCTCAAGCCCAAATTTTGTGACTAGAGCCCTGCTTTTGTCTTCTCCACTGGTCTGGGGGTTCAAGCACAGCTTTGCACAAAGCCTCAGAGGAGGATGGGCTGGGGGTTCCAGGGTGCAGTGTGGATCCTGGGCTGCACTTATCTGACACCACAACCGCTTCTTGCAATCTTCACCTAGCTTTATGGTTGTTTTCTTTTCTCTTTTTTTTCTTTTTTAAAGATTTATTTATTTACACAAGCACTGGGTACAGTCAGAAGCGCAGGAGGGTGAAAGAATTCACCACAGCCAGAGTTGGGAACAGAACAGGCAGACCAATGAAGTACACTGCTGAGGGGAGCAGTGGGTGGGGCAGGAGAGGTCTGTGCGCCATGTGGGACCCTCGCCTGGTGGGCAGGGATCGAACTGGTGCTGCAGAGGCTGCGGGCAGCTTCGCAGCCTAGCACTCAACTGCTGCGCCACCGGGGAGGCCCTATGGTTGTTTTCTATACGGAAACCTCTATGTCACTTTCCATGGGAGAGTCAAATAAATCAGATATCCAATTCTTTCATTTTAGGAATGTATATATATAATATTATATATTATATATAATATAATAGATATATAGATATTATATATATTCCTATAATATAGGCATATTATAGGAAAATATATATATTAATGATATATGAATATATTCCTATAAAATCATGCATGTATGTATGTATATATATGCATGTGTGTGTGTGTGTGTGTATATATATATATATATATATATATATATATATATATGATCTTTTCTTGGCCTTTTTGTTGAATTGTCTCTTTCAGGGAAATAAATTACATAATGATTTTTAGGTTGTCTTTTCTCTCTTCCATGTCTATTATATCCCAATTGATTTTCTTCTATTAGAGTTCTCCCCTGCACTTATTAGAATTATCTTGGGGCTTTCCTTTTTGTTAGTACCTTGATTTTCAAGTTAAATGTCTTTTCCTCACTGTTTATTTATTTATTTATTTATTTTGGTTGTGCAATAGTATCATTTTTACCTCAAACAGTCCCTTTGTTCTGGAAACATCTCATTTCATTGTTTCATCAGCTTGTCTTTATGCTTAAAATTTCACTTGAAGCTCAACTAAATCATTCACAAGTGTGAGCATAAGTTCCTTGATTCACCCTCTTGACTTATGTTTCTTTCACGTTGAAATGTTCTTCTGAATTCTGTGTGCTTCCAACGCTTGCGACTTGATATGGTGGCTGCTTCCTTTCATCTGGCTGGTGGTTGATGTCAGTGATTTTTCCAGATCTTGTAATTGTTCTGATGCTGTAGGTGATTCTGATTTGGCATCTTTCCCTTCGTTATGTGAGAGTGGTGTGTCTGCCCTGCTTACCTGTCTGGGCCTTGCATGTCATCCTCTTTTCAACATGAGAGTCTGACAGGTTGGGAAGAGTCAAGCCAGCTGGGCCTATGTCCCTCCGTGGATGTCTTCTATCAGAAGGGTCCAGCCCCCTTCTGTTCACCTTTCTGGCCTTGGGAAATCACCCATATTCAGAGCAGACTCCAGGAGCTTAGCCTCCACAGAGAAGGTCAGCCTAGGATGCTGAGTTCTTGTATCACCCTCCTCTTTCACAGCTCCATCTCATCCCCTGCAGCCAGAGGTGGAGAAAGCTAGACCCACTTCATCCAACTCTCCTAAATTTGAGCTCTAATAAATATTTTTCACTCTTTTGCCAGTTTGCCAGTTCTCTTTCAGCCCTCAGGGGATGCAAAGAAGTTCCTGTTTCTCTTCTTGGTTCCACCTTCAGAAATTCTTAGTTTGAGGATGGGGCTTTTTTCCTTGTTTGGCTGCTGCTAAGAAATTTTTGCTGAATTGTAATCTTTTGATTTTAAATTTTAATATTTTTCTTTTAGTAAATATTGTTGCTGAATTTTAATCTATGTCTTCCTGAGATCTAATGAAGGAGACATCACCAGAGGCAGCATCATCAAAAAAACAGGGATGGGCTGCCCTGTGCTCAGAGATTAAAGTTTCAGCACTATCAAGATATCGCTAGCCACACTAGCATGAGTTCTATCCCCAGCCAGGGAGTTGACCCACGTGGTGCAGCCGACCTCTCCTATCTTGCCTGCTGCTCCTCTCAGCAGTGTATTTCAGTTGATCTGCCTGACCTGCTCCCCACTCTGTCCCTGGTGAATCCGCTCACCCCCTGTACCTCTGACTTACACCCCAGTTCTTGCATGCATAAATAAATAAAAATAAATCTTAAAAAAAAAAAAAAAAGAACACAGGCCCTGCTTCCTGTCAGAGCAGCCTGTGGACCCCGAGTCTATGAGATTCTATCCTGTCTCCAGTCACGAGAACAGCCCCATGTACCGTGCAGAATAGTGGTGCAGATGAGGGGCACGGCACATAGAATGTTTGGCATGTGTACATGCTCAAAATGGTGCCTGCTCTGGGGAGGGGAGGTTCTGGTCGTGCAGGTTCAGCCACCCTTATACAGCAGTGAGGAGCATGAGGATGATCATTTTAGGGTCATGGATTGCTATGTGCAATTCCATGCTGTTCATAAAACTCATTGGCAAAATGTGGAGCTGGCGGCTATTTGGGGAAAGGATGCCATTTTGTCTTCACATAGCCTGGTCCTGTGACTTACTTGCTCTCTCCAAATGCCTGCCTGGGGATTCACTGGCTTTAAGAGGGAGTTCTCTGGTACACCAGCTTTTCTTTGTTTTTTTTTTTATTTCTACAATTTCTTGTAGGAAGGTCATCTGTGGCCACAGGCAGAACTGTGCTCTAGGGTCTTGTAACTAGGATGAAAGCTCCTAGAGGTAAGAAACCCACTAAGTTTTCTACCCATTTTTCTCTCTACCAACTTTGTGGTAGACAGACTTTCCAAGCAATGAGCTTTTCAACCAAAGCTGGCACCTGCAGCTGTTCTGATGCCTCCATGGCAGCACGGAAGCCCCTGCCCCAGCCCTGGCACACTCAGTGGTCTCTACTTGGCCAGAATAGCAAAAGCCTACATGAGGAGTATGTACAAAGTGTGTGTGTGTGTGTGTTAAATATCAGCTGTGAAAAGTCACATTTTTCAAAATCCTGGTGCAATCAGGTGTCAGGTCAGTAACAGTCACTATAAAAAAAAAAAAAAGAATAAAAAGCACAGAACCAGCAGAACAGAATATAGGAGCATAGCAAGTCTGCTTGGACATGCATCGTTCTCTGACCTCTCTGAGACTGATTTCTTCATCTACAAGGTAGAGAGAATGATAACACCTACTACAGAGTTTGGTTGTTGGAATTGATGATATACCAAAGTACGTGGTATATTTTCTGGCAAAGAGTTAGGACTCAGGAAATGAAATATGTTAATGCTATTCTCTAATAGTTGTGTCTGTTCGCAAATTAATAGTCAGAGATGCTGTAATACACGCACACACACACACAACACACAACTAAGAAACTGGCAACCATCCTCTTCAAGTGGTGATCATGGTGCTTACATGGAAGAAGCCAGGAATGAAAGCTCCTCTTCATTTTGTCTCCAGGCCAACCATGCAACTGTGTTTTAGAAGCCAGACAGAGTCCAGCATAAAAATCATCCATGAGAACAAGCTGACTTAGCCCCTAGAAATTTCTGGCATTTATGACTTTTTATTTTTGTCCCTGGTGAGGAGAAAAATTAGGGAGCCAAGCCCATTGGATTGTCAACAGGGAATGAGGAGGAACAGGACTGAAAAATACCAGTTATAAGTGTCTGAGGAATTTGGGTATACATGTTTTCAGGGTTGGCATTTTGAAGGCAGGATAGTATGTGAGTGTGTGTGTGTGTGTGTGTGTGTTTACAAACACACACGCAAGAATGTATTCAAAGGCCTATTCTGGCAGCTTCTAGAAAGACTAGAAAAAGTAGAAAGAAGAAAAAACCTTGAACATATAATTTTTGCAGGTCATATTTTTAAAGGAAGAAGATATAATAATATTACTCATCTTGAATATTTTCTCTTTTTCAGGAGTTAGACTTTCACTTCTTCACCTGCCCAACCAAGTCTCTGGGAAAAGGTACTCAGATAGCAGACCATCAAGTCAAAGTAACCATGGATGTCTACCAGTACCCACCACTTCCAGTACAACCTCATGACCCATAGACCATCAAACTGTTACCTGGTCCAATATGGTGCCATGCTATTATTAGTCAGGCCTTGTTTTCACCTCATGGCATGACGGATGGAAATGGACCATTTAATAAGCCCAGCAAATAGGATTCCTGAATAAGACCATGATTTAGAGCCACACTGTGATGTTAAAAGCAAGTGCATGCTTGAAATGATTCTAGATGGCAGAAATTTTATACTTTTGTTTAATCATTCTTCTTAAGCATTCCTCTTTCTTAGTAGTCCAAGCTACTAGGAATGGCAACACTAGAAACAGCCAACTGACATTTTGCTAAATCCTGAGGGTCTGTGTGTGTGTGTGTGTGTGTGTGTGTGTGTGTGAGTGTGTGAGTGAGTGAATATGTATATGAGAGCAGGACAGACATGTATGGAGAGTGAAAAGAGAAGAAATCTATATCATTGATTTTGAAGAAGATTTAATAATGCTGAGTTAGCTACTTAGTACTTCCTTCGGTGGGCTTCCATCACCACAGAAAGAAATTCTCTCATTCTTAGAATTTTTTGATCAGAGAAAGAAAAGACGCAGGATTAGGTTCAGGTCAGATTTTCTTCTTTCATAATTGATCTAGACAAAAAGAAGTTTTTAAGCTAGGCTTCCCATAATAACACAGAATTTATGAAGTGCCCTTTGGGTCTATCACCAGATACTTTTAAGAGGGAATTAATCATAGACCCCAGAGAAGAGGGCTGTTGGAGGAGGGGGAACTCAAGGGAAGGATGTGGCTGAGCTTGGCAGAGGGAAAGGAAGAGAGAAAGTGGATGGAGGCAAGAGAAGAAGGTTGCATTACCTCATCCTGTCAGCCCCGAGATCCCCTGTTATTGCTTTCTTGAGGGACTGGAACTGTATCTCCTCCTTCCAATCTCCCCTAAACACTGTGGCCCTAATAATCCTCCTAAATCACTGCTCAAGCCCCATCACTCCCCTTCTCCCTACTGTCTGTTAAATCAAGTCCAGCTTCTCTGCCTCACTTGCGTTGTCTTCCGGAATCAGCCCTTCCTGGCCTGTCCTGCTTGATCTCCCACACCTCCCAGGCACCCCCGCTGTGGAGCAGGGCCGTGTCCTCGCAGCTTCCTGTACAGGCTGGGCCTGTCCCACCACTGCCCTCTGCGCTTGCTGCTCTTCCTCACGGAATATTGTGCTGAGTGTCCCTGTCTGACCCTTTGGGCCAGATTCTCAGAATCCAGTGACAGATACTAAACAACAGGTTCTTCGGTGGGGTGGGAGTGAGCGGAGGAAGTGAGAGGATATAAACTCACCTCCATCCATGAGTTTATTATCAACAACATTCTAAACAAGGAAGAAGCCCACACTGATGTGACTTGGACTCTTGCAACATTACGTGATCAGTTGTGGCTGGGGTGGCATCTCGGATGGCGTCTGTGGTGGGAAACAGAGAGAAGGTGGTCTTGGAGGCTGGGTGATGATGTGAAGTATTAATCAGTGCCACACACTTCAGGGTTTAAGAGCTGCCTGCTTTTTTCCTGGCAGTATGTTTTTAAAATGTCTGCTGCTGATGAAAATCAACTTTCATTTTCACCCATGCAATTCTGGCTCATTTCTTTTTTAAAAAAATTTTAATAATAATTTTTTTATATTTTACATCATTGTTCATTTTTAAACAATATTTGTTTCCCCCCACCCCCTCAGGTGTAGTCCCCATAGAGTTTCCTTCCCCAATGCACCTGTGCACCATCACCTCAGTCCCCTGTGCTCCTGCTTCCCTCCCTCTGCTCCCTCTCCCGCCTCCTCCCCTGCAGGATGTCTCTGATTTATAATTGTCTGGTTTTGCTTTGTTGTGTTTTGTACTGTCATTATTTTTTTACACTGATGTCTTATAGGGTTCCCCTATATTCCTGCTATGAGTGAAACCATCCGATATTTTTCTTTTTCCTTCTGGCTTATTTCACTGAGCATAATTCCTTCTAGCTCCATCCATGTTGCTGCGAATGGCATGAGTTTATCTTTTTTGATTGCTGAGTAATATTCCATTGTGTATATATGCCACATCTTCCAGAACCCGTCATCTATTGTTGGGCATTTATGTCGTTTCTAGGTTTCGATATTGTAAATAGTGCTGCAATAAACATAGGGGTACAGGTGGTCTTTTGGATCAATGTTTTTGTGTCCTTTGGGTAGATCCCTAGAAGTGGAATTGCCAGGTTATAGTAGACTGAGGAACTTTCTGGCTCATTTCTTGAGGTCCCTCTGGCTCTAGAGAAAGTTGGAGGGGGAACATTAGCTACCTCCTTTTATTCCAGACTATGGAACACAGGGTTTTGCTCCCCATTTTTCAGGCAGGTTGACAGAGAAAACCTAGAGTACGGTACAATCTTTAAAAAATGTTGGCAATAAGATCTTTTTTGTCTTTCCTTCTTTTCAAAATTTTTATTTAATTTTTTTTTGTAAATTGAGGCAATATTGGTTTATGACATTGCATGTGAATCAGAGTACAGGACCCCACCTCTTCAGATGTATGATGCCACCCCACAACCACCACTAAGTCACCTCTCCTCCATCCCAGTCCCTTGGGCCCCCTGCACCTTTGTTCTCCACCCTTCCCCCCTCCCCACTGGTAGCCTCAATTCTGCAGTCAGACTTCTAGGATTTGTTCTTGGTTTGGAGCTGTCTGACCCTTTGCTGTGTTTCTCTATTCCTCATATAAGTGAAATGATCCAGTATTAGTCTTCTTCCTTCTGACTTATTTCACTTAGTATAATCCCCTCCAGCATCTTTCAGGGCACAAAATCAGCCCAGTAGCAGGCCAGGTTGGAGGAAAGATCCAGTTTTTCTGACTTTCTGTCCAGTCATCTGCTCACTTAGCCTGTGACTCCACCTTTATCTTTAAATCACAGCGATGGGTCATTCATCTTCCTGGGTGATTCTGTGGGTTTCCACGACATGGGGATATGAAAACATGTGAAACATAAAAGGCCATGACACGAATCAGATAATTAGGTTGTTTGGACTTAAAGTTGAGCCAGCTTGAGCGGGAAGCACATAGAATGTCTGAAAACCAGTCAAAACCTGTTCAGAAACATTTGCAAACCACAACTTTTGAACCCAGAACTGTAAAAGGAAGATCTTAAAAAACAGTTTTGCTTTGTGTGTGTTTGGTATATTCAATTAATATGAAAGCTTGCTTTCAAACATATGGAAGAGATTTTTCATCAAAAAAAGGATTTTCACTGGGTTTCAAATTCCTGGTTGTTGCCTGTCATTCGATATAAAATATCTGATTTTCAAGATTTTTCTAAAGCCAACCAGAAAAGTAGATAAAATTGCTTTCTCTTCTAAATGGGATGGAGGTGTGTTTGTGGGGGCAGTCACAGAAGACAGACTCCTTGGTGACACTGTGGCAAGTCAATCAGGGCCCAGAAAGCAGGCGAGTGTGGTCATCTTCCCAGCAACAAAGACTGAGGAATCCTATGAGGGAGGAGTCTTGCCTTGGTGGTGAATGCTGGAAGGAAGAAAGTTGTAGAAACAATGAACAAAAACCACCTAAAGCTATGTGATTATAGGTATCATGATAACCTGCAAAGAACAAATAGCTGGAAGTGTTTTTATTTGTCTACTGGAAATCTCCCTTCAGCAGCAGTGGGAGGAGCAGGAAACCCACCCACTTCCCATTTATCAGCACAGATCCCATGATCTGTCTCTCAACCAAGCACCCAGAATCATGCCTTACATTCTATGTTCAAGAGAAGGATTAAAGGGAAAACTGAGTGGTCTGGATTCCAGTTCTGCCCCCACTTTGGGAAGAGACATTCTTGTCACCTTCGCTCACAGTTTGGACCCTGAAAATCAGATCAGGGCCTCCCCGGTGGCGCAGCCGTTGAGCGCTGGGTTGCGAAGCTGCCCGCGGCCTCTGCGGCGCCAGTTCGATCCCCGGCTGCTCCCCGGCCACCAGAGGAGGGTCCCGCATGGCGCGCAGACCTCTCCTGCTGCCCGCTGCTCCCCTCAGCAGTGTACTTCGGTCCTTCTGCCTGTTCTGCTCCCCGCTCTGGCTCTGGTGAATTCTCTCACCCTCCCGCGCTTCTGACTGTACCCAGTGCATGTATAAACAAAACAAACAAACAAACAAACAAATAAACAAATAAATAAATAAAACATGCCTAAAAAAAAAAAAAAAGAAAGTCAGATCAGACCTACCCTGGGCCCCTCTCCTGGCCTCCATCCTGGTAATGATGGTGTGATTTTCGTGCTTTTTGATTCTTGATGCCTCGCTCCCCTGGTCTATATGGACTTCGCTATTAGTCATTGCTTCCCATCCAGCTATTTCTAACCCCACCCCACCCCCACACACACACAAGTTTACACATGAAAGGATTTAATAAATAATGGATGGATGGATTTTTAATAACATGGTGACCCTAGGCAAATTATTTTTCTCCTGGGATTTCAATTTCTCTTTTTTAAAAGGAGCTTTGGTATAAAGTCCCTTCTTTGCATTCTATGCTTTTTTCTATGACTGTTCCCTGTTTGACAGTAACACAAATTTATAGGGCCAGAAATATGTATTCATTTTCCAAAGAGAGTTTTTTCATATGCTGACAGTTACCGTTGATTAAAAAACTATACTCTGACCCTCTAGGCCCTCTGCCTCCTCCATTTATTCAGATAAAAGTAAATGAAACGTGTGGAAGTGGGAGCAGTCAAAACCTTTTTATGAGTTTTGCAAAAATTATTAACTTTATTTTTAAGAGTATTAGGGTTACAGAAGAATTGAACAGAAAGTATAGTGTGTTCTCATATTCCCCCACTTTCCCCTGTGGGGTCCCCCATTTTTTAAATGTACCATTATGGCTCATTTGCTACATTGAGGATCCATTACTGATATATTATTAGTAACTGAGGTCAATCCTTTACATTTGAATTCACACTTTTTGTTCTGCATTCTGTGGATTTGATAAATGCATAATGACTTATGTCCACGATTACAGTATTATACAGAATAGTTTTATTGCCCTAAAAATCCCCCATGCCCCACCTATCTGTCCCCACACTGCTCCTTCCCTTGATAACCACTGATCTTTTTACTGTGCCCACAGTTTTGCCTTTTCCAGGATGTCATACAGTTGGAAACATGTATTAAATAACTTTCCTATTGACTTCCTTCACTAAGCAGTAAGTCACTGAAAATTCCATTACATCGTTTCATAGCTTGATGGCTCATTTCCTTTTATCATTGACTAATATTGCATTGCCTGGACATACCTCACACTGTTGTTTATCTATGTACCTAATAAAGAATATCAGGGTAGGGCCTCCCTGGTGGCGCAGCTGTTGAGCGCTGGGTTGCGAAGCTGCCTGCAGCCTCTGCAGCACCGGTTAGATCCCCGGCCGCCAGGCGAGGGTCCCACATGGCGCACAGACCTCTCCTGCCGCTGCTGCTCCCCTCAGCAGTGTACTTCGTCCGTCTGCCTGCTCTGCTCCCCTCTCTGGCTCTGGTGAATTCTCTCACCCTCCCACGCTTCTGACTGTACCCAGTGCTTGTATAAATAAATAAATAAATATTAAAAAAAAAAAAAGAATATCAGGGTAGCTTACAGGCGTTGATGTTTATGAATAAAGCCACTATAAACATTCATGTGTATGTTTTTATGAGAATGTAAGTTCTCAGCTCAGGCAAATACCAAGCTGTTGACCAAGCACCAAGATGACTGAATTGTACATGAAAAAATTGTTTAGTTTTGTAAGAAGCTGCCAAACGTTCTTCAAGTGGCTGTACTGTTTTACATTCTCATCAGCCATGAAAGAGAGTTCCTGTCACTCCACATCCTTGCAAGCATTTTATTTCCCTCTTCAAATCTCACATACACCTTACCCTGAGGTACGGGACCAACATTCATCTGAGCATCAACACAATCATCTCCATGTCTTCCTTTCTCTTTCTGTACCCTCCTCCTTCCTCCTCCACCCAAATGAATTGGTCACAGAGTTATTACACTTGCCTATTTCTGAGATGTTTCTCTTTTCTGTTCTTTCTGTCTCTATCCATGAAACAACCCCTTTCAGTGATCACCCTCCCTCTGATCTGCTGGGCGCCACACTCCAGGCTGTTAACTTCCAAAATTCCAGGTTGCTTCATCATTAAAAAAAAATCTCTGCAGCTTTCCCAGAGCTTTAACTTTCAGGCTAAAAAATACCCGCCCCTCCTCCCCTGCCATGGTCTTTAAGTTCTTAAGGAAACTTGCTCTACAAAGTACTCTTTACCTCAGCTGTTTTGTCATCACCCTCCCCCATCCCAAATGCCCCGCTAGCTAGCTATAGTATTTGTGGCATTTTTAGGTCCCTGCACCTGCAAAGCTGTTGTAAACCATTGCATATGTTGTTCTAGTCCCCTGGATCTCTTCCCTGCATTTTCTTCCTGGAAAATTCCACATTTTGAAACTCAACTCAAACATCAGCTCCCCTGACCACTGAAGGCCAGTCCCTTTTTGCATCTCCACTGAGCCCCACAGTCTAGTCTAGTTACCCCCTTATCTCAAGATGGGCATTTACTTGTTGGTATGTCTGTCTTCACCTTTCACTCCCATGTCTGGGAATTTTTATATCCTTCAAACCTTGCACATTTATAAAAGATAAACTTGCTAAATTAAATTTTAAGTAAAATTAAATTTTAAAAGGGAAAACTGTGGTGATCATGGGGCATGTGGGGAAGAGTCGTGCTTCCAGTAGGGTCTAATCACTTCAGAGTAAACATAGTCTCTCCCCGCCACCGGCTGATCTAACAACCACACAGGCCAGACAAGCAACAGGAGAAAGAGGGAGGAGCCTCCAGCATATATATTTTCCCCTTTGAACAAGTTTGAATGGGTTCTAAAAGGAGAAAAGGCCAAGGTCATTGCTAACTACTACTCTGGTACTGATGGGGGAGGGAAAAATTGTAAAATGTGAGATGTGCAATTAGTTAGATGGCTACAGAAAGACCATAAAAATTACTCATTGTCACAGGAAGGATTTATTCTGGCTCATGAACATTATCCTGCTTCAGAGAACAGGTTTGCAAGTAATTGCAACAATTCTGCCTGAACCTCCAGGGCTATAAGCCTGGCCCTCTAGGTAATCTCTTGCAGGTGCCTTTGTGTGCAGATGGGCAGGGAGGGGGAGGAGCAGGTGGAAGCCCTTAAGTTCAAATAGCCATCCCTGTTCTGGGTCTTATTATTTTCCATCATTAAAACTTTTGTTGGTCAGTTACTTTTCCAATTCTATCACAGAAATTATTTCCATAATCCTGGAAATTGTAGCCTACCTCCTATTGAGGTTATCTGAGAAAAATGCTCTGAATGTGGGGGGGGGACCTGCCTGTGGTCACTCAGGGGGTGCAAGGCGCAAACTCAGCTTCTCCCCCAGGAAGAGCTAGTCCTTTGTTACAGACCTCCTCCCAGTTCTTTATCCCAGGAAGGATCCTTAGCTACCTATCGTACATGCTTCCTCATACTGTGTTTTCTCAGCTGCTTTAAAGATGTCTCATTAAGTCAGAAGGATCTGAGTTGAAATCCCAGCTTGACCACTTGCTGGCTTGTGGCCACAGATGCCTTTGAGATGCTTCTGGAAGTTTCTTCTGTGAGAAGAACTAAACATAGTTTCTTTCCAGCAGTGATGGATTGAGATAATATGGCTTTGCTGACTTGTCACGACATGGGAGGATTTTTCTCTAATGGAATCCAAAGGATTGAGTCCAGAGCAGAAATTAGCTGCTAGTGAGAGTCCCACAGTGAGAGAAAGCCTGGGCCACAGTCTCCCTAGTCTCTCCCAGAACCATCCACAGCTTTGGTCTGCCCTTCTCCATGTTCTGACCTGGGACTTCCAGAATCTTGCTTTTCAGAGATGCCATACTTTTTTTGTTCCACAGTGGCTTCTAAAGATGCTAAAGCATGGGGCCCTCCTGGTAGCACAAGGGGTTAAGTCTCAGCACTATGAAGCCATGGGCAGCCACTGCAGCTCGAGTTTGATCCCCGGCCAGGAGCTGAACCACATGGCACAGCAGACCTCTCCTGTCTCACCTACTGCTCCCCACAGCAGTGTACTTCAGTCAATCTGCCCGTTATGCTCCCTACTCTGTCTCTGGTGAATCCTCTCACCAGCCACCCCTCCCACCCTGCACTACTGGCCTACAACCCAGCTTTTTTATGCATAAATAAAATAAATCTTTAAAAAAAATAAAGATGCTAAGCATGCTGAGAAATGGTTAGCTGCTGGGGACTCGTGTGGCTGGGCATCAGAGGTGGGAAGGCCAGGGATAGTGGAGGTGGGTCAGGCTCCACTGCTGGGCTGGGAGTTAAGTCTCTGCATTCTTTTCTCTGTTCTGAGGCAGATTTGTTTTTCTGACAGTTTGGTATTAAAAAGACCACACATAACAATACACAAATTAATTAAGAATATGCATTAATCTTCAGATTAAGTGAATTCAGAAGATACAAAATCAACCACCTTATTTTTTACATACTTCCTGTCAAAGCCAAGCACTATAGTAAGACATTGCAAACATTAACTTAGTTAATCTTTGAAATAACCTAATGAGATCAGAGCTATTATTATCCCCACTTGAAAAAGAAGAAAAAAGTAGAACTATGTTGAGTGGCAGAGCTGGGACTCGAACATGAGAAGTCTGGCTTTTGGTTTGTGCCTTTTGAGTCTATGAAAAACTAAACACGAAAACTATGCCATGTGGCCTCTTGAGCTCGAAAATGCCCAGATCCCCTCATCTGTCATGACTAATCTCCTCTAGACTTGAGCTTTACACATCCAGGACTTTGTTCTGAGTCTTCACTTGGAATCAACTCTGGCTGAGAATTTTTTTAATGGGGAATTTTGTTTTTATAGAGAATAAGTTTTTTGAAAGCTTAACTAAATATGGGATTCTTCCAGCTCTAAAATTTGATACTTCTGCGATTTAGGATAAGCAAGCTTGCGGAGAGGGGTGTCAGAAAAGTAAGTCACCCAAATGGAGTTCAATCTAACTTTACTGCCCTATCGCAAAAATCTGAAAAGAACAATTTACAAGCCTTTTTTTTTTTTTTTCAGTTTCATCCATTACCTAGAATCTCAATAGCCTCAGCCATCCAAGTCACCATCACACTTTCTCTGGGTTTTGTTAAAGGCAAGTTCTCCATCTTCATTCAACATGCATGTGATTCCTTCATGTCAGTCCCCTCCCTGAGCTCCGGTCTCCTCACAGACCCCCTGAATCAGCCACCCTCTCACTTAATACAACCTCTCCCCAGTTGTTCCTTCCCTGTCATTAAGTCTTAAACATATGCTTGATTCTCTCCCATTCTAAACATAAAAGTAAAATAAAATCTTCTTTTCATGTTTCATGTTCTGTATCTACAGTTCTTTCTCCTCATCATACAAACTTCTCGACAGATATGTGTATATTGTCCCATTAATCCAAGTTGGAGAATCCCCCCCCCACCCCTAGTCTTTCATTTACTCTTTTGGTTTTTGCTTTGTTTTGTCTCAGAGAGGAAAAGGATATAAAAGAGTGAAGAGATGGGATATTTAATCTATCTACTCCTGTGGAAAAACCATAGCGACATCTGATTAAGAACACTCTGGTGGCCTATTGAGTTCCAAAATCAAAGTTTGTAAAATAGACTCAAACTTTTCAAAATCCACTGTCTCTATCAGAGTGCATTCATTCATAACAAACTCCCCATAAACACGGTGACTTACAAAAAGACAAGTGTATGCTTTCACAACTCTGGGGTACAGAAGCCTGAAATCAACTTGCTGGTGTGAATCTACTCCCACTGGTGGCTCCAGGAGAGGGTCTGTCCTTACGTCTTCCTACTTCTAGTGACCATGGAACTTCATGGCGACTTAGATCATGGCAACTGATCTAAGCTCTGCTTCTGTCTTCACATGACATTCTGCTTCATGTCTTCTCTTCACCTCTCTTTTAGGACACTGACCATTGGCTTTTGTGCCCCCCACCCCGACCCAGGCAGTCCTGACTGATTTCATTTCAGAATTCTTCATTGTGTCTACAAAGACACTTCTTTAACGTAAGGCAAATTGACAGGATCCAGGTGTTAGGGGTTGAGGGCTACCACTACACAGAGGGTGGGCTAATAAAATGTACTGGTGGAAAATTATCCTCTGTATTTAAAAAAAATGAATATACACATTGAATTAAAGGAAACAGGATTTATAACCAAAAGGATAAAGTGCCAAAATTGAGAGAAGCTATGCAATTTGGAGCACTTGTAATACCAAGATTATAAGCTGCCCCTAGACTGATTTCCTATTTTGACATTTTTCCCCTAACCATTCATAGTACAAGAAGTCTTCACTTAAAGTCCTTGTTAGGGTCTTGGAAACTGCAATTTTAGGGAAAATGATGTATAATGAAACCAATTTTCCTATAAACTGATATAAACAAGAGTTAAATTTCAAAGGTAAAAAAAAAATCACAAAACTTTTAAATAAAGATCCCCCAAAGACCTCTAATACTAAAATTTCATTGGAAGTCATTCATCCATTCATAGTTTTTCCAACCTGTTTAATCTAGATCAGGGCTGCAGGTAGCTACAACCTGTCCCGGCAGCTCAGGGCACAAGATAGGAACCCAGCGTACCACCCACCCTATGGTCACTGAGAACAGGACCATGTAGACACTTCGATTAACCTAACATGTATATATCTGGGTGTGGGCAGAAGCTGAGGGCCCAGAGAAAAACCATGCAGACACAGAAGAGTTTGTAAACCCCACACAGACAGTGGCCCAGCCAGGAATAGGTTTTCTCATCAACATTAGAGTGAAGTAACATTATTTGAAAACCTGCAGTCGATATTTGTCTTCTTGGGATCTACCTCACCTGTTGACCCCCATCTGGTAACACCACTGGGAATTTCCTCTCAGTCTCTAAACTTCTGGTGAGGGCGCTGCCCACAAGGAAGAAACATGACATGGACCTGGCCAAGCATATATTTCCTTGGCCAAAGTGATTGGTTCTGAGATGGACATAAGACCCATCAGAGTGAACAAGATTTTAGCTAGGATTTTTGAAAGACAGGGAAATTTGCCCTTTAGATTTGAACCTGAGATGATTTGAGATTTTTGCTGCCAACAGGAGCAGATCAAGACCAGCCGAAATGATTTGGGCCCTTGTGGTAATCACATTTCAAGCAGTAGTCCTTTGTCACGCGAGCCCATCAATTTCTTTTTATCACCAAAGCAAGCTGACATTGGAGTTTCTTCTACTTTCAACCCCAAGAGTCCTAGTTAATTGACACTCCATTCTTTGAAAATAGAATGAAGATAGAATAAACACTCCAGATATTTAAAGAATAAATTTGTAGAATTAAGTGGATTTTAGTATGTTCACCTTGTTGTACAACAATCACTACTATCTGACTTTGGTACATTTTTACCTCCCCCAACAAAGACCTGTATGTATTCGAAGTTACTCTCCAGACCCAGACCCTTGAGACCAATAATCCACTTTCTGTCTCTGGATTTGCCTATTCTAGATACTTTCTGTAAGTGGAATCACACAACATGTGTTCCTTTGGGTCTTGTTTTCTCATTTACCACATGCTTTCAATGTTCCTTGGTGCCTTGCATATCAGTAATGCATTCCTGTTCATTGCTAAACAGTGATCCACAGATGGACAGATCACACTTGGTTTATTCTTCAACTGATGGACATTTATTTGGTTGTTTCCATTTCTACTTTTTATCTATGATGGATAATGTCTCTGTGAACATTTTTTTGCAAGCCTTGTGTGGACATATGCTTTCATTGCTCTTGGGTGTCTATTTAGGAGTGGAATATCTGGGTCATATTGATGGCTTGATGTTTATCTTTTTGAGGAACTGCTAAATATTTTCAAAACTGCCTGTATGAATTTCTAATCCTGCTAGAAACAAATCAGTCTTCTATTTTTTCTACATTTTCATCAATGATTGTTATTGTATGTTATTGTGGTTATAATGTGCATCTCCCTAATGATTAAATTTATACATGTTATTTTTTTTTTTTTTTTTTTTTTTTGGCCAGCGACACTTCTCTCTCTCTCTCTCTCTCTCTCTCTCTCTCTCTCTCTCTCTCTCTCTGTCTATTCAAAGCTTATGCTTATTAAAAAATTGTTAGCTGTCCTTTTATGGTTGATTTGTAAGACCCCTTTGTATATTCTTTGTGTAAGTCCCTTACCAGATAGATGATTGCCGAATATTTTCTACCAACCTTCAGATTGTCTTTTCACTTTTTTGTTGGTGTCCTTTGAATCTTGAACATATAGTTTATTGTGGAAAATATTCCACATGAGCTTAAAAGGAATGCATGTGATGCTGTTGTTGGTATTTTAGAGGTGTCCCTTAGATCTAAATTATTTACATGTTACTCATGTTTTGTATTTCCTTGTTAGTCTTCTATCTAATGGTTTTACCCACGATTGAAAAGAGGCTGTTGAACACTCTCAACTATTATTGTTAACTTGTCCATTTCTCTCTTTAATTCTGACAAAATGTTGCTTCATGTATCTTAGGCTCTGTTGTTAGGTGTATAGATGTTTTCAATTATTATTTCTTCCTGATTAATTGATCTTTTTACCACTATACATTTATTGCTTTTTCCCAGGTAATAACTTCTATCATAAAGTCTACTTTGTGCTATAAGTGCAACCACTGCAGTTTTCTTTTGGTTACTAATTATATGGCACCTGTTTTTCTGCATGTTTTTCAATCTAGTTGTGTTTTGAATACGAAGTGTGTCCCTTATAGGCAGCATGTAGATAGATCATTTTAAAAATATCATTTGAGAGCTTCTTTCTTTTGATTACTGTGTTTAGTGCGTTTACATTCAATGTAATTACTGCTAATGTAGACTTTATATCTGTCATTTTGCTATTTGTATTTTATATGTTGTAATTCATCTTGTTTCTTTATTTCTCTATAGCTGCCTAGTCTTGTATTAAATAGATTTTTTTTAGTGTGCTATTTTAATTTCTTTGATGTTTCTCTTAGAATTCTTTTGTTATTTTCTTAGTAGTTGCTTCTGTGAATTAAAACTCAAGTCTTAATTTACAAAAATCTAGAATATATTAATACAAACTTGATTTTAATAGTATACAAAATGTTTTCTTCTTTATAGTTCCATCTCCCTCTTACTCTGCTGGTGTAGCCAGACATATTTATATATTGTTCATCTATCAACACAGATTAAATAATTATTTCACACAGTGACTTTTAAATCAGAAAAGAGAAAAAAGGAGTTATATATTTTTAAAAAACAGCTATATACCATTTTATATGTACCATTTTATATGTGCCTTGCCATTACCAGAGCTCTATTTATTTGGAATTTGGCTATTGTCTCATGACCTTTTATTTCAGAGTGAAGAAATCCTTCAGTTTTTCATGGAAGATATGTGCTAGCAAAGAATTCATTCAGTTCCAGATTTATCTGTGATTATCTAGTTTGCTCCTTCATTTTTGAGTGCTCATTCTGCTAGATGTGGAACTCTTGGTTTGCTTTCATTTGTTTCAACACTTTGGATATGTCATCCCACTGCCTTCTGTCTTCCATGGCTTCGGATGAGAAGTCAGCTGTTAATCTTCTTGGGAAGCACTTGTACATGTGCCACTTTTTTCTTACTTCTTTCAAGATACTCTATCTTTGTCCTTCAACAGTTTGACTATGATAAACCTACATATGGATCTTTTTAAATTTATCTTACTTGAAGTTTGTTGAGTTTCTTAGATATTTAGATTAATACTTTCAGCAAATTTGGGAACATGTTGGTCATCATTAAGTATTCTTCTTCCTTTTGTTCTTTCATGTCCTAGTACTCCTATCATGTGTAAGTTAATGGTTCTGTCAGTTATTTATTCTTTTCATTTTTGTTCTGCACACTGAATAATCTCAATTGACCTAATTTCAAGTTCACTGATTCTTTTTCCTGTTAACTCAAATTTGTTGTTCAGTACTATTAGAATATTTTTAATTTTATGAATTTCAACTCGAGTCTCTATTTAGTTGTGTGTTTTTGAAGTTAAAAAAACACATTTTCTATTTCTTTATCAATATTCTCTGATGAGACACCATTCTCATATTTTCTTTCGGTTTTGTAGACATGATATCCTTTAGTTCTTTGAACATATTTGGAATTGCTGATTTAAACTGTATGTCTAGTAGTCCAATCTGGGCTTCCTTAGGGACAATTTCTATGAACTGATTTTCTTCTCTTGCATATTGTTCATACTTTCCTGTTTCATTGTATCTCATATTTTTTTGTTGAAATCTGGATATTTTTTAAAAGATTTATTTATGCATATAAGAGCTGGGGTACAGGCCAGAAATGTGGGGGGGTGGTGAGAGGATTCACCAGAGACAGAGTGGGGAGCAGGACAGGCGAATCTGCTAAAATACACTGCTGATGGGAGCAGTGGGTGAGATAGGAGAGGTCTGTTGCACCATGTGGGTCACCTCCCTGGCCGGCCTGGGAGTCGAACTCATGCTGCAGTGGCAGATGATAGCTTGATAGTGCTATCTTTAACCCCTACACCACCAAGGAGGCCCGAAAACTGGTATTTTAATTAATACAACATGGTAACTCTAGAAAAGAGATTCCCCTTCTGTTTTTATTGATGTTTGGTTGTTTTAATAGCTCGTTTGGTATCTCTCTCAAATTATTTCTGCAAAGTCTATATCCTTGCTACTTGTAGCCACAGATGTCTCTATTGGTTTAGTTTCATGGCCAAATAATAATTGGGCAGAAATATCTTTAAGAGCACAAGGAACTATGGTAATGGCTCATGGGTGGGTGAACTGGTGGTGGGAATTTTATAGGGAACACACAATTATGTAAAAGATATGAATAAATAAAATAAATTAAAAAAAAGAAAAAAAGACTTTAGCTAATAAGTCTCTCAGCTTTTGTTGTTTGTTGGGGCATGAATTTCAGGTTCTGGTAATTGCTGCTCTGCCAAATCCTACATGTCCTGCATGTGCAGAACCACAAGAAATAAGGGCTCTCTCAGGTCTTTCCTAGTATGTGCTTTGATCTGCATTTGTGGGTAAACTTCTAATTTTTTGGACTATGTCAGAGTTTTTCAATGCCCTCTATGGACAATTCTTTGTTTAGATTTTGCTTTTAAGTAATTTGATGACCTCATGATTTCTGAGGTCAATTTGTGAGGTCACCTCCAAATTGACATATTTCATAGCATGGCTGCTTGACTGTGGTTTCATAGGCGTGCCATGGTTAGTAAGCTGTTGGTTTTCATTGTCATCAAGGAGGTGGAAAAAAGAAGATGAAATAGGACAAATTCACACACCATAAATCTCACTGTTCATATGGATATTCAGTTATTCTTTTCTTGAATAAATGATTCTTAGGTTGATTTGATTAATTTCTAGAGTTCTTAATTTTTAGAGTTCTAAAAAATTTATTAAAAAATGTTTCTTATTAAAGTATTTTAAATATTCTCATTATTTTTATGGAGGAGTAGATTTTAAACAGTTCTTATTCCACTATTCCAGAAATGTTGCCTGAATCCATCTCCTCTTAATTATGAAGTATAAAACGAGTCTTGTTATTGTACCATTTAGACATTCACAGATCATGGCAACTGCCTTGGTCCATCAAATTAAACCCTTTTCAAACCAGTGTCTTCATTTCTCCCATATGACACTTTCTGATGCAATAGCAAACCATTCTTTGTTTTCCTCCTGCATCATGTGCACTCTATTTCCTAATTAGATTTTCTTGAAATCTGAAGGTCCAACTTGACTCAGCTGGTCTTCTTAAGCCCACAGTGCATGGAATGGAAATACGCATTTTGCACAGTCATTATTGTCATTCTAAGACACATGATGAGAACCTTGCATCCATTTTGAAATGCATACTAGCATGGGTAGTAGCAAAAAAAAAAAAAACCCAAAACCTAAATTTCTATAGCAACTTATTTTTAGCTGATGGCACCCTGTTTCTTACCAGTTCTTGATCTCTTGATTAAGTTACACTCAGAGTTTTAGATTCCTTGTTTATAGCAAATCATCATCATCATCATTGTCATCATCATCATCATCTCTCAAATTGTAATGAAGAGCAAATGACAAAGTATATATGAGGTTTATAAATTAAGTGCTACAAAGAGTTTTTTAAATTTAACATGAAACTGATTGTAAACTTCATCCTGTATGTTTGTAGCTATTGGAGTACAGGAATATCAATGATGGTCCAAGATTTAGCTGAGTTGAGTGACAAACTTGGAATATTAGAAGGCTACTACTCATTGGCTCTAAGGGAGAGTGAGTCTCTCCTTAAATTTTGTTCCCAAGCACCTCACTTAACTCACTGGTTCTTGCTTTGCTACTCATTTAATTCTCACTCACCCCCTCCGCAAATGCTGACATTTTTGTTTTCTTTGTTTCTCACAAGTGAGGGTGATGGAGGCCAAATGCAGATAAGGCATGCAATGTGGGTTGCAATGTGCCTGCAGCAGATCCATAGCATATATATAGTCAGTGCATTTATCAGTCCCTGGTCAATGGCTGTGTGGACAGAGGAGAGTGTGGAGTGAAGGGAGGTGGTGGTCTGGGGGAACTTGGGAGAGGGAGGGGGTTATCTTGAGGAGGGAGTTGTCTGCTGGAGCAGAGTTCCTGTGTCAAAAGGGCTCCTTCTGGGAATTCAGCCTTATGGAACCACAGGTATGCACAAACAGGGAAAAAAGAAATCAATGAATGCCTGGTCTGTGTTTGGGCTTGTGGAAAAGGATTGCATTTCCTTCTTTTTGTCTATTCATAAATGCTCAGACCACTAATTCCATTAATCAATAGTGAAGATTTGTACCAGGTGTCTCAGAGATGCCAGCATTTGCTTGGCAGGTTAATGCCACCTAATCCCTTCTCTTGTAGAGCCTGCTCAGGGACTCTGAGCAGAACCTACTGGGG
Organism: Talpa occidentalis; assembly: GCF_014898055.3. Lineage (NCBI taxonomy): Eukaryota > Metazoa > Chordata > Mammalia > Eulipotyphla > Talpidae > Talpa > Talpa occidentalis. The sequence continues at coordinate 70,758,565 of NW_023601653.1, forward strand.
GGTTGGCTTCTCCTGAGTCGAGCTATTAGAAAGTATAAGACCAGGGACTGAGGGATGCCAGTGGCAAGCTCTGTTTTCCTAGTCAGATCTTATTTGTTCAACACTTCCCAGTTTACAAAGCACCTTTTCCTTCAAGTTCCAGCAAGCAGACAGGACAGCAGTTACTGTGTTTCACGGACTCTAAGACAGGGATGTGCTGGAAACAACATGTGGCACAGTTGATCAGCAGACAGATCCCAGATTCAGAGAGCTTACAATGTGGCTAAATAAACATGTTTGTTTCTGGGTACATTCGCATCTGTGTGTGTGTGCACGTGTATGTTTATGAATCAGTGAAATTGGCTTTGATGTTTAACAGGCAAGAAAAATGAAGATTAAGAGAAGTTCAATGACAAAACTAAGCTCTAATCCACTAGTTCCCATCTTCTTGTTCCTGGTTCAGGGTGATTTTCAATACAAAGATGTCACACAGTACTTGGGGGCCTTAAGAGAACTTGGGCAAACCATGTGCCTGCTCTGAGCTCAACTTCTCTTATCTGTAGATCAGAATAAGAACAATTGGTCTCCCTGCTCCAAAGAGTTATTATGATGCTCAAACTAGATGGTATAACTGATTCTCCTATTTTTTAACTAATTGATTAAGAATTTACTGAGTAGCTCCTATGTCGCAAGGATGGAATCAGGTTTGAAGAATTCAATAAAGACAGATAGGACCCTTGTCTTTGTGAAATCTCAAATAGGGCACTTTGTAATTTGCAGAGGGCTGAATGTTTATTATTGTTGATGGAGACAAAGGAGATGCTAACAGGATGGGCTTTGAATGGGATCTTAAGAGATTGACAATGGGTGAGTAGAAAGGTAGTCTCCTACCTTTGCCTAGGAGAAACCTCTAGCTATGGTGCCTAGAACTTTCCCAGGCCTAACTGAAACACCCAAGTGTTTTGAATTGGAATTCTGGCCCCAGTACACTTCCCCAATCATTTCTTGCTGTATGACTCCCCATTCCCTGACCCACTCTCCAGCCCCTTGAATTTGCCGTGGGCTTTCTCATCCACATGTCTTATTCTACCCTTTCATCTTCTTGACTCCATTTGGAAAAATTCTGCTCTTATTAAGCCACAGGTTTTCTTAATATTTTTCTAATCACCTCAGACCACAGTGATTTCCTTCCTTTCAATTTCTTCAGTATGTCTTGCAGCCACAACCACTTAGCATCTACCAAGTTCTAATTTTACTGACACTATCTCTGTGCAGGCCCGTCTTCTCACCTGGGAAAAGGGCCCTATCACACTCATCACTGTATCCACAGGATGATTAGTATCTTGTATCCATGGAGTCATTCGTTTATTGCTGGAATCAGCTGCACTGCTGGAAGGGATTCTTGGAAACCATTTGATCTTACTTCCTTCTTTTATTTATTTATTTCAGAGTAGAAGAACTGGGGTGTAGGCCAGAGGTGTAGGAGGGAGGGCTGGGGAGGTGAGAGGATTCACCAAAGAAAGAGGCTGTGGCAGGGGTGGCAGGGAGCAGAATAGCCAGACTGACTTATCTCCCTGGCTGGGGATTGAACTCAGGCAGTAGTGTTTACAGTGCTTGGACTTAACCCCTAGACCACCAGGGAGGTCCCCTACCTCCTTTTTTTAAAGATCAAGAAATAGCTAGAGAAGGGCACATAGCTAGTCTGTGTGTACAGTGACAGTTTCTACCACTGCCCACATAGTCATTTCAATTCCTGGTCACTGAGAACCTCCCTCCAACCTCTCCCCATTCCCAGGGGCTCAAAAAAAAAAATTTACCAGTCCACTCTGGGAGCATTCAAAATTCCCTAAATGGTTTATTTTAGGACCAAACATCGTATTCTTTTTTTTTTAATTTAAATTTTCTTTTTTATATTCCCCATACAGTTACAACCCCCTTATTTTGACCCCAAGCCCTCCTTTCCCCGCTCCCCACCCCCCATAGAGTGTCTCTGGTTCATAGTTTTTTGTTGATTTTGATATTTTCTTTCTTATAGTTATCCTTTTTCCTGGTCCCTTATTTAGGTTTTCTAGATTCCTGCTATGAGTGAGACCATCCAGTATTTTTCTTTTTCTTTCTGGCTTATTTCGCTGAGCATGATCCCTTCCAGCGCCATCCATGTTGCTGCAAATGGCATGTGTTTATCTTTTTTGAATGCTCAGTAATATTCCATGGTATATATGTACCACATCTTCTTGATCCAGTCATCTATTTTTGGGCATTTGGGTCGTTTCCAAAGCTTAGCTATTGTAAACAGTGCTGCTATAAACATAGGGGTGCAGGTGCTCTTTGGAATTGATGACAAACATCGTATTCTTTGAAAGTAGGTATTGCTTTGACTCACTCTCGCTGTCATGCCACTGATGATTTGCAACATTCTGCGTTTATTTCCAAATCCATTTTTCTCTGGGCATGACTGCTCACTCCCCTGAGGATCTGACTTTAGACTCTCCTGACTTTTGACATCATCTAGGAGCTGAACAGATTCCACTCGATGCCCGGCCTGAACAGTTGTGCGCTTAGTATTTTGACTTCAATGCACATCTTGACTCATGGCTTCAGGCCGTCTCTCTTCTTGCGCTTCATCTCCAAAGCTGTCCTTCAGCCTGGCTGCCTGGGGAGCACATGCCTGAACCTTGGATTCTAGCCCCTTCTCTAATGCTTTAATTGCAGGCAAAACCACAAGGAAAGATGTCCCCACAGTAAGCCCACTTCAAACACGCATAGCCAGCCAATGCCTACTAGGATAAGGTTTGCATTTGGAAAGAATGTGTGACCTGGGCAAAACTCACCTCTTTCCCCACCTGTACCTGAGACATTGGCTAGGGAGATGGCTGTCTTTATCAAGCTAGTTTTACTGTTGCCAAGTGATTTTTCTGTTTTCTCCAATGTTTCTCTTTTTCTCACTCTGGCATCCATTGCTCCATGTTGGTCAGTATATAATAGGAAGCAGAATGTGCTTACACATTGGAAACTTTGAAGTATGCAACTCATTTAGGGCGGAAACTTGCCTGGGGACACAGACAAGGCTTTCCTGGTGACCTGGTGTAGGATATGCACATTTGAAGTGTCCTGAGTCTAGAACTTGACCTGTAGAGGTTACCTTTTGTGCTCGCTGATCATTAGCCATGTCAGGAAGATAGCTTTCTTTGGAGAAAATTCTAAAGAAGAAATTTTCAGGCAACTCTGGTACCTTGTTTTAGGAGCCAGCAGAGAGAAAAAATTGTCTTGCATTTGTCTACAGAACCTGTGCACTGGAGGTGATTTTATAAGGAAAGATGAGGGCCATAAAGAGAAAGAGATGTGGCTTGCTCAGCAAGATATTGCCAGAAATCAATCTAGAAGGGAGGACTGACTGTCTCCCAAGTCTACACCCTGCTGGAGGACTTTGGATCATAATGTGTTAACATATATACTGAGGCTATGTCAGAACCTTTGTGGGGGTCCTAACTACAACACCCAAGTTTTCCTGGTCTTCCTTTCTTCTTGGAATTACTCTGCCTCCTCATGACAGATACTTATTTGTTTCTTAAGGTAAATAAATATTATCTCATAATCTCCTCGTGTTGAAAAGGCCATTAAGAAGTTCCCTAAAGTCTATTCTTTCATCTCCAGGCAAAGATAGAGTTTACCCAATGATCATCCTGTTCCTGATCCACACATATTCTGAGGATGGTATTGTCATGGGGGACCCATTCCTGAAAAGCATAGGAGGTGATTTTGATTTCAAAAGCACAAGAAGAAATATAAGGACAAAAACCCACTTGAAAGAAACGGCCAAAGGATTTAATTAGACATCTCTCCAAAGAAGATAAACGGCCAATAGCACATGAGAACATGTTCAATATCATTAACCAGTAAGGACATGTAAATTAAAGCCACAAGATCTATTATTTCTCATCTACCATGATGGCTATAATTGAAAAGGTAGAAAATAACACACAAGCATTGGTGAGGATGTGGAGAAATTGGGACCCTCCCATATTGTTGAAAGTATCATAAAATGGTACATACTGTTTGGCATTCACAATAGCCAAAAAGTAGAAACAAGTCAAATATCTATTCCAACATTTCAAGTTGCTGAATGGGTAATAAAAGGTGGCATAGCCAAACAATGGAGTATTTTTCAGTTATAAAGAGAAATGAATTGCTACAATATACTGCAACATAGATAAATCTTAGAAACATTAAACTAAATGAAGAAAGTCTGTCAGAAAAAAACGATAACTTGTTTGATTCCATTTATACAAAGTGTCCAGAATAGACAAGTTTATAGGGAGAGAAAGTAGATTAGTTGTTGTCCACTTTTGGGTGGAATGAAGGGTTTGTAAAAAGCCATCAGAAACAGAAAGAAAGCAAAAGAGGAAGAAAGCAGGCAAAGTAAAGGAGGCAGACAATGAATTTATCATAAAACAAATACTTATTTTTGTGTAAATTAATATATATCCAACCACATGTGCATATTTTGCAGTGTCGTGTTTTAAAAAGATGTGGTTTTCTTAAACTGAGCCTCAACTCAGAAGCCATTGCTAATATAAACTTCTCCAGAGCTTTCTGAAGAGACAATATAGCCAGTCCTGTTTTAAGGCCTTTGCCTGCCTTTAGCTTTTCACTTTGATATGTCTGTAAGCCCCAAACTCGTGCTGAGTCCCTCTAGTCTATCTGATAGAGTGAGCCCGCCACACTAACTCATGTTAGATATCCCTTCACAGGTTGGAGGTGATATTAGATGTTTTATTTTTCTCCATTATTTCCTCCAGGATTTGAATACTTTAAAGGAAGGGGAAGCTAAGGAATGGGGATCTAAATCTCTAATTCACCACTTGATGTGGGAGCCACATTATATTGATTCTATTCTGCTGAGTGCTTTAGGGATTAAGAGATTATTCTGGAATCTGATGAGGAGGGTATTTGTTATGGGGGAGACTAACAATAGTATCTAGGAAGTGTTATATCTAGAGGACTCCACTCAACATCAAGAAGACAGTCTTCCAATCACCATATTGACCATCTGATTGACCTTGAACTAGTCACTTAATCATTCTGGGTCTTGGTTTCATCTTTAAAATGGAAATAATGGTCCAGCCTTTTTGGAAAGCAGTATGGAGGTGTCTCAAAACATTTAACATGGATCTGCCATTCCACCCAATAATTCTACTCCTAGGCATGTATCTATCTGAAAAATTCAAAATCACTAATTCAAAAGGAAACTTTGCACTCCCATGTTTATTGCAGCATTTACTATAGTTAGACTATGGAAACAACCTAACTGCATCAAAATAGATGAGGGGATCAAGATGTGATACACATACACAATAGAATACTATTCAGCGATCAAAAACGATAAACTCATCCCATTTGAAGCAACATGGATAGAGCCTGAAAGGATAATGCTAAGTGAAATAAGTAAGAAGGGGAAAGATAAATACTGGATGTCGTTACTAACATGTGGAACATAAAGTTACTAAATTAATAGTCAGATAAAGACAAGCTGAAAAACAAACCCGTGGTAACTGACTACAGAACTGAGACACCAAGGTAAAAGGAGACAGAATGGGGAGGGAGGCATAATGGTATGTGATGGTGGAGGAGTATGGGTGAGTTGGTGGTAATACCTGATGGGGATACCCCCATGTAAGCTCAGTTAAGACTTAATTAATTAATTTTTAAAAATAAATGAACTGGAAGTAATGATCCTCTTCCCAATTGAATTTCCATAATTGCAAGAGTTTGAAGTCAAAGACACAAGAATGGGGAAACTCAATCCAACAGGGTGTACCTTAACACTTTTGTATCTTACCCCTCATCCTCCACCCGCAACCCCATAGTTTTGACTGACCAGTCTCTACATAAGTTGGCCAGTCCTACAATGTCTACAAAATATTAAGCTGATGTTTATCAGCTTGCAATTCTTTGCTGAAACACCTAGGTACTCCCATCAAAACTTCCACATTATAGAAGTTGGAAGGCCAAGATGTAACATCACAAGAGCTTCCCTTCTCCAGGCCAGATTCCTCCACTGCTTTTAACACCAACTTGTAGCACCAAATTTCATGTTCCTTCCCTCTTTGTTACTCTCTAAACACATTCTGGATCACCAGTTTCTCTAGGCAGTAAACAATACTGAAAAGTCAGCACAATAGAGTGGAATTTCACCTTACGCCTACATGGTACATCCAGATGTATACTAAGATAGGTTTACCTTAGTATAAATTTATTACATTAGTATAAATTTGTATCTGTTCTCGTGACACAGGTAATTCAGATCTTATTTGAATCTGAAAATATATAAGCTTTCGTCTCATGAGATCCTTTAGCAGTATCTTTAATCCTTTTACTTGTTGTTTTCATATTTTGCACTACAGCATCAAATTTAATTTTTCCTCACTGTGTTCCATGATTTCAGCCCATTTCCAGCATTGAATGATGAGTATTTCATTACAATGATTTGATGAAGCTGTGATGACAGTGAATGGAGCAGGGAGGAATAGAGATGTCAGTTCTGCCTTTAAGGTTCTCAGTTGACAAATCAGTGTCTCCAGGTCTAAGTCCAGAGCTGCTGGAAGCAGAAGCATGGGCACATACCACTCATCCAAGTCCACACTTTTGTCCCTCCAGGACAGATGCTTCCTGGTCATGTCATGCTCAGCTCCTGAGCCAGGAGTCCTGGAATGATTGTTTTGAACAAACTAGAAAACTTCAGTAAGGATAAGTGAACTGAGAAAAAGAGAGAGAAAGTTAACAGGAAAGGGAGTTGAGATAAAGTGAGAACTATAGTACATGAACTTTGGAATATTTACATAACTTTGGTCACATTTCTCTTCTTGAGTTCCATGGAACACACTCCCTATTCTTATGATTAGTCCTAGTTTGCTTATTTGTTTATTTATTTTTTGCTTATACTAGAGCAATATAGTTTCTTTTGCCTGAGATGTTCTCACTAACCCTAAATAATCTAAAAACAGAGCTGTAATTATACATAAGCTATTAACAAATGCAGAAACTGAGGCCAAGACAGTCAACCAATTGTTTGAAACTATGCATCAGTCATTGAAGAGAGTCTGAAATTTTAAGGTATCCCAGCCCGTAAATAATGGGAAAGGGAGGGCCTCCCCTGGTGGCGCAGGCGGTTGAGTGCAGTGCTGTGAAGCTGCCCACAGGCTCTGCAGTGTGGGTTCAATCCCGCCGGCCAGGGAGATACCCACATGGCACAGCAGACCTTTCCTCTCTCACTGTCTGCTCCCCTCAGAAGTCTGCCTGTTCTGTTCCCTACTCTGTCTCTGGTGAATCCTCTCAGGATTCCCCCTCTGGTCTGTACCCTGGCTCTTGTATAAATAAATAAATCTTTAAAAAAAGAAAATATTAAAAAAATATGAGAAAGGGAATCCAAAGTTGCTAAACAGATGACAGGGCTAGTTCCAAGGACATGAAGTGTTTTATGAAGAGCAGGCAGTTGCTTTAATTAAACAGAATGAATTCTTAGGTCAATGTATATCTGAGTACCCTTAGGCAGTCTTAGGAAGCTCCATCGCCCATCTGAATAGTTGGTAATTGACTGTGCAACTTCTGTCCCTGTGAAACTGCAAATGAAACTAGACAACCAATGATCCTGAACGGTGAGACATGCAGCCAGTGTTGCTGAGCATGTTGTGTATCTAACAATGTGCTGGATACACAAGAAATGCCATTCATAACCCTGCCCTTAAGAAGCTTAAAGTATCATTAGAGCCATGGAAGAAAATCATTAACAAACAATATAAGGCAACATATAATTAATTTTTTTACAAGGTGTGGTATGAATCTACCCATTGTAAAAATAATTGGAAAATTCAGCACAGTCTAGAATTGTTGGGAAGGTTTTAAGAACAAGATTGAACTTGAATTGCAGCATGGAAGTATAGAGACTATTTCAGAAAGTCACATCTAGAAGGATTGGAAGAGAAAGAGAAGAGAAAGAAGGTGGAGAAGAAGAGAGAGGAGAGACCACAGTGTAGTCAGCATAATGGAATTAGGATGGTTGGCAAGAGGAAGTGAGTTTGACTGAAAACTGCCTTTGCCTAGAATCTTTTCTTTGCTCCTCTCTTTTGCCCCAGCCATCCATCTTTCATCGTGCTCTGGCTCTGCTCTTCCCTCAAAATCTCCCCTCTCACCACCGAAACAATAGAACTCTCTGAACTCCCAACATACTTTCTTTCATCACTCTTGTATGTACCTTGTGTAGTTTCAATTACCTTGTCTTACCACTGCCTAGATCATTTTATTTGAAAATATTGTCTTCCCATCAAGATGGTAAGTCCCTTGAGCATAATAGTACGTTTCAGCACTCACCCAGGACCCAGTGCACTCAGTTGAATTTCAAGTCATGGAAACAAACAAGCACTTGTTAAATGGACAGGTAGAACCTGGGTATTGTCTCTGGCTCTATCCTGCCATGAGCTGTTGCTGCTTTAATTCTTGGTTACTTATCCCAAGGCTTTGCTGAGTGTTGCAGTCCAGTGGCAGTACATGAAAGAGGGAGACACGGGCCCTCTGAGTGTGCTTTCCTTGTTATAAGGGAAGAAAGCACCACAGCCCTGCTCTTGCAGGGTAATTAATTACATACAGTGCCTGCAGCCAAAGCTTGAGTAGAAACTATGTGCACTCAATAAGAAGTTAGAAAACAAGTCAAGACCTACATTAAAATAGGATGGAAGGTCTCCAGTTTCTTCCACTTTCTGTTGAGACACCTTCATGAAATGCTGTTTGGAATGGAAAGGGCAGAATGTTACTCAAGAGGACTTCAGAATCTCTTCAGTCCTTTGGTCAGTATGCAGATTGTCCCATCACATCTGTGTGATGATGACCTTCTTGTATATTTTGCAAGTTAAATTTTTAGGTGAGGGGGAAGAAGATATTTCAAATTCCTTTGCCTCCAGAGATGAAGATTTCTGGAATCTTCATCTTAGCAAAATTGTTCTTCTGGATTTGGGACCTATTTGGGATCTGGTTGCAGATCACTATGGCCACATAGGGACCATTTATTTGGGAGCATTAGTGGTGGCCCAGCTCAGTTGAGATGGATAAGTGGAAATAGCCCCTGGGGGCTGGAGGGGGGGGGTGGGGTAGGTTTCATTGGATTCATGATATATTGGGTCCTAGCCTGACTGTGCCTTTTCTTAGCTGTTTGCCCTTGGGCAAACTATTTAGCCCAAGTATCAGTTTCCTCATCTGTAAAACAAAAATGATAACCATGCAAAACCGAATGGGTGATTGCAAGGATTAAATAAGATCACCTATACATGAAATGTGCATAGCAGCTGGGCAGAATAAGCACTTAATAAGTGATAGCTATTAAAATTATTATCACTCAATGCCTTCTGGAGCATCATGCCCTGCTCATCCAGGCTCAGTGCTTGTCTCTAATGCATCTTGGGAAGAGTGAAGGGAGATGATGGGTCTGGCAAGTGGCTGGCTGTGTGTGTTGATCAAGAGGGGCAGGTGTGTCCTGAGAACACTGTGGTATCATGGGTGTGTCTCAGCCCCAAACCAGGTTGGAGAATCTCTGGTAAAGATGAGTCACAAATTTGAGCTGCATGGGATGCTCATGTCCTGAGCAAAACCTGCTTCCTATTCTGCCCAGTGGGGGGTTTCCACAGGGAAGAATTTACCTCTTAAATTTCTTAAATTCCCTCTCTCTCTTTCTTTTTCTTCATCTCTTCTTGGTCTTTGGTCTCAATGGAAGAGCTGGAGCCATTTTAGGAGCCTTTCTTCATCCTCATTAAAGGAACCAGACATAGCCCAGGTTTGATGTTCCTACTTGGTAAATGTCTGGATGCCATTCCTGGTCAGGTGGATCAGGGCTGGACTGACATGGGACATCATTTGTTCACACATAAAGAGATAATTTGTGGGAACAACAACAAGTTTGTCCAAACCATCTTGTCATTTCATCTACCACAGAACTAGAAGTTCTTATCTAATTGTGTCCTTCTTTAATATTGAAGCTTTGTGAAATTACAAACACCTCTGGGAGTGAGTGAGTCCTTAAGTCCAAGCCAGTCATTAAGCCCTTGAAGTACAACAGTTCACAGGAATTTCAGTCATCATTGAAACTTGCAAAGAAATCACCATGAAGCTACATGAAATAAGAACTCTCACTGGGTGAGAGTTGAGAGGGTCCTGTGACACCACTAAGGACTTTGATCTGGAGAGTAGTGCGAAGGGCAGCCGGGCAGCAGGACACTGCTGACATCAGTTCACCTGGAGAAATCTATTGCAAGGGAGACGGGAGGGCAGGGACAAAACTTTCACCCACTGCACAATCTGCCTAGATTCAGAGATGTCATTCTTTTTGCCTTCTCTGGAACTGAAAAGTCAAGCTTGGAGACATAAGGCAGACCCTTATCAAAGAGAACACATGTAGCAGGATTAGGCCCCGTGGACACGAATAACTCTGCTAGGCTGGCACTGATGTCTTCCCGATCTGCTCCGAAGGGAGTTATCCCACAGGCTGAGACATAACCTCACCGCCAAAGCCAAAGTATGTCATGGAGCTTTTAATAACCCCGCCTGTCCCTGCCTCCCCCACAAAGGGGAACAGCTGGCCTCACCCACCCTTCTTCTCATTGTCACTTTTCCTCTGTGATTCCAGGGCATTGTCCTCGAATGGGTGTCCCCCCATTCCCTAAATTTGCTTTCGGGGTAGAGGCAGCAATCCCTTTAGAGTTTCTTTCAGGTTGTTGTTGCTGAGATGGCTTCTCTACGTGATGGTTACAAAAGGCAGGTAGGGAGATTCAGTCTAATTAGGGGCCCACCAACCTTTTCACCTGCAATTCCAGTCCCACCCATGTTTACCTGGGCCACCCAGGTTCACTTAACCTCCTGCCCTCCACACAGGAGGCTCTCTACATGGCCCGTGAGAACTCAGACCAGCACCGTGGGCTAGGTCTACATTTGGGGTCTTCCTATCGTCCCTTTTGGTGCCTCTCTGCCCACTTGGGGACCCCAGCAGTGGGTTAGAACTTGCATTTACCCAGCAGCAAGCAGAGCCAGTTAATTTCCAAGAGTTTTGTGAGCCAGTTGATACCACCATGGCCACTTGAAATTAGCAATGGTGGGACCATTTACACCGTGGGAATCAGCACACCACAGCCCTCTCCCAGCCCCTGTGCTCCTGCTCCTCTATGCAGCCTGCCAGGATTTTGTCTTTCCTTTCTCTTCCAAATTACACTTTCCCTGTGGCCTTTATTTTACTTTCCATTGGCTCTGATTGGAAGTATCTAATAAAGCATTGCCTGGTGATACTTGCGTTTAACTTCAGGCAAAATCCTAAGCCCTGGGGTTCACTTCATGGCATAGCTGACATTCCTAGAACCACTGACCCCTTGAAGGGTCTTCCTATATGTTGGGTGACATGGTGTTGTCCTCTTCCTGCCTGGAATGATGCAAGTACATAGATTGTTCCAGAATGTTAGTCTACTTCTTCAAGATTCAGTATTTCTTTCCAATCTAATTACAACTCCTGCGAAACAGAATTAAACTTCAGAAATGTGTGCATGGGTATGTATTGTTTTAGTCCCTGAACTGACCATCATCACAGAGCAGAATGCTGCAGCCATAGTTGCATGTCCGGTTGGAAAAAATATGCCACCTTCCCTCCTAGGAGGCACATACTTTGAAAAAGCAAGTCTGTGGACTGTCAAATTCATGAGCTGTCTTAAATTTCCTTACCCCTTTTCCAGTAATTTCAGCCACTCCAAGGTCCTTTCTGATCTCACTTAAAGTTCTCCTTGAATGGTCATGGAGCCTGGGCTCTGGCAATGGTCCTTCTGGGGCAAGAGGTAAAGGAAGAATCTCCCTAAAACATCTACATGCCAATCTCTGAAAGGAACATGAACCCGGTCACACTCAGGCACACGATGCTGCCCTGACACATGTTTCTGCACTGGAGCTTGGTGGTGTGAATTATGAACAATAAAGTTCAAAGGCTTGATTTCTATTTCTATTTTTGAGAATCAGGTTAGCTTTGAAAACTATAGTTTTGTACTTTACCATGATCCTTTGCTTTCAACCCTAACACTTATCACAGCTATAATAAATGATCGGTAGCCTTTCTTGTTTCAGTGATGCCCCCTTCCCTGTGCTGCAAGCTCCCTCCAGGCATCAGTAGCCATGCCTGTCTTCATCACTGGGGAGTCCCCAGTGCCTGCAAATAAGAGTTACTTTGTAGACATTTGTCAACTGGATATAAAATCTTCCTCAACCAACCAGAACTTCTATTTTGAGTTTAGAATTGTTTTTCCTATTACAGTATAGCAATTGGATTTAATAGTACTGAGCTCCTTTTTAACCAGAAAACAGAGTGTTCTAAAAGCACAAGTTCTGTGAACATTTCTTCTTTTTGGCTATATAGTACTTCTGCTGGGGAATCCATTGGCTAAGCTCAACTGAAAAATGTAGGATCTCTGTGACCTTTAATGACTTGTTTGAAACTACTTTTTTTTTTAAGATTTATTTGTTTATTTATACAATTGCTGGGGTACAGGCCAGATGCGCGGGAGGGTGAGAGAATTCACCAGAGACAGAGCAGGGAGCAGAACAGGTAGACTGATGAAATACACTGCTGAGGGGAGCAGCGGGCAAGACAGGAGAGGTCTGCTCAGCCATGTGGGATTCTCGCTGGCCGGCTGGTAACGAACCCACGCTGCAGAGGCTGTGGACAGCTTCAGTGTGGCGTTCAACCACCTGTGCCATCAAGGAGGCCCACTTGTTAACACTTTTTGTGACCCACTGAGCTCAACTGTTTAGACAGGAATATAAATGAGACTGTGGTCAGAATGACACTGAACAAGGGAATAGAACCTCATCAATATCCTGGTTAGATGAAGTTTCTGGGAAGAGACTCTACATAACTCCGTACCTCCTCATCTGCATTGCTCATGGAAAAATTTGACCCTTGATGGATCAACAAAGACAACTGACATCCTAGTATGCTAATAGTCCTTGTATTCTACCTCCTGGGGCTGTTTCAAGGAGCTAATGACTGCAGAAATCTTTGAACAACAAAAGGCACTTGGATGAGTTGTCCTTCATGTGGCAGGAGGATCTGTTCTCAACAGAGCATGTGCTGGAAAGTATTTTAGCTGCAGGTTTGGGTTGCTAGCCTCACACATTCTCATGACTACATTTTCCAGAGCATAATGGACCTATAAGGCCAAGGCTGCATTATTGATCTGATCAGCTGCCTTGAGCATCTGTGGGAATTTCTTTAACTCTGATGACATCTCTCAAGGTGCAAGCTCAGCTGCCAGGCTGCTCCTCTTCCCAGTCTATCAATCCTACATCCCTGAGCACATCAGAGTCTAGGTACAGATCCTAAAGTCAGCTCTTGCTTACTAAGTCCTTGAGTTAGGCCTGCAGATAACTCCTTCCCAAGCAAGATCCTCTGTAAATTTCCTGGGAAATTCACTCATGTTCATCCATGTGATTTTGTGGTCCAGATCGGAAGTCCTCAAAGTGTGTCCCTTAACCAGCAGCATCAGCATCACTCACAAATACGTTAAAAATGCAAATTCTCAGGCCCCACCATAGACCAAGGAATCATAAACTTTGGTGGGGGGCCCCAAAATCTCCCTAGCTATTTATGTTCACATTTGAGGATCACTGGCTCAGATCATCTCTTAGTCACAGAATTCTTCAGATTAGACCTTGGAATGGAATTGTTCTGCAGAAGCTTTTTAAAGATCATATTGCTCACCGTTATCATTTTTCAGGTAAGTTGAGGTCAGAATGATTTGCCTAAAAAAATGATGTCTTCCCAGCAGAGGGCACATCATAAAAAGAACTCCCAAGGTATAATTTAGAACCTAGGACAAAGTTATAACATAGATGCTATTTCTCTTGTTACCTATCTCCTCTTTCTGTGTCTTTCTTCCCACATTTAGGAACTTTTCACCCACCTAAGGTCTGTGGTCCCCTCAAGTTGCCCAGAGTATGCTTCAAAAAAGGGAAATAAAATAAAATCATTCACGAAAAACAAAACGGTGTCTTCCCAGCAGAGCTGGAGGTGCCTGCATTCACATTCAGAGCTGAAATAGTATAGTGTTCCCAGGTTTGCCTTGGTAGGGCAAAAACCCATCCTTTCTTGGACTTTGACCCTTCTCAAGTGAGATACAATTCCTTCCCTCCCCCTTGTAATCTTTCCTCCTAATCTCTAACCACACCCCAAAGCAGAACTGTCTTAGAGAAAAAGAAATCCCCAAAGGCTTGGTGCAGAAGTGTGGTCTCTCTTCCGGAGCTTCAACAGGTGATTCCCCAGTGCAATTGTTACCCAGATTCCCTGCATGCCTGAGAACAAATGGGCAGTCTGTAGAGGACTCCCTCCTGGAATTTTGGGAAAACCTATTCACAGAGGTGGGGGAGGGTGTGCAAAATGTCTGCACAGGTCGGCTGCAAATGCACAAGGCCTGGCAACCTTCACTGCCCTTAAAAAGGAAAGAACTTGCTGTGTTTTGGGACAGTCCATTATCACTTGGGGAGGAAAAAAAAAAAAAAAAAAACAAAGAAAAACCCTAAACCTCTTTCCAGCCTCCACTGCCTAAGTCCTTCCAGCTCAGGACGATTGCCAGCTTTAAATTTCATCTATCATTTGAGACCATATGTGGAAATTCTGATCACTGACATTTTTATTTTTATCTCTCAGACTGAAAGGCCTGTCTCTCTTCCAAACCGTCTTATTAAAAAGGCTAGAGTTGACTCCAAGTGCTGGAGGCAGAATGGTGACAAGTGAGAGGAAGGGGAAGGGAGGGGGCTGGGTGCTTTGGGAAGGATGGAGTTGGTGCAAGTCCCAGCTTGTCCCAGACTCTTGGAGGGTGCCGGCATCATTCACAAGACTCCACCAACTCTTTCCTCCCAAGTCCTTCACAAGCCTTTGACGTTTACAATCTGTCCATCCCTTCGCCCCTACACTCAGGCTGTGTGAGGCTCTCTACATCTAAACAGTAAGTTGCTAAAAGAACATTGGTTCCTTCTTCTTCCAATTCCCCCCGCCACCCCCCCCCCCCCCCCGGCTTTGGCATTATGTTATTTTGCATTGGATATTATAGTTATTTGCCTTCAGGATATATGTAAGTTGATATTTACAAAGAGATCATCACAAAAAGCCAAAATGGGTTCACTGAGAACTGGCCATGTGGAACTAACTCCATTTCCTCTTTTTCAAATGGTTACCAGGCAGTAAATTAGAAGGTTGGCATAGCTATGTAGAACATCTTTATTTCAGAAGGCATTCATGATAGCCATATTAAAAACAACCACCACCACAACTAACAACAATAGCAACACAAAAAATAAAATAGAACTAAAGTCTGGATCTGAGTACTGTCTGTGCATCACAGTCACAACCAGTCAACTTGGACAAAGGTCACTAATCCCCATGACAAGTGACAAGCTTGTCTCTTCTTCAGTGATTTCTACAAAAGCACAGAAGTGTTGTTTACCAATTTGTGGCAGGACTACTACAGAGAAAGACCATTGTTTTCGATAACAAGTTGAGGAGTCCATCAATCTCAAAATATAGGAATGTTTAATTGAAAGTGAAAGGAATATTTAATGCAAATTCCTGCAATCAATTATATAAACAGAAGATGAAGGAGACTTGGCTTACTAGTGGTCCATTAAAGCAAAATAAAACAAAAAGTTGGCATTCCCATTGACCATAAGTACAGGAATGCAGCTGCCCAGAAAGCCAAACACGTTGGGGATCTATTAATAGAAGTATAGAGAACAGATCAAAGGAGACAATGGGCCCCCTGCATGTGGTACTAATCAAACTACAGCTTGATTATTGCCTCTTCCCCTTCTGCAAGTCACATTCTAGGAGAGACACTGGCAGAGAGGAAAGCATTCAGAGGGCAGGAGCTGAAATGATAAGCCTACTGAAATCTGACTCATTTATACTCCTGGATATGGGAAGGTTCAAGATATTCAAGAAATTATAAAAAAGCAAATTTCAGCACAATGAAAGGAAGAGCATCTGATAATGAAACCTGCTGAGAAATATGAATCTTATCTTATCTTGCAAAGCTTAAATTCTAAGATTTACTTGAAGAGCTATTCTCTTTCCTGCCTTGCTCCCTGAAAGAGGATATCTAAGAAGAAAATTCACTAATATCTGTGAATGGACATTTTACATTGGCTAAGGCTTCTTTTCCAAAAATGAAATTCCCATTATGTTCATAGGAAAATTTAATGTTTCATATGTTGTTACAACAACTGTGAAAGTCTTGATACCAAGTCTTGTAACCCCATTATCATGCTAGCATGTTAGTTCTAGCTAGTGCAGTGGTCACTAACTATTGTCACATTGAAGAATGATTTGAGTCTATGTATTAATATTTAAAAGTCTTACCCTTTGACTATCTATTCCATTTCTCAGTATCTATCCTACAAAAATATACACACAGATGTGGAAAGGCCTGAACAAAAATGGCCATGTATAACTTTTTATAATAGCATGAACCAGAAAACATCTTAATACAGAGCAACATGAAAAAGCTAAATAAACCACTGCATCTCTATCTAAAAAATGCTAGACAGCACTTAAAGAGAGGTTAATGATGTGTGCAAATCTATACATCATGCTAGTCAGTGTAAAATACAAGTTGTAGATTAGTATATTCAGATAATATCTCTAGTCTTTAATGCATGCTGTTTGATTTGTGCAAAATAGAACACTGCTCTTAACCTTTGATTTTTTTTTTCTGAACTTGCGGCTAACACTTTAAATTGAGAATTTTTAAGTTAAAATATAGAGTTCTCCTTTAAAAGAAAATTGACTTAAAATAAAACTGGTTGTTGTGTATAACATATAAAGGTGTGACAACAATAACAACATGACAGGAGAATGGAAATAAACTGTTAGGTGTATTCTTACAATATACTTTTATATAGTATATTTTTGGAGGCAATTTTTATAATTTAAGATGATTGTTGTGAACTCTATAATACCTTTTTCAAATTTAAAACAGATGTTTAGCTAATAAGCCAATATTGCAGATAAGAAGGAATCACAAAATGACTCAATTAATTTAAAACACCAAAAAAAAGGAAAAGAGGGTAAAAAATAGAGAAAAGAAAGAGAAAGAAAAGAAATTTCAAGATGATCAACTTAAAACCCAAATGCTAAATATATTAAATATATTAGGTATAAATAGCCCCATTAAAAAGCAGAGATGGACAGATTAGAAGAGAGCAAGACTGGGTTAAGTAAGTTTTTAAAGAAGTCCAATTTAAATATAAAAACTCAGATAATTTAAAATAAAATGATGGAAAATCTGTCATTCAGACACCAACCACAAGAAAACCAGTGACTATATTAACATCATGCAACAGTCTTCATTAAAAGGGTCACAACTAGGGACAAAGAAGGACAACTAATAATGATTAATGATAGATCTATCATGTATAATCCAGTAAATTCCACTCCTAGGTATCTGACAAGAATGCAAAAAACTAATTGAAAAGAATATATACCCTCCTATGTTTACTGCAATGCTATTTACAACAGCCAAGTTGTGGAAACAAATCAAGTGCCCAACAACAGAGTGGTGAATTAAGATGTGATACATACACACAACACACACACACACACACACACACAGACACACACACACACTGGAATACTATGCAGTAATAAAAAAGATGAATTCTTGCCACTTACAATGGAACTGGGGGGGATAGATCTAAGCAAATTCAGTCAGAAAGAGAAAAGACAAATATCACATTGTTTAACTTATATGTGGAATATAAAGAAACAAAATAAAGGGCAAATCCAAACCAAACCAATAACAAACCCTAGAAATCTGTCTGTGAATTAAGATATCACAGGTGGTTGGGCCTCCTGGGTGGCGCAGCGGTTGAGCGCCTGGTTGTGAAGCTGCCCGCGGCCTCTGCAGCACCGGTTCCATCCCCAGCTGCTCCCCGGCCAACGGAGGAGGGTCCCACATGGCGCGCAGACCTCTCCTGCCACCCGCTGCTCCCCTCAGCAGTGTATTTGGGTCCTCTGCCTGCTCTGCTCCCCGCTCTGGCTCTGGTGAATTCTCTCACCCTCCCGCGTTTCTGACTGTACCCAGTGCTTGTATAAATAAATAAATAAATAAATAAATAAATAAATAAATAAATAAGTCTTTTAAAAAAAAAGATATCAGAGGTGGCAGAGGGGAGAGGGAAGGTGGAAAGGAAAGTGTGGAGAGGGCCCAATAGACAATGGTGGACTATAGATCCCTTGGTGAGGGGTGTGATGTGGTGACATACATCTGAAGAGGTGGGATCCTATACATCACATACAATGAGGTAAATCAATGTTATGTCAATAAGATTAAAAAAATATAGTAATAAGTCAATTCCTCAAGAAGTCATAACAATCCTGAATGTGTATATATCTAATAAAAGCATTTCCAAAAAGATAAAACTGATAAAAATCAAAGGAGAGAAAAATCTACAATTATAACTAAACATCTCACTACTTCTCTCTTAGTTACACTGACAGAACAGACAAAAATAATAGTATTGAAGTATTGATGTACTGAAGATATTAATACTTGACTTAATTAACATTTGATCTAATTAATGTATAAAGTGCTACCAAGCAGTAGCAGAATACATTCAGTGCCCATCAAATATCAAACATTCACCCTAATATTCTGGGTCATAAAATAAGTCTCAATACATTCAAGATGGCTGACATCATACAAAACATGATTTTAAAGACACACAATAAAATTGAATTTTAAGAGATTTAGAAAGAATCATTGTAAATGTATTAAGGGAATGGGTGAGAAAGTCCAGAAAGAAATTTACTTGAAGTCATCGAAAATTTGGAACTGATGTGTGTCTTCTTGACCTCTATGTGGTACAAGGCATGGTTGATCCGCTTCCTCCTTTTAACTCCTTCAATGTCACAAACTCAAGATTTCTCTAGTCACCATCCCAGCCTCTAGAGATCCCTTTTCACAGACACAAAGTAGGCAGTTGCTCATATAGTGTGTTCTAGAGCATACCATATCATGAATAGCACCAAAATATCTCCCTTATTATCGCTCTTGGTTTTTAAACCTTTGTTTGTCATTCATCGAAGAATGACATATTTGAACCCCCAAAGAATTGTGAGCATCAGTTATGAATATAGTCTAGTAGGCTACTTTCTCATGGGTAAACATATAAAACCATCATGGTACCAATACATTTATGTAGATAAATGAGAAAAATATCAGAGTGTCCAGATCATTGTCCTATCTAAATCGAACAATCCCAGGTGGAAAGCTCATGGTGGCAAGCATTATCAGGAGAAAGGAAAGAGGGAGAAGGCAGTGATTGGAATAGTCAAGAAGAAGCTTTAGATTCATGCCTAATTGTGGCACTTTTAGGAACACCTGAAAGTGCAGGTAAGGCCACTAGCTCCACAAAACTCGTGTGCACCTCCGCTATGGGTACTGTCAGATGGAATCAGAATGGAGACAAAGTCCCTCACTTTTCTCTGCCTCCCCAGGGGAAGTGAATGACTGAAACATATCCTGGCAGGCACCCCATGGGAGACAAAGTCTTTACCATGGAATGTTCCATGACGTGGACCCAATAGTCCCAGTGGGAATATTTTCCTAAGGGATATTTTCTAGAAGATTAATTGTGATGGATGTCATTCCTTTGTTTCCCAGGGTCTAACTTGATGTCCTTGTTCTACCTTTGTCCTGTCCCGTAAGAATGTCTTTGGAGCTTGTTATAGTCCTAGGAACGTCTATTTTCTCCACCATGGGAAACCTAGAGAGTCCAAAAGGTAAGACAACCAAATTTCAATAGCCTCCTTTTGTGACTGGAGAAACCCTTCAGTCAAGGTCACTTCCTTTACCTAAATCTCCCTTCTTACACTTCCAGCTTTATTGTTTTGGCTGAGACTTGTCAGCTTTATGCTTCTGCAAGTAAGAACTGAGGTTTATCCATCTTTAACCCCTTAATAGAAGGATGGGACAATTCTTCATTCAGGAATCCACGCAGGCTACTGGACGCCATCAGTATCTGTTGGGTTGCATTGCATTATGTGCTATTGAAATTCAAAGACCCATAGAGGAGGGCAGCATTAAACATGACCAGTCAGAAATCTGTTTTTAAAAAATATATGGAGCGCTTTGGCTATTGGGGGTTTTTGGTGATTCCACATGAATTTCATCAATAATTGGTCTATTTCTTTGAGGAATGTCATTGAAATTTTTATGGAATAGCACTGAATCTGTATATTGCTTTTGGTAGGATGGCCATTTTAATAATGTTTATTCTTCCAATCCATGAGCAGGGGATGTCTTTCCATTTCTTTGTGTCTTCTTCTATTTCTTTTAACACTGTTTTATAGTTTTCTGGGACTAGATCAAATTAAAGAGCTTCTGCACAGCAAAAGAGACAATAACCAAAACAAAGAGAAACCCCACCAACTGGGAGAACATTTTTGCACACAACACTAATGATAAAGGACTGATCACAAAAATCTAAAAAGAGCTGATGAGACTCAACAAAAACAATGAAAATAATCCAGTCAAAAAACGGGCAGAAGAGCTAAAAAGAAACTTCTCTGAAAAGGAAATGCAAATGGCCAACAGGCATATGAAAAAATGTTCAATATCACTTGTAATCAGGGAAATGCAAATCAAAACTACAATGAGATACCATCTTACACCAGTGAGAATGGCACATATTAAAAAAAAACTAGTAACAACAAATGTTGGCGAGGTTGTGGAGAAAAAGGAACTCTCATGCACTGCTGCTGGGAGTGCAAACTGGTCCAACCACTATGGAGAGCTGTGTGACGATTTCTTGACCTACTAAACATAGAGCTTCCATATGATCCAGCAATTCCACTCCTAGGTATTTACCCAAATGACACAGAAACAGTAATTCCAAAGAGCACCTGCACCCCTATGTTTATAGCAGCACTGTTTGCAATAGCTAAGCTTTGGAAACAACCCAAATGCCCGAAAATAGATGACTGGATCAAGAAGATGTGGTACATATACACCATGGAATATTACTCGGCAATCAAAAAAGATAAACACATGCAGTTTGCAGCAACATGGATGGAGCTAGAAGGGATCATGCTCAGCGAAATAAGTCAGAAAGAAAAAGAAAAATACCGGATGGTCTCACTCATAGCAGGAATTTAGAAAACTTAAATAAGAGACCAGGAAAAAGAATAATCAATGCAAAGTAATAATCAAAATCAACAAGCAACTATAAACCAGAGACACACTATGGGGGGCGGGGCAGGGGGATTAGGGAGGGGCGGGGAGAGGAAGGACTAGAGTCAAAATAAGGGTGGGGTTGCAGTTGTATGGGGAATATAACCAAAATGAAAATGCATGCATTGTACAAAGATGAAAAATGATGTAAGAATTATATAAAATAAAATATCTTAAAAATAAAAAAAAAATTTAAAAATATATGAGAGAATTCTCTCCCCAAGGAAGAAATTATGGTGGGAGGGAAAGAACAAAGATGTTAGAGATGTTTTTTGAAGACGTTGGCTAGACCCTGACACAATGGAAACGTATTTCATTTGTGGCATATGAAGGAAGCAAAAGAAACTTTGACTTATTTGCAATGTTGTCGACGATTTAGCATCAAGGATTGAGTCATGCTAACTACTGGAAACACCACTGAGAGCAGAAGTTCTATCAGTGGCTGCATTTCTGCTATATCAACCAAACCCTACAGTCATCACTGAATGACCCAGTGGTGGAAATATGATCAAAACTGAACCAGAGCTTCTATCTCTCTCAGGAATTGATCTCAGAGACCAATTGTGCCAGAGAGGAGTCAGTCTCCTCAACAGCACAGCACAGAGCTCCGTGTCCACACACTTCACCTGCCTGATATCCCTGCACAGCTGGGTTGTTCAGCTTCTCCTTGGATGCCATAGGGTCTAGGATCTTTCTAACAATATTCATTTTTGCTTAAACTGACTTGAGTTGATTCCTGCAACTTAACTAAGGCAGAAACACATTTTGCTTCCCAGTTCTGACAGCAGGAGCCCCGGGTTAGTATAAAAGATTCGGTATGAAAAAAGAAATCCTCAGGCTTTGAAGTCAGACGAAGATTGGACTGAGTCCCAGCTCTGCAACTTTCTCTGAACTTGAGGATCTTAGCTCAGTTCTCTAGGCCTCAGTTTCTTCATCTGCAAAACAAAGTTAATAATCTTTATGTCCTATGATTGGGGGCATGAAAGAACTAACATATACAAAGATTTGACCTACAGTAGTTGCCAAATAAAAGCTAGTTTTGATTTTCTTTCTCTGCATTGCTTCATTTTTTGAGTCATTCATCAAGCAGTATTTGCATGAGGATTTAGACAGTCTAGAAGTCTAAAAATGTTTTTTTTAATATTCTTGAGCATTGAGTTTAGGTTCTTCTTTTGGGTGTGCTAATATAAGTACACTAAAGACAATGTGGTATTGAGGGATGACCACAGAAGGGGAGAAAAGGATATCCAGTCCCAGTACTGACTCTGACCATGGATACCATCGTGTGACCTTACACATGTCATTTCCCCTCTCTGGAGCTGTTTTTCCAGCTGTGCAATGAGGAGGATCTAGATTAGAATTCTCATAGTGTTGTGCCTCACAGAGGCCCTGCTGGCACTTTCAGTGGGCTAATTCTTCATTAAGTGGGGAAGATTGGTTCTCATATTACATGATGTTTGCCATCCCTGGCCCCTCACGTTCTAACTGCCAGTAGAATCTCAAGACCTTGTGATATAATGTCCCCCAAATCTATAAAACAAAGCAAGCAGTGTTGCCTAGCTTGAGTATCACTCTGTTAAGCAGGAATAAAATATTTTCAGTGATCAAAAAGGTTTAGGAGGTACTGGGTTAAGCAAAATTGCATAGATTTCTTTAGAATAAGATTTCTCAAAGTCCTTACTATGGGAATGTGCAGAGTGAATGGATCCATGTCTCCCCTCCCCAACTCACTTATAATAGAGCTTGGGTAGAGCTTTTAAAGAGCAAATATGTGTCTCAAGGAAGCTATATATTGGTTTCTCACTGTAAGCCACAAGCATATATATTTCATGCAACTGCAACTTCAGGCCAGTATAGCACAATGTCTAAGAGAGAAAAGGAAATAATAAAATAAATTTTTGTTGTTACTTTAGACCCTAACAGAAGGAAACTTTTGCTACTCTATACCTCTTCACTATTTTTATGAGCAATTTCTCTCCTGGGAAGGACAATGAGAGTAGAAAAGTCCAGGTGGGAAAGTCAAATGAATGAAAGTTAGAGCCACTGTATGAAATGCAAGAAATGGAGTGGGCCCTGTCTCCGCACGTCATTTGAATTTTACAGGCCAACCTCATGGAAGCAGCCACAACAGAAGAGTAAAAGTCCATTCGTGGTGTTCCCACTAATTTAATATTCCATTACCAGTGAGGATGAATTTTAAATTTTTTGTCTTCACCATTCCAGCCCAGCATTGGCCCTGCAACAAAGATACAGCTCAGTCTGGAGTTTAGAATTTCATTTGCAAAGAAGTTCTCGAAGGTCTGGAACAGGTTCTGTTGGTTGCCATTAACATTTTTATCAAAACTCCATGACACAAGTTGGTCTTATTCCAGTTCCCCATGTCTCTGGTGGCAGGTGTTGGCTGGTTTGATTAACAAAGAGGAATAGAACTGAATTCAACAAGGAAGGAGTTTCTAACAAAAGTTTCTGTGGGATGTTAAGGCAACCTCAGGATGCTGCAGCAGCCCTACCCAGATGGTTGTGGGGAGCATGGGGCCTGTGGCCAATGGTGTGGCCAGGTTAGAACTGGAGCCATGGGTCTGTGTGTTCAGTTTCTTTTCTTGCTACTAAAGCTATTTTTGGTTTATTATTTGACTTACTTAACTTAATTAACTAGCCCACTTGCTTACTGAACAAATTAAGTTTAGGGAGAACTTACTGAGAGCCAGACACTGCTGTCAGTGCTGGAGAGACAACAGCAAGCAAAGTGATCAGGGGACTGCACTTCGTGACCTTGCATCCAAACAGAGGGGACAGACAATGCAGAGCAATGTAAATAAACCAATAATAATGTTTCAGCAAAGGTAAAGTGCTATGAAAGGAAAAGCAGAGTAGTGGGGGAGTGGATGAGACATGGCACTAAAAGTTGACTATTTTATACAGACAGAATGGTCAGAGGTAACCCCTCCTAGAGCCACAGAGCATAAATGGCAGGGGGGTGGGATGGTTGAACCACATGACAGTTTAAGGAAAAAGTGTTCTTGGCAGAGGGAACCATGGTCTGAAGGCCTTCAGCAGGATTGAAGTTGGTGTACACAAGAGAAGCATGGAAGCCAGTGTGGCCAATGCAAAGTGGTCCAGGAGGGAGATGCCGGAAGACAGGTTGGAGAAGTGTGCAGGGCCCAAGGACTGTCATCTAGAAGCTGTCACTGGGGACTGGACTTTTGAGTGTTTGGAGAAAAGTGATACACCAACTATTTAAAACTTGACAAAATCACTTTAGCTATCACTCGGAGTCCAGAATGTAGGAGACAGCAAAAGTTGAAGAAAGAAAAGTTCATACAGGGGTATGATTAAAAGGAAGATTGGTTAGAAAATGTTTGTGGTATTTCAGGTAAAAGATGATGGGGCTAAGGTAATACAGGGAAGGTGGTAAGAAAAATGGTTGGATTGAGAGAATGTTCCAAGTATTTCGTTTATTCCCTTATGTTTTCCAACCATTCTGAAGTTACATTATGACAAGTAAACTGGCAGGTGTCACTTCCAGGCTATGGCAGCTAAGAGCCAGTGTGTCTTCTACACCTCCCTCTTCTCCCGTCACAACCCTCGAGGACACGATGTGCCAAATGACAGACATGCATCTCCAGATGCATGCAACTGGCTTTTCTCATGGTAAATTCTGGGATTCGAAGTGTTAAAGTCTGGCATCTTACACTGCTTACTCTGAAAACTATGATGTATATTTTAAAGGTGAAGGTGATGGGACCTGCAAAGAGTATGAAAGAGAAAGAAGGCTCTAGGATAGTGCCACATGATAGGGTGGATTATAGTAGCATTTATGCAAATGAAAAACACTAAGGAGAAACAACAGTTTGATGGTAAAAATCAAGAGTTTGCATTTGGATGCACTGAATTTTTTTTGACCATTAAACTTCCAAGTGAAAATGCAGAGTCCAGCAGAAAAGAAAAGACACGAGGGTTTCCTCCTCCACATTTTTACAACCATGTTATACATAAAACAACCACAGTTCCAGGATGAGGAACCAATAACTATATATACATCAAGAGGGATTACACAGCAGAGGGGATAGGAAATGCTGCAATTTAATTATGTTTGGAGCATGACTGGAGCTGTGCAACCCCAAAGAGGGAGGGATGTTGCTACCGGAACCTCTCTGCTCTTGTTGACCAAAGGGCTTACACCCACACAGGGAACTTTAGAACCTGGAGACTTCACTGGTGAGGGGGGTTGCACTGAGCCCCCTGGGTTACAGAGCGCCATGGGAGTATGCCAATGCAAATGCGGACACTATACTGCAGAATAACAACTAAGTACCCAGAGCTGGAGAGTGGAGAACTCTGAACCCCCAAAGAGGGGAGCATGAGGACAGTTGACAGTCTTGGCAACTGCCAAGGTGGAGATCTGTGTAAGGTGGTGAT
Organism: Talpa occidentalis; assembly: GCF_014898055.3. Taxonomy (NCBI): domain Eukaryota; kingdom Metazoa; phylum Chordata; class Mammalia; order Eulipotyphla; family Talpidae; genus Talpa; species Talpa occidentalis. The sequence continues at coordinate 70,784,262 of NW_023601653.1, forward strand.
TGTCAAATGAATCTGGGGACATGGACATGTATAGCAGAAGCACAATCTGGTGCGGGGAGGGCTAGAGTGACCTGTGTCTTCATACAGAAGAGGATACTTTCTGAAGCTTGCTGCCAAGTCTGGTGAAGGGTCAAATTCAAGATAATAACTAAATGATATACTGCCATTAACCAAATGAATATGCTAAACAGATAATTGAATACATATTCTTGAACTCAGAATAGGGACGTGGTTGGCGATACTGATGTGATAGTCATCATCCTTTGGATTGGGATTCAAAGCCATGGGACTGGATAAGATCATCTAGGTAATTAATGCAGGCATAGAGTGTATTATTAAATATAATGAGGGAATAGCACTCAATTCAGCGTGGCCTTGGATTTATTGGAGAGACAACAGAGAAATGCAGCAAACAAATAGACATGACTACCCATACTCTTTTCTTCTTATCTCCATAGGAATCTAATTTGACCTGATTCCAAGAGGAAGAATGTTTGGTGGTGATGATGATCAAGAAAGAATGGAGGTGGTGCATAAGAGTAACAGGATGATGGGGTTGCTTTGTGAGAGTCAACCAAAACTGAGTCTTACTCAATATAGAAGATCCCTATACTCCAGCCTAAATAATCCATTTCTCAGGCACTTAATAGTAAAAGGACACCTTAATTTCTCTCCACTATTTGGGATATAAAAGTGCCAGTTTCGGGCCTCCCTGGGGCACAGCGGGGCGAACGCCATGCTGTGAAGCTGTCCACAGCCTCTGCAATGTGGGTTTGATCCCGGCCAGCCGGCGAGACACGGCAGACCCCTCCTGCCGTGCCCACTGCTCCCCTCAGCAGTGTATTTCGTCAGTCTGCCTGTTCTGTTCCCTGCTCTGTCTCTGGTGAATCCTCTCACCCTCCCACACCTCTGGCCTGTATCCCAGCTCTTGTATAAAAATAAATAAATCTTTAAAATAAAAATTAAAAGTGCCAGTTTCACAGGCAGACATCAGAGCCATATTCCTTGGAAAATAGAGTGGTAAGTTGATCCTGAGAAGGGGAGGGATGGAATGAAGAGACATCTAAATTTCAAGGTGGAGACAGAGGAAAAGAAAATTTGTCAACAGAAAGCTGACAGAGGTTGGGAGTCCTTCAGTGTCAGGTCAGAGTAAACTGGCAGTGTAAGGGATAAAAACAAAATGAACCTGCTTTTATCTTCTGTATCATTAACAACTAACTTGGAGCACAGATGGAGAACTACTCTGAGATAGGTCAAATAATAAATGCCTTGAGATCTAACTAGTTACTTTCCGAAATGTAACTAGAAACAAAAGCAAATGATCTCCACCCATCACATCCACATCAAATGTTAGAAAATTCAGATAAAGGGAGTCCTATGTTGGGAGGAAATTAGTCTCCCCTTCTCTTAGAGTTCCTTCCATGTAGAGAGACATCCATTAGAACACCCTAATCTCCCTCCAATCTCTCACTCATTTCTCCCTGAGACAGAAGTGACTTTTCTTGTTGGTGAGCTTGGGATGAGCAATTGAATCTGCACGACTCATCCCTTCCTTCTTTGGGATATGCTAGCGGCGAGTCTGTGTCCTGAATTACTTTGAAACATGCATGAAAGTTACTATCCCTTTGGAGCATGCCTGTAGTTGCCTAGTGCTGTTTGTGCCTGGGTGGAGGTGACTACCTAATTAGGAAACCCATTGTCACCACATTTCCTAAGCAACAACTTTATCAACAACCAGGGGAACATCTTATTCTTTAACTGTCTATTCTTCTATCTCAATATGGTCAGAATTCTCTGATAGGATCCCAACACCTGGCCTGTCGGGTTCTTTGGAATTTAATCAATTAATGTTTAAGAAGATGCTTGTGATATGCAAAGTGAGATACTAATGCAATGAATTAATAGTGAGATGGGGCTGATGATAATGGTGAGATGATGATGATGATTATGATGAGATCCACAAAATGACAACATGAAACATGAAATATGCACTTCTCCATCCTAGGCCTTGCAACCGATTTCTGGCCTCCAACTTTTACACCAACCAATATGTGTCAGGTGAATAGTGAAAGAAGCATTTAAAACTTGAGTATTTCTGGGCCTCCCTGGTAGCGCAGCGGTTGAGCGCTGGGCTGTGAAACTGCCTGCAGCCTCTGCAGCACCGGTTCAATCCCCAGCCACCAGCGAGGGTCCTACATGGCATGCAGACCTCTCCTGCCGCATCCGCTGCTACCCTCAGCAGCGTACTTTGTCAGTCTGCCTGTTCCCCGCTCTGGCTCTGGTGAATTCTCTCACCCTCCCGCGCTTCTGACTGTACCCAGTGCTTGTATAAATAAATAAATAAATCTTTAAAAAAAAAAAAAACTTGAGTATTTCTGTAGAACTCAAATGTTCTTTATTTTTGAATTCTAGGAAATGCAGAAGGTAGCTATGAAGAAACTATTTTGATAGCATTTACCAACAATACATGGGCTGTAAAGATGGTGAAATATTTCTAACAAATTGGATTTTTAGGAATATATGGGAATAGGAAGCTGTTGGGATATTTATTTGCGTTCTTAGGAGTCTTCAAACATTCTTGCTCTGAAATTTAGAATCAAAACAAATACTCCTATTTCTTAAGCCCTTTCTGATACAATAAACATTTCTCTTTATTTAAAAGAGGAAATAGTTTTTGTGAAGTTGCACTTAAATCATGATTTAAAGAACAAACATTTTATTTAAGAATGCTTTTCAAAAGCAATTGGACAGATTTTTAATGTCTAATTTCCCAACTGTTGAGACAGTGAGGAGAAAAATATAGAAATAATGCTTCCTTTATCACAAGGCAGTTTTGAAAATTAATGAATTAGTGCTTAATAAGTGCTTGGTGGAAAGGTGAGGTGAAAAATTATCAAACATCATCTCTATTATTCTATTCCAAATGTTCATCTGTCACTAATAAAAGCCTGAGCCCCAGGCACAGACTTTTGTACTCTTGTCTTTGGAGAGAATCGCCTACAAGTTTCCTTTATCCTGGTGATAAATCATAATTAATAATTCATCCATTATACTATCACAGACACAAGGCCAAGGATGCACCGCCCTGAGCGTTGGCAGGCTCAGCACTGCTCTCTTTCTCACTCTGCTGCCTACTATTTGTTTATAGAGTACAGACGTGTCTATGGCAAAGGCCCATGAGGCCTGAACAAGAGGGAAAGGCATATTCTTGGTTGACTCAGAGCCATAGCTATGGAAGATGCATTTGCCATCTGGCATGGAAATGGCCACTACTGGTAGAGCCAGAGAACCGAAAGGGATAAGAAGGAATAAATGGGTCAAAGTTAGACCTTAACCAGGCCTGGAAGCTAAGGAAGCACTTTTTCTAACTCATCCTCTCTGACTCATGGTGACTTAGTATAGAGGACCTATTGAATTCTGCCCATTTTATGTGCTCCTCACTCAACAGAAACTCAAGTAATGAATTGCAACTGAAGACTGATGAATGGTCAAGACTTCACCTTAAGAAGACACACCCCTCCTTCCCAGAATTTACAATACATGGGAAATCCTAGGGGATCATCCTGCCACTCTAAATCCAACTTGCTCTGTCATTACTCTGGCCATAAGCAAACTTCTGTGATCAGGCCAGGATTAACTGGATGTGCTAAAACAACCTAAAAAGGGAAGCAGTCGTGAGCTAAAGAAACCATCCATTAAACCCAGAGCTGAACATGCAATAGGAACAACCTATTTAATCTGCCTGCTGATGACTGCCAGACTTTGGTCAGTGGCCAAACCTCTCTAGACAGACAACAGGGCAAGCTTCCATCCCCAGGTACTTTCTTTGTGTGATCCACGTCAAGAGCTGGTAACCGCTACACTGTGCTCCTTAATGAGACATTTAAGGGCAGAATGAGGGACTGGTTGGGTCATGGGACTGATTTAGAAAGATGTCAGTTCAGATCACAATCAGAGGATCCTAAATTGTGTGGGATCTGCGGTGCCCTTCAGTGTAACCTCCTGGTGTAGTAGGGGAGAAAAAACAAGTTCACAGAACGATTTACCCAGAATTGTATGTTTTTTGGTGCCAGAGCCAAAACACTCAGCCCAGAGAATTTCCACCATACTGCCCAGTTCATACCTGCCTTGCCCTCTCCCAAAACTATACTTTTTCTCTTCCTGTATTTAACCACCTCTCTTGGTGCAAAGAAGAGATCAGCTATCACCTTGTAGATTTCCACTCAACCCCTTTTCTACCACAGCTTTTATAACACTTCCCAATCTGCAGATTACTTGTTTTTGTTTCTGCCTACCTTATCTAGGCCCAGGCCCAGGTTCCCACACACAGCGGACATTTAATACAATTTTATTTACTTGAAATGGCATTGGTCAGAATCTATGGAAAAAGGTCAAAAAAATTCAATTGGTGGGAAATGTACAGAGTGTGAAAGACTTGCCTTAAGGGGAAAACCAGAAATGTCAAGGAGAATCTGGCTGAACTGCTAAATCTCAAGGGATGGGTATAAGAAGCAATGTTTTAGGAGCTGTAATATGATTAAATGATGAGAGTTTACAAGGCTACACTACATTTCCACAGTCATTTTAGATTGTGATTTATTTTTGAGCTCAGTCCACTTTTATTGTTTGTTAGGTCAATTTGAGAAAAAGTTCTCAGATCACTCAGATCAAGATCAACCATATTTGGAACATGAAGTAATCCCACTCTTGACTCACTGTTACATAAATGCTCAAACAACACACAGAACTCAGGGCTTAGTACCCATCCTTACATAATGTAAAATGAGGAATGTGGATGAGGGCAGAGGCAAATGCTGAGTCCCCCTGACCCCAGGTTGGTGGGGGTCAGGGCCTTTGTGGTGGGACATGTAACACATCATGCTGGTTAAGAGCACAGGCCTGGGACACAGGCCTGAATCTCAACGTTTGCCAGTTCTAGACAAGTGACCTTGGAAAGGTTGTTCTAAACCTTTAACACCCAATTTCATCTCCTGTGGGTTTATTCTGAAGACAAATTGAAATTCTGGTGTATATCTTTCATGCATCTATTGAACACTTAATGAATGGCTGTTGTAGTGCTGGTATTTGTTTTTAACTGTGGAGAAAGCTTAAACTTTGTGTTCTGTCTCCTTGGTCTACCTATATTTGTGTCCCACTGTACTCCAGCTAACCTACCTACACAACTAGGCAAACATCACTCTGAGAGTCAGCATGGGTATAGTGTGGTGGCCATGAGGTCCAACTCAATAGCAAGAAACCAGAGTTCATGCCTTTTATTGGTTGTGAAATCTTAGGCAACTTATTTAACTATTTGGTGCCTATGCTTCCTTATCTAAGAATTAGGACGAAAATGAAACCCACTTCCTAGTGTTACGTAAGGCTCTGATTAATCAGCACACATAACCTTCTGAAACAAACTTGATCCAGAGGAAGCTGCTCAATACATGTTATATAATACTCATCTTGTCCGAGATAGCAGGGAAACTTCCCCCCCATAGGTGCTTTTCTCCCTCTGAGACCCCTGTGAGGACTTCCTTGTACTGAGAAGACCTGTCCATGAGCCAAGGCAAGGGTTAGGAAAGAAGAGAGACACTATGGATAGTGGGTACAGTTCCAGACCCAGGGGCTCCACAGCAGCCAAGAATCTGCCTTGATTCTCAAGGCAGAATCAGGAATGAAATCTAGGCTGACACCCAGGAAGCAGAGGCAGGGGTGTCCAGATGTCACAATAGCTTGCCAGTAGTATGCTAGGAACAACAGCAGGCACAGATAGAGCAGACAGAGAACACCTAGAAACCTTGAAGATGAGGCAAAGCCACCCAAGGAAGAACACCTTTAGACCAGTTCTATCTTTAAAGATGTCCCAGAGCATGGTCCAAAAATGCAGCTCTACAACCATGGTGAAGAATTGCTAAGAAGGGCCATTTAGTCATTTAGTTATTTCAATAAATAGACAGAGTGCCTGCTGTGTGCCAGGCACCGACCTAGGCAGTAGGGATATAGCAGTGAGTCAAATAGACAGTCTCCTGCTTTCTTAGAATTTATGTTCTATTTATATAGTCATGTTTATGCCCATTAATTTCTGTGCAAGGTACATTCCCAAGCAGGAGAAATTTCCAAGGGTAGCCTCAACTCAGATCTCCATGCCAGAGAAAAAAGGCAATGGTTGCGTGCAATTCACCTGCCTACACCTCCACCCTTCCCACCCCACTTGGGACTAAATATTAGGATGGGATAGTATTGGGCCTCCTTTAATTTATACCGGAAAGAGATCATTTTTGCAATTTCATCACCAGTAACAAAATTTTATCTCCCTGATTCACACCTGTTCCCTGACCTCCCATCAAGGATGAGACAGGACAGGAAGTCCTGGGGCCTTTGTGGTATTTCCTTGCCCTGTGTGACCGATTTTGAAAGATGACAAACCCCGTCAAGATAAGTAATTGTAACTCTGGTGTTAAGGACAGGTCAGGAACCTGAATTGCTGGGGTGACTTGAGGCAGCTCTTCTTCTAGACCTGGTCAGTAACACAGGCTCACCCCAGCATCTCTTCCCAGTGGCTGGGCCTGTGCTGAGAGGCCCTGTGTCTCCCCAGTGCTGACCAAGTGCTTTCCAACCCAAGTTTGGGGCCACCTCTTCAGCATGTTGATGTCATCACCTCCCTACTCTGACCACTGGCTCCCTAGAATCTCGAAATGATAGTGTGAAGTCCTTCTGCTCTTCTGGATGGCTGGTGGGGATTTCTGCTGTTTCCCGGTTACTGTGGAAATCCTGTCCACAAATAAATATTTAGATAAGTCTGAGGAACACCCCGCCCCCTTAGAGAGTGTGCATATTTTATTTAGTGCTGAAAGTGAGCATAACTCAGAGTCCGACTGAACCAGCAGTTGCCAGCTCTTCTCAGAAAGAATGCTGCTTCTCTGGCCATGTGCTGCCCTACCTCCTCGCCTTTGTCCTCTCTTTCCTGTTTCTTTCTTTTTTCCCTTGGGTTTTTGGTGTCTTCTCTCTCCTGCTTGTCCTCTGGGCACTTTTGCTACATTCTCTTGGGTAACTCTCCTCTTCTCTTTTCTGCCATGTCTCCTTTTCTCATTTGTAAAGCAGGGAGGACTCCAGGCAACGAAATCTGTGGGGAGCCGCTGTTGATCAGCTCCGGTCCTTGAGACGATGAATGACAGAAGTCCCTGTCCCTTGGCTGCCTGTCACAGTGTAGGCCCGTGGCCAAGACCCACTTCCGGTGCTTGCTGGAGAGAAGCTGAGCGATCCTCCTGGCAAGTGCGCAGATGGTGGGTGATGGAGTCCGGATGCCGAGACTTAGGGCAGGTCAAAACAATGATCATTCAAGTGTGAACTGTGCTAATTGTTGGGGACAAAGGGAGAGCCAGGTCCCAGTGGCATACATGTCATGTCAGGGTGGAGCACAGTAAGCAAGGGGTGGCTTATATTGCTCACAGATTAACATTGAGGGGTCTGGCTTAAGCTTTCTAGACTGCCTTGGTTTTAACTCTCATTTTATTGATGGAGGGAATGAGTTTTGTCATTTAATCCCAGCATATAAAAGTTTATTTTGGTCATTTATAGAGCCTTTCCTAATGGTGGAGATATTTTTCTTGAAAGATATCTCACTCCAAGCATTGCACATACATACATGGATGGATGGATAGATAGATAGATAGATAGATAGATAGATAGATAGATAGATAGATAGATAGATAGATAGACAGACAGATGATGGACAGACAGATACAAATGCGACTGCAAATAAATACAAAACTGCATCAATTTGCATATCTATGCACATACACACATTGTGTTGCAAAATAAAACACAGAAATAAAAAACTGCACAAATCCAACATATATCTTAGTGAATTATTATAAGGGTACACCCTTGAATCTACCCAAGCCAAGAAAAAGACCTTTGCCAGCCACCAGAGAGGCCCCTCCATGCACTTCATTGTCCTCTCACTGGACGGCAGCGTGGGGAGCCACGTGGGATGAGACAGATTACTCAAAGCCCCTGGGGAGCAGTGTGAAACCTGGAGGGGCTACACCAGGAAATAATGTGCAGCCCCATCCATGGGCAGCCTCCTTTTAATTTAGAACCAGGTTCACAGTTGGGGTGCATTGTTTGGAATGAGTCATCAAGTCATCATCTGGAGGCAGGTAGGGTGGAGTAACCAGGAGCTATTGTTTGGGGGCTTCCATTGCTCCCGCTCGTCAAAGCATACTATCTCTAGTCCCTGTTCTTACCTAACTTTCAGCTAATCTTCACGAGCAAGGTGTTCTGGCTGATCTTGCTAATCGGGCCATACTATCCGCTTGCTGTTTTCAGCAGGCACTGGTTTCCCAGTGTGTGCCTCATACCAGGACTTTTGCCCTGGTGAGAGGCCCCTGCCTGACTCTACATTTAACTTCACCCACAGGAACTCTGGGCACTGAGACAATAGCCCTGAGAACAAGGAGGGCTGGGGATTCTGCACTCCTGCAGATACAGTACCACTTCTCCCTCTCAAAATATTACTCTTTGGATAATAATCACGCCCTTGCATTAATTTATGGTTTTGCCATTTGAGTGTATCCCTATATGTTATAATCTTGCACATGAAAAAGTTTTATAAAACTCCCTTTAATCTGTAGTTTCTTCTTCCTTCCTCCTCACCCTCTCTTCTGTATGCTTTGGCTGTTGAAGCACCCAGACATCTGATCTGGGTGTTGCTGTCTGTGTGCTAAAGGCTAGTTCCTCCCAGCGGCAGCGAGGATCTGAGATTTGACCAGCCTCAGATGTGATCCCTGTAGGTTATGTTATGGAAAGAGTTTAGGTTATGGTTTCAGTTTTTTAAAATTGGTGTTCAGTGTTTTAAATCCCTCTCAAGTTAGTTTTGATAAGTTGTGCTGTCAACAGATCTTGTCCATTTCGTTGAAGCTGTCAAATGTATTATTGCAAAACTGTAACTCTGCTGTTGTTGTCCGTTAGGTATCTGTAGAGTGCCCAGAGCTGGCCATAGTTCATTCATGATATTGTTAATTTGACATTAGGTCTTTATAAATGTTTGGTATAATTTAGCGGTGAAGATAGTTAAGCAAGGAGCTTTCTTTGTGGGAAGTTGTGAACTCCTAATCCTGTTTATTTAAATAAGACTATTTTGTTGAGGTATTTCTTTTTGAGTTAGGTTTGATAGTTTGTTTTTCAAAAGTTTGCCCAATTTATCTAACTAGTTAAATTTATCAGTAATGTTTTTATGACATTTCCTCTATTTTTTAATGTTTGTTGAATCTGTTTTCATATTGGTGATTTGATACCTGATATTGGTAATTGTGTCTTCTGTAGCACTTTTATTTTTCCTGATTTGTCTGGGAAGTGCTTTAATGATTTTGTTAATAGTTCCAAATAGAATTATATAAACTTTCTTGACTTTCACTAGGTTTGGTTTCATTCATTTTCTTTTTTTCCATTTTATCGATTCTGTACTTTTTCTTCTTTTATTTAATTTTCTCATTTAAATTTCTCATTTCTTCTTTGATTTAATTTTCTCATTTTCTCCACTCTGTGGAGAACTCTTTCTTTTTAAAAATAAGAAATTGGTACCATTAGGGCAATCAGAATTTCTCTAACACTGCATTTGTACCTCACATATTTTGATATGTTTTGTTTTCATTGTGGTTCAAAATATTTTGACTCGTGGACTATTTATAATAGAAGTGCTATTTAGTTCAGAGATATTTAGAAATTTTCCATATTCCTGTTCGATTGTTAATTTCTGGTTTAACTCTGTTGTGGTCAGAGGATATACTCTTCCTGTTATTTAAATTGACTTCAACTTATTGTGACAATGTTGGTCTATCTTAATGAATGTTCCTTGTACAATTGAATATGTAACTTGCCTTTGTAGGTGATATATTCTGCAAATGTCAATTAGTTCAGGTTGGTTGATACTGTTATTCTAGTCTCTATATCCTTACTGATTTTCTGTTTATTCTTTCTATCAATACTGAAGGAAGATAGAGTAGGAATTTCAAATCTCTACTTAAAATTGTAAATTAGATTGTCTATTTTTTTCTTTCAGATTTATTAGTTTTTACTTCATGTATTTGGAAGGCCTTTTCATTGGGTGTATGCAAATTTAGAACTGTTAATTCTTCTTCATCAGTTGAATCTTTAGCATTATAAAAGATCCTTCTTATGCCTGATCATATTCCTTAGTCTGAATTCTCCTTGGTCTGATGTTGATACAGTCACTCCAGCTCTCCTTTAATTGGTATATTTTTTTCATCTTTTTCCTTTTTAATCTATTTTTGTCTCTATATTTGAGTAGACTTCTTATACAGCAATGGTTGTATATCCATTTATATCCTTCCTGACAATCCTGCATTTTAACTGTATTAGTTTATTTATATTTAATGTGTATGGGTTTAAGCCTACCACTGTGGTATTTTGTTTTGTATTTGTCCCATCTGAATTTTGTTGTCTTTACTAGTTTTCTTTTAAGTGAATTGATTATTTTCAACGCCCTATTTTTTGCATCAATTAATCTGCAACCTATTATGCTTTTGTGTTATCTTACTAGACATTATAATATGTACCTTTAACTTTAAAGGATATCTTCAAGCAATATTGTATTACTTCACACCAATGGAAGAATATTCCAGTTAAGCAATTCCATTTACTTCCTTCCCTACCTTTTGTTATTTGTCATTTATTTAACTTTCATATAAACTGTAAAACCCCCAATTCATTGTTATTTATTTCATTTAATAAGCACGTAACGTGTATATATACACATACATGTAATATATTTATTAAACAAATGTATGTAATGCATTTATTAATGATGTATTTATGAAACAAAATAAGCCAGACTTGTTGAGATATATGTAAGCCAGTTGATAGTCAGCATGTCATGAGATGTAGCAGTCTACATGTCCAACCTGGGTGGGATACAGCAGAGTTACTCAGATGGGTGATACTGATCTATTCAGATAAACCACAGCTGACAGTGGCATTATCATGAGTCTAACCAAATAAGACCTCCATCCCCAATCTTTGGATCATAAATGCCTCTGCTCCCTAGTCTGGGAAACAATTACCAAATGCAAGACATGGCTCTAGTTTATATAGCAGCTAAGGCAGATGAACAAGATGGCGTGTTGCATAGGTAAGAAGACTAATCGTGATGGATTGGGTCTGAGTACTAATCATGCCACTTGCTATTTGATTGTCTTCAGCAATTTATGAAACCTTTCTCATTCTGTTTCCTCCTCTGTAAAATGAGACTAATGGTGGATCGCCTACTGGGCTCTAGGGATATTCATGAAAGCCTTAGATGTGAATTCATTCACATTGCATGTGAAGTGTTCTTGGTTCATTACAGATACCCCTCCATCATCATCTCCTCTTCATCTGAAATTATGGTATTTAGCTTTTGACTTTGATCAATTCAAGTAGACTGTGGGTTTCAACAGCTGATATTACTACCAGCACTGTCATCATCACTTGTCATGATGTTGTTGTGGTTGTTATTATAGACTTTGTGGCACCAAAATAGAAAGGCAATTAATTGTCTAAATGACTACACAGAGTCTCTGGTGATGCTGACAAATAGCTTTCATTACAATCTAATATATGGGAACTGGGGAAACAAAGCCTGATCAAAAGAATCACTTTTGAATCATCTACAGCAAATTAATTCTGGAATAATTTGCAAGAAATCAAATGGACGTTTGAAAGTTTGTGTTTGTAGAACAAATTTCCCAGTTCACACACACACTGGAGATGCACAGCATTTTTCTATTCCCCTTGACCGTGGCAATGACCTGGAGCCTCTTCCTGAGAAGGCAACTTTTTTGCAGAACCACTTTCAAAACACCTAGCTGGAAAGTCACATTACATGCCTACAAGAGAGCAAACAAGTCAGCATTCACATCAGCTTGCATCTGCATAGCTTGTTATGGTTGATGAATTAGACGAAAAACATGGAAGAAGAACAAAGCAAAGTCATTCTGTATAAAAGCTATTCTTCAAACTCACTCATTTGTCAGACTCTGGTTTTTGAAGATATGCAGAGTCCTCCAAACACATGTTTCCAGCTACATTTGTACAGAGAAAAAAGCTGATGGACTGACTAGTTCCTCTCCAACTCTGAGCCAATTGGTTCCCACTTCACAACTGGGTCTCTACCTCAAAGGGATTTTCTACCATGTTTTCCAATTTCCATGGATATAAGGAAGAGGAAAGAACTTTACTTAATGTCTACTACGTGTTGCCTCTTTGCAAGGTACTTGAAAATGGGGTAGATGCCTATATGTACAATTTGAAATACAGCAAGTCATTGCAATTCATATCAAGGTTGTCCCTTTTGTGTGGTTAAGACAATGTTTGGTATTTTGGCTTCACTGCTTAGTTCTGTGCTTCCTTTAATCTGTTTTTTATTTTTATTTTTTGAGTGCTTAGTCGTGAGTTGCTTTAAAATATGTCTGCATCTCACATTAGGGATGGTCAGCGGGGTTGTATAAAGTTGTATAAAGTTATTTTCCTAAATGCAAGGAGCTCCCCAAACCTGTCTCTTGGCGTGCATCTCCTAAAGATTTAAGTACATTGTCTTCAACAACTGCAGGTCTAATGTCTATATTTTCAAAATTTTTGGTCCTTATTCGCTATTACACAAATCCATTGAAAAATTTGAAAATGCTCTCCAACTAAAGGAATATGTCTTTTTTTTTTTTTTTTTTTTTTTTTTTTGCCATCTGGGAATACTTTCTTTTCCCTTCGAGCTGGTAGGAAAGAATTATATAAACTTTCTTGACTTTCATGGGAAGTCTGAGCAGTTTCTGAACGTTTCTCTCTACTTATAAGCATTTATTTGCTGCAATTTGACTGATTGCTTTCTGTTTTATATTGTTATATGCCACCTTCCAAATCCCAACCCAGCCCTGTAGCAGTATGTTCATCCGTTGGTGCCTTGCGATGCTTTCTTTCATTATCTGTTTGATTTTCATTATTATATGAAAGTGTTTTGTTTGTACATGTTACTTCACTTCTCATCCCCACACTCTGATAAACAGTTTTAAAAGCTTCATACAATAGATAAGAAAACAAAGATTCAGGGGCCTCCCTGGTGGCCTACACGTTAAGTCTCAGCACTATCTCCACTATGGCCTGAGTCTGATCTCCAGCCAGGGAACTGACCCACATGTGGCACAGCAGATCTCTCCTGTCTCACCTGCTGCTCCCCTCAGCAGTGTATTCCAGTCAGTCTGCCTGTTTTCCTCCCCACTCTGTCTCTGGTGAATCCTCTCATCCCTCCCACAGTCTTTACCTCTGGCCGATACCCCAGTTCTACGGGGAAAAAAAAAAAAAGAATAGCCTAGTCTAAATTCATATAATGATGTCATAGGAACTTGATGCAAATCTAGGACCCTCTTCACCAGTTCACTCTGGGACCCTCAGTTGTGATCACCATGAGCTGGGTGACCCCACAGAGTCAGGTCAGCTACATAACTGTAAGGTCATTTCTGAGGAGCCTATTCGGGCTACATTCCATAACACTCTCACAGAGTTTTCAATGGGATCCTGTTTCCCTAATGGCTGTGCATCTTTATCCAGCTGAGCGCTGACTCTAATGTGGATTTCAGGAGCAGCTAAGCACAAGGGATCTGGCTCATGATAATCAATGTCTCATTATAGGTCTCATTCTTAGGCTAGATTTCAATGACCATGAAATGCCAGCACTAGAAGGAACCTAGATATCAAGCTGGTTCCTGCCTGTGATAACCTGAAAAAACTAAGGTCAAAGAGAGCCACCCCCTCCCCAGCATACCATCCAGAGAGCAGACAGCCTCTGTCCTACAGGACAGGATTGAGTATGGAAGCTGCATCATCAAAGCTGTTGCAAACCAACAGTGAGCAACACAAGTCTGTCCTAGTAGAGGAAAGCTTGTGACTGCCCATGTCAAGCTGTGATGATGCCTCACTGGGGATTTCACAGTGAAGAAGATTCTTTGTCTACACACCATAGTCTATGTCTACTTTGCATTGTGTCACTGTACAGGGATTGATGACTGTTATCATAGGGTAATCATAAAGATTAATTTAGCAATTGATTGAGCTCAATATAAATCTTGGAGCAATACAAAGCTACCGCCTGTCTATTAGGCATTTACCAATTAAGACTTACTGACCACTTCAAAACAATTGGTTAAAAGTCGCAGATTTTCCTTAACTTCCTGTGCTGTCAATTATGCCCAGTCTATCTCTTTTAAGTAAGTAAAGTCCGATAATATCTAAATCTGATTTGTCTTTTACAAATTACAATGGGTTTTAACATAAATCAATCACTTTACTTGGCACCACATGCCTACAAATCAGGTCAAACATGCATTGCTATTCTTTTTATAGAGGAAAACGGAAACTTGGGAAATTTAAGAGACCAAGGTTGTGCAGACATTAATTAATAGAACTGAGACTTCAATGCAAGTCTTTGTATCTAGCTTGTGATCTTTCCATACTGTCATAAGGCCAGGGAACTTTCTAAGGTGAGCAGGAATACAAATACCTAACCTCTTGGCTTTGAGTTTAATATGCATGAACTTCCACTCAGGCTTCTTGTTTATTGCTCTGATAAAATTTTCCCAGGTGTTAGTGACTTCCAACAGTATTTATTCCTTTAATGATTCATTATTAAGTATTTGCCAGTACCAGATACTGGGATAGTCCAGCAGCTCCATGAACGCACGGAATGTTGAGTATAGTAGGGAAAAGAGCCAAATAAGCAATAACCAAGTGGGGACTTCCTTCACAGGAGAAATGCAACATTATGGGAGCACAGATGACATGGTGGGACTTAGCCAGGGTTCCTAAGGATGAGAAGTTCAGGTTGAAACTTGACTGAAGAGTAAGGATAACAATATGCCGGACTGGGTCTCCTTGGTGGCGCAGCGGTTGAGCACTGGGTTGGGAAGCTGCCCGCAGCCTCGGCAGTACCAGTTCGATCCCCGGCCACTGGGCGAGGGTCCCACATGGCGCGCAGACCTCTCCTGCCACCCGCTGCTCCCCTCAGCAGTGTACTTCATCAGTCTGCCTGCTCTGCTCTCCCCTCTGGCTCTGGTGAATTCTCTCACCCTCCCGCGCTTCTGACTGTACACAGTGCTTGTATAAATAAATAAATATTTAAAAAAAAAAAAAAACAATATGCCAGACTGAAAGGAAAGTTTGAGTTCGAGCACCCAACACAGAGTACACAATGCATTCAAGAGGAGAAAGAAGTATGGTATAAAGCTTGAATATAAGGAGCTGGGAGAAGAGGCTAAGGAAGAAGATGAAAAGTCAGCTAGGGACAAGGGTGGCATGAATAACATTATAAATAATGAAAATAATATTCTGAAAACAATGGGAAACTGTCAATGGATCTGTCATCAGACTGTGGCATCGGATTTGCTTTTTACAAAGATGACTCTGACTTCAATAGAGCAGAGGTTGAAGTCAGGAGAAAGTGGGACAGAGCGTTTACTTTGGAGGTTGCAGTCTTAATTCATTTGAGAGTAAATGTCTCTTAAAGCAGAGGACTCCCTGAGCTCTTTAGTCCCATTTTTGTTTATCTCTTCACTACCATTCAAGTAACACTGCTATTAGCCTTGGGCAAGGAGCTTTGCATTTATACTTTGAGCTTGAAAGGACTCCAAGTATCATAAACACAAGCAAAACAAAGAACACTTTGCTTCCTCTGCTGCTGAATTCTTAGCATTGGCTCAATATGAATGCTGATCCCAACATTTTCTATTGGAATTGACTCTGCTTCAGCATAGGGAAAACACTTTTATCCATCTCTGGTTGAAAATGGTGGAAAGGCCAGCAGGAGTATTTAGGATAGAATCAGATGAATTGTGTTAATGTTAGAGAATTATAATGCTTTAGAGGCAGGAAGTGTTGATGAGTAAAGATCTTGGTAGGAGACAAAATAAATGGATTGATTTACCAAATCCTTCCTTTTAGCATCAGTGTACTAGATTCTTCCATAACCAAGTGTTATTTCCCAGTATGGCAAGAATCCATATTCTTACTTATCTTCACGTCCATTTCTTAGTTCCAGAGACACTCACAAATGGGCATAACATTGTCATCACTTGTGCATGGCAATTGAGGGCTATTCTGCCAAGGCCAATATTTCATATTATCCTTACATCTGCATATTGTAGTTCTAGACATACTACTGGTAAAGTATGACATTGATTCTTAACTTTATTGTAAAGATCTACATAGTGAAATTGCAATGCGAGCTGCAACGGTGAAAAGTGAATATTTTGTAATTTTTTATAATAGCTTATCTCATGCCATGCCATTACAATATTTGGAGATAATGTGCAAAGTTCATATTTGATTGCCAAATATAAATAAGGTTGAAGAATTTTATTAAAATTTTAATTGGTAGTGCCTCTGCAGAATAGTTACTTCAAGTGTAAACTCATAAATTTAAGCTATCTAAAATTAAGATGACTCAAGAAATGTTTGATTTGTTCTATTACTGAACACAAATTATGAGCAAATTGTGTTAAAAAATAATCATTTTTCTGAGATGAAAGTGATGCAAATTAATAGTAAATTTTATGAGGCAAAACATTTATAAATCATGTATGTTTTTAAGGATGAATAATAATGCAGAATATAATTATGTATTCCTTTCATTTTATTGTTTAAGTATTATCAATTCATAACAGCACATTCAGGGAATGTAGGAGGTAAATTAAATCTAGTGATCTTTGGTGTTCAGTTACACAAAAAAAATAAATACCTATATTTTCTACTTGGCATTAAGAAGATATGTTTGATACGGTAGGAGGACAGAACTTATTTTATTTGACTATTTGTTAATTTCATTTACACTTCTTAGAGAGTTAGACAGTTTGGGAGACCTTATAGATATTATTTCCCTGGGCCCATAAATGTTTTCTGAAATTCAGATTTCAGCCCCCTTCTTTTTAAAATCTCCCTTTTCAATGACTCTGTACATGTCTTTGGTTTCAACTCTCACTTTTGTATATATGACTTCCAAATTTTTTGTCATCCAGTCTCTAATTCTGCATCTACCAGTTACCTTAGATGATTCTTTTGTTCCACCCATCAGAGATCATATATCTTTGAAGAGCACAAGTCATAGATTGCATCTGCTTGATTAGCCTCCATAGTATTTAACAATGCTTTTCAATTCTGAGTGAGAAAATTTGGAGGGAGGATAGCTGATGAGATAATGGAAGGTCTCAGACAAAATTGCATGGAAATTTAGATAGAGGAAAAAGAACACGGTAAAAAGATGTGAAAATAGTGAAAAAAATAGAAAATTAAAATAGTAAAAAAGGGGCCACCCTGGTGGCTCAAGGGGTTAAGCACTGCACTGTGAAGCAATCCACAGCCTCTGCAGCATGAGTTTGATCCCCAGCCGGCCAGGGAGCTACCCGTATGGTGCAGCAGACCTCTCCTGTCTCACCTGCTGCTCCCCTCAGCAGTGTGTTTCAGTCAGTCAGCGTGTCATGCTCCCCACTCTGTCTCTGAGGAATCCTCTCACTCCTCTGCATCTCTGGCCTGTACGCCAGGTCTTGTATGCATAAATAAATAAATCTTTTAAATTAATTAATTAATTAATTAGTGGGAAAAAATAGTGAAAAGATGGCAGTTGCAATGCATCCTCCACTATTAGAAATCACAGAGCTTCAGACTTGGAGGAGGCCCTTAGCATCATCTTTTTTTTCCTTTTTTTTTTTAAGATTTATTTATTTATGAATATAAGAACTGGGGTATAGGCCAGAGATGTGACAGGGGTTGGGGAGTGAGAGGATTCACCAGAGACAGAGCAGGGAACAAAACAGGCAGAAGGACTGAATACACTACTGAGGGGAGCAGCGGGCAAGACAGGAGAGGTCTGCTGTGCTATGTGGATATCTCCTGACCAGCCAGGAATCGAACCCGTACTGCAGAGGCTGCAGGGTAGCTTCATAGTGCTGATGCTTAACCCCTTGTACCACCAGGGAGGCCCTGAGCATCATCTTGGCTAATCCTCTCAGTTACAGATTGGGAAGTAATGGCCCTGAGAGCAAAGTGACAGCTACTGAGCCATACACCAACTAAGTAGAGATCTGGGACTCCAAGCCACAGCTCCCGAAGCCTAGACATTCCCCAGAATGGAAGCTGTCATTCCCCTGCCTCTGCCTTGGTTATTGATGACTCCTGAATCCTTCTCCAGACATTGTCCTCAGTTTAAGAAGAGCAATTCTTAGAGTTGCCTTGCCCTAGATGCCTGCTCCCCAAAGGTGCTTGCATCTAATGACGGGTGGATGTAGGTGCACAGAGGCCTGGCCTCCTCGCCTCCAAAAGGACGTCTGTGAGTGCACACCTCAACTCCAGACTGCCCTGCAGGGTTGTTTGGTGCCTTTGTCACCACTACATTGCAGTCCAACTTCTCCCTCTGTACCATCTTGTTCCCCTCTTTCCCTAAGATCCTACAATCTATCTCAGGACCTGTTTCATGGAGAACTTGGCCCCAAATACCACCTAATGAGGCTCTCTTTGGGAAAAACAACTGACAGATGGAGTCACTGATCCACAAGTACTTTGGTTCTGGTTGAAACAATAAAAGGGGGGTCTTTGCTTCCAGTCACCTCTTCATGCCCCACCCACCTCCTCCTCTTCCCTGCTAGTTCCTCCAAATCTCAGTCCTTCTTAGGAGTCACCTACATATGCTAACAAGTCCTGGAGGATGTTATGACCTATATCAGCCAAGTCTTATTTTTCAGTCTCCCTTTGGAGCCGTCCTCAAAATGTGTTTTTTTCTTTTCTATTAGTTTTACCTAAATACCTCTTGGCATGAATGGGTCACACTGTTTTACACAAATACTATCAACTGCTATGCATAATGTTTTATGATCCAAACCTGCCTCCTTAAACCAGGATGTCTCCTTTGCCTCCCATACCTCATAAATACAGATAGGCCCAGCGAGCCTGAACATAGACATGGAATGGAGAGTATTCTCCAACTTAGCAGAGGTCCATGCTGCCAAACCCTTCATGGACGGTGTCTCTCCCTGCACCTGGTCTATAGCTTCTCCTGAGGGCAGGAAAAAATGTAGAAGTGTGGTTGGACTAGTTTCCTGGAAGCTACACCACATTAAACGTGCATTCTTCAGGTACCCAACCCAGGAGCATCTTTCCTCTTCTTGGAATTTCAGAAAATGACCACTTTTTTCCAGGAAGCCTTCCTGAGTCAACTCTACCCTTCTGAAAACTATCTGTAGAGTCTCTGACTCACCAAATCACTCTTACTTTGTTCTTTCCTCTTCTAAACCCCTTCTCCCCACCCACACATATAGCATAATCACTAATTGTGGGAGACTGGCCATTAGGAATATAATTTAGGTATGACTGAGAAGCACTCTAAACTACTGACGAGCTGACTGAAGGCATGGGATTTTATTTTTTTAAAGATTTATTTATTTAAGCGTACAAGAACTGAGGTATAAGCCAGAGGTGCGGGGGTGAGAGGATTCACCACAGAGAGTGGGGAGCAGCACAGGCAAATCTACTGAAATACACTGCTGAGGGGAACAGCGGGAGAGGCAGGAGAAGTCTGCTGTGCCATGTGGGTTGCTTCCTGGCCAGCTAGGGATCAAACTTGCATTGCAGTGGCTAGCAGTAGCTTGAGAGTGCTGTCTTTAACCCCTGGCCACCAGGGAGACCCCAGGTATGGGATTTTTATTTTTATTTATTTTTTTAGATATTAAGGTTTTGTTTACATCATTTTTCATTTTTAAACAATATTTGCTTCCCCCCAGCCCCTCAGGTGTAGTCCCCATAGAGTTTCCTTCCCCATTGCACCCGTGCACCATTACCTCATTCCCCTGTGCTCCTCCCTCCCTCCCTCTGATCCCTCTCCCACCTCCTCCCCTGCAGGATGTCTCTCATTTATAATTGTCTGTTTTTGCTTTGTTGTGTTTTGTACTGTTAATTATTTTTTTACACTGATGTTTTATTGGGTTCCCCTATATTCCTGCTATAAGTGAAACCATCCGATATTTTTCTTTTCCTTCTGGCTTATTTCCCTGAGCATAATTCCTTCTAGCTCCATCCATGTTGCTGCGAATGGCAAGAGTTTATCTTTTTTGATTGCTGAATAATATTCCATTGTGTATATATGCCACAGCTTCTTGATCCAGTCATCTATTGTTGGGCATTTGGGTTGTTTCCAGGTTTTACCTATTGTAAATAGTGCTGCAATTAACATAGGGGTACAGGTGTTCTTTTGAATCAATGTTTTTGTGTCCTTTGTTTAGATCCCTAGTAGTGAAATTATTGAGTTGAATGGTAGCTCCATTTTTAGTAGACTGAGGAAACTCCAGACAGCATTCCACAGTGGTTGGACCAATTTGCACTCCCACCAGCAGTGCAGGAGAGTTCCCTTTTCACCACATCCTCGCCAACATTTGTTGTTGCTTGTTTTTTTGATATGTGCCATTCTCACTGGTATAAGATGGTATCTCAATGTGGTTTTGATTTGCATTTCACTGATTATCAGGGATGTTGAACATTTTTTCATATGCCTGTTGGCCATTTGCATTTCCTCTTTGGAGAAATGTCTTTTAAGTTCTTCTGCCCATTTCTTGACTGGATTGCTTATTTTGTTTTTGTTGAGCTGTGTGAGTTCTTTGTATATCTTTGTGATCGGTCCAGGCATGGGATTTTAAAAGTTCGCATTCACACCATCACCAAGGATCCAACTTAAAATTTTTATTCTATGTGCTTTAATTGTAAAGTCTGTCTCATTACTCACCCCCAACTCTTCCTTTCATACACTCCCTTGTGCTATCTGCAAATCTGGCTTCTTAACTCGCCTGGGTATTCCTTGGGGGACAGGAACTGCATTAACATCTTAGTCCCCAAATTCTGCTTTTCCTACTCCACTGTCTCAGATTTGGTACTTATTAAATACACATTAAATAGAATTACTCAATGCACTATTAGGAAGTCAAAAATATAGTTTATAATTCTCAAAAAAATATGGTTTCCCTAGTTAGCACCATGAAGCATTCAGGGTCCTTCAGTAAGTGGCTTTGTCCTGGGTATGATGGTCTGCCCTGGGGTACGAGGGGGACCAGGCTGCCAGATCTCAGCTCTCCCTGCGTGACCAAGTAACCTCAAGGGCTGCCCTTCTATGGTGGACTTGTCTTTCTTCATCACTAAGTGTGGTGCTTCCTCATCAAATGTTCTCTCTGTGACTCTTCACGATGTTGTAGGTTCTCAGATGAATTAATTAGCATCACTGGCTTCACCCCACCCAGCCTGGTAGTGGCCACGTAAGTATCTTTTCTAAGCCATGTGTGAGATAATCTCCCCCACAAGAGCAATTTGCCTTAGTGCAAAATATTAATCCTTCCAGAGGTTGGAGAAGAATACACTCTGCATTACACTCACCTGTGATTGCAGTTCTTGGTCCAAAAACTTTCTGCGTGTGTGTCACCACATCCAACCCAGTCCTCTCTTGTTTAGATCTCATTAGGAGTTGGGAGGAAGGAAAGGCAAGGCTGTTCACATCCATAAAGAGCCTTGTTGGGGTTCTCTATGTGCATATGCAGCTTCCTGCCGCTTCAATGTGTCACATCCTTGTGGGAAGTGATTGTCATTTATTACTTTGGAAACCCATCTTGTATACTGTTCCCAAATTGATATTACTGCTTTGTCAAAAGGCTCTGCATTGAAAGAAAGAAAATGTCTTATCTGAGATCACAGAATCAATGACCAGTAAAAACACGTAAGGGGTACTGTTACAGTGAGTAATTGTGGGCCTCCCTGGTGGTGCAAGGGGTTAAGCACCGCACTATGATGCAATCCACAGCCTCTGCAATACGAGTTCGATCCCCGGCCGGCAATGGAGCAACACACATGGAGCAGCAGACCTCTCCTATCTTGCCCACTGCTCCCCTCAGCAGTGTATTTCAGGCAGTCTGCCTGTTCTGTTCTGTCTCTGGTGAGTCCTCTCACCCCCTGCATCTCTGGCTTGTACCCCAGCTCTTGTATTATGCATAAATAAATAAATCCTTAAAAAATATAAAGTGAGTAATTATAGTAAAAACAATACAGCTGAAAAATAGAAAAATTGATTTAATCTTCATTTTTATATAAAGGGTCAGAGGAGGGTGCTGAAAAACACAGGTTTTTCAGGTCAAAATACTAATTTGCATTTGGCCTGCATATCTTGGGCATAGTGGTCTTTACTAAGACGCACTGAAAATTAAAGAATGGGTTAGGACCACTGCTGGCCATTTTCTGTGAGTTACTGCTTTGACTGCCATGACAGAAGGCCACAATGGCTTAAGCATCAGAAATTTATTTTCTGGCAGTTGTGGAGACTCAAAGTCCAAGAACAAGGTGACAGAGGCCTGGGTGTTGCCAAGGCCTTGCTGCCCCCTTGCAGAGGCCCACACTTCCCCATGTCCTCTCTGCTCCCCTCTGTGTGCTCTCCTGGTGTCCCTTCCTTCTGTAAGGACAGCAGTCATCCTGGGTTAGGGCACACCTTTGAGACCTAATTTAACCTTAAAGGCCCTCCTCTCTCCACATTAAACCACCTTGGGGGTCAGACTTTAGCATAGATATTTGGGGATATAGTTCAATCCCTGTTTTGGGAGTAAATTAAGCATGGAAATGAGAGACTTCATTTTCCACCTACTTACAGTTAATTCAGTGTTGCTTATTCTGGAAATAAGATGTCTAGAGGCTTCGACTTAGCCCCTAATAAAGAAGCCAGTTATGCTTAGCCTGAGAAAGTATTTTTATTTTTTCCACATTTTTGCACCAGGGCGAACATTCAGATTAACTCTCTGGTTATCTTATTAATTTGGTTTCCAAAGGTTGTTTCCAATTCTTGACTATTAAAATTGTTGTGTATATCTCTCTTTGTACGTCTGTTTGAGAAAAGTTGTAAGGAGTAAAATTGCGGGACATAAGGCACATGCACACGTGACCAAATCTTGTACATTTTGTATTAAGCTGGTTGAACTTGTTTACAGTCCCACTTGCAAGTATGAATTTCCATTTTCTTAGTACTTGATATTACCCCAATGTTTGATTTTTTTTCTCCAGGTCAATTTCATAGAAGTAAAGTGGTGTCTCAGATTAATCTATGATTTCACATTTTCCTGATTACTAACAAAGTTGAATACCTATTCACATGTGTATTATGTGGTTAGCTTTGAACTTTTATAAACCGTCTATATATTTTCTTGAGCCATTTCCTTGGATTTTCTGTTTCTTGTGTATTTGTACAATTTTCTCACATATTCTGGATTACAATCAGGCATATTTTGTAACAGCTTTTCCCTGTATGGTGGCTGTTAATTTGGGTCAAGGCCCCTTTGAAGGACAAAATATTTCGTTTTTTTCATGATCAAAGTCATCAGTTTATCCTTTTGCATCTTGTTTAACAAACATTTGATTAATGAAAGGACATGGGGATAGTCTCCAAATTTTCCTCTAAAAGACTGGATCAAGAACATGTGGTACATATACACCATGGAATATTACTCAGCAATCAAAAAAGATAAACACATGCAGTTTGCAGCAACATGGATGGAGCTAGAAGGGATCATGCTCAGTGAAATAAGTCAGAAAGAAAAGGAAAAATACCGGATGGTCTCACTCATAGCAGGAATTTAGAAAACCTAAATAAGAGACCAGGGAAAAGACTAATCAATGCAAAGTAATAATCAAAAGCAACAAGCAACTATAAACCAGAGACACACTATGGGGGGGGGTTTAGGGAGGGATGGGGAGAGGAAGAACTAGAGTTGAAATAAGGGTGGGGGTGCAATTGCATGGGGACTATAACCAAAATGAAGATGCATACATTGTGCAAAGATGAAAAATGAGGCAAGAATTATATAAAATATTAAATAAAAAAAAGTTTTATGGTTATCCTGTTCACATCTAGGCCTCAGTGTGTTTGCCATTTATTTTTGCAAGTACTTTGTGTCATTGCTTTACTTTTCTCAAGGATTTTTCATTTCCCCATTTCAATCTATTAAGTAATCAACCTTTTAATTTTTGATTTGTGAGACATTTTCCATAATGAACCAGCTTCCTACTTAAATGTATGTTTTGCTTCAGACTCCTCCATTCTGTTGAACTGAGCTCTCTCTCCACTCTTTTGTCAGTATTATGCTGCTTTTTAATTAATTTGACCTTGTAACATGTTTCAATATCTGGTAGGTAAAGAGAATCGCCTCTTTTTTTTCTTCTTTCACAAAGGACATCAGCCTGTTATAGACCTTTATTCCTTCATATCATTTTTTGTGTTATCTGGGTATAATTCACATCGAAATTATGTAAATGTTGTATATTATTTAGGGGTTAATTGGGATTTTTATGTTCTTCTCAATCATAAATATTGTTTCTTAATGTTATATTGGTTGTTTTATTATTTTTCTCCATGTAAGTCTGGTGCATTTTTATTAATTTCTATTTATTTTAGAGTTTTTAATACCTATTTTAAATGGCATTTCTAGTTTATAAAAATATAAATATATTTTACTTTCAAAGACATTTTCTGGTTGGTCACTGCTGTTACAGTCATTGCTGATCTTCTCAGGCTATGGAAAGGATTGTTTCTATTATATTGTTTCTCTTTTTAATTCTCATGCCTCTTATTTCTTTTGTAGCCACTTACCCATTGGCCAGAACTGTTTGTACTCTGAAAAGTTGTAATAACAGTGAAGATCTTTATCATTTTCCTAACTTTAAAGGGAATGCCTAATGCCTCTAAAACTTTTCTGACAAGCGAAGAAAACAAATCCCAAACACTTTAAAAGAGATTTTAGAAATTTAATGGAAAATGACATTATGAGCAATGAGATTTAAGTTATAGATCAATACTGTGGCTTGTAGAAGGCTATGAAGTTGCTCCACTGTTAGAGTGAAAGGCATCAAAGGCAAAAGATGCCACATACACGCTAGAATTTAACAAGTTTTCTCTTTGATTTTATCAGAAGTATCAAAAGAGAATGGAATCAACAGATGCTGATGAAAATGGATGTTAATTCAGTGCTATGTTCTTATGTTAACTAAAATCTTCCTTGTCTCACCGTTTGGTAACAATTTAGAAAATGGGTTTTTTTTTTTTTTTTGATGTTTGAACAAACAAGTGACATAAACAAAGTAGCAAAGGTTGGCTCGTGTCCTTCCTCTTTTGGACCCCAAATGTTGAAATCAGTACTTTTCATGATTTGCTGGAGACTATTCAAACTCATCCCATCACCTCTGTCCCTGTGCCCATAGTCCCTGACCATACCTCAAGTCTCTTGACTTTTCTTCCATGTTCTTCCCCTTGTTATATCCTGCATCTTGTTACCAAAAACATTTGACACTTTTTTTAAAAAAATTTATTTATGCATACAAGAACTGGGGTACAGGCCAGAGGTGCCAGGGGGAGGGAGGGTGAGTGGACTCACCAGAGACAGAGTGGGGAACAGAACAGGCAGACTGACTGAAATACACGCTGAGGGGAGCAGCGGGCAAGTCAGGAGAGGTCTGCTGCGCCTTGTGAGTTACTCCCTGGACAGCTGGGGATGGAACTCTTGCTGCAAAGGCTGTGGATAGCTTCATAGTACGGTGCTTAACCCCTTGCACCACCAGGGAGGCCCCACATTTGACACTTTTGAGACATCATGTCTGAAGAACATGAGCATCTCATCCCCAGGAGTGGACCTGCTGTTTAGATAACACAGAGTATCTGCTGGGGTGAAATTTGCCAGGCTCCTCTGCATCTTCTCATCTCCTTAGCCATATTTGCTGCCTTGGTTGCTGATATTTTCTCCTCTCCTGGACTCCCTGCCAGGAGTCTGCTGAAATGTTGCTGGCATCTATAGGGATGACCTGTTGACTGACTTTGTTTTGCTGCTTGGTGTCACTTACTTTGCAATAAAGTTGACATTCACCTTTATCTGTCTCATGTTGCTCTTCCAAACCTAGCTCATGGTCCACTTCTGCTTTCCTTTTCATTCATTTGGCAAAGCTCTGACAGCACATCCTCTGCTGAGAAGTCTCTTGATACCCTCACTGCATATGACAGAAAGCCTGTATCCCCAATACAATAAGCAAACCCTTAGCCCACCACTCCAGCATTTCTCCAACCACAGCCAATCTCCTGCTGACACTCAACCAGCTGTCATTCCTCCTGCTAGTCATGCACGTACACGCCTCTGTGTCATTGAACTTGCTGTTTCCTTGCTCTTGAATGCAACTTTCCTGGTCGTCATCCTTAATCCCCTACTTAGCCTTAAAGAAGTCACTTAAATGTCAGCTTCCTTACTTTATCTCAGTAGTCAGCACCTCCTTCTTTTATGATTTGACAACAGGGTTCTTATACCAATATTACTACCTTACATTGTATTCTAGCTATTAGAGACTTTCACGTGTATTCAGCTAATATATGCATGTTGTCACTTTGCTTTTCCTAAAAGTCAGGTTAGCAATAGGGATTTTAATTTGCAATGGAAAGAGTTTGTATAAATTGGACACTGTTCAGAAAGATAGACTTGTTGGGCACATGCAGGATGGTTTCTGAGGAAAGACTGAATAGAGAGTTCCCAGGGGTAATTGCTATGCCCTTATCAAGACTTAGGTTGGGCTGAAACTGGGATGAGGATAGAAAGAATGTATGTGAGGCCCCAGGATAAGTGATTAAAGATGATGGTGGTGGGTAGGAGCAGTGAGAAAAGAAAAGCATTCAAAATGGCTCTGGAATTTTGAGTGTAGGTGCCCAGGGGGATGGTGGTCTATTATCAGAAACAGGAAGTAAGGAGGAGGAGATGACCTTGAAGGAGAGCCATATTGGGTCCTGGTCATCCAGCACATACAATTGCAAGTTCCCATAGGCCTTTGAAAATATGAAGGCAGTGCCGGGAACATCGATTTAACACAGACTGGGGAGATGCCACTTTTGAGGGTGAAGTAAGAGATTGGAGATATTACTCAGGGAGACAGAACAGGGAAAGGAGAAACCAGATACTCTGGGGAAATGCAAAACGGAGAAAATCAGGGCACACAAAAGCAAGGAGGAGAAAGGGCCAGAAAGCAGGCCTGAACCAGGATAGCGCCTTGCTGCAGAACCCAAGAGGAAAGAATTCCAAAGAACAAAAGGTCTGCAATATCAAATTCTGAGAGAAGATGAGACTGGAGAAGAAGCCTCGTATTTGGCCACAGGGAGGGCCTTGGTGACCTTCAAGAGAGCCACTTCTGAGCGGAGGAGGGGGTGGGGACACTGCCGGATGTGAAGGGAAAAGTGGGCGACGAGGAAGCAGAGGCGGCAGGTGCCCATTCTCCAGAGAACTTGGCACAGCGAGGCGGGAGAGAGGGGCAGCAGGCGGCCGGCGGGCCAGGGCTGTGATGTGTGTTTACCACTGCAGGTCCTGCTCATTGCCAAGTCGGGTCAAGGTTAGCTCCAAGCTGTCTACCGTCCCTTCATCTTTCTATTCCGACTGTCACTACCTCTTCCCTGGATTCCAGAGCACCCTCAGCCTTTCCCACCTGTTTCTCCTGACTCTACTGCCCTCTATGCTGGGACTGTCTCCTCAAGCACTTTTCTGATCCTAGCCTCCCTCATGGTCAAAGATGCTCAGGCCTCAGTCTCCTTGCAGATCCCCTTTGTTCCCAGCGCACCCCCAACCCACACCTCAACGACAAAGGGCCATGGCTGCTGGAGCACCCCCATGGCCTGCCACCCTGCCTTTCCTGCCTGCCCGTCCCCAGCAGCACGCTCCCAGCTCCCTGCCTCCATTTCTGGTGCAGCCGCCCTCCAAAGCCGAGTTCTCTTTGCATACTTTTCTTCTCATGCGAGTTTCTCTCTGCATCCGTTCTGATGCTGGAAACCGATCTTCCGGAATTGACTTCTCATACAAGACTTGATTCTTTGCAGGCTACAGGAAAGCCCGAGGGGCTTCGTCTTTGCCCTAGAGGGCAAGCTCATATGTCTCATGTGCAAGACAGAGCTGCTACCGAGGTCATTCATAGATGCCATCTCCACCACGCAGGCCTCCTGACGCCTGCTGGATTTCTTGCTGCTTTATTTTAAAACACTGTTACCAGGGAAGCAATAGACTGAATTGAGTTTGAGTAGATGAACTGAGTAGATTTCTCTGCTTGCACGCACACACACACACACACACACACACACACACACACACAGTCTTTCTATTGCTCTATGAACTCCTTGACGGTGGACCAGCATTTTACCTATTTTGTTTTCTCATAAGCTTACTACAGGCCGATATCCTAAGGACCTAATAAATTTGAGTGAATTTCAAGGGAAATAACCCTCCAGACCCCAACTGCCCAGGAGGATGCCGACATGGGCAGGCCCCTGGGAAGCCAAAGGTTTCCTTCACCCAGACAGCGTGGCTCCACAGTGGGTGGCGGGCCCTCCCTCTGCTGTGAAGTCAGACAGACATCCTATTGTCAGCGCTGTACGGGGCGGCGGAGGAGCTGAGGGCGGCTGTCAGCGCTGCACAGGTTGGCACCTGGCGATATTTAATTCAGCACCTTACCAAGACTGCCTTGTATTGTTCTTTAATTGTTTCCCATGTGTCTGTTTTTTCACTCCAACAAGATTCAACAACAACAAACATTGACTGTGTGTCACCTACTTAGGCTGTGCCAGGTGCTTCCACATAGTTACCACGGGTAAAACTCAATGTCCCCGAGTAGTATGTGCTACTGCTGTTATCGCAGGGGAGAAACTGAGCTTCTGAGACTCAGTGAAGGGTGTGTGGCTCATTTAGGAGAAAGTCAGAATATGCGCGAAGATGAGCCAAGTTTGTGCCTGCTCCTTTTACTCTTCCAAGGCAGGAGAGGACTTGACCCCACTCCCTGTCACCCCAGTACCAGTCCTTCCTTCCATTGGGTCCACAGGTCACGCAGCGCCTTTGAAGTAAATGGAAGGCAAAGTCACTTCCCTCGGCCCTGTGTGTGCAGGATGGAAACACCAGCTCTTACTCCTGCTGATGCTGGGTGCCAAGCCAGGCCCCTGCAGGTGTGCGGGCAGAGCTATAAATGTTGCCGCATTGTTCTCCCTGTCAGTGCCAAACAACACTGGCTCTCCTTCCCCAGGGAAGCTGATGAATAAATGAAAGATGCCATGCAGACAAAGCAAGTCCAGCCTTGGGCTGCACCGGATGATTCCCGCTGAATTGCTAAGGGGCGTGAACCCGTTTTGTGACCTTTATGTTGGAAGAACTGGAGATCATGGCCATTCTCCCCTGGCCACATCGGACCCCAGAGCAATGCCAGGGCCAGAGGGAAGGTGGTGCCCCAGCACAGCCTCTGCTCCCCTTCCTGGCTGAAACATCACATATATTCCTCCTAAGAACCTACAGCACAGGATCCTCTAGTAGAAGCACAAAAGTCCCTCCCATTTGAACAGAACTTTATACTTTGCAGAGAATTTCTAAGCAATCAAATATGGCACACGTGAAGGGCACAAATGGTGAGTCGCCCTTTTAAAGTCTCCCTAAGACTCAGAGAGGGTAAGAGACTTGCCTGAGGACACACAGCAAGTAAGAGCAGAGCTTAGACGCATGCCGGGCCCCCACTCCAGGGCCAGAGCTTCTGTTCTTGCACAGCTGTCTGCCTTGGTAGGAAGTTTCTGAAGACGTCAGTCACATGGATCTTTCCTGAAACCATAATTCACCCATGTGAATAGTACCTGTCTCAGGTGAACAGGGTCTAATAGTGGATAGTCCCAGGGAGAAACAAGTGCCTTAATGTCCATGTACAAACTATGAAGAAGGAATTTTAGAAAGGAGTTCTTGGCAGGACTTTTGATGCCTCTGGTGAAATTTACAAGAGTCTTATTAATATCAGACTAGCTTGAAGAGAAAGTGAAAGAATAGCTACCAGCTAAGCTAGACAGGAGGTTCTGGGAGTCACTTAAAAAAGAAGGGAACCCCATGGCCTCACAAATGGCTTCATCATAGAGGTAAATTTGAAATCTTCTGCAAACTTTGGGTGGAATTTAAATACCCCTGTTTTCATATAGTAAGAAAAGCAATAAAATCACTATTAAGAGAATCTTCCAAATTATTTCTGAAATACTAATTTGCCACTAGGAAGAGCTTTGCGTAAGCTCAAGTAGGCAGCCTGACTGGGCTCCTGAATTGGGCTGGGGGCAGGGGAGGGGTGATATGATGTCTGAGTCTTAAGGAAATCCCTGATCCTGGGAAAAGTGTCCCTCTGTAGGACAGGTGCTACGCTGGCCACTCCCACTTCCCAGAGTGACAAGGTAGCCAGGTAATAAAGTGTGTGTGTGTGTGTATGTGTGTGGAGGGTGCTCTGAGATCCACAGCCAGGGCAAGACCTGGCCTCCGTTGGGATCTGTGTGAGCTCATCATGCCTCCTTCACATGCTTAGGAATCTAAACAAAGGTGATAGGGCCTCCAGGAGCTGGAGAACAGTCAGGAAGTCAGAGCTGGTGTCCACGCAGGAGTGGGGGCAGGGTCTGCATATTCAGGCTTAGGGAGGACCCTGACTGAGGACACCCCCAACCTCAGACACCATTTCCCCTTCAGTTTTCTTTCTCCCTCGGCCAGAAAAGGGGCCTTTTCCCATTCATTCATTTGTTCATTCATTCATTAACTTACATTCATTCAACTTGCTTTTTTGAATGCCTAAAAAGTACCAGGAATTGTTCCAGATGCTGGGAGTATAACAATCAATCAAACACACAAAACCTCTCCTCTTGTGGGACTCACGTTCTACTGGGTGAGTCATCCATGGGATCTTTAGTGTCTACATACTGAGTAACACAGATAATGAAAAGTCCAGTGTGTTACCTGTGATACGCAATGTGTGGCATGAGGGACACCGTGCAGGTGAAGGGTGATTTGGGGCTTCAATGAGGTTTGCAGTTTTGAGTGGAAGTGGTAGGGTGGGGCTTGCCAAGAGGCTGTCATGACTTATGGGAAGTTGGAGAGTGAGTTCTGGATAAGTGGAGGGCAGCAACTTGGCAGTCAGAGGGGACAGCTGGTGCCAGACCCTCAAGCAGGAAGTATCCTGGCTTGCTTGACTAGTGCTCAGGCTGGTGGGGTGAAGTGGCCTTGAAGGAGAGCAGGAGGGGTCAAGGGTCATGGGGATGCAGACTGTCTTCAGCTGTGTGACCCACAATAAAGACTTGGCTTTCCCTCCAGAGAAACCAAGGGTCATCAGAGGTGACCGCTTGATAGGACTTCTGTTTTAATAATGTCACTTTGTGTGCTGTGTTGGGAATGGGGTGTTGGAAAGAAATGGGGGAAGCAGGGAGACTATTTGGAAACTTTCCCATGGCTCCCAGAGGTGACAATGCCTTCAGTGGAGGTGGTGGCTGTAGGAGAGGTGAGGCATGTGGACATCCAGGGCTGTTGTGAAGGCAGAGTCGACGGGATTCCCTGCCCTTGCAGATGGGGTCAAGGGAGGGATGGGCAAGAGATTCCCAGATTTTTTCTCCTAAGCAACTAGACAGATGGAGTTGCCATTCCCAAATTAGGAAGACTGCGAGCAGACTAGCTAGGACCTGATTCCTGTGACGTACACGGCGCAGTGAGGAGCTTCTGGATCTGTCACCTGCTGGCCAGGGGACCTGGGGCTGGACGCTTCCCTGCTGTGCACCTCCACCTCTTCACTGGCAAAAGGGACATCCTCGCAGTGCTACCTACTTCAAAGGAGGGGTTGTGGGCTCATCGTCACATGGGGATTAGCACAAGGCCAGACACATAACTGAGCTCAAAACACAGCGGTCTTGCTGTTACTCAGAGGGATGGGGCCGGGCGTCTGAAGAGCAGCAATCAACATTTTCCAGTCTCTGATGGTGAAGGAAGCAGCCTGCCTGTGTGATGGGGATGCCTCTTTGAAGTCTTAAAGGTCAGTGCTTTGCCAGGTGCCTGCTAGAGACAAAGGCCGCCTGACTGTCCCCATTGTTGCTTTTTGTTTCTTACTGTCTGCCTCAAACAAACAGCCTGAGGCCACATCCCCGTCATAGCAGGGCACAATCCCAGGGAGACTCCCTTGCTGCGGGCTCACTTGAAACCCTCAGCACAAAGGAAGAGGACCCACCTGCCTGAGCCTGCTCACCTCCAAGACCCTCTCATGGAAGGAACAGTCTGGGCATCACAGGAGGAGGGCCCATTAGTCCTACCACTAATTGCTAATTGACTGGGTGAGCTTGGTCAAGTGGCTCACCTTATGAGGAAAATGCAATTTTTTTCCAGGGCTGTTGCAGATGTCCTTCATGCCCTGGAGCCTGGATTAAATTCTGACTTTATTTCTTAGCTGTGTGACCTTGAACAAGTTCCTTAAAACCTCTGTCCTGGGTTTCCACCTTTTCAAAAGGAGGCTATAATACAGACACAAGAAGTCCGAGAAGTTCGTTGAGAAGATCAAGTAAAATATAAAAATGTTTAAAAGCACAATCTGAGTCCCACTGGGCTCTCCGAGCCCGTTAGCTGTGACACATGTGTGTAAGGCACTCCTTCTAAGAGCTTCTGATGCTAAGTATCTTCAGTGCATGACAGAATGGCCTTGCATTTCCTGGAATGTATGAAGTTCTGAGCTTATCTGCAGAATCTCATGACAGAGTCACATGTTCTCTATACTATTAAACAGAAGCCCCCAGACAGACCCCAAACATCTAGCATTTGTTTTCTAAATGGAATCATGTCTGACACAACCTACATAATCTCTATACTCAGAAAAAGTTTGCATAGAATTAAATTCTTGCACAGAATGATTTCCTGATTATCTGATTTCGTGCACTGAGTTTTGCTTTTTTTTTTTTTTTTTTTTTTTTTAACTGATTTCCTTACAGCAAGACCCACCATCTGTAGCCTCCCTTTCCACACAGGGACACTGTGATATCAGCCTCCACCTTGCAGGGACACTGAGTGTGTGCCCCTGTGGATGGTTTTTGAAGGCATGTGTTCAGACTGAGCATGGAAAACATGTGGGCATGTGTCAAAATGGATTTTTAAAAGACAAGAGAGATTCTGAGGTTTTGCAGTACCCAGAACACACGAAAGCAACAGCAGTCGGAGTGAATTACAAAACGTGGCTCACTGGAAGCCAGATGAGTGCATGCTCGGGGCAGATGCATGCGGCCTGCTTCACACGCAAGGCTGCCGTGCCCAGCTGCCCTCTCTTTGCTCCTCAACTACTGAGTGGCTCCTTTCTACCAGGCCTGGGGGTTGCCCTAGCCCAGTGGGGATTCACTCTGTATTGTTTGTGCAGGTAGCTCTCCTTTTACTCATCCTGCCACACATCAGCTGATGCAGAACCAGATGTTCATGTTGTTCAAGCACTTTGAGCCTGTCTCCTCCTATGCAGACTCAGAAATTGCACTGCCTAGTGTTCCTCAAGGTGGGTAGGAGGATAATGGATGAGTTTGTAAATAGTCATTAAGCAATCCCTGGGGGATATTGTCGCCCTGACCTTGTATCTGCCATTGGTCTCTCTGCATTTAGGTTCCTGATCTGTGGCAGAATGGACAATAGCTTTCTGTCATCTAGAGCTTAAAATGATTAATAAGCACTCAGAGGCCAAGACTTGCACTTGTTCTTTTTTATCAAACTCCCTATTCATCTCTATGGCTGTTTGTGTCTCGTGGGTCACCGGGGACATTTAGAAAGGAGAGTGGACCCTCGCCTACCACCCAGCTTCTCAGCCACACTTAGAGGTTCCTCTTGTGATTTATCACTGGATTTTAACTCCGTTCACATCACTCACCAGTGCAGCATTGGGGAATCCTCTCTTTTCCTTTGAGTTGAGATTTTCTCCTGTTAGGCAAGGAGTCATATTAAGACTGCTGCCAGCTGAAGCATCCCTTTGTAGAATGGTATATTTCTATCATTTAATCAACAAACCTAATATATAGTCAATTTTCACAAAGTATCAAGATACATTGGTCATTTATCAAAAAAAATGAACCCATCAATTTCCTGTGTACCTTGACCATTTATGATAGTTTCTTTTAAAGAAGAGAAAGGTGAAGAGGGGTTGTCACACCTTTCACAGGGAAGCCCCACTGCTGGCTCACCTCCCTTTAAAAATCAAGAAACTTTTTCACCACGTCCTTGCCAACATTTGTTGTTGCTTTTTTTTGATATGTGCCATTCTTACTGGTATAAGGTGGTATCTCAATGTGGTTTTAATTTGCATTTCTCTGATTATCAGGGATGTTGAACATTTTTTCATATGCCTGTTGGCCATTTGCATGTCCTCTTTGGAGAAATGTCTTTTGAGTTCTTCTGCCCATTTCTTGACTGGATTGTTTATTTTGTTTTTGTGGAGCCATGTGAGTTCTTTGTATATCTTTGTGATCAGTCCCTTATCAGTTGACTGGAGTGCAAAGATGTTTTTACTTATAGCAGGAATATGGGGGAACCAAATAAGACATCAGTGTAAAAAAATATTAACAGTACAAAGCACGACAAAGCAAAAATGGGCAATTATAAATCAGAGACATCCTGCAAGGGAGGAGGAGGGAGAGGGATCAGAGGGAGGGAGAGAGGAGCACAAGGGACTGAGGTGATGGTGCACAGGTGCATTGGCAAAAGAAACTCTATGGGGACTACACCTGAGGGGGTGAGGGGAAGCAAAAATTGTTTAAAAATGAACAATGATGTAAAAAATAAAAAAAAAAAATCAAGAACCAAGAGGGATTCTACTCAGTGATGAGGGAGGGCGTGCTGAGGAGTAAGTCAGTCAGGACCAACCATATGAAGGGGGAGTCATGTCAAAACACACGTTGTGTCTTGCATGGGGTCTCAACAAAATTCATATACCCCAGTGACATAAAAGAGAACATAGAGGGCCTCCCCTGGTGGCACAGGCAGTTGAGCGCTGCTTTGTGAAGATGTCGGCAACCGCTGCAGTGATGGTTCGATCCTGGCCAGTGGCGAGGGTCCCACATGGCACGGCAGACCTCTCCTCTCTCGCCCGCTGCTCCCCTCAGCAGTGTACTTCGGTTGTCTGCCTGTTCTGTTCCCAGCTCTGTCTCTGGTGAAGCCTCTCACCCTCCCACGCATCTGGCCTGTACCCCGGTTCTTGAATGAATAAATAAATCTTTAAAAAAAGAGAGGGAGAACATAGAGAGGAGGAGAGAAGGCGAGAGAAGAGGAAGAGTTCTCCTTTCACTCAGTTTATTGTCCTTATTTTACTGAGGTCCAGAGAAGGGCAGCGACTTCCCTAAGGTAGCACAGACACCTTGTGGTGGTCTGTTCCCTGGAGACTTGCTCTGTCTGTTTCTTCTCTTCTTTCATCTCTCTCTTCCCTATTGCCCAAGAGAATTTGGCCTTTGTTTTTCTCTTTTGAAAAGAAAAGCAGAGATCTGAGAAACCTTCAGTTTAGTTGTCTGATAACATCAGCATTTTGTTGTCATTAGCAAATCCATTTCTCTCATTGGCTTCTTTCCATCATGAGACAGAGGCCAATTGGCAGTCTTCACTTATTTAATTCTGAAAACCTGTCAGGGTCATCTTAATAGTCTGGTTTGTTTATCTGATTAGACTTTCCAGAAACTTTATATTGGTTGGGAAAGCTACAGCCCAGACATGCATTTGCTTATGTACCTACATTTTCATATGTCCAACACAGGTGCGCATGCCTACCGATTCAGGGTGCATGAGTGTGCATATGGTGCCATGGAAGACGGTGTGGCTTTGTGGGTTGCGTAACGTGGCACTGGTCAGAAAAGTAATCCACCTACCCAGAGTCAAGGCTTCACCCTGGGGTCATTTTTAGCTCTGAGAGTTTTGGTTTGTGATTCATTGTTGACTGAGGAATTATTGAAAATGTTCAGTTCTCTAAAAGTACATGTTTGCTTTCTGCAAGAACCCCAGGCCAGGGCCTCCCCATTGGTGCAGCGGTTGAGCACTGGGTTGCAAAACTGCC
This sequence comes from Talpa occidentalis, assembly GCF_014898055.3. Taxonomy (NCBI): domain Eukaryota; kingdom Metazoa; phylum Chordata; class Mammalia; order Eulipotyphla; family Talpidae; genus Talpa; species Talpa occidentalis. The sequence goes on from NW_023601653.1 coordinate 70,820,199, forward strand.
TTCAGCCTCAGGAGCGCCGGTTCGATCCCCGGCCGCCGGGTGAGGGTCCCACATGGTGCGCAGACCTCTCCTGCCGCCCGCTGCTCCCCTCAGCAGTGTACTTCGGTCCTTCTGCCTGTTCCGCTCCCCGCTCTGGCTCTGGTGAATTCTCTCACCCTCCCGCGCCTGACTGTACCCAGTGCTTGTATAAATAAATAAATAAATCTTTAAAAAAAAAAAAAAAAAAGAACTCCAGGCCAAAGTCATGTTATTCTTGACAATTATCCTGTGGGTGGGAATGAGGCATGCCATTCAGTGCTCTAGGATAGAGATTTTGGGGGGTCAGGTTTGGGGTTTAAGACCCTCCAGCACCCATAGACCTGTCTGCACTCCAGCATAACAGCAGTGGAGCAGCAAGAGGACCGGGTCTCCCATGGCTGCTGTAGGGACCCTGCACTGTGACTGCCCATGGGCCATGGTTGGGGGGCAGCTTTAGGTCCTGGGGTACAAAGATGAATAAGTCACAGTTTCCATGACTTCCGTTGTTGCTTAGTCCTTAAGCAATGATTAAAACTTACAATTCAGTTTTTACTGAAATACAGCTATATGGAAATACCATAGGAAGACACGAGGGAGAAAATCTCCCTTCCTTAGAGAATTTTTCTCCAAATCTGATCTGGGGCTTGCTCAACAGAGATAGTATTTTTTGAGTGTTTTCTTTTTGCTTATCAGTGTGTTCGCAGCTGGGAGAAGGACAGGGAGACTCCATTTTGAAGAGTAAGAAGGAGATACCCAAAGAGCAGATGTCAAGTGCCCTGATGGCTGCTCACCTAGCATTTGTTAAGCTCAAATCTCAAGTCAAGATATTGACTGGACTCAGAGGGTACAAAGAGAAGTGCAAGAACCCTGCCCACTTCAGCTCAGAGAACCCACCTTTCAGGCCAGCTGCAGGGGATCCGGGAGCCAGCCCTCAGCTACTGCTACAGGGTGGTGTCCAGAGAGCCCACCTACACCGAGCCCCAACACATGCCCACCCCAGGACTGAGCCTTGCTGTGGGGTACCCTCTCCAGTTGACTTTGACAGAGCATCAGTCCACAGGTCTGGTTCTGGCCTGAGGCCCAGACCTAATGACTCCTGTTCCCATCCTTGGCACCAGCTCAGTCCACTTCTCCTTCTGCCCTTACCTAGTGGGCTAAGTGCAGGCATCTTATGACACACATCTCACTTCTCAGCCCCAGCTGCTGGTGGCTTTGCTGTGCTGTGTGATAAGGGCTGTTGGAGTCAGAGAAAGTGCTCTGATAACAGGGTCCACCTAGAACTGGGATGGCAAAGACACTTCTCTCTCCTTGTCCTCTCTGGTCACAAGGCATGGCTGCCTGGAGGATTTGTTGTGTTGTGAGACTGGCTGGTGGGACAGGGGGGCAGGAAGGCTTGTTATGTTCTATTCAGGGCTTGTGGAATGTGAGTAGCTTCCTAGAAATGCTAGCAGATCATGAGGCATTAATAGCCAAATCATGTAAGCTGAATGGGCTGCTAGGAATAGCACATAGGGCCTTGCATTAATCATCATCATAATCATAATAACTTTTACATCATGCAACTCCAGAGTTTGTGCCTAAGTTTGTGTCTCTTTCCATCTCGTGCACAAAACAAAATGATCTGCTGGCTTGCAAAGGAAAAACAGTGAGCCTTTCATCACTTATATTACACTTATCTCCTGGAAATCTTACTTTTCATGATGAGTCTGGGGCAGGACTAATGGTTTATTTGTTTTCTCTTAAGTTGCAGCTTATAGCCCATAAAGGGAAGCAAGAAAAGTTTACAGCCTCCCTTTTCCACCACAACACTTCATTAGAACACCCCTCCCTCCTCTAAGATGTGCTTTTGAGGTGCCACCCCCTCCAGCCACTGAGTTAATGACAAGGGGAACAAGTTCTGCTTTTCATTGAGTGGGGTGGTCCAGGGCTCATGAGTGGTCTACTTTCCTGGACCCAATTAGATCAGGTGCTCGCTGCTATACAGGCCAGATGGTCCAGTGTTTCAATATGACTTTGACATTCACAAAAATAACCCTACACATTTGAATAGTGAATTGCAACTTATAAAGAACTTTCCGATATTATCTCCCTTGAGCCATGGCAACCCAGAGACAAAGCATTATTATTTCATATTACAGATGAATAAACTAAATTTAATGAAGTTGACATGATTTTCCAATGGTTATATGCTCACTCGGTGACTAACTACACTTTGCCTTAAGGCATCTGACTCTCAAAAGCCCCTTTCACTCCCCTGAACCAAACAGAAATAATTTGGGGGTTCTTTACTCTTTCAGATTTTATATAACAGTCTTCCTCTTCAATAGCACAGATAAATGGGAGCTGATGGAAAATGCCTGCATAGTGTTTTGCAAGAGATGAGGAGAAAACAGTAAGTGAAATTTTGAATGCCTGACGGGGTTGCCAAGGAGAGTTGTCTCATGCTTTGGAAAGTTTGGATAATGACACAGATTAGCGTCTCTTGGATGGTTATACTAGTATCTTGCTGAGATACAGGGGGACAGATAAGAGGAGGTTTCAAGTTCTCATCTAATCTAGAGGGCCTGTGAGTCTTTCCTTAGAAATTCTGTGGTGTCACCTCTCAGCCATGCTAGCTCACCTCCTAATGCCCTCAACCATCACACAAACTGGCTGCCTGACCTTTTGAAGGTCCCCCTTCTGTGCCCCCAAGGGCACAGAATTCTCTCCTAAGCATCTCACCAAACCCACTTAGAAATGGATCCTCACCAAGTAGCAAGTATGGCATGATTTCCATAAGATCCTGACAAATCTCTGCTGCTCTGCTATTCCCTGTAGAAATGAATGTCTTGTTTTTGCTTTTTTTTTTTTAAGAAAGAATCCCATATTTTGGTCTCCCCAAAGCTATTTGAAATCAATATTGAAAATGTCATCTCCACAATTAGACAAAAATGAATGCCACATGTTTAGGACTTACAAAGGCATGACGTATATGTCTTCGATTTTTCTGAAGACAAGCAATTTATTATTGTAGACTAGGACTTAAAGGATCCTATATAAACATAAGGGGAGAACATGAATGTGATAAATCACTAACATTCAAAAAATACAAATAACCAATGCTGAGCAAAATTTTTCTTGTAATGGGTAGTTAGTGGGGAATAATGAAACCTTTTTACCACTTGAAGACATCAAAAATAGCAATGCACTCTAATAAGAGTTCAATCACTCTTAGAATAAAGTAGATTTCTCAACTTCAACCTTATTGACAGATTTGGGTCAGATAATTCTTTGCATGGGTTATCCTATGCACTGAAGGATGTTTAGGGGTATGCCTCCCCTGTACACAATAGCATCCAGAAGCAACACCCCACCCACTCCCTAAATTGTGAAATAAAAGATGTTTCTAGGCACTGCCAAAAGTCCTCTGGGGCGATAATTTTCCTCTGGTGAGAAGCACTAGAATAGAGAAACACTAAGTCAGAAAGAAGGACCTTAGGACTTAGAAGTCTTGACTTTAATATAATGACATGTACAAACTGAGAGAGGACAACCAAGAGCTGCCATTCAAGTACTTTCCAGCATGCCGCTGGGTGCTTTCAGGCACCAGGAAGGTACAATTCCTTGGGAAGTCATGGTCTCAGCAGGATGCTTTTGGGTATTCCATTTTTCTGAATTATCTTATTCTGAATCCATTTCACCAAGCATTCTTCTGATTATCAGTTGTTGCCCCCAAATAACTTTCACTCCGGGAGAGGCTTCACTGGCCAAAATGTGTCTGCGAGCATCTTGTCTGCTTAGCAGTCATATTTTTCTTGTATATGAGTGAGTTGACATTGCAGGTGATCCACCAGAAGAAACAGATTGAATTAAGGGATCTTCCTTGCCATTTGAGTCAGGAGAACTGACAAGCTATGTCTGGGTTTTAGCATTGCTCTGGATAAGTGTAATATAAGTGATGAAAGGCTCACTGTTTTTCCTTTGCAAGCCAGCAGATCATTTTGTTTTGTGCACGAGATGGAAAGAGACACAAACTTAGACACAAACTCTGGAGTTGCATGATGTAAAAGTTATTATGCCCTTTTGAAGGCTGTGGTTTACCTTACCAGTCTTACCTTCTGTGTTGAGTGTGTGGTGGGCACACTGTCCTTGTGTTTCACAGGTCTGAAGGAGTGTCATTCACACTTGGACCCAATGGAGATCAGGTGATACTCTATTTCAGAACCCTATGCACATCCCACCACCCCCCTCTGTAGATGGCATCTATTTCCCCTTCCTCTGGACTGACCTTGTTGTTGTTTTGAGCTATCCAATGTGGTGCAAATTATGCTGTGTGACTTTTGTTCCTAGGTCTTATGAGGTCTCACAACTCCATTTTTGTGCTGAAGGAGCCCCAAACTACCATATAAGAAAGTTCAACTAACTTTCTGGAAAAGAGAGAGCAAGTGGAGTGCATTGTGGTGCTGAGGCTGACCTCTGGTATTAAATATCCATACAGATGTGTAGAGCATCATGGATCCTCTAATCCAAGTAAGACCTAGTCAATACCAAGTGGGCTCCAGTTAAGCAGTCCTTACTTAACTTTGCCTCAATTACAGATGCACAAAACCATGAACATATTAAACTGCTATTATTTCAAGTCACTATGCTTTGGGACAGTTTGTTACACAAACAAGAAAAACTGGAACACATCCCTTTCTTATGACTAGTCTTTGATTATGACCACATTTTTCACTTCTCCCTGAATATTTTTAAGAAGCACCACAAATATTCAATTCTTAAGCAGGACCTAGATTATTTGTTAAGTCATTTGCAAAACTGTCAGGGAAACATAAAGAGGACACAGAACTCTTTTGATGACCCCAGTGCAGCAACAACAAATGAGAAGACAAAAGCCACCAACAACCTGTTGCTGACAAAAGACTCAGAAGTCAAGAGAGGTATCAGCACACACCTCAAAGGTTTAGAGCCCAGCTGTAGCTTCCATGAGGAATATGTCAAATTGCACGGCTTCTTAGAAACTCACATTTATTCTTCCATAATCCCCTTCAATTACTTCCCAATCCCAGCAAACTCTAAGAATTAGCCCCCATCATCTGTATCCTATTTGCTTTTGCTTCCGTTGTGCTGTGGAAAATGTTAGGATCCCCAGGATCTCAGTCCATAGAAGAAAAGAGATGACCAGCTGCCTCTTGGCTTTGAGAAAGGTCACCTATTATAGTTCTCTGCATCCAGACATATTTTGGATTGTCCTTATTCTTTGTGGTTGTTTCCAAGAAATCAAGAGTCAGACATTCATCCATAGAGAATGCCCGCTGCTCCCCTTAGCAGTGTACTTTGGTCAATCTGCTTGTTCTGTTCCCCACTCTGTCTCTGGTGAACCCTCTCACCCCACTCATCTCTGGCCTGTACCCCAGCTCTTGTATACATAAATAAATATTTTTAAAAAAAGAATATTTTTCTCCCAGGTCACTGAGAACTAAAACAGACCTTGATTTTCTATGGCAAGGGAGGGTAATCTGAGGAAATTGAAATTTGTTACAAGAGTTTTTTATGAGATTGAGAGCAGCACTTAAATGTTGAATGATCTACTTATTTTGGCTTTGCACACAGAGGTGATAGAAGGCTCCTGTCTCTCAGGCTCCCTATCTATATTGTAAAAAGGAGTATAAATGTTCATGACTAGTCCAAACAAGTCCTTCTGGGGATTTGTCCTAAGATGGCCAGATACAGAATGGCTCATTTTGGAATCCATTGAGAAATATAGGAACTAAAACTAATGGTATGAAATATCACCAAGATGGAAAAAAAATAAATGCCCCAATAGTTACCATTCTCCTGTAGACCTGAATTTGAATCCCAACTGAACTCAACACACTGCTTTATATCCAGGATAGTTTCTCCTTAAATCCATTACCCACACTGGCAACACCACAACTTGATCCTTCTTCCGAAAAAATAAGACCTCAAAATTCCTCTAGAATGAAGTACTTCAAGTTCTAACATTCTCCACCACCACTCCCCACATGTATCACCTCTTCTTCGAAGGTCAGAGAAAAAGGGGTCCCTCTTGAGTTCCCAGTTCTCTAATCCTTGTGCTTCATGATCCAATCTCTTCCCACTGGCCTAAGGCTTCGTTTCAACAACCACCTCTTCTTGGTACTTCTCCAATCACTTATTCTCCCCTGATTCTTCACCTCAGCCAATAAACATGTCTATGTTTCTCCTTCCCTCATAAAATCCCTCCTTTAATCCCAAATCCTCCTTTTATCTTGAAACATCTTATGTTCCTGGAATAGAGTTCTGTGCTCATGGTCTCTATCACTTCACAACTTAATCACTCTTCAAGCCATTTCACCCTGTTCTCACTGTTCTATTTCAAGTGTCCTAGCCAAGGTCAGCATGCAGCCAGGTGAATGATGTCACACCTACAGAGTACTCAGGTTATCAGACACCCTTTCTGAATTCAAAACTGTGACCATGAACTTTCCTTGTTTCAGTCTGTATGTCTTCAAAGATGTCTTTTTAACCTCTTCACAGAAGACACCAGTTTCCCCTTCAGTGTACTGTCCTTGGGAATACAGTCTTGCTCCACTATACTTCTTCCTGTTAATGTGTTAGGTGCTCATAATTTTGAGTAAGTCCTATGTGTAAGGACCATGATATTCTTATATCCAGACCTAATCTCTTCTCTGAGAGTGTCCTCCATTGCCAATACTTCTTTTTCATTCTATTTCTGTTCTTTTCCATAGTCTCACCTTCTCAATCCAGAATTTTATCATCCATCTTGTCACCCATGTGAGAAACTTGAAGTCACCCCATACTATTTTCTCTCTCTCATCCCCTATATCTGACCATTCCCCAAGCCTGGTTGACTTTCATCACTTAACTCATTTCAGATCTGTCCCTTCTTTCTCTCCTTCTGCTGCTCTAGTTCAGATCCTATCAGATCCTATCTAAACATAAACCTATCATTCCCTGCTTAACCCTTCAGAGGCCTTTTACTTCTGCAGAAATAATTCCATTCTCTTTGCCAAGCTATAAAAGACCCTTCTAATCTCATTTCCTGCTACTACCTGCTCTTTGGCTCTATGTTCCCAAATTGATAAACTGTTAGTGGTTCCCTCATAATCACCTTGTTCTTGTATACCTATTCTTGGGTCATGCACAAAATTTTATTTCCTCCTTTCATTAACTCTCCTTTAGAGCCAAATTTAATGGCTCCTCTGAGGAGGCAGCCCTAAATCTGCAGGTTGTGCTCACTGTCCCTCCTCGCTCAACGTCTCTCACCACCTATCCTGCCAATACATCTCCATGCTTTGTGAATGTGTCTGCTCCCTCACAATATGGTAAGTTCCTTAAGAACAGGAACTAATTCATCATTGTAGTCTAGAAATAACACATAGTCTAGACACAATAGGCATTTAATAATTTTTCAATGGAACAGAACTACCAAGTTGCCCTTAGGAAGTCACCTTCCCTGTCTGGACATCAGGCTCTTCATTGGTGAATGAGTCAGGGTTGAAATAAATATTCTCTATTAAAGGTGTCTTCCCTCTGTAACACCCCATACTTCTTGTGATCTTCTGAGCAGAGAGGTGTTGACAAGGCAGGGTTGTCCAAATGTCTTATTTTTCATCCAACTGCCTGTGGAATAGATTTTTTTTTGAAAAAATAACAAAAATAATACTAACTTACGCTTGCTACAAGCAACTTGCCCAAGCACTGTTGAATAGAAGTGCTCATTTGCTATTTATACCTAAACTTGAGTGGGCATTATTATCCCCACTTCTCATGGGGAGAAATCTTAGGGGCAGAGCAACCTTCAGCAAGTCACACGAGTAAGGAAGGGGCAGCAGTAGAATGAAAACCCAGAATGTTTGATGTAAGAGCCCGCGCTCACAACCATCATGATAATGCAGAGGTAGACTGATGGTGAGGTCCACAGGCAGATCGATGGACCCGATTCAGGGAGACATGAATGCTGCACTGAGGGACAGAGGGGAGGGGTTGTAACTCATTCCCTCCTGCCCACAGGAAGCCAGCCAGCTCAGCACGTGGATAAGCTACCCCTAGACTCCGAGGCATTGTGCTGGTAAAAAAAGGGGGAGTTAGTAAAATGGGACTTTATGAGGAATCTTTGGGCATAATGAATTCTTCCTGCATTTGTCATCATAGTGCTAATTAGGCTACATTTTGTGGGCTTTAATGTGGCTCTGGCCAGAATTTCCTAGATATTTTATTGTCATTTAGCATTAGTCAGGCTCAAGTTAATGGACACAGGCGGCTTTATTCACCCTGGTTTGGGTCCCACCATTGCTATTATATCTTTTGATATTCATCCTCATGACACTAATCAGCAAGTATTGATTTAGGCATTGTACATTTCCATAGGAATTCCATTTTAATTCAACATTAGAGTGCCATTAAAATGTAAAGGAAAGGGCATGCAAAAGTCGTCTTAAAGCATTACTGTCTCAGGAAATGCTGAGTTTTAGTCATTCTACCAGCTTCACTTGGGGTTGAACAAAGACTCGTGCATAAAGGAGAAACCTTCCTTGATGATTCAGATTAAGGCTGACAACTGCTCTGTGACATGGCCCACTGATTAAGACTGCAGATAGAAGAGATGGAAGGCAACTTGGGTGGGGGGCACCCTCTTCTATTTCTGTCCTACCAGAAGCATCTACCGAGGCTGGTAGCAACCAGCAGCCTCCTCAAAAAGAAGCAGAACTAGGGGGGTGGGGGATGGGATTGGAGGGTCCAGTCTGATCATTAGCCTAAAAGAACATTGATGGACGTCAAGTGCTTTCTCATGCCAAGAACTCCCTGAATTCTCATCCTACCCCCATCGAAGGAAGGATCTACTAAATGGTCATTGGGTAAAACTGAGTCCCAAGAAATCATGAGTCCTTTATGAGACCAGCAAACATGCTTCTCTGGCCTTGCTCATCCCCTGTAGCTCCTCTTCGGTTTGGCTTGTCCAGACATCATTGTCCCCACTCGTTGCTCTTCTCCCTTGGTAGACCATCCCCTCCCATGGCCACAGTTCCAGCACCCAAAGTTCCAGCACCACAGTTCCAGTACTCGAGGTTTACACCTGGTGTAGGTCTGTCTCCTACACCTCTTCGCTGGGGACCTTAAACTCAGTATGCACTAAACCAGTCACATTCATTTTCCCAAACCTGCCCCTCCTGTATATTTTGACCACCACCCCTGAATACCTTCCCAGACTCCTCCTGTTCTTCTAGCTCCCACCAAATGTCTCTCAGATCATCTCTTTTCATGTCTAAACCCTGGCTCTGCCCTGCTAACCTGGTTATGTCCTATTTCCCTTGTCTGCATATGTGGCCTGATGTCAGTCCTTGCACTGTTGTCAGTTGAATTGTACACCCCCAAAGATATATTGAAGTCCTAACCCCTGTACTTGTGAATGTAAATGTGTCTGAAAATAGGATCTTTGTAGACGTCATCAAGGTGACATTGGATTAGGGTGAGCCCTAGTCCAATAACAGGTGTCTTTATAGGAAGGGAAGAAGCACAGAGACATGTCTGGCACGTGGTGGGCATTGAGTAAAAAATCGCTAAGCGAAGAAGAAAGAATCAGTTAGAGAGGTAGTAAGAGTAGCGGGTAAATTATTGCCATGGATGCCGAGGAAGGAAAGGGCATGGCCTTGCCCTATCGCTCTGTCCCAGTGGGTCCCTAAGACACATCTGGTGGTAGACAGATAGACAAAACATTAATAAACAAGCCTGCAGGACAGCTGCCTCTCCAGACCTACATATGTATTTAGAACCCCCTGTGAAAAATAATAACATTACAGAACTTTGAAATTAAAAGTTTACATTGGAGAAGATCTAATCTCAGAGCTACAAGAGAGGTTGGAGATCATTTAAGTTCTGTTTCATTCTTGTTTGCACTTATAATAATGACAAAATGGAGGGACAGAGAGGAAAGGTGACTTATCCCAAGTCACACAACTGATTAGCTTTGGTTTCTGTGATTCCATTCTCTTGTGGTATGTTGACACTTGTATAGCATCTCTACTCTTTTCCAAAAGCTGGATTAGCTGCATCCAGAAGCAAGTATTGCCCACTGATGTCACCATGATCTTTTCCACCCCTCCCATACATTCGTCAGCAACCTTTAATCCTTTTCTGACCTGAGAATGTGCCCAGAGAGCATTGGAAGTAGGCAAAAGTTATTTGAGGCATCCAATGCTCCTCCTCCCTAGCTTCACTGATAGAGTCTTGCTGAACTGTCTCTCTGTGCCTGCACCCTGTCCCCAGGTCTCTCACTTTCCACATATTCTCCATGGTCTAAAAGATGCTTTTGCCCATGTAGCCTAATATCTATTCACCCAAGCTTCTCTCATTTAGGTAGTATTAAATGCCAGGCCAAAAAGCCAGAGAGCAAGACCCTGGGTTCTCCATGCAGATGCAGCAGACACCCTCTTCTGCTCAGAAGCCACAATGGATCAAAGAAGTCCTTCCTGAACCACTGAAAATGTCATGAGGAGGTGTCAGGAGTCAGACAAATGTCAGGCTCTCTAAGTGGCAGGAGATGCATGTGGAATTTGAAATCATCTGATCTCATGTATGTCAATGGCTCTTGCAACCAAATCCATCCAGGCATTTAGGGGTCCTCTTTTATATCTCAGAATGTTATCATACAGAATCATTTGCATGTATGGCAAATGAGGAATGTTGAGAAGTAATAGAAATCATGTGAGCATCATGAAGCCTAAGGGGAGAAGATGAAAAGGTAGCTCCATCTTTGGTCCAAGTTAAAATGCTTTTAGAGTTATTGGAGCAACAATGGAGGAAATAAGCTTTCATGCTGGTAAAAGTTACAGCAGTGTGGTGCTCCCAACAGTGCAGGGAGAGAAGGTCTCCATCTGGGTAGAGGTAGACCTTCTTGAACTTACTACAAATAACTTTTCAATGGCTTTTTTCACAGAAATAGGGGGGAAAAATCCTAGAAGTTTGCATGGAACCAAAAAGGATCCCAAATAATCAAAGTAATTTTGAGAAAGAAAAACATCTGGTAGCAGTCATCTTCCTGATTTCAAACTAAATTACAAAGCTATCATAATCAATAGAACATGACATTGGCCTAAAGCAGAAGCATAGATCAATAGAACAGGATAGAGAGGCAAGAAATAAGCCCACACATACGGATTAGTATAAAGGAGTCAAAAATATACAAGGGGGGAACAGGACAGTTTCTTTAATATGGTGATAGGAAAACTGGACAGTCACATGCAAAATAATGAAACTGGACCACTTTCTTATACCATCCATGCAAATTAGCTCAGTATGGATTAAATGTTTGAACATAAAATCTGAAACTATAAAGCTCTTAGAAGAAAACATAGGCTATAAGCTCCTTGACATTGGTCGTGGCAATGATAATGGTCCTGGCAACGATATTTCATACTTCATATCAAAAGCAAAGAAAACAAAAAAAAAATAAAATAAACACAAGTGGATCACACCAAACTAAAGGATTTCTCCATAGCAAAAAAAAAAAAAAAAAAAAAAAAAAGGAAATCTGAAGAATGGGAGAAAATATTTGCAAATCATATTTATGTTAAGGGTTCATATCTAAGTGTATAAAGAACCCATGCAACTGAACAGTAGGAAGAAAATCCAAGCAATATGATTAAAAAATTATCTGAGAAACTGAATAGACAATTTTCCAAAGGAGACATCAAATGTCCAGTAGGTTATTGTGCTGCTTCTTCCCCTTGGCTTTGGAAGATTTCTTCATCAGCATACCTTGTGGCGAGACCCAGGAGCAACTCTGATGCTCAGTGCAGAGTCAAGACTGTGTTACAACATCACAACCCACGGGATCCACATTCAGAGCCACATCTGCTCTGGCATCACCCAAAGGAGATGCCGCCTTAAATTGCGCAACCTCAGTGCTGGCCCAGCCCAGTGTGTTTCTGGGTAACAACCAAAGATATCATTTCTCCATTACTACCAGTATCACAGTGATAGAGATGATATTTGGTCTCTTGTCTGCTTTGGAGAAAAGCATCTGGAAAATGGTATTGATGGTGCAAAAGCTCTGGGCCTGGGTGTGTCCCTGTTCTGGCATTTCTCACTGGAGGCCCTGAACCAGCTACTACATCTCTTGGGGTCTCAGTTTTCTTGTTGCAATGTAAGGATAATAATGATATCTCCTAAGGGGGTATTCATGATTAAATTAGCTAAGACACTCTCAGGATATCTGATACAATAAATAATCCATAATAGTAAATAGTTACAAATAGATAACACTTAGTGGGGGCGGGGAGATACAATTTACATCTTATTGTTTATATTTATTTAAACATTCTATACTTTTGCCTTTATTTAAAATACGTTGGAATGCCCAGTGATGGCTGATTGTAAACAGGCTTATTGTAATGATGTTATTTTGGTACCTAGTGCCTAAGTAATTGGCTCATTAGGAAGGTGTTCGCTTTGCATCCATTTTAAGGGCTTAGCTGCTGCAGCCCCCTCACCAGCCATCACCACTCAGTTAGGCAATTACCCAAATTGAATGCAAAATGTCCAGAGAACATATTTAGCTGACGAAGAGCGTATCCTTATGCACAATATTAATGGCTATCCTCACCCCCTTGCTTCCAATGGGATCATCAGCCAATAGGCAAACAAGCCCAATTCCTTTAGGCCTGGAATAATGGGCACATTCAATCCAGGTGTTTTGAATCTCTTAGCAAAAGCATATTTCACAAATCTCTCACCTCAGACATAGACTGGTTTGGAACCGATTGCACTGGACTAAACCCATTGCACTGTACGAAACGTACGCCCCGGGGGTCTGCCAAAACATTCTAGCAATTGACCAGTGTAAATGCTCCCAGAATTTGGAGGAAGGGCAACAATTTCCCAAGTGCAAGAGAAGATCCTGGGCTGGGGCAAGCTGGCTCCAGGGGATCATGGCCCCTCAAAGCATAAATCTCTTGTCATGAAAATGTCAGATTGAGAAATAATTTGGCAGTAAGAGAAACTGACTTACCTGGTCCTTGCAGTCTCAGCTCTGCTAGCTCGTAGACTCCTTCCATGCCAGGCACTATTCTAAGTGTGTCATACTAGTCACTTAAGTCGTAGAGAAACCGCAATTCCTATTTACTGATGCAGTCACTGAGGCACAGAGAAGTGAGGTGATTTGTTCAAGGTCACTCAGTTAGCAAGTGGAAGAGCTGGGATCAAAGGCAGGAAGCTTGGTTCTGGTTGCGGGGGTTTTAACCAACGAATGTTGTCCGTTCTCTCTTCCTCTCTCAGCATATCACTATGTTGTGTTCCTCCTACATTCAACACAGGTGATAATTCTTTTGTCCTTTTGTTGCAATTTTTGGTTTACACCCCTGTCAGACCACACACTACTGGGAACAGCAACTGTGACAGGTACTTGTAGTGGCAGGAAGGGCACAGTGCAAGATCTCTGTGGTCCCAGCAGACGGGGTAAAAGAGGAGAGACCTGGAGCCCTCAGTGGCTTTTTCAGGCTTTTATTGGGATTTACCAGCTACATGGCAGGCAAGGGTGCTGGGGGTGCAGGCAGGCTTGCTGACAGGCCTCCCAGCCCCCAGCAAGTCTTCACTCTCTCTGGGCTCCCGGGTGTTCTCTCGCGTTCTCTCAGCTTCCCTCATGGTTCTCTCTGCTTCTGCTGGCATCTCCGTGACGTCGTTCTTATAAGCTCAGTCTCTCAGCCCAGGTGTATCTACTTACATATGCCCACACCCCACTCCACGTGCCCGCCATCAGGCAGGCATTAGGGACCACTGGGTTCTAGCATCAATCCTAATGGCGGGAGGGCAGAAAAGCCTGACACTTTACTTATCCTACACTGGGGTTCACACATGTTTGTGGCATGAATACATTGAACTGTCTTCTCTGGGACATTCAGTTGTTCCCAGTGTCACCCTGTTAAACAGACCTCAGCTTCAGGCACACCCAGGCCTCAGCTGCACTAGCCTCTGTTCCTACCTATGTGCTTACTTTGCCCTCCTTTCTGGATTCTTGGCGCTGTAGAGATAGACTTCCTAGGCTGAGGGCCCACTGTGCCTCCTAGGCATGCTAAGGATGTCTTCAGATTGAATCAAATAGTAGGTGCTCAGTAAATACTCATTCATGAGTGAATTAGCAAGGAGGAGCTTGCTTTGCAGGGTAGACCATGTCCAAGAGGAGAGGTGCTTGAGGTGTATTCTGCCGTAGCCCCTGGATGTTGGTTGCAGAAGGACAGTTGAAGGGGGGTGCTAAGGTGCTATGGATGAGTTTGCAAATCATCTGGAAAAGACATCAAGTGTTCCAGGGAAAGTCTGGCTTTGTAGCTGACAGTTCAGGATTTGAGACTTGGCTCACGTGACCTTAAGCGAGTTACCCTTCATGGGCTGAGATCAGGAACATGCAAGTCTTTCCAGTTAATGGTCCCTGGTTAGAGACCTAGTGTATTCCTATGAGTAGGAAGTTCATGCCCAAGAATTGCTTCAGAACCCTAAGAGTTAAGCATATGCCTTCCTCTGAGCACCAAAGATGCTGAAGAGATGGCACGTGACCAGGTAGTCGAACAATTCATTTCATAAACTCAATGAAGCATAATGACCTGATTAATATTAACTGCCTTCTCTTTCCCTTCCAGGCATGGGGTGAGGATGAAGGGAAAAAAAGAGAGAGCAGAGCACAAGGGACTGAATTCTTAAGTAGTGTGATTCAATTACCTCGGAAAGATCTCCGAAGATGAGCATGCAATTACTACTAATTGTGAATAGTACTACTGATAATGACAACAATCCATCACTTTGCCCGGCCCTGTTCTAAACAAGACCACAGGCCTTACCTCAGACAAATCTTATTAATGATCAGTGTGGGGTGGTGGGGAGGCTGTGGTCACCGGGCTTTAGAAGATTCTGTGTTCTCATTGGTGGAGTAACAGATTTCCAGGACCCCAACCCCACACTTGCCCACCACCTGCCACTGGACACCACCTCACCGAGCTCAGCTCCTCCTAAGGCAACAATGACTTTGCCTTCATTAGGGTCCCAAAGTGTTTGTTTGGAAATTATGCCCCTTCTGTTAACAGTTTATCCTATAACTGGCACTTTGGCTCTTCAAGGGTAGACACAGAGGCCAGAGGAGACAGCTCTGTTTCCATTTCTATGGACATGAACAAGACATGGGGCCTTGACTTTCTTGCCTATAGAATAAAGATAATGCTGATTATTATCTCCTCTTTTGCTTAAGCGGCAGTGATGTGGGAAAGCCATGACGTGTCTTCGAGAAAACTGTTCTGTGTGTATGAAGCCACAGATCCTTCTGAATTTTCTCCTGGTATTTCTGAAGAAATCACCTAGGGTCATAATTCAGGAAACTAATGACCTCATCAAAGACAATCCCTCACAGTCAGTGTTATGAATATGTTACCCTCCACCCCTTAGATGACAGGAAACATGGCAAGCATCTGATGTCACGGAGCAGTGAGGTCAGAGATGACACAAGCGGTTGTTTCTTTAGAGAAGATGGCACTGCCGGGTACCCATGAGGGTCAGCTCACGCGAAGTTCTCAGCTCCACCTCACCTCTCAAACATGGGTTACCCAGATGTTGCTTCTCCAAAGAAGCTTTGAGCCCCACCTTCCTTTCCTCACTCTGATTCTGCATTAAAAAAAAAAAACAAAACATATATCATTATAAAAGTTCCCTTTTATCCACTCCCCCTAAAACAAAAGAAATAAGGAGACACTCCAAAAACTAAAAGGATACAGCCCACAAAGCCAATGCCATTTCTCCATTTATCTGGTGTCTTGCATTAGCCACACCAGGGAATAGCTCATTGAAGTGGGAATTCTGAATACATCAAAAGAACCCACCTGATCCTATCAGCGGGACTCGTCCTTTGCTTTCCCTACACCTAGCAGATCACCTTTCAATGGAAGGGAGCTAGTCCTCCTGCAGGGAATTGGGAGCTTCTACAGTGACAGAAGAAAGCTCTGACATTCAGGGCTTCAACTCATGCTCTCGTGTCCTGGACTCCTGCTTTTGTCCTCAAGTGCAGAGGTCTTGCCAGGAGAGACACCAGGGTAGCCCCCTCCGCCAAAGCTGCTCGGTTGCCTGCAAGAGGTAGATCCCGGAGCATCAGGACCTGTTTCTTGTAGACTCAAAGAGCCTTTCTTATTGCTTACTTTTCCTGACAGGTAATATGAGTATGTAAGAGCATCCTTTTCTGTATTTGACAGAATGATTCATGGGGTGAGTGCAGTCATCCAGGCACTCACTCATTTCCAGTCTTCAATGTAACCACTTCAAATGCAGTCACTCATTTTTACTCCTATTTTGCAGTTAGTAATATAAACAGTAATTTGCAGAGTAAAACCCCAGTATGGAATGATAAGCTCCTGTGATGCACCTTAGTGCCTCTGTCATCTATCTGGAGTGTCTGGGGTCCCAAAACTGAGGCTAAGAGGAGTCATATGCAGGGAACCAGCCCTAAGTGCCCCACACTCTTCCAACCTCAGATGAGTCTGTGGTCACAGTCACTATACACAGTTGTCATTCTTAAGCCACCACGAAAGTGCGGCAGTGGAAAATATCCAGGGCTTTGCTACGGCCTGAACTCGGCTTCTCAGGCACCAGATGCTGGATTCCATCAGGCTGCCTGGGAGCCACAGCTGCCTCTAATCTTCCAATTCCATTTGGATTTCAAATCTATGCCACAGATACACCCTGATCCACTAGCTACATACCCGGGAAAGTTCTCAGACTTCAGGGAGCAGGATGTTACCTGGCCAGAGTCCTCAGTCCCCATACCCAGGGCTGGGGTGCGCTTGGAGAAATATGATTCCAGCCAGCGACTCAGGTGATCACATGTGGCTGTCCCAGGAGCTCATGTGGAGGCCAGCTCTGAAGCAGGGGAGCTTCTGCCTGGGAATTCCCATCAGGAGACCTAAGACCTCATGCTCCCTCTTCTTCTGGGTACCCAGCTTCATGGCCTGAAAGCGGTAGCCAGTCCACCCTTGTTGGAAGGTTCGTCTATGTCAGAGTGAGGGTTTGGGTGACAACATGTCAATGCAGGTTGAATTGTGTCCCCCCTACATGGGATGATAGAGTCTCAACCAGCAGATCCTCAGAATGTGATGTTACTTGGAGGTAGGTTCTTTACAGAGGGAATCAAGACAAACAAGTCCAGTAGGGAGGCTTCTAACCCAATATGACCCAGGTGCTTATAAAAAGGGGAAAACTTGGCTGCAGGGGGACATGCCTCCTGCAAAGGTTAGAGTCATGCTGTCAAGAACCAAGGAACCCCCTAACCTAGGAAAGAGAACTGCAACAGATCCTTTCCTGGCACTTTCACAATAGGTGGGTCTTTACCTTGAATTATGTCCTCCAGAACTCTGAGACAATACGTTCCTGATGTTTGGGGTACTTTTTTATAACAACCCTGGGAAATGAACACAGTTCCTAAAGCTCCTGGGGCACAGGACCCATAATTTCTCCAGCAATGTGTGGGCTGAGCTGGAGTCTTTCCCTGGAGCCAAGTCTCCCAACAAGGACTGATACAGATGCAAGGCCCGGGGCAGTTGAATCCTTGGTTAAGGGTTAGAAGCCTCCCTACTGGACTCCCGCCCTGCTGCCTGGCCAGGGCCTGTTTCTTTCCCATTTCGTTTGTTTCCTGTGCGGGTGTGAGTGGTGGGTAGGGGTGGAAAGGGTTTCGCAGTCCAGTTACTCCACTGCAAAAGACAGCAGAGGTGCTCAGCGGGAAGATGATGCACAGTTATTTTCCCAGGATGTGCTCTTTCAGCAAGTCATTAGCATCACCACCATTGCATCCTCATCATCACCTTTCCCCTTGTATTGATGTATTATTTTGCAATCCTTAAACACCGTTCATTTGCTTGTCATGACATGCTTTGAAATCAGCAGAACTTTATGCAGATGAGGAAGAAAGCAAACTCCAGAAAATTTCGGCGGTTCATCTGAGATCTCCAGCTGCTTAAATCCAGGAGTGCTGACCTTCTCCACCTACCTAGGAGCAGTTTCTGCCAGCCCTAGTCTACCCCTACAACGTGGGTTCTGGGCTGCCAGGGGCTGTTGGGATGGGGTGCCCTGTCCTGAGCCCAGCTTCTCCTTGCCCTGTTAATTATCCGGAGGGCTCCCTACCCAAAGGAATTCAGAACATGCTGTGGTTATTTGTGGAGCACTTTGTCTCTGGGAGATGGGGGCTTACACAGCTCAGAAAAAGCAGCACTTGCCCACACAGACAACACTGCCTGGGGCTATTAATATCCAAACACAATAGCTCAATGACGAGGTGGAGTGTGGTTTGCCCTGGTCATGGCCCTGGGGACGGCAGTATTTTATAGCAGCCTTGCAAATACCCCAACATACCCCAACAATAAGACTCTTGCCCCCCCTTCTGATCCAGCACAGACAGTAGAAAAAAAGAGGGAGGGCCTTGCATGGAAGAGCAATCGCCTGCCAGTACCATCTTTTACTGGGAGATAAGGACAAATGGAGGCTTGAAGTCTCAAAATAATATTTGATTAGAGCTCCCTTTTTTTTTCCTAAAGCATCCCAAGCATTCTGCATTTGTTGTCTTTCTCAGCCTTATAGTTATCTTTGTGCACAGGGAAAGAGTAAACATTTTCAATGCATTTATTCACTCAAAAAAACACGCACTGAGTTTCTACCCATCCCAGGCTTTGAGGAAACTAAGCAGAGGACAATAGAGTTTATATGCTCAGGTTCATAACTTGGTGGGTAGAGACAGTTAATACACTGTTATATCATAGTGACAGCCCCTGTGCATCAGAGTGTGATTATTATAAAAGTGTGATTATCAGCATAGTGTGATTATCTACGCATAACAGGCTGTAATGGCACAAAGGAAGGAGCGGTCCACCCAGGCTAGAAGAAATACCAATCAAGGAGACTTCAAAGAGATCTTAGGGATAATCTTATGGATCTTAGGGGTCTTCGTGATGAATGGACAGTCAGCAGGTCAAGGCAGGGAAGAATATTCCATCAAAGGAAAGAGTAAGGTGTAATGGGAGATGCACTAGATTGATGGCAAAGAAAGGGTCTAAGACCCAGAGATGGAAAAGATAGTGTTGTGGGGTGTGAAGACAGCCAGGGAAAAGCAGACTTGCAGATACTTCATGACTTTAGGTCTTAGTTTTCAAGGATAAAATTCTCATGAGCCTCTCCAGCATTTTATTTTTACTAGCTGATGCTGCCTACTACATGTCTAGTGGGATGTCTGTGCCTGGTACCCACATTTTAAACACTTCCAGAGAGCACAAGAGATTTCCTGCAGTCTCCACTGCTTCAAGAATATGGTGATCTCCAAGTAAAAAATACTTAGAGATATCTGTGTGGCCAAAAACGTCGGAGTTCAGAGCTATAGTCTGGAGATCACAGAAACCTACCAGTTGGGAAAATGGAAACCAAACAATTGTCACCTGCCTGGAGAGCTGAGAAGCTGGGGAGGCTCTTCGAATGCACACACCCGGCTTTGGGTCTCACTTGCTCATTTGTAACATTTAGGAAACCACTGACAGACCCACATATCATTAGTGCAAATTACCCAGCTTCACCTGTAACCCCAGTCTTAGGCTCCAGCAAAGATGAAAAGACCCGAGGAACCCCGAGATTGAACGATGAAATGTCATTAGTTAAATCTTAGCCCTCACAGCTCCCAGACCTAATTATAGATCTAGGAGTGGCTGGGGCCAGACCCCTCTGATATAAAAAGATTTTATGAAAGCCTGAGGGGGTAGGCCACCATAATTCTCACCCTATTATATTCCTTTCAATTATTTACAGTAATAGGCACTGATGGTGAACAAATATAGAGACTGGAATCTGGTGAGGTCACACGGGTGTTCTGGAAGCCAGTGATGGAATCTGGGGACACTGCAAGGCACAGTTTCAGCTGCCCCTGCATTCCTCACCTCCCATTGTTTCTGTCTCTTTCTGACTCCCCTCCCCGTACAACCAAAGTTGAGTGCATAGACCCCTTTGGGAGAGTTCTCAGCTCCATCCCATGTCCAGGACTAGCAACTCTCTTCCTCCCATGCAGGATTTTAATGACATTCACATCCATTGTCCTGAGCACAGTGGGGAACAAGCACTGGAATTTCAAAGCCAACAGAGGGGTAGGGGCACGAGTGGTACCAAGGAACACCTGGGGCTCACCTGACAACTAGGAAACCCTGAGCAAGGGGTCTGTGGCACTGAACACCCCTGTGTTCCTCTCCACCTCCCAGTCTCCCTAGTTTTAGGTTAAAACTTCACCCAACTGGCTTCTGACTAATAAAAGTGGGCAGTGTTACAAACCATTTATGGCATGACTTTAAAGATGACCTACAAAATCCTCCATTCTTTCTCACAAAGAAGCAGGACTGGACTATTTCCATGCCACACATTTCACGTAAGTGTCACCAACTACAGCTAGCAGGTATAGAGGCACCCAGTAAAGATGTGCTAGTTATAGCTGCAAGATGAAGAAGTTTCTTCACCTACCAGTTACCAGACTAGGATGTAAGAGAAATAAATGTTTTTTAATAATGTTAAGCCAGGAATTCTCTGGTATAGCAAGTTAGCATTGCTTTTGATAAATAATGTAGACCTCATGTCCTAGGCGCTAGGCACAGATATGTTCATTCAGCCCCCTTTATCCCCCTAATAAAAATGTCCCCAGAATAAAACAAACCTCTCTTTCTTTTCTTGATCTAATGATTCATGTTGCAGAACAACCCTGGGCTGCAGGTTAGAGGAGCGGTTTCGGTAAATAAGTCCTGGAGACAGTCTGGCCCCTGTGCCACTTTTTGAAGCTGGAACAGTTTTACTCCCCCAGGAGGAGAGAGGAAGGGGTATCTCCTGGGACAGGGTCCCACAGGCTCCCTAGAACTCTCAGCAACAGGAAATCAAGAGCTAAGTAGCAGCAAACATAGAAGCACATACACATATACACACACTCAACCTTTTTCTCATGTGGAATAGTCTGGAAGTGTGAGCCCAGCGTTAGGGAGTGATCTAACAGAGAAAATGGGTGGGCACACCCACTTGTCAGCACTGAGTGGTCCTAGTATTTGAAGGGTCTGGACATTGCTTTTTTTTTTTTTTAATTTATTTTTATTTATTTATTTATACAAGCACTGGGTACAGTCAGAAGCGCGGGAGGGTGAGAGAATTCACCAGAGCCAGAGCGGGGAGCAGAGCAGGCAGAAGGACCGAAGTACACTGCTGAGGGGAGCAGCGGGCGGCAGGAGAGGTCTGCGCGCCATGTGGGACCCTCCTCTAGTGGCCGGGGAGCAGCCGGGGATCGAACCGGCGCTGCCGAGGCTGCGGGCAGCTTCGCAACCCAGCGCTCAACCGCTGCGCCACCGGGAAGGCCCTGGACATTGCTTTTTAACCAGTGGCACTTTTTTTTTTTTAGAATTCTTCTTGTGCTTTGTTGTGCTCGCTCTCCTCGCCTCTATCCCTACCTTTAAGATCTATTCTCTGCACTTTAATTTCTGATGTCTTTCCCGTCATCTCATCTTATGCTTTTGACAAAGGGCACACCCACCTTGAGGAGTCAGCTGAGTCTGAGCCAAGGGCACCCAGCACAGGACTTCCTAAAGTCAGGCATTCCATGGTTTCTACCAACTTAGTCAAGGAGGCAGAAAATCAGGAACAGAAGGCAGTTCTGGAATCCATTCATTGTGGCCCTTCAAAGCATCACATTGTATTGGGAGTCATTCAAGCCCAGGGATTGCACCTCTGGAGACACCTGTGGAGGTTTCTCTGCCACAATCCTTATCACCATGATCCCCTTCCAAAATGTACGACCACCTCACATACATATGTGGCCTGCTTCCACTTCTCCAGGCCATCCTGTTAGTCACTGCTACCAAACTATTCTCCCCAAACCCAGCTCTGGCCACATCCTCCTCTGCCCTGACTCTCATTGACTCCCGGGTACCCTAACTGGCATTCAGAGCCTCCTGAATCTCTCCCCTGTCTCCCCTTCCAAGACCTTTCTCTAGCTCATTCCATCCTTCCAAACTCCTCATGTTGTCTACGCCCCATGCCTTCCTACTACCTCTCGATGGCCCCTTAGTCCTTTCTGAGCAGCAGATTCTGCAAGTCCTTCAAGACCTATCTCAGCTGCCACCCTCCTTGTAATTTCCTGCTCCTTTTAGCCTTCCTGGGTCTCTGGTCCTTGCTAGTTTAAAATGCCGTCGCTTTTTGAAACTCCCATTTATATTAAACACATCCTACCATGCATCGCAGTTGTAGCAGAGTTGTTTTGTTTCCACTGGTAGAGCATGATACCTTAGCGAGGAGGAGCATGCATTGTTCATGGCGACCTCTCTCTTGTGTTATGAGTCTGAGCCTTTGCATGGTCATTGCTCAATAAATGTGTGCGCCACTGAGCTGCATACCGGGCAGAGGTTGGTCAGCCGAATACTAACATTTAACCAGGCTCCTATCCAGAATGGGAATCAAAGGTTCACTGGATTTTCTTGAAATTTGATCAGATCAATCTTTCAAAAGCAGCCTTTCTTGGAAAACTGAAGACAAGCAGAGAGGGATTCACGGTATCAGAAAAATAAATAGTAGTCACCTCGGTTTTAGATTGTAGTCAGAGATTCATCCATCTGCAAAAAGACCTGGCACCACGCCCTCCAGAGCCACAGCTTGCAGGACTTATGGGTCAAGAGGTGGCACAGAAAAAAAGCATTCTCTACTCACCAACTGTTTCCTGATCCTTCTGCTAATCAGGAATCTCCATAGAAAGTGACACCGGTGTGTGTCACTGAGTTGCGCCAGCTCTCAGGCCTGCTGGTGCCTCCCAGGCCCTTTGATCCTCTGCTCCCATTGTCTCCTGAAACCAATCCTTCCCATTTTGTATTTTTCCTCCTAGATCACCTGATACTGCCAAGTAGCCAGGTGTTTCTTTCAGAAGTTAGAAGCTGATAACCTGGACTCACTGATCTAACCCCAGCCCATGTTCCCTGCAATGGAAGACTCCAAGTAGAGATTTTTTTCTGTAATGGATGCCAACTCTCTCTTTCAAACTTGTCCATCAGCAAACTGAAGAAGATGCCAGAATGTTTGGAGCTATAGAAGCTCCTTTGGATTAAGTAAATAACTTTACGAGACAATTATGTCAAGATAATATATCGTTTAGATGTAGGAGTTTTGGGTTAAAAAATAAATGACATACAATTCATTCTGTCCCTCTGTGGCCATCCCTGAGTGTTTGTCTTCACAGCATGATTATACAGTCATCAGCACCACTGTCCTATGTACCCTTCATGCCCAGCTCTGATCTTGCCCTAAACTGAAAACATCATAAGCACATATGCTTTGTTGTCTTATTGTTTCTTTAATTGTTTCTGGATGAGACATTTTCTTGGATTATAAACCTCACTGATCTTTTCCACTCATTAGAACAACAAGTTTGAAACAGTTGCTCAATATTTTATTAGTTCTCACAGAAGCTCGTGAGAATTTTAGAATCTAAAGAGTTTGGGATCAAGGCCAGAGAGACTGAGTGATTTTCCAGGGATCACCCAATTCAACCAAGGATAGTGTGTCTTCATTGAAGAAGAAAACTTCTTCACAAGTCTCCACTGAACCACAGTTAACTGATAAGTATGGTTGGGATTGCCAGAAGGAGAAGTTCTTATTCCTTCTGGGCTCACTAGATGTAAAGAGAAACAGGTATAAGAGAATCACATAAAACTGGAGGATCTTGGGTCATTACTGTTGCTCAAAGGGACAAGCCACCAACAGAGCTCCCCAGAATTAGTCCATGACGGGATAGTGTGTGCTGAAGCAAGGAAAAGTGAAGACCTGAAATCGGGCTTATTCTCATAAAGCCCATTTGACTCTCAGCCAAGCACCAATTAGCTTCTCCATATGGTTCCCAGAACACAGAGGGCCTTCTTCTAGCACAGGTGATACCTACCTTCAGATGCATCAGAGGGGAGAGGTGGTTGTTATGACAATGGTCATTGTCCTGGGAAGACGCCACAGGTAGTGGATGGGGGTCCATGTGGACCAGCACCCAAACCTTGAGGCAGAAGCCACATTTATACATAGGCTCCAGGATTGTTCCAAAACTCCAAGATTCTAGTCAGACCTCATGCATTTCTCATGACTGGCCCCCTTCCAGTTGGCACATCCCTAGGAAGGGTCAAAGGTGATGATGCCTCAGTGACTTTAAATGCACGAGTTCCTTCTAGTCATCTTTACAATCTGTGTTGCCATCTACTTGAATTACAGGCATTATCATTTAGAACTGTTCCAGAGGTTTTGTGTGCAGGCATGAAGCAGGCTGGCAGAGCAAGAGGAAGACCAAGCCTCTCTTTGCCAATAACCTAAGAGGCTTAATTCCACTTCCCTTCCCCCAGTAAACCTACTAAGACATAAAACATGAGATTTTCCTCCAACTCAAAAGAAACAAAGAATTTGGGGTCAGAATACCATAGCTGGGATGTGATTGTTTATTAATTGTGTGACTTTGAGCAAGTGGCTTAACCTTTCCAAGTCTCGGTTTCTTCATTTGAAAACTGAGACCCTAATAGCTACTTCACACGGGTATAAGGATGAAATGGGGTAATGTATGTGGAAGTGCTTTGAAAATGGTAAAGAATGATACAAATGTGCCTTCCTATTGTTTGGTTCACAGTACTCCTGCCTGGCTGCATCTACTTAACCCACTCTCCAAGATCTAGAATCAGATTTCCACCGTATGGAACCATCTACACCACAGCAGATGGGTTTACGAGTCTCTTGGTCTCTTCATGTAATTAACAGCCAAGAAGTCTAAAGCTTGCCTTGTTTACGTGGAAGATGTTCCTTGCTCTTCTCTTGCCTGTTCCCACGCCATCTGAGCTCTGCACCTTTTTGTTCGTTCAGTTCTATGACTTTGTGGGATCGTCTGCACGTCGACCCCATTCAACTGTTTCATCTCCCTGTTGGTTGTTGCTTCCCTAAATTTTAGCTCTATGGTTACAGAGTTGTTGTTGTTGTTGTTGTTGTTGTTGTTGTTTGGTGACTGAATCATGTTTCACAACAACCCAGGGAGTAAAGAAAGCATGTCTTATATGTAAAGAAACCGAGGTGCAGAGAGGTTTACTACCAAATGACGCTGATAGAAGTCAGACTGTCATCTTACTCCCTGTCCAGTGCTCTTTTTCTGATGTCACTCTCTTTTCACCAAAGCAGCAAACTCCTTTATTGCCACCATCCCATTTTCCATACTCAGAAACCTCCTTATGAGTCACCTCAAACACGTGGCCTGTGGTTTAGCTAGTGAGATGGGAGACCCAAAAGAAATTTGAATAATTGCCTCTGGCAGTGAAGGAACTCACTAACATTCCAGGGAGGCAGGTGAACCTTATAAAACACTGAAAAAAATCTACATGGTGACCCAAGAGCCAGAGACTTTCTAAGACTGAAGTTTCTTAACCTCTGAAGTCTGGTTTCATTGTTCAATGTCTGCAATTATAATCCAAATGGTAGGTTTACAAGCAAGCCCTTCCTAACTCTCCCCGGAGTGATCACCAGGGACACTTCAACTCATGTGGGTGTGGTTTTTCTTTTTCTAGTGGGGGCAGGACAGCTATGGTGCAGAGGGGACGAGGGAGAGATTGTTATCTTTAGTGACATTTTCATGGATTATGTAATCTCCACAGAAATTTATTTCTTGGATTAGCTTTCTGTTCTTTTCTCATTTAATCAAGTAGGTCTACTTTCTACCTAACAGGATTCTTTTTCTAAAGGGGAATTAGGCCGTTTACCTTTTGATTACCAAAGAAACAACCCATGCTTCTTCCCTCTCCCTTCCCAAGGAATACATATTCATTTTGTCTCCAGGTCTTGAAGACTTCACAGGGTGTACAGGGGACCTGGAATGTGTCTGCCTGAGCAAGGCAGTTACAGGTCTCCAGGAACTGGTTACCTTTTTACCCCACACTGGATTGTCAGAAACATCTCACAAGACTTTCTACCTAGGGCATTCCTGGGCTGGCAGGGGTGGCCCTTGACCACACACCAGCTGCATGCTGGCTTAAGTGAGGTTGGCAGTGACCACGACATGCTCCTCTGTACCCATGTTCTGCCTCCTAAGGCAAAAAGCTGAGATAGCCTGACGTTCTACTCTCTGGACACATTTTCCTCTCCTAGGACAGGTGAGAAGATGGAATCAACAAAAAGGTGAACTCCGGGCCCATAATCCAGCTTGGCACCAGAACAAGAGAAAAGAATGGGCTGGCGAGGGTTCAGCAGCCTCATGAGGCTCACACTTTCTCTTTTTTTTATTTTTTTAAAAGATTATTTATGCAGGGCCTCACCTGGTGGTGCAGGCAGTTGAGCGCAGTGCTGTGAAGCTGTCCACAGCCTCTGCAGCACCGGTTCAATCCCGTTCGGCAGGCAAGGGTCCCACGTGGTGGGGCAGACCTCTCCAGTCTCGCCTGCTGCTCCCCTCAGCAGTGTATTTCGTCAGTCTGCCTGTTCTGTTCCCCACTCTGTCTCTGGTGAATCCTCACACCCTCCCACGCATATGGCCTGTACCCCTGTTCTTGTGTAAATGAATAAATAAATCTTAAAAAAAGAAAGGTTATCTATGCATACAAGAGCTGGGGTGTAGGCCAGAGGTTGGGGGAGGGTGAGAGGATTCACCAGAGACAGAGTGGGAAACAGAACAGGCAGACTGACTGAAATACACTGCTGAGGGGAGTAGCAGGCGAGTTAGGAGAGGTCTGTTGCACCATGTGGGACCCTCGCCGGCCGGACGAGGTTGAACCGGTGCTGCAGAGGCTGCGGATTGCTTCATAGTACTTTGCTTAACCCCTTTCACCATGAGGTAGGCCCGAGGCTGACACTTTCAAACCCTCAAATGTTCACAGGTGCTACGGGAGTCCTGGGCCAGTCTGATTCTTGAGGCAGCCATGCTGTGTTTCATTCAGGGTCAGAAAAAGTTGGCCATGACCACCAACTCTTGAACATACCTACTGTATGACTGCACTGGCTGCAGAGTTTCCATTTGGTTCGGTTCATGGGAGAACCACAAGTACTATAGTATTTGTAGGTGCTCAAGAATGCTGGGGAGCTATTATCACTTTTATGCCATGTGTAGAGAGATACTCATGATCCAAACAAAGCAAACTCTGTCTTCCTCAGTTCCTTCATCTATTAAATGAGGATGATAGTACCCTACTCACCTAATGCACAGAAAAAAAAATTGTCAATGGTAGATAACATTCTGTAGGCAAAATTGCCCTGAAAACATAAAGTGCCATGCAAAGTTTCTAGAAACTGAAATCTTTGCTATGTTAGAACCAAAGTAACA
Source organism: Talpa occidentalis (assembly GCF_014898055.3). Classification (NCBI taxonomy): domain Eukaryota; kingdom Metazoa; phylum Chordata; class Mammalia; order Eulipotyphla; family Talpidae; genus Talpa; species Talpa occidentalis. The sequence goes on from NW_023601653.1 coordinate 70,847,554, forward strand.
CAACAGTTTAATCTCCTGCTTTTTACTCTCCACTCCCCATCGCATTTGTTCTGACCTGCTCTGCCCTCCCTACCGCCCAAGTCCCCTTGGGGGAGCATGGTCAGCAGTGTGACCACATAAGCCACAAGCTTTGGGAAAATTAAAGGACAACAAATGTTGAAAGAGCATCTTGAAAACACGCGTAAAGCACGAATATGGGAATCATTTGTGGGGGGATAATAGAATGGAAATTTGATTAATGACTCCCCTGGAAGTTGTAGGGCAAAGCAGCACATGGCCTCTGTAGGGGGTGGCGGGGGGGAGGGAGCAGTCAGGCTGTCTGTGTTCACTGAGCCTGAGCCTGGACTGAGGGACTCATGTGTCTATCTGCTCTGCTTTCCTACCTTCAAGGGGGGCATGCCTCCTCCGAAGACCTTCTTGAAAGATCAGTGAGCTGCTGTGGACTGAATGCTATGGAGTCCTTTCAGTGAGCCCAGGAATTTGGCTGTAACTGGTATTGGATTCCTCAGACCAGCCCACCTTGCACTAGGGGAATGTCAGGATTGTCCTGGCAAGGCAAGGGGGCATCTGGAGGTCACTCAGCTATCCTGCTGCAGCACTGCTCATAGAACAACGACTGTTGCCATAAAAGGAAATTCTTATCCTGCATTAGCTTAGCTTAGGAAAGTCCCAGTGTCCAGGCTGCATTGTGAAGATCCCCACATCATCTGCTCGGCGAGTGAGTATTACAGAGATTTACACAGGCTGGAGAGTGAGTGAGAGAGAGTGGAAGGAGGAATAGTGCATTTCCTCTCTCCCAGTGGGCTGAGTGTCATCTTACTGTGGGACTACTAGGGTCTTCTGTTCCTGAAATCCATGCCCCATACCACCCCAAGGTCCTGTTCATGATTTGTAAAATACATCACAACTTCCACATATAGCTCCCTGTGTTTGCATAATGACATGAAAATAATGTGGGGGAATTCATGGATAATGAACCCACATTACATGGTAAGCACCTGGTGGAAGTCACCTTTTTCCTAGAATGGCAGACCAAGAGAATCTCATTCAACAGGTTTTCACCAGGCATCTTTGTTGGGACTCGCATTCTGCTCCTCCATGCTAAGGTAACAAAGATAATTTGATTGTCAAGGTCAATCCCTTATTTTACAGGGGAGATTGCTAAGGGGGTGTGAATTGCTCAAGGTGACAGAGAGATTGGAAGAGCCTGGTCTGGCACTCTGGCTCACTCCAGAACATCCAGACACTGCTGCTCCACTCAGGGCCCCTTGGGAGTATGTCCCCAACTGTCCTGGAATGGGAAGAGCATCAGTCCATCAGTCAGGAGGTCTTGGTTCTTCCAGTCATTCTGGAAATTTCTGGAAGCAACACCATGTACCTAATATTACCTTACCTCCTTTTCCCTGGGATCATATCAATCTTGTGAGGGGGTGGCTTGAGGGAAAGAGTTGGTGCCTAGCAGGCTGAGGATGAGGGGAAGGTAGAACAATAAAGGAGGAGATGGGAGTGGGAGTTTTGGGGTGGGTTCTTCATATCAGAAACCACCTCAAAATGCAGGAAATTACCTAAAATGGGAAAGCAGATGAAAACTGGCAATTCAGTTGAATGACTGTTGGGGGTAAAGATGAGGTATGGATTGAAAACTCCACTTAAGGAAACACAGGGGCTGGTCCCCTTGTCCAGAGCAAAGACAAACCAACAAGCTAACAAGCTCATACTCCTCTCTGGTCTTCAGAATAGTCCTTCCATAAAGCACAGGGAAGATAAGGAGGTGCTACTGTTCCTTTCTGAACCCCAAACAGAGAAAATGGCCTTGCACGCCTAATGGCGCTTTCAGCAAGATGGCGTCACGCTGCTTCCACCGTGGCTGAGGTGAGGAAGGTGCACCTCTGGGAGTCGGCACAACTCCAGCTTCCTCCGCTCTGTGTTCTTCCTGCCAATTAACGCATCCGTCCCTCCCCACGGGTGGGGAAGTGGCCGTCACTGCTGTCTGGCTGCACACTCCCCACCCCGAAACCTCACCAGGTGGACTGCAGGCACCCAGGAGCCGGGACCCCTCAGAAGAAAATCGCGTGAGGCTGGAACCAACCCTCTCTCCTCCTTGCAGGGGGAAGAGAGGGAAGACCAGGCTGGGGATGGCAGAGAAATTCAGGGGCTGGTTTAAGGGAAACAGACTGAGCTGCTTACAGTCTGTGAGGCTGCCAGCAACCCCAGATGGCGCAGAACCTGCTGCTCTTGCTGAAAATTGATTTTGGAGGCAGTGAGGGAAGGAGGAGGGGACTTAGGGGAAGGGGCTGCGGAGCAGGGGGTGGGCTGAGGAGACTTGCCAAGTGGAGGGTGGAATGTAGAAGCTTTGATAGAGACACTTAGTCAAAACACTCTGGGGCCAGAGAGATAAAACCCTCAGCAGAAAGGGTGAGGAGTCTTTTCTAGAATGTCTGCCTCTGTGTTAGTTCTTTTTCACCTCATTATTCTTTTCCCTTCTTCCTCCATCCCTGTTACCTGTCTGTGAGAACCCTTCCTGGATGTGCTCTCCTTGGGAGGTGGCTTTGGAAAGGCCCCTCAGCCAACCCCTCCCCTACAACCCACGCACACACAGGGGTAGTGACCTTGGAGCTAAGAGAGCTTACACTGAACTGGGCAGCCCAGCTGGCCAGCCACTGCACAGAGCACTGGGGCCAGAATGCTCACCATGCTCATGGTCCTCGCCCAGCTCAGGGGATGCTGAGAAAAACAGCACCAGCGCACCAGCGCACCAGCACACAGCACACGTCCTGATGTGCAGCGGAAATAGAGTGGGGTCAGAAAAGAGATGAAGTCCTGGTGGCAGTGTGAGGTGGGTGATAGTTGGCATGAGACTGCAGGGGTGGCAAAGATGGAGGTGAGATGTGGGCTGTAGGTGGGTGAGGACAGGCCACTGCGGGCAAGGATGATGGGCATGAGGGCGTGCAGCAGAGCGCTCAGGGACTTGGCCCCAGGGGAAGGGTGTGTTGGGGGATGGACTGGCCAGAGTCCCCTGGGGTTGGCCTTGCTGGACATGAGCACTCCTGTCTGCAGACATGAGGCTTCTCTGGACAGGATGGCTACCCGGACTGGGCTGGTGGAGGCAGCGTGCCCGGGAGTGACTTGCAGACCGGCTTGACGGGAAGCAAGGGGGAGGGTAATAATGAAGCCTTGGGACCATGCTCGGAAGCCACACACGTGCAGTGGGGATGGGAACAATTTGACCTCCATAAAGGAGGCGGGCAGGATTTTCTTCATTGTGTAGGGCGTGTGGAGAGTGAGGGAGGAGGAGAAACTCTACAGGGCAGGTGCCCAGGAAAGGGCTTGGTGTGGAGAGCCAGTCAAAGGCATGGAGCCACCAGACCGGGTCTCCAGCCTTGTGCTGGGGACAATTTCCAGCTCCCTGTGGCTCCTGCAAAGAGCACAGGCGAGAGCACGCGTGATTTGTGACCGAGGAGGAAACCGAGGCTCAGAGACCAGCCTGCTGGGGCCATGCAGGATATGAGAGGTGGGGTCGGGGCAGCCCTCAGGCTCTGGGCCCTGGGTCTCCCCATTCTAGATGCCATGTCAAGGCACAGCCAGACAGCCCTCGTGGCCGAGCAGGGACAGGGAAGCCTTCATTCCCCAAAGACCTGCCGGACCACGAGGGTCACAGCAGTGGGGCCACCTCACCTTGTTTCTGCATCTCCCCAAACACTGGGGCCTGGAACTCCTTTCCTGGCACTTGATTCTCGCCAGGACACCCTATCATCAGAAAGGAATCACCCCTGCCCCAGATAAACGCTCAAAGAGGAAAAGCATGAACCTCTCCTGACTGAAAAGTGGTTTAGTTTTGTTTTTTCCCAAAGAAATGATTAGGAGTTGCAGCAAAGCATCTGCCCAGCCTGGGAAGGGCCACTCTCCCCAGCGGCGTGCTTCGGCTTGTCCCTAATGCCTGCGTGCAGACAGCAGAATCTTAACCGGCTCCAGCGTGTCATCATCATCATTGCTGACCTGATGAGCTGCCTCCCTCCACCTGGGCTTAGCTGCATCTCGGAGGAGGACGACACTGTGCATCATCCTTCTGTGGGGCCCACTGGCCTTGTCCCCAGGGGTTCGTGAGAAGAGCAAAACCCTTGAGCAGTTGCGTTTCCCAAAGCTTCTCAGAGGCTCCCCAAGAGCCAGTGTAGAAGTGACTCCCGCCACCCAGGCTGGAGTCAGCCATACATAACAATCAGGGCTCTGGGAACATGGAGGGTGAGGGATTAGGGAGACAGCCAACCTTGCAGAGCCACCGGTTTGGGGAGTTCATCACCACGTTGCCCTACCTCTAAAGAGAATCTAACTCAGGCCTCTTTGGTGGCGCAAGGGGTTAAGTTTTAGCGCTATGAAGCAATCCACAGCCACTGCAGCATGAGTTCGATCCCCGGCCAGGGAGGTGACCCACATGGCACAGCAGACCTCTCCTTTCTCGCCTGCTGCTCCCCTCAGCAGTGTGTTTCAGTCAGTCTGCCTGTTCTGCTCCCCACTCTGCCTCTGGTGAATCCTCTCAGCCCCCACATTTCTGGCCTGTACCCCAGCTCTTGTATGCATAAATAAATCTTAAAAAAATAGAGAACCTAACTCACAGCAGCCTCACAGGACCTGGGTGAACACCATCCAAATAGGAAGCAGAAGCCCGAGTGACTGGAGAAATTGCCCCTCCCTCCTTCGCCCTGGTGAAGGCGGAATGGAGCAACTCTGGGCGGCCCCAGAGCTGGCCGGTGGTGTCCACAGTTTCCCTGGACACTTTCTCTCTTGGTGAGACCTTGCTCATTGACCCCATGGAGACTGCACGCTGTCTCCTGCCCCTGCCCAGACTGTCCACTGGGACGCCGATGAGGAGCCACTCACACCGAGCGGCCCCACGCTCAGGTGGCAGGGCTGGGATCTGAGGGGCCGAGCTGTGGGAAGGATGCGCAGAGCTGGGTGGTGGCTTAGGAGGAACCGTGTGGAGACCTTCCCACAGTGTGAGAGCAGGAACAGGGACTTGGGTCTGGGAGGCCTCTGCCGCTCGCTTGCTGACCGACCCTGGACTCACCTGAAGTCTTTGGGGTTCCCTTTCCTCCTTGAGAAAGGGGCCTGATGGTCCTAACTTCCCACTGGTGGTTGGGACGAAAATATGGAAATAAATGCAATGCAGCCTGCAGTGCAGCACCAGTCAGGGCCGTCTGACAGGTCGTAAGTACATCATGAACCTGCTTGCTCCTTCCTCCCATAATTCCTTTCCTCAATTGTTCACAAAATCCTCTTGTGGGGCGTCAGTCTCAACCTCCTGTAGGTTGTCCTTGAATCTGAGTTTCCAGAGTGTCTTGTCTCCATCGGGTGTCTTTTTCTAGTGTCCACCCGTGATACCCGCCTCTTCAGGAACCCAGAAACCCCATCCATCAGAGACAGTTTTCCAGAACAATGGAAAACTAGAAGGGAGAGAGGCTGTCCCAGCTTAGTCTCAATGAAGTCTTTCCTGTAGGGGATGACAAGCCTGTTTCTGGCTTCTTCCAAATAAGTCCCCTGCTAAGTGTCCTCTGAGGCCAGTGCTGGTTCTGCTCACTCATCAGCCTGGAAGAGAAGGAGGCTCTGGAGGGCCCCATGCACAGCCTTGGGCTGTGGGGTGAAGCCCCCTGCAGGCTGGGGCAGAGTCAGGTCAGGGCAGCTGTGTGGGGTGCAGGGAGGAGACTGGGCTTGGCCACTTGTGATCCTGCAGGAATTTTCTTGGGCCTCTGTACTTTTCTCATTTTAAAATACAAAAGATAACACGTGTCACATGTTGCATGTGGTGATGGGTAGCGCTTATCACAGCGGTCCTGTCATTATTGTTCGAAGGTCACGGGAAATTCATGGCCTGCTGGGAGGGCACAGACAGGAATTGGAGGTGGCCTGCAGAATTTCCACAGGGTACTCAAGAGGCTTAGACCCCTCCTCAATATTACCTTTAAGTTGAGAGGAATTTCTCCTTAAGAGCTGATCTAAAATAAATAAATAAATAAAAATAAAACATGGGCTGTGGATGGTAATGTAACTGGGAAAACAAAAAGATCTGATCTTGAGGTTTAGACTTTGACATCCCTGGGCCTCCTTGGACATACCTTCATCCCTTGTGGGGTGACCTTACCAGAGGAGCTCCAGGCTCTCCTGTCAAATGAATAGACCAGAGAGATTTGGAAAAGAAAGGTAATGCTTAGTCCAAACCACATTTATTCAATGTCCTGCTTTCCCCTGAGTGCCAAAGAGTCCTCAAGTAATTTCTCCCCCGTGAAGCTGGAATAGACTCATAAACCCTAGCTACCTCCCCAAGATGCAGATTTCTTCGTAAGAAACAAAGAAACATCAAAGAATCTAGAGGCCTGGGAAGCTCCAAATCCATATCCCCACTTATTCACTGTGTCTGCAATTGTTTTTTTTTTTTGGTTGGTTTGTTTTTTATTTTTTTTATTTTTATTTATTTTTTTTTTTTTGGTGACTTGGGGCCAGTGAGTATTTTCACAGTGATTTTACCCCAACCTTTGTTTCTTAACTAGGAGATTTGCATCTTCTCATTTCACTGCTATGCCAGGTCTCACCAATAAAGCAGGAGAAAGCAGATGCAATTTCAGGGTACTTTTTTCTCCCAATCCCATGACCTAGGGTGCTTTGGGAGGGGTGAACAATTGGAGGACGTTATCTTTACAGTGTCACCTGTCCTGTTTGGGGGAAGGAGAGGGAGCCTTTACCTACATGTCACCTTTGCAGGGGAAAAAAAGCACTTGAAGACTCCTTGGAGCGAAGGGAAAGACATGGAAAGCTGTGGTTTTGACTGCTCATTGCTTTTCTTTTTCAGATCTCGCTCCTGGTCCTTAAGGACTTGCCTGTTCACCAAGCAGCCAGGAAAGGTGGCTGCAGAGCCCCGTGCTGGTCATCCTGGGCAGGATTAGCATGCAGCCTGTGCGCCTGCAGACAGCACGGGGGTGAGTCTGTCAGCGGGTGATCTATGACGTGTCACTTGTGCTATTAACAGGCGTTTCCCATTTTGGCCACCTCAGCACATTTCAGCACATCTTCCACAAGAATGCGGCTCTGTCCTCCATTAATAACCACTTTCAAGCACATCCAGTCCCCACCTGGGCAGTTCCTTCTCTTGCCCCTTCCTGCTGGGACAGGGCTGGTCTCTGCGCCAGGGTCAGAGATGGGAACACAGTGTCCTGGAGACTGAGCTGCTGTTCTGTGACCTGAAAAGCACAGGATGCGAGGAGATCACCCTCTAAGTTGTGGGCCTTCAATAAATCTCATTAATGGGCGAGTTAATTAAAGACAGACACAACAAAGGGCTTCTCGATGGTGGCGCTTGTCTGTTACTGTAAAGGTGGTGTCAGCTCTGGACTGAGGAAGGAGGAACGGACACACGCTCTGCCTTGTTGAGACGTGTGCTCAGCCTGGGTGGAGGCTACAGTAACTGCAGTGGAGGGTCCCTCAACGGGGCTTATTCCACTAGCTCAGGGGGATTTCAGCCATGACAAGACCTCCTTGGGACTTTCCAGAGCCTGCCTGCCAGGAATAATGAGTCCTTATTCTACATGTTCTTGTCAGTCTAGACACTGCGTATCTGGTCAGTCCCTGCTCAAGACTCCCCAGGGGTTCTGCAAGGAAGGCCTAGGATAGTCTCCATGCGATTTGCTGCCACTGGTTTTTCCACACTTCTAGCAATGGGATAAGAGGATCCAGGAAAAAGAGATCCATAAACAAAATTCTTCTTGATGAGTAAAAACCCTGGGTTTCCTTTCAAATGGACTTTTGAGTCACACTCAGAGTCAGCCCTCCCATTGGCATTCGAAGCCCTCTGTTATCTATCTCCTCCTACTCATGCAGCCTCGGCTCTCCTTTCTCACACAGGGAAGCGGGACAAGAAGAGACTGTCCCCATCCCTGCCCTCCAGCCGACCCCAGTCTGGGAGGCTTTCCCCTCCTGTCTCTTCTCCAAGGCCAGCCAGAAGTCAGCCCCACTTCCCTGGAGAACTGTCCCCCACTACCCTAGCCTGGATTCTTCCTTCTTACAAGCCCCTGAAGGTCAGATGTGATATTGTCGTGAATCGACAGAGAACATGTTGCCTTTTCTTGTAGGCCATGAGACTTGGCACCAGCGAGCAATTGACTGTGCTGTGAGACCCAACACTAAGAACAGACTGATCAATGCCATGTGTAGCCAACTGATAAACCACATAGATTGTCTATGTGTGACCTAGGAGGAGGGACATGGAAAGTGGGGAGGGGAGCTTCCCTGGTGGTGCAAGGGGTTAAGACGCAACCTATGAAGCTATTGGCAGCCGCTGCAGCACGAGTTCCACCCCTGGCCAGGGAGCCACATACATGGCACTGCAGACCTCTCCTGACCCAGCTGCAGCTCCCCTCAGCAGTGTATTTCAGTAGATCCGCCTGTTCTGTTCCCTGCTCTGTCTCTGGTGACTCCTCTCTCACAAACACCGCCCCCCACACCTTTGGCCTGTACCCCAGTTCTTGTATGCATAAATAAATAAATCTTAAAAAAAAAAAAAAAAAAACAAAGAAAGTGGAGAGGGGAAGACCAGACCAGAAAGCGAGAACAGAAACGAGGACTGGCACAACCATCTTGGTATTGCTTGTTCCATCAGTTGGGAAGCAGTGGCTGGACCTACTCTCGCCATCCTAGGCACCCTCCGCTTGGCAGGTGAGCATCGCCACAATGGGGTTCAGCAAGTGAGGGCTCACTGGGGCACCTGCTTTTCCAGCAGAAGGTGTCAGTGCCACCCTGTGGCATTCTGTTGGACTTTCCCTTGACATGGCCAAATAGTTTCCTTATGAACAGCCACCCCCAAAAAGGGAGCAATCTGCGGACCAGGAGGGTAATCACAAAGCCAATTTGGAACCAACTTTGGCCAAGGAAATGGCGCAATCTAGCTTTAATGCGATTAAATCAAATTACTTCCAAAAGGAGATGTAATTATGACAGCAACTTCTTTGGGGGCAGGCTGGGATTTATTCTCTTTTGGAGAGCCAAGACCGGATTTAGCTTTCCATGAGCCTGGGGCAGTAAAGATATGGGGGAGCTCCAGAATGTTTTTCTTTTACAAAGAAAAATCTCAACCAAAGAAGAAAACTCAATTAGGATCAGCAAATGAAAGAGCAGAGCTTAGAGGATAACCTGGGGTAAGTAGATGCAGGCTATTACTTTCAGAGCAAGCGGTACACAGAGGAGTAGAAAGACCCTGTTCTTGTGGCCTTGTCATTTGTAATTTTGAGGATGATGGAATGACATCATGTTTGCAAGCTTGTATGGGGGGGGGGTCTGTGGAAACATATCAGTGACCTATGTACGGACACAATCCTATCATGTTGAAGACATACGATGCCCACTAAAACCAGCTCCTGGGATTGAGCATTCGTTAGGAAACTGGTACTCATCCAAGCACTTTACGTTTATTGTCCCATAAATGAGAGCATCCCTATAACAGATCAATAAGCTGGATATTGTATCCATTTTATAAATGAAGAAATTGTGGATCAGAAATCCCAAGTTTCCCTAAGAGCTTGCAGTTTGTGTAGAGCAAAGTCAGAATGCAAATGCAGCTTTTCTCTGACTCCAAAGCCGTCGGGTCCAGTATTTGGAACCACATTGAGACAAATTCAACTCTGAATTTCAGCTTACACTCCGGGTGTACCTCCACCCTGGCTCTCCTCATATCTCCAACCCGGCTCTGGGTGTACTTGCATTCCCGTGTGTCCTACACACTGCTGCTGTGATTAGTTCCTGCTTGTCAGTGAGCATCCTGAAGTCATGACCTCCTCAGCCCCTGGCAAGATGATTGCTCCCTGGGATCAGGCTCTGCAGACACAGACCCTGAAAGGAGCATGTACGAGGCCAGAGCTACTGAGAAGGAGGGAGGCATGGAGGACAGCAGAGGGGAACTAGCCACGCCAGACCATGACTGCCAGTGAAGCCCTGCTTCCCTCTGATCCCGTGCAAATCTCTGGTGTGTAAACTACTGCTCAGAATTTGTCTTCGCTGAGGTCTAGAGAGGGGTGGCAAACTTCTAGGTCTTTCCAACTCTTGCTGCAAGAGCTGCTCTAGGAGCCCAGGAATGGTCCTCTGGAGACAGGCACAGCTGCAAGCCATCAGCAGCACCACTCTCAGTAGCTGGAGGATAGGCACACAGATAAGACGTGTCCGCCACCATCTTGGTCAATGAACTTCAGAATGTGGATAGAAAGTCCCTAGTTAAGCGTGGGAGCCAGCGAGCTTTGGGGCAGGAATTGAGTCACCATGCAACTGGGTGAAGGTCTGTCTGCTTCACCCTTCAGTCATCAAGATGCAGGTCAGGGCGTGGCCACCAAGTGCCACTGCGCTTTGGTCATGGGTGAGGCCTCCAGAGCACATGTGGAGTGCACTGCTGATGGCACAGAGGAAGGACAGCTTGGCATGGCCATGGTGTGCTGACTTGGAAGGGGCTACAGGAGGTGATCAGTTAAGGAAGGAGTCAGGTTTTCAGATGATACAAATCAGGATTTGATGACTCTGCCACTGAATGACTGCTCAGAGGCCTAAGTGACTTTAATAAATCCATGCCTGCCATGCCCTCCCTGACGGTCCAGCCTGAGAAACAACCCCATCCTTCATCTCTAGGGGAAGCAGCCTGCTTTTGTCCTACCTATGGGCCTCATTGCTCTCACGGTGACAAAGAAGGGTCGAGAGCAGTGGTGACAGCCTCATGGAGGCAGTAAGGTGAGGTTCATATCCTGAGTTAACTCCAGGTAGACTGGCTCATTGTCCTAAAATACACGGTGCAGGGAACAGGAGTGGACAGACAGAGGTTAGAGAAGATCGGAACAAAGGAGAGTAGGGGTGGGGTTGGTGGTGGGGGGTGTCTTTTTGACTGAGAAGAGGCTGCTGCAGCCAGGTCTCCCGGGGCCATGTGGGGGATTACAAACCCTCTGAAAGAGAGCCAATCTGCCCCTTTACCTAACAGCTTTACCTCCCAGCAGGGAGCTGGCAGCACTCACCCACAGCTCTCTCTTTTTTCCTGGCATCATTAGCCTACATCAATTGCCTTCTTCCTCTAGGACTAGAATTGGGAAACTCCCTGAACAAAGACACTTGTGCCCCATCTCAGCTTCTGCCAAGGTTCCAGTTGGCCCACCTGGGGCTCTCCCCTCCACCCCCCTCATCTTTCTCCCTGATAACACACATGCTGGCAGGCAGCTTTGATGCTTCCCCTTCCTGTCCTCCCAAGACTCATCTCCCATCGCTTCCTCTTCAATGGACCTCTTCTGTGTTATTTGCCACCTTGGGCCATGCAATAGGGTGGAAAGAACAGGGGGTGTGTGTTCCAAGGATGGCGGGTCAAACACCAGCCTTTGTACCTGCTGTGCGGTGGAGCACTTCCTCCTTCCTCTGCTTCCTCCCTGCCCTCCCCTACCGGCCTCCTGTTCTCTGCCACCTGGACCATGGCACCGTGGACTCACCAGCCAGAGAAGCCTGTGCACACTTCCTGCCCCAGCCCCCACTTCCACCAGGCTGGACGCTGTCCAGTAGCTACAGCAGTCAACTCCGGTTTGGTTTCCTGCCCCAAGAGGAGCCATCAGAAGCTTGGCCCTGAGCGAAAAATCTGATAAATTAAGTTGTTTTTTTTTTTTTTTTCCTGGAGTTTTAGACTCAGACCCCTGACTGGTCTGTAGCCTGTTGATGCATGAGGCTGAGTGACACCAAATGGACACTACAGTGCAACTGGAAGCTGCCTGTGACTGGGAGAGGTGATGCAGTTAGTACTGAGCAGATACTGAGATGATTGAAGAGGGTTGGTGCGCCAGGGAAAGAGAATCACAGTAACGGTACATGTTCTCCAGGGAGGGGTATTAATAGGATGTTTGAGCTCTGGGAGGCTGACAGATCAGGAGATTATTCCACTGAAAGGCCAACGTGTTACTGGAGTCCCCAGGAGCAAGGGACAGGCCATGCATGGTGGGCCACAGACAAGCTGAGAGGCCCAGGGACAGGGGAAATTGTGGGCAAAGACCTTTATTGTGGTTTCTGTGGGAAGAAGTGGGCAAACGAGGCAGACAGGCTTGGGATTGGAGAGTCTGGACAATTTTAGCAGGCTCTGGATCTGGGCTTCCGAGCTGTCCGGCACCGAGCGGTGACTCCAGCCAGGGCCCAGAAGCCCAGAGAGGAGGGGTTGGGGAGGTGGCCCCGTGGGTTGGTTTGGGTTTAAAAGTCACACTCACAGGCAAGGTGTTTTCCTCTCTCCAGGAATTGGTGAACCCTGAGAGAGGCGCCGTCACCGGGTCCCGAGCTCGCAGATGTCAAAGCTCAAAAATACGGAGAAGCAGGCACATGGATTTCACAGTGGAGTGGAGAGAGAGAGAGAGGCAGAAATGGGAATCACTTGCAGCCCGTTCATCCTGTGGAGAGTGTAGTTCTGTCCCGGGGGATGCTCATCTCCTTGAGGCTTGTCTTCTGAGGGGAAAAAAATCCAAGAGGCGGAGTCTATTGAAACTCTTGGGCAAACGAGGCATAACCCCATGATTAACATTAGCTGTGATGCATCCCCTTGGTCCAAACAAAGAACTCGAGCTGTCAGGGAAATACCAATCTGGACTCTGAATCATGACTATGTGAATGGTTGGTCTTCATTGGCCAAAATTGACCTTTAAATATAATATGGAGAAACCTGGGGGGCAAGTGGAATACTGATGGTGCGATCAGAAAAAATGCCTTTTTCAAAAGAACAGGTCTGTGTCACTAGCCTGTCCCCCTCCCAGCTAATGAGCAGGCTGCCTGCTGATAAGAACTGGATGGATGCAGCTGACTGCACTTGATCCTCGCCCCCCACTGTGCCCCACACACAGGGCTGGGGGGAGGCCACACAGGGTCGCACAGGCAACAAGAAGCAAATGCAGCATAAACACATGGGCCGTGTGCACATTGTATTTAAACACTAAGCAGAAGTAAGATCGTATGAAACATTCCAGGCCGTGTTCACATAGAAGGACTCACATGATTGATGTACTGGCCGGTTCTTTAAACACATAGAGAACAGAGGAATACCTGGCTTTGGGGAAGTTGTCTCAGTTCTGTCTTGAATCTTTGCTTCTCCGAGTGGAATCCTTGTATTCCTGCTCAATGAGCAGGTAGCTGTTCAGGGAATCAAACCAGTTGGTTCAGATGGGCCATCGGTAAATATAAAACACCCACAATAAACCCTTTATTTTTAACTCAAAACATACATGTCTGTTTATTGTGAAAATATGTAGGGCCGAGGCCACAGGCCTGGGGATAGAGATCTGAAGAAGACTGTTGCCTTCTTGTTTTGGCTCAGCCACAAATGTATCCTTGACAATGTCCAGTTTCAGTTTCTTCAAAGTAGAATAAGCACTTACACGTGTGAAGACTACAAGGCCAGGAAACTAAATTTTTATAACTTTTGTTTCGATCTTTTATAGTTGTCTTACCCACATCTAGTCGACATCAATTCTTTCTCAATAATTCACTTTCACTGAGACATTCCCAAACACTCAGCTTGGATTTTCAAAATCTTCTTTTCATGCCTATATATTTTTAAGTACTATTAAGTTAATTCACTGTAAAAGTGAATTCAATTTTTTTCAAAATGGTGATTCCTTTCTACTTATTTAAGTAGCATTAATTGGAAAAGCAAGTAGGATTACATAGTAAGTGTGATAGCAGATGCAAAGGGCTCCTGACAGACCCATGACTCACCTGGCGGCAGCAGATGTGTGCAGGTGTGCCAGCAGGCGTGCCAGGGGGCAGCCCATCCCTGGCCTGAACTATGTAGGAGACTCAGCAACTCAACAGTTATCAGCATTAGGAGGAATCTACTGCAGAGGCATCCGGAGACTCCCCACATGGAAACTGGCTAAGAGTTTCTCCTACATTTTCTGATTCATCTTCCTCCTCTTCTGTTTGAATGCAAGTGTACTTTATGCAGGTAGAGTCAACACACACGAAGGTGAGCACTCGTTATGTGTATGATTCATTGCATTCATGTTACTCACCCAGATGGAAATAAAGACCATTCCCCATCACTACACTACATTGGCTTCTGTCTCACCACTGTCTGGACAATCCGGCATCCCCAAAGACCACCTCTGTTCTGACTTTCATCCCTCTAAATTAGTTGTCTCTGCTCCTCAACATTATACAAAGAGATCAACTGAAACTTTTGTGTTGGGTTCCTTTCCACTAACATGATGTTGTTAAGATTAATGAAAATATGTTAATGCAGGTGTCAGCAGTTGGTTCTCTTTATTGCTGAGATGAATGTGATTCCCATACACTTTTCTTAAAATTTATTTTTTTAACTTTTATTTTAATTTTGGGGGGTTTATAATTTTGCTCTTCCACATGAGCCACTACCCACCTACCAAACTTTTTAAAAAAATTATCTTACTTCAATATTTTTAGTGAAGTGACATTGCATTGCAACATTACTTAAGTTTCAGATGTGCACCACTGAAAATCAACATGTGTATGGAATACACTAACTGGACACTATAGTGCAGTTCCTCCCTTCTCTCTCTTTTTTTCTTTTTTTTTTTTTAAAGATTTATTTTTTTTATTTATACAAGCACTGGGTACAGTCAGAAGCGCCGGAGGGTGAGAGGATTCACCAGAGCCAGAGCGGGGAGCAGAACAGGCAGACTGACGAAATACACTGCTGAGGGTAGCAGCGGGCGGCAGGAGAGGTCTGAGCACCATGTGGGACCCTCACCGGCAGCCAGGGGTCGAACTGGTGCTGCAGAGGCTGTGGGCAGCTTCACAGTCCAGTACTCAACCGCTGCGCCACCAGGGGAGGCCCACTCTCTCCTTTTTTCTTTCACATTTTAAAAAGGACAGGTTTTTTAGGAAAAGGACAGAGGGAAAGAGGCACCTGCATAGACACAGGTCAACACTGCATAGACACAGGTGGGCAGTCTTGGGGGGAGCGCTGCCTCCATCCCTTCTCTTAACTGAGTTCATGTGACCACAGACATTCAGAGAACAGAGCAGGTAGGAGACGTCCCTTTTGCTCAATCATCCTTTTAGCCATTGTTCCAGCTCTCTCAGCAGGACTGTGCTCACGCAAAGGCCTAGAGAATGATCCCCTCCAACAACCATGGACCAATGGACCAAAACCTACAGCTAAAGGCATCACCCATCCAAGCGACTGAAAATCTACAGCCTTATTAATTTTGTCTCTCTTTTCTCCATTCCTCTAGTGCCAGCAAGCGTGGGACGTTCTCTATCTGTTCAGCAGATGGATAAAGGAGAGACCCGGAGCCCTCAGTAGATTTTTTAGGCTTTATTACTCTCTAAGGGAGCCAGGTCCACAGGCACACCAGGCAGGGAGGCTGGCGTGCAAGGAGGAAGGCACGGGCCGGGCAGGGGAGGCTGAGAAGCAGGCAGCAACTGAGCCTCCCAGCCCCCCACGAACCTTTATGCTCTTTCTCTGGCGTTCTCTCATGGTCTCGCCTCTTCTGTAGTCATGCTGCTTGTCCTCTGTAGCCATCCTCTATCTCTGGGTGATGCTGCTCTTATAGCCCTGGCCTCTAGGCTCAGGGGTGCACACTTACACATGCCCACTCCCAGGCTCCAGTTGTCCACAGTCAGGCACATGTGCCCTGCACTCACGCTCCCAAGCGCCTGCATCAACAGGATCAAGGCTGCAGGTGATAGCCATAGAGGCTAGTGGTGTAAAAAGTCTGATTAACTCACTTACTCCACACACCCCAATAGACATGGAAGGACACCAGTTTGGGAAAACTGTCTTAGGCCCAGCCATCCCAAGATGCTTTCTGTGACCTGCTCAGAAGTCATTAGTCCATCTCTAGTACCCATCAGAGTTAGTAGAGGGCACTTACTCATTAGCATTTACAAATCCTGAGGAAGCTTATGAGGTTGCGTTTGCCTGGATCACCAAATGAATTGTTCACGGATAGCGTTACCTTGCATTTTTTAAGCCCTATATTGTAACTGTCTTGTGATAATGTGATTTAGTGAACCCACCTTGGGGGATACTAAAACTATCTGGAATACCAGTCTTCTTCCTTTCTTGAGTTCAGTGCTTTTGAGACTCTCATCTCATCTGCATCAGGAAGCATTGGTGGCCCAGGGCCAAGTCCATTGGGCAACACTTGAGATTCTTCTCAGCATGACTGACAAGACCAGTGGTTGTCGAGAGGCGCAAGGAGCAAAGGAGGGTGGAGCTCAGATTGTTCATGCTGGGCAGTTGGCAGTGGCACACTCCTGATGCTAGGACATTGCTCCTTGGTCAAGAGAAACAGTGAGCAAGAGAGGCACAGAGTCAGCGGGTTGGTCTGGTCCCTCCCTCGCTGCTTGGGCTGCTTTGTGTTCATTGTCCATAGACCGCTGGTTTAGTGTCTGGCAGGACCCCCTTACTGTACCCGATGGTATAGTTTGCCCTGAGATTTTCATGATATGCCTTAGTTTCTTGTTCAGATAGGTAGAGAGGATAAACAAGAATACTGAGAAAGGATAAAATTAATTTGGAGAAGGAAACTCTACCTCTCTTGACAGGCTCTCTGGACAGTTTGCTCTCTCACTTCCATCAAAGATGCAAGAGATGTGCTCAGATGCAGCCTGGGAAACTGGATTTTATGCTTAGAATCTGAGTTCAACCCATTATGTTAGCCTGTTGACTTGCAGCTCTGTGAGTTTTCCAAGAGTTGAGGTCATTCTCTGCTTGGTTCTGCTTCTTCTCAGTGGAGATCTGTAATCCATGAGTGGAGTCCAGACCAGAGAGCTGGGATAGGTGTGTCTGATTCCCCACTGACACATCTTGTGGTGTCAACAAGGCAGCCAAGGTTCCTACGACCAGGTCCTACTTCTGGGCAAGAACTGCTCCCCTCTACCGCAGAAGGTGTGTTAGAAGAGCCATTACAAATTACTTAGAGATTCAGGGAAGATCAGTGTACAAAAAGGGAGCATATCCTGATAGTCAAACTCACATCAGATTCTTGACCTTATTTCAAGGTGAAGGCCCAAATGTCCTAAGAACACCTGGAAGCCTCAGAGGTTGCAATGAGCAGGCTAGGGGTTCAGAATGACAAGATGGGGTCTCTCCAGGAGTCCATATGTGGGAGGAGGGTCTGACTGTGCCACTCAGCTCTGCCCAGCTGTCAGGCATGGGGTCACCGACAGGAGATCTCATCCCTCTCAATGATCAGCATTCATGGCTTACAATGAAGCCAGCTGGTCAACCCCACCCATATTGGAACAACTAGTGGATAGAGTAAGGGTTGGAGGGACCTGATTCTGGACAATGGCCCCTTTTGATTTCTACTTAGATTCACTTTAAGAAGACCTGAACTGAACTGAAAATGACCTTCATGTCTAGGGAGAACACTAACATGGGAAATGGTCTCTACTATTCAGTGAGGTGGAAATAAGAGGAAGTGAACTGGACAGTCTAAGAAAGAACACAAGATTGGCCTGGAGGACTGTGGACATCTTGGCAGATCTGATGGTCTCACCTTCTACTCAGGCCACACAGAACCAGAGTCTCAGCCAGTCTCTCAGAGCCATACTTAGAAAGAGAGGTTCTTTGATGCCCTTTCTCTTGCCATAGACCATTATCCCCAACCTCTCTGCCACAGGTTTGGCCCTGGGTCAGCGGTCCCTGAGAGCACAGTCCCCCGACTATGATCCCAAGCTCTCCCTTCCTGCCTGCTCTCTCCTCTATTTCCCTAGCATTGAGCTTCCCCTTCACACACTGACTCCCCTTGACCCAACTTTGACCTTGCCATGTCCATTCTCCAAGTCATTGCTTGTAACAATGACTTCTCATCCTTTAAACTGGAAGTGAAGACCTACTCTTCTGAGAAGGCTTCCTGGGTTGATGTTAGCTGAGAGGGGCATAAAATATAGAAACTCTTCACCCCTATTCCAGGAACTTGACATTCACATTTCTGCAACTCTTACTGTTTTCTGTCAATGTTGACAACAGAGTTGATGTGTTTATCTGGGTACATGGTCCCGAGACAAGTTTCCCAGTCAGGTGTCTGACTTCTGATAGAGGACAGTGACCCCTGTCACTGGATTCTAGGCCACTTGGCTACATCAATTCTTCTCTGACCTTTTCTAGTTGGGAAACACCTGGAGACAAAGAAACTGTGGTATTTAACTGAGAAAGATCTTGTCTGTTGGATCTGGGGACAGTGACTCAGTGTCCAGTGACTCACTCTGCCACTTCAGTGAGTCTCTGAGAATGCTGCAGTCCTGTCTCCCGTGCCTGCTATGCTCATTCTTGACAGCCCCACCGACCAGGGCTGTATTAAGATAGCAGGCCGGTCCCCTCAGCAGGCTCTGACAGGATGCCCTGCCACTCCTCTTCTTTGTTTGTTCAGCCTCCACTCAGAGGAGCGACTGTCTGCTGTGAAGTCCCCTGAGAGCAGAGCCTCCCCTCATCAAGTACCCAAGCCATCAGTTCCAGCCCCAAACCTGTTACCCAACTGGCAAAATCAGAGCCTCGAAGGATTGGGGGCCTCTGCTGGCAGGCCTGGCCCCTCCCTCACTGGTTGGACTGGCCCCTCCCTCACTGCCCAAGGGTCATTGAACTGGAGTCTGGCAGGGTCCCCTAAGCAAAGGCACGGTTTGCCCTCAGAGCTGAGTGCTATGCCTTGGCTTCTTGTCGACAAGGGTAAGGAGACTGAACAAGAAGATGAAGAGCAGCTGTTCGAGAGAAGAGATGAGAAGAGAATGTATGAGAGAGATAAGCACTGGAAACTGCATACATCCCCTTGGCAAGTGACAAGCAAGTGACTTGCGACAGCACGCTTCCTTGGGGTCCTGGTCTTCACCATTAAGGCTTAGAAAATTATTCTTTGCACCACACAGTACTTTCCCTAAAGCAGTTACTTTAATTTTCTTCACATTACTCTATTTCTGGTGCATATTTTATCACCCTCACAGAGGCCTCTCTCTCTCTCCCTCCTCTAGAGCAAGAGCAAACACAACAAGGGTCTTTATTACACATCTCATTTGGGGAGCAACAGGTTCTCCATGTCAACCTTGCTTGTCCAAGGATGGGGTTGTCTGGAGGGGGAGGAAAGAGAGAGGATCGTCATGAGCACAGAAGCCAGGGTGTGACTGAGATCAGGGTGGATAAGCTCTGAGGAGGAGGAGGAATAAATAAGGAGAAAGATTGGGTAATGGTTTGTCTCATGATCTCTTGGCAAACTCCTCAGAAGTCCTAACCACAAGTAAACCACACTTGGGGTTTCCCCTTGTCCAGGGCCAGTGAGCTGATGTATTTGTCAATCTTCACTTGCACCTGTTACCGTGTCTTCAGGCGTGTTCACCTTTCCTCTGCACCTGGTTGTCAGAGGTCAAGGTGTGCATTGGTCTGAATGCTACACAGATGCCCCCATCTGAGAAGTGACTCAAACACAGGAGGAATGAGAGGGAGCTGTGTCTGGACATTTTCTCAGTCCCCCTCAAGATGTGCTGGGGTTCGAGCGAGAGGAGGCGAGGCATGCTGCCCCAACGCGTGGATCCCCATCACAATCACCTTCTGTCCACCACGTTGTCCTGCAGCCACTTCCTAATGGGGCTGGAGAAGGTCGTCAGCATCCTTCCCGCCAGGGCTGGTGACATGAAGATCAAAGGAGAGAAGGTGATAGAAAGACAGCTCCCCAAAGCAGGGCCTTCCCCACCTTCAGTCCCAGGGCCCTCGGGCTGCCAGCAGGGCGAGTCTGCACCTCCCACAGCTACTCGATTTAGAGATCCTGCGGAGGAGTCCCCCTGATCCCTCGAGACCCACGGGGCTATTTCCAGCTCTCCGGCTGTCTCCGCTCCGCCAGGACATGGGCATCAAAGCAATCGAGACCCTTTCTCTGTCCCCCTTAGAGGTTGTGACAAGACAGCGTGTGTCCCCAAAGCTGTTCTATTCAGCCGGGAGCACAGAACAGGGACAATCAGCGGCCACAGAGCTCAGAGGCCATCTCTGTCCCTGATCCCCAAATCAGCCCAGGTAACAGATCCCCAAGTAACTTAACCAAGCTCACCTGGCAGGCTGTTGGTGGAGCCGGCACCAAACACGGGCTTCCTGACTCGTGACCCTGAGCTCCTGCAGCTCACCCATGTCTGCTATTTTTATTGCTGAGTAAACAAACAAACAAACAAAAAAATTCAAGCCCAGACTCAGCATGAATGACCTAAACTAGCCCCAAGAAAAATTTCAAACAGTTCATGTGTGTCTTCTCAGCCTCGGCACTCGATGCTGATCTCCAGACCCGGGTGACGGGTCCTCCTCCTGCACTAAAACACATTAGGAGAAAAGCTGGACTCCTCTTGGCTGTGTGACTAAGGTGGTTCACTTGACCTCTCTGAGCCTCCATTGCAGTATCTATGAACAGAAATAATGAAAACCTCGTCGTGACTGTACCGCTAGGGTGAAATACAGGAAAGGACTCCAGACTGCAAACATGCAAAGCCCCAGAATGCCTGCTACATTGACCTTTAACCTTTTCCTCAGGCTACCTTCACCCAAATGGTAGAATTGCTTGGAAGAACCAGAAGAGTCGCTGGAGTGAAGTTTGAGTTCAACCGTGCAGTTCATGTGCAGGTGATGCTGCTCTCTTTAAACTCACCTAAGTGCAGATTTGGTCTGAGTTAATGGAAAAAGAAAATAGTCATTGTTATTCTGGTTAATTAAAGGTTTATGCTTTTCGAAGAGTAGAGGATTTAGGAAGGAGGGGTGAGGATAAAAAAAAAATACGCTGTTTTGGGAAGATTAAAAACTGGAGAATTGAGTGGCCCTCCAGGACCCCTAAAGACCCATCCATGCCCTCTGCTGGTCACACGTGTTCATTCTTTTCTGGCTTCAGTTCTGGGTGCTTGGGTTATTTTGGACTAGGAAATTATGGCCCATAACACCAGCCCTATAATAAATAACCCCATGTCATGAAATACAAGCTCTCCCCAGAGCTCTGCGTTTGGAAAACATAGAGGCATTTTCAAGTTCCTGCCCAGAATATATTTGGTATCTTTCTGCCCCTTCTCCTTCTTCTGCAGGATAGGACACAGTCCTGCAGGACAGCCTGCAGGAACCAGAGTCAGCCCCTCACCCACAGACGAAGTGCTCAACTCAGCCTGCTGGCATCGGTTCTTCCATTTCATGCTCAGTTCCGTTAGATGAGGTGTTGAAGTTAGTACACTTAAAAACGTGGCATAAAAACAGAGGGGACAATTTAGAAAAAACAGGTCACTATCATTACCCAGGATAAGGAAGTATCCCCCCAAGGCCTGTGGTACAGCCTCTGCTCCCTGAGGATGGTTGGCTGTGTGCAGGAAATGAGGGGCCCATGTCTAATCAGCTGACGAGCTGGAGGGCACCCTTCACCTCCTGCATCTCTCCAACCTCGGAGCATCAGCATCCCCCAGACCACCAGCTGCCAGCCTCAAGCCTTCATAAAAACCAACGGGTGGAGCCTCCCAAGTCAAAGAAGAGGCCTCGCCCACCGGCAGCAGGCACTGAGTGGTGCGGCTGAGCAAACAGGAGGGGTGACAGAAGGGAGGCTGGGGGGGGCGTAAATGTCTTGGCCTCAAGCCATCCTCTCCAAAGGCCTTGATCTATGTCTCCCTGAGGCAATGACTGGAAGACAGAGCCAGGCACCAGGCTGTAGTGCTCAGAAAAGGAGGGAATTTGCCAAATGGAACCTAGAAGTAGCTACACTGGCTCAAAGGAACTTCCCTCAGGCAGCTTCCTGTCCCAGCCATGGGGTTAATCAGAGGCACAGGGGATGAAAACAGTTTTATTCTCCCCTGGAATTTTCTCAGACAGGCAAATTTGTGAAGCAGGAAAAACCACTCCAGCCACAGGAGACGGGAACACTTGCACACGCGTGGAGAGAAGTTTGGCTGCTGTTATCACCTCTAATGTTACTTCCTCTGCACAAATCTAAGACATTACAGATTTCCCCCACTACTCAAAAGTAGAACATTTCAGTTGGGTGGGATTTAATGCTCAATGGTAATAGTGTCCCCAAACCTAAAAATGCATAACCTGCCACATCATACCAAATAGGAACATTTTACTTTCAGATAGTGGAGGAATCCTGCATCTCTTACCCCTGACACTTCCTCTCTATGGCCCTCTAATACACACACACACACACACACACACACACACACACACCCCATGCACACACACCAGAATTTATTGGTTCTCTGAGAGACTCCTCTGAACACAGGACACTAATTTGGGCATGTGGTAGGCTAAAAGAAGAACCCAGTTCAGTTAGTTTAGCTGAAGAAAGCAATGACTTAATTATTCAATCCATCTGGAATTTATTTTTGTATTCACCATGTAGTAAATATAGAAAAAAAAAATGGAAAGCTACCCAATTTCTTTTAAGAAGTCACTTTTACTCTGATTTAAAAAAAAAAAAAAAAACAGAAAATTACTAACTAGACTTACATTCCCTGTGGTCATAGGCTTAAAAAGTTTTTAAAACACTTGTAAAAAAAATAGTCAATATTACATCAGTGATGTAATTTTTCCTTTTATTTAGGTGATTATATGTTTTATAGAGCATGGAGAATATAAGCAGGGAAAGATGAAGGAGCTTGGGAAATAACAGAATATATTAAGAGTTTATTCAAGTGTCTAGTCTGAAGCCAGTCGGTCTTGAGGCCAACCAACTCCCCATTGAAAACCTCAGCTGAACTCAGACAGAAACACTAAGACCCTCCAGAGAGCAGAGAATCAGCGAACCACGGGCAGACGTGGTTCTGATTCTGACTTTGCGTGACTGGCATGGAGGTGAGGTTGAAGAGGATCCCCAGGTGTGAGCAGAGCAGCCCCACATCATCCTCTGCTGGTGTGAAGCCTAAGTCAGGCAGCAGCCCATCCATCATCACTGCCTGGTCACTCTGCAGCCTGCTGACTGGGGGCCGCCTCTACTCTCTCCTCTGCCATCCATTCTCCACACCACTGTCCGGGAGAGTGTTTGAGGCAGCAATCCAGTCATGTAAAATTTAAGATTCAAATGTTTCAATAATGCTCTGTCACCTCTACAAGGTTATCAAATGGTTTTATAACTCAAGTCTCTGATAGTAGAGACATCTAGTTAGTCCTCCACACACCTTGCAACCCTTATCTACGGGACACAGGTCACACTCCGTAGTGAGGCAAAAAAGGCTTCCAGGAACTGGCCTCTGCTCTCACTTCCAGAATCATCTTTTACCACGCCTTTCTTGTACCCCTCTCCATGTGTCTTGAACAAATCCTCCTTATCTCAGTGACTTGTCATATACAGATCCTTTGCCTGGAATTCCCATTCTGAATCTTTCTCTCTGCTGTTGGTAGCAACCACTGTCATCTAACATAATACTGATAGCAATGCAATTGCTGTTTTTTGGTTGGTTTTTTTTTCTGTTTACCTCACTAGAAAGTGAATCCTCCAAGGGCAGAGGACATGTTCCATCCAGTTTTATATTCCCAGTTTGAACACAGTGCTTGAAACATGGCAGATGCTCAATACAGTTTAATGTATTATGTCCAGAATTTATCCCTTTCCTTGAAAGACCTAATAATAGTGTAGTTAGGGAAGACACAATGGTGTTAACTGCCAATCAGCATAGACTCATAGAACTACGACCTTGACCAAAACAAAATTTTTTTAAAGCTGTGAGCAATGAAAAAGTTAATCCAAAAAGGAAATCCTGTTTATGTTCTTACTATTGTCATTCATCTTAACCTTTTCATTCATTCATTCATTCATTTTAAAACAAAGTTTATTGAATACTCTTATCAGTCAGGATCAATTAGGTTATGCTGCAGTAACAAGTAGCTCCAGAATCTCAATAGTTTATAATAACTAGGTTATTTGTCACTTAAGTAGGTTTTCCAACATGGGTCAGTGGGTGTCCATTCTCTACACTATCTGAGAAAGATTGCACCTTCTTATAGCTTCACCATCTGCAGCATTTGGCCTTCTGGGTTGTAGGGAAGAGCTGGCAGGAGATCATACATTAGCTCTTCCAGGCTACACCTCAGAAGTAACACAGTGACTTCTCCTCCTCACTCATTGATCAGATTAGTTACATGGCATTACCTAACAGCAAGGAGGCCAGGAAATGTGGAGTGCTAAGAGCAAATGTTTGGTAAGTGGCATTCATGCTGCCCTAGCATGCACCATGTTCTAGCTAGTGAGATAGGAACTGAGGTCAATATGAATGAATATGTACTCCACTTTTCTCTCAAGAATTTATGGATGTACAGAAAATAAAGCAGAGTATGTAGCCAGGTTTCTCAACTGCAGTGGATCTTCTCAGTAATGAGCCCACCTCAGTGAGCCAAGTCTCAGAATCAGGCTCATGAGCCTCCATGCATTCAATCCAGCCTCTCCAGCACAGCATGCATGTTGTGCAGTAATCCTCATGGCACACTAGCATGGGGGATTGTCAGCCTCATGTCAGCCTAGATACTGACAAATCTTCAGACTCACTTTATTTCCCTTTTGGATACAGGGTTCTGTTCTGGTTTCTCACCTCTTTCTCCCCTCCCTCCTTCTCTAGGCAAGCTATATTCCCCTGAAGCACACATCTGGAATTTACATCTTGCCATTTGGGGGGATCATGGAAACTGACAACCTAATATGAAACCAAAATTTCATATTTTCTTGAAAGCCAGAGAATAAAATGAAACCTCCTTCTGCTATCAGGGCACCTTGAGCTTTGGGGACTCCAATATATCCCAACAGAAAAGTCAAAAGCACCATACAAAATGTATAAACGCTTTTGTACTTTGAATACTGCTATCTGCATCCAGGCACATGGCACAACAGCAAAGAACAGAGGTCTGTTTTCCATCTCTCTCCTCTTTTATTCTCCACTCAGCCTTCCCTTTTCACTCTCTGCCAATTGTCTGGTGACCTTCTGTCACTGTGAGTTATTCCGGCTCTCCATCTCTGTCTGCACCTTGCAGACAGATTCTTGTTTTTCTCCCAGCCTAACCTTTCCTTCCACCCGGTAAAACCACCTGTCCTGAGTCCTCTTTCTCCTCAAATGACCTGTGCACAAAAGGAACCCAGAGCTCTGGCCTGGCCAACTGTTCAAACACCGAGAGGCACCAGATTATTTGTGGGATCCCAGGGCCCAGAACTGCTCCAGGCAAGGAGAGGGATGCCTGGCCAAGCCAAGTAGCCAGCTGGCTCTCTTGGCTGTATGTTACTGTCAACTCTCCATCATGTATTGGTCTGGAATATGAAAGTACTTGGAAACACAGAGTGAGGCGAATAAAGACCACAGAGGGGCCACCTTGTGTTGCTCTCATATATTAGCACAGAGGGAATGTGTGATGGAGAACCACGAATAAAGTATATATATTTTCTCACTGCCAATTTCCTCTGTAAACATTCCTTTCTCTGTGTTTCTAATATACACATTTCATCTGTTACCTGTCACTGGATGATTGCCTTTTTAGAAAGAATTGCTTGGAGAGGACCACGGGTAATACAAAAGAATGAACACTAGTGGCTGAACTTCAGGCATCTGTGTTTATGTCACCGAGAAATCCATTTTCATAAATGGGGATCAATGCACACTGCATAGGCAAGGCACCAGCCTTGACCTGTCAAGTGACATACCTGAGGTTTTTGCTGAATACAAAGGCATGAGACCAATATTTAGCTGTAGTACATGAGAAACAATTCCTGGTGAGCTTATGACCTATGAATATATGAAAATTGAAACCAGTCACTGAAGATTTGCAAAGAACAGGTATGAGAATTGATAGGTGATTAAAGTCTACCACCCAAGTGAAAAGTGAGGTACAATGGAAACAAGTCAAATAGCACCCAAAAGGCTACTCAGTTTTTCTGACTTAAGCCTTTTCTGGAAAATATAAATGTCGGCTGAGCCTGAAGAAATAATTTTGTCAAATGGCCCATATGCATTGGAATCTCCTTCAAAAGTTCTCTTCAATCTATGACATGCAATCATTCAACCTTTCTTGCCAACACTCTGAAATGGGCGTTCACTGCTTTGACATTGCTTATGCCACTGGAAAATCATCCTAATGGATTCTTGCCTCTAATTTGGTGATTCTTAGCCTTTTGAGATGTTCAGATAAACAATCAAGACTTTATAATCATTTTGCCTAAAAGCATTGGAGGACAGAACACAGGTTTCAAGAAAGGCCAGGCCTTAGAGGAGTTTTTTAGAAATTCTACAGCTTCCCCTGATATCTCCCAGGAGCTGGCCCCTCCCATCAATCATGGAGCTTCGCAGCTCCTCCCTTTCTCTGCTTCACTGTACTTTTTCCCCCTCATTTCTTTTTTTTTAAATTAATTAATTAGTTACTTTTTTACATCATTGTTCTTTTTTAAAAAATATTTGCTCCCCCACCTCAGGTGTAGTCCCCATGGACTTTCCTTCCCCAATGCACCCGTGCACCATCACCTCAGTCCCCTGTGCTCCTCCCTCGCTCCCTCTGATCCCTCTCCCTCCTCCTCCCCTATACCTTTCTTTCTGTTGCTGTTCAGTCTTTGCAGAGGCAGCTCTATGTGCTCTCACAGACGGAAACTAAGTAAAATGAACTGCAATAAGATGGTTGCTCTCTCTCTTTGAAGGGATCCAGCACGGTCTCTGCAGGCAAGGCAGCTCTCTCTTCCACAACCTCACTCAAGAACTCAGGTTCCTTCCCTTTTGTACCTCGGCAAGGCCAAAACTGAGCTGCTACTCAGCATTCTGGAAAGCAGGGAGGGAGGAGAGAGTCCAAGAGTAGTGCTTCAAGTGAGCAGGGTGAAGCAGAAATTGATCTTGTTCATCCCATCGTGAGGATAGCCATAGACTCTGCCTCCCTGCTGGGAAGCTGGGAACAGAATGTCCAGTGGGACACACATGTGCCCAGGAAGAGAGATAAAGAAAACCTGGCCTATGGAAGGACAATTACCAGTCTCCCACATATTCTAGATTTTTCTTTTTCTTTCATTTTCTACCTCCTTTCCTACCCACATCTCCTCCTTTACTTCTTTTTTGGAATAGCCATTATGTGCAAAGTACATGATTGTGTATGTATAGAGTATGCACATATATACATCTGCACACATATATATGTGTACACAGAAAGACCATATAAATATGCACTTTTAAGCTCTTTCTATATACGCATAGCTACACATGCACACACCCCTGAATTGGACTGCATTTCAGAGGTAGCTGCAGCCCATGTAGAAGGCATTACCACCCACAAGAAACCACCCTGGGCTCATCTTCTGGTTCTGAGATGTGGTTTTGTCTTTCAAGCAGGCCTCCCTTCCTCACAGATCCCAGGTGCAAAGAAGGTGGGGGTTCTGTCAGCTCTAAGCAGTGTGTGTGCTCAGCTTGTGAGCGCCCAGCTCTGACATCACTGCAAAAGGTGAAATGAGCAAGGAAAAGGAACAAGACTCTCTCCCTTTGCACTCACTCTGTCCTTTGTCACCAGCACAACATACAAGGGCTCCTACTCCCTGTGACTCACCCCCAACTCTCAGGCTCAACATTTGCATGTTTGCATGGAATCTGCTTGTGCCCTTAGGAGCCAAATCCCTTAGGTCAAATATGCAGTTCCTACCACTGAAATATCAGAAGAGAAATAGGGGATGGATTGCCAAAAGGAGGGATAATAGAATCCAACTTGGAAATTCAGGCAGTAGGAAATAAGTTCGTCCTGTTCCAACTATTATGCATGCAACAAATGTCTGAAATATTTTTTAAAATGGTTTTGGAGGGTGGTAGGGAATGGAGTACAAAGATGACTTCTTTTTAAATTCTCCAAAATGTTACCTGCATAAAGAATGAACAAATGTCAGGGACAGGCACATCTTGGACTGAACTTCAAGTGAACTGATGGCAGGCCTTACCATTCTGAAAATATAAAAATTGAAAGCTGCCAGGGCTCCGAGCAGACCATGCATTTGCATCCGATTTAAATAATGTGCAAGAATCTTGGGCTGGATGGGGAGTTTTTAGCCTTGTCGGAGAACTTTGGAAGTACTTAGAGTAGAGCTGCAAAGGCTACCCATGGGCCATGTCCCTGACGGCGTGAAACCAGCACCTGCCCACGGTGACAGCCCCACACCGCAGAGGAGGTCTCCCCTAACCCATGTGAAATCAGGTCACCTGTCTGAATCTTTCACAAGATGCAAGTGTTCCAGAAAGGGATACTTTCTAGGAGCACCTCCAGAATTAGGAGACAAGGATCTCAAGCTATCACCTGCAAGGGTAGTTCAGCTACTGAGATTCACATTTTTACCAGACGGTTCTTCACACCTGGAGCCGAGGGCTCTGCTACTCTAAGTCCCCCCACCAGCACTGGTTTTCTGAGCCGACCTTCAGTCACCTGAAGGTGGAAGGCCTGAGAAAGGTCAGGATAAGTCTGGGAAATATGACATCAGGTAAAAGGAAGCTCACAGGCCCTACCTGTCATTCGGTGTGAGTGCAGCAGCAACTGCTAAGTGACAGGGACACAGACGCCACTCTTTGAAAAGTGGCCTGTTGTCCAGTGAGCAGGTTCTGTGGAATCATCATTGTGAACTCCTATGTCTGACTTGACAGGAGTAACTGAGATACTATTATCTAAAGAACCCAGAGAGAGAGTAGAAAGATCAGAGAACCTCTCTCCTTTCTCTGTGTATAAAAGGCAAGGTTGTTTTGTTCAGTTTTGTTTATACCCTGATTGGTCCATAACACTAAACTCTGCAAATGGTCCCAGAATACTTCCTGCTGTGTTGGTCCTACAGTTCTGAAGGATTATTCTGTTAAGAGTGTGCCTGGAAGACAAATACCTCTCATTCCCAGCGATCAATTATTTCCATCAATAAATGGACTCTGCTGGCTGATTAAAGATGGCTGTGAAGTATGCCCTACCCACCTCTTGAGTGATGACGTCTGTTTCCCCTCCTTTGAATCTGCATGACTGATGACTCTTTGTGGCATAGGGCAGAAGTGACGCTGCTTTGAGGGCTGGCGGCTTCTGCTTTGGTCTCTGGGAACTGAGTCTTCATGCAAAGTGATCCGGTATATTGATAAATTACATGGTGATGGCCTGAGACACGTGGGGGGTGGGGCGGCAGGCAACCCCAGCTGTTCCCACACAATGCCAGGTATGTGTGAGCGAAGATGCTGGACCATCCAGGCAGCCCAACTGCCAGCTGAGTACCAGCTAGTGACCCCGGCCCCCGGGGTCGCAGAGGGAGGCCCACCCTGCTACAAATTTTGACCCACAAAGTAGTTATAAAACCTGGTTACTGCTTTCAGTCCTCTGGTTTAGAGCAGCTTTTTACACAGGCATAGATAACCCGTAAAATTGTCTGCGAGATGGTAAAAGTGAATTAGCCGAAGGGCCAAATGATGAATCCCCAACAAACGCAGGGGCCATATTTTCTTCTTTCATAGAGGGAGATGATATTTTCTTCTTTCATAGAGGGAGATGATCTGGGAGAGTTTGGAGAGTCTCAGAAAGCTGTCCCTGAAAATCAGAGATAGTGAATCTCTACAGAGAAAATAAATAGCATTAAGTTTCGGTGCTCAAGCAGGATTCACAAATTCCTTAGCAGCTGAAGGTCCCACCAGTGACCCCTGGGGGACTCAGGCAGCACCCATCACCCACATGCAGAGGGGCTGGCGGTCTCCCACCCTGGGTTCCCCAGAGCACTGGGCATCCCCCTTTTCTTCCTTCAGACAGGGCCAGGAAGGCCCCCCTCGCCTCTGGGCAGGGGCCTGGAGCCCAGCCTGAGTGACAAGCCGGCAGCCATATTAAAGCCAAGAGGGGACGGCTGTGGAAGCTGCTTGATCCGAGTGGAATTATAGCAGTTCATTTTCTAAAGTGCCAGGAGACCCGGGGATGAACCTTGGGGTGGAAGTGAAAACCACAACTGCAGTAGCCTCAGAGAGACGCCATCCATCACGACGCGATGGCTCTGTCAACAAGGAGGGCTGTGTTCCTGCCAGCACACAGCAGCACCGGAGCCCCTGGGCGCCAGCAGGGCGCTCTCAAGGCCTCAGACTCACAGGGAGTCCTGCTGAATAACGTGTCTTTTCTCAGGTGCAAGTGGAGCGTGCATTCTCTAGGGTTTGGGGGTACAGAGCAGAGATGGAATGGGGACTCCTTATCACCTCTAATGCACAGTGGTGATCATTTGAAGTGCAGGTAGTTTGGGGTGGAAGTGAGGCCCAGTTTTGTTTCTTGCTATTTTCTAACTGCAGTGAACTTACAAGTGGGCTTAGGAATAAGGGAGGGGGGTATTTTTGCTCCCTGGTGACTATGCAGAACCCTGATGGACCTGCCCAGCCTGCTGCACCCCTGTGACCCCACAGAGCCCACAGTGGAGCACCAACTTAGCCTCAGGGGGGCCAGGGGGATGGTGTGACACAGACCCCTCTTTCTAGCTCCTGCATTTGTACCAGCTGTGCATGGGGACTGGAGGAGCTGTCCCACAGAGCTGGCGCTGTGTCAGTTTGATGTGACTCACATGTATTTCTAGAAGGATCCATTCAAAAAGCAATTACATGTTCTTCTTTAGGTTCCTCTAAGACAATTAATTCAAGGTTCTGGGAAATTTCTGATAAGCACATGGCCTTTGCTTACAGGTTTTCCAGAAGTATCTGACTTTTATGTCTTTCTTTCCCACATCCCTTCCCATTGCTGGTCATAAATGCAGTTTCAAATTTGTGAAGCCTTATTCTGACAGCACAACCTAAGGGTCCTGTGTGTTTCACCTGTGGACATCCTCGCACCCCACCTCCACCCCTCTTTCTCAAGGGCTGCTCAGGATGGAGGCAGCGCCCCCTCTAGTGGCCAGTGCCTTCAGGCCCTTGACTCTTAACTCTTCAGGCTACTGGAGAGAACACCAAAGCATTTTGGGGTTATTCCCGTCCCCAGAAACTAGAGAAGGAAAAAAATGCTGCTTCCCTTGTTGTTGTTGTTGTTGTTGTTGTTAACAGAAATTCATTCTCGACCCAGTGCAAAGTATGTCTTGAGGTTGCTCCAGCAAATGAACTTCTGTCTTCCAGCTCTACCTCCAGTATTGGGTAGGCACAGGAGGGTGTACCCCTGGGCTCATCTTTCTGTGGGCAACACGATACTTCCTGCTGCCATTACCTGGGGCAGCCCAGCCACAGGGAATCCTTGTCCCTTCCTAGCTTCTTGTGGATAGTTTTCCAACATCAGAGTGGTCTCCACAATGCAAATCTCATTCTCCACTTAAAATCCATTTGCAACAGGGACAAACTCATGGCATGTGGGAGTGCAAGCTTACAGCCTTTCCCTGAACCCACTCCCTACCAGAACAGCAAACTTTCCATGAGATCATCTCAAGAGGACTTCTAGAAAGCTTTCTGTATGTCTTATGACAGACTGACTCTCACTCCCTCCCTGCTCACCTTGTTGCCAGCTCCTCAGGTCTAACCAGGTGGATAACAAGTAACCTGAAATCCTCTTGGATTTGAAAGATCATAAGCAGGTCCACATTTATTTGAATTTGCTCCTCAAGGGGTTCCCACTGTCACCAAGGTGAAGCTAGACCCAGCAGTTTGCCCCCGACCCATCCAGACTGCACCCTCAAGACAAAGACCAGCCCCCTCCAGCTTCCTCTCGCACAGCTTTCTCTGTGTGAGAAGGCACACATGAGGCTATAAGAGATTGCTGAGGAAGATGCCTCTCTAGCCTACCAGGTTCCACATCTATGGCTTCTTAATCATCCCAGACTCCCTCCTGTTTCTCACTGAGTGTTCCCAAGGTGTCATCCTGACCCCCAAGTCTTCCCCACACTATCACTGACTGGAGTCTCTCTGACGTGCACACGCCACCATTTTTACTACCACCCCTGTTGTAACTGCCCGGTGATCTGTCCATCCAGCAGGCACATGTAGAAAATATCACAGATTAACAGGTCAGATGCGCGCCCACGACATCCCTAAACCCATCCTGCTCACATCCAGGTAAAGAATCAGTCATTTTCTTTGAAGAGCTTAACAGAGAAATCAAATCTACTATTTCCCACCACCACACACTGTATGTTCCATAATCCTCCAACTCCCAAAACTCCTTAATGTTCAGCTTCAAGTCAGATTATTTCAAAAGAAGACTATTCAAGAATAAAGGTATTTAGTCAAAATGAATCATGATTCAGCTCTAGTATCTATCCTCAGGCCTTCTGTTATTCAGATAAAATTATCCTAATTCCTTGAAACCCTCTTTCTGGGGAGAGAAAAATTAGAGACATCTTCACAGATCTTTTTTTAATTGGAGATTTTTGCCTAAGAATATTCTGTCTTCATAATTTCTTTTCTCTTGGCATTTCCCCATAAGATTCATCGGGAGAATATAATTGTTTAATAAATGTAAGCCATGAGGATAAGCCTCAGACCTAACTCTTTGGAATGGATAAAGAAATGGAAGACAGGGCTTCCCCAGTGGCGCAGCGATTGAGTGCTGGGCTGCGAAGCTGGCCGTAGCCTCTGCAGCACTGGTTCGATCCCTGGCGGCCGGGTGAGGGTCCCACATGGCGCACAGATCTCTCCTGCTGCCCACTGCTCCCCTCAGTACTGTATAGTCAGTCTGCCTGTTCTGCTCACGCTCTGGCTCTGGTGAATTCTCTCACCCTCCCGCGCTTCTGACTGTACCCAGTGCTTGTATAAATAAATAAATAAAAATCTTTAAAAAAAAAAAAAAGAAAAGAAAAGAAACGGAAGACAAGCAAGATTCTTCTTGGTAGTCACAGAGGGGAAATGTCAGTGAGATAAAGAATTTGATTGGCACATTTCTGGGAATGATCTGTCATCCTCTCTGCTGAGATTTAGTGTCCCACTTATTCCAGTTTCAAGTAATTAGGACAAAGATGGAACTTTGTATTGGAAAAGGGTCTAATCCAGCTAAGTCTTATCCCAACTAATAATACTTACCACAGTGAATGCTCACCCCAGGTAGGTGAACTCCACCCCCGGCCCCGGCCCCGGCACCTCCCAGCATCCAGAGCTCCTCTTTGCAAAATCCTGTGTTAATAAGCCCAGGGGTGCTACTGAAAGCAGCCATAGTCAGTCACTCAATAGATTCATCAACCAGCTGCTTTATGATTGAAAAAGTCACAAACCTGAATTATTTGGCCTTGATCCTGGTTGAGTCCTTCCCACAATAAGTGACCTGGGCAGGGACTCTCTGAGTAAGAACCTATAGATTTCTTTATAACAGTTTTGAGATGCTATAAGTAGAGGGCAGATTTTGATGGAAGTAGCTCCATCACCACTCCTGGGAGAAGCTTCCTTGAATGTTTCTTGTCACAGACTCTGGTAAATATTTGTAGGTCCTGTGGCTGGGAAAAGCCAGGGAGCCAGATTTCCTGTTCTGGCCCATTAAAGAATAAATAAAGTACAAAATAAGAGGGTGTCCTTATCACATATACTTTCCATAACAGAGATCTTTAATTTGAAAACTGGAGACAATATGGCTCAGTGACAACATCATACAAGTCACTTGAGCAAAATGTAAATATCCCTCCTTGGTTTGCACATGCACGTGCGTGCACATCGGCACACATGGCGCTAGGATGAGTCAAGGACTTTGTTGTCAAAATCGAGAGAGTGTCTGGTGTTCAATGAACAAGCAAATACAAATCAGAGTGGACGCCATCCTGAGGGACACACTGGGAACTGAAGATGAAGGAGTGGGCTCTGGAGGGTAGGATGTAGTTGCCCTCAGAAGCAAAAGACCAGCTCAGAGCCTGCTATTTGGGGTTTACAGAGCTATTTGCCTGGAGGAGACCTGCATTCTTGGAGCATGTACTTTCTTGCATCTCTCCTCACTGAAGCAATCTCTTCTGCCTAGAGGGAGGGTTAAGACTTCACAGAGGGAGACTCTGACAATTCAGGATTCTGTGAGCAGATTCCTTCCACGGGGTATAAATGCACAAGTACTGAGGGGAATCAGCAGCCCTCAGCTAAAGAGGGGATTATTGTCTGACCCTTTGTCTCCATTCAGGTGGAGATTTAGATGAAGCCTCATAGATGGCAAATGCTTATCTAAACTTCCTTTTTGGTATGAAGATAGAGTCCCTTTTGTCAGTTATTATGGGATTTTATGAAGTGTTTTCCCCATTGGAGAAAAATCAATGTTACAGATGCAAATGAATGTCAGATTCATTCTCTCTCATACACACACACACACACACACAAACACACACACACACACACACACACACACACACACGGCACTGACTTTTGGCTCACTTTGGCCAACCGTGGGAGTAGCTGTGTGCTTTCCTCTTTGGACATCCCCAGCTAAACTGGAATGGAGTGAACTGTCTGTGAGTCTCTATTTGGTTTGATGCAGCCATTAATTACCTTGTGGTTTCTGACTAATTCCTTCCTTCCCTTTGGTGCAGTGTGTCCTTTCAAAGAGAGAGAGGTTTGAGGGTTACTTGGCAGCTTCACAACTTCCATTTGCTTAAAAATGTGGAGACACCACCTAGATTAAAAAAACAAAATGAGAGTTACAAATTCTGTTGCTCCAGGGAAGCACAGTCATCCAAGCCCACGCATTCCATCCAAGAATGTCCCTGGCAGAGCCAACTCTCAAGTCAGATGCAGGAACAAAGCCTCATTTGGGCACCAAGATACTTGATAGAAAGGACCCATGAGAGAATATATCAGGGTGGAAACAAAGGAGGCACACAAAAGTGGTGAAGACAAAGTACTTACAAGTGTGTTGGGGTCACTTTAGAAAGCATACGTTTGGAGAAAATTCTAAACCAAACCTAAGATAGATATTAAGCTGTGGTTTATGGCAGACATGATTAGTAGTTCATTTTCAGCATGGGACAAAATGACCACATCTGTATTTGGTCAGTTAATATCAATATTACCTGCTAATATCGAAGATATTTGACTTTAGATTTATAAGTCATTTAAGTTAATTTGAAAATTGGTTACTTAATAATCATACTATTAATAGAGGACTTATAAGTAACATCACAAGATCATGTATTTTGCTTATAATACTTCATTTAGTTCTCACAGCATCTGTATAAGGTAGGCACTCATATTACTTCCATTCTTTAACTGAGGTTTCAAGAGGTTAAGTAATTTACCAAAGTCACACAGTTGATCTCAAACTCAGGCGATATGACTCCTTATCAGAGCCAGATTCCTAAACTTTAAGCTATACCAACATGTGTCCCTCAGAAACTATAGCAGCAATTCTTAATGTACTGATGCCTGTCACTCTGACTCTGACTAGACTGTTAGTTTCCTAAGGGTAGAAGTCACCTTCTCATTTTCTCTCCTCCTTTCCTTCAAAATACTTAACATAGAACTGTGCCCAGAACGAGCTAAATAATGTTGACTCATTCACTCATTCTGGAGTTTGGCCAACAGTCAACTCCTATCTCCTGCCATCTTGCTAAGTGTTGGCAGTTCTGCTTCACCCTCAATTGCCACTTATGTCTGTTAAATGCTAAAGAGAGGTTTGGAGACAGGATTGTGTGTTGATAATTATTTTTCCATGATTGATGGTAATATTGAAGGAGAAGGAGGTGAGAGTGAGTTGCTGAGAGAAGGATAAGTAGCCAGTGGAAATTTCTTGATAGTGGAGAAGAATTGAAGCAAACCATTGATAAAGAAGACTGGTTCCAAGAGAATTGTCTAACTACAGTATGTTTATGTTGATGACAATTTAAGCATTTGATACCCAGCCTAGTGAAATTTTATTTGGATAACTTGGGTTTACAAAAAGTTGGCTTTGAATACAGGCAAAGGAATAAAATCAGAGCAAACGAATTCAAGAAGTCTGGGGAGAGAATCATGGACTCAGTGGGTGGTTCAAATAAGCTCACAGTGGAGGTGAGTGAGATGCATTTCCCTCTCTCACATAAAGAGCTTATCTCTGTGAGGACAGCATAGTTTAGCAAAGCACCTTGCCATCACTTTGCTTGGCCATGTTTTTTGAAGAATTAAGTAACAGTGGTCTCAAATATTTAAGGATTTACCTTAGCATGGGAAAAATTAAAATATATGTTATGGCATCTTTCATATAATTTAGTTGTAAAGACCCCGAGATAAGGATGGGATATGTTTAGTGTATCTATATTACCCACACCTCTGCTTCTCCTTGAGGCAGATAGCTTAACTCAGTCACGATGCATATTCTCACCAAATTAAGATGCTGCCTCAGAATTCTTCCCATTAATAATATTGCATGAGACTCCTACAATCATTCAGAATTGTCCCAAGAAAAGAAACCTAGTTCCCACCCTGTCCTGAATGAACACAAGTGAAACAACAATAATCTAACAGTGAATTATTCTATGATAAATTATATGGGATAATGAGGTTTTGGGAGGATCTGGAGCTTCCTCCAGACCATCGTGCATGGGTAGCTTGACCAATATGGATAGCTTGACCAATATGAGTGCCATGCAGGAGGAAGGCTGAGGTTGATGTTGGTACAAGAAAAGGAGCATCTATCCAGTGACAAGAGCATGGACAAAGAAACAACAGTGGCAGAGTAGAGCCAACATCCACAGAATACTGGTGGGGATTGAGAAATAACTTACAATTGTCTGTCTAAGGAGCCTGGCTTTTGTGGGTATTAAAGGAGAGATAGATGAAAAAAAATCTAGTAACTATGGGTAAGCACTGTAAACTAAGGAAGGACAGGAGGTAAGACTGGAGGTCAGGAAATGTAGTCAGATATTACAGCCGAGAGGACTATTGGAAGTGACAAATAGAAACTGGGACTCCAAAATATTGTACTGGAAACTTCTTCATAGAACTGAATATTAAGTAGAAAAAGTATGCAAGGAGTATCAGAGATCACAGCGAAATTTAAGTCCCTTGTGGGTGAAGTACATGAAGGGTCTTCAGAAGGTGGCCCATAACCAGCTATTTTAATTTCCCCTGAAGGCATAGCCCAATTTAGGAAAGACATAATAAGTGCTTTGTATCATCACTGGAGACTGGTTTGGACATCAAGAATGAAATGGTGTCTCCACTGAATATCTTCAAGAACAGGACACGTGACTAAAACTGGGTTCTATTACATGTTCTACCTGGAAGCAGAGAATAAATTTCTGTAGAGCTCCTGAAAGCCTACTTCAGGCAGGCTGATAAAGCTGTAAATAGCATGCAATCCTAGATTTGATTGGCCAAATAGTATCTTGGAGAAGCTCTTTCCATCCACTCTTTCATGTCTGCTGTTCTGTGCCCCTGACTCCCTGGACCCCAGGCGTAAGCACATTACTGCTCATGTATGCCTGTAAGAACAGAGCGTGACCGACTCAAAGGCATGATTCCTTCCAAGCACCCCTGCTTTGGCCTGCCTTGCTTACAATCTTATGTGGGCATTGATGTCTTCTGAGATGGTTCAGGCTGCTTTATAGGAAATAAAAATGAATTGAATGGAGAGAGAAAGAGTTTGCCTGAAAAGAGATTGAAGTTGTCATGGCACTCACTGAAGAAACAAATATGGTTGGGAAGCCTTTGCCATAGTTGATGATACTCTCAGATCTAAACATTTTATGCAGGATTATCTTTAACTAAGTTTTTGTGTCCCTAGCAGAAGATACCAATGAAGCTATACCAGCAAGAATTCAAATTCTTAAAATTTGATTTCTATTGAATGAATTTGAATGAAGATCTTTCACTTACTTTTGTATTTATTTCCATTCTCCAAAGTGGGGCAGGCCACACATCTATTTAATTACCCAAACAATATTTTGGGAAGAAAAAGACAGTGGCCTTAATGATCTAATAACCAACCTGACAGCTCCTACTGGTGTTGAATTAGGAATCAGAAAAAAGCAAAAGACAAAAGCAAAGGGTATTAGTGGTTGGAGCCCTCGGGGTCTGTATACACTGTCAACATGTGGAGGGCAGACTCCCTCAGCAAATTCAAAGCAGAAATAGAAACCAGAAGCAGGAGAGCCACCCCAAATACGGTCATAAATATTTTAGCTGAAATAATTGTACTTAAGGAGACCATTCTAAAATTACAGGGAGGCTCTCTTCTTTCTGAAGACCTAGGAGAGCATAGAATTCTATATTTCTCCACAAATTCCAATTGCTTCTTAACAAGAGGCATGAAGTTATACTCACCGAGGGGTATGTCTAGGGACGATGCAATCAGATTGACTTGGAAGGATTCCTGTATACACTTTGAGAAAAGGCAAAGGAAAGCCTGGATATAACAGAGAAATACTTTCTACCTTTGAGATATGGAAAAGGAAATTTGTGCAAAAGAAATTTGTAGGAAAGAATTTGTTCATAATGAAAAAGGAGCAGGAAAGACAACACTGGAGTGAAATCGTTGATTCTGAAGATTCAGAAAACCCATACACAGACTGCCAGTGTGTTGTGCGTAAAGATCCACGCTGACTTCAGTGTCCTTCACAGGACATCAGTGGGCAAACATGGCCCTCAAAATGAGCCCATGAATTTTCCACATTAGGTTGGCGATGGGGTCTGTGGCCTACTCCCAGAGACATTTCTTTTTAGGTGAAAGCGGGACCCCTTCTGTGTCCACTATCTTTCCATCCTAGCCTCTGCCCTGCCCTATCATAGCAGCAGTCAAAACTGCTGAAGGCCGGGGTCTCCCTGGTGGCGCAGTGGATTGAGCACAGTGCTGTGAACCTGTCAGCAGCCTCTGCAGCGCCGGTTCGATCCCGGCCGATGACGAGGGTCCCAAATAGCGTGGCAGACCTCTCCTGTCTCTCCCACTGCTCCCCTCAGCAGTGTATTTCGTCAGTCTGCCTGTTCTGTTCCCCACTCTGTCTCTGGTGAATCCTCTCACCCTCCCGCGCATCTGCCCTGTGCCCCGGCTCTTGCATAAATAAAATAAATCTTAAAAAAAAAAAGTGCTGAAAGCCTTTAGGCCATTAGTGTTAGACTTCGAGGAATTCCAAACATTCTTCTGCTAGTTTTACAAGCTCATGGTGGGTGTTTCTCTCAGTCTTTTCCTCCTCCGAGGGTTAGGGTGGATGCAACCTACAGAATTTATCCTGTGTTTGGAATGTGGTCCTGAGAATAAATTCTCTGAGGCCCAGGTAAGAGTCTGCATGACATCTGGGCTGTCCACCTGTTCACTTTTCCTCTCATGCACATTTTCTTTCCTGGTTCCATCTCCTCCAAGGCATGAAGACCTTCAATGAACATTGACTGCCAAGTGTCATATCTGGAAGTCAGTCTCCAAGACCCCAGCAGCCCCTCCCTCAGGGGAAAGAGCTCCAAGACAGCAGTGCCATGAGAGGCCTTGAAGCATCCTACTACTCTCCAGGTTAGGGAGGGTATCACTTTCCAGATGCTGCTGTGACAAATCACCACAAACCCAGTGACTCCAAACAACAGGAATTTATTCTTTGATAGTTCTGGGGCTAGAAAAATCCAATTGGAGCAGGGCCTTGCTCCCTCCAGATGCTGCTCTCCCAGCCTTGGAGGCTGCCCCAGCCTGTCTGGATGGTAAGGCTGCCACTCCCACCTGTTTCTACCTTCACCTTCTCCTTTCCATGAGTCTTTCATCTGGATCCATTGATCTTCTAAGCACATATGTGACTGCATTTAGGGTCCACCTGGGTAAGTCCAGGACAAGTGTCCTTTTGTCAAATATCCTTAACTTGGGCCTCCCTGGCGGCACAGCAGTTGAGCGCTGAGCTGCAAAGCTGTCCGCAGCCTCTGCAGTGCCTGTTCCATCCCTGGCCATCGGGCGAGGGTCCCACATGGTGCACAGACCTCTCCTGCTGCGCCCGCTGCTCCCCTCAGCAGTGTACCTCTGTCCTTCTGCCTGTTCTGCTCCCCGCTTTGGCTCTGGTGAATTCTCTCACCCTCCTGCGCTTCTGACTGTACCCAGTGCTTGTATAAATAAATAAATAAATCTTTAAAAAAAAAAAAAACTTAATCACACCTAGAAAAAACAATTTTCCAGAATAGGCGACATTCATAGGTTCCAGGGATTTGACATGGATATCCTTGGGGGGTATCCTTGGGAGGCAGGACATGGATATCCTTGGGAGGCAGTTTTCAGCCCACCAAAGTAGGAAAGAAAAACTAAAGTTCATTTTGTATGACATGCTGTGTCTCATCTTGAGCCTATACTAGTCTTTTAGTTAAGTATTTTTGTACTCATTTTAGAGAGGAAGAAATTTAAACTCAGAGAAACTTGTCCAGGGTTACTGAGCTGGTAGGCAGAGGACATGAGTCTTGCCTGACTCTATGTACACTCTGTTCTTTAAGCCATGTGAGTTAGGGGTTCGTGGGCCATGGGCTATCCACTCTTTGGGGCTCTATGTTCTCCCTGGAGGATGAGAATGGCTATTTGTAACAGAAAAACTGGTTATGACCTTGCATCACCATGGAATTCTTCCTAGAAAAGATGGAGCATCTTAAGAGTAATAATTTTTCAGACCTATTTAGATTCTCTAGCATCTACTATAGGAAAAAATTCATTAATTCTTTCATCACACATTTATTAAGCATCTCTGATTTTTCCCAAAACTGTAAAAGGCACAAAGAATACAGTACAATTTTGAAAACTCAGACACCATCCCTGATGGAATTTAAAAGAACAGGTTGAAGAAGTCAGCCTACTTTGTTACTGCATGAATTAATTCTAGAAGGCTTTAGAGCAGTGGTTCTGACACTTCAACCTGCAGTCAAAATCACCCAGAGAACATATAACACATGATTTCATGTTCAAACTGGCCTGAGAATCTGCCTTTCTAACAAGTTCACAAAAGATGCTGATGACTCTGTCGCAAGGACCACACTTTGAGAATCATTGCTATAAAGCAATAATTCCCAATCAGTAGACATGGGACCCTCAGGCTGCTATGGCATTTTATGAGCAGTAAAGTATAGTCTACTGGCTGAATAAATAAAAGTAAAACTACCATTATGTGGGCTTGTTTAAATATTTTGATGTTAAAATGAAATTCTTACTCTTAAAAAATTGAGTAACCCTTGAACAAAAGCCAGACAGTCAATCAGGTTTTATTTTTCTTGCCAGCACTGATCTTTTGGCAGAGGTCTCCATAGTGTTGTGCTGAGAACAAATCGAATTCTATATTTTGGCTTGGTAGGACAGGAGGCCATAATTGATTATAAATATTTGTCTGGATGAGCGAGAGTGTATGAGAGAAACTGTACCATGTATTTGCCATTCTTGATTTAAATAAGGGAGTTGCTACAATTTAGACTTGGACCCTTTTCTCTTATAACTCTATACTCCTCCCTTTGGGCCATCACATCACTGCCATGGTTTTTCAGATCATCTACATAACATGACGCCCCTCACATCCTGCCCAGTGACTTCAGCGCTCTATCTCCAACTGGCTCCTTAATGTTGCACTTGCCTCTTACACTTAACATGTTCCACAATGAACTCTGGGTTTCCCTCTTCAACCCACTGTAATCCCATATGAGTAAATGGTACCATCCAAGGACACATTCTAGATTTCTCTCTTGCTCATTTGCAATACCTAATCTCTTCTTCATTTGTAATCCTTAACCTAAATTCTGTTGATTCTGCATATGGAGCACACCTTAAATTCATTTACTTCTTTCCCTTGACCATCACCTCCTATGATTGGTCTTCCATTCTGTTTCCTGAAGACAACTTCATTTCTGACCCCTGATTAGAAAGCCATGAGGTTTAGTCAGATAGATAATTGGATGTCACGGGTGCTTGCATTTCTTCACATATTATGACTTAGTGAAAGCTGGTATCATATGTTGTGCACCTGTGAGTAACCAGAGGTGAATTGCTATTTACACCTTATGTTAACTACAAGCTACTATGTTTAGGAAAAGCACATGGAGTTGGAGAAACCAGAGAGTGAGAACATTTAGTCATATTCCAAAGCATCCCCTCAGAAGTGATACTGAGCTTGGCAGATAATAGCCAACCATGCTACAGAAAACAAGACCTGAGCTCGGACTGGTGACCATTAAGTGGTGACAACACACCCACCACATCCCTCATCAGGCAGAAAGTATCCTCCTGATGCAGAACCTCAGGGCTTGCGAAGAGTTACCTGCTTCTGCAGATAATCCTCCAACCCTCTGTCACAGGGGTATCCCACAGGCTGTGGCCTGACTTGTCAGGAGAACAAGAACTCACAGTTCAGCTAGGAACTTGGACTTCCCACGCAGGAAAACAAAGTGGCCTGCTGCAAGGGGGCAGCCTGAAAATTCTCTGAAGGAGAAAAGAACAAAACACAACACAACACAAAGCAGGGTTCATTGCAGTTCCTTAGACGCCTACAGACAAATTTGTTTGGAGATAAGGGGGATTAGAGGATGTGGGGAAAGGCAGAAACGGAACAAAAATAAAGCCAGGGGGTTGGGTGTGTTCTCACGCACATTTCCACCCAGACTGGCAGTGGGGCCAGTCTGGGGCCAGGCAAGGGGAGAGGCACCAGGAAATGCCGTGACATGCTGAGCGGAGGCTCCCACCAGATACCAAAGGTATTGTGTGTCTGGGGAGACACTTCCTCTGGGGCCCTGAGGAGAAACTCCTCAGGTGCTTTCACAAAGCCTGAGAGGAGACTGCGAGAAAGGAAGGGAGGGTTGTGAGGTAACAGAACATGAGTGAACTTTGTGTTCAGGAATATGTGCTGCCCTTGGGCAGGGATGGATCTAGTTCAGCCTCCGTGTGGCAGAGAACAGAGTTTTTCAAGGTTGGATTAACATGGGCTACCTGAGGGGCTGATGCTCAGCCTGTGC
Source organism: Talpa occidentalis (assembly GCF_014898055.3). Lineage (NCBI taxonomy): Eukaryota > Metazoa > Chordata > Mammalia > Eulipotyphla > Talpidae > Talpa > Talpa occidentalis. The sequence continues at coordinate 70,890,289 of NW_023601653.1, forward strand.
CCACTGGTCATGTACGTAGCATGCATGAGCCAATGACTCCTCCTCCGTTGCCCATCAAACTTCACTTCCAAAACACAAATAAAAATAAAAATGTATGTATAAGAATTTCAAAATGGTGACTGCCGGGCACTAAGCCTCAGACATTGCAGCAGGAGCCCTGTGTGACTGTGCTGGTGACACATCCATGAAGACATTCCAGACTGCAGTCTTCCTAAAAATGTTACATTATTATCTGGCCATTTTACTATCTGGGGAGCACACGGAGCCCCAGAGAGGTGAACTGGATGGCCCGTGACCCATGACCCCCTACCTCACCAGGCCTTAGAGAGCAGAGTGATTGTGGAGTCAGACATGTTTAAATAAAAAAATAAAAAATGAGTGCCTGGTGGCAGTGGCTTTGTAGTATGAGCTAATTCAAGTCAGAGGAAGTGGCTAGGACATTACAATCCTACATAAGGAAGAGTCAGTTTGGCAGAAAAATTCTCCCTGGAAGAAAATCATCACATTTCATTTCTTTAAAATAGGAGAAACAAAGAGGTAAACACCTGGGGCCTACTGCTGAAACTGCTTGGGCCTCAAAGTGGCCCGTGGGATTCCTTAAAGCCCTCCTTTCAATCTCCAACATGGCCCTAACAGACACCCAGGTTAACTCTAATCCTTCCTAGTAATGTCACGGCTCCTTATCATATGACAAGATGACCCCCAAGCAAGACAGAGGCAGAGGCAAGGCAAGCAGGTCTTTCTCTCTCTCTTTTTCTCTCTCTCTCTCTCTTAAATCTGCAGTGAAGCATCAGGCTAACCACAGAGAATACAGCACACTCACACACTCATTGTCATTTTCTGTGAGACCTCCTCAAGTCCCATCACTGTATTGCTACAGGGTCTTAAACATACCTTTTCCTACACAACAAAATTAGATTTCATAGCATCTTGTCAGCGGAACTAATTTCCAAAAAGCCCTTGGCAAATTAGAAAATGCTTTATGACGATGAGATATGGTCATTGTTGATATTCTCAAAGTAGATTACCTGTCAGTAGATGGGTAGCTATTAATGAATCCATTGATTGGGCCACGCTTATAGTTCTGAAATATAAGATGACTGAGGAGTGAAACAAATATTTAAGGGAAACTTCCCTTATTTTAAAATATAGTGTCAGGCGGGTGCCTGCTGAGTATAAGCCCACATATGGATTCCTTATTCACAACTGTAAAACTCCAGTTAAGCAATGATGATCATAATAAATAAATTAAGGAAATCTGGGGTTAAACAAATGATTACAGTTGACAATAGAGGTGTAAACACGACCCTAATTAATTAATCTATAATCTCTCTTCTGCATTTCTGGCCATTAGCCAAACTTCCAATTAAACCAACTATGGGAGCAGAATTTATTCATGCTAGGTGGTGTGTGTGTCATCTGTTGAAACTCAAATAAGACCTTACTTGCAAATAAGATATTCCTCCAAAACATCTTCAGTTTTTGGTCGACCTTTATCTTTATCTACAGGAATATAGTGGGATGGAAGCAAAAGAGGATTGCTACCATACATTTACCAGGTGGCACTGCCATGGGTCACAGAGACCAAGAGATGGAGCAGATTCTTGTTCTTAAAGAGCTAACAAATGAATATTCCTAAAAATACAAATAAACAATGACAGTGCGTTCATCTACCTCAGACTGTCAAAAGCCATGAGACTCCTGGAGGTGACTCAGTGCATCCCCCTACATCAGAGCTTGGTTTTCTACTAAAAGAACTAGAGACTAGCCCTTCTGCTGGAGTCCACCATGACTTCAGCCCATCTATGAGTTATCAACTCTTATTTCATGTGCTTTCAGGCTCCATGAACCATGCATGGTCAAAATACTCTAAGGATTGGTGGGTTTCTCACATCCCCTCCATGGCATCTGTTCTTAGGCCTGCCAGTCATATTTGACACTAAGAGAGAAAAAGAGAGCTGTCTCCCAGACAGAATCCTCTGCCATACATCCATCGTGTAGTGTTGACAGTCCTTCATGCAGTGTGGTGCGGGGGCAATGATATCTGCGCAAAAATTCTTGCTAAAGATCGAATGATTTATTTAGCTAACAGCTTAGTTAATTATGTCAGTTTGACAATCTCAAAAGGGAAGGAAAAACACACACGGGCTAGATGAGGAGATTGCCTCAGTAATATTTTACACCAAGATATGTTTAGGAAACCCAATGATTTCTTGCTAAAAATCTCTAAATTATCACACCATCCCCCAAAATCAAGACCACTATGGAATTTTGAAAGAAACGATTTTTCTCTGTACAAGTAAACGAGGTATGATAAAATACCAAGTAAGTGATAGACTTTTTTTTCCTAGATAATGAAGGAGAAGAGTTTATTCCCTAGGACTCTGAAACCTGGATTCAAGTCTCTATTATGCCACTGGTGGCCCTTCCTTGACTTTAGGTTTCTGGTCATATGACTAAAGGTTGGAGGCCAGGTTGGAAGCCAAGAGTCCCGTTAGTCCATGTGTGCTGGATCCCATGTGAGACCATGGATGAGCAGTTTGTAGGACACTGGGATTAAAGAGATACCATCAGGTTCTTTGCCTCACAGCCAAGGTCACATCGCCATCCTGTCTGAGCAAGGCCTCCTCTGCTTCGTTCGAAGACTCAACAGTTGCATTTACTTCACACAAAATTCTTCCTGATCTTTTTCTCCCACAGAACTTCAGGCTAGTTATGATTTATTCATCCCTTCCATACATATTTTTGAGCTCCTGCTATAAGAAAGACACCATTCTGGGGTACTGGGGATTCAGGAAAAGAATACACTCTCCGTTGTCATGGCGATACCTGCTAGAGCATTCATACCTTCCTGCAGGAGAAATGGGCCAGGTGTCACTCTTGCATCCAGGTTGGGAAAAGGAGGAAGCACGGGCAGACATTTTTGGCACTCTGGAGGTGGGAGACAAAAATAAAGTCTGCAAACAGACTGCAGTAAAATAGTCCACAATTTTGTGGTATTCTCTTCACAACTAGCATAGTGAATATCAGGACACTCATAGTTGAGAAACCCCTTTACAAATAGTGTATCATTTTATCTAATAAAAATCCTCCCAGAAATTATTGTTTTTGCCTTTTAATAGCTGGACTTGAATGCACAGGGAGTGTGACATGACCAGCCCAGGCTAACCAGAGCAGTTGTGTGAGAGGGACTCTTGATTTTTACTTCACATCTCATTCTCCTTCCATCATGACAAAGTTACAGAGAACATTTCTTATTCTAATTTCTTTTTTCGAAAGACTGTTTGAGTGGACTGAAGCTTGCCAAACCTCATCCTACTACAACTCGTGGAGCTTTTCCCGCCCCCATGAACTTACCAGCTGCTCCCAGAATGGCTTTTTAAAGTTTGTTTTAACCATTACATTTTGGTTGGATAAGTAAAGCCATCGTTTTAACTATATTAGGAGAACTAAAACAGGGGTGGGGGAGAAGAGTAAACCCTCACTATGTTTACCTGTCAGTTGAGACAAAGCATTTCAGGACTGGATTTAAAAGTCTGTCCAGAAAGACTTGGGGCTTAGGGATTATCTTCAGGCCCATAAAAGATACTTCATTTCACTTTCCCTGGGAGTGGAAGATGATGGGAAGTATCGAGCTAGAGGTAGAAAGGATTTATTTTTTATTTTATTTTTTTAAAGATTTATTTATTTATGAATACAAGAACTCGGGTACAGGCCAGAGGTGTGGGGGGGTGAGAGGATTCACCAGAGACAGAGTGGGGAACAGAACAGGGGGTTCCACTGAAAAACACTGCTGAGGGGAGCAGCAGGCAAGACAGGAGAGGCCTGCTACGCCACGTGGGTTGCTTGCTCTCTGTCCGGCCAGGGATGTGCTGCAGTGGCTGCGGATTGCTTCATAGTGCTGTGCTCAACCCTTTGTGCCACCAGGGGAAGCCCAGTAGAAAGGCTTTAAAGACAGAATAAAACTTCAAGAAAATGGGAGTCAAGAATCATTAGGATGGAAGGTGCCTTAGGATCACACAGAATTCGCTTCACTTTTTACTTTATTAGAATTAGGTTTTTTCCTGGTGCCTTATTTAGGTTTTCTAAATTCCTGCTATGAGTGAGACCATCCAGTATTTTTCTTTTTCTTTCTGGCTTATTTCACTGAGCATGATCCCTTCCAGCGCCATCCATGTTGCTACAAATTGCATCAAAATCAACAAGCAATTATAAACCAGAGATACACTACAAGGAGGGGAGGAGGGAGTAGGCTCAAAACAAGGAGGGTGGGAATTGTACAGGGACTATAACCAAGATGAAAGTGCATACATTGTGCAAAAATGAAAAATGTAAAAATGTATATATATATATATATATATATATATATATATATATATATATATATAAAAGAATCGGCTTCACTTGACACATACTTCCTCTAAGAGGTGTGGATGGAGCACAGGAAATGACAGTGCTGGCTGAAATGATGACTAGGTCCATCAAGTCTTCATTGTGAGGTCCGAGTTGGTAGAAAGAGTCCTGACAGGAATTCAGGTGGCCTGGGTTCTCTTGGTCTCTGCTGCTATCTAGCTGTGTACCCTGGGATATTTCACTGTTTTCTCCATATTAACTATAAATTAGACTCATGGACCTTGGTCTAAACTCCATGACTGATCATCATGAGAAGCATTTGCAATAAGCTCCATTGTATATAAGTTCATGAGGATAGCCATTTTTTTGCTTGTTTTTAGTACAATTATATCTTAAGGGTGGGTCTTGGAAATGGTACTGTCCTGGCACACAGTAGGCATTCGATAAATGTTTGGTGAATAGATGTATAATTAGCACATGTGGAAATAGTATGAAATATAGAGGGAAATGGAAATGGTAAGTATGACAGAGTTGTCAACTCTTTGGACCATTCTAGTGTATGCCCCACTATCTTCGCTCACCTCCACTCTCCAACGTTCATTCTGGGTAATCAGGATGAATTCAAAGGGAACAAGTCAGCAACACTGATCTCTACCAAAGAAAATAGATGGAAAATATTTACGTAAGAGATGCTATTATTGCCTCCTCCCTGAGACAACCCTCTTCTATTTTCCATAAAGTTTACTGAAGATAATGTGAAGGAACCTACCTTGCCATTTTGATCAGAACTCAACAACAACATGGGCATAGAATATGAACATCCCCCAGGTCTTTTCTCTTTGAAGACAGCCTTCAGATGGACCCTTTTCTAGTTCTGAGAAAGGGCAGTCAGCGTCCATCTCCACTGAGTGCAGCAGTTATGACCAGACAATTGAATAGACATATATCCTATGTAATCAAAAGAAGCAAGTCCCATCTGTCAATTCAATATTAACTTAGCATTTTCTAGACAACCTCTCTGCCCCATCATAGAGTTGCTTCTCAAATATAAATGCCAAGTGAGGCAGCAGAAATTAATTTAATATGCTTTATGGGCCCTGGGTAATACCCAGAAGGCTAACAATGGCAGGAGAGTATCATAAAAGAATTGAGAGTGAGTATGCTTTATAGACCCTGGCACACTGCCAAGGGCACTAGAGTAAGTGGGGAAAGGAAACACTAGTAATTGGGGTCAGTGGTCAGCTTTTTTTTCCCCCAGCATGAGTGGTTTTTAGAAGCACCAGAACTTTTCCTCTCAAAGACAGCATGCAGGCTTTTTGTTCTGAGACTGCTTCAAAGACAGGATATTCAAATTTTCTGAGGTACAGGTGACAGGTAGCTGGGAGTGGCAATAAATTTGGTTGTAGTAACTGTAGTGTTCTTTGAGGAATTAAGAGAAGGGCACCTGAATGGTATTCTGTCTGTCCTCAAACATTTTTGGTGAAGTTGCTGGGCTCTTAATTTAAATCACCTAAATTTCTTGACTGTGAAAGCTTTGGTAGCTTACTTAACCCCCTGTGTCTTAGATTTAATAGCTATAAACTAGAAATAATGCTGGCACCTAGTTCATAAGGTGAACTAGGTGAAAGGAGTTAATCATTCAATACATGTAAAGCATGCAGAACAGTGTCTGGTGCACAATAAGTACCCAATTAACATTGGTTATAATAATCACCCCATCAAAAGTGTGCATTTTGAACCTGTTAACTTTAGATTAGGAATGCCTATCTGCCCAACTTTCTCCTTTCTTCATGGTGCCCATGGTGCCTTCTCGATTGCAGCTTCCATCAGCAGGAGGTAGAAATGAGAAAGCATTTCTGGGAGTAAAAGTTCTAAGTCTTAGTGCCAGTTCAGTTACTAACTCATGGGATGGATCTAGGACAAAGTCACTTTCTCTCTTAGAGCATCAATTTCTAACGCTCTGAATATTTTTTTAAACAAGGAGTTTGGACCAGTTGTTCTCCTAGGCTCTTTCAAGTTCCAAGATTCAAGAAATCTACCCATGGAGACTCATATCCTCATACCTAAGTCCTTAGGTGAGTTAGCTTGCCTTCTATTATGTGTTGGGTGCTAGGGATGCATCAGCAACTCTCTCTTCCCAAATTACATTTTCACCATATTTTCTGCTTCATTCTCATCCTAATTCACTTCCTTTACTTGACAACTTGGGGTTCCAGCATGAGTGAGAGGGAGGAACTGGTATTTCCAGAGCCTAACCAGCCTGAAAGCTTCCATGTCTTTTTACCCACCCTACCCACACATTTCTTGCAGCTCCTCAAAATACTTAGGCTTTTTATTTCTAGAGCATCCTCTCAACTGAAGACATTCTGTAAGAAAGGAGACATATGCATGTGTCTGTCTCATGTAGTCATGGAGTTTATAGCACGTCGGTGAGAAGTTGAAGTTCAATATCATGCATGGCTATCATGACCTAAAGCCCTTATATAAATAATTTTAAAAGTCAGAAAGATATGAAACTGTAATATAACATGATTCTTAAATTAGAACCTAGTGTGAGAAATGAGATATGACCACTGAATGATCCACCAGTAGTCTCCCCTATTATGATTCATATATCTGCTTCATTAAAGTCTGATACCCCTGTCAAATTATAAGTTCTGTGAAGATGGAGACTGTGTTTCTATTTAACATAGTCTCCCCAGCATTAAACAGACTGCCTTCTACATAACAGTCTCTTAATAAATATTTATTGAATGTTTGTGTACAGATCAGCTTATTAGATTAGTCACTTGGAATTCAAAATCATGCAAAGTCCCTGTCTTGGAAGAGAGGAAATTCCACCAAGAATGAATGGGATAGGGCCTCCCCGGTGGCACAGCGGGTTGAGCACAGCGCTGTGAACTGTCCGCAGCCTGCACAGAGCAGGTTCAATTCCAGGCTGGCCAGGGAGATACCCACATGGTGTGGCAGACCTCTCCTGTCTCGCTCACTGCTCCCCTCAGCAGTATTTTCGGTCTGACTGCCTGTTCTGCTCCCCACTCTGTCTCTGGTGAGTTCTCTCATTCTCCCACACCTCTGGCCTGTACCCCAGCTAGTGTATAAATAAAAAATAAATTAAAAAAAAAAAAGAATGACTAGGATAGTACAGACCTGTGATATGCCAGGAACCTCTTTGGGCCTTGTGCCTATCATACTGTCCTTCCATCTAAAAAATAATCTCAGGAAAGTGAAACTTAAGAAACTGATCTTTGAGATCCTCTGGAAGATTATAGCGAGGCTATCAGCCAAACTAAGACCAAAATAAGCATGAGTAAGAAAGGACAATTCACATCTACAAAATGGGGCTTCTCCCAGGAGAGCAATATTCAGCATCAATCAATATAAGACATCCTATCAATGTCTAAGGATAAAAGACACAAGATAGTATAAGCTGATGCAGAGAATGCATACGACAAAAGTCACTCTCCATTCACGACACAGACTCTCAACAAGCTAAAATGGAGGGAACTCCTTATCTGGTAAAGAACATCTACAAACAAGGCTAATAGCTAATTTTACACTTCAGGGGAAATGCAGACTGCTTCCTGCCTCAGATCAGCAAAGAGACAAGGACGCCCATTCTCATCATGCCTACTCAACATCGTACTGGAATTCTAAGACAACACAATCATGGAAGAAAAAGAAATAAAAGACATCCTATTTGGAAACAGAGAGGGTCATCACCATTCACAGATGACATGATTGTCTCCACAGAAAACTCCAAATTATCTACAGAAGTATTCCTAAAATAAATAAATAAACTTAGTTTGGTTACAGGATCCAAGGCAACACACGTCAACCAATCATATGGCAATTAACAATTGGAAAGTTAATTTTAAAATAAACATATATATTATTTAAAACCCAAAATATAGACTATTTGATATAAAGCTAACAAAACATGTACAGGATGTGCATATTGCAAAATACTGATGGAAAAGATCAAAGAATGCTTTAATAAATGGAAACACATACTCAAATAGTAACGATGGCAACCCCAATCCAAATTGCAGCATGCTTATTTTTTTCTTGATAAAAATTGATAAGCTAATTCCAAAATTCATATGCCAAGGTAAAGCACAGAACAAGCAAAACAACATTAAAAAAAAAAAAAAAGAATCAAATTGGAAGAATCCTACTCCCTGCTTTCAAAACTCATTATAAAGCTGTAATAGTCAAGGCAGTAAGGTATTTTTGGCATGATACACAAAAAGATGAATAGAGATTTTAAAAATAGACCCACACCCACGCTTGACCAATTGATTTTTCACTAAGGTACAAAGAGAATTCAATGGAAAAAGGGTAGTATTTTTAACAAATGGTGCTGGAACAATTGGATATGCATGTAACAAAAAATGAACTTCAACCCATAGCTCATACCACATACAAAAATCAACTCAAAATGCATCACGGGCCTAAAGCTAAAACTTAACCTTCAAAAATTCTAGAATAAAACAGGAGAAACTTTTTGTCATTCTAGATTAGACATGGCTTTCTTAGCTACAACACCAAAGCAAAGCCCCTTTAAAAATATTGAAAAATTGAGTTTTAACAAAATTAAGTACTTCTGCTCTTTGAAAGACACTGCTAAAAGAAAAAAAAGACAGATTGGGAGGAAAAAATTGCAACTCACCTATCTGATAGAGGAAATACATTCAGAATATGGAGAGAATCCTCAAAATTTAATAAGAAAAATCAAAATGATTTAAAAGCAGGGAAAAAAGATTAAAAACTTCACTAAGGGGATATATGGATGGAAAATAGGCACATGAAAAGACAGTCAACATCATAGCCATTCAGGGAAATTCAAATTAAGAATGAAGAAATTCAAATATAGAATGACTTAATGAAAAATACTGACAATACCAAGTGCTGACAGGAATGCAAAACACTGGGTCTCTTACACTCTGCTGGCAGGAATGCAAAATGAAGCAGCCACTTTGGAAAGCAGTTTGGCAGTTTCCTATAGAGTTAAACATATAATTATCCTATGACTTAGCAATCCCACTAGCTGAGAGAAATGAAAAGTTATATTCACATAAAAACTGTATGTATTTATAATTACAGATAATAAATATTAACATTCATAATTGTCAAAAATTGGAAAGCATCCCAAGACCCTTTTAGAGATGACTGGATAAACACACAGTGGCCATTTCAGACAGTGGAATGTTACTCAGTAATGATAATAATAAAGCAGTACCGATCTACCCAACAGCTTGGGTGAATCTCAAAAGCATAATGTGAGTGAAAGAAGTCAGCTTCAGAAGATGACATCCTGTATGATTTCATTTATATGACATTCTTAAAAAGACAAAAGGATGATGGTAGGGAAAAGCTCAGTAGTTGCCAGTGGTGAGGGACACGCGCAAAGTAGGAGGGACTACAGAAAGGCAGCATGAGAAAGGTGTCAGGGTTCTGATTATGTTGGTGCCACATGAGTCTATAGCTGTGCTGACAGTCAGAGCTGGACACCCCTGCAAAAACCAATTCTGCTATATTTTAAAATTTAAAAGAAATAAACACAGGCACTTCAAAGGGAATGAAGAATAATATCAAAGAGCACCCCAAAAAGTGTCAGGTGCCAGAGAGGCAAGGCAGAATTTTCCTGGGCTCCTGGCTTATGGGTTAGTTTGAATATGAGGCTTTGGTCTTGTTCAGTATCAGCCTGCCCCTTGCATGGCTGTGGTAGCCTTCGTTGGGTCCATACCCCCTCCTTGCGGAAGGTACTCACTCCATCATGAGTTGGGCTATTCCTGCAACACGTAAACACGGGATTTTTCTAAACCACTGGGTTCTCATTAAGCGCTATCTTCACCATCACCCAGCAGCAGGCATGTCCCCCTCCCCCAGGCTCCTCCCTGCCCTGCACTCTGGATGCCCTCTTGATGGCACCAGCCCAAACCAGGGACAGGCACTTGTCCACTCATCTCCCAAATATTTACACAGTCCCTACTGGGTACCAGGGACAGCCAGGAACCCTGCTGCCAGGTTGAGGCCCACGGCATATTCTGGAGGGCACGGCTGTCAGAACAGCTGTCCACAGAAGGGCCAGCAGTGGTATGTCCTGTCCCCAAGTCCCAGGCTGTTAACTCATTTCCCATCTTTGCTGATTTTAAATGCTTTCCAACACTTCACCCCTTTCTCAGATGAAGCTTTAAGCACAGGCAGATGTACATCCAATATGGCAATCTTTTTTCTGTTGACTCTCTAACCTCCATTAGCACGTGCTCGCGGTCCTCTCTGATCTAATTCCGTTTGTACTTGGAAAGACTTTTCTCAGCCGACTGGCAGAAAAACTCACTCTCCTTCTATTTCTGGAGCTAGAACAGGAGGCTGGTGAGATTAGGACTTGAAGGACAGCAGTGACTCGTCTAAGGTCACCTGACACATTGGCACTTGAATGGGGCTAGAGTTTATACACAAGGATGCCAAGTTCTTTTCCATAGTCAAGCAGGCTGGGGTGCTGAAGATCAAATCTATGGAAGAATTGTTAAAAATCCCTCCCCCAAAACTGGACAGAAATGGAAGAAGCTCTGTCCCAAATGTCTGCACAAGCAACCCAGGACAGAAATGTTTTCAAAACACAGTCATGTCCTGGGGGCAAGAGATGTTTTTGATATAAGTTGTGATGACAGCAGTTTGCAACAGACCCATATTCAGGGAACTGTTCCAGCATGCCAGAGGTTTGGAGGCTTTTAACTCTCATAATTCATCTTCACACACACGCCAACTAAGCTAAAGCAATGTTAAGGGGCTGACAAACCACGAAGACCAGGAAATAGAGTGAATGCTGATCAGAAGAGCAATAGAAAGTAAATGTATATCAAAATGCAACTGGGAGTGCAGGCTGGCGGGAGGAGGCTGGAAAGCAATTGTGATGATTTCCCAGCACACACGGAGGCCTCCAGCCAGAAGGAGCCACCAGGGAGGGGATGGAATGAGCTGTATCCCACCACCCACTTACATGCACACAGAGGGGAGCAGTGAGCAGCGATGTTGGTCTGAATCTAGATTTGGGGCTTTCTGAGTGAGAATGGTGCTTCTTACCTAATGCAATGCTTTTCAAAGTGAATCTCCGATCCCTTGGGAGCAAGAACACAGTTACGGAAGCTGGATTAGCCTGGAAGGGTGTCTCTGAATGGGGCCATTTAGACACAAGGATAAAGTCTACCACCCAACTCCCCCACTTTCATCCCATGCCCCCCAAACTCCATGCAATTCTCATCTAGATCACTCCCCACACCTTCTCTCTTCCTGATGTCTTTCCTGAACTAACATCAGATTCTTTGCATAAGAACAGAACCCAAACCTGAGAGAAACTTCTATCTGCCTATTTGTTTTTTTATTTGTTTTGTTTGCTTGTTTGTTAGTTTGTTTCCTGTAACTATATCGTCCTGCAGACAAAAGGCTGTCAAAATAAACAGAGGAAGAATTGAGCACAGCACAGGAACCACTTCTGGTGCCATGTTTTGCCTGTCGTCACTGTCATCTGACACAAAGTTTCAGGCATGTCCACCAACATCGATTCCCTTCCTTGAGATCACCCCCTCTGTCCTCCTGACTGTCCAACTAATAAATGGAGATAAGTCAATGGCCAAGTCTTAATTGGTGAGAACTGATACCTAATGTAGGACCGACTGCTGGAGATGAAATTCTGATGCTGCTTTTGACCTTGTCCATCCTGAGTGGTGGAAGAGTGCACTTGACAGGCAATAGCAGGTCGCACTCTAGTTGAGTCACTAGCAAGTCACCTGCCCTGTAAGGTTCTGCCCCGGGTGCAACTGTGCCCTTCCTGTGCCCAAGCAGATGAGAGAAGGACACAAGATGACTCTTCTATGCAGTCAATCCTTCCTCTATAGCCCAAGACTCTCGCCTCAAACCTCTAAGGCTTCAGGGATACCAAACACCTAGGACCTGAGCAAGTTGCTCCGGCCAAGTTCTCCAGCCACTGTGGGCAAATGACGTGCAAAAAAATCACTGTTCTGCAGCGTGCAAGCTGCCTTCCCCTGCCGCCCTCCCAGTCCCAATAAACCTGAAGAGCAGGGACTCAGGACAGTTCTCTGGCTACCCCGGAATACTAACGCCTTTGCAGATTGCAGGGAAGGGCTGTGCCACCTGAAGAGAGAAACCTTAGGGAGATGCTGCCCTCTTCTGGGAAACATGCAAAAGAAAGACCCCAAACAGCAGGAATTTCCTACCTGGGATATAATCTCCTCCCTTAGAGGAAATGGCCTGCTCAGGGTTCTAGATAGCCCAGAGATGGCTATCATATATGGAATTGTACGGAAGTAGAGCAACAATGGCTAAAATTCATAATCCCATCATCCTGGAGACCGCCCCTGAAAGGTGGGCAAAATCCCAAGAAGCAGGACAGGATTTAAGAGGTTACTGCTGTCACCCCTGCCTCTGGGTAAGATCTCAGGCATGGCTCAGTGGCCTTACATCCAATTCATTAAAAAAAAAAAAAATCTCCCCAGTGTCGAACAAATCCCTTCGTGCTACGATTGGAGCCAGGGATCAGTGAACAAACCAAATTTGAGTACCAACTCGATGCTCAGCTCACAAACATGATTAAGTTCCAGACTTGCCCTGCATGAGCTCACAGCCAGTTCAGAGAGGCAGAAAAGTGTGCAGAGCCAAAATGGGACAGATGTGAACTGCCAGTGGGCTCCAACAGCCGTGGTGCAATGGGAAAAGATACAAGCTGGGCAGCGAGCAGCGGGGGACCAGAAAAAGGAGTCTGCAAGTTAAGTCATCTTGGTTGAGCCTTACAGAGCATCTAGATTTAGGGTGTGATGGTCAAGAAGTAAGGAAGGCAATGGCAGGTGAGCTTGTGGATAGATAAGCATGCGTGGAGGGCGGGAAAGAGAATACTTGTTCCTTCTCTTGCTTTCTTCCCTGTGGGATTGAGAAGACAATAGGCTACTTTGGCTTGCATTGGACAGCACACCATCAAGTGCAGCCGCTGATTGTCAGGGTTTACATACAACCTCCTGTCTATAAATAGGATCCCATGCACTTGCACACCCCCCTCTGAAAATAGCATTGGCTGCTCTCACAGTGACTTTGAACTGGGGGTTTATATTTAGTTTATGCTCTCCCATCTATTTATATTTCTATTGTTTACATAAATACTCCCCTCCATTTATTGCTGTCATGTCTGGGCACCTGATGTCATTAGAAGAACACACAGCAGCTTCATTCCATAAGAACTAGGCAGCTAAATCCATCTACTCTTGTCCCAGCTCTGTTCACTGATGCGCTTCTTAGAATTCCACGATTCCAGGCTTGTGGCTTGAAAATTCTGTTTTTTTCTATCTTCTGCCTCCAGTCAGATTCTCTGGAACTGGACTGTTTAAGTTTCACAGGCCTCCCAAGAAGGGCATTGCACCTCTCCCTGCCCCTTAGCCTAAATTGCTATTTTGCAGTCCTCAGGTCAAGTGCTTCCCCTGCAGCAAACATGAGCCACAGACTCAATACTCAAGCATCATCTACCTCCCACCAGGCCCTCTTCCCGACAACGTTCCCCCATCAACTCCCTTGCGTGCTCACTTCTCATTTCAATCATTTCACCATTTTCACTAACTCTCCTCAGTACCTGCTTTCAGGTTCTGGTTCAGGGTTGAGAAGCCCAGCGAGCCCGTGGATTTGCTTGAAGACCATCAGAAGACTGTTTCATGTCCCTGGGATGCCACCCTGGGATGCCACCCTGAGTGCAGTCAGTCAGTCCTGCTGTATCTCAGTGTATCCTAAATAGCCTGAGCATGGCTGTGAACACTGGATCTTCTCTTCCCTTCTCCTGGCAGAGTAGAAAGAATACGAGCTATGAAGTCGGCCAGTGCCACAGGCAAAACTCTGCCATTTACAGCTGTGGAGTCTTGGGCAAGCCTGAACCTCAGTCCTCTCCTCTGTAAAATGGAATAGCAACACGCAACTTTCAAAGTTTTGTGAAATAGGGGTATCCCTGGTGGTGCAAGCGTTTAAGCATAAGCACTAAGGAGCTATCCGCAGCTACTGCAGCACAAGTTCGATCCCTGGCCATGGGGGGGATCCCACATGGCATAGCAGACCTCTCCTGTCTCTCCCACTGCTCCCCTCAGCAGTGTATTTCAGTGGATCCGCCTGTTCTGCTCCCCACTCTGTCTTTGGTGAATTCTCTCACCCCCACACCTCTGGTCTACACCCCAGCTCTCATATGCATAAATAAATATTCTTTAAAAATTAAAAACAAAACAAAACGAAAACCAATGTTGTGACACACAGAAAGAGTAGCAAGATTAGATGCCTAAATGTCTAATACCCCCGCCCCTGTTCTTCCCTGGAGAAGCCCACATGTCTCTCAGTCATTTATGGAACACCATTCTAACAAAGGCTTCCATAGCACCTACCATTTCTAAGGAAGTCCAAGCCTGCCCTCCAAGGCGAGTGCCAGTGCTCCCAGGCAGGGGCGAATCAGGCTTTGGATAAGTGTCTGAATCCCTGGAAGATCACATTACTGCACAGCCATGGTGCCTTTGATGGACACATAGGCAAGGAACAATGAACAGAATCTTGTTCTGTGGGGCTCAGTATCCCCGGGGAGAAGTGCACATCCTCCTTCTCTGATGCAGGATGAACAGGAAGAGTGGGAGGAAGTGGATAAGTGAGCTGGAGAGTGAGGCCCCCCAGGAGAGAACACCCAGGTTGGGCACACCACCCAGAGGGCAAGACAGGAAGATGCCTGGTTCTCGTCATTCTTGTGCCTGGTCTCTAGTTCTGGACTCTAATCTTAACTTCTCTAGCTCTCACTGAATACACAGCCAGTCTCCTATTTATTCCTGGCACTCTTAGGCTTTACTATAATCTCAAGCCAAAGGAAGAAGGAATAGGGTCAGAACTCATGGCATCCCTATGTTTATAGCAGCACTGTTTACAATAGCTAAGCTATGGGAACAACCCAAATGCCCAAAAATAGATGACTGGATCAAGAAGATGTGGTACATATATACCATGGAATATTACTCAGCATTCAAAAAAGATAAACACATGCAATTTGCAGCAACATGGATGGCGCTGGAAGGGATCATGCTCAGCGAAATAAGCCAAAAAGAAAAAGAAAAATACCGGATGGTCTCACTCATAGCAGGAATCTAGAAAACCTAAATAAGGGACCAGGAAAAAGTCAATTTAATACAAAGTAAAAATCAAAATCAACAAGCAACTATACACCAGAGACACACTGGGTGTGGTGGGGAGGGGCGGGGAGAGGAAGGACTAGGGTCAAAATAAGGGGGGGTGCAATTGTATGGGGAATATAACCAAAATGAAAATGCACACATTGTGCAAAAATGAAAAATGATCTAAGAATTATATAAAATAAAATATTAATTAAATAGAAAAATAGATGTGTAAGTTGTGTCCAGCTTGAAGCTCTTTAACTGGGTAACAGGAGCCACCTGATAAAAGCAGGGCTCTGAGTGCCTTCTCATTACAATCCTCCTCCGAGTCGGGGTCAGCTTCTGGCTTCTGGGAGGTGGGTGGGGATTAAACTCTGGGTCCCCTAGAAAGCCAGTGGCTGAGTCGGGCAGTCATCAAGGATAGCAAAGGATTCCCTGCTGGACCACTTCCACTCATTCAGAGAGACAGTCCCTGAAGATCCAGTTTTGCCTGTGTCTGTACACACATCCCTGCCCTCCACCCCTGCACAGCTTCTACCTTCTCACAGCCCCCAAATGGATGTCAGCCCCTGCCCCAGGAAGCCTGCAGACATGTCTTGTGGGCAGGTGCTTCCATAGCTATGGGCTACGAAAAAGGCCTGGTCTCCAACCTCAGCCAGACTCCTGTGTGCTTTCTCTCCCTGTGCCTTTACTCTCTGCTCTGCCTACTTACAGGCAAACCTAACGCCATTTTCCCTGGGATATCTTCCCAGCTGTGACACGGCTTAGCTGTGTGACCATCAAGCAGTCGTCAGCATCTACTCCAGTGCTGCTTCTTGCCTCACTGCCCGCCTCAAGAGTCTTCAGAACCTCATCCTGTTTCTAATGGGGGAATTCCTAAGTGCTAGTTAGACCTGGAAGTTGGGCGAGCAGACTCCCTTCTCTTCCATTAAGTATTGGGAAAGACCCAACCACGAACATATTGGCCTGAGCGTTTGGCCGCCATTTATGAAGTGAACAGGGAAGCGCCTCCTGTGATCATGTCATTGGTATTGGAACTACAGCTAGTTACGGCCCTGCTGTGAGCACGGCACTCCACTCCTGCTGCACTTCACAGCAGCCTTTGTGGTTGACCAGTCCTACAGCACCATGGGTGGATAAGAGGAGAAGCACAGAGCTGACAAGTCATCACCTCAGAGTGACAATCTAGGCTCCTAATGATCAACATCATGGTCCTGTTCCTGGCAGCGCTCTGCCTCCCGCCCTCATGCTAACAAAATCCAAGCTGGCCACTTTTGAGCCACATCCTTCCATTAGGACTCCTCCCAGACTGCTTTGCCACACTGTACCCCCACTCCAGGGTGTTGTGATGCTCCAGGTAGTCCCCACAGAGCAGCATTTACTAAGGGCCAAGCTGGTTGTTCAGTGCCACTGCGAGTGTCTCACCTGCCAGGTGGGCCAGGTCAGCATTCAGCAGCTTCTCTTGACTGGTGGGCTACACGGTTTATGAGATATCCCAAAATGATTCTTGGGGCCCCCAAGTAGGGTGGAGAGCCTTGGAGTATGGCCCCCCCATTGCAAGTACCCTCATTCACTCACCCTGGTGAGCAACACAACTCACTTGCCAGGAGTGCCATACTACAAAGATATTGGAAAGCTCTGAGTATGTTCCCTAGCACTGGACACACAGTTGGTGGTTAATAGATGGCTCCACTCCCATGCCAGCAACCTGTTGAATGTTACAAAGACAGACTTGACATTATTTCAAAGCTGTTGGTTTAGGGGATAAGTATCTAGTTATTGCAAATGAGAACTGAAGCCTGGAGATGCTGACGACTGCTTGATGGTCACACAGCAAAGCTGTATCACAGCTAGGAAGATATCCCAGGGAAAATGGCTTTAGCTTTGCCTGTAAGTAGGCAGAGCAGAGAGTAAAGGGACAGGGAGAGAAAGCACACAGGAGTCTGGCTGAGGTTGGAGACAGGGCTTTTTCTTAGCCTCTGATGGCCCAGGCCCCGGAGCACAGCTGGAACAGGACGGAGCTTGACAGAGGTCCCCACACCCATGCAAGGCAACATCTCCAAGAGCATGGGAACACCTACCAGCCAGATGTCATGGCTGAAGATTGGATGTTGGATTTGATGGTACTGGTCGCCCCCAGCCCCTGCTGGCATGACTAGTGAGAATCATCTTGTATGAAGGGAAGACAGAGTACTCGGGATGCAGCACACTATGCACGCGGCCCATCAATGACTCGCCCCCTACAGCACCCTGCCTGGGCTATTGGTTAAAAAAGTAGGAGCTGGGCCTCCCCAGTGGCACAGCGGGTTGAGCGCAGCACTGTGAAGCTGTCTACAGCCTCTGCAGCACAGGTTCAATTCCCAGCCAGCCAGGGAGCTACCCACATGGCGTGGCAGACCTCTCCTGTCTCACCCGCTGCTCCTCTCAGCAGTGTATTTCAGTCAGTCTGCCTGTTCTGTTCCCCACTCTGTCTCTGGTGAGTCCTCTCACCACCACCACCACCCTCTGGCCTGTAACCTAATTCTTGTATAAATAAAAATAACTCTTAAAAAATAAAAAAGAGTATGAGGGATGGAAATCGTACTTAAAAAAAAAAAAAAGTAGCATTATGGCACGAGATTATGGGAAGCTCAGAAACCACAGGTTTGAGTCCTGCTTCTCTGGCTAACTGGCCGTGGGCATTGTGAGATCACTTACTCCCTCAGAACAATTTTTCTCTGGTAAAGACATAGGAAGTTAAGCCTAGACGGTCCCTAAGAGTTCTTATATTTCTGACTTTCTAGGTAATTTTTTTTCCCTTATATTCAGCTTTTAGCAAAAGAACGGCTAATGGTTCACAGAGATACCCGGCCCTGTCCACCTCTAGCAGGGAAGGCTAAACAGTACCAAGGTTAGAATATAAAGAAATGAAGGATGTCTTGCAATGCTTGTCATAATGCCTGGCATGTAATGACTTTTGTTAAACGTTTATTGAGGCGGGGAGGGGAGGAAAGAGGAAGAAAGAAGAAAAGAAGGACCGATTGAGCATCCTGCTTTTTCTCCCATCTATCAAGTCCATTTCCACCTAACTGATGAAAGCTAAGATTACTTTGCAATTATTTTTCTAAGCTATCAATCAGTCTATCTTTAGACCCCGCATGTGAGAAAGATGCTATTTTTGTCCCCATTTTGCAGATGAAGGAAAAGAAGCACAGGGAAATTTACAAATTTGCCCAAGTCACCCAGCTAGTAAGTGGCAGAGCTGGGATTTGATTTTCCCCTTTTTATTCCCCATCAGCAGCATCCCCCACTGCCCCCTGCCCCCATCCATCATTTCAAGGTTAGTAAAGGAACAATCGCAGAGGATGGTTAGAAATGAGACACCAGGCAGTGGAACCAAATCTTCCTCCAGCTTCAGAAGAAGCAGGCAAGGCCTGCCGCACTTGGACCAGGAAAATAATTCAATCCCAGGAAGACTGAGGTGGCCATGCTTAAAGTTAATCATTTTTGCTCTTGAAAGCATTCACCTTCTGCAGTGAAATTACTTGTGCAGTCTTAAGTTTCAATGGAAAAGAATGTTGTCTTGTCTAGATACCAGCTCTGCAGCTGCCTCAGGCCAGTCATATCTCTTTGTGCCTCAGTTTCCTTATCTGTCATCATAAAGATCTTAGATAGTCTTGAAAGCACCAAGCCCTGAGTGTCACAAATAGTGTTAATGATATAACTTCCTTTCACTATTTCTTTTGATTCCATAAACCTAACCTCAGATTATATCGCTTATTCTGAGATGGGGTGGAGAGATTCAGAGGTGCTGTATCTCTATAGTCATACTTCCAAGAATGGCCCGAGCTGTCAGGTGGTGGTAGGCATGCAGGAAGCTGGGGTGCTCATGAGCTAAGCCAGAGCTTATCACCTTAGGCCCAGGCGAAGGCCCATCCTCTACTCTCAGGCAAGGATCCAATTAAAGTGCAGAGAGCTCACCCGCATCAAAGATTCCCTTAGGTGCAGCAATCGGCAAGCTTCCTTGGCAATAAGTTCCTTCTTTTGTCTAACTGGCATCCCTTCTATTATAATTTGATCTCACTTCCTTTGCTCTGACTCTAAGGGGAAAGAAGAACAGCTGGTCACCACCACCCACATACTGGCCCTTCCGATAAAGGATGCTAGTGCCAAACATGGGGTTCCAAAAGCCTGCTCCTTCATCCTGTCGTAAAATTCAATCCAACTGAGCTGGGAGATTTGTGGCTTAGATGTCGGTGGAGTCAACCTGCCTGGGTACCAGGCATTCTGTGGGCAGCAGAGATATTTCCTATACCCTGGGAGTGGTGGCAGGTGGAGCAGGGACCTCTGTCATTCCATGAGCCTGCAACCCAAGGTGTGAGTCAGGCGCAGGCTCTGGGTATGTCGACTGAGCGAGTGGCTGGCAGTGGGCAATGGAAGACCCATGATGCTCCCCCAGAATAGTGTGGGTGCTCCAAAGATGAAGTTTAAGTAGTCTAAGAAAGTTATCAGTCTTGTGAGTTATCAAAGAACATAGCTTAATTTCAAAGGATGCCACTTTCTGCCTATTGGTAAATCATGGATTTTGTTTGTTTTTATGGTAAGATGGTTCCAGTGGAAATGAAAGGACTAAACTATCCTCCATACATGGCTGATAGAAGTGGAAACTGGGCTGAACTTTCTAGAAAGCAGTTGTCCACATCAACCAAAGGTTTTAAGATACTCTTTCAGAAAACACTTTCATATATCTTATCAAAATGCTAAGTAATGTATATTAACATACAAAACTAAACTGCAGGGGGCCTCCCTGGGGCCACAACGGGTTAAGATGGAACCCATGAAGCTATTTGCAGCCACTGCAGCACAAGTTCGATCCCCAGCCAGCCAGGGAGCTACCCACATGACGTGGCAGACCTCTCCTGTCTCACCGGCTGCTCCCCTCAGCAGTGTGTTTCAGTAGATCCACCTGTTCTGCTCCCCACTCTGTCTCTGGTGAATCCTCTCACCACCCCCCACCTCTGGCCTGTGCCCCAGTTCTTGTATGCATAAATAAATCTTTATTAAAAAACACTGAACTACACTGCATTCACAGCAGTATTTTTTAACAACAGCAAAAACATTAGCACAAATTACATGTCCAATGATAAGAATTTACTTAAATAAATTAAAGCTAACTGTGATTATGGAAGTGTGCAATTAATAAGCACAAAAAAATATAAAGACATGAAAAGGAAACTATTTAGTGAAAGCACATTTACAAAAAAAGCATATACCTAGTTATAAATATATCTATCCACACACACACACACACATATAAAACTATACACATTGGTATCTATCAATAGACTCTTAAATACATGGACAGGGACATTTCTTATTCATTTTTTCAACCCTCCGGCCCTGCAGAGTGTCTGGCATCAATAGGCCTTGTCCAACATATTGAATAAGTGAATTTGGTAAATACAAAGGGGGACTGAAAGTTGAGAACAAGTAACAAAGAGAACTGTGCCTGCCTCAAGCTGATCCAGGAAGCAGCACCTTCGAAGGGAGAATATAAGGGAAGAATAAATCAGGGGTTAGGGCGTGAAGACACAAGTCCCCTTCTAGCTTCTCAGTACCAAGGAAGCTTTCCAAATCCCTTCTTATTAAGGTTTAGCAGGTGGTGATATGTGTGTGTGGCAAACCCCATCAGCCTTATTTTTCTAGATCCTGCCCAGGATGTAGTGATGGGAGCTTCTGATTCTCAGATTACCTGAGCTCCAGATTACCTGTGTTACCTCCAGCCTATCCTTTCTTGGGAAGTGTAACAGCCAGCTCTGCTTCCACCATCCTAGTGAGCTCAGGTCCTTATTTGGCATTGAACACCTGGTAGGAAGTGGTTGTCACCACTGGGGCTGATCCATCCCCACCTGCTGCCCCACATGTTCCAGAATTTTCTTCAAGCACTCCTCTCCTCTTGGAAATTAGCAAAGTGTGTGCAAAGCTACCCAGCGCTTATTCCTTTTGACCCAGATGTTTGAGCTCTAGGAACAAATCGAAAGAAAATAATTAAAGCTGTTCACAAAGGTGTGTTTATAAAAGTGTCCGCTGTGGTATTATTTGTAACATCAGTGACATGGAAACATCAAAGGGCACCTAAACAAACAACAATGGGTCAATGATGCATTCAGTCATAGCACAGATGGGTGATGAAATATTTAATATGCAGTTGTAACAATTCTGTGGCAGGTGAATTTAATTATAACAGGAGGGATCTGAACTTAACATCTTACTAAGCAAGAAATGGAGGTTATGTTATAGTATCACCTCAACTTTGTAGGTTGTCTGTACTATCTATCTGGAAAGAGGAACAGCAGGAAGATAGCTTCCACACAGTAGGAGAGTTAGGGTGGGGTGTCAGGGGTTCAGGGAGCTGGTGAGTTCACGCCCACACTCAGGCATAGAGAAAATAATTGGGATATGCATGAACACAAGAACAGCCACTATCTCAGACTGGCAGCATCAAGACCAATGTTTATATGTATTTGTGCTTTTTGGAATGTTCCATTTTCTGCAATAAACAAGAGACATTTTTTCATTTTTTTTAAATTGAGGTAACATTGGTTAATAACATTGTATATAATCGCACACTTCTTCAGATAAATGTTAATAACACACCTGCCACCAAGATACTCATCATCTTCTGCCATAGTCCACTGGGCTCCTCCAAACCTTGCTCTCCACCCAAACCTCCCCCTCAATTCTATCCATAGTCAGACTTCTAGAGCTTGTTATTTTTTTTTAAGAACTAGGGTACAGGCCAGAGGTGGGGGGGGTGAGAGGATTCACCAGAGACAGAGTAGGGAACAGAACAGGCAGATTGACTGAAGTACTGCTGAGGGGAGAGAGTACTGCAGTGGGTGAGACAGGAGAGGTCTGCTGCACCATGTGGGTAGCTCCCTGGCCGGGGATCAAGCTCATGCTGCAGAGGCTGCAGATAGCTTCAAAGTACTGTGCTTAACACCTTGCGCCACCAGGAAGGCCCTATGGCTTGTTACTGGTTTGGTTCTGTGTGACCCTTTGTTTTGTTTCTCTGTAGAGCATTTGACTTCAGACAACATTTGTTAAAAATGAAAAAAAAATAAAGCAGAGATCCACTGACCTCAGGCAGACCTCAGTTACAAGGAAATGGAAATGTTTGCCCTCTATCACCCCAATTTTGGAACTCACATTTCCATCTTGGTAAGTGGCATTCTTCCTGTGATTTGGAATCGCAGTGGAAACAGCCCAAAGTGAGGGAGGCTGCTGACTGCCGGCTCATGCTGAGGCCCCATCTCAGCCTCAGGAGGCAAATGGAGGCTCAGAGGGTGATGCCCTCACACACATGCTCTGTCTCACACACATGCACTTACACTCGCTCACACACATGCTCTGTCTCAAACACGTACACACTTACACTAGCTCACACACATGCTCTGTCTCACATGCATGCACTTACATTAGCTCATCTGCACACATTCATACACACCTGCCCTGTCTATTCTTTATACACACTCTCACACACAAACACAATCATTTTTCAAGTTGTTTCTTTTTTCTGTTTCTTAATCTTCAGTTCCCAGGAGTCCATTATCAACCTGCAACTGGCTGAGTAGAGAAGAAAAATATCTACTACAGTTTTTAAGTACACAAATATATATTAAACAAATGCAATTTTATTACTATAGCAATATAATCATTACACAAACATGAAATCATAGACAAGAAAAAATTTTACCATCTTTCTAGAGAAATTGCTCTTACTAATACCAAACTATATAATTTTCCAGACATGTTTCTATGCTTAATTTTTTCTATGGCAATAATATAGCTATAAATAAAGATATAGATATATAGATAAATCTGTAGGTTTAGAAATATACAGTAAATATATACATATATATTTTTAATTAAAAAGATATGAGACTATGCCACTATAATATGTATTTTATTTAATATTATCCAAAATATTTTCAGTTTCACAATGTTTTTCCATAAATATTATACAAATGACTGAAGACTAGTCTAGGAGAACATTGCCATAGTTAATCAATTCTCTATTGTTGGATATTTAGTATATATTTCAATTCTATAAAATACTTTAATAAAGCTAATTGTTTCAGCTATCCACTAATGACATGGTTTCAGCAATGAATTTGCACTCAATAATGCAAAATATATCATTATAAATTTTTAAATATATAATTTACACTGTATGTATATTGTAATAACACAAAATATATAATTGCAGGTACACATACCTTTTTTCTTTTTCATGGAACTCAGACAAATGAAAATGTACTGGAATTCCTCTTTTTCATGGCTTCATGTGTTTTATGCATAGTAACCATTGCTGTTAAAAAACAAATTTCAACCAAACATGCTGGAGCAAAAGCTGAATTATTTTTCCTTTTTCTTTACAGAAAGTTGTGACATGAAAAGGTGATTGAAGAAAACATGGTGGGGGGAAGCACCTTGTCAAAGAATTACTTAATGAAAATATTGCTAATATATTGTTTTTCATGATGTATGCTATAGATGTCAGACTTTTAAAATATTTAATATGCTGTGGTTTTGAATTTTAAATAAATTTATTTTATTAATTTAAATTAATTAACTTAAATGTTTAATTATTATATTCTTTTCCTAAAATTATGTAAGTTTATACCTATCAAAGCCAGGGAGAAAAATTATATGGGATTAAAAAATGAAAGAGGGGAGTTACAACAGACATCTTAGAAATTCAAAGAATTATGATATTACAACAAATATTTGTTTGCTGATAAATTCAATAATCTAGAAAAGGTATGTAAATTCTGAGAAATAAACAATCATCCAATACTGACTAAGGAAGAAATAGAAAACCTGGACAGAATGATTACACAGGGAAACTATAACAGTAATCAAAAGTCTCCAATAAACAAAAATCCAGGACCAGATGTCTTCACAAGTGCATTCTACCAAACCTTCACAGATGAGCTAATACCTATCTGCTCAAACTATTTCAAATAATTAGGAAAGAGGGCATCTTCCCAAACACATTTTAGGAGACCAACATTACTGTAATACCAAAACCAGACAAAGACACCTACAAAGAAAACTACAAACCAATTTCCTTAATGAAAAATGATGCAAAAATTCTCGACAAAATCTTAATCTTGTTCCATAATGAATTAAAAAGATTATAAACCATGACTGAGTGGGATTTATACCAGGGACACAAAGATGATTCAACATCTACAAATCAATCAATGTGATTCACATCAATAAAAGGAAAAATAAAACCCTATGATTATTTCAACAGATGCCAAGAAAGTATTTGAAAATATTCAACATCCATTCATCCAAACCATTGAAAAACTGGGAAGAAACAGACCATACCTCAACATGATAAAGGTCAAATATAACAAAACCACAACTACATCAATGTCAATGGTGAAAAACAAAGTTTTTTTCCCAAAGGTCTGATACAAGACAAGTATAACCACTTCTACCATTATTACTCAGCATAGTATTGGAAATCCTAGCTAGAGGAATTAGGCAATAGAAGTATACAAAAGGAATCCATATCGGGAAAGAATAAGTAAAACTATCATTATTTGCAGATGATTGATAATAGATTATAAAGAACCCTAAAAACTCTACTAAAAAACCTAACTGAAGCAGTAAGTCAGTTCAGCAAAGTGGCAGGTTACAAAATTAATATACAGAAATCAGTTGCCTTCCTATATGTAAACAATGAACTAAAAGAGGGAGAAATTAAGAAAATAATCCCATTTACAATTATATCAGAAAGAATTAAATACTTAGGAGTAAACTTAACAAAGGAGGTAAAGCACCTATACAGGGAAAACTGTATGACTATAAAACTATAAAAGAAATACAGAGCACAAAGAAATGGAAAGATAGTCCCTATACAGGGATTGTAAAAATTAGTATTGTCAAAAATGGTCATTCTACCCAAAGCACTATGCACATTCAGTGCAATCCCTATCAACATTTCAATGTCTTTCTTCAAAGAATAGAACAAACATTACCAAAATTCATATGGAATCACAAAAGACCATGAAAAGTTAAAGTGGTCCTCACCAAAAAAGAAAGAATGGTAGTAGCACTCTCCCAGACTTCCAGCTATACTAAAAAGCTATGGTCATCAAAACAATATGGTACTTAAACAAAAATAGATACCCAGACCAATGGAATAGAATTGCCTCTGTAGATGGTTAATCTAAGACAAAGGAGTAAAGAATATACTGGGCCAAGGAAAATCTCTTCAATAAGTGGTATTTGGAAAACTGAACAGCAAAAGAATGAAACTAGACCACTAGCTCATACCATACACAAAATCAACACAAAATGGATAAAAGGACTCGGATGTAAGACTTGATGCCATAAAATAAATAGAAAAAAACAGAGGCAAAACACTCCATGACATTGGCTTTCAGTGATGTCTGTGAATTTGTCTCTAGCAGCAAGGAAAACAAAGGAAAATATAAATTGGGACTTCATAAAACAAAATGCTTGTGCACATTTTAAGAAACCATCACTAAAACAAAAAGACAATTGACTAAATGGTAGAAAATATTTGCAAACCATACATCTGACAAGGGACTGATATCCAAGATCTATAAAGAACTCATGCACCTCAACAAAAAGAAAACAACCAAAAAAAAGGGGGGACAGGAGAGCCAAATAGGCATGTCTCCCAAGAATACATACAGATGGCCAACAGCCACATCAAAAAATGTACATCATCATTTATCAACAGAGAAATGCAAATCAAAGCCACAAGATACCACTTCATACCTATGAGAATGGCCTATAGCAAAACAAACAGAAATAACAAGTGTTGGCTAGGATGTGGAGAAAAAGAAACACTCTCACACTATTGGTGGGAATGTAAACTGATCCAGCCCCTATGGAGAATATTATAGAGCTTTAATCAACAGATTAAAAATGGGGCCTCCCCTGGTGGCACAGTTGGTTGAGCGCCTCACTTTGAAGCTGTCTGCAGCCTCTGCAGCACCAGTTTGATCCCGGTCGGCCGGAGAGGGTCCCACATGGCAGGCAGACCTCTCCTGTCTCGCCCGCTGCTCCCCTCAGCAGTGTATTTCATCCGTCTGCCTGTTCTGTTCCCTGCTCTATCTCTGGTGAATTCTCTCACCCTCCCACACATCTGGTCTGTACCCTGGTTCTTGTATAAAATAAATAAATAAATTTAAAAAAAAAAAAAGAATGATTAAAACTGGATCTACTACATGATTCAGAAATTCCATTCCTAGGTATCTACCTAAAGAACACAAAAATACTAATTTGAAGAGAAACTTGCACTCCTATATTCACTGCAACACTATTTACAATAGCTAAGCTATAGAAACAACCTAAATGCCCAAATACAGATAAGTAGATCAGGAAGTTTTGGTTTATGGACATAACAGAAGACTACTCAGGTATCAAAAAAGATAAAAAAAAAAAAATTGCCATTGGTGGCCAATATGAATGGAGCTGGGATTATACTAAGCGAAATAAGTCAGAAGGGGAAAGACAAAAACTGATGGTTTCACTGATGTGTGGAATATAGAGAAACCAAACAAAAGGTCAGAGAAAACCTAACTAACAACAAACCCTAGAAAGCTGACTACATAATTGAGGCTACCGAGGGAGGGGAAGGATGAGAACAAAGTGAGGAGGAGCACAACGGACTATGGTGGAGGGTTGTGGGAGTTTTGGTGGTGGGTGTAACGTGGTAACGACACCTGAAGAGGGAGACCCTAAAATGTCAAAAAACAAAAACACAAACAACATTTAAGACAATGTTACTTCAATTTTTACAAAAGCCTGGAGGCGCTCCAGGTAACCCCCATATATCCCCAATACCATGTTGGATGGACATAGATGTTTTCTCAGCTGATGTTTATCGGTCAGGACCCACAGCCCTCCTGCTGGGAGAGACACAGCCTCACAAAGGCAGAGACAAAATGGACAGTCTCATGTGTCCCTGGGTAGGAAATGTGCCGATTCCTTAACATCCCTGCCTGTCCATTTCATAGCTCCATCACACATCATCATCCTCACCTGACCGGTGTTGTTCCCTACCTCTCTCTCCTGCTCTGTCTCTTCATTTACCCCCCTCCTCTCCTTCCCCACCACCCCTTTATGCCTCATTCTCTCATTTTCCTTCCAAACCTGGAATCGAAATCTCCATAAAAAGCTGGTGAGAATGTGGTGTAAGAGCAAACAGAGGCTCAGCAGCTGTGCTACCCCCCTTCGGTCCACTGGGCACTGTGTGGACTTCCTGTCAAGGGAGGGCCTCACGGGGAATGAACACTAAGGTCTGTCAACCTGTCTCCCTCTGGCCCAAGGGCTCTCGCAGAAGCAGAGGCAAACTCCATGAGCAGGGCTCTGCCCAGGCCTTCTGGCGAGTCCTGTCCTGTGTTTGATGCTGCCTCCCTTTAAGAGGCCTCTCCTCTCACACTCTCTCCTCTCTCCTCTCTCACTAGTCCTCAGAGATGTCTGTGCGCAGCCTAGGGGAGGACAGTGGGCCACAAGGAGAATTTGGCAACCGGT
Organism: Talpa occidentalis; assembly: GCF_014898055.3. NCBI lineage: Eukaryota > Metazoa > Chordata > Mammalia > Eulipotyphla > Talpidae > Talpa > Talpa occidentalis. The sequence goes on from NW_023601653.1 coordinate 70,918,404, forward strand.
AAATCTGTCTTCGAGGATCTCACGAGCTGAGTGTGGGTGTTGTCCACCTGGCCAGCCTCCCACGCCACCGGCTTCCGGGATGCCTGTGCCACCCACACCCAGGGCCAGAGCCAGCCCCTGCCCTCGCCATTGCAGACTTTACACCCGTTCTGGAAGAGAGCACCGTGGAGGAGGAGGAAGACAAGAGGAAAACAGGGAGAAGGAAGTCCTGCCAAACCCTACCTCCTCCACAGAGCTTCACTGCCCTCTTCAGCTCCTGGCCTCTCTCCCTCCTCCAGGCTTCCAGAACATTCATTAGACCACCCATCAGTATGCACATAGTATGTCCATCATTGTCACCCTTTTATATAAGTGAACCTTGCTTGGCTCAACTACTCAAAGCTGCTGCTCTTAGCAGAGACATGGTGCGTTATGAGGGGTTATTTATGTCTGTGACCCACACTTATCACAGTGGCACGTGATAAGGAACCATTCGCCACACATGAAACTTACATTATGCAATGTTGCTTCAATAAAAAATAATAATAATTTAAAAATAGAAACCTGGGCCTCCCCTGGTGGCGCAGCGGTTGAGCGCTGGGTTGCGAAGCTGCCCGCAGTCTCTGCAGCACCAGTTCGATCCCCGGCTGCTCCCCGGCCACCGGAGGAGGGTCCCACGCAGACCTCTCCTGCCACCCGCTGCTCCCCTCAGCAGTGTACTTCGGTCCTTCTGCCTGCTCTGCTTCCCGCTCTGGCTCTGGTGAATTCTCTCACCCTCCTGTGCTTCTGACTGTACCCAGTGCTTGTATAAATAAATAAAAATAAATCTAAATAAATGAATGAATGAATGAATGCATGAAAAAAATAGAAACCTCCCCCTAGGGAAAAAAGAACTATGTGCCCAGTGTGTTCTTACATGTCGAGATAACACTAAGCCAGAGAAGGTGGAGGAAGAACGGCTGATGCAGGTTATGCATGATTTCACCTGGAGTTCTGAGTCCCCAAGCAAACACAGAGTGTTTGATGTTCCACAGCGGGGGGCAATCTTACTTATTCCTGTTACTACTGACTTATAGGGGCAGTAATAAAGGGGAGGTAGAGGATCTCTACAAGTACCCACAGCAATTAACTCTCAGATCCAAGACCCCCTTCCCTCTTCAGGGTGCCCCAACCAGAAAGCTGTAAGAAAGTCCACCAGCTGACAGTGAGTTGAGAAAGATATCAGAGTCGAGAAAACTGTCCATTGCTGGTCTGACTACAAATGGTAGCGTAAGAGAACATTTTGAAAAAAGGGGCACATTACAGATTTTGTGGTGATGAGACACCCCCAAATGAAATATCCCAGGGGCTTTTAGTTTTGTGACTTACCCTTGTGTGGAAGAGGCGGATACAGCAACACAAGGCTGATGGGGGTGTAGTGGAGCCAACTGAGCTGTTTCTAGAGAGGATTCTGTAAAGCTTGATGCTCATTAAACAGTGAAGAAAATTCTTGGTGGTGGTACTCAAGATGCAGACAAATATAATTTGAGAGACTGCTTTGAAAGCTACAGTGAGACTGAGCCCATCCAAGTCATGGAAGTTATGGGAGACAGGCAGAGTGGGGAAAAAGACGTTTTATTTTTGTAACTTTTGATAATTGTGATGCAGTTGATAAAAAATGTTTAGAAATTGACTATTGATGGGCATGAAGTGAGAAGGGCCCTTTATAAACTGGGAATGCAGTCTGCTGGGTCACACAGAGGTCATGGAGGTGGATTTGGCAACCTTTTGGGTTGTGGAGGGAACTTTGGAGGTGATGGAAGGAACTTTGGTGGTGGTGGAGGTGGTAGTGATGTCGTTTTTTGGAGTTTGGGTTTGGAGTATAGGGTCTTCGGTTTGTTCTAGAAAAGGTTTCACCAGAGCTCCTGTTTCAGTGGCACGCAGTAAGTTTCCCAGGAGAGTTTCTCCACAAGACAGAGATAGTAGTTATATTTAAAGGACAAGCTTATTAGGGAAAGGGACAGAAGAGGAAATGACACTTGCATAGACACAGATGTGCAGAAAGGGCTGCCCCAAAAGGAACAGGTTTTCTTAAGAGGCCTGCATGGTCACAGGCGGGAGGCCTTGAGGAGAGCTGCCTCTGCTGAGGGAGGTCAATGAAGAGAAGTCCCGGCCTGGCACAGGTCACGGGTACACAGGAAGCTGCTGCCCTGCAGAGGAAGAGAATGGGTAAAGAGAGAGAGGCACCTGCATAGTCACAGGTAGGCAGATGGACTACTGCCCAGAGCCAGTGCAGAGACTGCACTGATAATAATTTTCTTCTCTTTGGGAGGCGCTCACTCCTTGTGAGCCTTCAGGTTAGTTGCTGATTTTGGATAACTATGCAAAATCCAAAGGAGATTCCACAATGGGCTCAATCTCCATATCTTTACCTTTGGGTCTGGGCTCTAGACACTCCCTACAGCAGTCTGACAACCTGCTTGGATTTTATACTTTGTAATCTAGGCATTGGCACCTGCCTATGGATCTTGGTTTCTATAGCTGGGTCTATGGCTATGCTACTCCCCTACTCCCACTTGCAGCTCTCTTGGCATTGTGTGAGCCAGGTTTCTCGTCTTGTGGCACCTCCTTTACAATTTTTTAATTCTTGTCCTCCATCGGTAGCAGCAGAGGTAGTCATGGAGGAGGTGATGACGGATACAATGGATTTGGAGGTGATGGTGACAACTGTGGTGCTGGATCTGCTTCTAGCAGCAGAGAAGGATGGCAGCTACTTTTTATCAAAAGTTACAGAAACAAACCCTCTTTTTCTCCCCGCTCTGTCTGTCTCCCATAACTTCCATGACTTTGATGGTTCAATCTCACTGTACCTTTCAAAATAGTCTCAAAAATTATATTTGTCTGGGGCCTCCCTGGTGGCGCAGCTGTTGAGCACTGGGCTGCGAAGCTGCCCGCAGCCTCTGCAACACCGGTTCGATCTTTGGGCACCAGCAAGGGTCCCACAAGGCACGCAGACCTCTCCTGCTGCTCGCTGCTCCCCTCAGCAGTGTACTTTAGTCCTTCTGCCTGTTCTGTTCCCCACTCTGGCTCTGGTGAATTCTCTCACCCTCCTGTGCTTCTGACTATACCCAGTGCTTGTATAAATAAATAAATCTTTAAAAAAAATTATATTTGTCTGCATCTTGAATACCACCAATTGTACACATGTATACCCAATTCCAACATGTGTGGGTGCAGGTGGTAGAGGACCAGGACATGGAAGCCAACATGGAGGACATGGTATTGATGGTAAAAGATAGGATGGTTCCAATGAGGGAGGTAATTTTGGTGGTGGAAACTATGGTGGTGGTGATGGTAACTCAAATGATTTTGGAAATTATAGTGTGCAACAGCAATCAAATCATGGACCCATGAAGGGGGTCAGTTTTGGTGGAAAGTCCTCCCCAGTGTGTGGTCATGGCAAGCCACTGTAGCACTTTCCATGATGATTTCCTCAATGTAAAATGGGTTAGTGGCCCAAAGTCTTTCAAGGTATATCCCAATTCTGAAATTCTGCAATGCTTTATTCTTTTGTGGGAGTTGGAATGGGGAAAGAGTTTGGGGGGAAAAAAATCAGTAGTAAAAGGAGGTGGAATTCCTTTGCTTGTCTTCTTTTTTTTAAAAAAAAAAGATTGATTGATTGATTTATACAAGCACTGGGTACAGTCAGAAGTGCGGGAGGGTGAGAGAATTCACCCTCAGCCCACAGGGGAACAGAACAGGCAGACTGACAAAATACACTGCTGAGGGGAGCAGCGGGCATGGCAGGAGAGGTCTGCGCACCATGTGGGACCCTAACCGGCAGCCGGGGATCGAACCAGTGCTGCAAGAGGCTGTGACCAGCTTCACAGCTCAGCGCACAACTGCTGAGCCACCAGGGAGGGCCTGCTTGTCTTCTATGAAGATAACAAAGAGGAACTCTCCCTTTGATTTCACCAGGAACTGAAACCTAAAACAATAATACCAAGCTGTTAGCAATTCTGCCTGTAATCCTCTCTTGCCCACTCAAGGGCCATCAGAGGCAGGGCAAGGGGAGCTCCCAGCTTCCTAGAGATGGCAGCTACTCAGTTTTGAAGACAAACAGCCAGAGGAGAGAAATGGGAATCAGTCCTGGGCTGGCTGGCCTGAAGGGCTCTCCCTAATCTCCCTGTCCTGAAATCCAAAGCCCTGGGAATGGCCTGTTGCGAATGACTCAGACCTGGCTTAAGAGACAGAGAACTCCCTGGGGGATTCCTATCAGTCCCAGCTTGTTCCCCCCATTGTTCCAGGGGAAATGAGAAGCTGGAGAAGCTGAGAGCAGAGGTAAGCCTCCATTCCAGAGCCTGGGGCAGGGAGGATTTTGAGTCTGTTCCCTCTTTAGCATTTCAGGCTGCTTTGAAAAGGGAGAAAAAGCTATTTGATCTTGGGTGAATTTTTCAAATAGACCTTGAAATGGATCAAGTAAAATGTCTGAATCTGAAAAGCTCAAGATGGGAGAAGTTTGAAGGTGGCTCTGGGAAAATCAAGATGGGGGAAAGATAGGTCCTTCAAAGGGAAGCTGAGGCTAAATGCCTGAGTCCGGATAGGGAACACAAGTTCCCAGTCATGAGCCTTGACATGCTTATGTGTCTTTTTGAAATGAGGGGCTCTGAAATAGAGACTGAGTGACAATGCAGAAAGGAATCTCCTACCACAACTCCAGCTCCAACCCTCTGCATCTCTGTCTCTAAACAATTACTATTCATTCTATTGGCATCTCCTTAGAATTTCTACTGAGAGACTCTAAGGTGGACTTTTTCATTGTTAAAATTTCCCTGAAGCTTCATTGTTAGGATATACGATGCTTGTATACTCTCCTTCATCTCTCCATAGGTTTTTGAAGACATAAAGTAACATCTTCCTTCATTTTGAGTAGCTTGGGTACTGTTTGGAAGATCGCCTCTGTTTGTCTTGTGACTTTGCTTTGCCTGGGACTTGACGATGCATCCCTCAAGCCTACATGCACCCCTCTTTAAGAAATGCGTGATCAGCCATCATCAGGAGAGAGATGTGGTCAGAGTAGGGGCAGCAGGAGGATTTGTACATATTGGGCAGGTGGGAAGCCCCTGGATTATATAGGTGAGAAATAACACTGGTGTGGGCCAAAGTGGAAGCAGTAAAAATGAAGAGCAAGCAGAGACTCCTGACAATACTAGAGGTAGAGTGTCTGCATTCAGTCTAGACTTGCTGACTTGGTGGGAGTACACCCTCAAAAACAACTCAGAAGGGCCTCCCTGGTGGCGCAGGGGTTAAGACGAAACCTATGAAGCAATCCGCAGCCACTGCAGCACGAGTTTGATTCCCGGCCCACCAGGGAGAAACCCACATGGCGGGACAGACCCCTCCTGTCTCGCCCGCTGCTCCCCTCAGCAGTGTACTTCGGTCCATCTGCCTGTTCTGTTCCCTGCTCTGTCTCTGGTGAATCCTATCAACACCCCCCATCTCTGGCCTGTACCCCAATTCTTGTATAAAAATAAATAAATCTTTAAAAAAAAAAAAACTCAGAGTATACTTTTCACCAACTCCATTGAAAAACTAATACTACAGAAACCCTAGTTAAATGAGCTCAGAAGGCTAGAAGAACGTGCCTATGCCTACCACATGAAAATCAGCAAATTACAAGCCCCAATAAGCCCTATGCATCCCATGGGAAGCGAGGTTGCATCCCAGCCCAGTGGAGGGCAGGAGACACTGCAGAGGTTATACAGAGGGGGTGCTAGTCTTTGGTACATAGACTGAGTCTTGCCAGTGGCCTGCACTCTCAAACCTGCCCCTTTCATTGTTGTTTCTGGATAAACCCATTTTGTTGGTGAAACAATTGATTGCTCTTTATTTGAGATCAACATAGGGAATGTGCTAGACTGACTAGAGTCCACAATGAATTCAATGAATAAAAGATCAGTTTCTTGGGGCTGCTTGGGTTTAAGACTGGCTTAGGACTGGCAGTTTCTCAGTTTAAAGAAAGGAAAAGAAACTCCCCAGTTACAGCAACATGCTTAAGTAGGGCTCTTAACGTCAACTCATAAAAAACTCTTTGGCCAGATAGTTGCTTTGACTAAACAATATTTTGATGAGTTAAATGCAAATGAATCAGAACCATGTGTGGCCAGCTCTACCCACATTGAGATAATAGGCAGGGGGATGGGAGTCGGGTGGGGATGCGTGGAGGTGGTGGGGGTGAAGGGGGCTGGCAGAAACCACTCAAGATTCTGCCTAAAAATCCAAAGATGTATCAAAAAGCAGTAGCAGTGGCCTCAAGCTTATTTTCTTCAATCCTAAAATTGTCCTGAGGTTTCCCTGCTCCTAATTTGATAGAAGTAATGAAGCCAAGCTTTCCAAGTGCTCTGTTTGGCAAATCTGAAGCCGATTCATGCCAGGCCAGAGATGCTCGCGGTTTAACCACCTAATCCCTTGTCTCTCGCTGTTTGTCTGTTTCCATGGAGGCACAGAACAAGGTTTGGGTTGTCTGTGTGAATGGAGGCAAGGAAGAATCTGGATAATCTAAATTACTGCATAACCCTGCATCATTTGCTTGGAAAATCATTAAGAAATTATTTCAAAAATTATTAATGATGAGTCTGTTGCTTTGTGTTGGTGTGGAATCATACCACCTGGATTTTAGGTTATAGAGCCCAAGGATGGAGGCTAGCTCTGCTCCCACCACCTCACCCCTCCCTCTTGGTCACCCAGCAGCCCTTGCTTCCCTTTGGGTAGGTTATTTAACTCCCGAGTTCCCTTGCAGGCAGCCCTAACACTACTCTTTCCCTTTGTCTTAGATCCCATTTGCCAGCCGCACCTGAATTTCCAGAACTCCGTATTCCCAGAAACCACCATCTCCTAACTCCTCCACACTCCCAACCAAAATTGGGCCCAAGGTGCTATTCAGCAGTCCTGGGAAATGATGCAAAATAACCTTTTCTTCCCTGGCTATGGTCAGAGGTGGCCCTTTTGCTCTCCATTCTTAGTCCCATAATGGGCCTTGGCCTGGCAACTGCTTTTAAAGAGCTGCTTCATTTGGCAGTTACACCATCTCTCTGCCCTTTGTGGAATGCTTATTAATGATGTATGCAGAGTCTACATTCATCACGGGAGACGGGTGACCTCACATTGATTCATTTCCTCTCTCTGGGACATATCTGGACTCTCCCTGCATCCATGACGTTAAGTAGGAAAGGTAATACCAGCTGAACTTTTACCAGCACCTTTTATCCTCCTACAAGTACACCTTCTTGGTCCAGAGGTAAAGATAATTCATCATTTCCTCCCATGTCGTTCTCTATTCTTTCTGACAAATGTTCGTTGACCTTGGGTGACTCCTTTGAGGGCTTGACTTCTGCGTTCTGGCATAGAGTCCTGTCTGGAGCCTTCATTCCCTCTTAGAAATTATTTTTGTCAACCAAATCCCGTTCTTGAATTAAAATGTCTAATTTGACTCTGTAAGTGCCTCTGCTTGCTCCCACTGTTAAGGTTTTATCTAAGGAGATAAAATGGTTTTATCTAAGGAGAAAATGCAGGTTTGGGTTCTGAAGCCTGGATTATATAAATCTTTAGGATCTTTAAGACTTTGACAACTAAAGGTTGTCATTGCCTTAGCACACAGATAATCTAAGTGCCTGGCACATATTAGGTGTTCAAAAGGGATTGATGAATGAATGAATGAGCCTCCAAACTTATATGCTGTTTTTAGGTGGGAACTGAGGGATAGTGTGGTCTACCAAGAACCACTGAGGACCATTAAAGTTTTATTTATCACCCTGAGGAACATCTACAATGAAGGATATTGTAGATGTCCTCAAGATCTGCTCACAAATTCTAACATTACATTTTCTCCAGATTTGGGAGTGACATGTTGGCGTCCCTGGAGCTTTTAGAATAGAATTAAAAAGAATTAGCAAAGTGAATGGCTATTATCCCCAGGCAAAAGAAACTGAAGGATTATTTAGGAATATGGATAGAAATTTTGGAATACTCAAGGCCATTGGGATGATTAAGCTAATTTCACGGAGACAGTCTGGAATTGGCAGAGTTGAATATTCTTATACTCTCCACACAGAAAGTGCATCCTAGGGCAAAGCTGGTACGTGTGCTTAAGACATGTACAGCATCGGGCCTCCCCGGTGGTGCAGCGGTTGAGCGCTGGGTTTCGAAGCTGCCCGCAGCCTCTGCAGCGCCGGTTCCATCCCCGGCTGCTCCCCGGCCACCGGAGGAGGGTCCCACATGGCGCGCAGACCTCTCCTGCCGCCCGCTGCTCCCCTCAGCAGTGTACTTCGGTCCTTCTGCCTGCTCTGCTCCCCGCTCTGGCTCTGGTGAATTCTCTCACCCTCCCGCGCTTCTGACTATACCCAGTGCTTGTATAAATAAATAAAAATAAATCTTTAAAAAAAAAAAAAGACATGTACAGCATCACTATAGTGAAAAAAAATCTAAATGCCCTTCAATAGGAAATGCATAGAGAAATTGTGGTATATTCATGCAACAAAAAATTCTGTACAACAAAAATAACTAGAGCTACAGACATAAATGATTCTTGAAAATTTACACAACGGATAGTCATTTACATGACATGCAAGTGCCTTTATATCCATTAAGAGCATATACCTCTTAGTAGAATGACATGCACAGGAATTAAAATCTCCAAATTCAAGATAAGGGTATCATGGATGGATTCATCTATGTTGATAATGTTTTATTTATTAATTTCAACTGTGGATACCTGTATCACTCTATATTTCTTGAATATAGAAATATTATGTAATGATTAATTTTCAAAATAATTACTCTAAACTATTGGTCTTGATTGCTTCCTATGTTGTACTGTTAAGTGGATCAATGTCACCTTCCCAAATGTGGAGCAGCTTAAGTCAGACAGTTAACAGGCCTTATGAATGGCCCATTATAGTTGCTTTAAATCCAGCCTTGCATGCAACCAAGCCCCAAGACTCTGATGAGAGATCAGCAAAGGATTTACAAGCTGGACTTGTGCTCTGCCTCTTGACACACAGTATTGGTTCCATGTGCTGTACATGACCTCTCATCTTCCTTCAAAGATCACCCGTGCTCTTTCCTCTGAAAGCTGTTTAAATCCTGACTCCTGTCTGATTTCAGGAGTTCCAGATAGGCTGATGGAAGGTGCTGGAATTCTATAGAATGACTCTATGCTTCAGTGATGCTGTCTATGATCCTGAAACTTTGGGATACTTGTAGGCTTTTTGCTTTTGCATTTGTTTTACAAATTGGTGTGGTTCTGTCAGTCTTCCACATACTTTCACTTGGACGGCTGTGTTTGAAAGTTCAAGTGTCTATATGAAAACCTCCAAATAGCTTTGAGTCAATTTATTCTATTAATACCTGATGATCTCGAGTGTCGACAAACATGTGGAGGTTTATATATTCTTATATGCTGTTGGACATATTTGACTGTTACACTTGAGGGAATAATTCATTGATTTGTGGTTAAAGTTAAAATGCGCATACCTTTCAACTCATCAAATATACTTCTGGGAGGATTATAGCAAATACAGAATGATGAAATATATACAAGAATGTTTATAGCTGTATTGCTAATGATAGTGACAAATTGAAAATAGTCCAAATATCAGTCAGCAGTTCGATCCACACAAGCATTGTGGAATATTTTTATAATGGAAAAAAGAAAGTAACAAAATAAGTGGCTACATCTATATATTTATAGGAATGAATAAACCTCAAACAGGCAATGTTACATAAAAAATAAGTAATGAAATGATACACCCATGTTGTAGAATACCATTGATGGAGGGTTCAAAGGTATCAAAAGTAACACTGTCTAATAAGTATGTGAAATAATAGAAATAATATGGGAGGACGGAGTAAACATCAAATTCAGATAGGAGATACTTTTGGTGAGGGCAGGAGAACAATGAGATTAAAGAAGGTTACTCATTGTCTTTGCTGTTTTAAAGGCTATGACTTAAGTAGTCATCTCTAAAATTGGAGACATTTTAAATATCACCATAATGCTAATCAAATCTAACAAAATTATCAACAACGTTTACGATCATTGAAAATACTCAATTGGTAGTGAATTCATAGTTGTCTCAACAATGTTGCTTTATAGTAGGCTTGTGTAAATCAGTATCAAATAAGAACCAAGCAATCGCATTGTGTTTTGTTTTAATGTTTCCTAAATTGCTTTCAGTCCAGAGCAAGTTCTCCCTTAATACTTCCTTTACTAAAGAAACAGTCTATTGACCTTTAGACTGCTCTTCCAACTTCTAGATTTATCTCTTACTTTCTTCTGGTGCCATTTAACTTGTTACTTCCTCCCTTCCATCCCAACACAAGGAAGTTTGCTCCAGAGATTTGGTTTAATTCAGGTTCAACTTTTTTGGAAAGAAAACTTCCTACCTTGTGCTGAATACTTTGATTACACGGTATCAGGAGACATATGGGTTAATGAGGGTTAAACTAATGAAAGATGGTGGAAGTCGATCCCTTCACTACAGCATTGCCCTTCTACCTTCCTTTTAAAAGCTTCCTCCGTCAAGATCATTGTCAGAATCCATGATTTCCTTAAGGTTACAAAATGATAACTGCTTCTTGGTCTTTTGGCTAAGATCAAGAAAAGGTTACAAAATGATGATTTTCTATCAGTTTTCACTTTATGAGACTGAATTATTCTGTGAAAAAAAGGAAACTTCTCTCGTGTTCAAGGACTAGTTATTCTGAAATACCACTCACATAGGTATTAGACAATTATTTCCCTTAAACTACCAATTTTCAGAATTATGAGTTGGGACCCAAATATTTCCTTTCTTTAAAAAAGTATCTGGGAAAAAAGGCTAAATGCTAAGATTTTCCTAAAGCTGGGTGGTAACTGTCCTAGTGTTTATGCTATTCTCCAAACCTTCCAAAGTTTGAAATATTTTATATTTAAATGTTTAACTGAACAGGAAAAAAGAAATCAACAACCTAGTTAGTAACGTGCAAAATACACTTAAAGTATTTGTACTACAATTAAATAGAAGTTTGACCTGAGTTTTGGTGATAGAGGTTATATAAAAAATTTGGAGGCCTCATGAATTTGTTTGAAAGGTAAGAAAAAATAAATAAATAAGCTAAACCAGACCAGCAGAGACCATGAGAGCAAATATGGCCTCCACCCAGGGCCTGGCGGGACGCAAGATTTGCTGTGGTGCAACTGCCATTTCAAATCAGAAATGACCAGTAAACTCACACATCACAAATCTAAGCATTTCTTTAACCCAGGAATGGAAAGGTGACCCCAGGGGCTGCAGTGAGCTGGGTCCCTGAGGAGCTGGCATGAGTTCCTCAGGGAGGGTAGAAAGGAAATGGTAATTTTGTTCTTCTTTTTTGGTATCAGATTGTATTGACTTGTCATTCACTTACAAAACTTCACACCTCAGCAAGTGCACATGCTTCCTTCTTGCAGCCTTCCCCAAAGTTCTAGCCATTACCTTATCACGCCTCCCTCACCTCCCCTCCCCTCTGGTAACCACCATATTTTTCACAGAATCTGCAGTTAATTTGTTGCATTTTGCCAGTTTGTTTTCCTCAGCTAATTATAACCTCAGAGAGTGACACCATTCCATTCGGTAACTACTTTTAACCTCCTGATTTACTTCGCTGAACACAATCACCTCAGGTTCTGTTCATATTGTGGCAAAAGGCATAATTTCATCTTTTTTAATAGCTGAGAAGTATTGCACTGAGTATACAGACCACAACTTCTTTATCCAGTCATCTGTGAGTGGGCATTTAGGTGACTCCATGTCTTGGCTCTTATGAAAAATAGTGTTTAGAGGTGAGCATTAAAGGAATAATAGCAGAGGCTTAAGATTCTAATTGTGCATCAGATACTTGTATTCTGGGCTGAGCAGAAACACACACACAAATTTAGGCAGGCAGGTCATTCTGGTGAAATTTGAGGAAAGGCTTGGGTCCAGAGGGTGAAAAGCTGGGTTTCTGGAGTCAAGAAAACCAGTATTTGGACCTGTAGGTGGGTGACCCTACACCTGTTACTTCACCAAGTTTCAATTTCCTTATCTCTAAAATGAAAAAATAATAGCTCTTCTTAGGGCTGTGGGAAGAATTAAATATGGTTGTGTCAAAAGACAGTAGATTTCGAACTACTAGAGTTTCTACTCTTATTAAAATATTACTGAGCTTATTCCTGTTTATTTAATGTATAAATCTATTCATAGAAAATCCAGAAATAAACCCACAGATTTATGGTCAACTAATCTTTGACAAAGGAGCAAAGACTATGCATTGGAGCAAAGAAAGTTTGTTCAATAAATGGTGCTGGGAAAACTGGGTCGCTACATGCAAAAGAATGAAGCTTGACCACTACCTCACACCATACACAAAAATCAACTCAAAATGGATTAAAGAACTAGACATAAGACCTGAAACCAAAATACATAGAAGGAAATATAGGCGAAACACTACGGGATTTGCACATCAAAGACATCTTTACAGACACATCACCCAAGCAGTGATAGTGAAGAGAAAGATAAACAGCTGGGACTACATCAAATTAAAGAGCTTCTGCACAGCAAAAGAGACAATAACAAAAACAAAAGAGAAACCCCACCAACTGGGAGAACATTTTTGCACCCAACACTAATGATAAAGGACTGATCACAAAAATCTGCAAAGAGCTGATGAGACTCAGCAACAACAAAGAAAATAATCCAGTCAAAAATGGCAGAAGAGCTAAAAAGAAACTTCTCTGAAGAGGAAATGCAAATGGCCAACAGACATATGAAAAAATGTTCAACATCACTTGTAATCAGGGAAATGCAAATCAAAACTACCATGAGATACCATCTCACACCAGTGAGAATGGCACATATTAAAAAAACTAGCACAACAAATGTTGGCGAGGATGTGGAGAAAAAGAACTCTTGTGCACTGTTGGGGAGTGCAAACTGGTCCAACCACTATGGAGAGCTGTGTGGAGATTTCTGGACCTACTAAACATAGAGCTTCCATATGATCCAGCAATTCCACTCCTAGGTATTTACCCAAAGGACACAGAAACATCAATTCCAAAGAGCACCTGCACTCCTATGTTTATAGCAGCACTGTTTACAATAGCTAAGCTTTGGAAACAACCCAAATGCCCAAAAATAGATGACTGGATCAAGAAGATGTGGTACATATATACCATGGAATATTACTCAGCATTCAAAAAAGATAAACACATGCAATTTGCAGCAACATGGATGGCACTGGAAGGGATCATGCTCAGTGAAATAAGCCAAAAAGAAAAGAAAAATACCGGATGGTCTCACTCATAGCAGGAATCTAGAAAACTTAAATAAGGGACCAGGAAAATGAATATAAGAAAGTGAAAATCAATCAACAAAAAAAACTATGAACCAGAGACACTTTTTAGGGGTGGGGGAAGGAGGGGAAGGATTGGGGTCAGAATGGGGCGTTTGCAATTGTATGGGGGAATATAAAAATAAAATTTAATATGTTTAAAAAAAAAAAAAAAAAAGATATCCTATGTTATAAAAGCAACTTGGATGGGTGGGGCCGTTGACTGGCTATTATCATGCTATGCTCTAAAATAATCTCTGAAAGAGTATTAGTGAGAATGAGAAATCTGTTATATCTGCTTATGTTATACACACCTGGACTCACAGTGTGGCTCAGAATTGTTCAGAGAGCTTTTGTATGAAAGAGGATAGTTTCCTCATCAGTAAAAATCCACATTAAAGAGGCACCATTTCCAGAGCATTCTACTCTATGTCTCTTTGTACAATTCTGGCAGAATCATGACCCCCAGCATCTATCACGCATGCCCCTCCCACCCCCGAAATACAGACTTCATGATCCAGCCAAACTTCAGGAATCTCGGCAGTGAGTCTGTGTGTATTTGTGCCCCTGTATATCACAAACACCTTCTGATGTATCTCCTGGGCCTGGATCCAATGAAAGCTGGTGTTTCACAAGCACCAGACAAAATGTGAAAGTTCTGAGAGCAATTGTGAATGAACCAGCCCCCCTTAAGAAAGACCTAGACCTCCATGCCCAGAAGCCTCCCCAGGAAGGGTGCCCATCCCTCACTGCCTGCATGTCTCTATCACTCTTCTCAACCTCTTCTTCCTCATGTCCTCTGAGTTCTCTCATCTCCACCTCTCTCTGCTTGGTGGAACCTGCTGTAAGGAGGCAGCGATACTCAGAAACTTACACTTCCTGGTAGCGGTGGCTGTTGAGGCCAGAGCCCACATCTTAGCAGCTCACTTAACAGAAGGCCTTTCTGTTTCTCTCCTCTGCTTTGATTTTTATCCTGCAGAGATGCAGACTGATGGATATTAGGCATGTCCATCTAGAGCAAGCACCCCTTTCTCTGCTGGTCAGACAAATGAGAAAGGCACCCTACATGTGGGGACTGTTCCCCAGGGAAGACCACCCTCACCCCTTTGTCTTCCCTTCACAAGTGAAGAATGTCAGAGAAATGCCAAACGGCTATGCCTGTGAGCAAACGCAGCCTGACCTTGGAGGAGCCCAAGGTAAGGGCCTTGCATGTAGACCCTCGTGGCCTCCATGTGAAAGGAGGGTCCTGAGTCTTGTCCTCTGGGGGCGGAGTACACATGGATAGCACAGCCCAGGAACACTCACAGGAAATGTGTGATCCAGACCAGATTCTACTGGCATGGAGCTGAAGCAGAAATGGTGTGAGAATATAGATCTTTGTTTTTTGGCGGGAAAAACAACATTTTTTACATAGCAGTTGAATAAAACTTCTAAAGACTCTGCTCTCTGGTGGGTCTGATCTTGGTGCCAGTTGGGCAGCATTCAGCAATCAGGTGGCACATTTGCATGGTCTTGGGGAACTGCTTCTTAGGAATGAGACCATAAAAGGAGAAGCTGACATGAAGTGGGCAAAGACATGGATTTGAGCTGCAGACAGGAACCCCATATCCAGAGCAGGGAGTCAGCATTGCTGAGGGGAAAAACAACTTTTGAAGAGATTTTTCTCACAATTCTGGCTGACTTAAGAAGAAAATATAGATTACTCAGCTACCCTGCTCTACTGACTATTAGAAACAGAATCAATAAATTATGTACTGTGCTTCTCGGGCCTTAAGGCAGCATCTTAGGTACACCGTGATTATAAAAATGAATAGAGACCTCCCTGGTGGCACAGGGGTTAAAGGCAGTGCTATCAAGCTATCACCAGCCACTGTAGCATGAGTTTAACCTCCATCCAGGGAGGTGGTGGCCCACATGGCGCAGCAGACCTCTCATGTCTTGCCAGCTGCTCCCCTCAGCAGTGTATTTCAGTAGATCCTCTTGTTCTGCTCCCTATTCTGTCTCTGGTGAACCCTCTCATCCGCCCCCACCACACACACACACCTCTGGCTTACACCCCAGCTGTTGTATGTACAAATAAATCTTTAAGAAAAAAGAAAATAAAAATGAATAAGCATAGGACCACCCTTGAGCCAGAACATAGATATAAATCACTCAAAATGTAAGATGAAAAGAGAAAAGTCATTCAAAGAACAGATTTGTTTTCATGGGCATCCTCAGAAGGAATTCATGTCTTCAATCAATAAACATGTTGAGTCTGCCGTAATAAGCATTGTACCAGGTCCTGGTTGTATGAAGACAGAAGCCCTGCCCTCCAGGAACTTTGCATTTAGTAGGCAAATAAGTTCAAAATAGCCAACTTTGTTCAATACAAGTTCCTGGAAAGGATGGTTTGGTGCTATTGGAAAGAGTCAGGAAAGGAAAACATGTGACGATGGCAGAGCTGACATTAGAGACAGAGGGACTGACTTCTAACCAAGAGGATCAGATTCAACTTTATAAACATCCTGGTTAATATGTTTGGAGTCAGAATGACCTCTAGAATGTGGGCTGTGCAGATGTCTTTGCTGAATTTCATCTTGTCTGAAAAGTACAGAAAGCATACGGTTCATACCTATGGTTACAGAAAAGCAAGGATGTGACAGCAGCATGAACAGTGACAGATATTAGTAAGAGATGCTAGGGAGCCCACCTCACAGAGCTACAGGAGCAAACATTTCAACATGGATACAGAAGAAGTTCAACAAATAACAAATCCATGTAGAATCCAAGATCATTTACCTAATGAGATCTTGACATGGAGTGATCTGTAAAGTTTAAAGAGGAAGCCATAGCACCATGCCTTACCCCAACACACAGATGCCCCTGCATCCACACCCCCAAACTCATCTTATCAGAACTGGGTGGTGGTCCTATGGGGTCCTGAAGTGGGTGAGGGCATTTGAGCAAAGTAGCTTCACATTCTCAATATTTGTGTAGCTTGGGCAAATATATTTAATTTGGATGCGCTTCCATTCCCTATCTGTATAAATAACAATAATACCCACTTCACAGTGTTGTTATAAATTTTAATAATAATATCCCTCAGCCTCTATTGAGTACCAACTGTGAGCCAGGCAGTGAGCAAGGCACTTTAGCTATATCATTATTTAGTTCTCATGTGGCATGATGGAGGTATGATTCACTCCAGATGGGGAAACTGAACCTAAGAAGCTGCCTGCAGTGACATACTTAGAAAACCTTGGAGGAAAATGCAAAACCTGTGTTTATCAAAACTGCATTATGATCCTGGCAGGGAGTCCAAGGCAGCACACGAAGAATGGAAGTCAGTCAAGGAGGGAAAAGTCAGTGAGGAGGGAAAAGAGTCTCCATATCCCACACACCATTTTCTTGGCTTTTCCATAGCACCTCACTGCCTCCTTAAACCCCTCTATCTCTGTCAATGGGGGGGGCCTCTAAAATATGCATGCTTCTGATTCATTTACCTGGGCCTCTGCACATAAGCTTTGTGTATGTTTATCTCTCTACATATCTAGGAGGGGGTATGTGTGTCCCAAGGTCTCTATGTGAAAGTTTCTCTCTAAGTCTCTCCCTGGTCTGTCTGTGTATCTGTTTTGCCATCTCTTTGTTTATAACTAGATCAAAGGTGCAGGTTTTGTCTTTTTGCTGAGTCCCAATTCCTACCGTCTTCCTTTCTAGTCTCCCTCCCTCCGCCCCTTTGTTTTCTGTGCTTCTCTCCTTGTGGGACATAGTGTAAGACAGTCGTGATTCAATTTTTTGGCCAGACTATAAAAATTACTCTTCCAAAGGGAGATGGGAAGTGCACATTCTTTTTCTTTGTTTTGTGGTAGTTTCTAGGCCTGTCATTGTTCTGATCCATGTACTACTTCAGAGGTTATAGGTTTTTCAGCGGAAAGTTCTCTTGCCTCAGTGTAGTGGAAGGTAGAGAATGGATCTCTTAAGCTGCTGCTTATGGTTTCTAAACAACCAACCTAGAAAGCACTTGTTCCTGATCCATCCCTGTCACCAGCATGTACTAAGGGAGGAAGCCATTTATTTGAGGTTTTTCTCTAGAACTCTCGAGTGTCCATGCCCACTCTGGAGAAAGAGGAGAATACTTCATTTTTCTTTCTTTTTGTGGAAGAAAAACATCCTCCCATGCTACTTGTTTATAAAACCTTTAACAAGGTTAATACAGAAGGTAGAGCTGTGCTTGGTTCCACAGAAAAACAAAAAATGAAAATTATTTCCCCCATAAAGTTCAAAAGCCCATATTTATAAATAAAAGAAACCTCATATCATCTGCCATTGGAGAGGAAAACCTTCTCAGCCTGTTGCTGGAATAAGTCGTGTGTGGCCGGTGATGAAAGTTTGGACAACAGAAAACATCCCATTGGCAGAAGAGCAACAGAGGTCAGAAGGATAAAAGTCATTCCCCTTCTAACCTTACCTGGTGCCTTTCTGGAATAAGTAGGCTGAAGAGTCATTAAAAGAGGAAAATTGTCATCCTTCCTCAACAACTGAAGAACTCACTGCAAAAGAAAGCCTTTCCTTGGCTTGGCAGAAGAAGAGGTGAGGCATGAGGAGGGGGTATATTTAAGGAAAAGGTTTGACTATGTGCATATAGGATGTTAATCCTCAAAATATATTTATTTTGTGTGACTTTGTCTGCATTGTGTGTTAATACAGGTCATTGTCATAAAATTAAGCATCTTTCCAGCCATCTTTATATCAGTACTTCCTAAAAACTCCTCATCTGAGAAAGCCATGGAGTGTATGTGCAGAGAAGCACAAACATTATTAGACAACAAACTTTAGCTCATCTTCTATGATTAACTCTCAATTTCTTCTGTACCATCTACATCAATTAGAGCTCTAAATTGGATAAATGAATTACGAAAATCCAAAGGCTGTGTTTATAATGACTTCTCCTGACTTCCCAGCGAGAAGCCTTTTCACAGCCACTTTTTGGGATTTGTCCTTAGTGCACTCCAGAGGACTCCCAAGTGATCCTGGCCAGTCCCTTCCCAAATCCACACACTACCTCTCAACAATCCTTCCTGGGACCTGCTGTGCCTCCCAGGCCTCCACATTCCTCCATTTTTACAATCAGGTCAATGCTCACTTGAAGGTTGAGGTGGGCTGTGTCCCCACCTTCTTTGGTGCCTCACAATTTGTCAAAGTGTTTCAGCAAGTACATATACAAGTCTTCACTGGAGAAGCTTCAAATCAGGAAGCTGAGTCATGCACAGAGCACATTGGATCTCTGACATCAGCTTCATTGTCCTATGTCCTGTCCATTACCAAGAAGGGGTTATTCTCTTAGACAAGAACACCAGAGAAGCAGAGGACCTCCATGGATTCTCTGTTGCCTCTTCCTTCAGCAGTAGCCATCATCACCGAGTCCATACTTGACTCAGCTCCAAAACTAACTTAAAATCCCTTTGGGTTGTCTGGCATTTGTTATAATTCATAAGTTCTCAAAGCTTTGACAAGTTTATTTTGGAATAAATTATAAAGATGATGGAGGAGAAACTGTTTTCTTTTCTTCAAAATTGTAGTTATAGCCTGGACTGAAACCTGGGGAAAGCACGAGAGCTCAACATAAACAGGAAGGTGACCTTAAGGATGCCTAGCCCTGGTCCTGGAAGAGAAATTCCTTTCACTTCTAGCCATTGTCAACAATCTTCTTACCCACATTCTCCCAATAGTAGCCATCTGTTCCCTTGACCCTGTGTCACCGTTAAATGGCAAGACATCCAGGACCAGAAATCCCATTTATATTTCACAAGATTATTCTTCACTTTCTTCAGAACGCATAGCTCCCTGCAGAATGGACGCTTTTGAGGAATAAACAGTGGTCTTGCTTACTCTGAACAGTTACATAGTGGCTTAGAAGAGAGCTCTGAATATAAGTTTAAATCCTAATTATATGACCTGGGGCAGGGGACATGTCTTAATGCTCGTATGATTTAGTTTTCATACATGCAGCCAAACTGATAGGATTGCTGTGATGAATACATCGGATAACAAGTGAGTGGCCAATGCATGGTATCAATGATTTATAATATTTACCATTATCAACAGTAAAATGAGGACATGGAAGTTGCCTCATAAGGTTATTTTGAAGATTTAAATTAAAATATAGGTTAAAAATGTCTACCACATTGCCAGTATTAAATAAATGTTGGCTTCTTTTCTTCCTTCAGAAAATGGATATTATAAATTACACTGGCAAGAAGTTTTACAAATCAATTGAGTAATGTGATTAAAAGGAGAGTTAATCTACAAACCGCAACTAAATATTAATTTGCAAATTATTGGCATATTCAAATAATATATGCTTAACTCTAAAATTGTCTTGAACTTAATTGAATTGCCTTTGATTTTTCCAAGAAGATCTTTAAAGTATAGCAGTGTGAGCAGTGTAGTATAATGTTGTATGGTGTGGTATGGTATGGTGGTATAGTGGAAAGAGAGGAATTCATCTTAGAAGCCCTGAGTTTTCATTCAAATAATGTCAGCCAGGGCACATATTCCCTTTATTCCTCATCTGCAAAAGTGAGAGTTATAATAATTCTTGCTCAATTTATTATACAGGGTACTGGTGTACAAATCAACTGAAATGATTTTGTAAACCACAAAGCATTATTTAGAAGCTAGTTGTTGGTAGGGGATATAATAAGTATTAGAGGATAACAAATAAACTTAAATTATAGATAGGAGCTTTAGGCTATAAGGTTAGAGCTACGCATAAATCCTTCCTATCATTTTGCTGAATCACCAGAATCCTCACTTAACGGCTCCTGATTTAAAGAAACTATTTTAGGGCATGAATCAACTACTAAGTTGCTAAAAGATAGTTTTTTTAAAAGAAGGATAATCATGATTTTCATACAAGAATAAAATTAAATATTGTCAAAGACTGATTTAACTCATGAGTTAATGAGGGAAACTGTACAATGTCACAACTAGTGGAAGGAGAATTAAAAGAAACACATGTTTATATGACGTAAAGGGGGAACTGAAATGAGTTTATAAATAGATGCAAAATTTGTTTAACCACAAGGCAACAATCAACAGACACCAAAAAATGTGTAATATGGAAGGAATCATTTGTATTGATACTAGTTTTATACAATTTAAAGTGTTGTAAAGTAGCTCAAGAAAATGAGAGAAAAAGATCATTTGAATGGTTAAGCTAGTCAAGATAACCACAAAACACATATACATCCACCTAAGTTTATTACAATTATTTCCCACAGAATAATTGTTTACTATTCTGTTGTCTATTAAAAATAAGGTAACAGGACCAAAATGGAGTCACTTATGCTAAGCCCTGTGTCACCAAAGCAAGACTTAATTACAGTTTCAACTCTCTCAAAAATGGAAACACCACTCCATCAATCAGGAATCGCCCAATCAGGTCACCTGCCTGGTCCACTTCTACTGCCCCTCACAGAGAGTAACCGTACAATAATCAACCTACATTTTTTTGCCTAGTATAATATCCTTGTTCCTGCTCCCTCCTGCCTATGAAAGTCTTTCATTTTGTGCAGCTACTCAAGACTCCTTTGTATCTGCTAGAATGGACACTGCCTTATTCATGAATTATTGAATGAAGCCAATGTGATCTCTAAAATTTATTCAGTTGAATTTTCTTTTTCTAACAGAGCTAAGAAGTAGATTAATCCAATAGCTAATTAATAATTAGTTCAAGTACATAAAGCACTTTCTATGTGCTTGGGGGATAGACACATGTCTGGACTCCAAGGCACTTAAATTTTGGTGAGAGAGCTATGAAAAGCAAACAAGCAATAGACAATCCCCACTTTCTCTTTCCTCTACCTTCAATAAATTCCCCCCACCCTAAAAATGCACTGGTCCATCCATTCAGACCTACTTAGTGTCCTTACCTGGGGAAAGCAGTAGAGAGCAATAAATGAGGAGAGCTGTTAGGATGGATCCAGAGATTTCCAAAGAGAGTTTTGATACTTCTCTTGAAGCATCTTTGTGGTCTTAATTGTAATTTCAATGTCACAGGAAGTCACAACAGCAGACCAGAAGCACACCATCCCCTTGGAGCAACTGCAAGGCAACAGATTGGTATGAACAGGGGAGGCAGGAGAGTGACAAGGAGGGAATTAGTTGGCCCTTAGTTTTAAAAGTTAATATCAGAGAGAAAAAAAAGTCTTTATTGTGACCACCACCATCATCATTACCAACAGCCCTAGCAGCAGCAAATTCACACATTGAAACCTTTACTAATTTGAAGCAACTATATAATCAGTGGAACAATTTTGAATGTATCTGCTTATTTCAGACAAAATTACATGGGAAGTAAAAGATATCAGCCCAAACATTTTAAATGTATTTAACTGGACAAGTTCCAATCATCTGCAAACAAGTTTGCTAAGTTCTAATAAAATAAATGAAATGACCAGACACTTTATAAAAATATGACTATAGCATGTTTTAAATCCATTTATGATTGAAAACATACCTTTGCTGTTTCCAATGATTTTATTCATTTATTGGTTATTGTACATATCTTATAAGATATGAAATCAACCTTTAGCTTTAATGTAAAACCCAGTGCTTGGTCAGGAATGTAATCTTTTAAATTACAACATTGTTCAGAAGGAAATATGGACATACTTTGTATTAGTGTACTTTATGACAAGATTTTCCAGAATGTCCTGTATAAATTTCAGATTATCCATACATTGAAAGAGGTTCTTAGTTTGGGTATTCATTAAGTGTCTTTGAAAGTTGCAGATTCAACAGTATAATTATGAATTTCAAGATTCATAAATTTCAGATTATTTTGCCATCACTAAATTTTATACAGGTTGTTGATGGTCTGATCAACTCATTCATATTCATTCATTCAAGAAAAAAATTTGGAGCATGAATTATGCTCCAGACATTTAATAGAAGTTGGGACTATCTATTTGAATGACATTGTCACTGTTTTCAAGAAGATAACATCTATTTAGTGAGTTGCCAGTTACAGTGCACAAACAAGAAGTCTATACAGACTTGGAAAATAATAATTCAGACAGAGACCAGCAGCAATCAGAAGACAGACCAGTGAAATATGCATGAACATATAGACTGTGGCCTGGATTTAATCCAAAATTTCCAAGCATTTGAAACAAGAACATGGAAACACTTAGAAATAGTCTGGGAAGACATAGCAGCAGACAAAGCAACACACCATCCCCTTGACAGCTCCATCATGAACAGAGGAGGTAGGGAAGAGTGGTAGGGAAGGAAGAATTGGGTAGCAAAGACAAAGGGAGGTTTATGAACCTTGTGATTTCCCCCAAAATTGAAGTCCTTCTTTGCTCAAACTTCATTTTCTTTCTTTTTTTTTAAACTTTTTTTTAAGATTGATTGATTGATTGATTGATTGATTTATACAAGCACTGGGTACAGTCGGAAGCACGGGAGGGTGAGAGAATTCGCCAGAGCCTGAGCGGGGAACAGAACAGGCAGACTGACGAAGTACACTGCTGAGGGGAGCAGAGGGCGGCAGGAGAGGTCTGTGCGCCATGTGGGACCCTCGCCAGCGGCCAGGGATCAAACCGGCACTGCAGAGGCTGCGGGCAGCTTCGCAGCCCAGCGGTCAACCGCTGCGCCACCAAGGGAGGCCCCAAACTTCATTTTCTTTAGTTATCATCATAACTACTTCCTGCTAATGTAGGCATTTGAAAAACTACGCTCACTGCTTTAAATGAGCAATGAAGAAAGGGATTGTGAAGTCTGTGGGCTGACTGATTGGATTAGGGACTGAGGAATCATACCCAATCGTAATAGAGAAGGAGAAGACTAAAAAGGGGCATTCCCTATCTACTTGTAAACAACTGTGTCAAAATCTCCCCCAAATATGAAGCTAGGGGACCAGCAAGGACATGGGCAGCCATGTGGGATATCTACAAAAGCTGAGATGAGAGATGAGACTTGGGATCAGGTAAAGCAAAGATACCGAAAATGTTTAGGATATGCCTAAGCAGCTCTTAGCCCAGAATTTC
This sequence comes from Talpa occidentalis, assembly GCF_014898055.3. NCBI lineage: Eukaryota > Metazoa > Chordata > Mammalia > Eulipotyphla > Talpidae > Talpa > Talpa occidentalis. The sequence goes on from NW_023601653.1 coordinate 70,941,785, forward strand.
TTCCCCTGTTGAGATCCCCACTTCCTCATAAAGACATAGTCACCTCAAAGTTTCTACTATGATCACATATACAACACTAAGTTTTCTAAGCCAGGAGTATGTGTTATTTAAACTTCAAACTTCCTGGAGAGGTTCTCTGGTCTCCACGAATGGATTCTTTGTTTCTTCACCTTCCACCTTCCCAGGACCCCAGAGGAGAATTCTGGTTGATGTAAGCCACTCCCCACTGGCTGCTTCTTAGACTCATCTGGGAGGCTTAGTGATACTTCAGCCCATCCTCCAGAGATCCTGATTTAATTGTCCTGGGCTGTGAAATGTGCTTTCTGTTACTTACGACCAAAACTATCTATGTTGATCAGTATAGTATCATCTGTGCCCTAGTAACAAACCTCAACATTTCGGGGGCTAAATCCACCTAAAGTTTATTTTTCACCTTAAATCTCATGCAGACTAAGTAACCTGCCTCTGTTTTGTAGTTATGCCAAGTGCGATACTTTCCTTCCTTAGAAGTATAAGAGGGGAGGAAGTGTGCAATTTCACATGTTGGCGGGTTAGGTTATGAGGCTCTGCTATGTGGCCAAATACTAATGGTGTTGTAAAGGTATTTTAGAGAGATGATTAACATTTACAAAATCATTTGATTTTACTTAAAGGAAATGCCCTCTCTAATATAGGTGGTTCTCAGCCAATCAGTGGGAGGTCTTAAGAGAAAAAAAGTGGTTTTCTGGAGAAAAAAGGAATTTTGGCTCAAGACTATACCATAGAACTTCTGCTTGAGTTTCCAGCTTGTCAGCCTGTCCTATAGACTTCAGATTCGCTTGCCCCATCCATGTAAGAACCAATTTCTTTATAGCAATCTCTCTCTGCCTATATATATATATATATATATATACACACACACACACATGCCTATGTATAATGATATATATACAGATATACAAAATATAGATATGTATGTATAGACACAAAATTTATCATAATAAATTATCTGGTATTTATTTCATTTATAATTATTTATAACAGTGCCTGCCTTATGGCTAAAAGCAATATAATTTAGAGGAGTAAGCATGACTTTGCAATTTACTAGCTGCATGGACTTGCTTAAGTGCTCAGTCTACATTCTGATGAAAGAATGATAATGGTACCTGACCCACTGGGGCCTTGAGAGCTCTGAGTGAGGTAATTAGTGCGAAACAACTGGTAGTTATTCTGCAAACTTTGGTTTAGAATTCCTGTTTATAAATGAAGGCAAAGTCAGCTAAAACTAGGTGAATCTTGAAGGCTAGTGAAATGGGAGCTCAGGGGCCCTGAAGAGATTCTCCTTGATTGTCTGTGGTGTCTCCTTGGGTCACTGGTGTCTTGCACTAGATGGACATTTTCTCCCAACATTTTCTTCTTTTGTTCTTTTTTCCAATGGAAGCACACCCCTGCACCTCTCCCCTTATCCACACACAAAGGCGTTATATTCAAGCAGATACATGTATCTCCGTGGTCTGCAGAAACACAAGCAGCAGGCCTCCCCAGGTGTCCATTCCCCATAAGAACTGCTCTCCTGGGGCCCTGAGTTGCCTTAGGGAGGGTCGCAGAGGAGGCGGGATGAGGGGTGACAGCATTTGCACCAGACCTGGGCCTTGGTCTTCCCCACAGCCAGGATGCAAGGAGCAGGAGGAGACCACTGAAAATGGCTCGGGAGCCCCAACTATGTTCAGAAATATCAGGGAGGGAGGGACAGCAGAGAAAGGAAGGAGCTTTGGCACTGACCCTGGCTTCTTGGCCTACATTGACATTCCTTTAAATCCTTTTTAAAAATCAAAGAGAAAAGAAAAAAAGTAATTTTGTGGGACAAAAGCTACTGCTTTCAATTATCCCATGGCAAGAAAGACAAAAGCAAGAAATTCATTCCTGGATTTTGCCAAATCACAGAAAAGCACATGAGAAGGGTAGTGTAATTCCCAAGGGACGTTATCGAAAACATCAGCATGAATGAAATTTAAGCCTGAATGCAAACATCTGTGGAATTTTTACTTAGAGGAGACAAAAAAAAAAAAAAAAGGAGAGAGAGATTAGGACCCGCAGCATCTGAAAGAGCAGGTTAATAAAAATAATAAGTATTGACCACAGTTTTGTGACTCAAGTGCCACTCCCACATGTCACAGGAGAAACCGCGATGTTTACCCCTCATTGAATGTACAGAACGTACCCACCAGTGTTGTTTTTGCCTTCCCGGGCGTCTTTCATCCCTCATCTGCTACAGAAAACTTCTTTTGGGAGAGATTCCGTTCCAAGCGGCTAGGTAGGGCTGTCCTCACACCAAGCGGCCGGCTTTCTGTCCCAGCAAGACATGCTTGGGCCACCCGGGGCCTGGCAGGCGGTGGGGCTGCAGTGGTCTCACGCCACAGTGGACTGTCCAGAAAAGGCACAGACTCAAGTAAGGCTGTCAGCCCTTCCCTGTGGGGTGACCCTGAGGAGGAGCACGGAGCTCCTCTGAGAACACGAAGGATGAGAACCATAAATCCTGCAGGCTGGAAGCCATCTTTGCTATTCCTGCATGTAGCACCAACCAGGCACAGAGCAGTTTTTCTATGATCCAGGCAGCGGGAAAAGGAATCCTGGAGCCCTCAGTGTCTTTTTCAGACTTTTAATGATCTTTCTACACCATTTGTAGTGAAGCAACCAGGTGCAGGGCAGGCAGGGAGGCCTGGGGGGCCAGGGGACCAGGAGGCTGGCAGGCTTCCTAGCCCTCAGCAAACTCTTACTCTTTCTGGGCTCTCAGGTGGGCTCTCATGGGCTCTTCGCTGGTCTCTACTGCACCCTACTGCATGGTTCTCTGCTGCTGCGTCTTCTGCTCTCGCTACTGGGTCTCTGTGTTGCCGCCCTTATAAGCTCAGCCTCCAGGCTCAGGTGCACCCACTTACGCACACCCAACCCCACTCCAGGGGCCCCCATCAGGCACTTGTGTAAGACCACAGGTGTCGATTATTGATGCTAATGGAGGGAGGGCAGAAAAACCTGACAACTTCCATTTACCCTACACTGGGGTGGCAGTGGGGGGTGGGGTGGGTAACCTACTGAGCTCAGAGATGGCAAGGAGGAAAGGAAGCAGATGCAAAAGGTGCAGAGGCACTCACCTGGATGACGGCCCACCCAACAGGGCACTGTGCCGCTGGGCCCATAAAATAGCCCCTGAGTGACCAGCAGTGAGAAGAAAGGGCTGCCTTAGTGGCACGGCCCCCAAGGGGCAGGCCTTTCCGCTCCCCTCCTAAGAGGGGTCCATGAAGGACAAGGAACATGGGTCTCCCTGTCCCCAAGAATGGGCCCAATAGCCAGCACAGTTCACGGGGACACTTGCTGCACAGACAGGGGGCTCCCCCTGTCACTGTCAAGAGGCAGAAGGTGTCTGCACTCGGACTGGCCTCTCCAAGGCCAGTCTTACACCCAAGAAGGGTGTAAATAAATCTTAAAAAAAAAAAAAAGAAAAATGGAGAAAAAAAATGTCAGCTGGTGGGGGGCCAGGAGGCTGCCTGCTCCTTCTGGAAAGGAGCAGGCAGTGGATGGCCTGTTCCAATCTAGGCAGAAGCCCACCTGGCAGGCCAGTCTCACCTTTTATTGGGGCAGTTGTTCCACAGCTACCACTTTCATGTTCACATCAAGCATCTCACGAGGCTTAAGTGGAATTGCAGAGTGAGAACCATCCAGAGCAAATACCTCTTTTCCAAAACCATATGCTGGGCCACAGGCCAAACAGCAGGACTCATGCCTGCCTGTGATTTCCTTGAATCAGCTGCCAGTGGCTTTGCAGCTCTGCTCCCCAGGTTTCTGGTAAAGCAGCTTAAGTCTTCAAATATGCTGTGACTATACAGATACAAAGGAAGGGCAGGTTTGCCAAAATACTTGCAGGGTACAGTGCCTTTGAATGGGGCATGAGAGGGCTGGGAGGGTGATTGTCCTTTCACACACAGCTGCCTAAAGATACAGATCTTCTTGAATGCCAGAAAGGAGAGGGTGTCCAGCAGAAAGAGAGGGATGGCCTGTGCATTCTTCAATAACTAGTTCTTCTCATTTCAAAAGAGAAGAAATAATATATATATCAGAACTAATACATATATATCTTATTAATACATGTAAGAGCTAATACGTATCATATATTAGTGGAGAAAACTTAAGAACCACATGTTAGTTGAGGTGATTAACATTAAGTCCCTTAACAAACAAATTCAAAATCCTAGTGAATTAATGGAATAAAAATGCACTTCTCGGGGCCTCCCCTGGTGGCACAACGGTTGAGTGCTGGGCTGTGAAGCTGCCTGCAGCCTCTGCAGCGCCAGTTCGATCCACGGCCACCAGGCGAGGGTCCCACATGGCGCGCAGACCTCTCCTGCTGAGCCCGCTGCTCCCCTCAGCAGTGTACTTTGTCCATCTGCCTGTTCTGCTCCCTGCTCTGGCTCTGGTGAATTCTCTCACCCTCCTGTGCTTCTGACTGTATCTAGTGCTTGTATAAATAAATAAATAAATCTTTTTTAAAAAATGCATTTCTCATTCACATGAAGTTGAATCAAGATGTTGCAGGGATAGGGTGGGGAGTGGCTTTCTTTGGTGACCCCTTGTAGCGGCAGCATGCACAAGGCAGATGCTCTATCCATTCAGGCAGACGCCTGGAGATTTTTCAGGCCTTAATGCTCTTTCTACACCAATTGCTGTGGAGTAAACCTGTAGGCTGGTAAAGTGGGGGTGGGTGTCGGGGGAAGCGGGAACTGGGAGGCTGGTAGGTCTCCCAGCGCCCTGCAAATCTTTACTCTTTCTCTTTGGCCTCTCTCTGGTATTGTCGCTCACCCTCTCCTCTCAAAGCCATTCTGCTGTGCAGTCTCTGTGACATGCTGCCCATATAGCTTCTGCCTCGGGTGTGCCCACTTCCGCATGCCCGCACCATGATCCACGTGTCCATAATCGGGCACTTGCGCAAGACCACAAGTCCCATTCATAGATGCTAGTGGGGGAGGATGGAAAAAGCCTGATTACTTCCATTTACCCTACCCCCACCACCACCACACCCTGCTCACCCTCCCACCCCCCAATAAACACCCCCCTCCAAGGAGTGACTCAGGGATCCCGGATTCTTTCATCTTGTTGTCCTGCTGTCCCCAGGGCTTCAGGGTCTGAAAGCAGACCCTTTGCATCATTTAGGCAATCAACAAGAGGGAGGGAGAGGAAAAGAGAGAGGCAGAGAGGGATGTGGAAAGAGGGACAGGGAGATCTTAGGATTTCTAAAGCCAGGCCTATCAGCACATCAGTTTTTCTACTTTCCATTGGCCAGAATTGATCCTATGGCCAATCTACATGCAAGGAGGCTGGGAAATAGAATTGTCCTCTGTGCCTAGTTAGGGAATGACATGGTAGAGCCAATGCAGAGCTTGGCCTCTGCCACCCTCAGGACAGGAGGCTCAACTGGTCACCTGCAAACCAATGACTGAGACACTTATAGCCTTTGTGACTTTATTCTATACACAGTGATATAGATATGCAAAGTATATTTGCAAAATGGTATCATAAAACATATACTATTTTATAATATGCAGTTTTTAAACTTTGTGACTTATCTATAAATGTTTCTCAATAACCTAGTTTTAAGAGGCTATATATTATTGCTCATATTCTATAGATTACCAAAATCACTGTAATTAATTTTACCAAGCTACCATGAGATTGGCTCCAAACCAATTACTAGATAATTCTGATTTTCTTTCATAAACTCCAATGTAACATACACATGCATAATAACTGCTGCTTGTTTCCTTAGGATAATTTCTAGAAATGAAATCTATAAATCAGAGGAAGCACTTTTTTTTTTTTTTTTTTTTTGGTGGGACCCTCGCCAGCGGCCAGGGAATGAACCGGCGCTGCAGAGGCTGCGGGCAGCCTCGCAGCCCAGCGCTCAACCGCTGCATCACCAAGGGAGGCCCAGGAAGCACATTTTTTAATGATTTTATCAAGGACTTCAAAATGCTTCCTTTCCTAGCATTTTATTTTGGGAAGTTTACCACCATGGCAATATTTTTGCAAATTTTCATTGAGTTCTAAGCAGACAGTTACAACTCTCTAGAGCTGCAGGTACCCTTGCTATAAAGTACATGTGACAGTAAAATAAATGCTTATGCACTGTTGGCACTTCAAGCCTCTATTCCAACATCATTCAACACCAAAAAGATGCTAATTCAATGCTTCATTGCATTGAATTAAACTCTTACTTTCCCAGATGTGATTCCACGAGAGAGAAAGAGAGCCTTTTGATATAAAACACTTGCTAAAATATCATGTTCATGTCCCCTCCCCATTAATCCAGACACATGATCTTCCTGTAGCTTTAGAGAACTCCCCTGGCTTGTAAGTAAATGTTCACCAGGAAAATCATGGTCAAATATGTGTCATTAGTAAACTGGGTTTCCTCATGCTCTCCCATCAGTCCCAATGGGAAAAAAAAAAAAAAAAAAAACGCAGGAATTGTGGCTTGTGCTACCAAAAACTATCTTTGAATTCTTGACTTGTCCAATCCTTTTTGGAAAGGTTTGGCAGATGCTCTACATGCAAATCCAGAGACCTGAATCCATGACTGGATTTTGGGAATACAGTCAAGTATAGTGATGGAATTATAGTCCTGGAAACATGGCTACCAGTCTCTTTTAATGAAGGCCGCTATATGGCCTGTTTCTAGAAAAGTGCAAATATGTGTGTACATGTATACACACATATGTGTGCACACATTTTTTTTAAAATATTAAACATTGAACATGACCCTGGCGCCAATGATTCAGAGGGAAGTCTTCTGGAGGTCCCCTGCTGGACCAAGCACTTTACTTGCTGGATGTGGGAACATCTGGAGGATTTGAAACCAAATGGAGGCATTTGGATATTTTTAACACCCAATACATACTCACTGTTACAAACCACTTACTAGCAGAATTGTAGATACATGTAAAATTTTACATGCAGGTTCAGGGGACCCAGGGACCTCTTAAGGATTCATCAATACCAAATAAAGAACTCATTTATTATTGTACTTTCTTTCTAGAAATAAAGTTAATAAAGCCCACCAGGCCATATGACTTAGATGCAATGGCTTTATCTCTTAAGATGTGTTTGCACCTATTCTTGAATGAGTAAGTCCCACCTACTACCTAAAACGCTTTTCACTTTGTCAATGATTTAGTGAGGGCCTGTACCTCTTAAGCTGTTTGCTTGCTTGTTTAAAAAGTTCAGATGTTGCCTTCTCCAACCCTTTAATGGAGCTAACAAGGGTATAAATAAATTGAGTCATGTATTGCCATGAGTTAAAAACTCGTTTTGCAGCCATGGGAGCCAGAGGGTAGCTGGCCACCACAGTCTGTATGACAGCTTTTCCTGGGCTTGAAGATTGTGTTGAGTCATCCCCGGGCCTCCATTACGCCAAGCAAAGTGATTCCAATGTCTTTATGGTCACCTCTTCAGTTCCATATGCAGGATGAAATTGATTAGCATCTGGGCATGGAACTCTTGGGAAGATTCTGACCAAAGGGAAATGAGAGAAAGTATTTTTTCACCTTCCCTGAATAGATAGATAAATAATAGACAATCTCCCCTCTTCACTCATGAGTTACCTCCAGACCTACATCTCAGACGACCCCCTCCACTGCTCAGGTAGCATTTAATATCCCACATCCACTGTGAAGGGCCTCCCCTGGTGGCGCAGCAGTTGAGCGCTGGGCTGTGAAGCTGCCCACAGGCTCTGCAGCACTGGTTTGATCTCCGGCCACCAGCGAGGGTCCCACATGGCACGACAGACCTCTCCTGCCGTGCCTGCTGCTCCCCTCAGCAGTGTATTTCATCAGTCTGCCTGTTCTATTTCCCGCTCTGGCTCTGGTGAATTCTCTCACCCTCCTGCGCCTCTGACTGTACCCAGTGCTTGTATAAATAAATAAATAAATCTTTAAAAAATTTTTTTTTAAAAAATAATAATAATATCCCACATCCACTGTGAATACAAGGGCACAAGTTGCTCCATTTTATTCTGTGTGCTCAGCACCCTGGAGTTAGGTGATGTAGCAATACTCTAAGAAGCTTTCTCAAACGTTTGTAAGGATTTTCCCCGCCTGTCCGACCTGGAAACTGCCAGCGATCCCATCTTCTTCATGTCCAACAAATGTCCTTACTCTCTGCTGCTATGGTTTTCTGTCTTAACTATTTCTGAGCCTGCCTATTCCTTGGTGCTTATATCTCCCAGATATATTTTTCTGCATGAGCTATCTCCAACCTTAACCCATTGCTGGGAATGAGGGGCAAGAGCAGAGGTGAATGCTGGGTGAGAGGTTGGGGAGGTGGGGAGGTGAGGCACTTGGGTACCTGATGGCAGGGCCAGCTCAGGTCTTCCATGACAGCAAGCTGGAAGGTGTCTGAGCACAGACATGTTCAGACAGTGATGCCACCCATGCTGGCACTGAGCTTTCTAGACTATGTTTTGCTTCTGGCCATCCTTAAACTACGTTCCCCCACTTTTACTCACAAACATAGCTAAGTTTTCCAAGGATTTGGAAATGAACTGGGGAAAGACATGAACAAGAATGTAGATTCCTATGTGATCACTTTGCTGATGAGTATGGAGAGATTGATGTGCTCTACTTTTGTATACTTCAGAGAAAATTTTTTAATTCTTTTTGTATTAGTTATTTAAATACTCCTTGAAGTTCACATAAAGCATTAGATAAATAGATCCAATTGTTAAAGTTATTTTTGTGTAGAAGAGGTACAGGGGGTGAGAGGATTCACCAGAGACAGTGGGGAACAGAACAGGTGGATCGACTGAAATACACTGCTGAGGGGAGCGGCTGGCGAAACAGGAGAGGTCTGCTGCGCCATATGTGTGTTAGCTTCTGCCTGGAGATTGAACTAAAACCATCATCATGGAAATGCTAAAACTTAACGTTTGTAAGGAAATTTAAGCTGTGCATGAACATCATTTTTCTTAGACTCTTGGATAGAATCAGGACTACCTGAGACAGAAGACAAAGGACCTTCCTGCTGCTCAACTTTCAGATGGCACCAGTTGTACATTAGTTCTTGTCTTCAGACCCAGTAAAGAGCTTCACAAACCCCGGGGGAGGGAGCACGCTTTTCCCCAGCAGGAGAGCCAATGTGAGAAAATTGGCAACTCTTGCCCTGAGTGCCTGTGAAGAAACCCTTCTTGGGGTAATTTCCAGGGTGACATTGGCGCCAGAAAGGTGTCAGTGGCCATCAGAAGAAAGTGTGACATTCCTTCATGGGTGGAAACAGAGTCACGAGCCAGGGCATGCTCGGAATCAATGGGACACTTGCTCTTCTACATGCCACCCAGGGCTATTCCGGGACATACAGGAAGGAGAAAGAGACTATCATCGATACAATAGTGCTCCCTGCTAGATGTACATCTTTGGGTAACACTTTCATCATTCCATGTTGGCAAATACTCCTTGAAGTTTACATAAAGCACAAGATAAGTAGAACCAGTTGTGAATGACTAAAATCTCAAATTGACATTAAGAATGGATCACCCATCGGTGTTTATTTTCCCCTTTATCTATGTGGATTTAGGTTATATCCATCTAGAAAACTATGTGGTATCTACCTTCCCTTCTTAGAGGAGTACAATAACACTTTGTAAAAATATAATAAAAATGGGGGGGAGGGGGGTAGGAAGAGAAAGGACTAGAGTCAAAATAAGGGGTGGGGTGTAATTGTATGGGGAATATAACCAAAATGAAAATGCATACATTGTGCAAAGATGAAAAAAGATGTAAGAATTATATAAAATAAAATATTTTTTAAAAATATAATAAAAACAAACAGAGAGAAAAGGGCAATACAAAGAAGGAAGAGGAGATGGGGAAGAAAGAAAGATGAGAGAAAGGCTAGAGAGTGTGGAAAGAGAATTGGGAGGGGGAAGAAGGAGAAGGAAAAAATTGGGTCTAGTTCTCCCAGTTCACTCATGTCATGTCCAGAGCTTTAAGGTCACAAAAGGAGAAAATCCTACTGAAGTAGAAGCTAGAATTCTTCAAAATCAAGTTTAAACTCAAGGTAAGTGACAGGATAGATGAACTAGAACAGGTGTTTTAAGTCAATAATATTCTAAGCAACGGGCAAAATAGTGTTTGGGTACATCACAGCATTAGCATTAATGTAACTTATAAATTCAAAGAGGAATTATACTTATAAGAATCAGAAATAGAAATGATGAAAAATTATCTAGGCCAGAATTCAACTTCAGATACTGAGTCAGCTGTTCTTTAAAGTTCAAGAAAAGTCCATATTCTTTTGTCTTCGGGTAAATCCATGCAGCTTCTGAATGGAGCTGAAGGGCATGTGCTCCTCATTCCTTTCCAGCTTAAATCCATCTCAAGCCCTTCCCAGGAGGCCAATCTGATATCCCAATCAGCCCCAACATTGTATATTCTCTTCCCTTGGGATGAATTCTTTGTTGAACTTCAAGAGTCCATTGAGGGCCTCCCCCGTGGCGCAGCGGTTGAGCACTGGGTTGTGAAGCTGCCCGCGGTCTCTGCGGCACCAGTTCGATCCCCGGCTGTTCCCCGGCCACCGGAGGAGGGTCCCGCATGGCGCGCAGACCTCTCCTGTTTCCCGCTGCTCCCCTCAGCAGTGTGCTTCGGTCCTTCTGCCTGCTCTGCTCCCCGCTCTGGCTCTGGTGAATTCTCTCATCCTCCCGCGCTTCTGACTGTACCCAGTGCATGTATAAACAAACAAACAAACAAATAAATAAATAACATGTCTCTATTAAAAAAAAAAAAAAAAAGAGTCCATTGTGGGGGCCTCCCTGGTGGTGCAAGGATTAAGAGGCAACCTATGAAGCAGTCCGCAGCCTCTGAAGCACAAGTTCGATCCCCAGCCAACCAGGAAGAGACCCACATGGTGCAGCAGACCTCTCCTGTCTCACCCACTGCTCTCCTCAACAGTGTATTTTAGTCAATCTGCCTGTTCTGTTCCCCAATCTGTCTCTGGTGAATCCTCTCACCCCCCACACCTCTGGCCTGTACCCCAGCTCATGTATGCATAAACAAATAAATAAATCTTTAAAAAAAAAAAAGAAAGAGTCCATTAAGGTTGAAGGTCCAGGCCAGACTGTGGTCCAGGATGCTGGGCCCCCAGGAAGAGGGGTTCTAGTATCCCTACAGAGATTGTCAGGGAGAAAAGCCTGCTCCACAGTCTGCTGAGATCTGGGTTACCAGCACTTCTTCAGCCTGGCAGGCTTGTTTTCTAAAAAAAAATTGAGTCCCCAACAGCTGGGAATGGCTTCTCTGTTTCTCCCTGAAGTGATGATGAATTCACGGGTTTGCTTAAGAAAAATAAACCCAGGACTTCCGGCTGCTGGATTCTGTACTTTGTTCCCCAGATTAGACAAAAGGCTTATTCCTCTTTCAAACATTCCGAATTATCCCCAGATCAAAGTCAAAGACTTTGAAAGAGTGATAAATGATAAGACCCTTTGGCCCTCAGCTATTCCTGAAAGGGATTCTGTGGTGAGAAAGCAAATCTGGTTCCAATAGTGGCTAGAAGCTAAGTACTTCATAATCCTATTATAATGGGAAAAGGATCAGACCCCCAGGGTGTGAGCAGGCTTTTACTTGACTGGCCATTAAGCTTGGGAGGCCTGGTTGGTCATGGGGTACATCTAACTATGTGTACTCAGTGCTGGGGTGATTTCTCAGCTTTATTGTTCACATCTGTCATTTTAAAATTGTTCAAACAGTATAAATAGAACACCTTGAATAATGGAGGGAATGAGACATCCGGAGGAGGTTAATATTTCTAAAAACCAGAAAATTATTTTCTTTCTAACTCATGTTGAAAATGGTTCTACAATCAGAAGCTAATATATTGTGGAGCAGAAAAGGCATTCCTCTAAGGGTCGAGAGAGGAGGTTCTGGTTCTTCCACCAACCAGCTGGGTGAGCTGACCTCACTCATTTTCCCTCCCAGAGCCTCAGTCCTCAATGTGTCAAGTGGGAGGATTAACTACATGTTCCCTGAAGCTCCCCTCGGCCTGTTAGTCCCTGTCTTCACCTCAGGGCAGCAGGCCCACAGTCTCTTCTTTGGCCTGTGAAGCATCTGGAAGGGTCACCATGCTGAGCATCTGTGCTCACAGCAAGAGACATCTCCATTAAAGGGGTGGTCCTTGTTCCCTGCACCACCCAGTGAGGGCCAGAGCTGAAGCCCACTGATGATTGGGGGAGAAAACACATCCAGTCAAGAGATTGAGCTGAAAATGTTGAGCAGACAGTTGAACAAGTCTTATTTCCCTATTATTCTTCTGGCTTTCTTAAAAAACATTTTAAAAGGAATGAATGAGGACTCTATTTACTTGGGGGTTCACTGCTTTGCAATAACTAGTTCCAACCAGGATAGCCCTGCCAAATGGATCAGGGAGAAATTGTTCTTGAAGGTTTCCCGATCCTATCTTTGACAGGTCACATGGCTGCCCAGGCTCTAAAACCCACATATGCTAAAAATCAGTTTGGTGTTAATGGAAATCAGCAGATACAGCTTTAGAGAACTTCTTAGATCATGGTGAACAAGAGACATCACCCCCTTAAGGCAGGGGTGGAGTGAGGAGGGAGATGCCCCTGGAGACTCCTTGTAAGGCTGGATGTCAAGGTGTCTGGGATACACTCCTGGGGTACTGTTAGCAACTCCTCTGAAGGTTCAGACTCCTGTTATTGCCAAGAGCCTGTCATTCAGGAATCCCTGCTGCTCTGGTTGCCTGCAGAGGGGACTGTTCCAGCGGGAGGCATTTTTGTGAGGTAGTTTCCAAGGGACCGCAGTCTGGGATTTGAAGCACCTGCTCTAGTCCATCACAAGCCTGGAAGAGCTCACCTGCTCTTGCTAGACCGAGGATGGGGGCTGGTCAGTTGCACGTTGGAGCCAAGACCCCAGAAGAGGGATGTATCAGCAATGGAGCAAGCCCTGATGTGGTTTAATAGGACTCAGAAAACTACTGGTCTGGTATTTTTCCTTTTTGAATGAGGATGTCAGTAATTGAAATCCTGCTTGCTTTTACTGGCAGCGACCACTGTTGGGGCAGGGTAGTAATGGGGACACAAAATTAGCTGGAGATAGTTTTGCCTATGCAAAGAGATTATTTACAAGGAAGGGCCAACATCTCCTGAAGCGCATCCTGAGGGAGAGAGGCCTCTTCTCTGAGGACAGTGAGGCTGAGGCATCCTGGAACAGAGTCCTAGGGCTTCCTACCTCCTTGATAGTCTCCAATTGAAGAGGGAAATAGAGAGTTAGCAACTGATCTGACCCCTTAGGGGCCAGATCCATGCCTGACAAATGCCTGATGGTATTGTTCATTTCCTAACTGAAGCCTGCATTTCTGCCTGAGGACTTTGACCGAAAGATGAGAGCCGAAGGAAAGCCCCATGGTTCCCCCCAACAGCTGAGGCACACCTACTCCAGGTGCCCCAGGTGAAATCATAGGTGCTGCCCTAATCTGCCCCCCTCCTGAGATTGATGGACAAGGCTGCTCACCACGGATGTCTTACACAGGTGGGTTAGGACCCTGATTCTGCCACTTACTCCCTGTGGGGATTTAGGAAAGTTATTTAACTTCTCTGATTCTTGATTTCCCTGTCTATAAACAGAGATTGCAAACAGCTATCTTCTTGTGTTATTCTCTAGAAAATAATAACATGAATATATGGAAAGCATTTAGAATAATTCCTGGTACATACTAAGTACTAAATAAAAGGTACCCAGGGCTACACAGTCTGTCTTCATTTTCAGGCTACACCAATAATCCAAGAATCATTTGCAAGAGGTTCTGTCCTCTAGGCATGCACCGAGCCTCGCGGGCATGTGCAGAAGCAGGCACACTTCACACACACACATATTTTAAAATGCTTTTGATTCACCAGGCATGATGCTCAGGACAGTCCTTCTGGAAGATTCTCAACAAACACATGAGTGGCTGAGTAGAGGACCTTGAAACAGTGCAAATTAGAGACAATGAGGGAGAGACACAAAGGGGCTCACACCATGCTTCAGGGGTGCCCATTTTCAGGGGGTGCCCACTTTCAGGGGATGCTTAGGAAAGGAAACAGTTGGAACATTGGTAAGAAGGGTAGGCAAGTACCCCCAACATAGCTGACCCATGGTGGGGGGGGGGGAAGCTGGAGAAGAGGGAATAACAAGAGAAAACTCTCCAGACATCTTAAGAATGGAAAAATCAAAATTTCCTAGAACCACATTATTACAGTGAAACTGTGAAAATATCTCAAAGTCAGTCTGTTAGGGGGAAAAGGCTGTCCCAAAGCAAATTCCATATATGCTTTGTGGACTCCACCCCCACCCCAGGTCAAAGCCAAAGACACTGGGAACTCCAAATCCCATCACCACCAAAGGGAAGGTGGCTGGGACCTGAGGGTGGGGTTAAGCAGCCAGGTGGGTATAAAGCCAGACACGTGGGCTTTGGAGGGGGTCCCCCATTTTGGCTCTCCGCCAGCTCGCAGCTTTCGGCCAGCTCGGAGAGTGACTTTGGGTTTCCAGGTCAGCGGATCGGGTAGGACGCATTAAAGACTTTATTTCCCTATTTTCTCCCTGAGTTGTACATTTTCCTTATTTCTTTTTCTCTTGTAAATAAACCTTTTATTAACCCTTTTGTGTGTGTCTGTAGTAGAGTATTCATAAGTCCCTTTAAAGCGCGCGGGTGAGGACCCACAGCCAGGAACCTGTTTAATATCGGGGTTGCTCTATAACAAGTCTGGAAGGATGGGAGAAAGGAGGTCAAATCCCAGCAGAGGTGGGCTTATGCCAGGGACATGCACAGAGAATCTTCTTCTCACAATTCCCAAATTTTTGACTTTACTGAGTTGCTTCTGGAGCTTCGAGCTCTAGGACATGTGGTGTGTACTTGAGCTGAGTGCCGAGTTATCAAAATGCCTTGGCTGAGCAGTAAAAGGCCTAAAGGACGTCTAAAGAGACCCCAGGCTTGATGCTCATCCTCTATTGATTTAAACAAGAAAACTAGGATTTTCCTTCTTGAAAGAGCTCTAAATAATCTCAAAAGCCAGGGATCGCTGGGCCTCCCTGGTGGCGCAAGGGGTTAAGACGCAATCTACAAAGCTGTCCGCAGCCTCTGCAGCATGAGTTCGATCCCCGGCCAGGGAGCAACACACATGGCGCAGCAGACCTCTCTTGTCTCGCCCACTGCTCCCCTCAGCAGTATATTTCAGTCAGTCTGCCTGTTCTGCTCCCCACTCTGTCTCTGGTGAATCCTCTCACCCCCCCACACCTCTGGCCTGTATCCCAGTTCTTGTATGCATAAGTAAATAAATCTTTAAAAAAAAGCCAGATATCTCTACCCCAGGACTATTATCTCCACTTCCTCTTTTTCACACTCTTGTCTCTAGGACAGCATGTTCACAATCCAAGGAAGTGACTGTCTCAGGCTCTGTCACAGCCCAGGCAGTGAAGTCAGGGAAGTCTAGAGCACCTTCCCCTCCCGCCCACCCACCCGCCCAGCAGGACCCAGCCAACCGTCCTTGTCCTCAGTGCTCAGGATCCTCCTGCCTTGTCTACCTGTCTTCCCGGGACTGTGTCCTAAACGTATTCCTCCGAGGAGTAAGTCTCTGATTCTTATATCCCTCAGACCCAACACCTGCTTTCTATTTAAGCTCTAAACCACTGTTGTGTTTTACCTCTTAACTATTTTATAGTTGTTCAGCGTTAAGTACATTCGGTTCACATTACGTGTGATCCGTCTCCAGGACTCTTTTCATCTTGCACTAAACAGCTCCCCATTCCACCTCCCCAGTCCCTGGCAACCACCATACGACTTTCCATCTCTGTGGGCTTGACCATTCCAGGGGCTCATAGAAACGGAATCATGCAATATTTTCTTTTTCTGAGTGACTCATTTCACTAAGCACAAAATCCTCAAGGTTTCATTCTTGCTGTGGCAAAGTGACAGAATGCCCTTCCTTTTTAAGACTGAATAATATTCCATTCTGTGCCACATATAATAACACTCCATTCTATAGTCCACATTTTGCTTGTCCATTCATCTGTGGATGGGCACGTGAATGGCTTCCGCCCTTTGGCTATTGTGAGTAGTACCGCTATGGACATGGGGGTGCAAATATCTTTTCAACACTCTTCCTTCAATTCTTTTACCTATAAATCCCAAAGTGGAATCATGTGGTATTTCTATTTTTATTTTTTTAATAAATTGCCAAGCTGTCTTTCATAGCAACCGCATTACCGTGTATTCCTGCTAATGGTAGGCAAGAGTTCTAGTTTCTCATCTTCACCAATACTTGCCATTTTCTTTTTCTTTTTTTCTCTCTTCCTTCTTCCTTTCCTTCCTCCCGCCTCCCCTCTCTCTCTTTCTTCCTCCTCTAATGAGAAAAAAAATCCAATGAGAAAAAAAATCCATTTCCACAAAATTCCAAAGTGCCTCCTGTGAGCTGGCATTGCCTCCGATGAGGTCTTAGTGACTGAGAGGAGCCAGTGTCTTCACTTCAGAGATATTTGGGCTTGGGTATGAGTCAATCTTAAGCCTAAAGAACTTTAACCTCACCTAACGGGAGAGGGTCATTTTGCAGAGGGGCAGACTTCAGCAGCATCCTTGCAGACACACTGAACAGGCCTCTGGCACTTGTGGCCGCACTGCATCCTCAACAACTCTCTGGATCAATAACTCCTCAAGCAAATCCACCCATCACACCCTGCTCAGAACTATCCAGTAGCTCCACAATAATCTTAAGAAAGAAGTGAGCACCATATTTCTCACCTCACAGCTTAGGGAGACAGCGTCGGTTGATGGGAAAAGTGTTTGTACCTGGACGACCAGCAGGTGAGAGAGTGGCCGGGAGCACAGTCTTCCAGTCTCAGTCCTGCAGTCTTCAGAATTACAACACACTCCTTCATAGGATGCCCGTGTCATTCCTGAGAGACGGATGAAGCTAAACGGAGACATTCCTTCCAGTGTGGTGTGGATGTCATCTCTCCTGAAGGCAGAGGTGATAACCTAATGAAGAAAGGACAGAGTCAACTCACACTACAAAGGAAGAGATGAGTGTGGACTAAGGTAGCATGGGTGATGTCACACCAGTCAGGAAATCATCCTGTCGTGCTCTGGACCACAAATTCCTGCCCAGAGTTAACAAATTAACTGATACCCCTTCTGCTCTAATTCAGCGGCATCTGAGCAATGCAGAGCAGTGAATTTTCCACGTTAAAGTCCAATATCATAAAGGAATTTCAATTCCCCAAATCCCTCCTCTCTTGTCAGCCAGCTGTCTCCTTTCTTCATAGCGCTCTTTGTGTGGCAGTCTCTCTGGACCAGTCGGCTCCTATCATGGAAATAACTCTGTCTCCCACTAGAAGGAAAAAGAAAATTCACCCATTGAACCACAGCAAATTGCAATGACAGCGTGGAGACCCTGGAGAGGCGCCATATTGATTAAAATGTTCAAGGGAGAAAGAAGAGAGGGTCAGAAAGAGCTGGAGCAGGCTGGGAGGAACGAGAGTGGATGAAGAAAAGGGGGGTAAGGAGCATCTCCCTTTGGCCATTCTGTGCCCTGGCATTTTCTCCCGGAGCAATCTGGTGGACACTCGAGGAAAAAGTAGAGCGGAGAGCAGGCAGGAAGCCTTGTACATCGTAGTGATGCACCATCTCCCCCTTGTGGGGACCAGCACTACCAGGTGCAGCCTGGAGCTCAGTACTCAGTAGAGCTGACCCTAAAGATGTGTGTACGATAGGCAGCCACGGCCTGAGGGTGTCTGGCCAGAAGCACTGGATTCTTCTAAAACACCCTGGGAAAAAATGGATGGCTCCCTCTGCATTAAGTCATCTTTAAAAGGAGTAATGATGACTCATATTGTCACCATGTTTGACTTCTTACAAAGTGCATTATCCCTTCTAGTCTCAGTGCCACCCAGTAAAGGAGTATTGTCCTTCTTGCACAGATGGAGAAACTGAGGCTCAAGGACAGTAAGTGATGTGTTCAGAAGGAAACAGGAATGCTCAGCACCTTGCCTTGTGTGGTGGTCCAGCTGTCCACATTCAGAGGCGTGAGCCCCTCCCTCCCCACCTGTCTCCAGCCCCTGCCTTGCCTGTGGCAATGACTGGGATTCACCCTGGCACCTGCCCCCACAGATCAAGCCCTGGCGCTGGAGAACTGGCCTGACTATAACACTCCCCATGCGATGTCTTGGGGGGCTGTGAACTCAATGAGAACATTCTCGAGCTCACAGGATTCCTTTCACAGGCGCTTTTGAAGGACCTCACAGAAACTGAGGGGTTCCTGCAAGAAACTGGGGTATTTGGTGATATTTTACAAAATCAGATCCAGGGGACCATGAGTGATTATTCTCTCCACTTGACAGAAAAACAACAAAAAACTCAGCAGAGCCAGCTGCCTCAGCCATGGCGTGAACCTACAGGCTCCCCGCTGTGACTCTGCAACCGACAGACCCCCTGTGCTTAGGGGCCCATCTCCTTGGAGGACAGCATGTCTTCGGGGCCCCCTTTCCCTTGGGTCACTCCTGCAGATTTGGGGCTGGCTTCGAGCTGTCTCGCTGTAAGCCTCCAGACTCCCTCTCCTCCAGGCCAGCACGATGGACTTGGAGGACTGCTCTCCTGGTGTTTGCTGCAAACAAGAGGTCTAAGACAAGCAAGGGGCAGCCTCACCCCAGGGGTTGGTTCCACACTGGTGGAGGGCTGGGGCGAGCTACTTCTCCTCGCTGCCTGGCTCCTGGCCTGGTGGCTGAGGAGCCCATGGGCTAAGTTCATCTGTTTACCACGGCAGATGCAGCTGTCCCCCTCCAATTACCTCATCACAGGCGCTGACAGACCCTCCCGGGCAGGGCCCTTGGCACCGCCGCACCGAGCAGCATCTCCAGTCACTGCCCAACCTCATCAGTTCAGATTTATGGAGTGTGAGGCAGGAGGGGGCCCGGGAAGGTGCTGGACACATGGTCTCCAGCCCCCACAAGGGCACGTTCTGACTCATGGGCTGTTTTCCAAGACCCTGGGTCAGGCAGATCAGGGGTGGGGCCCCTCCTGGGATGGGTGAGGGGTACATGGGGCCGCCAGGCACGCAGCCAGGTCACGCAACACCTGCGCACAAGTGGCCGGCCCCGTCAAGGTGGGAGCTCAGGCCTTAGGGTTTTTTGCCTATATTTTTGGACCACCGTTCATGCTCTGGGTGTGACAAGGTACAAAAGTGGGGACAGTCTTGAATCTGAACAACTGATGTCAAATTTATGCCACAGACAGTGTTTTTATACCATCATTATGTGTGAGGTCACTTGAAGGCCTTTCTATGGTTTTACTTATCTCCTCAGGATTACCCTCTAAGAGGGCACGGTTCACCCCACCTTCCTGACAATAGAGCTGCACCTTTGTGGAAATTTTCCTGGGATCCGGATGGAGGTCTGACCTCTCACTCTTACTGTGCTCCAGTTTAGTTGAGGTGACAAGTTACCCCAAGCACACAACGTTGGCAGACCCCAGCCCGGTCTATCAAGAAGTGCCAATGTGTGGGGTTGGGAGGAGGAAGTGGAGCTCTGGGGTAAGGTGTGTGTGTGTGAGGGGGTGGGGGACTGACCTTTCCAGAGTGGAAGGACAGGATGGAACAGGATGAGCCAGAGCCTCAGGAGGGCAGGCGGAGCAGGAGGAGGAGAAGCGGGGCACAGACAGTGGGTACAAATGTGCTGGATGTTCCTCCTCACCCTTCCCTTCAGTTCCCCCGGCTGCATTTCCAGGGCCGGGGCCTCCGAGTCTCCCTGGGCCGTGGGCTCTGACGAGGCTTGCTCTCAGATGAGCAGGGGAGACAGAGAGGGTGGGAAACAGGACAGGACCCCAAGGAGTCTCCTCACCTATCGGCAAGGTTGTTCCATGATGGTTTTGAACTACTTTTGTCTTGGGGCTGAATTTCTAGTACTAGATTTAGGGGCTGTGGATGAGAAAGGATTTAGCCACACCCTTCAAGACTGCATTCACATCGGGGTGACTTTGCCGCCCTGGCTTGCTCTCCAACATGCAGCAGCCACAAGAGGAATGAGTATAACTTCTGATCATGGGGTGACCTTGTGCTGCGCCTCCCTCCCTGTGCTGTGGCTCAGTCCAGGTGACATCTTTGGAACACAGAGGTCCCCAATGAGTCCAAAGTCATCTTGAGACATCAACATTAGACAGCACCCCCAGGACAGGGTTGGGGTACAAACGCAGGCGTTGTGTCTACCATATGAGAAAACAGGTGACTCTGCCAGGGTGTCTGGGGGTGTCAGAGCAGAAACTGGCTGAAGGATTTTTTTTTTTAAGTTTTACTTATTTATTTATACAAGCACTGGGTACAGTCAGAAGCACGGGAGGGTGAGAGGATTCATCAGAGACAGAGCGGGGAACAGAACAGGCAGACTGATGAAATACACTGCTGAGGGGAGCAGCGGGCGGCAGGAGAGGTCTGCGCACCATGTGGGACCCTCGCCGGCAGCCGGGGATCGAACTGGAGCTGCAGAGGCTGTGGGCAGCTTCTCAGCCCAGCGCTCAACCACTGCGCCACCAGGGGAGGCCCGGGTATTGAGGGTATTGAAGGGTATTGAAGGGTATTGTGGGACTAACATCCCAGTCTCTCTGGGACTGGGCTCTGGCTTTGAGTGTGAGGTGTTCCCACTAACCTATGCTGCCACCAAGTGCTCATTTCCCCCAAACAACTCCTTAGTATCCACACCAATGGCTCCCAGCTGTCCTTCATGCTCACCCCACTTCCTCTACCCCCACTCAACACCACATGCACAGTCACACATCCAGAAATAGAAAGGTCAAGTCACAAACCCTCCCCTGATTGCGTGTCCCCACGGCTTTATTTTTAGGTTAGAAAAGACCCTTTTCCTTCTGACTCATAGTCCTGCTGACAAATATGCCCTTAATGGAGCAAGTTCAATAAGAGTCAATCCTCATGTCATGTTCTCGCTCATCAAAGGGGCCCTTGTTACCAGATAGTGTTTTGTCACTTTGCTCCCTCGCTCCCCAGTACCCATGTTCATGAACACTTCTGCAGATCAGGGCACAAGGTCAAAGAATCCCCTCCCTGCCCTCCATTACCTCCCATGCCCCCACATCAACCTGAGGAGACTTAGTTTAATTTCTTTGATAATGCACTGGGCAATTTGTTCAAATGATGTTAGTGCACCCCTGTGTCTGGAGGTGACTAGGCTACAAAGGAGACTGGGAAACAAGCTGAATTACTGCTAGATGCTCATTACAGTCTTGGCCTGGACAACTGCAGAATGTGCTGGAAACAGGGGTATCTTGTTTGTGAGACATGGTAGCTGGCCCAGCTCCAAATTGTGACATGGGCTCTCTTGGGTCCTGAACCTGACCTTCAGACAAAATCTAATTAATCGAACCACTAATCCCTTATCTTCCCTCTGTGGCCTCGTGAGTTTATCAATCATTTCATTCATCCCTCTGTACTGACTGGAAATTAAGGTTTGGATCGCCAGCATATCCATTTGCCTGTTATTCTTTTCATATAAATAAGGGCTAAATGATATTTTAAAGTTTGAGACTGGAGGCTAAAGTGGAAATATCTGTCTCTTCTGTGGATTTCAGTTTTCATTGTCATCTGTCATTGTGGAGAACAGATCCTTTTGTGAGCATCCCAAAGTATGTTCTAAATAACCTCACTCAGCACCAAAATGACTTGCATTTTTCTAGTAACTTTCTCTGCATCCTTGATTTCATATAATATTTGTAACCATCCTGGGGAGCAGGTGTTCCTGTCCTTAGTTCATAAGTGAGCAAATTGAGTTTTAGAAGAGACTGTCTTTTACTCAAGACCAATGAGCTTGGATGACACAAAACATCCTTAATGGCAAGTCTTCCAATTCCAACTAAGGGTCCCAGTCACTGGGGACCAAGCATCTGCCATACCACCACCCCATGGGCTAGGAAATTCTCATGACTGTGCTAAGTTTCCAGTTGGGGCCATTGGTGCAGCCATGTGTGAAGGCTTCCAAACACTTCCAGGCAGCCCCCCACAAATTTCCTGGAAAGTTGTCCACCATGGTCACCCAGGATTGCAGGCAAGAAAGATTCAAGTGCACAACTGGCTCTCCTGCACCCTCTCTCCTATGCTTCCATGGAAAAGAAAACCAATATCTCTAGCACCATGTTTGGTCTCCCAAGGGCCTCCACCTGTCAATGAAGGACTAGATTGCCTTTATTAGTCTGCCCGCCATGGCTGAGCCCTGGGGAAGTGAACCAGATGTCCCAATTTGACCAACCACTGCAGTTGTGTCCAGCAATGTCCAGCTGTCCCATTTATCTTGGGTCTCTTAGTGCCATAAGCTGTCAGAGGAGAAAAGGATGCTCTTTTCCTGACATCAGGGGGAAAATATGAATCAGGAATCTAGGAAATGCTGCAAAATATGCTTCTTCCCAAAGTGGACCCACCCTCCCTTTCCTTCACAGTAAACCCAGGAGGGATGCTTCACTTTCCTTCCTCATAGAATCTGATCCAGACATCTCCTCTTTCAGAAAAGATTTTCCAATCATTTCTGAAAATCTGTTGCATTTAACGCCAATCCCATTAATGGGTTAGCTTTTGCGTTTAGTTCCATGTCTTGAGGGAATTAGGGTAACACAGCTGGATGGATAAGGCAGCTATCACAGATCCACAGAGGAGCACTTTAAGTACAGGGAATTATTCGAGACCTAAAAATTACCAAGAGTGGGATAAGGTACTGCTTCAGCTTGAGGCTGATCAAAACAGGAAGCTGAGTTGTCTTGATTCAGTGCTTGACGTGGTGTTGGAGAAAAATACAATGCTTGAGAAGTCAAGGACTTGTGTTCTAATTCTGCCTGTCACAGACTTGTTTTGTGGGTTGGGTATCCAGTAGGGAGCTGTTCATCTCACAAAGGTTTCTAGGGACTAAAAATTCAACCCTCACAATACTGAGGTGGGTTCCCTTCAGACAGATGTAGGCAATTTGGTCCTTGCATTTTTGGGTGCAAATGAATAGCTAGGACTTGTTTACTGACCCAGCCTGGACAACCAGAGTCCCTTCCTTAGGAACTTGGGGTTGACCCTATGAGGCGCTGGTCTACTCACTGGATGAGGGGGGTTGATGGGAGCCACACTCTCTACCACAAAGCTGGGTAACAAAGAGGGTGGGATGAAGCAGAAGAAACGAACTCCAGGTAGACAGAGAAAGACAGACAGACAGATGACTGTAGAAAGACAAGAGATTAGCCCCCTCCACTTATGTGATTTTCCTCAGAAATTCATCTGATTCAGCTTAAATTAAAATTTTAATTTATGAAGGGTATTAACATGAGTGAGCAAGTTTTGAAGAGGAAAAACAATAGTTGCATTATCTCAAAGTAAAACCTGTTCATGACAAAGGGAAAATAGTAACGTTAGTAAAAAGTCCTGGCAAATACCATCGTAAGACAGTGTCAAGGTCACCTTCCTTATGCTAGACAAAACACAAAGCCTCGTCTTCCCTAAATATGAGTAATACTCAGCGTATGACGTTTGCAATACTGAAAGTACTTCACCTATATTAGGGTTGAACGAGTCAGGAAATAAGCTACAGATCATAGGAGACACATTTCTCACTGTTGGGGAAAGAAATTACAACTAAGTAGGGGAGCAAGGCTGGCAGGAAACCCGTAAGACTGAATTTGAGCACAGACCACCACGCCAGCTCAGCTTTCTCTCTACAGATACGTCCAGAAGCCAGGGCAGATGTGTGTGTAGCTGGGATCCCACACCTATATTCCCCAGTCTGCCTGCTGAGAGGGCTTAGAGCAGTGATACCCCAGTGGCAATAAACAGCCCCAGTGCCCAGATCTTGGGTTTGAAGAATCATTCTCTAAAGAGGGAAACCAGGGCTCCCTGGAGAAATGGCTGATTAGCAGGCAGAAGAAACACAAGATGAACCTGAAGCATTTTAGATGGTCAGAAAGAAAGAAAGTAAGTGTTGGGCCCTCCCCAGGTGGTGCAGCGGTTGAGCGCTGGGCTGCGAAGCTGCGCGCAGCCTCCACAGCTCTGGTTCGATCCCCGGTCACCGGGTGAGGGTCCCACATGGCGCGCAGACTCTCCTGCTGCCCGCTGCACCCCTCACCCTTCCGCGCTTCTGACTGTATAAATAAATAAATCTTAAAGAAAGAAAGTGCTCCCCAAAACACAAGGGAGAGGGTAGAGGGGGAGGGGCATCCCCAAAGCTCTTGGGCAATGATTCCCACTGATCAAATCTGGGGTAATTTGAGTGACAAAATAAGTGATAGTAAAATATACAACTCCATAGTGATATGCCGATGACTGAATAAATAAATGATGGAAGAGCATTGTTCATCATAGAATAAATCTATACAGAGTCTCGGGAATCTCCCCCCCTCCCCTCCACTCCAGTTAGGCCAGACTTACTGACTCACCCCCAGGGAAGGGAAGTGGATAGGAAGAGAAGGTGTGTGCAAAGGAAAGTCAGCCTGGGTCCTGGTGCAGACTGCTCCAGGGTGCCCAGCAGCTAAGGGCAGTGGCCCCAGCCAGGAGGGGCTGCACTCAGCTCAGCAGAGGCCGGGACCCAGGGCAGCCCTGGACTGGGGACCCCACTGTTCTGGTCCTGGAGCTCCCCCTCTCTACAGATGGTAAAGGGGTGCACCCCTTCACCCCCAACATATACGGACGGTCTCACCAGAGAGACATCATCCCAGCTGCCCACGGGAACTTGGGGAAGAGACAGCAGCGGCCAAAGTCACTGAAACATCAACCTCAGAGCCGGCCCTGTATATAAATGACCTCTGCGTGAACCCAGGGGACCTGAGATATATATAAAATGGAGCTTTTTTCCAGAATAAGAAATGTCACCATTTATTCACAGCACTGGGCTCAGATTTCCCAAAATAACAACATGGGGAGACTGACCAGCGCCCCACCTCACCCTCGGGGGCCAGGAACTAAAAGGCAAGAGCGAAAGCAAGAAGCTGTTTGAAGAATCTAATTATCAGCAGAGAACCCGGTGGTGACCCAAGGCCCACAGGAAGCTACTTGGGGCTCCATTATGAGAAGACTGGCTCGGAGGGGATTTACAAAGTCAGTTCCGCCTCAGGGGCTGTGCTTGAGGCTTTGTCTCTTAATTCTTCACCAAATTTTAGGATCTGTCTTCTGGGCACACAGAACTCTGCAGCCCCAGGGTATCTGTAACAACTGAACTGAAGCTCAGATTCTACAGTCGCTTCAGCAGATCTTTGGAGGGAGACACGGCCCTGTCTCTGGCACCGACCTAGGCAAGCAAGAGCTGCCCCCTCAGCGCAGACCAGCTGCGGGAACCCAGAAAACAGGGCAGCCTGAGAAAGACCTGGACAGGAACCAGGGGGCTGGTGCAAAGGGGAACAACCATGGCCTCTGTGCGCACACCTCTGAATCCGGGTCCTGTCTGGGGGTTGAGCAGCACTAGGTGGACACATAGGACCTTCTCCAGTGAAAGGCAAGGTCCCCTCCCCACGTTTTGCCCCGACCTCTCAGCCAGTGCTCACCCCAGGCTCCCCCTTCTCAGTGGTTCCCAGGAAAGCTCTGGCTTTAGGTGGGTGTGAGACAGAGGGGCCTGCCAGCTATACACAGGCTCAGGAGGTGTCTGCTGTGCCCCTGCCATCTTTCCCCTTAGAAGCTCAGAGGTCGCTGTTCCCAGAAGACCTTTCAGGGAGAAAGCCGGGGTGATGCATCATCCACCTTCCTAGATTACCAGCAGGCTCAAAGAACACAAGAGCTTTGAAAAAGTAGGGTGAGAAGCAAGAAACGTGGAGCTGAGGTCACTGATAAGCAGAGCCCCTGAGACCCTGTAACACTTTGAGACCGTTGTCAAGTCCCCCTTGTGTGCATGGAGGGGAGCTGGGAGCTTCTATCTCACTGGGAGCTGGGTGAGGTGCATGGTCCACACTGGATGCCCCCCAACACCTCCCTAGGTCTCCTTGTCTGTGACATGGATTTTCTTAGCTCAACTTGCTGAAACACATATGTCAATTCATGGATCTCATCCTTGGCCTGACAGTTAAGTTTCATGATGTAAATAAAGCAAAGATGTGGGGCTTCCCTGGTGGCGCAGGGGGTTAAGCACAGCACTGTGATGCTATCTGCAGCCTCTGCAACACTAGTTCGATCCCAGCTGTCCAGGGAGCTATCCACATGGTGCAGCAGACTTCTCCTGACTCGCCCGCTGCTCCCCTCAGCAGTGTATTTCATCAGTCTGCCTGTTCTGCTCCCCACTCTGTCTCTGGTGAATCCTCTCACCCCCCACACCTTTGGCCTGTACCCCTGTTCTTTTATGCATAAATAAATAAATATTTAAAAATAAATAAATAAATCGAAGATGCCTGCATTGAACATTAACGCTCTCTCTAGACCATAAGCACAAAAGGAAATATTTGCAATGTGACATTTGCCCACCAGGTGGCAGCTGAGCTCTATGTTTGAGATTCAGTGTGGGTCTCCAGTGCGCCCCATCAAAATCCTATCAAGGAAAGCCACAGAGGATCCTGCAGACTTCAGGACTAGTTCACTATGGAACACAAATCCATAGTGACAGGACAGGGCAGAGGCCCTAAAACTACATCCACACAGTGAATAAAAAGTAGACCAATACAAGAACTTAGGGTGCTGATGTGTGCTTACTACAAAGTGCGGAGCTCAAGTTCAGAGGGTTTTTGAAGTGATGAGTTCCTGGCCGTCTGAAAGCTGTAAGCCTGTCTAGAGACGGGAGATGCTAAAGCCAACTTCCACAGGAACATGTCATTGTTTCCAATCTGAAAGTCATCGCTGGAGCATATAGAGGCTGGTATACTGTTGGAATTTTATCTTAAAATTCTAAAGATTTTTTTGTCACTCATGCTGCCTAGCTCAGGAGTTATAGAAAAGGTGAGAAAAGATACAGATTAAAGAACTGAAATTGTGCACTACATTACTTTCATGCAATAATTACAGCTGAATTGAATTGAATGCTTAAACACGTGCAAAGAAAGCATTTTTCAGGAATGTTCTAATTTAATTATCACAACCCCCAATGAGGCAGAGACTTCTCCTCCTCTTTATACGGACGAAAGCCAAGGTTCGGATGGTTGCACAAGTGAAGTGCACAGCCAGGTTAGATTCCCAAGTGTAGCTTCCTACCTACTCCCCTGTGGAGGCTCCAGGGCACATGCTGTACATGGGGGCTGTGCAGGGGCAAGCGCAGAGTTTGTGGTCAGAGATACAGCCTCTGACCTTAGGGAATATGGGGAGAGACAGATCCCATTGAAATACAAAGGGTCCAAGCAAGTGCTCTGCCAGCCCTAAGAGAGACCACTTACTCACTCGTCAGTGAAGTCAGAAAGGAAGGTTTTGAATACTGAGAGGTGACAAAAAGGACTCCAAGCAGAGACAAGACTGTGCAAGAGCACAGAGGCATGAATGCCCCTGTGTCCAGAAAGAACAGCAAGTGTGGCATACATGAGGGAGAAGAAGATGCTGGGATGACGGTGAAGGTTCCTAAACAGCAGAACCAGGACACATTTCTGTAGTGTGAGGCCCACAAAGGGCCTGCAGGTAGGAGTCTGGTGGTTGGGTGGGGCCCAGTTTTTAAGGAGCAGAAGTCACATCCCACTGATGGGCTCAGCATTGACTGGTCTGACCTCCCTTCCTTTCTTGTCAGCTTCTGGGATGTCTCCATGTGTGTCTGCCACACACGAAAACTGAGTCTCTGCTAAACAAAAAAGGGACAAACCCCAGGACCCTTCTTGCTGGGATGGAAGTGGGTGACTGGTGTTGCTCTGAGGCATCTCGATGATCTGTAGCATGGTGCATGCTCTAAGGCAGGGGTCCTCAAACTCCAGTGGGGACCTGAATCACCCAGAAGCCTTACTGAGACCCTGCACCCCATCACACCCCTGGAACTGACAAATCAGCAAGCCCGGGGCTGGGCCTGAGAAGGCGCTGCTAACCTCTCCCAGAGGGTTCTGAGGCCACTGGCCCGTGGACCACACTTTGAGAACCATTGGATTACGGTGGTATTTCTCACACTCTCATTGGCATAAAAATCACCCAAGTCTTTTGGTGCAATACCAGCTCTGGGCAGGCTCTAAGGAATTACAAGTTTAATGAATTCCTAGGGAGTCAATGCAGCTGGTCCAGGGACCACATTTTGAGTGGCAAGGCTCTTGAAAAGTTGTTTTTCTATCATTCTCCTTCTGGTGACATGACCTATGCTAGACAGATTCAGGAGAGAGGAAGGAACCACTGTGCTTCTTGGGGTTCTTTTCCCCCAGACAAGCTGCCCACACCATGCTCTGTCCCTCAGAATGATGGTGAGCAAGAAAGTGAGCAACCAGCACTGAGCCAGTAACATCTGGAAACTGAGGCTCCTGGGTGTCCTCGCCCGCTGGGCTGGGCGACAGCAGATGGTGTAGACAGTGAAGGGGAGACAGGACCTGGCGGAGCAGGAGTAGCCTGGGGAGCAAGTGATCAGCACCCCAGAAAGCACAGTAATATCTTAGGCTGAGGCCAGTGTGGAATATCCCGTGCTGGCACCAGCTGGCCCAGAAAAAAAGAAAGAAAGCTATTCTAAAATTGGCCTTTCTTCTCTTGGGAAAATCAGATTCTTTCCCAACAGCCACTAGTCAGAGGAAGACTAGGGTGGGAGGGGAGACCAAAGCTTCCACGCACCATTACCTCCCATGATGGATGACTTTCCCTTGGGACTTCGCCTCAGGCTGCGTTCTGCGACTTGGCCCAGGCCCAGGCCCAGGCTGTCTGGAAGCCCGGAAGGCCAGGTCTGATTCGGAAGGCCCGGAACCAGCAACTCAGCTGGGTTCCCAGCTCCAGCCATGGTTTGCTAATTATAACAGGTTCTCCTTGCTCTCAGGTAATAGAGATGCACCTCAAAACACCTGATCCATCCAATCACTCCCTCTGACACCTCGGTGTGGGCACCAGTATGCCTCGACTGCATGATGCCCCCAAAGAAGGAGCAGAGAACCCAGACGCCATATTGACTGTCAGGCTACCAGAAAGAAGGGAATCATTGCCCTGATATTTAGCTGTCCCCCGGTGCTCACCCCTCACAACTTCTCTGAATCCAGGAAGGCTCCAGGGAGGTGACTTTCCCAGCCCAGAGGGGAACACTCACAGGTGCAGGACACAAAGAGTCAGTCCTGGAGCTGAGGACTGCAGTTCCAGGCTCATCCCAGCAAAACCAGTCAAGTCCTGGAGGTACCGGTGGAGACGCAGGCCAGAAGCCCTCTACCAGACCCAGTAAGAGGAACAAATTTAAAAGAGAAGTTTGAAGGAAGGCCTGAAATGAGACAAAATGAGAACCCCACCAGTGAGGGCTGGGGGCTGACAGATCCAAGAAGCATCCCCAGGACTACTGAATGCAAAGTAGTTCTCCCTGCTTCACACTGGGGGGGCAAGAAGTGACCCCCCGCCAGACCAAGAAGGAACTAGTGAGATGACTCAGGGTTTGAGCAAGTCCCATGAGCTCAGCATAGATACCACCTGGGCAGCTGGGTCAAGTCTCCTGTAGCGCCTCCTCCAGAGGGGAGCCCTGAATGAGCAGAAGTGTACCTGGGCTACAGTCTGGTCCTGCATCTGGACGGGATTGTGAGGTCCCACAGTGGGGAGCCCAGGGAGTACTCCAGAACCCACTCACCTGGGCTTCATCCTCTGTGATTCTAGCTTTGCCTCTGAGTGAGCACCAGGACATCCCAGGTGTCTGACAGCCAGAACAGAGATCGCAGGTGACAGGTGCACAATAGGCCTTCACAGCCAGAGTTCTTGTCTT
The DNA here is from genome assembly GCF_014898055.3 of Talpa occidentalis. NCBI lineage: Eukaryota > Metazoa > Chordata > Mammalia > Eulipotyphla > Talpidae > Talpa > Talpa occidentalis. Next base: position 70,971,622 of record NW_023601653.1, read on the forward strand.
TATTCCTCTTTCCTCTGTTACATTTTGATCTGTTATAGAATTTTCAAATATTCAGAAAATAATGCAGGTACCTCCTGCGAAGATTAGCAGATTTTTTTTTTTCTTTTGTACCTTGACATATTTGTTCTGGGTGTTTTTGCTCAGAATCAAATGACTAAACAAATTTTGTTCCAAATTATGACTAAGCAGAAGAGCCTATCTGAACAACTTCTTTTACTCGGCCCCCTGTTTCCAAAAAGAAATTCTGACATCAGCACACACGCTTCCCACCTGAGGTTCTACTTTTCCACTCATGCAGAGGCTTATTTTTAAAAATACCCATGGCTGATGTCCCAGAGTGTGTATCATTCCACGCCTTGTATTTTTCACTTCACATTATGGCTTCAGGGTTTACCAACAGGGAGCCGTACTGATCTACTTCATTTACCTTAACTGCTGTTCAGAGATTGCCAAAGTCCAGGCCGCTGGCTGAGATCTGGGTGAAGGATTTGCCCCATTAACCAGGAATCTTTCTCCTGGGCCTTGGATCTGGTGCTTGTGGGCTCCGGGTTCCAGGCCTCTGCAGGAGCTGGCCCTCACCCAGGGTTTCGTTGCTCTAGGCATCCTGCTGTTTGCCCCGCAGAGCCTGTTAGGGTTGCAGCTTCCCCTTGCAACCATCGCGGGAGAGCAGATCCTCTTAGAGGGCAAGAAGACAGGGCTAGAGCTGAGCTTTCCAGCGTCCTGTTTCCTTTCCTTCAAACTGAGAAAGGATTACCTAGGAGCAGGAACGAAAGCACTATCCAAATTCAACCCTCCTTCCTTGTAGAGGAGGAATATTTATTCAGCCTTTTTATTTTTATGAAAAGCAAGATCAGACGAACTGAACCCCCTTTCACTCTAGCAGACCCTCAGAAGGAACAAAGGCAGATCCAAGCAAGACTCTCAGCTTGTAACTTATAACAGACACCCAGGAGGGAGGACCCTAAGGTTTATCATATGCGATACCACTGTTGGGTTTACCATTTCGGTATTCCAGGCCCTCTTAGAAAGCTGTGACTCCTCTAAGACCGAGATCCTCGACCTTTTACTGTAACTCAATTTACATTTTATTGAATGTTTGTTTTGTATCTGTTGAACACAAAACACAGAGCTTGACTTGCCTGCTGTCTGAAGCTGGAGAGGACTGCAAGCACTGCGATAAAACAAGCCTCCCAGATCAAAAACCACAATGAGTCATCACCTCACACCTGTTAGAACAGCGATTATCCAAAGACAAGGATAACAAGTGCTGGCAATGATGTGGCCAAAAGGTAACTCTTATGCACTTTGGTGGGACTATAAATTGGGGCAGTCACTTTGGAAAACAGGGTAGCAGTTCCTCAAAAAAATATAAAAAATGGAACTACGAAAATTTTTTAAAAATAGAATATATGTTCCACATGATTCCTTTAGGTGTTTATCCAAAGGAAATGAAAATAGCAATTCAAAAGTATATATATGCAACCGTAAAATATATAGAAGGAAATATAGGCGAAACATTATACCACATGCACCTCAAAGACATCTTTACAGACACATCACCCAAAGCAGTGACAGTGAAGGCAAAGATAAACAGCTGGGACTACATCAAATTAAAGAGCTTCTGCACAGCAAAAGAGACAATAACAAAAACAAAGAGAAACCCCACCAACTGGGAGAACATTTTTGCACCCAACACTAATGATAAAGGACTGATCACAAAAATCTACAAAGAGCTGAAGAGACTCAACAAAAACAAAGAAAATAATCCAGTCAAAAAATGGGCAGAAGAGCTAAAAAGAAACTTCTCTGAAGAGGAAATGCAAATGGCCAAGAGGCATGTGAAAAAATGTTCACCATCACTTGTAGTCAGGGAAATGCAAATCAAAACTACCATGAGATACCATCTCACACCAGTGAGAATGGCACATATTAAAAAAAACTAGCAACAACAAATGTTGGCGAGGGTGTGGAGAAAAAGGAACTCTCCTGCACTGCTGGTGGGAGTGCAAACTGGACAAGTCACTATAGAGAGCTGTGTGGAGATTTCTTGACCTACTAAAGATAGAGCTTCCATATGATCCAGCAATTCCACTCCTAGGTATTTACCCAAAGGACACAGAAACAGTAATTCCAAAGAGCACCTGCACCCCTATGTTTATAGCAGCACTGTTTACAATAGCTAAGCTTTGGAAACAACCCAAATGCCCAAAAATAGATGACTGGATCAAGAAGATGTGGTACATATACACCATGGAATATTACTCAGCATTCAAAAAAAGATAAATACATGCAGTGTGCAGCAACATGGATGGAGCTGGAAGGGATCATGCTCACCGAAATAAGTCAGAAAGAAAAAGAAAAATACCGGATGGTCTCACTCATAGCAGGAATTAGAAAACCTAAATAAGGGACCAGGAAAATGACTAATTAATACAAAGTAAAAATCAAAATCAACAGGCAACTATGGACCAGAGACACACCGCGGGGGCGGGGGGTTGGGGGGTGAGGGGAGTGAGGGGGGGCGAGAGGGGGTTTGGGGGGTGGGGAGAGGAATGATTAGGGTCAAAATAAGGGGGGGGGTGCAATTCTATGGGGAATACAACCAAAATGAAAATGCACACATTGTGCAAAAATGAAAAATGATGTAAGAATTATATAATATAAAATATTTTTAAAAAAGCACAAAAGTGTATATGCTCCCCCTGTTCACTGCAGCATCCCTCAGGATAACCAGATAAAGAAACGACCTGGGTGTCCATAGATGGATGGCTGGATGGATACAGAAATCATAATATTATATGCAGATATACACATATGTATGCACGTGTAATGGAATGCTATTTAGCCCCAAAATAGAATGAACTCTCAGCATTTGCAACTACATGGAGGCACCTCTTGAGGACATTATGCAGAGTGAAATAAAACAAAGACGCTTACATGGGGAATCTAAAAAACAAATCAAAATATAAAAACAGCAAACAAACAAAAATTACAGAGAACAGATTGATGGTTGACAGAGGTGGAAAGTGGGAGGTAGACAAAATGGGTCAAGGAGGTCAACAAGTAGAAACCTCCAGTTAAAAAATAAATAAGTCATAAGACATAATGCACAGCATGCTCATCCCTCTACATAAATTGCAGAGTTCCTCTGACAACCTCACAACCCAGAAAGAAATCCTTGAAAGTATTCTATTGGAGATTGGCCAAGAGTACGGTATGAACCAGAAACTTGACCCTGGCTCCTGGCTCCCCCTGGCTTCTAAGTCATAGTACCAGGTGCTCAGTCTACAAAGCCCCCTCCAGGATGAGCCCCTCCAAGGCAGCTCCAGGCAGTGTCATTAGGATGCTGCCCTCTGGCGGAAATCTTGCAGCTTCCCCCTCTTTCCAAGTCTCCCACCAAAGGATTAAAGAGCATCTCAAAATGGCTGAAAGATCAGGCCCTACAGGTTCCAAGGTCTTCTATAACCACCACTACTTGCTGTAGTTAATGCCCATCGCTCCTTATGCCATAGGAATCCAGGGCTATCTCCTCAGAGTCTGTGTTTGAGATTAGGGTATCTAGGTACTCAGGCCTCTCTTGTGCCAGCCTATTCCCCATACCATAACCCCATACCATACCATTCCCCATCTACCTCGGGGGCTTCCCAAGCCTGTCCTCTTGCCGGGGCTGCTCTTTGTCCCCTGAGCACTGATTCAGGGACTTCCCGTTCTTTGTCTCACTCTCTCCCTACCGTCAACCTTGCTGTCTTTCGGTTTGATTTTCTCATTCTTACACATCCTTTAAGTCATTTTATATTCCCCTATCCTCTCCAATGCCCGGCACATTGCTCAGTCATTTAGAAGATGCGTAATCAATGACTCTTGATTGATGTCCAGATTGCACCCTTCCAGTTATAGTAAGCACGTTTCTCGAATTGGCCTGAGTGTATAACTCTGGTTTCTCTCAATCCTTAGCAGTAGAGAAAGGACCAGAGCTCCTTTGATTCCATTTTTAAAGATGAGATGATAGGACAGAGCTGAGGGTCTGGCTCAGGACCAGTGTGACCTGACTGTTACAAATACAAAGCTCCCAGAGTCTTCTGGATTGATGGGGATTGATTGATGTCTTCTGGATTGTGTCCAGTTCACAGAACTGGACACAGACATGTGAGGACCTGAGGTGACAACCAGATGTGTGATATGATGGAAAAATTTTGAAATCATCCCTGAGTTCTGACTAGTCTTTGAGCACTCACTCTCGAGCCAGCCTCTGAATCTCGATTCCTTCATCTGATGTGGTCAGTAATTCAAATTGATTGATAAATTATCATTAATCACTTGAATTGGTTAATAGTTCAAAATACACTCAACTAGCAACAATTTCTTGACTCCTATACCTCTCTGCAATCACATACTAAGAAATTAATAAATATTTGTTGAAAGAAAAAAACCATCCTAGTGTTATGGAGAAATAAGTGAGATAACATGAAAACTGTGTAAACTGTGAAATGCCATGCATTTCATTCTGATTTGAAATCGGATGATTTCTGGTTGTTAACATTTGGAGTAGAGTTTACAGTTTGGGGGGGCCCTCAGTATCCTCCTCTGCCTTCCTTTCCTCCATGGTGAGGGTTCCACTGCTCATGTTCTCTGGGTCTGGCTATGTGAGTGTGTGTGTGTGTGTGTGTGTGTATGTGTGTGTCTCCCTCTCTCTCTGTCACTCCATGGGTTTCTGTTCTGGTGATAAACATTGCCAAGGGTTGGAACCCTACCAAGGGCAGCTGAAGAGTGCTCTAAGCCTGGTCCTGTCCTGCAAACTCAATTCAAATCACTCCAGCAGATCCAATTCCATCAGCACTAAAATGCGTGAAGGGTGCTCTCACACCTTCCTTCTGTAAGTAGGTCGCTGCCACCAGAAACTCTCAAAGCCCTGCTTCTGAAGCTGCCGTGGGCCAGAGCAGCACAGCTGTCTCCAGCGTGCCCTCTCCGCTCTGATGCACATCCCAGACCAGCTCTGAGTGGTTGGCTCGCAAGGCTGCTATTGACCTTGGAACAGAGGCAAAAGTGAAATGGATAAGGATGCTGTGGACAGGTGCAGAGGACGGAGGTAGAAGCCCTGGTTCTGACCCCAGCACTGGACACCCACATCTCTTGACTTCTGAACACCTAAATTCTTTTTTTTTTTGTAAGATTTATTTATTTATGCACACAAGAGCTGGGGTACAGGCCAGAGATGTGGGAGGGTGACAGGATTCACCAAAGACAGAGTGGGGAGCAGAATAGACAGATCGACTGAAATAAACTGCTGAGGGGAGCAGTGGGCGACACAGGTGAAGTCTGCAGAGCCATGTGGGTCAGCTCCCTGGCCAGGGATTGAATTCAATAGCTTCACAGTGCTGAGACTTAACCACTTGTGACACTAGGGAGGCCCCAACACCTGAACTCTTGTTTCCATGATAATTTGCTGCCCAAACCTCCAAGGAGAATAGGGAAGGAAACCCTCTTAGTGACCTGGTTGGGCCTGAAAATTAAACTGACAGGGACAGATTAACAAGAGAAAAGTAAATGCATGTTATTGAATATTTACATGCACATCGGTGCCTTCACAAGAAAATGAAGTCCAAAGAAGGGGCTAGAGTAGGAAGCTTTTAAACAAAGACGTCTTTTAGACAAAGAAGCAATAAATTTGTGAAGAATTAACAAGACAAAGGGGTTTGAGCTGGGGTAGAAAATGGTGAAAAAGTAACAGGAAAGGTAAAAGGTAATTTCACAAGGTCCTCTTGTGCAGACTTCATCCCAAATTCCATCTCTGGTGACAGCAATGTCTCCTCCCTCCGGATATGAGCACCAATGGAAGAATTTTCAGAGATGCTCAGAGACACAGGGAAAGAGACAGGTAGAGAAGGAGTTGGACTAAAGGCCTGGGTGTGCTGGTCTTATGGAGCAAATATCATTGTATCCATTATTTGGATGTAAACATATTGTAAAATTTTCTGGGGACCCGGCCCCTGATCTAGCAGGCCAGAGAGCAAAGACACCTTCAAAGCCTCCATACTGTAAGCAGGAATCTGATACCTGAGGTAAAGTCAGTCTTTTTATATTTAAAAAAAAAAAAAAGAGGGCCTCTCTGGTGGCGCAGGCGGTTGAGCGCTGCACTGTGAAGCTGTCCACAGCCTCTACAGCGCAGGTTCAATCCCGGCCGGCCAGGGAGATTCCCTCATAGTACAGCAGACCTCTCCTGTCTTGCCCGCTGCTCCCCTCAGCAGTGTCTTTGGTCTGTCTGCCTGTTCTGCTCCCCACTCTGTCTCTGGTGAATTCTCTCACCCTCCCACACCCCGACTGTACCCCAGTGCTTGTATAAATAAATAAATCTTTAAAATAAATATAAAAATAAAAATAAAAAAAGATTTAACACTGGGGACCCAGACTTTGCAACTCTACAGAACATTCATTACCAAGGAAAAAATAAATCCTGCATGCCCCACCTCTACAGGGAGCATAACTCCAAGTGAGGACAATTTCAAACTAGAAGACCCCTATCCAAAAAATGACATTCTTAATATCAGTGGCTCGTGGTTCCTACCTATATAAACTAAATTCAAACGTGTTTATTGCATAGCTGACAGAATAAAATCTATCAGACTGCTTCCCGGGTCAAGGCCTCACTTCATCTAATAAACTCTTTATTTAACTACTGTTGAGATTTTACTTTCAGTTAACAAAAGGAATAATGTAGATGAATTCTGTTAAATGAGCCAGTTGTATCAGCAAAAGTGACATCAGAGCTGGTACCACAACATGGAGGTGTGAGCAGGGTGACGAGGGGCTCCCCAGGCCCCCCAAACTTGTGTACTTTAAAGGGGTCCTGCCATCCGCGCACACAAAGTATACTTCGTGTGAAAGAAATTTAATAGGATTAGTGTGCAGAGAGAGAGAAAAGGATAATAGTTTCCCAATCAAACACCCAAAGTTACCCACCTCCTTGTGGGTAAATGCCCAGCCAAATAGGGTTGCCCCAAACTGGGGCACTGAGGCCCAAAAGCTTGCAGAAAGTCTAAGGCATCTTCTCGGGGGGCTCTGGGGAGAACCACAGGAAAGGGGTGAGAGGTGCCAGGCAAGTCTGGGACATAAAGAGCAAAATCAAATTACAGAGCAAGTTATAGCTACCACCAGTCAGTCTCCCCACAGGTCTCTGACCCACAGGTCTAACCAGGCCTCCAAGTCCCTGGTGCAAGTCCAAAGCTGAGAAGCCAGTGGGACTTCTCATATGTCTCTCTCCCTCATGTTTCTCTCCAAGTGTGCCCCCCTTCCTGTGTCTCAAGCTTCTCCTCACATCTCAACACCACTACTCTCTGGGTGGGGCAGGGACCGGGGAGCTTCCCCTTTTTATGGGAATGTCCGTTACAGAAACATCTGGTCTGACCCAAGAACTCACCATAGTGTGGCAGCAAATGAGCTAAACCTGACTTGGTCCCGGTGGACCCTGAAAGGCTGTGTGCCTAGGAGGGGCCCCTCGCCTCTCCCTGAGTCTGTTCCTTATCTGTGAAACAGGCCTGAGGCCTTGTCTACCCGTGACTCATTAATACAAAAATGGAGAAATATTTAAATCATGTTAGTCATCACAGCAGTGAGATTTAGCCTCAGGAAACGATTTGGGTAGCTAGTAAAATTAAGACTGAATTGAGCCTTGACCTTATTTCATAAGGTAGAATTTCTAAATACTAGAGCTCCCCAGGGGACTCCTGCCTCACTTGATAATAATATTAATAGACTTTGGATAATGCTGGCTGTCGGGTCCTGTCTGGGGTACTGAGTGCTGTTCCTAAGTGTTTCTGACTCCCCACTTTCTGAGTGGAGCTGCTTTTTCTGGGCCTTTGGTGGATTGCCATAGTCTTGTTATTAGTGGGCAGGCTGAGGGGTTCTGCCATCTTCCATATAAAGACAACACTTACTCTTAATGCATAAGACCTTCCATAGAAAATAACTTTAATACAATTAGTGTGAGAGAGAGAGGAAAAAGAATATAGTTAAAATGAAGCACCCAAATTCACCCATCCCCTTGTGGGTAAATGCCTGGCCAAACATGGTTGAACCAGAGCAGGACAGCTGAGGCCCAAAAGCTTGGCATGAGTCTAAGACATAATCTGATGGGGGCCCATAGGAAAGGGGCAGGAGGGAGCAGGCAAGTCTGGAAAGAAAATAGTCTCTCACCCTCGTCTCCTTCAAGTAGCTCCTTCTGTGTTCCCCAATTCCTTGGTGCAAGCCCAAGGTCAGAAGCAAAGCTGGCTTCTTCTTCTGCACATGACTCTTTGCTCCATGTGCCTCCTCCAGTCTCCTAATCTTCTTTCTCCTTCCTGTGCAGCTTCCCCATCTCTCTAGCTTCTTTCTACCCAGCTCCACCCTTCCCTAGATGGGGCAGGGAGCCTGGAACTTCCACCTTCTATGGGGATCCCGCCCTGTCCGGTGGGTGAGAGGGACTGTGCAGGGGCAAGGGGCACACTAAGATGCTAAGTGCAAAGCTGGGACTCACACTCCTGTCGCCTGACTCTGTGTGGGCTAAGCCAACTGTGCCACCTCGCTCTGAACAGAAGCTTCTTTTGTTTCCACCTATTCTAATTGGGTTCCCCTTAAATAAGGGAACATTGTATCCATCAACTCCTCATCACTTTTAGTTTTTTATTTTATATATATCTTGCAATCTGGTTGCTGAAGGAAAGTGCAGCTGGCAGGAATCTTACATGTGCACCCTCAGGGCTGCCGGGTGACCCCTCCAGCTGAATGGAGAAGGCAGTGCCACCACCTGGGCTGCAGCCACTGGAGGCCGGCCCCCGGGCCAGCCCTGACTCTGGCCACCCTGCCCTGGGAGAGGCTGGCAGCCCTGTGCTGCACATAGCCTCACACTCTGGACTTGGCAACACGACTCCCCAGTATGGAGACAACCCCATGTCACTTCCCAGCCTCTCCCCCAAAGAGCTCTGGGGCAGTTCCTCCTCTCTGACAGTCATCTTTCTCTTTTTCTTTTTCTAATGTGTTTTTCTTTTCGGCTTGTGTCATTCCATTTCCTTTCTTTAATTGGCTTCACACGAATGCAACTCATCATTTTCTGTATTTCTGACCCCTAAGATGCCAAGATGGCAGAAGGAGCAGAAAGACCCAAAGACAGAGGAAGAGTAACTCACCATCAAGTGTCTTAAGAAGTGACATAGCAACCTTTCCTGTCACCCCCACCCCACTAACACACTACATCCAGATGGTACAATGCTGCAGAAATCACTTGTGCAGACGCTGGGTTTCTCAAGCCTTCTCATGAGCCCAAGTGGCAACATACAGCGGTCTCAGATGTGACGTGGTATCTACAGGCACCATACCTGCCTCCCTTCCCCACAGAAAGGAGGCACACCAGGCACACACAGAAGGTCAGTGCGTTCCTCTCTCCAGGATCTGCAGCAGGGTCTCCAGCCCCCTCTCCTCAAGGTCTGGGTGCCAGACACCCATTTTGCTCCCAGCAGATCTGGTGTGGTTGATTCCTTTTTAAAAATATTTATTTATGCATACAAGATCTGGGGTGTAGGCCAGAGGTGTGGGGGGTGAGAGGATTCACCAGAGACAGAGTGGGAAGCAGAACAGGTAGATCTACTGAAATACACTGCTGAGGGGAGCAGCGGGTGGGACAGGAGAGGTCTGCTGTGCCACGTGGGGTAGCTCCCTAGCTGGGGATTGAACTCATGCTGCAGTGGCTGCCAATAGCTTGATAGCGCTGATTTTAACCCCTGCACCACCGGGGAGACCCTGGTGTGGTTGATTCTTTTCAAGACCTTGCTTCTGCCACCGACAGTCTGATGCTGAAATTTCGTATTAGGAAAGAATAAGCTTTCAGGGAGACCTCTAGTTGGTGAGCTGCTTCACTCTTCTCAACTTCAAGCTCAGGGCTGGAGAAAATAGCAGGAAAGACAGTAGGGAAGGAAAGCAGGCTAGAGGGTTGCATGACATATTCCTGTTTCTTCTCCTCCCTCCATCCTGAGGCTTCCAAGCTGGGTTAGTCCACAGGGTCTTCAGCAGGGGTGGCACAAATAGGTTTCAGATCCTTGCCCAAAGGGGTCTTGTCATTTCAGGCTGAGCTCCCCGTGAATAGAAAATCACCCTATTGTGCGCTTCCTGCCACCACGGACATATCCTTCAGTGCTTTCTCATGCATTTCACATGGATTCATAGGATTATTTGATCAGTGATTTTCTCCCCCATTAGGCTAAGCTGCTTAAAGTCAGAGACCACAGAGTTTTCCCTTACCTTGCAAAAAAAGCAGGCACTCCACAAATATTTGTTGAATGGATGAATTAATCTACACTGCTGACATAGCAAGAGTGAGCGGTATTAACTCAGTACTCAGCACTTTGGAGTGGATGGTCTGACTTTAGACCCTGGCTCTGCAACTTAAGCCTGTGAGACCTCAGGCACAAAACTGTCTTGCCTCATTTTTCAGTTCCAGCTGGTAATCGTAGTAGTACCTACTCCATGTGATTGTCTTGAGAATTAGATGAAATATTACATGTGACTTTCTTCCAACAGTCTCTGGGAAATATATCTGCTTAATTAATATTAGCACTCACAAAGGGTGAGTGGTGTGGGTACGTTTTGATTTTGCCCTTTTCTAGACATACAAGGAGAGGTATATTATTCCAGGTGGCAGTTTTGAGCGGTAAGACAAAAATGATTTTCTAACTACGATTGTTCAGTGAAGGTACTTCTAACTAGATGGTGAACTTCTAACTAGAGACTAGGTGGATGTGATTACCACAACAGACAGTGGGATAGTTGAGGGTCTTGGGGTATACACCAGATTTGGCAGTGGATAATGGTCATAGAAATCTAGGATTAAAACAGAAACTATAATGAATCTATTTTAAAAAACAAAACTATCCAGGGCCTCCCCTGCTGGTGCAGGTGGTTGAGTTCTGCGCTGTGAAGCTGTCCGCAGCCCCTGCATTGCCAGTTCGATCCCGGCTGGCCGGCGAGGGTCCCACATGGTGTGATAGACCTCTCCTGCCTCTCCCGCTGCTCCCCTCAGCAGTATATTTTGTCAGTCTGCCTGTTCTGTTCCCCGCTCTGTCTTGGTGAATCCACTCACCCTCCCGTGCATCTGACCTGTACCCCAGTTTTTGTATAAAATAAATAAATAAATTTTTAAAAACAAAACAAAACTGTCCAGATATGATGCACAGAGACCTGACACAGGGCACAAAACTCAAGAGTTCTTCCAAAAAGGAAGATGCCTGCAAAGTACAGTGGCGAGAAGAGTGATAACCACCTGAAGTCTTCAGTTTCATCCCTATAGGGGTTGAGACCATAATTTGACTCTGGGTGTCTTCTCCGTCCTCCCTTCCACGTGGTGCTTAACTCAATTCTGGGTTCATTGAAGGCACTCAGGACATATTCTGAGGGTTCATTGGGTGTTTGTATTTTTCTTACACGAAAGTGATGAGACTGAGAGCCGCTTGGGGGTCCACTGAAAAGCTGGCTCCCCGGAGTCTAGAGACAAATCCAAACAGCAGTCCTAGATGGAACCAAGGGTGCTCTGGGAGCGGAAGCTCTTGAGAGTAACAGTCTCAATCTAAAAACCAAAGCTCCGTCTGCTGAGCTGCCTGAGAACACCAGCAGCTTGCTAAGGAAACCACTTGGTTGTCAAAACACACCCCAGCTTCTGCTGTCAGGGTTGTCAGCCAACCTCTAGGAGAAGGGTGAAGCAAGCTCTCATGAGAGTTCAGTGCTGATAAATGATTTGTAAATGTCACGTAGACCCAAGGGCGGGTGCCAATGTAGATGGAAGTCACCTCTATTTTAAAGCACTGGAAAATTGTGAAGCCTCCAGCTTTCTTGTATAAGCTCATGTACCATATTTTTAAACTTATAAACAATAAAGGACCATCAATCTCCTTGTCCTACCACACCACAATAATAAATCCTCCCCTACACTAAAAATAATTTATATCACAACAATAAAATCTCCCCTGCATTAAAACCAGCTTCTCAGGCATTTTTTTTTTCTCTTTTTTGGTCCTCAAGCCCCATCATCTCATGGATGGCTCCTTTTACTCCATCAGGTGCAAGTGCTGTCAGTTACTGTTGATTCAACCCATCAACCAACAAGTGTTTATCATGATTTTCTCTGTGTGTAGAACTCTTTGGGGAGAGGGAAAGAATAATAACAGAAAAAAAAAACGTGCCCTCTGTCCTCAAGAAACAGCTTCAAATCTCGCTGTCCTGTCAGTTCTGCATCACTCGAGACCTGTTCACCTTCATTCAGTGGGTGGCTAGTTGACAAATATTTATTAAACACTGGTGTGCCTGGGCTACAGAGATGACCTAGGCCAGGAAGATGCTGGTTCTCATGAAGATTACATTCCAACAGAAGACAGAAGTGATAAGCAAGTAAAGCAGAAATCTTAAGTTCAGAGAGTACAAAATGTTATGAAGGAATTAAGAGATAAAGAGGTGGGTTTGGACCAGTGGGGGCCAGAGGATGCCTTTCCCAAGAGTTGGCAGGACTAGTCTGTCAAAAGTGCCAAGTAGAGGAGACTCTTAAACTCCCTTCCAGAGATGCAGGTCAAAATTGCATTGAGGTCCTCTCCCTTCATGAGAATGGCACATGTTAAAATGGCCCCCAACAACCAGTGCTGGAGAGGAGGCAGAGAAAAAAGAGCTCCAGTACATGGGTGGGGGTCCTGTCCATTGGTGCAGTCATTATGGAAAACTATTTGGATTTATCTTTAAAATCTAAAAATGAAAATAGGGCCTCCCTGGTGGCTCAAGGGGTTAAGCACGGCACTATGAAGTAATCTGCAACCTCTGCAGCATGAGTTCGATCCCCCAGCCAGCCAGGGAGCAACCCACATGGTGCAGCAGACTTCTCCTGTGTCACCCACTGCTCCCCTCAGCGGTGTATTTCAGTCAGTCTGCCTGTTCTGTTCCCCACTCTGTCTCTGGTGAATCCTCTCACCCCCCGCATCTCTGGCCTGTACCCCAGCTCTTATATGCTCTTAAATAAATAAATATTTTTAAAAAAATTGAAAATGAAAATACTGAGACCCAGCAATCCCACATCCAGGCCTCTATCCAGAGAACATGAAACTGTCAACTCAAGAAATGATATGCTCTACGGTGTTTATTGAAGCCCTATTTACAATAACTGGGACATGGAAACAATCTAAGTGCCCACTTACAGAGGACTGGGTTAAGAAGATGTGGTGTACCCACATATTGTGATATTATTCAACCATAAGGAAAGATGAAATGTGGCCATTTACAGCAAAATGGAAGGGGCTCGGGGCAATGAAGTGTAAAAAAACAGTCAGAATATTTGTCCCAAGACAAATATTGCATGTTCAGATGAAAGACAAGTTGACAAAGAAAATACTATAAAAACTAGTAAATGATAATAAACAAGGTGAGGTTTCTAAGGTTAAGAAGGGGAGGGGGGCCTCCCCTGGTGGTGCAGCAGTTGAGCACTGGGTTGCGAGGCTGCCCACAGCCTCTGCAGTGCCAGTTCAATTCCCTGGCCACTGGCGAGGGTCCCACAAAAAAAAAAAAAATGGGAGAGAGAGTCAGGGTTTAAAAATAAACTCCTTCCAGTAGGAGACTGGCCCATCAACTCTGGAGTAGCACAAAGGAGGTGGCGATGATCTCTGAGGCATCTGCGCCTCCTGGCCAAGGGCTCTACTTTATTCATAGCACTGCACACGCCCCTCACATGCAGTAGGTGTTACATGATGGTGGTAACATTATTCACAATTTCCTACGTGTCAACAACGCACAAAATACTTGCCATGGGCTATTTCATTTAATTCTTACAAGTGGCATACAAGGAAGTTACTGTTATCCCCACATGACAGATCAAAAGAGGGTTTTTTTTTTTTTTAAGATTTATTTAAAAAAAAGAATAAGAACTGGCGTCCAGGCCAGAGGTGTGGGGGGTGAGAAGATTCACCAGAGACAGAGTGGGGAACAGAACAGGCAGATCTACTAAATTACACTGTTGAGGGGAGCAGCGGGCGAGTCAGGAGAGGTCTGCTGCGCCATGTTGGTAGCTCCCTGGTCAGGGGTCAAACTCGTGATGCAGTGCCTGCAGACAGCTTCATAGGTTGCGTCTTAACCTCTTGTGCCATCAGGGAGGCCCCAAAAAGAGGTTTTTAAAGAAAATAAGCCAGAGCTGGAATACAAACACTGCCCTTATTTCCAAACCACCTGCTCTCATCCCATATGCCATATGCACATGGGCATGAATGACTGAAAATAAATGAGACTCTCACCAATCTTTATAGCTTGTTAATTTCTAGGAGGGATTGAGAGTCACCTCTATGCTTCAGACTTGGGTTGTTGGAACAGATATATTAAGTTGCCTCTGGGATGCCCCTAGCCCCATATGTACACATGGGAATAACCAACTAAATAGCTCACTTGCCTCAAACAAGAGGTGGTCTGAGGGAAGTTTCTGAGGTTGGACAAATCAAATAATAAAAGGAATGGCATCATTTTCCTGCCTGTTTATTTCATTAGTTCACAAGAAAATTTTGGGAAGTAGTAGATGTTTTAAATTGTTTCTCAATCACAGTAAACTAATTATAATATAGACAGATAATGTACAGTGCCTTGCAGTGGTCAGGAATAAGACGGTTCTCGACTCGTATTAGAAACAAAGCTCAAGTTCAGATAAGGTGACAAGCAGGTAACACAGGTAGGGTTCATGGACCCAGAGACAGGACAGTTTTATTCCCTCTACACAACAATAACTGGTCCTCTCAGAGCCCCAGGCATCCCTGCACCAGACCCCTGAGCTGGTGAATCCCTTCTCATCAATGCCCCGCCTGGGGAAGTCTCCATACCTACCGCTCCACCTCAACATCTGACTTCCGTATCTGTTATTGTCACTTGTGCTTAGTTTGGGCTACTCGGTAGATTGTGGGCAAGCAATTCCTTCCAATGCTTTTCATGTCGTATAGCTCTAGCACAGCTGGAAGACACTAGTGCTCAGCAAATATTGCTGAGTTTAATTTGATGGTGCTCCCACTTGGAAGGGGAGGGGCTTATTCTAGGCACTCTTTAGAATTTTACATAAAAATTAAAAAAAAAAAAAACCTGGCTTTTGTTGAGGGCTGGCAGCCGAGCAGACATCTATGTAGTTTAGTACATGTGCCTGAAGATGCTCTGAAAAGTCTTAACTACTATCTTTATTTTATATTTGAAAAAAAAAAAACTATAGCACAGTAAGCCATTTAGAAAGATATCACTTTCATGTGGCCATGTGGCTCACAAATGATGAAATTAGGAATCAGCTCAGATACACCTGCCCCAAACCTCTCACCTCACCAAACACAGGACTTCTCCCATGCCTTCCCATGTACTGGCCCCAGACTTCTTATGCCCCGTCCACCCTCTTTATCATATCCCACCTTGGACCCTGCATTGCAGCCCTTCTATTTTTGACCTTTGATGTCCAGGGGCATAGAACACTCCCCAGCTGCTCTGGGAGATCCTAAGTTTTCCACGCCTCAAAGTTCTTTTACTCACTCTGGATTCTACTGCCTAGTTCTGACCCCTTCCCACATCTGTCTGCTTAAATTTCCCTTTCCTAGAACATCAGACTATGTTAATTTGCACTTGATCTAACTAGTTGTCACCAAACTATGAGTGACTGTTAACGAATTAAAGTTCCATGGGAACTTGCCTTTGACAGGAAGGTATCTGTCAACTCAAACAGAATCTAAGAGTATTCCGGAACGACTTGAGCAATGGCAGCATTGCATCAAAAACTATGCTCCAAGCACAGCCTCCTCCAAGTAGGCATCTCTGAACACTTATTTACTCATGGTTCTGCATTTACATTACCCTAAACAAAAATCTAATGAGTTCATGGTCACACCCTATTCACATCTTCTGCATCATAAAATTCAACCATCACATTCATGTCCACGTCTCATGGTGATTCTATCATTGTTTCTTGGTTTCTGATTCATTCCTTCCATCCCTGAAATTCAGTGTCACACCACAAATCCCCTCTGCTGCCCACGGTCTGGGGGTGGTCCAGGCCCAATGTCAGAAAGCGGTGATCACTAATTCACAACAGAGACTTACTCCTCAGCTTTGTCCTCTTGGAATTTTCCAAAAAGAACCACTGGGCCAGGCCTCGCTGGGAGTGGTAACCAGAAAACCCTTCAAAGCTGCAGAACAAAAGCTTCTGTGTGCCTCTCAGAAATTCCATGTTCCATTCAGACCCAGGTTTGCCTGGGCAGCCACCATTTCCCAACATCTGGAATCCATTTCCACTCCAAAAAGTCACCCAGACAGAACTGCTTAAAGCCATGATTGGACCAGTGGTTTGGTCAGGGGGACTGGGGGGACAAGCCCCTGCTGTATGGGAGGAGGTAGAGCCAGGATGGGGTGATCCAATAAGAAGAGTCAACCTGAGCTAAGGTTACCAGCTCAACAGAAAACATCAAAAAAAAATTTAAAATAACTTGACACTTGCTATTTCAGTAAAAACATTAAGGAAAATATTAAAACATTTGGGAGCTTTCTTAAGCATATGTTTGAGCTAGTATTGCTTTTATTTTGAATTATATTTGGGGACATATCATAATATTTTTGATGTTAAGAATGTCTAAAGATTTTACCCAGTTCTGGGGCAGGGAATGGAGGATGAGATTTTATTGGATTGAGGCCGAGGATATGGATTAAATGTCATGCAGGGCCCCCAAATATCATCTGTATACCCAAATCCAAGCATCCAGCACAGTATATGGCATGTGGGAGTTCAGGACATGTGTGATGGCAGCAGACCCCACAGTTGGCAAATTAACCTCACAGCCCAGGGCACCCCTGAAATAATAACAGAGAATGATAGACAGAGTCACCACCCCTATTACATCCTACCACCTCTTGGGTGATGCTCAATTCATGTCCCCAACTGGGACATTTGGGGAATGAGGGTTGTCATGTAATTAATAAGACCTCATTGATCAACATAGGTTGATACTCTCGATTGCCCCCAGTGACCTGACATAGTCACTCAACTTTTTTTTTTTTTTTAATACAGAGTAATAATTTTTCTAGTATTCCACTTCTGTCTCTGAGCCTTCCATTCCTACCTGGCTCTTCCTTGATCTGAATCCTTACCCAGAGAATACTCCATCTTTATCATAGAATGAGTCTCAGCTCACATTAAACATTATTATTTACCTGGACTACTGGAGCATGAGAGCAAAGCAATGACAACCATCATTCAGCTGTCAGCTGCCTAGATGCCAAGAAATGACTGTATCAATGATTATTGATAGTTGATTCAATATGGGAGGTCCACAGTGATTATATTTTATTACATTACAAACAACTTGTCAAAGACTTAACCCAGTGCCCTACCCTTAGCAGAAGCCCCATCTATACATCCCATATGGAGATTATGATGAAGCTGGTATATATGTCCAGTGAATTGGGAGAACAGAGACCTAATTCTACAGTGCAAATAAGAAGTCAGACAAAGAGTTAATTCAGTCCAGAAAGCCTTACTAAGTACCTGCCATGTTTCAGGGCCAACTCCAGGCACTGAGATGGATGGGAAGATGATGTGCCAATTTCTGCTCTCAGGGAAGGATTTGAGTGTGGGTGGGAGAGAGGTAGGGGAACCACCAGCTACAGTTGGGATAGACTGTGTTTATGAGTGGAACACCAAAGGAGGGGAAGAGGTTTTGGATGGAGGGACTAAGGTTGACACTTCTGAGGAGAAGATATCTGAGCTGTGCAATGAAGATGAGAAGGATTTCAACAGGTCAAATAAGAGTCAGGCATTGCAGCCAAGAGCAGGACCCAGGGAAGCCACGCCCATGGGTGTCAACTGGGACCATGAGGTCCAGTGTGGCTTCAGAGTACAGGTGTCTTTGAGGATAGATAACATAAAGAAAGAAAAAACTCAAAAGGAAGATTTAGCATCACATTATGGAGGGAGGAGTTTAAAAGTCAGGCAAAGGGACTGGAATTATTCTGTTTACGAATCCTGGAATGAACTGCCGATTGAGTCGTCCTCTGAGAGACTAATTTGGAAGTCACTGTAGGGTGGACAGGAGGCAGACAGTGCAAGGAAGGCAGAAAGACAATGAGGAGCTTCTTTTGACCTCCCAGAGATTCCTTTGCCCTCCCCAAACTGATTTCCAACTGCTGTGGGATTTATAGATGACTTCACTGCAACCAAAGAAGAATAAATATCAATGATAAAATAACAACATGCACACTGCAGAGAAAGCACAACAGAAGAATGGAGCACAAACAGCCATTCAGTGCCCAGCCTGGAGATTCCATGAGAAATATTCCCTTGCAATTGGATGCCGAGGCCACTGAAGCACAACTGGAAACCATTGCCTCCATTTTCCAGGTGACATTCTTTAAAAAATGCAAACAGTGGCAGTAATGGGAAGTTTAAGCAGCTGGAGAGGCAAACAAGTAAACACACACAGACATCTTCAGTACAGTCCTATAAATCAGCAGGGTTTACTTGAGAGGTACCTAGTCAGGTCTTAGCCCTCTCCGCTGGCTAGCTGTTTGCACCCTTTGAGCAAAACTGCTGCATGAGGGCCTCCCCTGGTGGCGCAGCGGTTGAGCGCTGGGCTGCGAAGCTGCCCGCAGCAACTGCAGTGCCAGTTCGATCCCAGCCACCGGCAAGGGTCCCATATGGCGCGCAGACCTCTCCTGCCACACCCGCTGCTCCCCTCAGCAGTGTATTTCATCAGTCTGCCTGTTCTGTTCCCCTGCTCTGGCTCTGGTGAATTCTCTCACCCTCCCGCGCCTCTGACTGTACCCAGTGCTTGTATAAATAAATAAAATAAAATAAAAACTGCTGTATGAATCGCCAGCTTCATTATTCTATTCATTTTGAAATCCAAATAAACAGGACCCTGTGATAGAGTTACATTATAAGCACGCAGGAGTCCCCAAAGGGCAGGTCCTGTGCTGGAACACAATTTATAGGATTACCCAAAAATAAAACAAAACAAAAAAAAGCCACACCTCCTAAAAATAGCCTTCAGGTGTTTCCAGAGGCCAATCACCACAAAATCAAGATCTTAAAAAAAAGTAAATTCATTTTTTTAATGTGAAACTGGAAGTTCCCCTTGTGACTACTGATGTCTCAATATAGCAGAGCACATCCGGGCTAGGTCGGGGTCAAAGCAGCTGCGAGAGATGGTGCTCACAGGCTGTGACCAGCCATCCCAAGGCTTGGAGATAAGACACCATTAGCAATTCAAGGGGCAGAGAGAGAGAGAGAGAGAAAGAGGCTCTGGAAATTGAGAGGAGGGTCTGGGGGCAGGAGGCAAGACATGTTATTAAGCACTACATTTCTGTTCTCCCTCTTCCACGCCACTTCTGAAGCCCCCTTCTCTCATGAATCCTGCCTCAGTTACCTGTCAGGCTTACCTTCCTCTCAAGACCTTAAAGTACAATTCTATCTCTCACTGACAATTCTAGAGCTGGTTTCTGGTTTGATTTTTGGTTTTGTGTGTTTGCTGCTTGCACGTGTCTCCTCACATGCAGGTGGGTATAACCTGCCCCCTGTGAGTCACTGAACTTCCTGGGGTGGGGTCAGGCTCCGATCTGTCCTGCCACACTTCCCAGGACTCATGACAGCAGATGTGAGACTCCCAAAGGAGGCAGAAGAGACTTCTGCTGGGAGCCAGAAAAGATCCCATGTCCACCAGTGAGGCAGCCTGACCTCCTCTGCAGCCCTTCTGACCTTCTGCACCCCACTGACCTCCTCTGCAGCCCTTCTGGCCTTCTGCACCCCACTGACCTCCCCTGCAGCCCTTCAGTGCTTAGCGAACCCCAAAGGCATAGGCTGGTCCCACCCTCCAGGCGTAAGTGGAGTTTCCATTCTGAACTTCCAGACTTTCTCTGCACACAGTTCAGAGTCCTGGGCAGAAATTCCAGTTTGGCATTTTCTTCCTTGTCACTAGAAATAGAGCAGCCTGTCCCACAGTCACCTAGAAAAATCTCATTTTTCTCAAGGAGGTAGAAGGAAGCTATGTTTCCCTAAAAGGCCTTCCCTGGGCTAAGAGATCCCCTCCCCAAGCCAGGTTGGCATTTACAAGAAATGTCAAGTGCAATGGCATAAAATCAAATGGGGAACCCACATCACGGACCCACAGGTGAAGCTGACTCCCACCCTCTATGACAGCGAGACACGGCAGGGGCCTGGGGCTCTCAAGCGTAGGCTGGTTCCCATATTTTTAAATAATTATTTTAAATGGCTACGCACATACCTACAATAATAACTTCAATTTTTCTTTTTAATCTACAAGGCCTAAAACATTTACTCTCTGGCCCTTTTCAGAACTTTTGCCAGCCCCCTGCCATAAACAAATCGCTGAACCCCCATCATTAGTGGAAGCAGAACTTCCACTGTGGTGGGTCCAGGGAAGCAGCACCCCCTTAGTGCTCATCTCCACCTCCCAGTGATGGTCAGGAGATGGGGCAGCTAATCTCCTGCCCGCTGTTCCCACGTCCCTCACCCTGAATGTCCTCCTCGCTTCTCCAGAAACTTCTCAGCTCTCCCCCTTCCTCTCACTTCCCACCCCCACTCCACAACCCCTCATTCTGGAACTTGTCCAAGGTGCTTGAGCACAAATGGATTTGCATGTTATGCTTGATTGACACCGATTGCTCCCCTGTGGACTGCAAGCTCTCTGCAGGCAGGGACCACAGCCTGGCGCAAGTCAGTATCCCCAAGCACCCCAGGGAGGGCTGGGCCCAGAGCAGCTGTTGAATAGAAATGTGCTGCTCTGTCCCAATCCAGAGAAGAGCCTTGACTGTGAGCCAGGGTCACAGCCTGCCTGTGCAGGAGGGGCTTGGGGTGAGGGGCCCCCGCACCCAGAGAAGCCCTTTCCGTCATCCTGCCCCAGCCTGGAGATGCTCACATCATTCACACTAGAATAACTCAAGCCGGACCCCCTGGAATAATTCCTCCAGGGCTGGTGCTCTGTGGCAGTGCCCTCTCCCTCCAGGGGAGTCCTGGGCAGGAGCTGGGGCTTTTGAAGCACGCAAACACAGCTTCCCCCTAAACCTGGCATTGCTTAGGATGCAACGAGCCTAGGAGCTAGAAGGAAAAAGGCAAGTCACGAAAAAGAGGGTGCAGGTGCTTTGCAGTGGGGACACCATCTTTGCACAGGTGCAGGAGAGCCCTTGCCAGTCCTGTCGCTGCCCAAGCTGGCAGATTGGGAACCCAGGGATGACGCTCTCCTGGGGAGCCCAGAAGCAACATTTGGGTGAAAAGCTTTGCTGAGGCCACTGGATCTAATCTCCCCAGGAAGGGAAAGGCTGTGGGAAGTCAGTGACAGGGAGAAGGGAGGTGAGAGAGGACAGGAAGGGGGTCCTTGCCTGGGGAAACCTGAAGAAAAAACTTAACATTCAGATTCTCTTCCTCCAAAGCATGTGGAAAGGCTGAGTGGAGCCTATTTCCAGAGTCCCAACAACACTGGGAGAGATGCAAATTCTGCAGCGCCCCATGGGTGCCCTTCCCATGAGCTCCAGGAGGGGAGGCTGCAGCAGGGGACCCTATTCCCGGGGTCCAGTCTCTCTGAAACCACCTTGTTCCCCTTTGCAAGCCTGCTCTGTGGTAGCCTCTTCTCCCACCAAAACCAGGAACTTCACTCTCTTCTTCCTCCAAGAGGATCTGTACCCACCTACTGGACATCTTCAAGATGCTGTCTGTTCTATTTGGACCCACCCTCTGTCAGGTACCTGGATACAAATCAGACCTGAGTGCTGCCCTCTCTCTGCTGCTGAAGTCTAAAGGAGTGACCTTCAGGGATGAAGGTGGCAACTTCTCCTTTGTCTCCAAGGAAGGGGAAGCTCTAGGGGCCACCCATTCCCAACCACTAGGCATGTGCTAACCACGTATTAGTGTCAATGCCATAGAGGGCTTGGAGGTGAGGCTGTGTGGAGTGAGCTTTGGCAAGATGCCCTGCTTTGTGGCAGATCGTAAATTATAAATAAATAAAGTGGCTCTGCTCTTCTTTGCTCTGGCATGTGATGAGAAACAACAGGGCTGCCGGCACCATCCTTCTGTTTCCTCCTCGGATCTGCTGACTGGAAAGAGCTGGCCCAGACGCTGGATTCTACTATTGTGTCAGTGTCTTATTTAAATCCACGATTCCCAGACAGCAATTTTGTAAATCCTCCCTCACCCTCACAAAGACCTAGTGCACCCTCGGAGCCAGCCACAGGTGTTTTGGTGGGGGGTGGAGAGGACCGTGGGTCACCAGCCCACACCCACTGTGGGCTGGATGTGGTTGTCTTTGGATTATTCAGCAGAAGAAGCTACAGCAGGTGTCCAGAGCCCATGTGGAAAACTATTAAACCCAGAGAGAAACTGCAGTTGGCGTGACACCTTTGCCACTGTGATGCTTTGCCACAACCACTCAGGGAAAAGGGAATACAGGGGTTCATTCCCAATATCAGGATTACTCAGAGCAAGGCCACCCCCCCACCACAGCCTTGCCACGGGATCCCTTGCAGAAACTTGTAATGTGAACAAGCAAATCCTCTCATGTGGCCTCTCCCTGCCAGGGTATTTCATGGCCCCCCATGGGGAGTGGAGTGAGGGGCTACAAGGAGGGGGTTCCCTCCCCAGATCCAGGACTTCCCACCAAGGGTTACTTTTGTCATCAGGTTTCCTGTCTATGAGAATCAGATTTGTTTCTCAGAGTCATGGAGAGAACCAGATTAAGCAGGGATTAGAGACTGCAGACCAAGGATACTTCAGTGATCCCGTCCAGGAGCATCCTTCGCCTTGTACCCCACACACCCCGCATATGGACTGTTGGTGTTGGATCCCACACTGCACCATCAGACAGCATGTCGAGGGGTGTCCGGCCCTGTACAACCTCACACAACACAATTCACCCCTCTGTCATCCAGAGAGGACCCCTCAAAAAGGTGTGGATCAAATCATTAGCTATCCAACCTTTCTATCCTAGTCAAGGTGATGTTCGTACTGACTTCAAAACCAGCATCAGTCAAGTGAGAGACTATTTTTTTAAATTTTCAAAAATTACTCCAGCTGCAGACAAACTAACACTTGCCTCCACCAAATAACATTTTATTTCCTGGGATTAAAAACAAAGAGAATGAATGATTAGAAGCCCTTCCTTCAACATCATCAAAATGCGTTTTGAAGAAAGTTACAAGAATTGTTTAAGGCGCACAAAAATAGTCAGGCTTGCTTGCTTCTAGAAGATTCCTTGCCCGAGATGCAAAGCACTGATAGCATATCCCAGAAGAGAGAGGCTTGCAGACACAGGAACCAGAACAGTCCTACCAGGGTCTCTGGTTCTAATATAAGTATCACAGAAAAACATCACAACAACTCTCTTCTATAAATACCACATATGTCTTGAGTATATCCAAAATATCTCCATCTGAACTACAGTACAAAATCCACTCACCAGCCATAAAAATAATATTTTCTCCTATACACAAACACAATCGTATGTAAAGCAAATTTGGAACACACGGATTGGGGGGGTGGGTTACAAAAATCTCTGGGGACCTGGGCTATTTAAAGTCATTTTTGTTTGGGTTATCCCTCTGCTGGGTATAGGAAACTGGCTACAAATACATCCATCTCACAGCGCTCACCATTTCAACAGCTCCTCCTGCGTCATGGAATGTGGTACTTTTTAAAAATAGGCGACCCTTGGTGTAATGGAAAGAAGAGGAAAATGGGGGTGCAAGGGAGGGAGGGAGAGAGGGAAGCAGAGAAAGAAGAGGGGCAGCCCTAGGTTTCAGGGTGGGCTTGAATACTCGACGGCATAAAGCAGATGTCCAGGTTCAGGAGTCCTTTGCTGTCCCCACCTACTGCCTCTGGTCTGTCTGGATCCCTCCTTACAAATCCGTTTCGCGGCTGGTGTCCAGGCAGAGGGCATACAGGGACCTCCCAAAGTCCACATTGCTCTTGGCCTTGAGGTTACACTTCTCCAGGGGGCGACTGCCCCTTGAGGCTCCCTCTGCATTCTCCAGGGACCCCCCAGCCTTGCCAAGGGATCCCTTGCTCCAGCTGGTCTTCCGCTGGCCTCCGCTGTCCGCCCCTGTCCCCTGGTTCTGACCCGCCTGCTCCTCCTTGAGGGCCGCCTGCTCCTCGTGGTCTGTCTCCCGGTGGTAGAAGTAGTTGAAGTTTGACACGATGACGGGCACCGGCAGGGCGATGGTGAGGACCCCCGCGATGGCGCACAGCGAGCCCACGATCTTGCCCCCCACGGTGATGGGCCTCATGTCACCGTAGCCTACAGTGGTCATGGTGACCACCGCCCACCAGAAGGCATCGGGGATGCTGGAGAAGTGGGTGTCCCTGTTGTCGGCCTCTGCAAAGTAGACGGCGCTGGAGAAGAGGATGACCCCGATGAAGAGGAAGAAGATGAGCAGGCCCAGCTCGCGCATGGAAGCCTGCAAGGTCTTGCCCAGGATCTGCAGCCCCTTGGAGTGGCGGGAGAGCTTGAAGATGCGGAACACGCGCACCAGACGGATCACCCTGAGGATGGCCAGCGACATGGCCTGCTGCCCGTTCTGGCCGCCCCCTGCACCCCCAGGCTGCTGGTCCGCCAGCTCGGTGCCCAGGGTGATGAAGTAGGGGAAAATAGCCACCACGTCGATGACATTCATGATGTTTCTCGAGAACTCTGCCTTGCTGGGGCAGGCAAAGAAGCGCACAAGCAGCTCAAAGGTGAACCAAATGACGCACGTGGTCTCCACAATAAAGAAGGGATCGGCCAGGGTCCTGGGCAGAGGCGCAACCGTGGGGCCAGAAGGAGGCGCCATCGCCCCGCTGGTGTTGGCCCCCCAGCCGGGCCCCGGAGGCTGCTGCGGCACCGGGGGATGGCGGAGCAGCTCACGTTCGTCCCTGAACTCGGGCAGGGTCTCCAAGCAGAAGGTGATGATGGAGATGAGGATGACCAGCACGGAGACGATGGCGATGGCCCGCGCGGACCCGGAGCTTTCCGGGTATTCAAAGATCAGCCAGACCTGGCGCTGGAACTCGTTGCGCGGCAGGGGTTTCTCCTCTTCCTTAATGAAGCCCTCGTCCTCCCTGAAGCGCTGCAGGGCCTCCTCCCCCAGCTGGTAGAAGCGGATCTCATCCGCAAAGACGTCCAGGGACACGTTGACCGGCCTCCGCAGCCGCCCCCCCGACTGGTAGTAGTACAGGATGCCGTCGAAGCTGGGCCGGTTGCGGTCGAAGAAGTACTCGTTGCGCAGGGGGTCGAAGTAGCGCAGGCGCTTGGCGGGGTCCCCCAGGAGCGTGTTGGGGAACTGCGCCAGGGTGCCCAGCTGCGTCTCGAAGCGCAGCCCGGAGATGTTGATGAGGACGCGCTGGTGGTGCAGGGACCCGGTGCCCAGCGCGCGGTCCTCCACCATGCCCAGCGCAGGGTCGCCTTCTCCCTCCTGGTCCTCCAGGCGCAGCCGTCCAGGCTGCCGCAGCGCGTGGGGTGGCGGTGGCAAAGGGCGCGCTCTGGGATCCTCGCCCCTCTGCGGGCCGCGCGCCCTCGGCTCCGGCAGCCTGGGCGCATCCTTGAGCCCGGCCGTCGGGGGGCATTGGAGCTGTCCCCCTGCCGCCCGGCCACAGCCTCCTGCCGGGGCCTCACCTCCTCCTCTGACCGTCATGGGAACGCCGTTCTCCAGGGGCACCAGGGAGAGCTCCATGGCCTGGGGGCAGGGGGCATAGTGCGCCCCTGGGAACAGCTCCGGCGCCCCCCACGCGCGCCCGGCTGGGCGCCTAGCCTCGGACGCGTCTCCGTCGGCCGGCCGGCCCCACCATGGGGAGGGCTGAGGTTGCTGGCGCGATCCCCTGGCTTGGTCCTGACGTCAAGAAGCCGCTGCCCTGCTCTCTGCCTTGCTCTCTCTTCTGGCAGCCCGTTACCAAGCAGCCAAAAGCCTCCTTCCAGCGGATGCAACCTTCAGCCGCCCCTCTCTGGCTGCTGCGCGGCAGCGGGGCCTCCACCCGCCGGCTCCCGCCTCTTCCCTTCCCCTCCCCGCCCCTCCTCCCCCGCCTCTCCTGCGGGGTGGTGGCAGCGGGTGTCTCCCCGGAGGGCGCAGCTGGGGCCCTGGGCTAGGGGAGGGAGGGGGGCTAAGAAGGGCGCAGCCGGGCGGAGGGAGCGAGGAGGGGGGGAGAGGGAGAGAGTGGGGAGATTGGAGGAACAGGTTGTACCGAGGGCGCTGAAACTCCCGGGGCAACCAGTTGAGAATAGCTCTGGATTTCAGCTCACCTGGGAACCCGCTGAAAGCCAGGGAACTCGCAAGGAGACGAATTGCCTAGATCTGACGCTTAGAGCTGAGTTCGAGTAAGAGCACATTTTTGCATCTCCCCTGTGGAGAAATGTCTTGGGGGAGAATGAAGATTTACAGACAGGAGGGGGCGTGCAGGAGCTACCCAGTCTTGAATTTAATATATGCCTCTTCCAGCCTTCTGACCAACCCACCAAAAGGTAACTGGCAGAAGCTTTGCAGTGATCCGTTCCCCCTTCCCTTGCTTTGGGGGGAGACCCTGAATTCCACTCTGCATAGTGTGGTCAGCAAGGCAGACCCAGGTGGCAGCTGAGCCAGGCTCTGAGGTCTCCTAACCCAGAGAAGCAGGGCCCCGCAGCTCTGCACAAGTGCATTTGCAAAACCATTCACAGGGAAGGGGAGGGGGAATAAAGAGCTTCTGGCAAGAGTGGTTCCTGCAGAGACAGCAAGTGTGGCAGCCAGGTCCGTGTAGGAGGCGGGGTATGGGGCGCCTTAGGAGAGGGAGGCTGGGAGGTTGTGGGATCCCCAGGGCTGGAGCATTCCCAGGAGGAGAATAACAATAATACCAGGCTCATTCTCAGTGCCTTACAAATATTAACTAGAGCAACCCCTTTTGTAAGTACTGAAATTATTCCCAACTTAGAGATGAAGAAAGTGATTGGCTACTTGACCAAGGTCATACAGGTATAACAACATGGTGACGCTGGGCTTCCAACCCAAGCCAGCAGAATTCCAGCCCTAGCTCAATCCAATTGTAACCCCTTCCAGATACAAGTGCTCCCTCCCCTGACATCTGGCAGAAGAGCTGGGGCTCCCAACTGCAGGAAGTAGGAGACAGCTGAGATGACAGGCTGAGATGACAGACAAGTCCTTCTGGCTCCCACCCCACCGCAGCCCCCACCCCTGCAGGTTCTAGTGGTCAAGGGCAATGTCTTCCAAGGCAGGTCTGACAGTTGCAGACGCAGCCTGCAGCTGTGTGTCGGTTTGAGTGACCATAAAGCTGCTGTGTTTTGGACTGTCAGCTTGATTGTCTATTTTTGTTGCTGTTGTTGTTTGGGGTTGATGTGTATGGATGTCAGAGCCTCTTGTATGTGAAAGTATCTGCACAGGGACCATGTTTTGGAAACTCGATACCATGCACATGTGTGGTTAAGCAGCAGGGTGTGGACATACAAGCTTGGCGAGGGTTGGAGAAATATATGTGCACGGGTATTTTTGTTTTTTTTTTTAATGTATTGTACATGAGGAGCGTGTACTTGAAGTTGGTGTGTGTAAATGTTTCATTGTGTGTGACTGTGCATGGGGCTGGCTGTCTTATTGATGTGCCTGAGCGAGGAAGGGGCAGGTGGGGAGGCAGCCCTGCAACCCCATGGCTTTGCAACTCCTCCTGAGGCTGCCGCTCAGGATCAGGCTGGCCCCTGAGAGCCCAGGAGCTGAGCTGGTACAGGGTGAGCTCAGAGACTTGAGGCCACTTTCTCTTGTTTACTGACTCCCGATTCTTGTAAATACAGGGATGCCATGTTGGTTCACACAGCCTCTCCCTGTGCTCTCTAAGGAAAAGACTTCTGCAGACCTGTCTTCCAGGGGCCCCTTGGGAGTCTGTTCCCTGAAGAATCAGCATTCAACATAAACAGTCCTAGAAAAGTATTTCAGTCAGATGGCATTGTCTTAAATCTGCTTTCCACACACTTGCCAGCTTTCCTAGTTTTCTTACAAAGTGATCCTTACCTTTAAGGGAGGGGATCTTTCTTTATAAAGAAAGATCTTGCTTCTCAGTTTCAGGTGTGCAGGTAGCTGGCCGACTCCAACTGTTAGCACCTTCTGGCTCTGCCTCCTCTTCATGCAGAGACCCAGGCTTAGGGCAGCTCTGCCAATAACTGAGCACAGGGGGGTTACAGGGTCCTGCTTCCACCGGGCAGAACTCGGCTACTGGGCACTATTTACTCTGCACCTCCCATTCGTAAGATCCGCCTTACAGTGAGGCCCTCCCTAGCCACCCCTTTTTCCCCTACCCCCTTCTTCCCCATTACCATCTCAGATAATGGTCAGACATAACAGGTGGGCGGGGGCGGGGGGGGGGGGCAGAGTCAGGTCTGAAGTCCTTCCCTGCTAAGTCAGGCAACTTCTTGCATGCCTAATTCCGTTTCATTGTCTGCTCAGAAGAGGACCCAGCTCTACATCATATTACTAAAAGTTGCTTTTTTTTTCCACCTTTGAACCTAGGAGACTAGCTCCTTCACAGCAGTGCTTACTGTGCAGATCGCCTGAGGGGCTTGTTAAAATGCAGGAGCTTATGCGGGGCAGGGCTTGGGCTGCTTGCAGGCCAGCTCCAGTGATTGCTGTTGGAAGGTCACACTTTGGCGACTCAAAGACAACCCCCAAATGATGTCTTGGGGGAATTGCTTACAGCACCTCCATTATGTCCCCCAGTAGGAGAGAGCCAGAACTGTCTTATAAAAGTCATGCAGAACAAGGAGAAACAAATATCATTAGAAGAGTAGTAAGGTATTGAAGGGAAGGAGAGCTGGGCTGCAAGAGAAAGGGGAGGGGAAAGAGGTGATAGAGAAAGAATTCTAAATGTCTTCCTTACTCATTCACTTTTGAAAAAATGTACTGAGTACCAAGATGTGCAAAGCATTGGTCCAGATCATGGCACTGCATTGGTCATCAAGGCAGACATGTATCCTGAACTCTGTGGACTTACATCCTGGGGAAGGCAAAAGACACCCAATATCTGATTCTGTGCTAGTCACTTAATTGCAGTTATTAGGAGTGCCATCCAGAATATCGGATGCTGTGATAATGTTACAGGGCAGGGAGAAGGGCAGCCCAAACCCCGCAAACATGCCTATTCTAAATGGGTTCTGCCATCCGCCACATCGACACAGAACATATGAGACTTTAATGGGAAGGAACTTTAATACAACTAGGAAACAATACAGGAAAGGCAAAGAATCTAGTTTATAAATCAAGCACCCAAAGTTACCCGTCCCCTCCTGGGTAAAACTCTATCCAAATGGGGGCCTCCCCGGTGGCGCAGCGGTTGAGCGCTGGGTTGCGAAGCTGCCCGCAGCCTCTGCGGTGCCGGTTCGATCCCCGGCTGCTCCCCGGCCACCTGAGGAGGGTCCCACATGGCGCACAGACCTCTCCTGCCGCCCGCTGCTCCCCTCAGCAGTGTACTTCGGTCCTTCTGCCTGCTCTGCTCCCCGCTCTGGCTCTGGTGAATTCTCTCACCCTCCCGCGCTTCTGACTGTACCCAGTGCATGTATAAACAAACAAAACAAACAAACAAACAAATAAATAAATAATACATGCCTCTTTAAAAAAAAAAAAAAAAAAAACTCTATCCAAATGGGATTGGCCCAGAGCAAGGCCCCAAAGCCTGCCACAAGTCTAAAGCAGCTTCCAGTGGGGACCCACAGAAAAGGGTCAGAAACAACCAGACAAGCCCGGAAGGAAAAGAGCAAAATCAACATCAGGATAAAAGCTGCCATGGTCACCTCCCCATGGGTCTCACCCACATCTGTGTCACCCAGTCCCCGACCAAAAGACAAGTGCAGTTTCTTCACGTGTCTCTAGGCTCCATGCGCCTCCTCCAGGGCTCCTTCGGGCTCCCCATCCTGCTTCCTTCCTTCCTCAGTCTCTTCTGCAGCTTCTTCTCTCCCTGCTCAGCTCCACCCTCCATTTGGGTCAGGCAGGAAACCTGGAACCTCCCCCTTTCCTGGGGACCACCCTGTTACAACAATAGTGGAAGCCCGACAACCCCCAGGAACCAGGGCAGCATTGCTGGGATGGCAATGGGGAAGACAGAGTATTCCAGATGGAAGGAAGTCTTCAAGACCCTAGCGAGGAAGGAAGGGCTGGTTTGAGTTGCTGAAAGGTAATGTAGTTGCTGCAAAGGAGCTGAGAGACGTGGCTACAGAAGAGAGGAAAGCCAGATCCTGAAGAGCTTGCGATAGCATCTCCCTACTTCCACCCTCAGATGCTTTGCTTGTCTCTATTAAAACTAATGTTCCAGGGCCTCCCTGGTGGCGCAGGCAGTTGAGCACCACACTGTGAAGCTGTCCGCAGCCTCTGCATTGCGGGTTCGATCCCAGCCGCCTGGGGAGAATCCCACATGACAAAGCAGACCTCTCCTGTATCGCCCGCTGCTCCCCTCAGCAGTGTACTTCGGCCCCTGTAACAACTCTGCCCGTTCTGTTCCCCACTGTGTCTCTGGTGAATCCTCTCACCCTCCCGCGCATCTGGCCTGTACCCCGGTTCTTGTATAAATAAATAAATAAATAAATCTTTAAAAAAAAAATAAAATTAGTGTTCCAATAAGCAGCTATTTTAGCTCTCCAGGACTTGTAGACTTTCCTCCTCCCCTCCTACTTCCACTAGAATATACTTTATCTTTGTCTTTGTGTGCCTATGTATCTACCTACCTGCTGATGACAGTTAAGTAAGGAGGGAGGGAGAAGGGATGGATGGATAGATAGATAGATAGATAGATAGATAGATAGATAGATAGATAGATAGATAGATAGATAGATAGGCAGGCAGGCAGGCAGACAGACAGACAGACAGATAGATAAACAGATGATAGATAGACAATAGAGAGAGAATTCTTGACATCAGGAACCATACTTATCTCTTACAAAACCAGATACAATGGCATGTTCATTAAATTTTCAATAAATATGTGTTGAATGCACTCAAACCAAGAAAATGGAATTCAGCTGAAGGGCAGGGAGAGAGGAGAAAGTAAGAGCTAGGAGTAGAAAGGTGATTTCTGAGATTAGCAAAACACTTGTGTGGTGGTGGAGGTAGGCCCTCCCAAAGGAATTTAAGACTCATTTGGACGCTCAGACAGGGAAAGTGGTGAATTAAATCTGCCTGCTCTTTGGTTCAGGTTACTTTTTACTGTATTATCTGTCACTGCATAAACTACCTCAACTTTGTGGATAAAAACAAACTTTGTAGATAAAACCAATCGAATATGTCAGACTGTGAGATTTAATTGTTAAATTGACATAGTGTGTGACACCTAATGTTTCTGTAGTTCTGTTTATCATGAGTAAAACAAAACAAAAACATGTAGGTCCCTTCTAGGTCAGGGGGAAAATTTTCCCCTTTGGACAAACTTTAAGGGGACAGAAAGAAGCAAAAGTAAAATTTTGTTCTAATTATGCCAATGATCTTTCCTGTCAAGCATCAGTTATGTTCCTCTACCTTGGAGGGGTTTACAGACACAGGAACCTCATCAGAAATGCCACAAGAAGGTCTTGGCAATGTTCTGAACAGACAGGCTGCGTGCTGCTAGATAAAACTAGTCAATTCCAGGCTCAGGTCTCAACTCATTTCTGTTTCTTCCTTTCAAGAGGAAGTGGGACTCTGTTGAGGACACCACACCTCTAGCTAGCTCTGATGGGCCCCCCAATCATATCCCAAGGCACAAGAATGATCTTGAATTTCTTAGGGAAGACAACAGCACTGCAAGCTGTTTCCCATTTCCTTCTTTATCACTCTGGCAACCAGGTATCTTGAGTTACCTCCATCACACCTGTACCCCACATCCCTGAAACTCCCCTCCCTCACAAAAGGAAATTGAACAAAACCAGCCTGGCATCTCCTCCACAAGGGAAGCTGTCACCCCCAGATTTGGGAAGATTTGCTGTCTCCAACATGTTCATCAGCATCTTTCTAAGGCAACACAGACGTGTTAAGAGTCAGGGGGAGGACTCAGGACTTTTTAGGCTGGGCCAGAAAGAGTCCAAAAGAAGGCAGCAAGGTTAGAATAAACAAAAGTACCTGCATTTCTTTTTTCAGAGGATAACTTTTTAGTATTGAAAGTAATAATATGATTCTAGGAAACATTTACTATTACTGTATCACAAGGAGAGATCCCAAGCAATAATTGGTAACAGAGGATTAATCAGCCAAAGGTAAAGAGCTCTCCCACCTAATCCTCTTTCCCAGAGGCAGTCTCTTTCCAGATCTGTAGCAAAAAAAAAAAAAAAAAGACCAACATTTTAATGAGGGGAGCAGCTGCCCTTTCTCTCCTCTCCTCCCTCCTCAATTGCCCCTTAATGCCATCCTTGGGGACGGAAGCTCTAAAAATGATTTTCCTTTGATGGATGCAGCAAAGGTGGAGCAAAAGCAAAGCATGCATGCAAAACAAGCGTGCGTGTGGATTGTGTGTGGGGGTGTTGGGGGGGGGCGTTATTTATTGTATTAAGGGATGAAAGCAGAAGAGGCTGAGGGCTAGATGGGAGGGAGAGATTATGACAAAATGTACCCAGATCCTGAGAGGGACCCTGGGGCAGACTGCACTGACATCCTGTTCAGAGGGATTAAGATGAGAGGCCATTCACAAATCAAGGTTTCCATCCGGAGCTTGGCATTTTCTCTCCTTCCCTAGATTAATCCAGAAATAAATTCATTAAATTTAGGAAGGAAAGTGACCTAGATCTTCAGTGGCTGGAAGGTCAAGGCATGCCTTGTCCTAGGGAGTGATGGTTTACCTTCCCCCCTCGACCTCCTCCACTGACATGCTGGGGGGTTCCCCCTGTGGGGTGTCTGTTTTTCTCAACCTCTCCTTTCATCATGTCCATCTCATTTTCCTTCAGCATAGCTAAATGGGATTTTCAACTGGGCAATGCAAGACCCTTCTACCTTTGAAAGTGTGAGCCCATATCTTGCTTTGTGGTTTGGGTTAGACATAGTCGAATGGTTTGTCATTTTCTCAATGACAAGTGCAACTTTTATTTCCTAAGTCTTTGTTTAGGTACTCAGCTCAAGGAAAGTGTAAGTTGAGTATTTGATAATCCATGGCTTTCTTAGCTAAATTATTGAATTATTGTCGCCATAAGAACATTTATGAATGTAGGCTCCATCGCAAAACGAATGAAAAAGGTGCTTTATTTTAAAAGTGCTAAGCAGGGCCTCCCTGATGGCGCAAGGGGTTAAGCACCGCACTATGAAGCAATCCACAGCCACTGCAGCATGAGTTTGATCCCCGGCTGGCCATGGAGCAACCCACATGGCGAGGCAGACCCCTCCTGTCTCGCCCGCTACTCCCCTCAGCAGTGTGTTTCAGTCAGTCTGCCTGTTCTGTTCCCGACTCTGTCTCTGGTGAATCCTCTCACCCCCCACATCTCTGGCCTATACCTTAGCTCTTGTGTGCACAAATAAATCTTTAAATAAATAAATAAATAAATAAAAGTGCTAAGCAAATATAAGACATCATCATCATCATTATTATTGAGACACAGGGCAAGCTAGGAATTAGGCAGTTTTGGGGACACTGCAGGAGGGGACCTCGGAGAATTGAGGAAGGCTTCAGAGATAAGGGCAGCAAGAGTGTAACCAATTCCACTAGGAAAAACAAACATCCCAGGACCAAGGACAACATTGTTAACGCTGGTCCTGGTTTCCTTCAGGTGGTAAAGGGAGGCAGAGATTGGAGAAATGGAGAGTGGTTTAATTTATGGTCACATTAGAAGGGCAGCTGTTTAACTTCAATGCAGGGATGCCCATCCAGAGGACTGGGCCATAAAGATAAAGATGCAACAAATGGGGAAAGACAGACCTGCTAGATAAGGAATGTGAACATCCCCCACTCAGTGGCAAATTAAGTGAAACAGCTGAGAACTAACCAATCACAAAGAGGCTGGTGGAGCTTTAGAATAATGAGGGAAAGAAGGTCTATATTCCCTGAGACACGACTCCACTTTGGCTTCCTTGCCCCTCCCTGGCCTGGTTCCCTGGCCTGGGAGTCCTACTTTATTTCTGTTCCTTTTCTCCTCAATAAACTTTTTCTTTCTCTAAACAAACTGCCTCTTCTCGCTTGCTTGCCTGAGCGTCTGCGAAGTTCCTGCTGCGGCTTCGTGAGACACCAACCCCTGGGGGTCTAGTGGCTGGGACTCAGCGCTGCCCTGCAGCCTGGGATCCGTTCCTGGCTGGGAGACTAGGCCTGACAATTCCGGTATAATTATTATTATTATTACATAAAAAGCTTATCTTCCAAGTCTGGAGGAAGATGTGGTCATTACACTCCTGCCAGAGGTGTGGGTGATATTTCACTGTGTACTCATTTTTTTCAAGCTTTCTGTCAAAATAAATCCCCTTTTTCTCATTTGACAGAAAGTTATCTTGGTCCTGGAAGAGGATTTGGGTCCAGTCACAGTTTCAGGGACAGCACTGGAGCTAGATGCCGAGAGGGATGGCTGCTCTAGGCTTGCTGCTCAAAGTGAGGTCCACGCTGCTTTTTAGAAATGTGATTTCCCAACCCCCTCCTCAGACCTACTGAATCAGAAGATCTGGAGATGGGGCCCAGGAATCTGAGCTTTAACAAATTCTCTAGGTAATTCTGACATCTAGCAAAGGTTGAGAATCACTGTCCAAGAAAACCATGACAGGAGTCCAGTCCTTTGGATGGTGTGGCAGGAAGGATTTCAGGAAAGGGTAGCACATTCTCCTGGGAAAGAGCTTGGGATCTGGATGGAGGTTAACCTGGGCAGAGTGCCAACCACACCTCATACTCACGATGTCATTCACCCTCTCTGGGCCTCAGTTTCCTCATCTGTCAGATAAAGACAGCAATACAGACTGCCGACATCTTGTCCGTGCTCTGAGTATTGAAAGTTTGGCAAAGCGTATCACCGCGACCTCTGCTTCCTTCATCACGACTCCTTTCCTGAAGCTTCTGCCTCCCTCTTTCATCTGTTAGGCTCCTTGAAATTACACTGGTTTTGCCCATGCATTCCAGATATCTTTCCTATTTTATGATTCTTCATTTAATCCATGTGCAAAGCCCCTTCTGCCATGTAAAGTAACATGTCCACAGGTTCCAGGGCTGAAGACCTGAACATTTGGGAAACATCATCCTGCCTGCCACACTCTTCCTGGGCCCCTACCCCAGGCACACAGGAAGACTCCCAGGATGGAACTTTGAGAGTTGAAAGGAAACTAATCACTTAGTCAAATCCTCTCATCCTGCAGTCAACAATCATTTGGAGGTTTGCCTTAGGGAAGAAATAGAGGCCGAGCAACCCATGATCCTGGTCCCCAGCCCAGCTCTGCAGAGTCAGGGTTCAGTGCTGGACCAGCAGATGATCTCCCGCAGCAGGGGAAAGCCCACAGCAGCCCGTAGTGTCAAGTCATAATTTTTCCGATCTGGACTTGCTGGAGAATGATGGTATCTTGCAAAGGTGGAGTCATCCCGTGAGTATCTGGCTCCCCGTCTGTGGAAAAGAAATTGATCATGTTTTCTTCATCTCTAAGAGCTGCCTCTGCTTCTGCAAGTTGCTGTGCATGGATGAAATATTTGCAAATGTAAAGCCTGGTCTCTTATTAATCACTGCCACTTCTCATGAGGCAAGAGACAGCATGGTTCTCACACACAGCCATCATTTCTTCCTCTGGTAAAGACAGTAATCTGGAGAAGGGCAATTATCTCAGCAGAATTACCAACCTTGCAGCGTGACATTATCGACTGTTTGAAATTACATGGTATTCATTTGCTGCTATTTTAATGTCTCTTGTCTTCTATTCCCCCCCTGCCCAGCCCCACGCTGAAACCCCTCCCTCCCTGCCTCTTCTTTTCTTTTTATTAATCTTGGGAAACAACTTCCTTATTTTTAGCAGGCTGATGCCACTAGGAGGAATATGATATTAAGGTTCACAATAGGGACTCGCACACTTTCAGCTGGGGCTCAGCCACCACGGATTGGATTTTCCAACTAAGCTTCAGAGCCTTTGTCTCTGGCAACAAAGAAATGGCTGGCAAATGTGTCCACCACTGCCTGGCGCCTCTCAACGCCCTAGAATTATTCTACTAGATTGGACCCAATTGAAAACCAATTACTAAGACATGAGGGCTGCTCTCCCTGCGCTGGGGAACAGGTCGAGTTGCTCTGTGTGTGTGCGTACATATGTGTGTGTGTATGTATGCATGTGCACATACATTGAGGCAAAGGAGGGGGATGGCTATAAACACTATCTCCAGACGATGTCAAAAGCTGGAAGGCAGAAAAGCAAGGTTTTGAGCCCCACTCTGCACCTCAATAACTATGTGGTTTGAGTAAGTAATTTAGCCTCTGTAAGCAGGAAATACAACAGAGTGTGTGGAATATAATGGTGTTCATGTAAAATAGTAAATTTCATTTAAATTGGAGTCTATGATGTCACCATAATAGTTAACATTTTTTTAAGCTCTTATTACATGTCCACCTTGAATGATGCCTGTTATACACATGATGACATTTAAGTCTCGAAAACAACCCTACAAGTTCATCTGTTATTAATCCTAGCTTATAGACGTGAAAAGTGGGGTGTTAACACAGTTAAGCAAATTGTCAAAAGTTCATCGAGGAGTTATTAGGGGGTCATCTCCACCGGAGAGCTGTAGAGCAGAGGCAGCTCTTCACTGGGTTTCTCCCTCTAGCGTTCTATACTCTCCTCCACCCCTAGCCTTTCTTCCTTAGAGTCCCTATTCAGGCCTGTTGGGGAAAAGGTGTGAATGACCTATAGCCCAGAAGAGTTTCCAGATACCACACAAGGATCTCCAAATGTTGGGACGTCTGGCATCTTGTCCAAACCAAGCAATTCCAAGAGATAGTCCACCAGTGTTTCAATTCTCGGGTTGGGAGGCCTGATTGCTTGGTCAGAGAAGAGAGCGCCCCCTGCCAGCTCCTCCCACTATGCAGACCTGAGCAGCCTGACTGAGGCCCAAGGAGTAAGAGGGTGTGAAGGAAGCTACTGAGAGAAGTAAGCCCAGGAGGGCAAGGCCAGCAAGGCTAGAGATTTGGTTTGCAGTCTAAAGAAGGAGCCTTCTTGGAGGCCATAAACACTTAGCAAACACTAGAAATGAAGGGCCTGTTTTTTGTTTTGTTTTGTTTTTTAGAAACAGAACTGATAAGTGCCAGGAGCGTTTGGGACATGCCAGTTTTTGCCTCAGGAAGGATATTTTTAAAGGCTTGGGCTTATCCAGGACCTTTCCTCAGGGAACTCTGAGCCTTTGACTCCATCATCTTCTCGGAACTCACAGGAAATAATTAGGGGGCAGGTCAGTATGAGAAGTCCAAATCTCTGCAGGAAGGGATGAGAAACATGGCTTTACCAAATGTATGGCTGTGTGACCTTGGGCCAGTCACTTAACGTCTCTCTGTCTTGGTATTTTTAATCTATGAAATGAGAGTAGTAATAATGATTATTATAATGACAATAATAACAATGATGATAAAGGTGTTTTCCTTATGAGTTGTTATAAAAATTAAATGAGTTAATTTTATAAACTGCTTAGACCAGTGTCTGGCACACAACAGGCATTATATAAGTGTTTATTAATAAATGAAATTTCAAAGATGCCCGGCATTCCCAGTGAGGTGCAGTCAATGCCAGGAAGAGGGCCCAGCACATTCCTCTTTGGAAAAACTATAATTAGAGCCAACCAAAGGATGCAGGAATTTCCTGTGAATTAAGGAACCTTGGTGGCCAGGCAGTGAGGCAGTGTGGGAAAATCACAGATGTTGGAATTAGACAAATCTGGGTTTAAATCCTTCTCCACCACTTATTCTCTGTTACACTGAGCAAGTCATCAAAACTCCCCAAGGCTCCCTTCTTTCATTCATAAGTCAGGGATGAGGATGTCTGTTGTCATGTCCATCATTATCACGGGAATATCACCATCATCACCAATCTCCTAGGCTAGTGCAAAGCCTTGGGAAGAATATAGAAAACAAAAGATGCTTTAGGTCAGCAATGCAAAGCGTGAAGCATGTCAACATGAGAGGCGGGAGGTAAAGGTGAAGGTTGAAAATCTATTCAATACAGTAATGCATTTAAACTTTGGAAAATGAAAACAACACCGCTGCTTGCACAATACAGTCCAGGTAAAATGAGCTTCAATAGAGCTCTCTGAGGGCCTCCCCTGGTGTTGCAGTGGTTGAGCTCTGGGCTGTGAAGCTGCCCCAGCCTCTGCAGCACCTGTTCGACAGGGTGCGCAGACCTTCCTCCGCTCCACTGCTCCCCTCACAGTGTCATCTGTTATTCTCCTGCTTTATAGACGTGAAAAGTGGGTGTTAACACAGTTAAGCAAATTGTCAAAAGTTCATCGAGGAGTTATTAGGGGGTCATCTCCACCGGAGAGCTGTAGAGCAGAGGCAGCTCTTCACTGGGTTTCTCCCTCTAGCGTTCTATACTCTCCTCCACCCCTAGCCTTTCTTCCTTAGAGTCCCTATTCAGGCCTGTTGGGGAAAAGGTGTGAATGACCTATAGCCCAGAAGAGTTTCCAGATACCACACAAGGATCTCCAAATGTTGGGACGTCTGGCATCTTGTCCAAACCAAGCAATTCCAAGAGATAGTCCACCAGTGTTTCAATTCTCGGGTTGGGAGGCCTGATTGCTTGGTCAGAGAGAGAGCGCCCCCTGCCAGCTCCTCCCCTATGCAGACCTGAGCAGCCTGACTGAGGCCCAAGGAGTAAGAGGGTGTGAAGGAACTGGAAGAAGTAAGCCCAGGAGGGCAAGGCCAGCAAGGCTAGAGATTTGGTTTGCAGTCTAAAGAAGGAGCCTTCTTGGAGGCCATAAACACTTAGCAAACACTAGAAATGAAGGGCCTGTTTTTTGTTTGTTTTGTTTTTAGAAACAGAACTGATAAGTGCAGGAGCGTTTGGGACATGCCAGTTTTTGCCTCAGGAAGGATATTTTTAAAGGCTTGGGCTTATCCAGGACCTTTCCTCAGGGAACTCTGAGCCTTTGACTCCATCATCTTCTCGGAACTCACAGGAAATAATTAGGGGGCAGGTCAGTATGAGAAGTCCAAATCTCTGCAGGAAGGGATGAGAAACATGGCTTTACCAAATGTATGGCTGTGTGACCTTGGGCCAGTCACTTAACGTCTCTCTGTCTTGGTATTTTTAATCTATGAAATGAGAGTAGTAATAATGATTATTATAATGACAATAATAACAATGATGATAAAGGTGTTTCCTTATGAGTTGTTATAAAAATTAAATGAGTTAATATTTATAACTGCTTAGACCAGTGTCTGGCACACAACAGGCATTAATAGTGTTTATTAATAATGAATTTCAAAGATGCCCGGCATTCCCAGTGAGGTGCAGTCAATGCCAGGAGAGGGCCAGCACATTCCTCTTTGGAAAAACTATAATTAGAGCCAACCAAAGGATGCAGGAATTTCCTGTGAATTAAGGAACTTGGTGGCCAGGCAGTGAGGCAGTGTGGGAAAATCACAGATGTTGGAATTAGACAAAATCTGGGTTTAAATCCTTCTCCACCACTTATTCTCTTGTTACACTGAGCAAGTCATCAAACTCCCAAGGCTCCCTTCTTTCATTAAGTCAGGGATGAGGATGTCTGTTGTTATGTCCATCATTATCACGGGAATATCAATCATCACCAATCTCCTAGGCTAGTGCAAAGCTTGGAAGAATATAGAAAACAAAAGATGCTTTAGGTCAGCAATGCAAAGCGTGAAGCATGTCAACATGAGAGGCGGGAGGTGAAGGTGAAGGTTGAAAATCTATTCAATACAGTAATGCATTTAAACTTTGGAAAATGAAAAAACAACCGCTGCTTGCACAATACAGTCCAGGTAAAATGAGCTTCAATAGAGCTCTCTGGAGGGCCTCCCCTGGTGGTGCAGTGGTTGAGCGCTGGGCTGTGAAGCTGCCCGCAGCCTCTGCAGCACCAGTTCGACAGGGTGCGCAGACCTCTCCTTCTGCCCACTGCTCCCCTCAGCAGTGTATTTCGTCAGTCTGCCTGTTCTGTTCCCCGCTCTGGCTTGGTGAATTCTCTCACCCTCCCCACTCTGACAGTACCAGTACTTGCATAAATAAACAAATAAATCTTTAAAAAAATTAGTATTAAAATAGATCTCTCTGGAGAAAGTCGCTCCTCCTGGAAATTGCCAGAGTGGGGATAGTAGGGGGGGGGGTGGAATGGGGAAATTTCATTTTTCAAAAGGCTTTATGGTCTCTCTAGCTGGTGCTTAAAATGATCAGGTATATGATGAGTCTGAATATTTGAAAGTTCACATGAATTCATATGTGCAAAATGTTACTTTCTTGAAATGTTCTGATAACTCAATTTACTTTTTAGTATTGAGGCTCCATTCTGACTGGTGAAGAAAATGAATGTAGTCATTTCAGGGTAAGCAAATTCAGCAATGTCAATATACTCTCCTCCTGAAGTCCTAAAAAAATCACTTTAGTTGACAACTCAGCCACTCAGTCATATGGAAGCTATTTCTCCCATCCCCTTTCCTCTCTCCTGGCTTGTTGTTAAGCTTGGGGGGCAGAGGGGGGGCAAAGAAAGGGCAGTGTTAAAACAAAGGTAACTGCAGCTTTGGTAAGAACTAGTGTCCACTTCTAGACCCAGAGACTCTTGGTCTTGTACTCCTACACTATAACACTTATTTCCTGGGCCTCCTGGTGGCGCAAGGGGTTAAGCACAGCACTCTAAAGCAATCCACAGCCTCTGCAGGACAAGTTCGATCCCCAGCAGGCCAGAGAGCTACCCACATGGTGCGCAGACCTCTCCGACTCTCCTGCTGCTCCCTCAG
Organism: Talpa occidentalis; assembly: GCF_014898055.3. NCBI lineage: Eukaryota > Metazoa > Chordata > Mammalia > Eulipotyphla > Talpidae > Talpa > Talpa occidentalis. The sequence continues at coordinate 71,012,478 of NW_023601653.1, forward strand.
CAGTCTATTTCAGTTGATCTGCCTGTTCTGTTCCCCACTCTGTCTCTGGTGAATACTCTCTCCACCTCCCTGCATCTCTGGCCTGTACCCCAGCTTCTTATATGCATAAATAATCTTTAAAAACATTTATTTCCCTTATAGTTTTTGGGGGTCCTTCCTTATCTTGGAGGTCCATTAGGACACAGCTGCATCCTTACCCAATCCTTGGGAGGATGATTCCCCATCATCCCCTCCTAGATCTGACTCTCCTGGAACTGCACAATGGCTCTCACTTCTCTCTTCACTTTTAACTCTCCAAACTGTTTCTATTTGTAGGAGACCTCTCCCTATAACAGACTTCACAAATAAACTAAGGATCCTCAGTTACATTTGGATTTCAGATAAACAACATACTTTTTCAGCAAAGTAGGCCCCAAATATCGCATGGGATAGAGTCATGCTAAAAATCCTGCTTTGTTTTTCTGGAGTTCAAGTGTCCGCAGGCACCTGCCATTCTGGCTGGCAACCCTGCCTCTTGGGCTCATGCAAAGACAGGGGAACTCACGACCTGCCTGCCTAGTGTAGACCAGCCAGCCACCTTCAGCCTGAAGGCTGCCGCGTGGTGTAGCAGGAAACTGCTGCATGTGGAGACCGGAGGAGAACAAGCAAAAGTTATTCAGAGCTTGCTGAGCATTTTGGCAAAGGTGAGACAGCTTGAGAGTGGAAGAAAGGAAGGCCCTGATTGGAGAGTGATTTGGGAGAGTGGAAGTGAATCCTCCAGCGTGATTGGCTAGCAGGCACATTTAGCTTTCTGTATGGAGTTCTAAGTTGAAAGCAGGGACGCAAGATCGGGAAGCTGTCAGCTAGCAATGAAATCCTGGTGTTTGGGGCTGTTGTTACAGGCATGATTGGCTTCCAGAAGCAGTTGTTGGAGATGACGGTCTGACTTCCGGAGTCTGGCTCAGAGGTGGCAGGCTGGCTGCCCACCTGGGTACCACTGCAACAGGAGCTGGGGGTCAGCGTCTTGGCCAGTGAGTGGAGCTCAGGCACCTTGGGGTGGGAGGAGGAGCTCCTGGATTCTGGCCCCTGGTGTCCTGAAGGTCTGGTGGGAAAGACTGCAGAGCTGGGGCTTCAGTTAAGATGACTGGCACCAGGCGGGCAGCGAAACCCCCGGGAGGAGAGGTGTCCGTGGAAAAAACTGCCAGCTTACCATATGCGGCTTCAGCTTGGACTTCAGTCTCTGTGCGGCAGTTGCTTTTTTGGGTAGGACAGACAGCAAGCATCTGGTCCTCTGCCAGCTAGTAAATTCTCTCACTCACTCAGCTCTCCCTCTTCTCACACCCTATGTAAATAATTCCTGTTATTGTTTCTCACCGCCTGCCACTTTCAGGTTGTGCCTGCATTTTTAAGTGCTTAGGTGAATCCAGTTCTCCAGAATTTACTCCGTGTCATTTAGGTCATGAGCTGGTTTCCCGGGCTGCTGCTGCAGATTGCAGATCAGAGTTCTATTTTTATATGTTGTCTGGCCCTTGTCCATTTGTATACCCAGTGTCTCCTTAGCAAGATTTGACGTGTCCCCACACTTCACCAAGGTCTTCCCTTGCTCAGCTCTCCCAGCTAAATGAGGGTGGGCACAGCACAGGTCTCCACACTCCTGCCTAACTCCTTTTTCATAATCTCAGCTTCTTCCTCCTTTATCGGAGGGAAGGAGAAGAAAGAAGGAAAAAAAACAACAACTCCTGTTTGATCACATAGACTTGTATAGTTTCTAATTATTCTTTTGTGTGAATTGAGACTTTCCAACCTTGAAACCCAAAAATTTATTTCTGTTCTCAGATTTTGTAGCTGATGATGATAAAGCCAGGAATGTCCTATTATGGAGCTCCCCTGAAGAGGGAAGGGAGTGAGGATCTGGGTCTTCAAAATAGCCACAAGGTTTCCCAGGATGGGGGCTGCAACTGGACCCTGGAGGAGTTCACAGTCTTTACACTGGGGGCGAGCTGGCTCCTGCAGAAGGCACTGTTCTCCGGCAGGGGCAGAACTACACCCTCCTCAAGACAAGTTCTTCCCTCCCCCACCCCTTTTTTTGTATGCAGGTAACTGATTTATACCTTTGTGTTTTAGGGGTGTAGGACCACCTCCTTCAAGTGTTGTTATCACACACCACCCACCACCAAGGCCACAGCCTCCACCACAGTCCAGAGCCAGTTGTGTTCCCACCCTACTTTCTTCTTGCCCGGGGGCTCCCCCACCACCAGTCTCAGTTTCCAGTCAGATGGTAACTTTGCTATTAGTTTGGCGTTATCTGACCTTTTGTTTTTATCGCAGGGATCTCTGAGTCCGTGGGACTGCTCTCCATGCAGGGAGAAAGAGGGTTTGGTCAGAGAAGCAGAATTGCTAGGAGGTGCGTGACATAATCAATTAGTCACGGGGACTTGACCCCCCACAACTGGGGCAGATGTTAGACAGTCCCTGAGGCTGTGGCCTTATGTCTGATGCTGGAACTGTGTCCTGGGGAGCAAAGGACAATGGGAGGTCACATCCAGCCTCGCTGCCCTTGGCTTGGTGACAGCTTGTCCTGCTGGAGAAGTCAGCCCCTCTGACATGGCGCTAAATACACCCCCGGTGTAGGCATCAGAGAAGTTGAGGGACCAGGGAAGGGGAGCACTGTTAGGCCCACCTGGGCAAGGACACCAGTGGACGGAGGAGGGGCAGTGTACGAGGGCACATGCACATGCCCCAGCTCCTGAGGGCAAAGAACAGCATAGCCCACTGGACTCTGCCCCCACATCTCCTGTGCACTGTCTTTTGTCCCCTTCTCTAACCTGAAACATATGGAAAGGAATTCTGGGAAACAGCCAGCCAACTTGACTCCTTAAAAAGCCACTGCTCACAGCAGTCCTTGGAAACCCTAGGCGAGCCCCATTACATTTTCACAAGTGTCAAGGTTCACAAAGCAAATAGAAGTGCACAATTTTATAACGAAATGTTTCTTGTTTTATGCCACATTGGGTTGCTACAAAGGCTCCCTGAAGAGGGGGCCTCCCTGGTGGCACAAGGGGTTAAGATGCAACCTCTGAAGATATCTACAGCCTCTGTAGCATGAGTTCAATCCCCGGCTGGCCAGGGAGCTGCCCACATGGTGCAGCAGACCTCTCCTGTCTCTCCTGCTTCTCCTCTCAGCAGTGTTCTTAGGTCAATCTGCCTGTTCTGTTCCCTACTCTGTTTCTGTGAATCTTTCACACCCCCCCACAACAATCTGGCCTGTACCCGGCTCTTGTATGCATAAATAAATAACATCTTAAAAAAAAACAAACTCCCAGAAGACATCAGCTGTGCAGTGTATACTGAGTGCCACTCACACATATTTCAGTGCCTGATCATAAAGTATAATCGTGATTTTTTTTTTTTTTAAGTACTGTGTAAGAAGTGTATTTCTTGCTGGGGCTAAAATTCGTTACTAAGTAAAGGCCATAGAATTGCAATGGAAAGGAGGGGTCATCTGTGACCTGGAGGCCAGTTGTAGAAACTGGTGATCAGAGAAGCTGAAGTACTTCGTGAATATGTGATTAAAGAACTAGTTGCAGGGACTTGACCCTAAGCCATTGTGGCAGCCTGTAAAACAGTTGTAGGGAGTTGTCACCTTCAGGTCTGACGCTGGGGTTCCATCACCACCCTGTCTTCCTTTGCTGCTCCTAGGACTGACAGGTAGCAAGCTTCCATCTTGCTTTTAGATGCAGGCATTTTGAAAAATCCCAACCACCTCATTTCCTGATGTTGATTTTTCCAGATAAGCCTTGGACTCCTGTTAGGAAGGCTATGCTGAGTGTCAGCACTGAAAGAAGTTATTTCAGTCAAAAAGCAAGTGGGATGCTCAAGCCTGACTCAATTACTTCTCAGTGAAGAGAAGGAGGTTGTAGAAATGTCAGCACCTGGCTAAATCCTAGGGCCCTGAAAGCTTCGTCCTGTTCTATCAATAAGATTGCTCAGATACACATATTGCATCTGTTTACCATTTTTTAACTCTGCATTTTTCAACCAAAGCATATTTTATCTGTCTATATATTAAGCAAAAGCTCCCTGGGGAAAACATAAAACCAAGTAGACAGTAACTTTTATTTTTTCTACATCTCTTCTTTCTTCTCCTCTTTTCATCCTATGTGTTCTTGTGGTCAGTGGGGCACATAGTAACTTCCATGAACACAGATGTTCTCCTTATAAAAAGGAAGGGGAGGTGGGAGAAGCCAGGAGGATGAGCAGGTGCTCTCGTTTCCTCCCACATTCCAAAAATGTGCGTGTGAGGTTTATTGGTGTGTCTCAATGATCCCAGTGTGTGTGCATGCATGTGTGTGTGTGCACGTGTGTGTGTGTGTGTGTGTAACTGAGTGCCCCTGTGTGGGAAGAGCATCCTGTCTGGTGTGGGCACCCTCCTTGCACCCTGAGCTGCGGGAGTGGGCTCTGGCCACCCTCAACCCTGAACTAGAATAGCAGGTTGGAAAATGAAGGAACGAATACAAATGATTGTTCAACATTAGAAGTTCTTTGGGTCTTTATTTAGAAGTTTGGTGATGTCTTTGTGGCCAGAAATATGTCTAGGATATTATTATTATTAACCTTTATTTATATCAATTAACCTATTGTCAGGTCGGTTTTATTATATATGTTTCTCTTAAAATCACATTTTCCAACAACCTGTTAAGTGAGATGTACTGTACTCTGATAAGAGGTGAGGGTGATGGGGCCCAGCGGTGCTGAGGGACCCCAAGATTCTTAGGTTTTATGCAGAAAAGAGATTTCAGCGGGAGTCAGTGACAGTGCACACTCAAGGGTGAGCAGAGCAGATTCAGAGAATCCTGCCTTGGGTCTCAAGGCTACTGATACAAACAAATACTCGCTGAGTTTGAGGGGGCAGGGCTCACAGATGGGATCCTGAATGGGTTTTGATGATTTTGCTTAACAAAAGGGCCAGGTATATACAGATGAGAGACTGGGCTTTAGCCAGTTTTATTTAGCAAAAGGGGAGGAATTGACAAAATATGGGATAATGAGATTTGACCAGTTTGTGTATCAAACCACCTGACACTTAACCTCCTGTTAGTTAGATAAGATTGGGGTTTTACAACTAGTCGCACCCAGGATGACAGATGAACAGGGTTTGAGTCATTTTGTTCTGAAATGTGCTAAATTACCATTTCTGCCTCAAGGGGATGAGGAGGCTACCCCTCGCTTCTTTCTATGGGACATTCTCACCTGACTCTGGGCCTCCCAGTCTTTGCAAAGGGACACTCTCTGGCAAAATCTCAGCCCTGCTCTATTTAAAAACCTTACCATCACCCTTAGCATTATCTTAAGATGTTTATAGAGGTGAACTTCCACATTATTAATTAGGCATTTGGCAATATTCTGACAAATACGAATAACTTTGTTTTCTAAGTTTCACTCAATCTACACTGATAAAAATCCCCACTCCCCTCCTGTCCCAGGTAGAGTTTAAAGGGGCACCTTCAGCTCATTGAGAATTTTTCCCCAAACACCGGCTATCACATTGCCTCACACCAAGGTGTCCCCAGTTAAAACCTTATTTCGTTCATACATGACCCAGGACAGATATTTTATGTGCTGCTTAATCAGGTAGAGGCAGCTGCAAAGAACTGGACAGATATTAGCTCTGACCTCTGGAGTGGCTAATTTTCCCCTTATCCTTGCTGCTAAGCAAATGAATAGACTCTAGCCCAATATGTTTAGGAAAAAAAAAAAGTTTGCCTTAAATAGGCACCTACCTCCAAGGCGTTCAACCTGCCTAAGGAAAACTGTGTGGGATGTGTTCATATCCTGTGTAACTTAGAGGAAATTTTCTCCAAGGATCCTGGCCACAGGATGCAGCCCTGCCTGGCCTTGAGTTAATTAGCTAGAGTACCCAGTGAATGAATAGTCCCTAAATAGCATTGTTTAACCTTCAACCGTTCTTTAATGTCCTTGGCTGCTGAAGCATCACAGAATAAGAACTTACCTAGTGGAGCTGATGGAGGACAAGAATAGAAAGACTGGAAAGGAGGTGCCCAAGACCACAACCTGACTCACAAAGAGGTGGGGGTAGAGTCCAATAACATGACCTTTCACCCAGCTGTAGAGGTCGTGACCCTCAGGCGCCTGTGCCTTATCACAAGGCATAAGACCAAAGCAGGATCAGATGCTACAGGGAGTGGACCACAGGCCTGAGGGTAAAGATATGGAGATTGGGCCCACCCTGGAATCTCCACTCACCATGCTGGAGTCTCTGGTCCCTTTTGGATTCTGCATGGTTATCCAAAATCAGCAACAAACTGACCGCTCACAAGGGGTGACCCCTCCCAAACAGAAGAAGACTGTATCTGTGCAGTCTCTGCACAGGCTCTGGGCAGCACTATTGTAACAGGGTGGTCCCCAGGAAAGGGGGAGGTTCCAGGTTTCCTGCCCCACCCAAGGGAGGGTGGAGTTGAGCAGGTAGAAAAGAAGCTGCAGAGGAGACTGAGGAAGGAAGGAAGCAGGATGGAGCCAGAAGGAGACCTGGAGGAGGCGCCTGGAGCCGAGAGACATGTGAAGAAACTGCGCTTGTCTTTTGGTCGTGGACTGGGTGACACAGAAGTGGGTGAGAGACCCATGGGGAGGTGACAATGGTGGTTTTTGTCTTGATTTTCATTTTACTCTTTTCCCTCCAGACTTGTCTGGTTGTTTCTGATCCTTTTCTGTGGGTCCCTACTGGAAGCTGCTTTAGACTTGTGGCAGGCTTGAGCAAGGCCCCAAGGCCTTGCTCTGGGCCAATCCCATTTGGATAGACTTTTACTCACGAGGGGACGGGTAACTTTGGGTGCTTGATTTAGAAACTAGACTCTTTGCCTTTCCTGTATTGTTTCTAATTTTATTAAAGTTCCTTCCCATGAAAGTCTCATATGTTTTGTGTTGATGTGGCGGATGACAGAACCTATTTACAGCAGGCAGGTTTGCGGGGTCTGGGCTGCCCCTCTCCCTGCCCTGTAACACTCCCTCTGCCCACCTGTGACTATGCGGGTGCCTCTTTTCACCAACCCTCTCCTCTGCAGTACAGTAGCCTCCTGCCTGCTCGTGACCTGTCAAGGCCACCCCCCTGCAACCATGCAGGCCTCTCTCAGCAAACTTGTCCCTTCTGGGCAGCTCTTCCTGCCCACTTGTGTCTCTGCAAGTATCTTTCACTGTTTTATCCCTTCCCTAATAAACCTGCCCTTTAAATATAACGTCTGTCTCGTGGAGAAACTCTCCTGGGAAACTTGCTGTGTGCCGCTGAAATGGGAGCTCTGGTGACACCTTTCCCAGGGTGAACCCAAGGGCCCCGCTCTGCAAACCCACAAACTCCAAAAACCACAACAGAGGGAAGGAGCTAAGGAGAGAAATTGTAAAGAAGAACAAGCACGTGGGAGGTTGCTCCCGGGCAAAATGCTTTCCAGTGATTCATCCAGCTCCTGTTTCAAAAGGTTCTGCAGAAGTTTACTTCTGCTATACTCTGATCTCAGTTGTATATTCCTTTCTGCTGCTCCTCAGCTTCCCTCTCTGTGATAGGGTTAGCTGCGTGTGTTTTGACTTTTCTTCCATTTGAAAGTTCTCAGTGCAACATGTGTTCAGAGATCTCCCGGTAGAATTCCATGTCTCTTATCTGAGACAGGAGAGTTATCACCCAGTGGTGGCTTTATTTACCATGATGCTTTCAGAGATTTACAGAGAAGACAAGCAAACACAAAGAGAAACACACAGGGAAACACACGTATATTTGTAAACAAGTATTCAGACATGTGCCTATGCCCCTCTGTCTCCCGTTCACAAACACAGAACTACACAACTATATTAATGCACATGCAAGTAGCAGTGAACAGACAAGAAAACAAGCACAGGCAGGCATTCACATAACCATACTGGCATCAAACAGACACATGCTTGGTATAAATATCCTGTCATGGCTTCCCCTGCAAAGTTAGATATCAAACCAGCCTTGAATTCTTTTAACTCCCAGCCCTGATCACCAGAGCTCATGACTGTCAGTCATGGAGGACAAGGTTCCACATGCACATTTATTGAGGTGTTGTGTCAGGTAGGAACATAGAGAAGAACAGTGTCCCTCCCATGAGGGGCTTACATTTAATAAGAAAGGAGATTCATAGTTACAAATCCACCTGGGAAGTGCCATAACCGAAGTCAGTACAGGACGTAGGGTCCATTTCTTTCCCCTTGATCTCTGTCTGGAAAGAAGGCAATTGTTTCTTCACAGGATGAAATGCAGTATCAGAGGGATCTACTTAGCACCAGTGGGCTACAAGCCCCGCTGGCTGTCTGGTTCATTCCTGGGGTCCAGTCCCTTAAGTGAGCTTCTCCTGCTTGCCCCTGAGGTATGTCTGGTGGTAGAAGTTGAGAAAGAGGAGGATGAGGCTGAGGGAGTACAGGAGGACAGCCATGTTGAACCCATCCGGGAAGTAGCACTCAGCAAAGAGATTGTAGGAAGAGTGGGCAGCAATGGCCACAAACTGACCCTGCAAGAGAGAAAGAGCGAGAGGAGAGAGATGGGTGAGCAGTGAGAGACATGCTGAGGAGCAAAAAAGGATGGTCCCCTTCGCCCTTCCTGTCTGAAGTTCTGTCTACAGCAGAGAGAGACACCGCTAGCTCAGAAAGAGGAAACCAGTGACACCTAGTGGAGCATGACTCCCATTTTTTCCCTAACTGTGATCCTAAGAGTCTTCCTGGGGTCAGTCAGTGATCACAGACTTGCAGGGTATTTGCCGTCATGTAGTCCAGCCTCCTCATTTCACGGATGATGAGATTGAGGCCTGAAGTATGACAGCCACAGACTCCAGGTCCTGCATCAAGTCAGTGAGCTGGGTTGGTTCTAGGATCTGACAAGATAGCTACTGAGACCCTTGCAAATTGGGAAATTAAGGTAGCCCCAACAAGAAGGACCTGTTCATGGTCAGATATCAAGCCCCTGGGACAGGCTGGAACAGAACCCAGGGTGCAGCATAGAACTGGGGGGTGGGGGCTCTCACTAGCTGCAGGGTGGGAGTGGGGGCGGGGGGCTCTCACCAGCTGCAGGGTGGTGAGATGTCGCTTCCACCACAAATAGCGCCGCATGTGGGGCCCCAGACTGGCCAGTCCGTAGTACAGGTACATGAAGACATGAACGAAAGAATTCAGCATCCCGACAAAGAAGGCTGCAGAGTGGGGCAGGGGAGGTAGAGAATAGCCTAGTCATGGCCTAACTGCGGTCTGGGCTTGCTCATTCATTCTCTCTAAGCTGCCCAGAGCAACTCTGGGAACCCTGCAGAGAAAATCCTTGAGAAGACCTTGCCATAGGAGGTCTGGCATGTGCCCCTGAGGGCAGTCGTGATTCCAGGTTGGGGTTTCCAGGCTGCTAAGTGAGAGCCCTCCTAACTCCCTCCGTGATCTCTGGCCTGACAGCTGTGCGCATGACCCACCTGCCTCCTCTTCCTCCCCCGGAGGAACAATGGAGATAAAGCGGGAGCAGAGACCTGGCTTCCATGCTGCAGAGAAGGGGAGCCAGACCGTGTGAGGGCAGGGAGGCACCCCACACGCTGCTTACCTTGCCCCCCGGGCACATACTTGACTCCAGCCCACCAGTTAAAGAGCATGGTGCCGTGGTGGTAGACATGCAGGAAGGTGATCTGCTCCCGCTTCTTTCGTAATATGAAGAAGACCTGGAGTGGAAGAAACATGTCAACACTGGGGACCAGACCCTCCTAGAGCCTCCACTGCCACTTGGAGGAACAGGGTGATTCTGTCCGTGTTACTGAAGGGCAGGTGTAAACTCAAGGGAAATAGCAACCACATACCTACATAGCACTGACTGTGTGCCAGGTATTTTGTATGCATAAAAATCATAACACAGTATGGTATATGATCTCTTTTTTAAAGTTTTTTTTTATGCATATAAGAGCTGGGATACAGGCCAGAGGTGTAGGGGGTGAGAGGATTCACTAGAGACAGAGTGGGGAGCAGAACAGGCAGATTGACTGAAACATGCTGTTGAGGGGAGCAGGGGCAAGGCAGGAGAGGTCTGCTGTGCCATGTGGGTAGCTTCCTGGCTGGGGATCTAACTTGTGCTGTAGTGGCTTCGGATAGCTTCACAGTGCTGCGACTTAACCCCTTGCGCCACCAGGGAGGCCCCGTTTATAGTCTTCTTATCTCTGTTTTACTGATGACAAACCGAGGCACAGAGAGGTTAGGGCGCTTATCCAAGGTTACACAGCTAGTAGGTGGTCACATCTGGATTTGAATACAGCCTGGCTTCAGAGACTGCGCTCTTTGCAGCATCCAACACACATCCCAGGGCTCTTAGGAGAGAATTCAGGGTTGAACACCCAGGTAACTGTAAGGCAACTTCCCTAACGTGTTCTACTTGGACTCCATTTTGCAAGAGAGAGCAAAGAATCTCTTCCTTTCATCACTGTCCTAAAATTATGACCTTGCCCACCGCACTCAGTCCCACCAGCCTCCTGGATTCACATGCAGGAAAACTAATCTCCTCCTGAACCTATGATTTTTACTATCTGGTGACCCCTGCTGCCTCATATCAGTTCAATTTCATTTACCCTGGACCTCGGCTGCCTGTGGGGTTAAAAGCATACTTTTTCCTGTGCATGGATGTAGAGAGGCCTGAGGGAGCCTGTGGAGGTGAGCGGCTACCTCTGTGAGCATCCTTCCCCTGCCAGACTCTGACATAAGCCTCAGGCACGGCTGCCTGAGCAAACTCTGAAAACACCCACCAGATACACTGAAGGTGCCACATACACGCCCCCAGACCCAGCTGATAGAACCTGTCTGTCCAAGACAACAAGAGAAGTGATTCTTTTTTTTTTTAACGTCTTATATAGGAATTTTATTTCTTTTTTTTTAATTTTTAAACAATATTTGCTTCTCCCCTATCCCCTCAGGTTGAGTCCCCATAGAATTTCCTTCCCTAAGACACCCGTGCACCATCACCACAGTCCCCTGAGCTCCTCCCTCCCTCCCTCTGATCCCTCTCCCTCCTCCTCCCCTGCAGGATGTCCAAGAGAAGTTATTCTTACTGTGTCAAGCAGTTCAATGGCCTTTGAGAAGAAACACCACCAGCACACGCTCGCCATCTGCTGGGCAGGAAGGAGAAGTTGAGCCAGATGTTGTCCTGCTGCTCACCCTGGTGGGGCTGACTTTTGTCCCATCCCCACTGCCCTTCTGCATGTCCTGGCCCAACAGTGCCCACCTCTCTGCAGGGAGGTTCCTTTTAGAGAGGGACAGAGGGGCAGGTCTACCGGGAACGCTAACAGAAGCTCTCTCCAAGACCAAGCACCCCTCAGTAGAGAGCCCTGCTGTCTAAGGAGCATTTAGTGTCCTAGGGATCTTGTTTGTTGGAAAGCTGATTCTTTTTTTTTTTTTTTTTTTTTTGCTATTTTCTTTTTACATCAGTGATCATTTTTAAACAATATTTGCTTCCATCTACCCCCTCAAGTTTAATCCCCATAGAATTTCCTTCCCCAATGCACCTGTGCATTCCTAGGGATCTACCCAAAGGACACAAAAACGATTCAAAAGACCACCTGTACCCCTATGTTTATCGCAGCACTATTTACAATAGGTAAAACCAGGAAACAACCCAAATACCCAAAAATAGATGACTGGATCAAGAAGATGTAGTATATATACACCACGGAATATTACTCAGCAATCAAAAAAGATAAACTCATGGCTTTCACAGCAACATGGATGGAGCTAGAAGGATTTATGCTCAGTAAAATAAGCCAGAAGGAAAAAGAAAAATATCAGATGGTTTCACTTATAATAGGACTAGGGAACCAAATAAGACATCAGTGTGAAGAAAAAATAATAACAGTACAAAACACAGCAAAGCAGCAACGGAAGGCTGATTCTTAATCCGTGCTCCCAGGCTGGGACAGGAGCGTCTGCCGTCCCACCAAGCCACCAGGTGGCGCTGTGGCTCTGCACGCAACATCCCTGGATGCAGCTGCCCCATCACCGCCTGGTAACATGTCAAGTCTCAGCTAGATTTTTTTTTCTTTTTGCTGCAAGGAAGCCTCTTGTTCTGCTTCCATAATGAAACACCTACCACTCAATATGTGCCAGGCCCAGCACTAAACATATTTACGCATTTTCTGCTTCAATCATTTCCTTGCAATCATTTCTTGCAATCACTTCCTTTTCTTAAGTAGACATTATTATTCTCGTTCACTGGTAAGAACATGGAGGCCCAGACAAGGTAAGTAAGCTACCCAGGGTCACACAGCAAGCAACTAGCACAGTGAGACTCAAACTGAGGTCTTCCGAGCCAGTGCTGAACCAATGGGTTCACTGCCTCCCATCACACGTCCTTGATCGAGCTCTTCTCGCTCCACTCCGGGCCATACCCTTATTCCAAGCTCACTCTGGCTGTAGTCCACCGGCTGGCAGAAGTAGCTGTACTTGGCCAGAAGGGAGGTGACCATGAACTGGAAGGAAGGGGGAAGGAAGCATGAGAAAGGCCGTTCCCACTTTGCTGAGCCCCAACTGGCTCTGGGCCCACAGGGTCAATACCTCCTCCAGCTGTGTTTTTTTTTTTTTAATTTTTTTATATTTATTTATTTATTTATACAAGCACTGGGTACAGTCAGAAGCGCTGGAGAATTCACCAGAACCAGAGCGGGGAGGAGAACAGGCAGAAGGACCGAAGTACACTGCTGAGGGGAGCAGTGGGCGGCAGGAGAGGTCTGCGCACCATGTGGGACCCTCGCCAGCTGGCCGGGGATTGAACCGGCACTGCAGAGTCTGTGGGCAGCTTCTCAGCCCAGTGCTCAGCCGCTGAGCCACCAGAAGAGGCCCATCAGGTGTGTTTTAGATAGCACTGGTCCTCCCTTACCCTCCCTAACCTTCCTCGGTCCTCCCCAGCACTAGATGAATGATTGCTGATCACATAAACCCCATGGAGAGGCCAGGTCAGAGGCTGGGACTTGCACACATGTGCCTGGTCTCTGTTCTTAGACCACAAATCCACGCAGGGTAACTACTATGTGTGAGACCCTAAGTGAAGTGCTAAAGGGCTTAGAGGAGACACGGAGATGGCCTGTCCCAGGAAGCTCAGAGTCTCATGAGAATGGGGGGAACAGTTGTACTTTTAAGGCTGGTGCCAGATGAAGAGTAGGACAAGGAGATATTCCAGAAGTTAGTAGTGGAGAACGGGGAAGCCTCAGGCAAAAAGTGAGCAGCTGGGGGCCTCCCCTGGTGGTGCAGGCAGTTGAGCGCAGCGCTGTGAAGCTGTCTGCAGCCTCTGTAGCATGGGTTCAATCCTGGCCGGCCGACGAGAATCCCACATGGCGTGGCAGACCTCTCCTGTCTCACCCACTGCTCCCTCATCAGTGTGTTTCAGTGAATCTGCCTGTTCTGCTCCCCGCTGTCTCTGGTGATTCCTCTCACCCTCCCGTGCCTCTGGCCTGTACCCCGGTTCTTGTATGCATGAATAAATAAATCTTAAAAAAAAAAAAGTGAGCAGCTGGGAGGATCACTCATGGGGCCTGGACCTCTTCTATGTCACCAGGGGCAATGAGGACTGGGCGGGGCTGTAACTTAGGTGCACACAGATGGAGGGGTCTTGAAGGCTGTTTTAAGGAGCTTGAATTTTATCATTTATTTATTTGTTTGACAGTGATGGTTTAACCAAGACTAATGCCATTGTAGGCAGTGTACTGAGCACCGAGCCACCACAGTACAACAAAACACACGCACGTCCTTACTTGAAGGATCATAGAGGCAAAGGGCACCACTGAGGGCTCTGAGCAGGGGCCTCGCTTGTGCATAACAGATTTTCAAAGGATTTAGGGGGCAGGAGAGTAATGTGCCACCATTATTAAGGGACCCATTGGTTAGGGCATGTCTTCCAAGTTACCCGTGGTTGCTTCACAGTACAAGCCATGATGCTGAGCCTGTCTTTAAAAGGTGAGATGGGGCCCTGCTTTGCACTTGCAGTTTTGAGGGGGACTATTATGCAATTCCTAAAACAGGGGAGGAAAGCCACCTGCGGCCAGTGGTGTGGGTAAATGCTTTGTAGGCACTTGGTAGGCTCGGGGGCGGATTGTAGTTTTGGCCAATTGACCTGGTGTAAATTCTGTTCCCAGTGCTGATTTCAAGCTACTGAGGGAAGTCACTGCAAAACAGAGGTGGGGAAACACGGTAAGATGCTCACCAGCTGGGGGAGCCCACCCCAATCCTCCACAGAGAAGAGATATGAAAAGCTAAGGAGGAAAACAACCTGACAGTGGGGAGCCAGGGACGGCTTCAAGAGCGGTGACAACGGCCTGAGAGTAAAGGTTGTGGGGTGAGGGGTTGCCAGGGCACCAGAGGAGAAGTGACTGGACAGTCATGTGTCCAGGCCTGGGGCATGGAAGGACTAAGGAAGGTTTAAGTGTCTGCCAGAGGGGCTCAACTTTGCCCCTGCTGGTGGGGAGAGCTGGGGAGCCAAGCAGGGCAGTAGCATGTGGCTTTTGGCATTTAGGGAAGACAATTCTAGGATCTAGAGCATGGACTGAACATGAGCAATCAGGAAGAGGGAGAAGGTGAAAGAAGTCTGGCCGTTGCGACCTGCTGCTTCTGCTGGAGCAGGGGTGGTGGTGAGGCTGCAGGCCCTGTGCTGTGTGCAAATCCAGCCCCTGCCTGCTGCCCCCTGCTAAGTTACTTAACCCCTCTGTGCCCCAGGGTAGTGGAATTGTGAGATGAGACAAGCCAATTTATGTGAAGTGCTGGGAGCAGGTCTCACCATCATTACTGCTTAAAATGCCACCAATTGTGACCACTTTCTCTGACAAGCTTTCCCAACACCCAGGCCCAGGCCCAGATAGCGCCTCTGCCTGCCTGTCCCTGGTGCACGCGTGCTGGCACTGGCTTAAAATCACCGGTCTCCACATCGCCACATCACTCGCCCCTCCTGGATGTGAGCTCCTTACACAGCGACTGAGAGTGTCTGGCAGGGACCCTGGGCTTGGGGCTCTGAAAACTGGGCAGAGGCCACATAGCCGGGGAAAAACAGGAGGTGGTGGGGTATTGAAGTGCGAGGTGATCAGAAATGCCACTCCTGCTGCCACTAACCTCCACGAGCCTGGCAAAGGGAGTCGGTGAGGCAGATTTGTGTCTTATAGGAAGGCAAGACAGAGAGGGAAGGGAATTCACCTGCTCCTGTCAGGCACTTCCAGCGTTCTCTTGAGTACCCCGAAAAGGAAGTGGCCCTAGAACTCTTCAGGGCTCCCCACAGTCTTACCTCATAGAATATGTACCCGGAGAGAAGCACTAGGCCCAGGTTGTAGGCAGCCAGGGGTCCAGCCAGCCTCAGAGGCTCCCGGTGGCTCATGATGGCAGGACCTGCCACCACCAGGAGGAGATAGAAGGCAAAGAGGAGGGTGACCGGGAGCGGCGAGTGCACCAGGAACCAGGAATCAGTTCTAGGATCTAGGAAAGCAAAGGGGACAGAGACAGCCTTGCTGGCCACCACGCCCACAGGACACCAGCCCCGACCACCCCCAAGCCTCGCTCATCACCGTATCTGGCTCTTCCAAATGTCTGGCATCAGACTGGACTGAAAAAGGGGGTGAAGCTCCCACTGGGCGTCTCTATCTCCTACCTCCATTGTTTAAGGCCCAGGTGCACTGGCGCCAGAGCTCGTCCAGGGTGCCCGCCATTGCAAGCGCCTGCAAGTGAAAGAAAGAAAGGTTTGTTTCTCATGCAAACTGCGCCCCCACCGCCCTGCACTTCCTCTCTCCTCTTCCCTTTCTTCCCTCCCTCCCCGCCAGGGCCAGGTGAGAGTCCACAAAACCCTGTTCTCAGTGCCCCCCACAGGACCACCAGCTGCCAGGCCTCCCTCCCTGCCATCGCTGCCCCCGAACACTGGACAGCCACCCACCATGCACCCCTGGGGACCCCCCACAGCCCCAGCTCCGCTCCTTTCTTCACACACCTTGCTCCCTACTTGGGATCACCACCCTCAGCAGAGCCCCCAGATGGCAGGGCCCTGAGAAAGGGATCTGGCTCCGGTGCAGCAGGCTTGGGGCAGGGCAGAGACACAGAGCTCTCCAGTTCCCCTCCCTGCTTGCACTGAGTTGTTCTTTCTGGGTGTCCCTGGCTCCTCAGCCTCCCCCTGAAGGGGCCATAACCCATCCCTCCAGAGCCCAACTTACCCCTATGTCCTCTTGGGGCTCGTCTGGTCAGTGACTGATGCGGTTCTGGCCGCTCAGGGTGTTGGTGCCACAAGGCCAGTGGTTCCAAGTCACAGATCCTGGGGCTCCAGGCTGCGGCCCTTCCTTCTAGATGCTCTCCCCACCCTGCTCTGATCTGCAGACGCCCTCCAGCCTCTGTGCGCACTCACACTCACTCACACACTTACTGAGAACTGGACACCAGCCTGAGCTCCCCGCCCCACCGGGCACAGTGCCATCCTCACAGGCCCAGGGACAGCGAGAACCAGAGACAGCCCTGGGGCAGCTCAGAGGGCAAAGGGTGATGACGACTACAGCTCTGCGGAGGGTAGGAGAAAGTCAGGTAGGATGGCCCCTACCCAGGGGAAGGCGCATGCCCACATCCCCCCACATTTAGTGCCCCCATGACTGGTGCCCTGAACGCTGCATTCTTAGCAATGGGGACACTGCACACAGGTGACAGCTCCACCAGCCCAGGCCACGCCCTCCATCTCAGGTTCCAGTTTCCCTGCACCCCATCCCTCCTCCCTCCTCTTTCCTACACAGGTAGGGATTAAGCATTTATCTTTTAGAACTGCTAAAATTTCACACACCCCTGCTTTCATTCTCTGCTCCCAATGGGTTGCTGGCATATTGGGGGATTGATATTCCAGGACTTAAGCAACCCTCTTCCCTGATCCCACCTCTATCACCCTGTGCACAAGATGAAGCCGTTAAACTTGCCACTTGTCCAAATAAACTGTCTTAGGCACATGCTTCTCCTCTCTTTTTTTTTTAAATTTTTAAACATTTATTTATTTATGCATACAAGAGCTGGGGTACAGGCCAGAGGTGTGGGGGGTGAGAGGAGTCACTAGAGACAGAGTGGGGAGCAGAACAGGCAGATAAACTGAAATACACTGCCGAGGGGAGCAGCCAGAGAGGCAGGAGAGGTCTGCTGCGCCATGTGGGTTTCTCCCTGGCCGGCTGGGGATGGAACTTGTGCCGCAGAGGCTGTGGATTGCTTCATAGTGCGGTGCTTAACCCCTTGTGCCACCAGGGAGGCCCGCTTCTCCTCTCTTTATAAAACACCAGGAGAACCAAGTTCAGAAGCCACATTGCCCGATGAAGAGGCCTCAGCAGCACAGTTCCAGTCTCACTCCCAGTGATTTCACGGTGACTTCTAGAACCATTTCTTTGGAATAGTGAATTCCTCAGTTTTGCCTTCTGACAAAACAGTGCACTGTGGTTTTGTGAAAAACCATGTCTGTGTAAGCCCTGGATATCCACATCCAGGGCCAAGAGGATTAAGAGACTGGAAGAACTAGAAGTGAGGGGTAAACCCCACCGGGAGGATTTGATTTGGAAACATGGCCCTCACTATGCTTAGTTACATGCCTGCATTTGCATTAGGGGCCACAGACCCTCATTCCACCTGCACTTCTCTCTGGAAACATTTCCTCACTGGGCTTCAGCCAACGGACACGTCCGGTGGCTTCCCCCACACCTCACATGCCTGTGGTAACACAGGCGCAGAGCTGCATGGCCACTGGGAAGAGGAAGAGGGACCAAGAGGCAACCCCACATTACAGCAAAGGAAGGAGGTTCCCTTTGGCTGTGGGGTGGGGGTGGGGGGAAGCTGTGCTATGGGTGATATGAGAAGGGGGTGCTCAGGATGCCTAATTTTGGATGACAATGTCCATTCACCAAATGTCTCCTGGTGCTAAGGGAACCCACATGTCACCTGAGCTCTTAGGATGTCCTTTCCTGCTGACAGGGATGCAGCCACTTTTGCAGGTCAAGACTGACGAGCTGAGCTCTGGCTTCTTCTCACTTTACTCCTAGAGGCTCCAGGCACTTGATGGATCACTAGGGCCAGCGGGGGACAGGCTGTACCCCACGGCCCCTGGCAGGCTTTCCTCCCCAGTCAAGCTGAGCCCAGAGAGAGCATTGTAGAGACAGCTCGTGCCTCGACAGGGCATTCCTGCCAGCCTCTCGGAGGCAGTAATGGGTCTTTGTACAACGCGGGCCATTACTAACAAGGATAAGTAAATCACTCATTTCATTAACAACTGGGTTTGGCAGATAATTGCACAAGAGGCAATTATCAGCCGTGCACACTCCAAAATGGAGTGGGGAAGGCCGATTCTCAACAGAGTTTCCAGGAGAAATATGAGTCAAGGTTAAAACCACCGCCAGGCTCTCACCCTCTGATGAGCGCCTCTTGTAAGCCTGTGGCTTTATGGGCAGAACAGGCAAGGGAGCAAGCTCAGGTGTGCTCCTTGTGCAAAGATTCCCTGGGTGACATTGACCTTGCTTGCCTGTTAGTAGAGCAAGCTCCAAATTCCAGCCTCCCTCGATTGCCTCACTGTGAGTCTGATCCCATCACACCGAGCTTCCTACACCAAGACCATCGACACGAAATTGCCACAGAATATGCAGGGTCCGAGAGACGGAAGGTGAATTAGAGGTGGCCAGGGGCCAGGTGGCAGGAAGCCAGGAGTAAATGCTAATGGGTAAGAGGTTCTGGGGTGCTAAAATTTTCAAGAATTAAATAGTGACATGGTAACATTCTAAGACTATCCCCCCCCCAAAAAAAACTACTAAATTGTACATTGAAAGGGTGAATTTTATAGTATGTGAATACAAAAATGTTAAAAATCTTCCCTGAACTCAAGGCCTGGGGTAGAACAAGGACCATCCAGTACTGGGCATGCAGGCCAGGGACCCTGCTTACTGGCACAGTCCTGGGAATGGAACCAGACCCCATGGCTGTTCATGGGTCGTGCTCCCTTTGAGGGGGTTTTGGGGCACCCCATCCACAGAACAAGTGCTGAGAACCAGTAAGGATGACAAGAAAGCCCTCATGCTTTCTGACATGCTGCCTAGTGGGTAGATAATCAAATTAGCTCAATATTGGGAAGGACCTTTTTCTGCTGGCCTGTTCTAATCGGCAGAGGGAAGATTCTGGGACATGCTGAAGTTCTGAGACACAGAGTGGGAGACATGTCCAATGAGACATTTGTTTCCAGAACCCACTTCTTCATCTTTTTTTTTTCAAAGATTTATTTATTTATTTATTTATTTATTTATTTATTTATTTATTTATTTATTTATTTATACAAGCACTAGGTACAGTCAGAAGCGCGGGAGGGTGAGAGAATTCACCAGAGCCAGAGCGGGAAGCAGAACAGGCAGACTGACGGAGTACACTGCTGAGGGGAGCAGCGGGCGGCAGGAGAGGTCTTTGCACCATGTGGGAGCCTTACCCGGCGACCGGGGATGGAACTGGCGCTGCAGAGGCTGCGGGTAGCTTTGCAGCCCAGTGCTCAACCGCTGCGCCACCGGGGAGGCCCTCTTCATCTTTAAATCCTGCCATCATGCTTGATTAATCAATTATGCAGAATAAAGATTTTTCTCAAATTGGAGTCTTAGGTCCACCTTTGTCCATTTTGCTGCACAATATAAGTGTTATTTATTTCTTTAACTACTACTATTCTTCTCAGGGAATATGGGCTATTCCCTGGTCAGGGAATATGGGAGAGAATAAAGACATACCATGAGGATATTAGAAATTATTGCCTTGAGCTGCAAGAAAGGGACATTGCGACAAGGAATAAAACCCACTCTGAGGTCTCTTGTGAGCAGGAGAACATGGAAACGTGTAGTTTCAGATATAGTTACTAAATCCGTGCTCCTAGTTTGTTCACGGTCACCCTTGGGTGCCCCTCTGAGTCTGTTTCTCTATCTGCAAAATAGGGGAAAGACCCCACTGGTCCGTAATTCTTACGAGATATTATCCCTTTATTCCATTACTGACTTTTCAGTATTGAGAAAAAAAAACAGGTTTTGATGATGATTTTCTTCTCCACATATTCTTTTTTTAAAAAAAGATTTATTTATTTTTATACAAGAACCAGGGTACAGGCTAGATGCGTGGGAGGGTGAGAGGATTCACCAGAGACAGAGCGGGGAACAGAACAGGCAGACTGACTGAAATACACTGCTGAGGGGAGCAGCGGGTGAGACAGGAGAGGTCTGCTGCTCCATGCGGCATTCTCTCCGGCCGGCCAGGATCGAACCCGCACTGCAGAGGCTGCAGAGAGCTTCACCCTGCAGCACTCAAACGCCTGCGCCACCAGGGAGGCCCTCTCCATATATTCTTGTTTTCTTTTACAGCCTAGCACTGAACTGGAAGGGAAGGAAGGGCATCCATCAAGCCAGTTTGGTATTTCTGAGTCTTTCTCAAGACTAAGCTGGGGAACAACCTCATGGAGTAACATTGGGGGTGCCATAGATTTGGGGTTCCTACCCTGGAAAAGAAAGTAGGACAGCGGCGCAGAGGGTGGCCAGTCCTGACGACTGGGTCCTGATGTTCTGGCCCAGCCTTGACTCTCATTTCCCCAAAGGGTCTTGAGATCATTTTCAGGGGCTCCATCTCCCTGTGAGGCATCTAACATGGGTGATCTGGCTCAGGCGCCTCGGGTCCTGACTTCCAACTGGATCATGCCATTCCACAGCCACTGCTCACTCCACACAACCCAGCCGACAGGTCAGCTCTTCAGAGTCACTGTCATTGGTAAAACCATGACCTTGTTGCCAGTGACTGTACCCAGTGTCCTGTGAAGCTGGTGCCTGGCTACCTGTGAGGTGTGTGGGCAGCGGTGGGGGAGCCACAAGAGTCCACCTTTAGCGCATCCCTCCCTTTGAGTCAATCCAGCTCCCAGTTGCTTTGGTGCATTTTCCATGACACAGATCTGTTGCCATGTATCTGCACAGGGCAGCTGGGGGGACCATGGGCACCGGGGTGGGTGTCTATGGCCAGGGGCTCGGTCAGACCGCCACGGGGGAAGTCAGAAAACACACATGGCAGGGATGCAGGGAGGGATGATGCCCCAGCATTCTTGTTTCCAGGGCTGTGTCTTCATTGCCAAGGCTAATTTCAGGGCTGGGGAGGTAGGAGGGGTATGGCCTTCGGCAGGGCTGCTAACATGGAGCCTGGGCATCTACTCAGAAAAGCGCTGGACCCCACCTAGTCCCATTTGCTACACACACCCCTCCATGCCAGCAAGGCTACTACACAGAGCTTGCAAAGACCTCCACAAGGCCTGCAAAGGATGTCCCTAGTGGTCATAGTTGTGGGGTGCTATTGAGGCAATTCAGGGGCCGCATAGGGGGCCAGGTAAAATGGCAGGATGGAGAATGGCTTTGGTGAGTGCGAACCACTGAATAAATAAACTAAAAGAATATGGACCCTGGGTGGGCCTGAAAGCTACAGTTCTAAGGGGAGAGGCAAGAGGAAAAGTAAATTTATAACATAATAGCTCGTATAAATGAAACATGCATACGAATAAAAGGATAAACGGGAAGCATGTGAGAATGTTTCCCTGTTTCAGGGTGGGGCATGGAAATGGGAATCAAAGTGAATAAAGTGAATAAATAAAAACATACATACACAGCAAATAAGTCAAACAAGACATGTTTCCCCCCACATGCCTGGAAGGAGTAGGATGACCCAAACTTCCACTCTAGAGGCAAACAAAAAAAGGGGCTAAGACTTGACAGCTGGAAATTACTTTCTGGTGTTTCGGCCCGGTGACCTTCACATTGGATGTGCTTGGCAACACAAAGCCACCGTGTCTTACTCCTACAATGCCACCGTTCTCTCACTAATGACATCGGGGAAAAGAGAATAGATGGGGAATTTTATGGTGTTCCTTTTAGCTCGCAGACAGCCTGTCTACTGGAAGGGCTCCCACTCAGAGAAATTAATAGGGAACTATTGAGGGGGAGTCACCCCAAGCTGGTGGGGGAGGGTGTTTGGCAGGTTCTTAGAGGCTCTGATGAAAATCAGAAAGACTCCACAGATTTCTGATCTTGTTATTCTCTGCCACACCAGATTATGGGAGCATGGGAGTTTCCCATCTAAAGCTCACCCCTGGGTAGGACAAAGCAGCAAAGGCGTCCTGATCCGGGGAGGGTGAGAGCCACAATGCATCAGACAGGCCCTCACACGAGCACTGTTTCTGGCTATTGGAGATGGCTGCATTGGGGACCCCCAACAGACATGCCTCTCAGAATTCTTCTGGTTTCCCCCCGCATGTTCCTTGGATTTGGCATGTGACTTCCTCTGGTGAATGCAATGAGTTTTGATAAGCACTTGCATATTGCAGCTTAGCCTCTTGGAAAACTCCTGAGGAGATCCAGGTCCCCTGCTGGAGACCCCGGGTAGAGAGGGATGGCTGGTGCAGCCATGCCACAGAGGGGTGGACATGAAGAAGGAGCCACGGGGGCACTCCAGTCCTGGCAGAAATTGTAGCAAACAGCAAAACCACCCCTTGAGCCCAGCCAACCTACAGAAATAAGAACACGTCACTTTAAACCACTAAGTTTGGGTGCTTTGGTGTACAGCAATAGCTCTCTGAAACACGCAGTGAATTATATCAAATTCACTATAAAGAGTTAATTTCCTCGTTTTAGGCACACAGCAAGGAGAGTCTTTGTTGGCTCCCTCCAAGGCCAGGTGAAAGGCACTGTAGCCCCGTAGCACTGGCTCAGGGGATGCTATGAGCCCGCCTGACAATGGGGAGCCCCTGACCAGGTGCTCCCAGCCATCGCTGACCAGCGCTCCAGCAAACCGCTGGAAGGCGTCAGGCCCAGGAGTGTGAGGTCACACAGACAGTAAGTGCAGGAAGCAGGATCCTACCAAGTCCAACCAACCATGCAGGGCTTCTTTAATTGCTGGACCATTAAAAAAGAAGAACAGGAATGAGATCTCCTGGCATGAATGAGGTGCCTGATAGGTGCCTGCTGATTTCTTGACTCTGAGACAAGGGGAGGCTGAGAAGATGGCACCCATGCCTGACACTCACTCGTATGAAAGCTGCATGGTGGGTGGGCTGGCGCAACTCGCTCACAGCTGTGTGTCTGCTGTCTAGACCCTAAAACTGCCCCCCTACAGTACACACTCTGCAGATACATGTTGAATGAATGAGTGGGTGAGTGAAACTTCAAATCTAGGGTCTGGGGTGCGATCAGAGCATGTCCTCTGCGTGTTCATCTAGTTTGGGTTTGGGATCCTGCAGCTGCGGAGTCTCCAGAGGACACACACCCTGTCACCCAGAGCAACGGGCTCCCATGCCATTCCCACTCTCGCCACTAGAGGACAGGTGCGTGCCATGGATCCAGTCAACGCCAGTCAGCTCGGGCCCAGGTTCCAAAGGCACCTTGGACTTCATAGATGAACAGAATATTAAGGGCTCTGCCAAGTGACCAATTCAGAGGGCATAGCAGGGTACCAAGTGGAAAGGCATAAAATGCATGTCCTGTGCCCTCACCTTGGGTGCCAGGGTCAAACTGGAGTCAGCTTCCAACCTCTGCTGTGCCTGCAGTGGAGCCCCCCAAACTAAGGGCTCTGACCCCTTTATGTGCTGATCCCAGGCAATGGCACCTTTGGGGGAGACAAGCTTGGAGTCTGCTTCCTGCACCCCATTCCCCAAAGAGGAGATGGTAAATGGTCCAAACTGGGACACTGCTGGTGAGCAGCAGCAGGCCTGAGGGCTGGCCGGGAAGAGGAGGCGTCCTGCGTGCCCATGGGGTGTTTGGGGTAAGGGTGGTCAGGGCCAGGGTGTTCTGGGTGCTTGTCAATATGCCTCATCTCAGCTGATCGTCAAGGCGCCTGCGCAGACATTCTTATTTCAAGTTTGCAGATGAGGAGACGGAGGACCAGAGAGCCTGGCTTGCCCCAAAGTCACACACGCTGGTGTGTGGCAAGCACAGGGAGGGGAGCCTGGCTTCACTGTTCCTGTTGACTCCCGGGACACGGTCGGTCAGGAGATGTGGCTTGGAGTAGGGACAAATTCTGGCCACAAGGAGAAGCTAGTAGAGCTCTAGGGTGGAAAACTTTACCCACTAGTGGACATTGATCACCTCACTTAATGCTCACAAGTCTGCACACACGCGTGGCTTCATCCCGTGGTGTGAGCGCCCAGGCAGACAGCGGGCCTGGGGGAGCTGCTACCCAGGGCAGACCGGGCACAGCCTCCCGCCTCCAGGCAGTTACAGGGAGGAGGCTGAGATGTGGGGGGGCCGCCCCTCCCAACCACCTCCTGGTTCCTGGAGGACTGCCCTGTGCAGGTACTTCCAGAGGCCGCTGCTCTCTCGTCTACAACATGGATGCCTGACGCCCACTCTACCATGGCCCAGCTCTCCAGGAGGCATCCGAGCCGCTCCCGGAGCCTGAAGTGGAAAAGCTGGCGATGGAAAGAAAACAAGACCGCGGGCCTGACAACATGGAGCAGACGCCGCCTCTCGCTTTCAAAGGCTTTGTGGAAACTAAAGAAGTTTCTAAGGGAAAAACCCCAGGCCTCTTCCTCTTTTCTTTCCTCCTCAGTCCCCTCATTCATTTCCACTGGAGGCAACAGGAGCTGAGGGTGCTCAGCAGAGACCCCGTACTCGGCACCCCGGGGGCCCAGCAAGAGACAAGAGGGTGAGGCGGGATGTGAGCAGCTCAGCCCCTGCACAGAACGCAGGCGCCGGCTGTCGTGTCCAGGTCTCCTGCACCTGGAGCTCGAGGTGACCTCTGCCATGGGGTCAGCTTCTGCCAGACGAAGGCCCTGGACGAGAGCATGAAAGGGTCCTAGACCCACAGAGGCCTCCGTCTGTCTCTGCCGCTAGAGCCGGACTCTGTCCCCAGGAGCCTGGGTGGAGACGGTGCTCCCTGTCCCCCCCATCCAACTAAGGGGGGGGCAGGTGCTGTGGACCCAGGCCGCCTCACTGCTGCGCTACCGGCTGCTTTCCCCGAGAAGACAACATCTCCTTTTCTTTCCCTGCACGTCTGCACTGAGCCCGGCTCAAGGCAACATAACTGCGTGTCCCTTCCCTGCCGCTCTGGCCTGAAATGCTTACAGACAGATGCTCCTTTTGCCAAGGCACGGAAAGTTCCTCCAGGTTCTCTCACACCTGCAAGCAGGGCGCTGCACTAGCAGGGTCCTCCCAGTTAACTGGGGCAGCGGGGGAGGCCGGGAGGCCCCTGTTGTGAGCAGTGAATTTTAAGACTGGGCAGTGCCGGGCACACAGTAGCTGCTCCATAAATGTGACTGACTGAAGGGGCCAGAGGCAGGCGGCCTCGCTCTGGACGAGCAGTTGTCCAGGGCATCTGGGAGCAAGGGCCGTGTTCCTGCTCCTGAGCGTGGCCCGCTGTGACTCCTCTCTTGCCTCTTCAACGGGAGCCAGAAGACTCTGCCCCGGGAGAGACATAGAGGTGCAGCCTCCCCTGCCAAGGGGAGAGAGAAGAGAATAAACGTGGGAGAGGACTGCAGAGGCAACAGCAACCACAGCCATCAGGCAGAGAGCCGGGCACAGCTCGGCTGCAGCCTGTCCTCCACTGCCCTGGGAGGCTGCGTTCACTGCCTAGGTCTGCGTCGCCTACATGCTCGGCATCCAGAGGACGCTTCTGAGTCTCAGCCTCTGCATTCTGTAGCCAATGAGGGAGCCAAGGTGGCTTCCAGCGGGGCCTTGAGGAAGGGGGCAGATAGAAGGAATTCTGCTCCCTGTGCACCCTGGCCTACAGACACTGCCAGGATGCCCCCTGCCAGAGTGGTGGGAAGGTCCCAGGGCCCAGTCCTAAAGGCCTGAATGTCTCACCAGAGAGGTCAGGGTGAACTCAGAGCAGGGTCTTGGTGCCCTTGCTGCCCTCGGAGCTGGGTCTTGAGGTGGGTGGCATGGCACAGAGACTGGCAGGGATGCCTGTACCCACACCATCCCTGAGAAGCTGGTGCTGAAGGGCCAGGCCCAGGGAGGAGCACTTTTCCATGACCACGGGTGGCCTGGGGTGTGCAGAGGTGGAGGAGGCACATCAGAGCCACCCCCATCGCCTTAGGCCACAATCAGAGAGCACAAGGGCAGTGTGTAAACCAGCAAGTTCCTGGGTACAGCCACCACCCACAGGTCACCAGTCAGCCTGGGACCTGCACAAAGAAGCACTTCTCTTCTGAAGCCTCGTCTGCAGCCTAGGAATTGCCGTGTGCCCATCTGCTCTGGAGACTCGTGACATTGAGCACTGACACCCGTCTGCCCGTGGCGGTGCTCACAGTCCACAGCCGGCCGCGTTTGAAGTCCTAAACTCACTGGAACTCGGCAAATAGCTTTTGAGTGGCATGAGAAGAATGACAGTTTATTTCAGTTATTTAATTATTAACAACAAAATGATTCTCATCCTCGGAGGCTTCTTTGGATCGGATATTTGTGGGAAGCATCCCCCAAAGACTTGTTTCCTCTCCCCCTGCCTTGATTGTACAAACTTCTCATTCTAGAATGTCTAGGCTAGATGAGACCTTAGCCAAGCCTCCTGTGTTCAGCAGCTGCCCACCGAGGGCAGGCATCATCCTAGGTCACTCAGCCACTTAGTGGCCAAGGGAGGCAAAGCCAGGCACGGGACGCCCAGCTGCAGAGTTTTCTCCACTGCCCCTCGCACCTGATCTCAAAATGATCTTTCCTGGTCCTCCCTGGTGGAGCAAGGGGTTAAGCACAGCACTGTGAAGCAATCTGCAGTCTCTGCAGCATAAGTTTGATCCCTGGCCAGCCAGGGAGCTACCCACATGGTGCAGCAGACCTCTCCTGTCTCACCCGCTGCTCCCCTCAGCAGTGTGTTTCAGTCTGCCTGTTCTGTTCCCCGCTCTGTCTGTGGTGAATCCTCTCACCCCCTGCACCTCTGGCTTGTACCCCAGTTCTTATATGCATAAATAAATCTTTTTTTTTTTTTTTTTTTTTTTTAGAAAAGGTCTTTCTTCTGCCTTTCAACATGCCTGAGAAAGGAAAGCTTTATACAAGGAGACTCACAAAGCCATGAACATTTTGCATGAAAATATGTGCCATTTCCTTTCAGGTCACAAACCCCAGACAGAGGGAAACACATTTCTTCTGATCAGGCCACAGGACGGAGGGCACCACAGGGGACCATGCCTGGTCCTCCTCAGCACTCCTCGCCCGTCATGATGTGTAGGGCGACCATGAGCTGCTCGGCTGGAGCAGGGTTGCCTGTTCCTCTCCCCCAGAGAGATGTGAGCAAGCGGTGGAAGGGTATGAAGGGTGGAGAAAGGCTGCGCCGGGCCTCCAGGTTCATTTGGTGACACTCATTTCGCATCAGGCATCAGGAAACTGAGGCCCGGGAGAGAAAGATGTGTGTAAGGTCTAGCTAGTTCTGGACCTAAGGCTAGAGCTCGGCACTCCCAGGGGAATATTAGTGTAGTTGGCACATGGCTTAGCTCAGGTAAAGACCTACAGCGGGTCAGGCATCAATTGGGTGGGTTGCACACATTGTAGATAAATCAGTACAGAGAGAAACAGAATGGTGTAGAACAGAATGGAAGGGAGTAGATGGAATTAGAAAGCAATGAGTAAGCTCTGTGCCCCCCGAGCATTTGCTCCACATGTATGTGTGGGTAAAGGTACCTTATAAATATGCACAAGTGCATGTGAGTAAATATGTATATTCACCCGAGTAAATTTACACACACATTTACACAGGTGAATATACACATTTACACAGGTGAATATACACATTCACAACTGCATCATGACATAGCATTTTTCTTATTGTGGACTGGCATCAAAAAACTTTGGAGGTGACCGGTTTCACTTAAAGGATAAAGTTCTAGTTTAAACCATGGCTCTAGAACTCCTAGGACAGTGTTTTGGACAATGGCTTTTACCTTTCTGAGGTCACAGGACTGAGAATATATTAATTAAAATCATCCATGTAGGATGAGGAGCACAGAGGCTGACACAAAGTAAATGCCAAGTGTATTAAATACAAAAGCAGTATTATGGATCAATATGTGTGATCTAAATAATGCATGAATATATATATCACAAAGACCCCTGGCAGGCAGGCCAGATGGAACATGATCTATGTGGGGGACAGTCGGCCACAGAAGGGCTGATACCTAAGCCCCAGATTTGGCTATTTAGTCATGCCTGACTAAGCACCTCCTCATTCCTGCAAGATGCCGCTGTATTTACAAGGCTCATCCTTTGCCAGAGGACAGACCGTTTTTGGGGGCGGGGTCTCCTGAATAAGGTTGGGGGTAGGAAGAGGACATGGGACATCCTGGAGAGATTCTTTGGCTCCTTCATAACTCCACGGTGAGCAGGACTGCTGCCCTTCCAGAGCAGCTGGGGAGATGGCAAATTTACCACTTCAGAGGTGGGCAGGTGACAGCCCAAGGACAATTAGACAGCCCTCCTGTGACCAAGCGTTTATCTGTTTGCTGTTCACGAATGAACTTGGGGGGGATAGATGGCCCCCAAGGAAGGATGCATTTGGGTGGGAAGGACGTGGAGCCTCTTGGACTCTTTCGCATCCAGGGAGTGAGTGGGTTTTTATATTTAGCAGATGACTCACCTTCGAGAACATTAGTCACAGCCTCCCAGCTCCACTCTGGCAGGCTGGATGCTGGGATCTCAGTGGGGTGAGATCAGACAGGAGGTTGGGAGATGGGGAGATGAGGGCCCCGAGCAGGAGGCCCAGAGGAACAGGGTGGCGGAGTCGTGCCCAGCAGAGGCCCCAGGGCAAATGCAGCTCCGAGCACGTGCTGCCGGGGAGAAGCAGGGCAAGAACACCTGGCTCGGGTGCCTGCCTGTGCCCTGGTTCACATGTCTAGAAGCCTCCATGGGGACCCCTCTCAGTCACACAGGAAGCTCAGCAGTCTGGGCCCCGTCCATGGCTGGTGAGGGCAGTGCCAGACGGCCAGGGCAGGGGTTCTCAGAACCCAGAGCTTAGGCCGGGGCAGGGAAGGCGTAGAGCCTGGCTGTGTGAAACCCGCTGTGTCATCAGAGGGACAGGAGCATCGTGCTCTAGGGCAAAGGTGCTTAAGTGTGGTCACTGAGCCACCCTGCTCAGAAGACCCTGGAGCTTGTGATGTGTGAAGCCCCGGCTCCACTTCGGCCCCCACTCCTGACTTCCACGGGTCTGCTTGGCACAGGTCTGGTGATTCACAAGCAGAATAAATTTCCAGAACCTCTAGTCTGGAGCTGGAGTTGAGCATCCCACACTCTGATTCTGTTCCATGTGGGTATGCTTCTCTGTGCCTCAGTTTACCTCTCAAAAATGAGGAGCCCACTCAAACGATTGTTTTACTATTTTCTCAAATGGAATATAAAGGAATATAAAGTTGGTTTGTTGCTTTTCTTGCCCATAAGAAATCAAAATCTTTCTTAACTGCAAGTGGGTCAGGCCGCAGCAGAGGAAAAGGCTGCACGTGACTGGATCCCACAGCTCCAGAAATGGCAAAGACCATCCGGATGCCAACTCCAAGGGGCTGGTGTCCCACAGCTGGGGATGGCGGTTTGGGAATCACAGACTGGGGAGGGGACACCCCTTTGTCTGTCTCTCTTGACACACAGGCTCAGCTTTCTTTTTCCTCCATGGCAAAGGATGCTTCATCCTAGAAGGTGGAGACTTGCTCCCCCAAACCACTCTCATGACACTTGGAACGCAAAGGCAGAGATGACCATGAAGGCGGGCAGGCAGGGAAGTGGGGGATCAGGGAGTGTGCCTGCTGAGTGGGGCTGCTGCATCCAATCTTCACGGCGGGGGCCGTCACCCCCACTGCAAGGGAGACAGCCTGATGCCGAGACTCGTGTGGGTAGGACACTGAGTGTCTGAACTCAAACATGGGTCCAGACCCCGGCGGGTTTGTTCACTTCTCCAAACTGCCTCTTCACCTCACCACCACCTAGCAGACCTCCCAGGTTTCCCCCAATATGGTCAAGGTTTCCATTCTCCCTCCTGCTGACCCCTTCCCTCTACCTCTCTCCATCATGGTCCTGCGTTTTAAAAATTTCCCTTTGGGACGCAGCAGGGCAACCTCCTCCCTTTAATTCTTGAGCTGGTTCCTCTGGTCTAGCCACAGGTCTTTTCTAAGCCATATACAGGTCATCTCTGAGCCCCCCGGGCCCACCTGTCCCGTGGCCAGTCGTGTGCTGCACCTCTGTCCACATGGTGCATTGGGGTCTCTTTCTCTGGGGCTCAGTAACTCTTCTCCCTACCATGCTCAGCTCTCCCAGGCTCCCAAGGGCCAGGAATGCATCTTTTCATCTTTCTGCCTCCTTCATAACTTAGTTTAAAGTTTCATACCTAGAAAAATGAACCTCGTTGTGAGATGGATTAATTCTCCAACAGAAGCCTGCATAAGTGGCCCAGGAGGGGCGGCACAGCCCCCTGGAGATGTAAGCCCAGCTGACCTTGGCAGCAGGTCTCTGTCACCTCTACTCGCCACAGACACAAGCTGGCAGAGGAGCCTGGGGGCCGGAGCCCTGTTCTAGAAGCTGCAACAGAAGCAGAAAAGCACAGCCCCGCCTCCAGCAGGTACGTGGCTCTCCCTTATCTGCAGTTTCTCTCTCTTGGGTCTCAGTTACCACGGTCAAGCAAAGTCCAAAAATATTACATATAGTAAGATATTTTGGGAGGGAGAGACACTGCATTCACATAACTTTTATTGCAGTATATTTTTAGAATTGTGTCATTTTATTGCTGGGCATTGCTGTTCATCTCTTACTGTGCCTAATTTCTAAATTAACTTTATCACAGGAATGTACGCATAGGAAAAAATGCAGACTATATAAGGTCCAGTACTAGGCACCTACAGGGGTTTTAGAACATGTCAGTGCAGATAAGTGGGGTCTAGTATCAATATAGTCTTCTCTCTCTCTCTCTCTCTCTCTCTCTCTCTCTCTCTCTCTCTCAGTAGCTCACCATCTTTCCACCAGATTGCAACCTCCCTGAGGACAAGGCATGAGCTTCCTCTGTATCCATCTGACCCCATGCAGGTGCCACATGTGTCCAAATGCTTTGTGGGACCAAGGTTGTAACGAGATAAGCAGATAACCACAGAGCAGCTGGTGAGGAGTCCTGCTCTCTGCCCTCAGGTACTACCTCTAGAACATGGGAGAGTTGCATCTATGTCACAAAAACAGTCGGGAGAGATCATGGAGTCTGTGCCTGTGAAAATGTGAGCAAGGGACTGACTCATAAAACATTTAGAAAAGGCAATTCATGAACGAAGTGGACTCTGCTAGCAAAGTCTTGGCACGTAAAAAGAAAGGAAGGTTGGGTGAGCTATCCATTAAAACAATGGCCACCTACTATGTGCCACACATCGTACTCGGTGCTGGGCTCATGTCACCCTATTTTACTGAGGCTCAGAGAGGTGAAAATATCTACTCAGAGCCACACAGCTAGCAAGTGGCCAAGTTCTGCTTTGAATGGATGATTTCTATCAAGTCAGAGCTCATTCCTCTAAACCAAAGTGCTTCAAACATTTGGAAGTTTGAAGGGGAGATAAGGTTATTTTTTCAAATAGGGTTTGAGGAAGACTATGAAAGTGAGGACTACCAGGCAGCTTTGAGGTGACCCTTTGAGAAGGTGGCTTAGCCCAGAGAGGGGGCCGAGTGTGGGGTTGCCACGAGAGGAGCGGGGCCACGTCAAGGCTGCATGTCTGGGAAGGGTGATCAGGGGAAGGCTGAGTAATAACAAGGTCTGGTTGTGCCCAGAATATCCTGGTGGCACCAGTGATCCCACAGGCTAGAGGCCTGGCTAGGGGAAGGGTCCAGGGGGAGTAGGAGGGGGTTGTGGAGCAGTGACTGTGCATGCAGGGGACTGTGCGGGCCCAGTGCAGATCACAAATAAGAAGTCCTCGTGATCAAGCATCAGGGCCCTTCACCCTGACAAATCCAGGTCCCTTAGATCAAAGATTCTGGAAAAACAATAATCCCTCTTCCCTCACCTCTCTCCTGACGCCCTTACAAACACCTTCCTTGGGTTTTAAAAACCGTTTGGTCTGGAAGACAGAGCATTCCCAATTGGGATTTCTCCCTGATACCGATGTCATGACCCACAGGAGAAGACAAATGAACTTGCTTCCTGGCTCAGCAGCTTCTGGAGCTGATCATCTAGCTGACCACCTGACACTGGGCATAACTGTGGTGTGGCCAGTGACCTTTCCTGACACCCCCTCATTCCCAGTCACCCGGTTCCCCAGAGGGGAAAGGAACACAGTGCTGCTCTGTGATTCCGTGTGCCCCCGGAGCACTTGGCATGCAACAGGCATTTAATTGTATTTATTGAGAGTCTATTATGGGGATTGCCAGTTAGTGTTTCTAGACACACTGGAAGACATTTCCACACTAGCTTATCATTTATTGTTTGTTATTTACTAAGTTGCAATGAATTAATAATTGAAAACCCAGCCTAAGACAACAGAACAGGCCCTGGAGACAGAGCCGAGGATGCCTTAATTCTCCTAAGCTTTGTCCCTCCTATGCCTTCTCAGTTAAAGGTGTCAGGCCAGGCTGATGTTCTGAGTAAGAGAAGGAAGGGAAGCTGTTTGAGGACTCTCAGCTGTTTTCTGTCGAGTGGACTCTGAGGTTGCAAACACAGAGCTTATTGAATTCAATTCTCTTCTTAGAAATGCTCTAGGGCCGGGATTCTTAAAAGTCACGGATCCGCTTGCAGTTTTGCCACCATCATGTGGATATTCCCTTCAGGGCTTTGCAACCGCCTGGGGTTGAGAAGGCAGCTTCCCAAGGACAGCTACTTGGGTCCCTTCCTCCTTAAATCTCCATCTAGATGGCTCTGAGACCAAGAACTGTGGTCTGTATGTTTATGATTTGCTGCTATTTCATCCAAACGTCCTTTGCCTTACAAATGAGTAGAAGCTCAAGGTGCCCCAGGGGCATTTTTAGCTGGCTCCTCAGACTTTCTCTCTGCTCAGTAATATTCTTTTTTTTTTTTTTTTAAGATTTATTCATTTATGCATACAAGAGCTGGGGTACAGGCCAGAGAAGCAGAGGGTGAGAGGATTCACCAGAGACAGAGTGGGGAGCAGAACAGACAGACTGACTGAAATACACTGCTGAGGGGAGCAGCGGGCGAAACAGGAGAGGTCTGCCTCGCAATGTGAGTTGCTCCCTGGCCGGCTGGGGATCGAACTTGTGCTGCAGAGGCTGCAGATTGCTTCATAGTGCTGTGCATAACCCCTTGCGCCACCAGGGAGGCCCCTGCTCAATAATAAAGTATTCTGCCCGATATAATGAGCCCTCTTTATGCTGAGTGAAGAATAGAATCCATGTGGCCCAGGGACCTGGCAGCCAACTGCAAGATCCGGGCCTGGGAAGTCTGATTCTGCCCCACTGTTGTCCCTGCATAGCTGGGCTTGAATCCCCAGTGCTGTCTGCCCTTGTATTTCGTCCATGGTCCAGCAGAGCCATAAGGACGAATCCATAGATCTACATATAATCATAAGGACAGATCCATAGATCTACATATAATCACTTACACCAGCTGCCCTTTGAGACAAAGCAAATAGATCCATCAGATCTGATGGCGATCCTTTTTCTACTATACTCCAAGTTTATTAATAAGGAAGACATCGTTTTTGGCATCAGACTTCAGTTTCTCAGAACAGTCCACATTTGGCTCAATTTGAACTTCCTGTACCCTTCGTAACTATGTTTACTCTGATACTCTCTGGAATAATAAAAGCCAAAACAACAATTGCTACATATGCAGGATGCTACTAAGCTCCAGACAATTTACCTATATCACCTCTCATTTTCCTAATAGCCCTCGGATATAAATATAATCATTTCTTTTCCTGCAGACCAGTCAATAAAACTGAGGGTCATAAGAGTTAAGTCAAGTGTCTAAAATAACATGCCCTATAAGTGGCATTTGAAGCTAAAGTCCAAATCCAGATTTGCCTTGTTCCAAAATCTATGTCTTTGATGCCTCAAAGAGCCTCTATCCTCAGCTATAAGTCTTATTTAGTCACAGGTAGGTTTGATTATTTGTGATACTCACCAAGGTGGGAGAAAGGTGCATTATAGAAATATTTGAAAAATGCCCAGGATAACTTTCAGAAAACCAAGAAAGTTCAGGAACCAGAATAGCCCAGTTCCTAAATCCAGTTCCTCAAGACGCAAAGATACGCAAGTTGTGACAAGGGGAATTTCAGAGGGTTAAAGGATCTGTGCCCCCGTTTAAAGCTGGCTTCTAGGTTTCTGACGCTTTGGACTCTCAAAAATACACCAGTATGTGTATGTGAGTGTGTGTGTGTGTGTGTGTGTCTGTGAGTGTGTGTGTGTGCATGGATGTGTGTGCATCTGCCCAGATGAAGGAGGGTGAAGAGAATTCCAGGCATAATCTAGTCACATGATTAGTCAGATTGGAAACAAAGAAATGGCTCCTACTGCAAATGATCAACAGGTTGAATTAGATAAACCATCAAGCAATTCATGGATTTCTTGGCAACTGAATCGTATCATGCTGAAAACAAAAATAAATTGACCTGTGCTACCCATGGACTTGGGTCTGTAAACAAGCATGGGCTCAATTACAAATACATAAGTAAGAATGGAGCAGGTACTGGGCTGTTTCCCTTCGATAACAGACACCGGACGGCCTTTTTGGCAGCAAGCCTCTCAACTGGTCACTCCATTTAATTTGTTGGGCACTCTGCAGATGGACTTTCAGCTTGGCTAACCGTATAGTGTGTTCATCTCTGTCCTATCCACAGGCCTTATCATTCTGGGGGTGGGGGAGGATAAGGTGTTTATGAGGCATGAAGGATGGCGGCTTCCATCTCCCAGACTTCGAAGCTCATCTGCACAAGTGACAGATCAACCACTACCTCCTCCCTGTTTCCCGAAATTCGGGAAGGGAGAGAGGGAGGAAGGGATGGGTAGACAAATGGAGGAAGTGGGAAAAAATGGACAAATAAGACAAAATATGAATACCCAGTGCCCACTTGATGCCAGAAGTGGGGATGGGCACT
Source organism: Talpa occidentalis (assembly GCF_014898055.3). Classification (NCBI taxonomy): domain Eukaryota; kingdom Metazoa; phylum Chordata; class Mammalia; order Eulipotyphla; family Talpidae; genus Talpa; species Talpa occidentalis. Next base: position 71,047,492 of record NW_023601653.1, read on the forward strand.
TTTAGGCGCTAACTATCTGCTTATGATAGAAAAGATCAGCATCCAGATGCTCATCAGGAACTGGATTCCCTTGCAAACAACTTCTGGTAAAAAGCCCAGGCAGGGAAATGATATTTTAGGAGTGAAGATGAGGAACGACGATACATCGCCTCCACTGGGTGTTCTAAGGCCTATTTCATATCAAGCCAAATACTGAAAGCACCGGCTCAGAGCTTTGGGGGAGATGTCCTCCCCACGTGTAGTTCAATACTATGCCCTCAGCTCTCATTAAGGCTCATGAAACTAATTCTGCATTGGTTGTAAAATTGTGAGTGGTGAAACAATCCACTGTAGAAAGGTGTTATATAATTTGATCCTTTTTTTTCTTGTTTCCTTTGGTTAACAAGATGACAACCATGACCATCACTCATAATGCCCAGATTGGCCCACTGAATGAGCATAATTTTTAAATCCTGACATACAAATACATTTCTGCTATAGTAAGTTTACTATACCTGTATTTATACTCGTATTGAAATCATCTATGTACTAAGTTATGAATGCTCTGAGATCCTTTCCTGTAAATATTAGTAAAAATAAGTGAACAAAAGCCTAGTATTTATATAATACCAGCATTTTTTTTTAACCTCTCTTGGAGGCAGAGAAGATCAAAAGGCATAAAACAAAACTCTTCCCCAAAGTATCTCTAGCCTGGGAATCAGACTCATTTGACCATTCACAGTCCTGCACACCCAGCCACAAATATGCACAACAATCATGGCACCCAAAAGTATGCTCAGAGGCACCCACACACTCACTGGCACTTGTACCCCTTCTCCGACACCCGCATCAAACCTGCAGGTACATGAGCAGATGGTTGCCTGCAGAGGCACGGAGTAGCTGCTGTTGTTTGGAATCTCTCTCTGCCTGTGATTATTGCCATCTACAGGGTGTGTCCTCCTAGATTTTAGAGGTTTGATTTTTCTTCCTAGCCACACAGTGTTAGGTGGGGAAAAATAAGGGAGCATTTCATGAAAGGGCTGGGTGCTAATGACTATGCTAGCTGTCACCTCCCAAATGCCCACCATTTTCTATGCTTGTGTGGTTAGTTGTTCGGTCACAGGCACCTTGCAAGAGAGAAAAATGAGGGATAACCAGCCAAGCCCCAGGACCATGTTATTCCACATGATTTTCCCTCCCTAACACTAACCCTAGGATATTGTTGAAGATCACAGTGTAGAATATAATGGGGGGGAAGACCCTGGCCACTTACTCCTTTTCTTGCTATATCACAGCCACCTACTAAAACCCCTTTGGTGCTGAGCACAGCAAAAGACCTGAAGACAGCATGAAAGGCAGATGACAGAGTCAGGTGGGAGAGAGAGCAGCTATAGGGCTTTTCATTATGAAGGGAGAGAACAAGAGCCAACACCTCACCCTCAGGGGTTCTGGCACAGTTGTACCTGGGCTACCTGTGTATCAAGCTCCCCCAGGCAGCCCTGGCACTTGTCTAGGGCAGGTTTCTTTCACCCTTGTCACTAATAACACTTAGGACCAGGGTAATTTTCTTGTTGGAGTCTGCCCTATGCGTTCTAGAAGGTTCAGTAGCATCCCTGTCTCTACTCACTAGATGTCAGTAGGACCTGCCCTTAGCTCTGACAAGCCAAAGTGTCTCCAGCTGCTGCCAAATATCCCCGGACAAAGTCGTGCCAGATGAAGACCTGAGAGTCTAAGACCCCATCCCCACCCCCTGTCGCAGGGCAGGGCTGCTAATAAGTGAGTCTGTGTAGGGTCTGGTAGAAGCAGCTAGACTACTGCAGCAGACCTACCTGTCTGGGCCCGGAGCTCTAGGCTGAGAGGGGGACTAGGAAGCTATGTCACTGCCCACTGCCTGGCCCTCAGCCCAAGGGCCACCTCCCAGACCAGCCCACTGTCTCTGTGGTCCAAATAAATGGTCTGGACCCTTTCCATTTTCTGGCAGTTCACAGTTCGGGCCCTCATGATTTGGAATTTGTGACAATAGGACAACCTGGGCTGAAGGTGACCTTTTTCCTCAGCTGCAGGAAGGTGTGCTGAGCAGCCGAGTGGTGTGGACAGGTGGTAAAGGAAGGGCAAGTCTTGCTCTGTCCCCCTCCCCTGGGATATACCCAAGGAACCAAGTAAGTTCCTGGGTGGCACCCACTTCCCAGGAGCACTTTCAGGGCTGGCTGCCCCAGAGACTCTTCTCGTCAGAAGAGCAGGGCCCCAGGACTGCTCTGTGCCCGCGTTTCAGACAACACTGAAGGCTATCTCTTGGCAATCTCCGCGATCTGAATTTCTCCTGAGCTCAGAATATCTTGCTCTCCCCAAACTGTGCAGACTATAACAAGGAGGCCAGGAGGCTTGCTTGCTGAGTAAAGCTAGTATCATTTGCACTCCAACCCACCCAGTGAGACCATCCCCAGACCCCTGGGGAGCAAGGCCTGACCTGAGGTCAGAGCACTATGAGGTCCCCTGGAGCAGGGTGTTGGCGGCTCTGGGGGCTCATCTGTTGCCCCAGGCTCTTCAGTAGCAGTTTGCTCCTCCTGTGCAAATGGTATCCACTCTCCTCCCGTGCCTGATCCTCACCTCCTCCACCCCTGGATGGATACCCCAAATAAAAAAAAAAAAAAATTGAAAATCACACTTGAGTCTTAAACCCACTAGATTCAGAAGGAAACATCTTGCCTCATTTTCTACCACCTTCTCTCTAGGTGAGGTCCTCAGCCCATGGGGGCAGCAGCCAGCCATACCTGGTGCTGGTTAGAAATGCAGACTCCTGGGGCCCACCCCGTGGGTCTGTATCCCAGCTTGCCTCTTAGCAAGATGCCATGGTGGTGACGGGGGCGCACAGGGAAATCTGAGGAGCAGGCCTTCCTCCAGAGGGGGACACTCTCCAGGGCTCCTTGGATTTACTGCCCCTCCTCCTGTGTCTGACTTCTCTATCCTAAGTGTTCCCAAAATGTGGCCCCCCCTTGCAGGCTTGTTCAAACACGGACGCCCCCTCCACACCGCCAGCCCCCCATCTCTGCTAGGATAATTGCAGCTGAGTGACGCTGGCTCTGTCCTCAGTGTGCCACCATTTCAATAACACTTCATTTGCTTAATGACAGTGAGTCACTGGCTGTTTTCTGGCTCATTTCTGGTTGTTTTCGGAGCAGAAACCTGAGGCCTGTATCTATAGGGGCCATGGCGAGTCTTGGCCCTGGGTGCAGAGCGGCAGGGATCAGGCAGGGAAGAAAAGCTGACTGAGTGAGGTGGGTGGCCCTTGCCTCTCCTCCTGTGTCTCCTTTGCTCCAGGCCTCAAAATCTCAAGGTACAGTGACTCAAACTGTGCCTGACACTACTATATACTGACTCCATTTTGTTGTCCTGGGAGGCCGAGAGCTCCAGGAAGAATAAAAACTGGAGGGCAGGAGAAGAGGCAGGAGATGTCATTGCTGCTGTCTTGGGGCTGCTGCCTTGCTCCCCTCACCCCAGGTCTGGAAAACCCCACTTCAGGGTTCTCAAGCTCCCCACAGGCCAGTCCAGGCTGGAGTTCCCAGAAGAGATTTGGCAAAGCCCTCAGGTAGCCCCTAGCCACAGGCCCGGAAGCTTCCTCTGTGCCTCAGCAATTCTAAGCAGAGCTGAGTAGGCCCCATCCGCTCTTTATAAGAATGTCATCATTTATATAATCATATAAATATCTGCGTAATCATGCTACCTGTGAGAACTGAAAGATAAATGGAGAGAAACACAGGCTGACTCCCTCCCTGCTAGGTGGGCGCCTTGGGGCTCTGGCTGGAGCAGACCTGCCAGCTTGCAAGGGATGTGCCTCCTCACCTTCCTCTCGTGCAGCACCGGCTCTGGGAGTCCTGCATTGCTGGCGACAGGTCGGTGCATGCACTCGAGAGTCTGCCAGAGGCAGTTCAACGCCAGCTCTGTCGCCGACTAGCTCCGGGCCTTGGGTGGGTGAGACACTCAGGTCACTTCACTGTACAATGAATGTAATGGCGAGGCCTACATCCCGGGAGGGATGTGAGGAATAGACAAGGCGATGCCTGTCCAGCCCTGGTGCTACCTGATGCAGGAGGTGCACTCACACCTGACCACAGCCACTGGCGTGGCGGGAGGCCATCATGGCCCCTTGGCTGCGCCTTGGAGGATGGTGCCATTTGAAAATCACCCATAGCTCCTGCAGGGGCCAATCAAGTGCCTCACACAGTGACTGACCTCATCTTGTTTGGAGGAGAAAATGTGATGAGGTAAATGACAGCAATTAGCACAGTGCTTGTCACCAGAGATGCAAGGGGTGAGAGGGCTCACCAGAGACAGAGTGGGGAACAGAACAGGCAGACTGACTGAAATACACTGCTGAGGGGAGCATTGGGGAGACAGGAGGGGTCTGCTGCGCCCTGTGGGTCACCTCCCTGGCCAAGGATCAAACTCGTGCCGCAGAGGCTGCAGATAGCTTCACAGTGCTGTGCTTAGCCCCTTGCGCCACCAGGAAGGCCCCTAAGCTTTTTTTTCTTAAGTTACAGAGATTCAAGGACTCCATACCCCAGAAGCTGTGTTACTCCCTCTGGCTTCTACAGCCACAATGAGCCATTCCAGAGCAAACAAGTAAGTGGAGCTCGATTACAATGCTTTGGGCCTTTGATGGAAATGTTGAGGTTCAAGGTAAAAGCTCCAGTTTCTAGTCCAGATCTAACGCTACCCAGCAGGGTGATTTTGAGAAATCATTTCCTCCTCTGGCCCTCAGTACCTCATTTATATGATGACACTGTTGAACCAGAGGGTCACCGCCATCCCCAAGTGCTCTAAGACAGCGCTGATGCTGGGTTCAGGACTCAGTGCCATCATCTAAAATTCACCTGCCGTGGGCCTCCCCTGGTGGTGCAGCTGGTTGAGCGCTGGGCTGCGAAGCTGCCCACAGCCTCTGCAGTGCTGGGTCGATCCCCGCCACTGGCGAGGGTCCCACATGGCGCGCAGACCTCTCCTGCTGTGCCCGCTGCTCCCCTCAGCAATGTCTTCTGTCCATCTGCCTGCTCTGCTCCCCACTCTGGCTCTGGTGAATTCTCTTACCCTCCTGCACTTCTGACTGTACCCAGTGCTTGTATAACTAAATAAATCTTTAAAAATAAAAAAAATTAAAAAAATCCACCTGCCGATGTTAGGTGTGGCTAGTGCTGAGTCCCAGGCCTGCGTAGGGCTGACCCTCTGCTAGATAAGACTGCTAAGCATTATTTGAGATGGTCCTCAGCAGCCCCTGCTCATGGAACAGACAGAACAGCAGGGCTATGGTAAAGTCCCAAGTGCCCAAAAATTGCTCAGCTAATGCCTGCTGGACATCCCTGGCTGAGGCAATGGATGAAAGCAAACTCTCCGGTGATTTCTTGTGCCACCTCCCCTCCCCTCTGAGGTACCCCGCCATATTGCACCACTCTCCGGACTATCCCAGGCCCTCGCAGCCTGGAGAGCTGGGTCCCTGGCATTGTACAGTGCACAGCTGCCACAGTCGTGGGAGGTGCCCTTGGCTCTTCTGTGTCCCTGGAGAACACACTATGCTTTCTCACACCTCCTTGCTTTTGTCTGTGTAACTCCCTTTGCCTGGAATAACTTCTCTCTTCTCCATCTGGGGAGATTTAGTGTTCTCTCAAGGACAACTCGAAACTTCCCTCTTACGGGAGCTCTTCTGTGATCACCACTCCTAACAGAAGAACTGATTGTTTATTCTCCTTGACAGCATGTGTCACTCCACTGTTTGGTTCACCTTCTCCCCCCATGGGTTGTGTGTTGCTCAAGCACCATGATCCTCTATCAATTCCCAGAACCCCAGCAGTACCAGGCTTATGGTAATTTTTTCGATGAATATTCGTGAACTGAATGAACCAAATTTCCTTATACTTGCTGCTCTGGGATCACATACAGAGATGCTATCATGTGGTTTTTTGAAAAAATAATCACAAAATATAAAAACATACAGCTACTCAGAACTCCCTTCTCCCCTAAAGCATCACTGATTATTGAGGAATGGAATGGTAGCTGGTGAAATTGGTACTTAGAGAGAGCAGGAGATGCTGCTTTTCTTGAATAGATAGAGGATTGTGGCAAGTGATGCAATCCCCAGTTCCCCTTAAAGAGACCTGACTTAAGTTCCTGGTGATAGGCCTTCCTCAGACACAAGGTCACGGGCCCCCACTGCAGAGGACCATGTCCAGATGCGATCTTTATGGTCCCCTTGACATTGACATCCTCCTGTCGAGGGCACTTCTCTACAGACTGATAGGTGTGACCATCCTTCTGAATTGGTCTAATGGAGTTGCTGATCCCTGGGGACCTGGAAAATGAGTGTGAGAGCCAGAAATAGAACATGCAATGCCTGCGGGTGGAGGGGAAAAGGGACAGTTAGTTCCCAGGAAGATGCTGACAGTCGACGGCAAGATTAGCAAATTCCTGGCGATGGTGAAGGATGGGGTGAGATGGAGCCCATGGCACTTGCCAGAAACAAACTCTGCCAAAGAGCATCCAAAGGTATTCCCCATACCTGGAGGGGGCTGAGACACCCACTGAAGAGGCTGAGCTGAAGGGAGATTGGCTGTGTCCTCTCAGTGACCCCAGGGCACCCTGTGTATTAGCTGCCATCACTGAGAGAACAGCTCCCAAGTGAGGACTGGCACTGATGGGTGGTGTGGGGATATGTCCCCAAGAGTTTATATAATTATGTTTATATATACTTTTTGTCCCTGGTCAAGCACTCATTTACTTCTGCTCAGCCTGGTGCCTATGGCAACCATTACTGAGATGCTGAGCTTCCCATTTATTCCCAGAGTTCAACCCTCTGGCACCCAAAGTCAGTGAGGATGTGGGAATGTGGAGAGCCTCTGGGCTAGTGAAACTGACCAACATGTCAAATCAATGAAATATTTCTTATTTAGACATGCTTCATTAGCCATCTCACTGTGGGATGAAAACTAATCAGGACAGCCTCATCCCCATAACACCAGGTTATACCAGCTCTTCAAGGGGACCCTCACTATGGTCTCCCCAATCATCATGGGTGGTTGCACACTGGCTGCCCAGTACTGGTTACCTGTCTTGTCTCTCCCAGTAGAATATGAACTCCCCAAACAAGGGCTATGTCCTATTATCTTCTTGTCCCTAAAGAATTCAGCCTTGTACCCCAAATTGTCTTTACCCTTTGCTTCTGGCAGGTACTTCCTAAACCCGTGGATTATCATGGCTGATACAAGGATCTTTATTTGCCTGGGGATCTTGGGCCAGCTAGATAGTAACAACATATTTAGGGTGTAGGGTGTTTTGAACTGCCACAACAATGTGATACAGGCTGGAGGTTTGGATCATGTGCTATTAGTCTGACCTCCTGAGGGGTCAGTGATGAAGACCAGCCACATGGGAGGGTAGCCATGGCTTGGGGAGGGATTTCCAATAAAAACTCTAACACTAAGACTCAAAGAAGTTTTGATATTCGGCAAGATTCTGTGTGTATCATCAAACACTGATGTTAGAAAGGTAGTGCTGTCTTGATTCTATAGGGAGGCCAACTAGAAACTCCACATTTGGAATTTTCCTTGAACTCTGCCTTATGTGCTTTTTTCCCTTAACTGATTTGACTCTGCTTCCTTTCCCTGTGATAAATTATAACCATAAGAGTTTGGGGGGGGGGGAGTTCCATGAATCCTTTTAGCAAATGATTGAACATAAAAGTGTCTTGGGGACCCCTGAACTTTCAGCTAGTATCAGAAGTGAAAATGATCCTGTGCAAACTGTACTCCCTTAGATGTCACAAAGACTTTCATATAATCAAAGACAGAAATGCTGTCAATTCCCTGAGCAATCTTCTAAGAAATGTTACTCAGAGAAGGTGGACCAGGTAGCTGAAGTTAATTCTGCTGCCTTCCGCCCCCCCCAGATTCTCAACAGTATGTCTCCCATGCAGGGGAAACCTAGTCCCAGAACCTAGTCAAGTGAAACTCAGAGATCACAGATAATATCATTTCTCAGAGGCTATGACTCTCACTCTGAGGTTGTAGGAAACACAATCTCTTCTTTTGTGCCAACAGTTCTCTAAAGATTCCTCTCATCCAAGGGATAATAATATTAAGAATAACCGTAAAAGTTGTAGAAGCAGCTTAAACACACTGAGCACTTTTTGATCTGCCAAGACCAATCTTAAGTCCTCTGCAGTCTTCATCTGACTTAATCTTCACAACTCTGTGAAATAGTTATGTTACAATTCCTATTCTACTGATGAGGAAACTGAGCATCAGAGAGTTTAGTAATTTGTCCAAGGTCACAGAACAGGCCACAGGCAGATCCAAGATTCCAGCCAAGCCACTTGCTCTTAACGCTATTTGTCCAACCACTAGACTATGATGCCTGGTGTCTTCCTGGATGTGTAAATCTGAACTGTCCTTGTCCAAGTGCTAGCCTCTTGAGGATAAGTGTTTGTGCTCATTCAGACAAAGGTAATTGAATGAAATCTCACAGCCACGAAGTAAAGGAAGCTCTTTCACATGTTATATAACTGGATTAATCCTCCAGTGATACCTTGAGGTGGTATTCACTCCATGATCTAGATTGAGGAAGCTGAGTCTCCTTGAAAGTTGGAATCTCCAAATGCTCCAGATCCTCTCAAGTTCAATAATGCATATTTATTGAACATCAATGATTAGACTGAACTCCAAAATATTATTGATACATGACCATTTTTGACCAGTAAAAATGGCAGTTTCACATGGCTCAATATAATGTAGTATGCTAGGCTAAGTATGCTAGGCTACTATGACTAGTAGCAGATGATGAAAATAATAAAGGAACAAATAAATTCCTTAAAGAATAAGGACATGCTTTGACCAATGAGAGTCTAATCATCCTCAGTTTTAGGGATCCCCCAATGTTTACTCACCTATGTATAATGATCACTAGAATTTTCCTTGTGAGCATACGTTATTCCAAAGAAGGGTTAAACTAGGTCAGGTGCATATGTCTAAGAGCATAAAAGAAAGTGGCTCAGGCGTAAGGTTTATTAAAGCTCCTATTAACCTGGAGATCAGGTGAAGGCTCTCCCATCTGCTTTTCAATATCTATGTGGCCTTTAGCAAGTGGCTTAACCTCTCCGAGTTTCCAATAAAAAAAATACAGGAATAACACTTCTCTCCCAGGGTGGTTGAAAGGACACTGACATTTAGGATGTGAGACAGTCTTGCAAGTCACGAAGAGTGTACAGACATTCTGCGCTGCAGGATCTGAGGTCACGTCGTTACTCATAGGCATTGGTCCACCTGACCTGGTTTTTGATGATAACTTTTCAGGAAAACCATCTATACAAATGCCACATCCACTAGCCCTCTGGCCAGCCTGCCTGGGTCCTGCTCAGGGTCAGGGTGGGGACAAGCAGGGTACTGCAGGGGGTGCACCCATGGAGAGCCCAGTGCCCCACCTCAGCTTCCTCCTCTCCCGCCCCTGTGCTGGGAGGAGGGAGCGGGTGGGAGCAGATACCAGCACCCCTCCTCCCTGGCCTCCATCCTCTGGGAGAAGTGAAGAGCCAGCCCAATCTCCAGAAGCCAAAGGAACAGCTTGCGCTGCCGGAGCAGCCTGGTGCCAGGAGGGGATCTGAGTCACTCTGACAGCAGCAAGGAGAGGCGAGGCAAGGTGCAGTGCAGCCCTGTGGCCTCCCGCCCCTCCCCTGCCTTGTCACCACCACCTCCTGGTGGTCCTTCTCTGCCAGATCTGCTCACTCAAACACCAAGCAGGGGACTCCGACTCTGACTTTGCTTTCAGCCGCCTGGCACTTGGGGGCACACCGAGGCAAAGACTCCATTCGTTCAGGGCCTCCCCTGTGATACAGGGTCCCTGGCTGCTCGCTCAGCGTCACATACCTGTGTGTGCCTCCCCGCCTCACGTGACTTCGATGGCTCCCGCTGTCCCTGAAGAGGCCACACGACCTCGCCTGACATGATGCTTCCACAAGCAAACTCAGTCCCCCTCCCAAGCCATTGCTGTCCCCACTTTCTTTAGAGGACCCCGTTGGGTCAACCCATGTGACTTGCTCACCAGCTCCCCATCCTTCCCGAAACACACGCCAACACACACCCAGGTTTGTTTCATGGAGGTTTTGCTCAAGCCCCTCCCCAGCCTCCCTCATTCTCCCCTTCCAGCCTCCGCAGCCTCACAGGGCCCGCACACCACCGCAGACACCAGCACACCAAGAGCTTCCTTCCTGACCCTTCGCTCAACTGATGTCCACGAAGCACACTGTTTACCAGGTTCTGTCCCAGATGCCAGAATGAAAGAGAATGTTCCGATGGAGCTTACATTCCAGTGGGAAGAGATGGAAAATAAACAAGTGAGCAAAGAACTAAGAATCCAGTCAAAGATAAGAAATCTACAGAGAATCAGCCAGTGTGATGTGCTAGAGTGAGTGACAGGGGCGGGGACAATTCTACAAAGCCTCCCCGAGGAAGTGCCATTTGAATTGAGACTTGGGTGACAAGGAGTTAGTCACGCCAACACGGAGCAGAAGAACATTCGAGCGGGGAGCAAAAATCCTATTGCTGCCGTGTTGGGATCCTGCCTTATCTTATTTCATACATGTCACGTGCATTAGCTATAAATAGCACCATGTGTGGTAAGCTGGGCTTGTCAAGGATAAACAGGGAAATAATACTAGTAATTTCACTGCAACACAGTTCTCCTGTGGTTCTTGTTTTTCATATGTTTGCTTTATCTCCTTTCCATATAAACAGTCAGCTTCAAGCTCCTGAAAGCAGAAGTGCAGCTTACCCTTCTGTGTGTCCCAGGATGCACCTAAAGACAGGCCTCACGGTGCTCAAGACAGAGATTCTCTAAATGTGGTTACATCTGATTCCACTTGCTGGCCTTTAGCTTTCACCCAGGCCAGTGGTTCTCAAACCTGGTCACACATTAGAATTAACCATGAAGATAAAACCAAAATCCCAGACTCTCTTCCAGACCAGCTGGCTCAGAATCTCAGGGTGGGGTTCCTCTGAGGCTCCCAGCAGCAGCCGGGGTAGGGAGCCTGTCTAGTTAGCCTGCACCATCTAAGAAGGGAGAAGAGCCAATTACTCAGCACCCTGATCTGGTCGTGACCTGGTGTTCACCCCAGGGTGAACCCCTGGGGTGCCTAGTTTCTTCATCTGCAAATGAAGGGCTTTGGCCTACTGACCAGCCCTTGACCCTGAGCAGCTTGGCGTGGCCCTCAGTCTAGGGGATGTGTCGCTGGCGTCTTTCACAATCCTGTGGTGCATGTTTGGAACTTGATAGTGTCTGCCAGGTCACCCTTTTCTTAAAATGCTGAGTGAGGGGTCCTATTTCTTCTCATCTCCTTAGCTTTAGACTTGATGTAAAGAACTGCCTTCCACTGAGGTCCCAGGTTATGTCATCCTCACACACACCATTAAGGGTAGTTTCACACCGTGCCTCCCTGCACACTGGTGGGGATGCTGTAGGTGGGAGCTTGCCTAGAAGCAGAGGGCATGATGAGTCATCTGTTTCCAGGCAATTTGCAAGGTAAGTTGCAGGCCAACACGCTAAAAAGCACCCGTGCACTTTCTTCAAAGCCACCGCTTTGAAGCGAAGGGTCTGAGCGAAGGGTCCTCGGAGGTGGAGAGATCCATGCTGAGGATACAGGAGGGAGAACAGGATGTGCCACCACGCAGGATGCTGGCAGGCACAGATGGCTCTCATTAGAGAGGGAGGCAAGCCAGCATGCAGGCTGCAGCCCCTCCCCCAGCCTCAAGGGCAGCCGGGGAGGGGCCAGTCCTGTCTTGTGAGAACTTGTGCCTGGAATCCCTCTGAATCTGAGATCTCTGCAGAGGTAAGGGACAGATCCCTCCAAGGTCAGAGCTCAGAATGCAGCCCCTCAACCTAACCAGTCACTGCTCATGTGGCCTTTCACACACCCCTTGACTGTGCTGAGCCTCAGGCTAGCCAGCCGGGAAATGGGCTAAAAGAGTCACTTTTCCAGGAAAGTGAATTACTTATCAAATCATAACAATTCTAGGGACAAATGAAATCAGGCTGGGGAAGATCACTGTTAAACAAAGGCTGAATAAATATGTAGCCCAGCCTTGGGCTCCTGGCTCCGCTGACATTTGTATGAAACAGTGAAAAGAACATGATTGCCGCGTGGGTTCAGGCTGCAGCTCTGCTATGTGCAGGCCTTTAGAGAAGCAGGCCTTTGTCTGCATGCTGCCTCTGCATGTCCATGTCACAGGCGTGGCTGGATAGCAGGGGCTTCAGGACGTGGGTATAACCCATAAGCCACCATTATCGACATTGCTCGTCGAAGTCCTTTCACTGGCTGGAGCAAAGAAATCCGGGGGTTTATCCCAAGTTGCTTCAGCATTTTTTTTTTATTTTTTTAAAAAGATTTATTTATTTATGCATACAAGATCCGGGGTACAGGCCAGAGATACGGGGGGTGAGAAGATCCACCAGAGACAGAGTGGGGGACAGAACAGGCAGACTGACTGAAATACACTGCTGAGGGGAGCAACAGGCGAGACAGGAGAGGTCTGCAGCACCGTGTGGGTTGCTCCCTGGCCGGCCGAGTATCGAACTCATGCTGCAGATTGTTCATAGTGCGGTGCCCAACCCCTTGTGCCATCAGGGAGGCCCTGCTTCAGCATTTTGTATTTTGCCTTGCATTTATCCAGAGCTTGCATTTATCCAGAGAAGCTTGCATTTATCCAGAGAAGCGCAGACCCTTTTCATGTTCTTCTCATGAGCCCTGAGAAGTCAGTGGGAGGGCTTGGAGGCCATGCACAGAGAGATCGGGGGGCCTAATCAAGGTTCCACAACAGTGAGGCAACAGGAGAACACATTTCTCCAATCTGACCATGGTGCTTAGGCAGAGAGAGGACACAGCCAAGACCTGAGATGAACCAACTGCTGGCAGCTGCCTCCTCCAGAAACAGGAGGGAATTGTCTAGAAGCCCTGAATCCTGGGTTCTGACCTTCAGGACAGCCCAGCGCTGCCACCTGTACCTCCTGTCTGCCCAGCAGCCCTGCTGCTCCCACCTGAAGAAGCCATGCCCAGTGGTTATAAAAGCAAACACATCTTGATTTCAAGGTCTCTCAGTTTCAATCCCCAACATCAACGTTCTTAAAATGCCACTGTGCCTTTCACAGTTGTCTTCACATAGGTGGGTGGAGAATGGGTAAGTGGGCATTGCACCTCCAAAAGCCACCTTGGAAGGTCATCTCCCCCTGGAAGGGCCTCAAGAAACCCTAGCTCAACATTTGATAGGAGCCCCCTCACTTTTTGTTTCATTTTTGCTGTTAACAAAAAACATTTCTCTGTACTTATTCCTCCTGGACCACAGTCAGCCTGCACACCGGGCACACACACTAGGGATAGAGGTGCCATACTGGGGAGACCAATACTCAGTGTGCAAGAGATGAAAGGGCCAGAGGAAGGTCAGGTTGGGGAGCACCAGGAGTGGAGTCACCACTGAAATTAAGGAAGGTGTTTTACAAGAAAGGGCAGCCTCCAACTCAACTCAGTTTAATAAACATGGTTAGAAGACCCAGCTTTTCAACCAGTGCTAGGTGAGCACTGCCCAAGAGAGATGTCAGGAGAGCCAGGGCCTCCTTGGTGGCACAGGTGTTAATGGCTCAGCGCTATCAAGCTACTGGCAGCCACTGCGGCATGAGTTTGATCCCCGGCTGGTCAGGGAGCTACCCACATGGCGCAGCAGACCTCTCCTGTCTCATCGCTGCTCCCCTCAGCAGTGTATTTCAGCCAGTCTGCCTATTCTGCTCCCCACTCTGGTGAATCCTCTCATTAGCACCCACCCCCCCCCACCTCCCCACACCTCTGGCCTACACCCCAGTTCTTGAATGCATAAAGAACAACAAATCTTTAAAAAAATATATCAGGAGAGCCACAGAGACCATTTAAAAAGATTCCATTGTTACATGAAAAGTGTAAAGGAAGCAGCAAAATTAATTATAATCTTTACTTCAGTTAACCCAGGATATCCACACTCATACTCAATATAAAATTATGAATGAGATAGTTTACATGGCTCCACCAAGTCTTTGAAATTCATGTGAATCTCATACTCCTGGCACATCTCAATCCAAATGAGGCCCTGTCAAGTGCTACATAGTGTTGCATTGGGCCACACCACACTGATAAAGAAACAGGAGTCATGGAGTGTAACACAACTGACCCATACCGGGTAGGTTCTTTACCGGTTCTAGCAGCCATGTTGTCTTCATGCTCTCTGCTGTTTGTCGTCGCTGTACTGTGTCACGCTCTGCCACCCTCCACTGCACTCCTCCATCCTCGGCACTGCACCACCACACTGCACTCTGCTGTGCCACCCTTATAAGCCCCAGCCTTGGCCCAGGTGAATCCCATCTACATAGGCCCACACCCTACTCCAGGTGCCCCCCATTAGGCATGCATTCAGGACCACAAGGATCTATCATTATGCCTAATGGTGGGAGGGCAGAAAAGCCTGATGCTTTTTTACCTTATCCTACATGGAGCAAGCTACATAGTGCAGGATGCTGCCAAAGAGCAAGAGCCTGGTCTTTTTATGGATAGAAGAATTTACTGCATCAGTTGTGAGAGGAAGGAAGATGAAGAAAAAAGGGCGGGGGTGAAACTAGAGAAGGTGCTCTGTCATCTACAGTATCACAGGCTGTGAGTCTGCCCTCCAGGCACTTCTCATTTGCTTGATGACTTGGTATTGTAATTGAGATCAAGCTCTAGCTCCCCAGCCATGGTTTCAATCTTATCAACAAGGCTTTCCACTGATCAGCTTCTGGGGTCCCTTGTTATACATCGGTCCTCAGCCCCCCGGGGTATTCCCGATCATACCCTGAGAGGTATTAGTCGGGAGTATGTTTTTACGCAGGGGTCATCAGCCCCCCTCCCGGGTGTTCCCAGTCATACCTCGTGATGCATAGCATTCCCAGCGCGATTCATCTTTGTGCTCTTGATTGATTTGAAAGGCACCTTGCAGGCTTGGGTTCCTGTACCTAATAGTCCGGACCCTTCTGACCTTGCTTAGGATTTAGGAATGTAGGTAACAAAATGGTGGCCAAACATGCCGCTTAGGATTAGCAGACCCACAAAATGAGTCACACATGGCTAGAGATTTCCATACTTGGCACTGCCGCGCCAAGGAGTGGTGATGCAGGGCGCTGGGGAACCGAGATGAGTGAGGTGTGGTCCTGGCCTTTGGAAGAGAAGATGATTCTAACCAAATTCAGTGAAAGGAGTGGGATTAATGTGCCCACAGGTGCTCTGGGCTACAAAGCACTAGCCTGCCCAGCAGAGTTCCTGGAGCAAGCACATCTGAAGGGAAGAGAAACAGGGAGAAGCAACTGCTGGAAACGGGCCACAGCACGAGGCAGTGGTGGAGAGACCGGTGCCCCCGGGGTGAGACACACGCCAGGCAGAAAGGGGTGTGTGTGGGGGGGGGCAGGAGGAGTAGAGCAAATGGCGCTGAGGGAGACCAAAGGTGGCAGGACAAAGGACAAAGATAAGAAAAGAGCTCAAAAGAACTGTAATAATAGCTGTGGTCATGAAGCACCTGGCTAAGAGTCGGCTGATTAGCTATTGCAAGTGTAGGACGGGGCGCTGAACACGTTTATAGGAAAGGAACAAGGGCCCAGCCATGCAGGCATGCAGGTGAGCGAGAGAGAACTGATGAGGAAATATGACCCAAGGTTGCTAGTGTGTCAAGAGTGCCTGTGGACCTCAAGTTGTTAGGACAAGAAGCGGGAACCTTTGTTCCATAAAATAGGAGGGAAAAGGGCTGGTGGTGTTGGAGACAGGCTTCATGGTGGTGAGGAGAAAGGCTGCTGCCTGCATCTGACCATGCCCCTCCCTTGCCAACCATCCCTCAGTGACAGGAAATGAAACCCTGTTCTCTGCCAGTACAGTCAGCATGACTGTCCTGGGAATGCCTGCTTTCCACATATCAACCTGCAAGGTTTCAGTCACCCTGTGTACTACAGCCACTCCCTGATTCTTCCACCTCTGCTCTCCTCACATATTTTTCTTTTCCTAAAATCCATCCCTGTCTACTTTCCCCTGAACTGCATTACCTATCAAAATCCAGACTCACAAAATAGTCACCTCATCTAGAAAATCCATCTTGGTTCTTCCTGGAGGAATTATTCCTGCTCCCTTGGCTGTCAGGGAGTTTGACATGTGCTTCCTCTCTAGTAACTACCTTTTAAGTCACATGGGTCTCTGTCCTGTCTTTCCCACCAGTGCCATGAGGGAGTCAGGCAAGACTCATGTTTAGCTTTCACTGTATCCCCTGGACAGTCCTGCTATGGGCCCATAGTGGATGACTGAGAAATATTTTTTGGATGGATGGATGGATGGATGGATGGATGGATGGATGGGTGGATGGGTGGATGGATGGATGATGGAGGGGTGGATGGATGGATGGATGATGGAGGGGTGGATGGATTTGGGTGAGTGGGTGGGTGAGTGTATGGATGCACATCTTTCTACACAACTAGACCAACTACTTAAATCCTCAAAATAGGGACCATATGGTAAATATTTTTTTGTATTCTTCTTCAGCCAATGATATGGGATCTTATCCATAGGGAACATTTAAATAATCTATTGACTGAGCAGGTGACTGCCTTACTTCCATTAAGCTCAGACACTTTAGAACAGAGATTGCAAATTGATACTTTGAAAAAAAATGTAATTTGAGGGTCTTTATGCAGGTCTTGCACACATACACCCTTTTTCCTCATCCTCTGCATGGTCTACAACTGGCCACTTTTCTCAGTGACTTTACCTCCCTGGTCCATAAAGGAATATGATGTTTTAAAACTAGTATTTCCTCTTTACTGATGGGGAAACAGAAGATGGAGTGTTTACATGGCCTGCTGTTGCTCAGCAAGATGTTGTACATCAGCCCCAGAAAACAAACTTCATGTTGGATGGTAGCGGGCGGTGAGTTTGTTGTTAAGGTAGAGGGTCTTAGAGGTCAAACGGTGTCCCTGTGATGGGGTCTTTTGGAGCACTGAGCTCTGGTAATACTCAATTTATATTTATTGACACTATTAAGCACATCATGGGGTGGGTTAGTTCTGTGGAAGGTGTAGTAAGAATGCACCATGATTCTCATTCAGAGAGCTCACCATTGATAAGGAAGATAGGACATGTAAACACATACTTATAATGAAGGCTCTGGAAGAGGTGTGACATGAAAGATACAAACTAACTACAGAGGCAGCACAAGGGAATGAGAAGTAATTTATTTTTAAAGATTTATTTATTTATTTATTTATTTAGTCATTCATTCATTCATTCATGCAATTACTGGGTACAGTCAGAAGCGCGGGAGGGTGAGAGAATTCACCAGAGCCAGAGCGGGGAGCAGAGCAGACAGAAGGACCGAAGTACACTGCTGAGGGGAGCAACGGGCAGCAGGAGAGGTCTGCGTGTCATGTGGGACCCTCCTCCGGTGGCCGGGGAGCAGCCGGGGATCGAACTGGTACCGCAGAGGCTGCGGGCAGCTTCGCAACCCAGAGCTCAACCGCTGTGCCACCAGGGAAGCCCATGAGAAGTAAATTTTATCCTCGAAGTTTGAGAGTATGGCCATTTGGAATTGAATCATCTTTTCCAGGGCGAAATGAGATTGGGGATAACCTTTGTGCAGATGACTCAGAAAAATTATATGATGCAAATGCAACACGCAGATACATTTAAAATTTTTCTTTTTAGGAATCAAGAGAAAGGAAATCCATGCATCCAGGAAGTAGTTAATATTGATCTGAGGCAAGTATTGACCCAGGCAGCTCGTAGAACACCCAAAGGTATGAATAAGTGAGAGAAAAATATCTTTAGGGACTAGAGAACTGGCTGGAAGGTTCATAGATCCCTAATGTTTGTATTTAAATGTCAGTGGAAAAACACCAAATTCTTAGACTTCCAGAGAGCAGCCATTAATTGAACTGCTCCCTCTTTTATTTGCCCTCTTTCAAGGAGCTCAAAGTGTTGCATGCTTTTGTCTTTGGAGTCTTGCAACCTAACTCAATGCCAGGTACATAGTAGGTGCTCAGCAAATGTTGAATAAATGAAAACATGATTGAAAAAGCAAATGTATGACATGTATAAGAGCATATAGTGCAAGTTCTACAGGCCCCACCACACTTGCTAATACTTATTTAACTTTTGGTCAAAACATGTCATGTCAGGCCTCCCCTGGTGGCACAGTGGTTGAGTGCTGGGCTGCGAAGCTGCCCGCAGCCTCTGCAGTGCTGGTTCAATCCCCGGCCTCCGGCGAGGGTCCCACATGGCGCACAGACCTCTCCTGCCGCACCTGCTGCTCCCCTCAGCAGTGTATTTCATCAGTCTGCCTATTCTGCTCCCTACTCTGGCTCTGGTGAATTGTCTCACCATCCCATGCTTCTGACTGTACCCTGGTTCTTGTATAAATAAATAATTTTTTTAAAAATAAAAACAAAAACATGTAATGTCTCTGAGTCCTAGTTTTTTCATCTGCTAGATGGAGGCAATAATAGAGACTTTCTATGAGTCTTACAAGGATTAAATACTTTATAAGTTTAGAAAGTACTATAAAAAAAAAATCCTTTCTAGGGCCTCCCTGGTGGCGCAGGCAGTTGAGCGCCGCACTGTGAAGCTGACCGCAGCCTCTGCAGTGTGGGTTCGATCCCAGCCGGCCGGTGAGAATCCCACATGGCATAGCAGACCTCTCCTGTCTTGCCCGCTGCTCCCCTCAGCAGTGTATTTCATCAGTCTGCCTGTTCTGTTTCCCGCTCTGTCTCCGGTAAATCCTCTCACCCTCCCGTGCATTTGGCCCGTACCCAGGTTCTTGTATAAAAATAAATAAATCTTTAAAAAAAATCCTTTCTAAATGGGCATCTCATTTACACAATGTCTCATTGGGGCAGAGACTCACCTTCGAGCTATCCCTGTCCTACCTGCCCTGTCTGGGAACTGTCCCATCAAATCTATTACTAGAAGGAAATGCACCATCCCCGCAATTTCCTATCCAGAAGAGCAATAACTAAAAAGTGTCAGTGTCATTCTTGCCACATGAAGCCCAGGAGTTTCTTAGTCTGCTACTTAGAAGCAGGAAATTTCATCACCCTTTTCCTGGGTTTTCCGAGCCCTAGAATTAAGATGTCAGCTGGAGATGCAAGCTTTGTTCGCATGGAAAAGCTGCTGATTTATCAACAACTTTTATATACACGCGCACCCAAGCATGCACTGCTGACACTTGCCTGCTCTTGACAAGATAACTGGGCCATGTGGTGACAATATTAATTAGACAATTGCTGCTCAAGAAGGAATTTGTAAAATTCTCCACCTGCTTTCCTATGATACTACTCTGTTTGCATAAAACAAACAGCCAATAGGGCCTGACTTACTCACTTTCACTTAGTCATGTCACTTTTTTCATAACTTGGGGTGTTCTATAACCTGCCCTGGGTCAATATTTGCTTCAGGTCAAAATGGAGTGATCGGAGTTTTCTCCAGGATAGCAGTTCCAGAAGCAATACTGGGGATGTGAAGAGACCTAGACAGACTTCTGGAATGGAACCTGCCTTCTAGAGCCTTCTTTGCAAGGCACCCCTTATGTAGGAGTTAATTAACCCTGATAGTGGCACCCAGGGTTCCCCAGCAGTTTTTTTGGGGAAGTGAGTGAGCACCTGGGGTCATGCATTCACACAAGCTAGGTCAAACCCCAAGTCTTCTTTGTGCTAGTCACAGGACCTTGAACTGTTCCATTTACTCTTCTGAACTTTTCCCCACACACAAAGAGCATTATTACCTTCTCTATAGAACTGCCATGAAAATGAAATAAAACATACACGGGCAGCTCTTGCCCCAAAACTGTCCACCTGTGCCGATGCGGGGGCATTTTTCCTTTTCTCCTTTACAGCAGCCGGACTAACTCTTGTTAGTCTCCAAATTAGACTCTCCAAATTAGACTCATCCTGTAAGACTCAGCTCACATCCTCCACCTCTGCAAAGTCCAAGACCCCCAGCTGAATGCAACGGCTCCTTTTTTTTTTTTGAAATGCTGTAGCAATATTGCTGGTGATCTTTCCAGAAACACAATTGTTGAGAGTGGCAGGTGGTTCTTACGCATCGTGGCAGTTTGGAGTGAGTTGCTCTGTCTGTTGTTTCTTGGACTCTTGAGACCTTGTCATATGCCATTCTTAAGAGGACTTACGTTGCAGGTGTCCAAATCTCAGTTTCTCAGACAGTGGATCTACAGGAAAACTGCCTGTGCATGTAAAAATGAGTTTTCTCGCTGCCCTACAGTGATAGAAAAGTCATTTAAAAAAAAAAAAATCTCTCAACATCAATTCACTCTGCAATGAACACCAGACTTATTTATTCACTACAAATTTATTGAATCCTGCCACATGGCAGAACCCATGTCTTCCTCTGCAGCCATTTAAAATTACTACGCAGATCATGAGCTGGTTTCCAAGACAATCCTGACCCAGAATCATTGAGGGAGCTGATTTAGAAAGCAGGCTCTGGCCTCAATTCCAGAACTCCTTAATCTGAGTCTCCAGGGCTGGGATCTAAGTGCTAACAAGCTCCCTTGCTTAAGAACTAAGGCTCTAGACCAGAGAACTTACAGCGACCATTTAAAGTCCCAGCAGCCCTCACAGGTGACAGAAGCTACTCACCCACTGCTGGTGGAGAGGAAAGAGATGAGCAAGAGGTTGTGAAGTGACTCCCATGAAGATGAGTGGGAAGGACCAGGATTGCAATCCTGGAGAGCGGGTGGCTATGGAGTTTCTACTGAACCCCCACACCCCCAAGCCCACAAGTGCCATCATCACAGTTCTCATCTTTAATGAGGGCCCTGCAAGGAACTATGGGCAAAATGTTTAGCACAAGTGGTCAGCACTCCAGGGAAATCCAATGCAAGAGTTAGTTACAGACAACTGGGAGAGCTGGTTTCCATCCACAGGCTGCTATCAGAAGGTCACTGAAAGTCAAACCACATATGGACACAGAGTGAGACTTCTATAGGGTCCTTTCTCCTCCGAGATTTAGAAAATAAATCTTGCAGTGGGGCTCTTTGTAAAGAACAGCGGACTCTTGGGAAAATGACTCTAAAGAAATTGGATGTGGAAGTTGATGTGGAAGAGCCAGTGAGTCAGGAACTCAGCTACTCCTGTTCTCAAGAAAGTGTTTTCTACATGGGGGCCACAGAGTCCTAGAAAGGATGTTAGATGTGGAGTCAAAAGGTAGGATTTCAGATCTATTTCCCAATGTCAATTGAGAGCTAAATCCCTTAGCACTTGGAGTTTCAACATCCTCATCTAAAATTGTGAAATTGAGATTTTATAAAATGTCATATATAAATTTTTTCATTATAGAACTGCTATAAAAGTCCATTAAGAAAACACATATGGGCCTTCCCGGTGGCACAGCATGTTGAAAGCAGCGCTGGGAAGGTGTCCGCAGCCTCTGCAGCTCGGGTTTGATTCCCGGCCGGCCAGGGAGATTCCCACATGGCATGGCAGACCTCTCCTGTCTCGCCCGCTGCTCCCCTCAGCTGTGTATTTCAATCAGTCTGCCTGTTCTGTTCCCCGCTCTGTCTTTGATGAATCCTCTCACCCTCCCATGCCTCTGACCTGTATCCCAGTTCTTTTGAAAATAAATAAATCTTTTAAAAAAAATAAGATGGGAACTCGGGTGATAGAAAACAAGTTCGGGGGCCTCCCTGGTGGCACAGTGGTTGAGCACTGGGTTGCAAAGCTGCCCGCGGCCTCTGTGGTGCCGGTTCGATCCCCGGCTGCTCCCCGGCCACCAGAGGAGGGTCCCACATGGCGCGCAGACCTCCCCTGCCGCCCGCTGCTCCCCTCAGCAGTGTACTTCGGTCTTTCTGCCTGCTCTGCTCCCCGCTCTGGCTCTGTGAATTCTCTCACCCTCCCGCGCTTCTGACTGTACCCAGTGCATGTATAAACAAAACAAACAAACAAACAAATAAATAAATAAATAAATAAAACATGCCTCTATTAAAAAAAAATTTTGAAAAAAAAAAACAAAACAAGTTCGGGATTTGCCTTATATGAAATCAATGTTTTCTTTTCATTATCTTTTACTGAATCAACAAATAGAAGACATTTGTTGGAGGGAGTACACATCTCAGAATTTTTAGAATTTGGTCCATAATTTTTTTTCTTTTACTTCTAAGACTTTTATACAAATCAGAAAGCCCCAGACTGGCTGAAGAGGGCACCACTGATGACTGCAAAGCCAGGAAAATGTGCCCTCGGGAAACGAGGGTGGCAGGAGCAGCAGGAACAAAGGTCCAAGGGGCTAAGGAAAGTCTACACTGCAGGACAGATTCAGAAGCTTTGGTGGCAGTTTGTCCCATGTTGATTCCGGATGCCACATATCTCACTGGCGAGAGCAATACCTCCTCGATTTGCTACAGCCTCATTAGGCTTCTCAGATGATGGGTAAGAGAGTGGCCAAGTCCTCCACTTCTCCTGAACAGGGACAAACCCACATACCTCTCCTTTCCCAGTGCCCTGACAATGTGAATGAGCTCAGGACAAGAGCTCAGGGTACATGGAGCTGAAAGAGACTGTGTTTCCTGTCAAGATGTTGAGTCCCCTTTCTCTTACTAAGCGTCAACTTTGACTTGTGGCCAAAAGTCTTGATTTCCAAAGCTGTAAAATGGAACAGAGCACTTATGCCTTAACCTCAAAGTAAAATGCTTTGAGGTCTTTATTATATTTTATTGCCATTATTACTATTACCACTATTATTATAATTATCCATTATATTGTAAGCTTTATTTTTTTTACCAAGCATGATGGTTTTATACACACTATCTTATTCCAGCTTAGAAACACCTCGAGTAGGGACTCAGAATTCCCTTGTGTAGATGGGCAACCAGGACTCGGGAAGGTGATAGTAGACAAGATATGGGGCCTCCCCGGTGGCACAGCGGTTGAGCGCTGGGTTGAGAAGCTGCCCACAGCCTCTGCAGCACCGGTTCGATCCCCAGCTGCTCCCCGGCCACCGGAGGAGGGTCCCACATGGCACGCAGACCTCTCCTGCCGCCCGCTGCTCCCCTCAGCAGTGTACTTCGCTCCTTCTGCCTGCTCTGCTCCCTGCTCTGGCTCTGGTGAATTCTCTCACCCTCCTGCGCTTCTGACTGTGCCCAGTGCTTGTATAAATTAATTAATTAATTAATAATAAAAAAAAGACCTTTAAAAAAAAAAAGATATGAAACAACCTAAGTGTTCAGCCAAGTTCAACAGTGTCCCCAGGGCACACACAATGCCAATCCCTAGTAGATACCCAGTACATGTCAACTGGATCACAATTGCTTAAGGCTTAAGAAGAATTGTTAATATACACAATGGAATGCTTCTCAGCTATGACAAGGATGAAATCTTGCCATTGCAACATGGATGGACCTAGAAGGTGTTATGCGAAGTGAAATAATTCAGACAGAGAAAGACGTACTGTGTGGTTTCACTCATGTGCGGAATACAAGGAAGCAAAGCAAGTGAACAAAACAAAATAAAAGCAAACACTTAGATTATGACAACAGCAAGGTGGTTACCAGAGGGAAGGGGGTGGGGATCGGGTGGTGTGTGTGGTGGGGGTTGTCAGTTGGATGATGTGTGTGGGGCAAATTGGATGATGAAGGATGGTAACGAGACCTTTGGGGTGGGTGTGGTAAGGGATATACATGAATAGAGGCGTGAAGCTGAACTCCTGAAACATGCAATGCCATAAACTAATGTTACCCTCCAAAAAAGAAAAAGAATCCGGACTTAAACTCAGATTTTTGACTACTACGCATGGATTGCCTCTTCTGCCAGAAACCAGGCTGCTTCTGCAATGTGGAAAGTGAGCTTGTTCTCTCAGAAGAAATGAGTAACAGTATATATTTTAGCTTTTTATGAAACATTGGGGAAAGCACAGCAAAAGGGGGTCAGTGTCCTTAGAGTTGCATGGAGTGGGGGGAACTAGGGGTGTATGTTACCCACTGGTGTGCACTGCTTTCCCAGGGGTGCTTGGGACAAAAGTTTGGGGAAAATCCACTCTTAATCAATGGAAGAAGTAAACAAAGATGCCAGATTTGGGGTTGCTTTATTCGGCACTGTTATATTTTATATTATGCCCCTAAAAAGAATAAAGATTATGAGGGATTCAATTCAATTCAGCAAAACAAACAGCTCATCCCACCCGTGAAGACCTAAGCCATGGCTCCGAAGGGGTCTGCCGCCGACTAGCTCGTGCTGGGGGGCAGTAAGCACAGCCCAAAGAGCCAGAACGCCCTGCTCAGGCTGCTCCCAGGAAGTCTGCTGCAGCCAAGAGAAAACTCTGAAATGCCACTGTCATTCATTTTTTCTTCTCTTTTATTGTATTTCCTGAGTTCCTCCCCACACGTCTAAGTTCAGAAGCCTGGATTTCCTGGGATTCCTAAAAGCAGAAGAGAAACCTCAAGGGAAGGGAAACATCAAGACCAGCAGTGGCCAGTCAGAGGCTTCTGAAGCCAGGGCCCTGGATGCAGAGGGCAGGTCTGGGGAAAGAACCAGCGCTGCTGAGTTCTGCAGAGTCATGGAGAGATGGTGAGGGAAGCGCCCCATCTGCAGACCAGCTCTGCAGGCACAGGAGGCTGCGCATTGCAGCAAGCAGCCAGGCTGCAGCCAGCACCCCCTCAGAGGAGCCACTCCCAGGCAGCTGAAGTCCCTCTGTGACCTGCTTGCATCAAGCTCAAGTGCAGAGACACTGTCTGTGTGTCTGACAGCCTGAGTCCACATTTTCCTTATGCCTCTGTCTGAAGTCTCTGAGAGATCTAACCCACAGCCCACATGTCCACCTCAGGCATATCTTAACTGCTTCTCTCCATCCCCACATCTTCCATCTTCATCTGAGCCTCAACTACTCCAGCGGTCTTGTCACTGGCTGGATGCCTTGTGTCCTTTCTGGCCCCTTCCTGCATGGACTTCAAGCAGACACTACCCACTGCCTGAAGGATATGGCCTCAGCATTTCCACTTGGCACTCAGGGCCCTTAAAGTTCTGGATTCTTGGCTTTTTGTCCAGCCTCATCTGTCCCCGATCTTTCACTCAACAATCCAGTTCAAAGATAGGGACGTGTGATTCTCAGAACAGAGCAGCTGAGCACACTCACCTTCCTCCCTTCACTCACACCCTCCTCGTCCACCCCCCACCCCACCCCCTAGCTTCCACTCAGCTTCTTCCAGGTCTCCAGTAGTAGATCACCCTTTCTGGAACTTTCCTTTAACTTCCCACAAATAAAGGAAGGGCCCCTCCCATGACACTGCCTCTGGGCTCACCATGTTGCAGCTCTTACTCCGGGGTGGAATGGCTGGCTTTCTACTCCAGAGGCTCCCCTACTGCACTGGCTTTCCCGAGGGCAGGTTCCACACTGTCCCCAGGAACTTGCATTGTGCTGGCCCCTAGTAGGTGGCAGAGAATGCCAACTGGATCATAAACGCCTGCTGGAGAACTCAACACACTCACCCCTCTGATCCTCCCATCAATAGCACTGGGTTCCCTGGCACACTGGGTGGCCTCTGGTTCCCAAGGAGAGGCTGTGGATGTGGAGCAGCCGTGGAGAGCAAAAGCGTCCTAATCCAATTTCACTCCACCACTTCAGCCCGCATGATATTGGGGGGAGTAGCTGAAGTCTCCAATTGCCTTTCTCATCTGCATTCTCATCTGAACAATGGACACCTCATTGGATGGTGATGAGGATTTTAAAAGCTAGTGCCAGAAAGGCAATAGCCCAGAGAGGTTAAGAGCAAAGACACGCAGGGACTCCCTGGTGGAGCAGGCAGTTGAGCGCAGCGCTGTGAAGCTGTCCGCAGCCTCTGCAGTGCTGGTTCAATCCCCGCCGGCCTCGGAGCAACACACATGGCGAGCCAGACCTCTCCTGTCTCGCCCGCTGCTCCCCTCAGCAGTGTATTTCGTCAGTCTGCCTGTTCTGTTCCCTGCTCTGTCTCTGGTGAATCCTCTCACCCTCCCGTGTATCTGGCCTGTACCCTGGCTCTTGTATAAATAAAACATAAATCTTTAAAAAAAATTAAAAAAAAAAAAGAGAAAAGGCACACAGTTGGAATTGGGGCTTCACCTTGGGTAGAGTATTTCATCTAAGCCTCAGTTTTCTCATCTATAAAATGGGAATAGTAATGACACCCACAGTATGAAACTACCTCTCTGAAACACTGGAGCTTCCTGCTGTCTTTGTACCATGGAAAGAAATGGCTGAACTGGTGAGTGAGCCTGGGAGAAGGACCTAGGCAGGTGTGATTCTGCCCCTCTGGGATTTCTCTCTCAGAATGTACTGGGGGAAACAATCAATAATACAGAAAAAGTTCTAAGCAAGCACTTTAAAAAGTATAGTATGTCAAGTATTAATAAGTGACTTTTAAAGGAAAAACAAAATAAAGGAAAAGAGTAATAGAGAGAGCAGCTATTTTAGCAAAAGTGGTAAAGAGAGATTTCTCTGAGGATCAGAGGAAGCAACAGTGAGGAACTGAGCAATGATTTTGATAAAATGATGAGCAAAGATCAGGAAGGAGAATGTATCAGCAGGGGAAGAGCATATGCAAATGTCCTGAGGCAACCATGAACTTAGAGAGTGCTCAAGTAGTCCCCAAGAAGGACCTAGTGGCTGAATTGTGAGAAGGGAAGCAAAGTCTGGGTTGTCTAAGCAAGAATGAAGGGACTAGGATCAGTCAAATGTGGAGGTGGAGCTGGAATATGGTTGGAAATGAGACAGATTTCATTGGGATATACTCAATATAGCTTCTTATTGAATTGGATATAAAGCGAGAGGAAAAATGAGGTGTCCAGGAGATAAAGGCTCTTGGCCTGAGTAGGGTGCTCAGAGTTCCTGAGGTGAGAACCAGATGGAGCAAATTTGTTTCAGGATGTGTTGAGGTGAAATGCCTCTTCCAGCCTATGGGTGCAAGAGACTTGACCCTACGGGAGAAAGCTAGATGAAGCCAACTCTGCCTGTGACCACATGGGCAAATGAAATCAGGGGTGAAATATTGGGGAACCCCATTGTGATCACAGTCAAGTCTTGTTCTCCAGTTTTGCTTTATTACCAAAAAATACTAATGATTTGGCATCCATCTTTGCAACTGGGAGCTCCTATTTCTTAACTAGTCCAAACTAGGGGGGGATAGATTATTTACTTGTGCCTTAAAGTCACAACACAATACTTTTTTTTTTTTAAAAAAAAAATCATTCTGAAAACCTTTTGTGGGTTGAAGAAGTCATTCGTCTTCAGTGCTCATGACCCCAAGAGAGACAATATATTAAAATGTTGAGGTTTCCAATTTGTAACCTAAGTTAATGACTAAGGAATCTGTGAAAATATTTGCACACCAAATATTTCTGCAAACTAAATCAAACACAAGCCCCTTCTAGTTCTGTAATTATCTCTGCTCCATCCAGATGGGCAGAGACCTCCAGCAAAATCAGGAAGAAGTGCCCTGAGTGGCAAGGCCATTTTGGAGGCTTCTTACCTCCTCTGCCCAGGCATGGCCCACCAACAGTCCAGCAACAGCATCAAGCAAGAGGAGAGATTCAATGACAAACAGGAATCCAGCTCATCAAAAGGCCGGAAAATGAAGACACTGATGGTAGCTGACACTTGCTAACCCAGGCACTGTTCTGAGTGTTTTATAATCACCTTAAATCATCTGCACACACTCTGAAGTAGGTATTTTCACTGTAGGCCTCACAAGTAGGAAAGTTAGAGCAATCTACCTGAAGTCACATGGTCAGTAAGGACCGGTGTTTGGAATTAAGCCAGGTAGTTCAAGTCCAGAGTCCAAGCCCTCAGTCACTCTTCCCCCTATCATTTTTCCAGAAGCATCTCTGCTCTTCCAACAGGCAGTCTTAGAATGTCTGCCTCCCCTGTGCTGATAAATGTCCACTCCCTCCCCCACCTGACTATCAGTCTCTATCTTGAATGGACACAAGTGGTTCTTGACAAATGAAAATGATTGTGCAATTAGTGTCAGTAGCATGTCCCTGCCTGGGGCAAGCAGGGTGTATGGAGGGCCAGGTCTGTGCTCGCAGCGGGGAGGGGCCCTGACCTTCCTCACAGGCCCTCGCTTGCATCAAAGGCAACAGCTCTAGGAGGCGGCCTGTCAACGTCCCAGCCAGGATCTGCCTGCAAATGCTTCCGGCTCCATAGAGACGGCTGAACTGGAGCCCAGCCCTGTAATCTGGCGCATTAGTCCTGGCCCTCAAGCCCCAAAATTAAAAGAATCAAGTCCCTGCACAAGTAAGAATCCTAATGCAATCTGAAAATATGCACTGTTATATTGTCACTAGACAGTGCAGACGGCTCCTGGATGGATGTTGGGGAAAGGCACCAAGGAGGGAGACCTAAACATCAGATAATCCCCAAGGCATATCTTCCTGGCTTTAGGAAATATTATATGATTATTGAAGATTGTTTTTTTTAGTGGAGAGTAAATTTGCTTTTCAAGAATACAAATGTTACTAGTCTTTCCCCCATTTACAAGCATTCTAAGAGCCCCCTACCATTGCCCATGGAGGCATTTTTCCTATCCATACCCTACTGTCTCTTTCATGTCCTTCACACTCCCTCTGGCCCCATATACACATCCTCTGATCTCTAGCTATGCCCAATGAAATAAATAGACTGTGGGAACTACATATTTGGTCTTCCCAGAATGCTTTGCCTTTCCTTCTTCTTCTGGTAATAAAAGCTCTCTTCCCTGTGGGAATCTTCTCTATGGAGTTCATGTGTACAAACTCCATCCTACAACGAGCCCAGGGATAGACCCTGAGCCAGACTTTGCCAAAGCTTCTCCTTCTGACCCCACCTGGGAGGGCTTGAGACCCCAGCAAGACTAGCCTGATAATACTTGTTATAATAATAACAGCCTGTTATATGAAGGCCAGGGCAGGGGGTGGGAAGAGGAGAGGAGAGGAAGTAACTGTACAGATTCACAAGTTAAAAGAAATGCATGAGCCTAGTGTTCCAGGAACTATCTCCTTCCTCCTCCTCCTCTTCCCTCAACCCTGTCACCCCCCCAATTTTCCACAATGAAGAAAGCCTCCCTAGAAGTTAAGCTTGTCTAGAAGACAGCAGAGCTGAGAGAGGGCTCAGGACAGAAGCCTGGTGAGTATATTTGTATATTTGAAGCCACTCATGCCCACAGCCCCTAAACTCTAAAATAACTGGAATCAACATTTTTTTTCTTTCCCTTTAATTACTTTGAGTTCATTTCTTGTTATCTGCAGCCAAAAGAGAGCGTATACTTCTAAAGCACGCTTTACGTTCTCTTTTGGGGAATCTCTGCATGTGCTGTTCCTTCTGCCTACAGTTTCGATAGCAAACTTGTCCATGATCTAGTCAAGTCAGGGCTGTCTGCTGGGGGAAGCCTCCCCACCAACTCCATGGACAGCTGGCAGAGCTGCTGACTCTAGCTCTTTGCAGGCCTTGCTTGCTGGGCAGTGATCCCAGGTGAAGGCAGAGGCCTTACCCACCAGACTCTGTGCCCCCAGGGAGACAGTGTTTTGTTCCTCCAAGGTCCTGGCCTGAAGGATGAGGGGAAGGAGATTTCCCAGAAACCAGAGGGGCAGCTGTGTGGGCAGGGCCACCTGATAGGAACCGTCGACTCCGGGGAGGATCCAACCCACCAACAAAGGCCGAGCAGGGGGTGAGCCCCTGGCTCCACTCTGCAGCTGCACTTGAGGCACAGTGGTCCAGGAGACAATTCCTCAGCAACCTGAGGTCAATGAGCAGCTGCAGAAGCATGGAGAGAGAGTCTGGAGCAGAAGGAAGATTGCCAGCCAATGTGACGGTCACCTCTGTAAAGTTATCTGTGGAGAAAGAGAGCCACCCAGGGGCAGAAGGAGGGGCTCTGAGGCCACTGGGGACCTTAGCCTGATCGCCACCATGGAAACTGTTTCTTTTATGAAACTTCTGTGCCCTCACTGGGTGTGCGATTTTCTTCCCACCTAAACACCGGATAGTGCTAAATGCAGAGGCCTCCCCCATCAGACTCTGCACCCTGGAGAGTCTACACATGGCTGGGCACATCTAGTTACCCAGGGTGCCCTCCCCTAGCTACCCCCGGCTCTGGCACCTCACTTTGAGGAGACATAGCTGGCAATGCTGAGCCAGGGCACAAGCAAACAGAGAGGCAGAGCCTCGAAGAATAAGAAGCCTCCACGGCCTGCCCAGCACCACACAGCAACCGAGCTAAGAATAGACTTCCATCCTCCGGCTGCCCACCCACCCAGAGCCTCAGCTCCATCCCTCCGCCAGCCCAGTGTGCACAGCACAGGCCCTCCTGAGCCAGCCCCACTCCCATCCAGGGGAAGCGCCACATTTCATTAAGCCTACTAATGTTGCTCTAAACATGGGATGGTTTGGGGGTGTTTCCTGGAAGGAAGAGCAAAGTCTGAACAAAACAAGCAAGCCTACTCCTTGTGAGGAAAGCTGAGTCCCCAACCAGCCTGGGCAGCCAGAGCCTGGAGGCCCTGTATTGGTTGAACCCCAGAATTGCAGATCTAGTCAGTGGCCATGGGAGCCTGCCAGCCTGGGGCCTGCAGTCCAGGCTGAGAGGCCTGTTCCTGAGAAGTAGCCTCCCAGCTCCCTGCGCTCTGCTGCACTGACTCAGGGGCAGGGGGTGGGGGAGGGTGGGGGGGAGGGAGTGCAGGCACATGGCCTAGGGCTGGTCTCCTGTCCCAGCTCTGCCATCAGCTGGCTGTGTGACCTCAAGCAAGCTGCTGCCCCTTTCTAGGCCAAGGTTTTCTCCCCTGGTGTTGGAATCCTGGCCTCTGCCGGGACATCTCTCTCTGTCTCCCTGGGATTTGATGTGTTTCTAAGTGCTGGGACTGGGACAGTTTTTGACAAGGCAGGTTGGACGCAGAATGGCAGGATGTCCCACATTGCTGGCTCTAGGCCTCAACGCCCCAACCCTTTGACTCACACCCAAAAGTCCCCAGGAAGAGAGTTCTGCACTGGAAAAAGAGTTTGTCCAGAAAGGACAGAGTTTCTGGAGAAAGGGTCACTTTCTCTACAACCCCCTGCCTCCTCCTTGAAAAAAAGTAAGGCTGTGTTTGCATATCTCCAGGAGAAATGTCCAGGTAATTCAGTCCTCTGCAGACAGGTTAGCTCTGGGAGTTAGAATGAGAGGGGCGATAAGGTCTTTATTTTGGTTTTACAATCCTTCCTTGTGAAAAGGAAAATCTGGCTCCCTAGCATTCATGACCTGGCCAGCCCCAGCCGACCAGATAGAAGCTGTGCTCGCAGGAAAGGGTGGAAGAAGACCTTTATTCGGCAACCCAACTACAAGCACCGAATCAAGACCAAAGAGCTGAAACGCCATAGCTCTTTCCTCCCTGTAGCATTCATACCTTTCAAAATGATGCCACCTGTGTTTTCTCAGTGCAACTTGCCTATGAAGAGGGAAGGACGGGTCTTCACAGTTTCATTTCATAGTTGCCATGAAGATTCCTGTCCAAGTCCTAACCAGAACTTCAGTCTTCTGAGTCTACATTTTGAGCCCATCCTGGAGAGGCCTGGTGGAGGGGTGCCATCACTGAATGGGCCCCATCACTGAAGCTGGCATAAGATGAATTTTGCTTCATTTCCTACCTCCATGGGACACACAAAATGGGACCAGGAGAACAGCGGGGTTCAGCAGGCTACCTCACGTAGCACCTCAGTCGTGGAGGCCCGTGGCTGGGAAAGGTCAGACTTAAGGAGAGGTGGGGAAGTATGTAAGTGGTAACAGGGATGGCAGGGCCAGTCGAGTCTGTCTGAGGAGGTTCTCAGAGGGTGCAGGGGGAGGGGGCAGGGGTAGGTAATGGGCCCTGAGCAAGGTGAGGGCTGCACCAGGTGGAGCGAGAAGAGAGAAGGACAGGACCTGGATTCTCCTGAGTCACCCCTGATGTGTCACGGAAGGAAGGCAAGGCCCTTGGAGAAGTTCCTGCCCGGGGGATTTCACTCTAAGGCCATTAGTAAGAATGAATTTTTAGGCGCTCTCCAACACACCCTCCCATCTCCATGCTGTGAGATTACCGTCTCCCCACCCCCACCACAGGCCTCTGTGACCTGAATGTCTGGGCCTCCCTCCCACTCAAACTTAACCCCCGAGGTTGCCCATGACTTCCCTGGCCTCAGCCCTCCCATGGACAACCTCACACGAGCAAAATAATCCAAAAAAGGAAAAGCAGTGTCCGTGGGGATGCCTCAAGCTAGTGAGGAGGCCACAACCAGCACGCGCGCACGCTTGAGTCACCAAAATGTACCCAGCTCCCCTCTGCAGAAGGCACTTCACTCATCCCCTGAAAGGGAATGTCAGTATGGCTCCCTCGCCCCTGCCAAGCTTTTATTAATGTGCTTATTAGGTGAGCAATAGCTACTCCCCTGTGTTTAAAGGGGAGAATGAGAAAATACAGGAATTCTAGGTTCTTTCTCTCCATAAGGCAAAATTTCAAATAATAAGCAGATCCACAGCAGATGGAGTGGTTTTTAGCACTCCCTGGGGGGGGGGGGGCGCAGCCAGTCTGTCTCGTCTCTCTCTAAATCGAGCGAGAACGTGAGCCAGCGTGAGCGACAGCATGTCCGTGCGTGTGTGTTTGAGTTTGTGTGTGTGTCCGTGTGTGAGTGTGCGTCTGTGAATGTCCGTGTGTGTGTGAATTCGGAGGGATGGGGAGGAGGAGAGAAGAACCACGAACATGGGAAAAGCAGCGGCATCAATGGAGAGTACGAGGCGCATGACGACCTGGAGGCCCACCTGGGGGAGGTGGGCGGCAAGAGGAAGTAAAAAAGTAAAGTAAAAAACAGAAATTGAATCGCGCCCTTCACCAAACCAGGGCCTCCTTAAACTACCTCATTTCTTCTCACTGGGCAGGACTTAGGAGATCTAGACCCGCTTCTGTCCCTGCCACCAAAGGCTGGTGGCCCCTGAGGCAGGCCTTGTCCTGCGGCTGTTTCTGGGTCTGTAAGTAAAGGAGCTGGACCAGCAGACCCTTCCCAGCTCTCCCTGTTTGGACGTGAATAAAGACCATCAGACACCTCGGGCATTTAAAGAAACCGTGGGTCCCTTCACACAGTCCTGATTCTGGCAAAGAAGGAATGGCATCTTCTCCAGGCTATCCCAGGACGGAGACCTCAGAGGCTCTGGGATGGGTAAGTGCTGTCCAACCTGGCCCTGGTGCCGTGGGTCCCAGGCTCTGTCCCTCCTCTGCCTGGGCTCCTCCTGGGTCAGGGCTGAAGAGGCCCTGCACGGCCAGGCTCAGACATTGGGGTCCTGAAGACAGGCCTTGGGGAGACCACATCGCAGGGGGCTCCTTGCTTTGTGTCCCTGCTGACACACGCCTTCCTTGGAGAATCCCCACCCAGCCCAGGACCTCTGCTGTCTGCCCAGCCCCTCCTGCCCAGGCTGCCACGCTGGCTGCTCCGCCTCTCTGCTCCAGAAGGCTGTGCTGTATCAGTGGTTCTGCCCTGGGATGTCTTGGTTTGGATTTTCTCTCTGAGATTGTTTTCCCTCCAACTCTGTTATCCGAAGCACTCTCAAAATTGTCAAATGCTTCCCGCATGGCCAGTGTACACACTGTTTCCGCGTCACAGCCACACCATGCCAGAGAGGACGCCCCAGCTGGCTGAGAATGACTCTGCAGCCGACAGCCTGATTTCTGACCTTGCAGTTCCGCTCACCTAAGCTCTGCGTCTTGGTTTCTTCCTCTGTGAGATGGAGATGCTAAAAACCTCTCTCCTGGGGCCACTGTCCACCGTGGCGATGAAAGGATAGGAGCATGAGCTCCAAGAACAGCAGCTGCATCGCCTGGGTGCACCCTCACTGGTGAACTGCCGTGCTCCTGTATCCCAAGAGGACGGCACCAAAGCTTCCATTTCCTAGCCCAGACGCTGTGATAACCAGGCTGGCACTTGAGCCACCACCCACAGCAGTCACCACTACGTCAGCACCCCTGCCGTGGCAAGGTGCTTGGGATCAAACCGAAATGAATACAATGCAGGTTATTGACACCCCCTGTCTCTTTCCTCCAGCAGGCAGCTGCCGTGCTCCCCTCTGAAGAGTGCTCCCTGTTGAAAAGTGAGTCAGACACATCCTCTCTGACAAGGGCTCACACTCTGGTTTTAATCCATTGTTACTCTGCATATTTTTCCTTCCTCCGCTCTCTGCCTTGTGATTTTCTGGCTGCTTTCTTTCACAAGATCGTTTCACATGTCCCATAGCTGAAGCTCTGTTTCCTTTTTTATTCTGTTAATGCTTCCAAAGAGTCATCGAGAGAAAGAATATAGGAACAGCAGCTCCCCATCAGGGATACGGAGCGTCCCGGTCTATCATCTACTGTCCTGTTTGATGCAGCAAAGTGTGTTTGTGTCCCTGTGGGAACTGGGGGATCTGGGGGACCCAGCAATGCTTGGATCTTCTTGCTAAACAACCCTGAGCACTTTGGGGTGAAGGTTCTCAGTGGACCTGATTTTTCTCCCATCTCTCAATCCCTCCTTCACCATGTGGCTGGAAGAGTTTGATAAAATCCCAAACCACCCCAACACCTCATGTTAACCGCCGGGCCCCTGAGGTCCCTTAAGATTTTCCTGGTGCCTGCCACTCCCCTCTGCTCCCCACCTGACTTTCTTCACCAACCCTAAACTTCATCCTGACGGGAACTGTCAGCAACTCACATGTCCCAGGTCTCTTACACTCCAGCCTTCACCCATGTCTTCCCTCTTCCCCCAAAGCCTGCCAGAATAACTCCTACTTGTGCTCCAGATTTTCTCCTCTGAGAAGACTTCTTGGGCCTGCATTCATCCTGCCCACCCACCTCACCTCACACCAGCCCAGACAGTTGGCTAACTCCCCTTTTTCTGTGTGCACCCCCCTCCAAGCCTGTGTCCTGGCACACGTCACCCTGACACCAGAGCTGTTTAATTTTGTGCACTCCTTCCCGAGCTTCCCAAGGACAGGACAGTCCTAGGTCTCTAATGCCCCCTACCCCTCCCCACACTGACAATGGAGCATTTCCTGACAAGTTCCAGTGGAACCGAGTTGAACAGAAATAAACAGCTGGCTTTTTCTGCTGGCCTAAGAACTAATTCCAGAACATCTTAGGCAGAGCAAACTTCAGAGGGAGGGAAGTCAGCAGGTCATGCCAGAAACATGCCACACCTGACTCTCTGCTGCACATGTCACCTTCTTCACTCCTTAGTGGCCTCTGAGCTTTGATGATGAGATTCAGCTGGATGGAACAAGGCTGGGAATCAGTGCTATGGAAAGGCACAGGTGAATACCATGAAGATGCCAGTTTCTACTCACATCTGACATAACCTGGAGAGTATTTGACTGGTATAAGCTTTGGTGGACCAGTGGACATTGAGGGCTCATCTGCCAGTTTGGGTTGAGGTGGGGGCTGGGGTGCTGTGCAGCATAAGAGGGTCTCCAGGAGTTTCCAGGTGTCACTGCCAGGATCCCCCCACGCCCATCCTGTGGCTTTGTCTGTCCATTCCTCCTGCAATAACTGGGCCCCTCAGCCCCTCTTCTGCACCCTAGGTCTTTTTTTTTCCTTTGGACCAAGATGCCCCAGAATTCTCCCATGAGGACTGAAGGACAGCCAGCACACCTGTAAGCCAGGTGAGCCTCTCGGGGCATCTAGAACCTGACCTCGCACAGACAGGCAAGCTCTCACACCTAAATAAAATATAAAAAGAAAGAGTAAATGTTCCCAATTCACACCAATTTCCTCAGGTATGCTACTTTGAGAGTCCCAGCCCATAAATCATCTAGATCAGAAATGGGTGTAAGAAGTACGAAAGGAGCTAAAGACACAGATCACCTCCCAGCTGAATTCAAAGAAGTTGCTGACGTCGCTTTAGGTCCCAGCTCCCAAGCCAGGGAGCATTAACTAACCACAGCATCCTGAAAGCAGGCAGCAAAGGGATCTGCTTCCCCACCTGGGAGGCTGAGATCTGGACAAGCGTGTTTCTCCTAAAGTACAAAAGGCCAGACGAGACCAACTGCCTTGGTCTAAAAAGGGGTGACTAGATGGTTTCTAAACCACATCTGAAACCCGAGCTTGCCAAAATGGACTTAATAAATCAATTGTGTTGGGCCTCCCCGGTGGCGCAGCGGTTGAGCGCTGGGTTGCGAAGCTGCCCGCAGCCTCTGCGGCGCCGGTTCGATCCCCGGCTGCTCCCCGGCCACCGGAGGAGGGTCCCACATGGCGCGCAGACCTCTCCTGCCGCCCGCTGCTCCCCTCAGCAGTGTACTTTGGTCCTTCTGCCTGCTCTGCTCCCTGCTCTGGCTCTGGTGAATTCTCTCACCCTCCCGCGCTTCTGACTGTACCCAGTGCATGTATAAACAAACAAATAAATAAATAAACATGCCTCTATTAAAAAAAAAAAAAATAAAAATAAATCAATTGTGACTTGGACAGAAGAATGACACATTGGTAGAGAGCTGGCTCTGATCCCCAGGAAGAGATGATGACCCAGGGCCAAGAACCCCAGCAAGGGGGGTTGGATGAGGAAAGGCCCCCTTCTTCCCGGGCCAGGCCCTCGCCCTGGTAGCTAGGGTCTCACAGGGGGCCCACAGATGGGCACCGAGTCCACAGCACGATCACCTTCATAAATGCATCTCTTTGGGTAGAGAAAAGGGGTGAGAAGCAGATATCATAGTAATAATACCTGGGAATTCTGGGGTCCCTGTGACATCTCTATCTCTGATACCTTTCTTGTTGCTTCAGCACTCTCTATCAAGTGAGGATTCATGCTTGGCTCTCTGTTAGCTCATGAATCTCACTATCTAAGGTCAATATTATCATTAACCCCATTTTACAGATAAGAAGACTGATGCAGAGAGAGGTAGGGAGCACACCTGAGGTCATACAGTGAATGCTAGAACAAGGATTAGAAGCAGTATCAGACAGATTTCAAAGCACGCACTCAAAGCCTGCATTCGTAGCTAGCAAGATGAAAAAGCACAGCCCAGAAAATGATACAACTGGTCTACCAACAGCAAGGCCTGTCCTCTAAGTTTCATGAAGCAAAAACATTGCCAGAGCCTGGTCTGGAGGAGGAGACAGTCTGTGGTCATGAAACAGAATTTTTCTCTAAATGAAGATAACTAGTCCTCATAGGAATACAAGTACTGTGCCCAGGATGTTTGGAAATAAATCCTTGGCTGGAAGTGGAAGACATAAGGTTGGAGAGAGGGTAGGGAGGAAAGAGAAAAATATCCTGTATTCTCCTTTCTTTTTTATTAAGAACTTTGCAGAGAAATTCCATCAAATCATTTCCTCCCTCCTCTGTAACAAATAAGGGACAGAGACCACAACAATCCAATCCATCCGGAAAATACTTTCCAAGGGAAATAATCATCTCAATCACAGAACCTTGGCAGGCAGGAGAGATTTGGAGGAACATCAAGAAAGATCTAAGGATAATGATATTGGTCAGCAAATTAGAGACAGCAGAGCAATCCAATAAGGCGGCAGAATTCCATGCTAATGTGACTTGCAAAGTATC
This sequence comes from Talpa occidentalis, assembly GCF_014898055.3. Lineage (NCBI taxonomy): Eukaryota > Metazoa > Chordata > Mammalia > Eulipotyphla > Talpidae > Talpa > Talpa occidentalis. The sequence continues at coordinate 71,085,050 of NW_023601653.1, forward strand.
CGGATCCAAGGCATCAATCACCCTGAGAGTTAGAAGGGCACTGAGCCCCTGGGTCAGAACCCTGGTGCATCACCATAACAGGGCATACTCAGTGTGTGTGTGTGTCTCAGCAACATCTCAACCTACGATCAATGAGCCTAGGAGGACAGGCTCTGGGGATGAGCAGAAGAGCAGCAAGCGAGGGGTCAGCAACTATTTAAATGTCTACCAACAGGCCTCCCTTGTGGTCTGGGGGTTAAGTCTCAGCACTATCACCCCTACAGTCTGAGTTCAATCCCCGGCTAGGGAGCTGACCCACATGGCACAGCCGACCTCTTCTGTCTCACCTGCTACTCCCCTCAGTAGTGTAATTCAGTGGATCCTCCTGCTCTGCTCCCCACTCTGTCTCTAGTGAATCCTCTCACCCCTCCACACCTCTGACCTAGACCCCAGTTCTTCTAATCAAAAATAAATAAATAATAAATGTCTACCAACAGGTGCTGATGGTAGTGAGACCAGCAGATGGAAAAATAGAGGTTGAATACTATGGAAAAAAAGAGCAAGATGAACTTGTTTATCCTGAGAATATGTCAAGGATAAGAGTCACAGCTCCTGAGACTCAGAGGGACCCTGCTCTGCGTTCAAGTTGACCCCATCATTCCAGGTCGATGAATACCACTTCACATTATCAAAAGTCCCTGCCCCCCAAAAGTGATTTAATACTTTCTCAGAAACTTAGCCTGAGTTCTTATCACTGTGCCTCACAGAAAACTGCCTTTTCAGATGGAAGCCAGATCTTTCCTCCTCCACTTAAACCATTTCTTAGCATAATAAGAAAATAATAATTTCTTAGCACCCTTCGTGTAAAAAAAAAATCCCACATTTGAAGGCTAGTGACTATTCAGTGTTCTCGTTCTCAAATGAAATAACTCTCATTTCCCAATGATTTTTCATGCCCCCACCCATTTTCCAATTCTCTGCCTGCTTTTGTTTTTTTAAGAAAAAAAAAAAGGTAATAAGTTAGGAAGGAGCTCTGCTAGTAAGGACCAAAACTCTTGTCCAGCAAATGGCCCACTCTGTTCCCTTCTAGGACTGGGTTTCTCAACCTTGCACCTGGAACCAGACACTCCTGGTGGAGGATAGTGTCCTGTGCACAGTTGGGTTTAACAGCATCTGCCCACTAGATGCCAGTTGCACTGCCATGCCCCCCAACAGTTACAACCAATAATGTCTCCAGCTAATGCAAATATTCCCTGAAGGGCAAAATCAGCCCAGCTGAGGCTGTGTCTAGTGGAATCCATCTCTTTCCTCTGACTGTAGACTCTCCAGGTGTACCCCATGACAGAGATCCCAAGGCAAAGTCTACCAAGGACTGGTGCTCCTAGAAGGGGACTGGTGCTCCCCTAAACAGCACATGAACCTCTGCCTTTTGCTTTGCCTCCTTTCTCCAACAAAGCTGACTGGAGAGTAACCAGCCAAATAGTGCTGTGCTGCCTACTAACAAGAGAACCAGCAAAGTTTATCTTTCTGTGCCTCAGCAGCAGGGCAGAGAAAGCTTAACCATCCTATCTCCAGAGCTCACTTTTGCTAATAACAAGAGATAAGTAAGGGGCACTATCTTCCAGCGTGTGTGTGTGTGTGTGTGTGTGTGTGTGTGTCTCTCAAACCTGCCAGGGAAGCCCTGGCTACCCAGCCACATCAGTACGCCCCGAAGTGCTAAGTGCCCCATGTTTACTATGTGATGAAAATAGTCTCTGCGAGCATTTCTAGCATCCTGGATTGGCTCCCACCTTCTACACAGGCTGCACAGTTCTCAAGTCTACACTGAAGCTCGGTGGCTCTCCGAGTAGTCCAAGCATCCGATTGGGTCCCAGCTCCGAAGATGCGTGCAAGCTTATTAGATGAGGCTCCAGGAGAAAGAACAAAAATAAATCACTCATGCCCTGTGCAAAAACCACACTGTGGCTGGAGCCACCTCACCCCCCACCCCTTGAAGGCGGGAGTGGAAAGCAAAGAATCCTGGTTTCCCCACCACACCCCCAGGCGCCCACAAGAGCACCGGCTTATATACCACACCTCGGCAGAAGCCAAGACTTACAATGCAGATGAAGCTACCGCCAGCTACCCATCTAACGCTAAAATAATCCACATTGTATTCATCATCATTAATCCAGATTAGTAGGGTGCTTTCTGCTCTAAATAACCTGGGATTTCATGCCCAGATTACTCATCCAAATAGAGTGGAGGAGAGCCTGAGTAATTTAAAGAGAACTTTGCAATTCGAGGCTCTCAGAATGAGGGGGCTACCTGCTGAGGCTCACAGTGAGTCACAGTCTACGTGAGGCCCCACCTTTGCCACATGGGTTCATGCATCCTGCTGTCACACGCCTCCTCTTTTTCCTGGAGAAAGTGTTTTCTAAGTCCAAACAGTGGCAAGTCCAGGGGAAACCCCATCTTACCCGAATTGCTTCCCAAGCCCCAGATCCCTCACCATTGGTTTAAAGGAGCTGCTTTTTTTTTTTTAACAAAATAATTTTTACAAATAAATGATTTTCAACAAAATGTAAAATAAATGTGTAAGGGCCTCCCTGGTGGCACAAGGGTTTAAGTCTCAGCACAATGAAGCTATCAGCAGCCACTGCAGCACTAGTTGGATCCCTGGCCAGGGAGCTACCCATATGGTGCAGCAGATCTCTCCTGTCTTGCCCGCTGCTCCCCTCAGCAGTGTATTTCGTCAGTCTGCCTGTTCTGTTCCCCGCTCTCTCTGGTGAATCCTCTCACCCCCTGCACCTCTGACCCATACCCCAGTTCTTGTATGCATAAATAAATAAATCTTTAAAAAAATAAATAAACATGTAATCACTTCTCTGGTGGGAACACTTAATCTATGTATTTTGACTTCCTTTACAATTTAATCACCAAATAGTGTTTAAAAAAAAAAAATCACTGGGCAATGATGAGTCTGTCTAGCCTTAATGAGCTTTGGGAAAACTGAAGTTTGTTTTTCTTTCAAATGCAGTAATCTGTTTTATTTATTATTTTTTATCGAAGTAACACTGGTTTAAAACACTGTATATGATTTAGGGGACAGCTTCATACCTCTTCAAACATATGTCACCATGTCACAACCAATAATTTCTATTTTAAAGTAATAGAGCAAAGCTCCCCTCAGCAGTGTATTTCGTCAGCCTGCCTGTTCTGCTTCCCACTCTGTCTCTGGTGAATCCTCTCACCCTCCTGCATCTGGCCTGTACCCCGGTTCTTGTATAAATAAATAAATACATATTTAAAAAAAATAAAGTAATAAAGCAAAAATATATAAGGTTTAGATGAGAGAAAAAACACCCATCCCCTAACACACACTTGACACCTCCTTTCCCGCAGCCCACAGCTCAAGGACGCTGGTCTGGCAGGCATCTGAGGAGCAGGCCTGGGTGCTTCGGTAACCTGAGAAATACCCAATGCAGCAGAAAATGTATTTTGAGGGAAAACTCACTGTCCTCCTATCTGTCTGGGTGGTAGCATGGGAAGGAAGTCTCTGCCCCTCTGCACACTCACTCCAGGCCTTCCTCTCTCTTTTCTGAGCTGCTTTTCCTCCTTTTCTCTATTCTGTTCCATTCCTCTGCCCACTGCAAGCAGCACAGGGAGCACTCAGCTGGCCCTTCAACCCCACCACCTGCCCCGGAGACACAACAGCCCTGCAGATCCCAGACTCGCTGGCCACTCATCAGAACTGTGCTGCTGGGGTGGAGCCTGCTCATGAGCAAGATGCAGAGTGAGGACTTGGCCACCCTTTGGCTCTTGTGCTCACCAGAAGCAACTTTTCAGAATAACCAAATCATCAAGTTAGAGCATCACGAATAGTTAAAGGACAGAGCTAAGAGTGCTGGGGTTTGTGAAATTCACCAACACAACCAAATCCACTATTTTAACCCAAGAACATCTTTTCCCACAGTATCAAGACTGGGGTTCCCCAGGTCCTCTTTCAGTCCCGGATGCACCTGTGAGTTGAACTCAGGTAAATGGAGCAAAAGAAGCAAACTCCTGTCCAACTGGGTTTCCATCCTGGATCACAACAAAACACCCGTCTCAGACATGGGCATTGCCTTCCTTCTTCTCCCTCCTTCATCCCAAAGGGTCTCATTCCACACACTGAAAAGTTTAACATGCAAAGGAGGAAATTTAGACTAATCAGACCCACCAGGATGTGCTGGAAATGCGCTGCTAGGAAATAAGTCACATCCCCAAATGTGTTCCCGATGATTGTTTCGGGATGGTTCTCTCCGTGGAGCAAATATATTTTATTCTCTCCTTCTTTCCCTCTGTCTTAACCAAAATACCATCTGACTTCTTACTCTGAAGACAGAAGAGTGGGAATGCCAATGTGTAAGTACAATGTACGCCTAAAAGTACTTGCGGACTTAAATTAAAAAAGGATCAAGTAACCTGACCCTAATTCAGCTCTCTGAAGCTGAAAAAGGATATTGAATATGACTGAGGTTTTCCCGGTTTATATTTTCAAATGATGCCATCACACATACCTCCCTTGTCTCTGACTGGCACCTCTGAATATACGTCCCAAACCTTTCTATCTATATGTTCCGCCTCTGAAAATATCACAGACCCTATATTCTCCTAGATTCCCCAAGAGACCTCAGTCACCTCTGCTGGTTCCTGACTAATCATTCAGTCACATTAATTTTCACATATCCAGGAAGGAAGGACGAAAAGAAGAGAGAGAAGGAAGTTAGGAGGGGGAGAGGGTGAGAGGCAGGGAGGAATAGAGAGAGGGAGGAATAAAAGGAAGTTATCCCTATAACAGACTATCATTCAGTCATAAAAATGAATGAAGTACTGATACTTGCTATAGGTATAAACCTTAAAAACACTATACTGTACTAAGCGAAAGAAGCCAGACACTAAACTCTACATATTGTATGATTCTATTTATATGCAGTGTCTGGAATAGGCAATTCCATAGAGACAGAAAGCAGATTAGTGGTTGCTTGGAGCTGGGGAAAGGGAAAACAGAGAGACACTTCTAATGGGGACAGCTTTCTTTGGGGGGGTGATCGTGTTTTGGCATCCGATCATGGTAATGGCTGCACAACCTTGGGACTAGACTGAAAACCACTGGATTGTACACATTGAAAAGGCAAATTCTATAGTAATCCAATTATATCATGATAAAGAAAATACTTTTGATAAAAAAGATGGAGGGAAAAAAGGGGGCATGAGTGTGAGGAGTCTTTAGGTCCCTTCACATCTGATGCCCTTTTTTTCTGGAGAGATAGCTTTGTGCTCCCTGATAAGCTAGTAAACATATTATACTTTTTGTCTTTTCCTATAATACTGCAAGTTCTGCAAAAGTGAGGATTCCATCCACATAGCAGATCACTGTATCCTCAGTGTCTAGCACATAAAAAGAGGCCCTTAAAAAAAGATTTGGGGCCACCACGGTGGTGCAAGGAGTTAAGATGCAACCTGTGAAGCTATCCGCAGCCATTGTAGCACGAGTTCGACCCCTGGCCAGGGAGCTACCCACATGGCACAGCAGACCTCTCCTGACTTGCCCACTGCTCCCCTCGGCAGTTATTTTTAAGTCAATCCTCCTGTTCTGTTCCCCACTCTGTCTCTGGTGAATGCTCTCACCCCCACACCTCTGGCCTGTACCCCAGTTCTTGTATGCATAAATAAACAAATCTTTAAAAAAATTGAAAAAAAAATTCCTGAATGAGTAAAAAGAGAGGGTAGTATACAGGTAGACTGGGAGGCAAATTACCACAGACTCTGAGCTACAAGATCACGTGGAACTTTCTCTTCACCTACTTTATCTAGCTCATTTTAATATGTTGCCAACTACAGTTGAGCCATTCTGTCTTTGTAAAACAAAGGCTTATAACCTTCTAGTGGTTTCCTGTCTTACTCAAAGTAAAAGCCAATGTCCTTTAAATGAACCTCAGACCCAATAAAATCTGTTGCACTCCTATTAGACTGATTTCCTTGCTGTTGTTTGTTGAAAAGCTAGACACATAGCCACCTCAGGCCCTTTGCACTTGCTGTTCCCTCTGTCTTGAATACTCACCACCTTCCACCCTCCTCCAGAAATCTGCACGGTTCACTGTCTCAGCTTTAGGTTTTCAGGTCTTCATCTAAACTATTTCACTGTTGCTTTTCCTGGTTTCCTTATTTAAAGTTAGAATCCCCTGGCATCCTCTTTTGTCCTTCTCTGTCTTAGCACTGCCTGTCTTATTTATTGTTCACTGTCTGTAACCTCCCACCAGAACAGAAGCTCCCTGAGGGCAGGGACTTCTTTGCCTGTATTGTTCACTGCAGTATCCTCAACATTTAGAACAGTCACAGAGTAAATAACAATCAGAGGCATGAATGAATGGATGTATTCTCATGTTCATGTCTGACCACATGTCACATTTGGTTGTGTTTTGCCTTGGTTCCAGAGCATTCTGCGGATCCTTTCTACAAGTCTTTTTAGAATATTCCACCATCTGCCATGTCTGCAACAGATCTCACAAGTGATTGAAAGTTTGAGCTGAATATAATCTATCAGTCTTATTTCCTGCCCCCACACATGCTCTAACTCTTCCCAATTTAGCAAGTCCCATTATACAGCAAGTTTAATTATAGAGGAGTGTAACAAAAGCAGTTTTATGTTGAAATAGCATTCACGTGTGCCCTCCAGCGTGGTATTCAAACTTATATGGCAGACTAGGGATATTATAGGATGTGCAAGCGACAGTGAGTTTCAGTTGAACAACACTGTATTGAACTGAGGAAGAAATCAAACTGTTTCAGTTGTCAGGAGGAAAAGGAAAATGTCTTCCTAAAATACAAGGTAATTTCTGGGAACCCACCAGGAGGTGGGTCCTCATTCTTTATTCATGTATTCATTTATTCATCCCATAGTTATTATTTAACATCTTTTATGGGATGGGCACTGTGGTGAGTCTACACAAAGATAACTCATGATTTAGGAGAAGAGATAGGCTTGTAAACAGATAAGTTACTCCAGAGTGACATGCACTATTGTAGAAGTATGGATAATGATCAAATCTGCCCAGGTGAGTCAAAAAGGTTTCATCAAGGAAGTCATATTGGATCAGGGTCTTGAAAGCCAACTCACAATGACCTAAGTCAAGGAGGGTATTCTGGACCGAGGCAGCAGCACACACCTGACGAGGGCTGATGCAAGGGGCAGCGTCCAGGCTGACGGGAGGAGTTTGGTGCAGCAAGATGTGGAAAGAAGGAACATCGCTGGGGATCACCCCAAAGACCATTTACTTCTGAAGTAAACGGTACTTCGGAAATGGGAGAAAGGCAGGTCTTCTGGATAAGAAATGAGTTTCACTCTGAATTCCTCCAATTTGAAACAAAGGTTTGAGAAAGGGAATGGAGAGGAAGATCCTTTCCTACTTCCATGTCTCGTGCTGGAGAGACTAGACTAAGTAGACAAGAGTGGATGAAATCATAAATGTTTCCAATCTCCAGATAACATTTCCCTACACATTCTCAAATTAGAGATTCATTTGTATTAACACACTCCTTATAATTTGAAATTATTCTAGGAACCTGAAGTCTAAAAGTCATTGTTTACACCTCTATAATGGAAACAACGATGTAACAACATTAACATAATAAATAAATGAATAGGAAAGAAATAAAGAAATTTTCTAGTAGCAACAGTGAAAAATAAGATGAAATGGGTGACAATAACTTTAATGCCTTGCTTAACCCAAAATTTCCAAAATGTTATCATTTCAACATGGAATCAATATAAAAATTCTTGATCACATGAAAAACAAACAATAAAAAAAGAAAGTTATTGTCATCAACTGTGACCTAGTTAAGCAATCAATCATTCCACAAAGATTTAGTGTCTACAAGGAACCAGATCTTGAGAATATACCAGTAAGCAGGACATTGATCTTGTCCTCAGAAAGCTGAGAATGAACAAAATCAAAGACTGAGGAAATCAATAATTTGTCAAAGGAGGTCAGAGGATGGAGAGGACATCTGGACAGAACCCAGATCCATCTGGTTGGGGTATATTGGGGTTGTCTACCTCAAAAAACATGCAGGTCTCAGCCTGCGGTCTGAACATCAAGGGCATGAGGAACATCATAAGCAAGAAGTAAGAGAACAAAGGCATTTCCAGATGGGTGTGAAGGCAAACACCTTTCTCCAGCCTCATGTGATCTCCATTCTTTTTCTATCCACTCTGTCCCACCAAGATGCTTTCAAAGTGTCAGTGCTCCCTTGCCTTCTATTCAATCTCTAGCCCACTATAATCAGCCCTTCCAACCACTCTACTGAGACTGTTCTCAAGAGTTTCAACCTTCCAGGTGAAAAAACCCAGTGGGACAGTTTTGCCACCTGTCTGAATTTCCATGTTCCAAAGCCCTGACTAGTTAGTTTCTCTATCATTAGTCTTGAGCCCTCTAGTCTGTTCTCAAACAGCAATCAAAGGAATTACACATTGCAAAGCTCACTCTATCATGTCCCAGCTTAAGATATTCCTTTCCTGTTGCCTTTGGGATCAAATGTAATGCCTGAGGTTTGGCTGTCAAAACTTGCCACAATCCTGCCATGATCTGCCTCCTGTCCCTTTTGCTTGTCTCTGCACTCTGGCCTCCTGGAGTGTCTGAAGTCCCCAGAGCTCCCTCTCTCTGCTGGGTGTCAGCACATGCTGTTCTCCCTGCTTGTGGTGCCCTTCCTTGATCTTTGCCTAGCTAAAACTTATGTATCTTTCGGAGCTCAGTTTCAAAGTCCCTACTTCCAGGAAGACTTCCTGGATGTTGATTCATGCTAGATCTTGAGTCTTGGTGAGGCACCTCCATTATTTATCCTACCCCAGCACTAACCATGGAGTAGTGAAGTCTGCTGATGACCCTGTCTGTGTCTTCATACAGGCTGTCATCTCCTGAGGAGTTAGGAGTTCCAAGCCCAATTTTTGGCACAGAAGATGCCTTAGCATTTTTTAATAAATGGATCAACTATTCTGATGTCTCCATTAGCCAACTATCACAGTCCACCTCTGCCTGACATCCTGTGCACACAAGAATAGAAACACTATTTTCATCATATAAAGAACAGAGCAAAGGACTAGAGTAGAAGATCTAGGCCAGTCTAGGCTAACTGGATAGGTTGGGCCAGTTACATGATTTTTTTTGCCTTAGATTTCTCTTAACAAAACAGAGGTAACAATGGTGTCATGATGGGGTTGGGTACACAGTATTATTGATAAATGTTTGCTGACTGGCTCTTCAAGAAATAAAAAAAGTACCTGTATAGCCAGCCAATTTTCATGGTGTAAACACTCCCACTGATGATTTCAAGTTACAACTTGACATTGCTGATGATGGAGCTTTTCCATCAATGGATTTAACTGATACAAGTGCCCTGAGAGCAGAGATAATAAAACAATGCAATAAATAATTGGGAAGTGATGAGTTGTGAATATTGCCTTTTTAAAATACAATTTCCTTAATTTCTGGTTCATAAAATTTATTTTTCTATAATGGCAATGTTTTTACAACAGGCTTGCAAAATTCCTGCAAATTTAACAATGGGCTCACGTGAATTGGCATTTCTAGGCTTCAGCAAACCCTTGAATGGGGTATCTGTGAATAAGATGAAGGGACAGCTTACAACTCTTTGCTTCTCTTCCTGGGCCTGGGGAAGAAGGTTCAGCTCGCTGTGATAGGGAAGAAGAGGATGCCCATCTGGGCTTCAAGTACCAAATATGACCTAGAATATAATCTGGCAGGCCTTGGGTAATATACTGATATAGTAATCCCTACTGGGCGCATTACCTTATGTTCATATCACACCAACCAAAAGCACTCTGGAAAAGCAAAGGGCTTTCGAACTTCAAACATTGATCCTAACAATTGCAAACTAGCATGAAATAATACATCAACTCTTTGAAACTGCTAACTTATGTTATGCGTCATATCTTATTATTTTAACATATCATTGTGATATTAGTCAATGTTTATTGTATATTAAACATATGAATCAAGATGATCATTTCTTACAAGGATTAATTCATTTGTGATATCACATTTTTCAGCACACAGTATATTTCAGAAACTCCTACTAAAGTTCTATCGTGATGCTGTAAGTAAAATAGAATTTCAAGGTTCATTTCATTTGGGATATATATCAAAGTTATCACCACAAGTATCAAGAATTAACTTTTCTACCCAACATTCCATCCCCAAATGGGAAACTCATGTCATACAAGAGGATTTATCTACCTTAGAGCTGTCCTTCCTCTAAATGTCAAAATTTATTGCCGTCTGAAATGTTCAGCAACCCAATTCCCTCTTAAACAGAATGGATTGCCATAGGGTAAAAATACAAGGGAAACTTTTAAAGTACATGCAAAATGTTGATTCTGCCACCAGCCTGTCCTGTAGCTGAAGTATATGGTTTACCTTTTCTCCTAAAGTTTGGATTTACCATAGGTTGGGCACTTAAAGAGTAAACTATTCAAAGCCTGTAGGAGGACACTGATCTCTGGGACACAGAAATATAAGGAATTTAACAATCCAATCATCTGATTTTCTAAGCTCTGTTACTGGATACAGTCAAACTATGCAAATGACAAAACAAAAAGCTTGGACTATTTTATTTTACTCTAGTAGAAATGCTTTCATAATTAAAATTTAACATGCCTTCAACTTTATTTGAAAGTCAATATAAAATATAATTTTATGAAATACAAAGTGCATAGCAGTTGTTAAGACACTACAGATGAAAAATATCTATTGGCATAAAATCATATATTAAATTGCTCTTAGATTTTAGCACAAAGAAAAGATTAGATCAAGGTATAGCATTAGCTCAAGGCAGAACACGCTTATTTTACTAAATGATGAGAGCCGGGTGAGACTCATATTTCCTTTATCTCCTTGGCTGCCAGGAAACTCAAAGGTATAATTTGTGCTCAGCTGAGATAAAAACCCTTAACTCTGGCTTTCTTATATAATTATCTCTTCTCCTTTTATCACAAGTATGTTTTACCTTTGGTTTTACAGTCCTATTGCAAGTTTAATATTTACTTTACACCCTTCACATTTCTTTTGGAAGCAGTCCAAGTATGAATAATTAATAAATGAATAAATGTAGCATACTAGGGTCAGCTTAGTCAGCTCACTACTGCATCTTCACTACGTCTTTGTAAGTACCAGCAAAACTCATTCTGTTAAGCACCAAGAAATGCCTTTATCATCACCATAAAAAGAATTATCAATTTCTACCTTTTCAGAATAATGGGGAATTGAGTATAAATACTGAAAATCAAATCTACAAAAATTTTTAAAAGTTTAGTTAAAAAAAACAATTTCAATATTCTGCCCCCAAATACTGCTAGCAGTGCCTACAAGTAACCTTCGATTCACTCTCCCTACCTCCCTCCCTCTTGCCCAACCATAAGGAAGAAGCCATAAGGGAGCATGCGAGAAGCAGGAGATATGAAGCTTCAAATACTTGTATTCTTTCTTTTTTAAAAATTGATAATCAGGGCCTCCACGGTGGCACAGCGGTTGAGCGCTGGGCTGCAAAGCTGCCCGCAGCCTCTGCAGTGCTGGTTCGATCCCAGGCCACCGGCAAGGGTCCCACATGGCGGGCAGACCTCTCCTGCCACCCACTGCTCTCCTCACCAGTGTATTTCGTCAGTCTGCCTGTTCTGTTCCCCACTCTGGCTCTGGTGAATTCTCTCACCCTCCCGTGCTTCTGACTGTACCCAGTGCTTGAATAAATAAACAAAATAAATCTTTAAAAAAAAAAAAAGTGATAATCAGCCCTTAGATAACACAAAGCCAGTTCTGCTGTGAGACCCTGAATCTCTTCACAAGAATGACCTTACTCAGCTTTGTTGTGACATGAACGGCGTCCCCAGAGCTGGAAAGACAAGGAGAAATAGGTCTGGAGATGAATGGAAACTGAGGTCCAGAGAGAGGAAGTGAGTAGCCCAGATTGACATCAACTATTAGTGGCAGAGTCTCCAGTTGATCCCAGGTTTCAAGAGTCCCATACCAATTTTGCTCTACTGAACCTGCTCACTCTACAACTATCACACTTACACAGATAATTTTCTACTTTTTCCCCTGATATTTTCATTCCCAGGCAAAAACAAAGGAAAGAATTATATTCACACATACATCTTTGCCAAACGTTATCCTCATCTTAAATCTTTGAAACAGGACTTCAAGAACAACTACATGCTGCAAGCGATGTGCATCTACCAAGACATAAGAATGATGGAGGGAGAAATGGATAGAATAATTGGATGAAAGATTAAAAAGTTACATGTATATTTAAAATGTATATCCTTTTCAAGTTTTAGATAAGTAGTTTAAACACCGTCTACTATTGTCTAGAGGAATAAATAAAAAAAATAGAGGAATAAATATATACAAAAATCCCACCTCACTCTAGCTACAATCTGGACCCCCAGCAGAGGAGCAGGAGTGCGGTGGATGATGAAAGCAGCTGTGGAGAGGTCAGATAAACAGAGTAAAAGCAAAGTGGGGAGGACAAAAGGACAGCTACTTTTTTTTTTTTAAGTGAAATTGATTAATACCTTTTAATCCCACATTACCTTTTTTTTTTTGCATTTTTTTTTCTCAGTTTATATTGATTTGCCATATCGAAATGTTTACATATCGAAAACATTTGGGGAGTCTAATGATACCCTTCTATCTGTGCACTTACATAACCCAGCCTCCACCTCCGCTCCACTGCCAGCTCTCCAGTTCCCCCAACAGAATAAATTGCTTCCTCTGGGTCCACTCTGCCCTTAGCGAGCTTCCCCATCATCTTGTCAGTGGTCGAGTCAGAATCTGTCTGTCTCACGAGTCACCCGGCTCCTTGAGGACAGCGGACCTGTCTTCTGTGTTTTTCAATGCTCAGAATCTAAAAGATCAAAATCAAATACAATCTGGTCCCAAGAAAGGATCAAGAGAATTTGCTCCTCGTCCAACATTTGGGAGTCAAGGATGACTGTGAGTCTATTTTTAAGCCAGAAGAAAATGAGTGAGTGTATGTGCCTTTGCAAGTGTCTTTACATACATTGTGGGTTGAACAAGCTGATGGCATCTCCTTGGCAGATTAAGTGGCTTCACTTGCCACTTTCTTGGCATCTGCTCTTACATCAACTCAACTCTGTGTACTGTCTGCTTCTTCCCTGGGAATAATCACCATGTGTATGATTGTGTATGTGTGTATAAACACATGCATGCATGTGCACGCATGTATATACATACATGCATATACATGCACGCATATGTATTCACATACACATACATATAAAGCTTCAAATACTTGTATCCTTTCTTTTTTAAAAAGATTTATTTATATATGCATACAAGAGCTGGGGTACAGTCCAGAGATGCAAGGGGTGAGAGGATTCACCAGAGACAGAGTGGGGAACAGAACAGGCAGACTGACTGAAACACACTGCTGAGGGCAGCAGCTGGCGAGTCAGGAGAGGTCTGCTGTGTCATGTGGGTTGCTCTCTGGACAGCTGGGGATCGAACTCGTGCTGCAGAGGCTGCCGATTGCTTCATGGTGCCGTGCCTAACCCGTTGCACCACCAGGGAGGCCCCCTTGTATTCTTTCTTTATCCGATACCTTACTTCCCACCAAATTGCTTTTCTACTGAACAAAGCCTCTCATGTTGATTTCAGAAGAGCTGAAAAGTGCAGGCCTCTGTCTCCTGGGCAAAAGAGCTGCACGTTGGCTGGATATAAGCACTGCTGCATGGACTAGAAGCAGTTGAAAGGATTGTAAACAAAGGGTAATGATAAATGGTTATGTTGCAAGTGGGTGGGAGGTGTTTAGCGGGGTGTGTTCCGTGCATTGGTGATGGGCCCAGTTTCCCTTAACATCTTCATTAATGATGAGGTAGGAGGGGGAAACACCAGCAGCACATTCATTAAAGGCAGGAGGATGCTAAATCGGGAGGTGTTGCAAACACCACAAAGGACAAAGAAGCAGTACATGGTGGGGACGATGGAGCCCATCTCAGCATAAGAGAGATTGACAGGACCCGCTGGGTGACAAGGGGGGCAGCTCACGCCCAGAGACTACCATTCCCATCAGGGAGCCCAAGGCCCAGCACACCCCAACTTATTTCATCAGGAAAAATGATCTGTTTTTAAAAACTCCAGCGTTTCTATAATAGGAAGCTTTGGGGGAGTGGAGGGAGAGAAGGCCCTGGGTTGCTTTAGCCCGGGAAGCAGTCAAGGAGTTAATCTGCTTTCAGGAGCTGTGAAAACCAGAGGACCAAAATGGAAAACCCCACACAACTCCTGGACTTGAGTGAGAACAGAAAGACAAAAAGCAGTTCCCTCCCCCCGACCCCGCACCATGAATAGTAATGGTCTGACTCCGAGAATATTTCAACGCGGTGGGCCTTCTGGTTTCTAGTCTGAGGGCAGCCATTAATTTACTGTCATTTTTAGAAGTTTCTCTTCCTTTTCTGGACTTGCTTCACTATCTTTTCCAGAAAGAACTCCCTGTCTCCTTCCCTCAGGAGGGATGCTTGAAGGAGTGTGGTTATCAACTCCCTTACATAATTTTTAATTTAATGTATTGAGGCAAAAAAATTCATCAGGAAGACTTCGATATGCCGTGTAAAGGGGCAAAGTCTGTTTCCTGCCCACAGGAATGACAGATGGAGGACGATTTACCCTATTTTCAAAAGTCCAATAGTAAGTCTGGAAGGATAAAATAAGGCTAAAGACTTTAGAACATTAAGCTTCTTGAAGAAGGCTGTGGCATAAATAATACATTATAAGCACTTAAAAACCTTACCTGCTTGCAAAATTGTCTTGTGTCCTTCTACAGCAGGCAGCATAGAAAAATATGTGTTCTGTCCTCATTTAGTTAGCACTTGTTGAGCACCTACTATGTGCCAAGCAGGATTCCTGCCCCAGATACTCAGTAGAATAATAAGAGCGAGACTTGAAAATAAGAAATTGCTCAAATATATTCTTTTAGGGGTGTAGTGGTGGTGATGTCTGTGCTGGGTCTTCAAAAGTGGGAGGACAAGACAATGTCAGCCAACGGGCAACTATGCAAAGTGTGATAACTTACACATCACCTATCAATATAATTTCTAGAGACGGTGAGTCATTCTGTGACATTGGGCTGCAGTGTGCAAGAAGTGAAATGGAATACAACGATGCTACAAATTGAAAACATCTTGAGCGTCGGCAGTTTAAAAGGAAGGCCAAAAGTGCGTCCCTTTCATAGAAGTTTTGCTGGTGGTGTATTTAGTGTTTGTCTTTACCATACTAAGGAATTTGAGCTTTTTGTAACAAGGAAGCGTTCGTACTCTAAAGCGGGGAATAATAACAGGCATCTAAAAACGTGCATTAACTTATGTTTGCTGAAATTATTATTTAGCCAAAGTCTGATTTTACTTTCTTCATGTCGAAATGCTTGGACTGACATAACACTGACACAATAAATTTTTTTTGAATATTTAATATGACAGTACGTAGGGCTGGTAAGATAGATAGGCTGGTATCATATACCTCTCGTACCCAGAAAACCTCCACAAATTTATTCAAACCTGGGTTCTTATAAACGCCAAACATCTCTGTTTATAAAAAGCAAATGTGTTTTGGATTTGGCTTAAAGGAATGTTCCTAATGCCACACTAAACAACCACTGTGTCCAAATAGGATGACTTTAAAAGGACACAGGAATAAAATATGTTAATTACTACTTACACCACTTTTCTAAGCTTGCATCAGATCCCTTATCTTTACCACAGGATGAGACCCCGTGACTAAATCCTTGCTGGAGAACTGGAATTTCTGACTTCTATCTCTTCTACCACCCAGTTCTGTGACCTTGTTAGCCATTTTGCCCTTCCTCAGCAGTAAAACCAAGCATATGATCCTTGGATATAATGATGAGTGACTGGATTTGCAAACCAGTGGCTGCTAAATTCTTCAAGACTAACACAGAAATGATGGGGATTTGGCAAAAATGCTGTCGAGCCATTTCAAATGTGAAATGGATGAAAGAGACAGACGACTTTAAAGATTCAAGTGAACGCTGAGGTTGTCTGATTCCATGATCTATACAAGGCATTATTAGTAGCAGGTCTTATTACCGTGGGTTCACAAGCAAATCCAGGGAGTGATGTCTGCTTCTCTTGATGTAAAGCTCTCCATGATGCAAAAGAAATGAGCATTCGGTCTTGTCACTTAACTTCACACACACACACACACACACACACACACACACGTCACTAAGAAATCTACAGGCTACACACTACATCACAACAGAGTAAGTGGCCCTGAGTCATGATTTTGCTTTTGTATTAAAACAAAAATCAAAGCCAAAGCCCTCTTTTAGACAGTGCCAGCACCTCTGTGATGGTACCTTTGTTAGATGCCACCTTTGCAAGACTCCACGTTGCTCAAGATGTCACCAGGGAGCTCAGAAACGGCCACTCTCAACCCAGAGAAAACCTCCTCCAGCAAAAACAAACATCTTCTCTCTTCACCAGCCAGCATACAAAATATCTCTATTTCATAATAAACTAAAATATTCCATTCTTGGAGGTTGTCTAGATACTGTCAATCTATTACAGTCCTGGACTGGAACGTACGCTCACAGAGCGACCTTGGTCAAAATGTGGATCTCCAGATCTCATACTACCGCACAATTTCCCAACTACTGCACAGTTTCTCAACTTAACCCCAGATGTGCAGACCTAGATCCCCTGTCATAGCCACAAACTCACTGGGCAGCTTGTGCTTGAGTCCAGTTTTTGTGTGATCTGAGCAGATGAAACATATAAGACCTTATGTATGTAATAGCTCCCTATTATTCCATCTTTAAAGGTGAATGAAAAGAAATTCTGTCAAAATAGAAACTGTTGTTTAAATAATCGTCTCAAGTGAGTAGGGGGTGGAGACGATGAAGGCCAGCATAGGGCTTCCTCCTTAAAAGTCTGTATGCTTTTTTTTTTTTTTAAGATTTATTTATTTATACAAGTACTGGGTATAGTCAGAAGCATGGGAGGGTGAGAGAATTCACCAGAGCCAGAGCGGGGAGCAGAACAGGCAGACTGACAAAGTACACTGCTGAGGGGAGCAGTGGGCGCTGCAGGAGAGTTCTGCCGCACCATGTGGGACCCTCGCCGGTGGCCGGGGATCAAACCGGCGCTGCAGAGACTGCGGGCAGCTTCGCAACCCAGCGCTCAACCGCTGTGCCACCAGGGGAGGCCCAAAAGTCTGTATGCTTTCTATGAACGTGAACTCCAAGCCACTCTTACATGCAGAAGGCATTCGGCAAGAGGGCAAGTACCACAGAGACTCATATCCCTGCAAACATCTTTCAAGTGAGGATCAGCACAGTAGAGTCTGAGGTAGAAGCAAAAATTTTTATTTACAAAATCAAATCTATCACTATAGCTCCTCGTGTCCATTCAGTTTACTCCACAGGAATACCTCCTTCCTTCACCAGAGGACACTGAGAGGGTCATGATCTCATTAGTTTGAAGTTCTTTTAATTTCTTTATCCAGCTTTTAAGAAAGGAGTCCATTTTGGGAGGCTGGTTCATCTTTCTAGAAGAACCAGATGACAGATTTCTAGAATGCCAGGAAGACAGTGTTTTTTCAGTTCCAACTCAGCTTTTCCCAATAGGTCACTTTTATAGAAGAGTTTACTCTGAAATAGAGTTGTGTTTAACTATTTTTTTTTTTTACCTATGGCTATAGTAATTTAATTAAAATAAAGAAATTAAGCAGCAAAGGCACCGCAGGGGACCCTAGGCAGTCCCTCCAGCATGAAGGTAAGTGAGCCAAACTTCTGAGGGTCTCTCTTTCTACTTTCATTGGTTCAGAGACCTGCAGGATGTAGGTAAGAGCATAGCCCAGTGATTCTGGAAAAATCTAAGTATCACCTGGAATTGGCTTGCCTTAAATGCGGCCACTCCAATTTTACTCCTTCCACAGTTAGTTTATAAATTGCAGAAATTCATGAGCTTATATGATTTTACTATCTAAGCCAAAAGAAGTTGGCATTTTATTCTAAATTTCAAGTTATTAAAATGGTACAGTTTGGGATTCAAAATATAAAAGCAAGATTTCCAACACAACTATGATTCAATACTAGAGCGTGACAGAAGTTGGGAGATGCTATTTGTTCTCTGAATAATTTCCAGTCAGCTTTGGACCAGATCTGGTTTGGGTACAACAAACTACACTTTTCGGCAAATGCAAATTTCCTGCTAGCAGGTTAGAGGCAGGGAGTAATAGAAATCACCATTAAATCACATGGCCTCGAGGTATTTTTAGATCCTAATGCAAACTGCCCAAACCATTTGTTCCCTTGAGATCTGTTTTCAGATGAAAAATCTAAATAATCCTGTCCTTACTGGACCAAATGCCAAGCTCACTGTCATAATGAGGATGTAGGTGTATAAACTCCATGGCAAGTTGTTCTAAATTGGCCACAAAAACACTTAGGGGCATGGGGATGGTGCTACAGGGCTGAGAGTTTTCCCACCAGCTCTCTTCCAGGCTCTTCTTTATCATCCATGTGACACATTAAGAGGAAATGCTAATGTTATATCGATGCATTAAGTCACACAGGCGGTTTGGTGCCTTTCACTGGGACCTCAAAACATTATACCACAGAGGTGTCCAGACGAAGGGAGAAGCCATGTCAATACCTGGAACCTGTGCTGCGGGCAAGCTTTACAAGGAGCACAATTACCCAGCCTGTGCCATTAGTTTGCATTAGCCAGCATCGCCCACCGCTCCTGATTAATAATTGAACTCGATCCATACAGGAGAGCTCAGGCTAGTTTGGAAGATGCCTTCTAGCGTGCATTAGAAGAGTCTCTCCAGGGGCGTCAGAGCACTTTGTCCATTTAACAAGTCAATCTATAAACTACAGTCAACTCTTGATTACTAGAAATTGATGATCCCACTTCTGATGGTTCTTTCTGTTTTGCTGTTCATCATTCTCCCTGTCGGTGTCTTCCCTTTGGGCACACACATGCTTCTTACTCCCTTCACAACTGGAGAGCCCATTCCCTCAGCAGCTGGGAGTGTCCTCCGCCATCAACCCTCTTTGGGAAGTGCCTCTGATGAAGAGCATCACCTTGTCCAAGGTTATGTTCCTTCCCAGGGCAGCTGGGTTTGGGAGAACGCCTACAGCCCTGGCTCCCAGGCCCCAAACTTGGGGCAAATCTAAAGGTCAAGTTTTGGGGCTCTGTTGTGATGATGTTGCAGTCCAGCTAGCCCCTCTGTACACCCCACTTTCTCTTCTGCCCGCAGGGAAAAGACAGGAAGTACTCCTGACAATCACCCTGCACGCCCTCTCCATGCCTGCATTTTCAGAGGACTCAACAGGCAACTGGAAAGTAATACCTCTACCATGATTACCTGCCACCTTGAGAAACATTTTCTTTTTCCTCGTATTTATTATTTTCTTTAATCATTTAATGCTAGCCTTCCTTAGTATCACCGTTCACACTTAGAATCTTTGGTCATACAACAATTTTTGTTAAAAATTTTTTTAAAAAATAATTTTTTCATTGAATTAACATTGTAGTCTAAGATTATATAGGAGAATGCCTAAAGGCCAGGCTCCCGGGTCCCAAATTCAGGACAAATTGAAAGATTGAGCTGTGGGGCTCTGTTGTGATGGTTTGTGTCATTAAAAATCAAAATCAGGGGCCTCCCTGGTGGCATAAGGGGTTAAGTCTCAGCACTATGAAGCAATCTGCAGCCTTCTGCAATCAGCAGAAGTTTGATCCCTGGCCAGCCAGGGAGCTACCCACATGGCGCAGCAGACCTCACCTGACTCGCCCGCTGCTCCCCTCAGCAGTGTATTTTAGTAGATCTGCCTGTTCTGCTCCCCACTCTGTCTCTGGTGAATCCTCTTGCCCCCTGCCCCTCTGGCCTGTACTACAGCTCTTGGGTGCATAAATAAATAAATCTTAAAAAAAATTAAAATCAATACTATAGTAGGTTCATCACCAAAAGTCCAAATCTATCCTTCACTGTGCAATGGACTCTTTAACCCAATCACTCCCTCCCTGCTCCTTTCCCTTCATGTAACCACTAGTTTGGTTTTAATTGTCTAAATGTTTCTTTTTGTCCTATTAAGTTCACACATTTGGTGCAGGCAGTTGAGCGCAGTGCTGTGAAGCTGTCCGCAGCCTCTGCAGCGCAGGTTCAATCCCGGCTGACCGGCAAGGGTCCCACATGGCGTGGCAGACCTCTCCTGTCTCCCCCGCTGCTCCCCTCAGCAGTGTATTTCGTCAGTCTGCCTGTTCTGTTCCCCGCTCTGTCTCTGGTGAACCCTCTCACCCTCCCGCACATCTGGCCTGTACCCTGATTCTTGTGTAAATGAACAAATAAATCTTTTAAAAAAAAATTTTTTTCCCTGATTACAAGTGATGTTGAGCATTTTTTCATATGTGTGTTGGCCATTTGCATTTCCTCTTTGGAGAAGTTTCTTTTTAGTTCTTCTGCCCATTTTTTTGACTGGATTATTTTCTTTGTTTTTGTTGAGTCTCATCAGCTAAACTACAATGAGATATCATCTTACACCAGTGAGAATGGCACATATTAAAAAAAACTAGCAACAACAAATGTTGGCGAGGATGTGGAGAAAAAGGAACTCTCCCGCACTGCTGGTGGGAGTGCAAAATGGTCCACTTTGGAAAGCTGAATGGAGATTCCTCAACCTACTAAAGATAGAGCTTCCATATGATCCAGCAATTCCACTCCTAGGTATTTACCCAAAGGACACAGAAACATCAATTCCTAAGAGCACCTGCACCCCTATGTTTATAGCAGCACTGTTTACAATAGCTAAGCTTTGGAAACAACCCAAATGCCCAAAAATAGATGACTGGATCAAGAAGATGTGGTACATATACACCATGGAATATTACTCAGCATTCAAAAAAGATAAACTCATGCAGTTTGCAGCAACATGGATGGCGCTGGAAGGGATCATGCTCAGCGAAATAAGCCAGAAAGAAAAAGAAAAATAGTGGATGGTCTCACTCATAGCAGGAATTTAGAAAACCTAAATAATGGACCAGGAAAAAGGCTAATTGCAATAAAGTAAAAATCAAAATCAACAAGCAACTATAGACCAGAGACACACTACAGTGAGGGGCAGGGGGGAAGAGAAGAGGGATTAGGGTCAGAAAAAGGGGGTGGGAATTGTATAGGGAATATAACCAAAATGCAAATGCATACATTATGCAAAAATGGAAAATGATGTAAGAATTATATAAAATAAAATAATTCATAAAAAAATTGGAAGGAAATGAAAAAAAGTTCACACATTTGTTTGGTTTTTCTATGTCTTACGACTGAGTGAAATCAAATGTTGTTTGTCTTTCTCTGACTTATTTCACTAAACATAATACTCTCTAGGCTTTTATAAGGGTCAAATAAGATAATATATGTGAAACTTCCTTATAAATTGTAAGGGTCAAAACATGTGGCACTTCCCCTTTAAGGAATAAATTGTGCAATACTTGTGTATGGCACAAACAAAGTGCAACTTTCCTGTGCTGGGCAAATTGAGAGTTTAAATCTAGCCAGAGGGTCCCAGTTTACTGAGGTATGAAGATAAATAATGCTGAGACTGCATCTCTTTAGCATATTACATCTCTCAGATTTTCATTCATCCGTGACAAGTTTTCTATTCACCCAAATTTGATGAGTGTTGCAGGGCTTTGTGAGGGTAAAACACCTTTCTTCATAAAATATCAAAATAGTTTGGCATTTGTCAGTCAGGTACCATTGCTGAGAGGTGTTCTTGCTCTCACCTATATTTATAATCCAGCACACCAAGCCCTGGAGCAGTAAAGAAATAGGCCCTAAAGCCCAAGACCTGCAAACCCAAGGTGAGAACCTAAAATTTTCGGCCTCAGGTTCCACTTAAAAACCTTACTTCTGGGTCTCCCCAGTGGCTCAGCGGTTGAGCGCTGGGTTGTGAAGCTGCCCGCAGCCTCTGCAGCGCCAGTTCGATCCCCGGCTGCTCCCCGGCCACCAGAGGAGGGTCCCACATGGCGCGCAGACCTCTCCTGCTGCCCGCTGCTCCCCTCAGCAGTGTACTTCGGTCCTTCTGCCTGCTCTGCTCCCCGCTCTGGCTCTGGGGGATTCTCTCACCCTCCCGCGCTTCTGACTGTACCCAGTGCTTGTATAAATAAATAAAAATAAAATCCTTTAAAACAAACAAACAAACAAAAAAAGTTACTCCCTCAGCAGACTATACAACAGAAAATGTACAATTTTCGAACTTAGCAAAGGAGAAGGAAATGATCCAAGCAGGAAGGGAGCATTTTTCAGAGACAGTCACTCCTCTGGCCCTATCAGGCACCCACTACCTACTGTCCCCCGAGGCCGCTGCCTCTCCCTCCCGCTTGAGCTGTCCAGGAGCAATAAAGCACACGCCCAGGCAGGAAAAACTCAGACCCAGAGGAAAGTATCCTCCACGTCTGCACTTTGGTTTTCAGGTTTTCCCCTTGCATCTAACCAGTAATTTATTTCATTGCAAACTGGAAAACTTTCTCATAACATATTTTTGAGCTTTTTTTCCCCTTGATTGAAAGGGATGGTGACAAATCTTTAGTGTCAATTGAAAGTGTTATTCCATTAGGGCTAACATATACCTGCCCCACAACACAGGTTTATGAACAGGTGGATGAGTAGACTTCAGATGATAGCAGTGTGTGTGTTTGTGTGTGTGCACGTGTGCATGTGTTTGTCTGTATGTACATATGCATGAGCTGAGGTTAGAAGTAGACATCTTCCTGATGACTCAGATATCAGGACTTCTGGATCCGTGATGCATGGGCATTTAATGGCATAAGCAAGGGACAGAATGTACCTGGCATATAGTTCCCAAATCTAGAAATCTCTCCACCAGCACTGATTTTTTTTATAGAGTTCTATTTTTCCATCTTGCAGTTAAGTGCCCAGTACCTTTTCCCTCTTTTACTCTTAAAAGTTCCATACAGGGAAGTCCCCATAAAACAACTGTTAAGGCTCTCAGGAAATATGAGATAGTCCACAGCTACTCATCCAAAATAAGAGGTTCTGACAAATCAAACCCCAGATGATATAGGAATATGAACAATTTTCCAGCAAAATGAATTGCCAATATCTGAACAAAGTAGGGATATGTGGGGAAAATGTAGCAATCTAGTCTCAAGAAGAATGGATGAAGAAAAGAACTTGGGCCTTCCTGGTGGCACAAGGGGTTAAGTCTCAGCACAATGAAGCTATTGCCAGCCACTGCAGCACAAGTTTGATCCCTGGCCAGGGAGCCACCCACATGGCACAGCAGACCTCCCCTGTCTCACCCGCTGCTCCCTTCAGCAGTGTGTTTCAGTCAGTCTGCCTGTTCTGTTCCCCACTGTCTCTAGTGAATCCTCTTACTCCCCACACCTTTGGCCTGTGCCCCAGTTCTTGTATGCATAAATAAATAAATCTTTAACAACAAGTAAATAAATACATAAATAAGTAAATACATAAATAAAAAGAAAGAAAGAAATGTATTCTGGAAATGCTCAGGCTTTAGATCCTGGGAGGGAATGCGTATCTTCTCAATGAACTCTTTTGATTAAAATTATAATCCCTGCCAAAGTAAACCACAATCAAGATTTCTCCTCAAAGGAGAGAACACCAAGAACAACAGTTTTGTTTTGTTTTTTTTTGAGACTCTCAGCTACTAACTAAATCGAGGACTAGAACCCCATGTAATAAGGGTTAGATGTCAGCCCAGCCAAACAAGTCAGAATTGCTCTAACAAGCTGAGAAGTTCTGATTTTTCATTCAGAGTTTCCTATAATTATGTGAATGGTAGAAATTGCATCTGATATAAAATCATCAAGAAATGCATTTAAATGAAACTTGGTTATTTGCATTCACTTTCCAAGATCTTGTTTCCTAAAATTTTTTAATCATTTTTCCCTTTAGACTTGGGGCCGTCAGAAATGTTGTCCTTTGGTTTTAAACACTAGAATTCTAAGGCTTCTCAAGATCATACTTAAATGATCTAATGAATTCCTCTTCTTCTCTGTGAGACTCTGGCCATCTAATCTGTGACAACAAAGAGTCTGAACACCAGTAAACTTTCAGGATAATTTAGTGCAGAATCCAATAACTATTTCCATTGCAAGTTGGCTGATGACTGGGTGGATTATATTGTCCTAGAAGATGTTTTTATATGACTTTTTAAAAACATCATAATATAGCATTAATGAATAAGCATTAGTCACTGCAGCAACCACAGGTAATTAATGAGTGACTCGCTACATTGTTTACATCACAGGAGATGCCCAGGACATCTATTCTCCCCAACAGCAACCTAATTCCTAACCTTCCACCTAAAACTGGGCACAGCCATTATTATAATAAAACACTACTGTTCTCATTTTAGCTGTTACGTTCCTACTGCCAAGTCTTGAGAACTAAAGTCAAGTAGTTGACTTTTTCATGCTCCACCACCCCCTTTTGCCATCAGACAGGTGTCACCGACTTGAGCCACTGCTCTGTTGCATCACTTAGAAATCCTTGCAGTGGACAACATTTTTCTTCCAACGCCCTGATTATTATGTAAATTACAAAGTGAAATTATTTTGCTTATTGATTTCCCAGCCCTGTGATTAAATGATGCTTTACAGTGTACTCCTCTTTAGCCATTAGGGATAAGAATTAAGTTTTAAGTGCCAACACGTGTGATCTTCATCCTCTGAAAACTGAAAAGAAAGCCACTCCATCTTAACTAGAAATGTCCTGAAGCAACTAGTCTGTGGTCTTTCTAAAACTGAGTTAAGTGCCATCATTTAGGACTGACATACATACAACTTTCTCAAAGATGAAAAACGTTTGTCTATTAACGAAGAGGAAACATTTGGTAGCATGAATCTTAGACTCACAGAGATTCTCTTTAAAATTCACATAAATCAAAATTACTTCCTTTCTCAAACCATGAAATAATGATATTGTATGGAATTCCAAAAAAAAAAGAAAGCTAAGCTGTTAAGCTAATTAGACTTCCAGAGACTCTTTGTTGAGATCTTAGATTTCCAAATACTCTCAGTTGCAATATACTGAGGAATAAGCATTTTTAATAAAAGTTGAATTTAACTCTGAATCCAAAACTTAATAAGCTGAGCCCTGACTCAACGATCCTTCTCTCATTACAATTCTGAAAAAATAAAATTTCTACTGCAGTTAGTTCCTCCAGAAGCCTTCCCAAAAATGCTTCTGACAGCCAGCCCTGGAAACGCAGAGAATATGCTTGCTGAGACAGTAGACGTAAACACACCACACAAAATCTACCTTATAAGATCATCAATCAGTTAGAGGACTCAGTCAAACCTCTGAATGTTATTTTCTAGAAAAATGTTTTGTGAACCAAAGATTCTAACAGATACTCAATTCCTTACTTCAGTACAATGACATTCCTTAAAAAAAAAAAATACTGCTATTTAAATGACCATTTATAAGAAAAAATGGCTGGACTTCTGTAGAGATATTATAAATTTTCATAAGCATCTCAGTAGTATGTGCTATGCAAGAAAAGAATATGTTGACTCATGGATGCTGGTGAGGGTTATTTTATTTTTAGCAAGCAAAGTTAAGAATAGGTTTTTATATTTATATAATGTCTATCAGACAAGCATATGAGAAAATTTCACAAACAACATCTTGCTTTATTTCTCAATATTCACAGGTGGGCAGAAAAAAAAACAAATTGCACAGTAGTTTGCACAGGGGAGGATGAGGCAATCAGAAGTAAGGCAAACGATCAGATACTTTCTGGTGCCCCCACTAATTGCGTGACAGAGTTTGTCCTTGACAATTTCATTCTGAAGATGTAGAATAGGATTATGGGACAGGGTAAGGTAGAAACAAAGCAAAGAGTGGCTCTGTGTTCTGTGGGTTGCTGCAAGTCAGGCGTTAAATGCCGGCTGCATTGGGGAATCCTACTAAAACCATCTCTGTCCCTAAATCTTTCAGTTCCACCACCATACGTACAGGCAGCCTGTGACTTGAGCAGCTTCCTGGAGGAGTTCTCCTTTAAAGAGGGGGTTTCCCCTCTGGGGAGAAGTAACTCAGTGGCCTCCAAGCCCTGCTTCTACTCATCATTATAATCAATAGCACTTCTATTATATCGCACACAAGGCATAGAACACATTGGAATTTACCAAACATGTTAACCCACATTATCTCATTTAACCCCCACATCCCTGTTGGCATTACATTTCTATTTCAGAAAGAGCACTTGGAAGGCTCAAAGAGTCTCAAAGTCCTGCTCAGAGTCCACTGGTCTTTCTTTAACCTGTGACATTCAACTGCCTGGCTTTCCATCAGTTCAATAAACACCCAGAGTCCCCGGCGCATGCCAGACATGCTGGATGCATGGGGGAATTCTCCTGAAAACATCTCTTCAAATGTTGAAGACCTGGGGACAAGCACCACCAGACAAGCAGCCTGTGACTTTAGCACCTCCCTTCTCTCATGCCGTGGAATCAACAATAAACCTAGGCCTGCTTCCTGCATCCAGCAACCCTGAGTAGGTCCCTTGGCCTATAAGACAAGGAGAAGAGTATCAGCCTTACCAAATTCACCAAGTAGAATAAAACAATATAATTAATGTGGAAGTGATTTGAAAACTGCAAAGAGAGCTCTACAAACTGGAGGTGTTGCTATTAGCAGCTCGCTGGGAAGGAGTGTCAATGTGCCTTTAACCTGATAAAAGCCAAGGGCTGCTGAGATTCTGAGCCTCTTGATAATAGAGGGTGTGCTAATAAGAGGCAAGGAAGGGAGGAATGAGAGACTCAAACTCCTCACGGATATCGTAACTAAATCTTTGTGCCCTCACTGGATTGAAGATCTCTGGACACTAAGCAGCATGAAGGCAGGAAGCCCTACACGCATCGGTGCACAGCCCATGTTAAGGCCAGAGCTGAGCAAAAACATTGGATAAAAGGGTAGTTAAAGACCTACAGGTGCTAGTCAGGGTTCAGGTCTGAAGGGAACTGACCAATTTAATGGGTTTTTAATTCAAACCTCTGATGACACTAGGAAATGAAGTGGGGCTTCGCTTTCAATCACTATAGCTCAACAATTCTGGAATTTCGTTAATATTTTTTTCATTTTTGCATCTCCAAATTGGGATATTTGCAAGGGTAGGCCATGATTCTCAATGCTCTGTCTTACTCATGAGTATGTCACATCACAATGCATCTTAAAATCAATGGCATATTGGAACCAATTAATTAAATGGGATATTTTCAATTGCTCAGCTGGTTCAAATGGCTGCTTTCTAGTCGTGAGGAGTGGCTGTTGTTGTCTTGTGTGCACAGGAGTTTGCCATGGGGCATGCTGTGCCCAGCCTCTGGAATACCATTCCCTCCACACTTAAGCCTTTGGGGATCTGAAAAGCGGACCCCATCAGCTCTCTGTTCTGACTCCCCTGGTTGGCCTGCCTTAAAGCTGACTTGACTTCTTTTCGAAGCTGTGTAAACAGTAAAGCCTCCAGTTCAAGCCCTCCCCCTGCCGTTACCTAGGTCTGTCCGCCTCTGATTCAAGAAAGACCATTCCAAGGCGGAGCTTGGACAAACATAGGCAAGGTTGTGAATGTCCTGGCTGGTTGTCCCATTGCCATTGGTGTTTCTAGTTCTTTCTTACCCTCAGAGTCAGAGTTTGGCCTGGCTTGCTTTCTGACCATGACAGAAAAAAAAAAATTATAGGCAGCCTACCCTGCCTCATGATCTACTTTCAGTAACAACTTCCACAACAAAAGCAAGATTCCACTCCAATGCTGACCATTTGAACCTCCCCCACTGCAGTGCAATTCTAGGAAGACACTGGTCTCCCAAGGCCTTTCGTATAAGACACCTGTAATGTAGAAAACCCAGTTCGCTCTACTATGAAAAAGTTTGTATAAAATATGGCATTTATAAGGAAGAAAAGGAAACTCTAAGTCTCAGGAAGAACCAAAAGGAAAAGCACAAGTCATTAAACAAAAAAATAAAAACCGTAAACCACACGCAGAACTATGTGGAGAATGTCCATGTGGAGAACAGCTAGGGATCACTTTAATTTTCCACATCAAAATCACTTTTAACATCATATTGTAACTATCAGGTTATTTGGTGCCAGACCACAGCACTGTTACACACACACACACACACACACACACACACAATCCTTTCCTGGAAAGCTTAAACTGTGAATGAAAAATACAGTTTTGCATCAAAACCAAATCAAGTGAATAGAATCAATTATCCTCTTGGGTCCCATTTCTTTTTTCCTTTTCAAAGCTTGATTTCCATTGCGTTCATAGACCAGATTCCACAGGCATCCCCATGGGGGCCCACCTGAGCCCAAACTATGAATATATTGTAGAAGATTAACCCCAGCATTGGTTTTTCTTTTTCCCCTCAAACAAAAAACTGGCCAACGAGTTTCAAAGAAAACAAAATTGCTTCGTGATTTTATCTGGGATTCATCACATTTTTTTTTTTTTATGAGAGTCCCCCCTCCCCCATGCAAGGGTTCCCAAAAGATCAGTTGAACAAGAGACAAATAACCAGGCAAGATAGTCCTTAATAAGATCCTTAAAAATTATCTTTAATTGATGCCAAATATGAACAGATCATAAAGTGACAGAAGCAAGTAAAATTGCATAGATGAAAACTATGCGCTTCAATTAGGTTCTCAATCCCTAACATTCAACGTCCTCTACCTGACGAGTTCAACAGTAAGGGCAGGGGAAATGCACAGTGGGCGAAAACGAGACATCCTTAACTCAAGATGGAAGCAACTGGCAAACTCAAGGAATGAAATAGTGTTTTGTCAGCGTCAATGGTTTGTTGTCCTGATGGTGCACTTTACACTAATACTAGTCAATTTTTATTTTGAACCTTAGTAATCTTGCCTTTCATATTCGAGGTATGTCATAGAAGGTTCTGGCTGTCTCCTTACAGCGGCTGCAGAAACGGTTCCAAAACAGTGCACTGAAGGGAAGAAAGTCCCTTCCACAGGTTTCAGAGAGGATATAACTTTGGACTTGGACTATTCCGCAAAGGGTTTCGTGTTTTTTGTTTGGCTGCCTTACGCCATTTCTTCCTCTTATTTGATTACAAAACTTTTCTATACTCTTGGAAATCTCTTGTCATAAAAAGTCAACTCCTAGTGGGCTCCTAAATGAAAATCACTGTGACGAGCGCTCATCTCCTTAAAGCTAAGAGTCCTGAGCTCAGCAGGGGCCCCCTCCTTACTTAAACACTAAGCTTCCAAGGGCCTGGCTCTCAATCAAGACTTCTAAACCTAACACCTACACTACACCCTGAATCAGTTCACACAGTGACCAAGGTAATGGAATGGTTTTAGTTAACAACTCAGCCTCTGTTCGCTTTGTTACAAAAATGGTAAGTAATGTACATTCTTCTAAGGTTTACCTGAGTCATGCTGGACACGGTCGCATATACCCTGAAATTCCACGGGAGAAATACAAATATGAGTACAGCAGATGAGAGGCCACCTCCTGAGATCAGAATCAAGTTGGGTTGTGTTTGGTTGAAAATTTTAGTTGATTTGTCGTCTTGAAATGAACACACACACATCAAAAGATTTCATTCTTTCTTGAGAAAGCGGGAAGATAAAATGACTGCTTAGGAGTTTACATTCTTTCTAACAATTTTATACTATGGATGGTTACCACCCACCAATTCTCACCACTCCCAGGAATAAGTCGTTCCTGGAAGAAAATGGGGAATTGCCTTCTGCTGAAATTCTCTTTCTACTTTCTGTTCAACCCAATCTACCAACAAAGGAATTCAATTGTAATGTTGTTTTTTTTTTTTTTTTTTTTTTAAAAAAAATCCTTGGGTTTTGAGGTCTCCTTTATTAGGAAACAGTTTTTCCTGACTCTTCAGATGTTAGCTAATGGGAAAAGTCTCTACCTACACACGTGTGAAGAAGGCCCTCGATGGACTAAACCCAACTTCTACTTCAAGAAATCCTTCCTCACTTACCATTTACATGCATCATTGTGAATTCTCAAATGAGTCAAGTCTTACGACGTCACTTGTGCTTTGGTTCCACCGGCGTGGAGTCAAAACCTACCACATCCTTTCCTTTTAGAGAAATGACTGTCCGCCAGACAAATTCCAGGGGAAGAATTTGCTACTAGTTTATTTGACTTTGCTAGGCTAACTCACTACCAACGCTCCCAATGAACTGTTCGAACTGAATCAGAACTCAACTCTCAAGGGGAGCAAGGGAGGGCTGTGCACAGATGGGGAAGAGGAGATGCAAAAACCAAACCTTTCCTGGCTGCAATCTGTCTTCTAGAAATCTGAGGACAGAGGAAAATTAATGTCTTTGGTCTCTCTAATTCAGATTACTTGAGGTGAGTTAACCACTTCAGAGATTCTGGGATGGCTAACAGCCCTGGTGCGACCCAGCCCTTCCACTGCCACCCTATTGAACTAGGGCCCCAACACATGGAAGAGCTGAGTCATGGCTATCAGCATGTCAGAAGTCTTCTCCTTCTGGAGAAAACAAGTATTAAGGACAGGAGCCATGAGAGCTCAAGGCCTAAGAAGGGGATGGAAAGGTAAAAAGCCCAATAAAAGAAATATAAGTAAACCAAAAGATAGTCATTCCTTAATAGGCAGTTTTGTAAGTGCACCTTCAGGTCTACAAAAACATTTCAGCACATTGCAGTGCAAGGGGTAGGAGCTTCGTCAAGCTCTGCATGCCTATGCTACACGGAGAGTCCCTGGACTCCAATCTCATGACTTGTTTGCAATGAGCTTCAGATGGATAAGCAGCATTCATTTCCCCCATACCACTCAAATCCATAACAACAACACATCCCCAGTCCCAGGCTGACAGGCTCCCTGCATGCAGCAATTTTTTTTTTTTTCCTGTAACACATGCAGAAGAATCCAGCCCACCCCGCATGGCGCTACAAGAGGAGAGGTATACCAGTTAGCCAGAGTCAATCTGCTCAGTCTTGGTCCCATTTTCTGATCCTCTGACCCATCCATCCCACAGTACCGAGTGGATTATTGCTGTTGACAGAGCGCAGCGTTTCAAGTTCTGTGTGTCCTAGACCTCAGAGTCTAAATAAAAGACCAGACATTCCCAGAGATTTGGGGGAGGTTGGCATTTTTTCCCAAGTGGGGACTTTTAAGCAGGGAGGAGAGGAATAACCAGGATGAGTCAAAGTTCAAAGGAGAAGGAAACGCCACAGGGCAGGTCGAATGCCCTGTGGTCAGATACGGTGCAAACCTTGACCTTCACCTTCCACAATGTGTTACATTCATCTTACAG
Source organism: Talpa occidentalis (assembly GCF_014898055.3). Taxonomy (NCBI): domain Eukaryota; kingdom Metazoa; phylum Chordata; class Mammalia; order Eulipotyphla; family Talpidae; genus Talpa; species Talpa occidentalis. The sequence goes on from NW_023601653.1 coordinate 71,116,417, forward strand.
AGTCACAGAAACCACACAAGCAAAGAAGATAGCCATGTTCTTTCTTGCAATGGAGAGTCAAGCCAGCCTGGGTGTAAATCTAGTTTCTTGGTTTATTGCCTCACTGCGAGTGCTAGAAGAGGGTGGGAGAAGGGATGGAAGTAACAGATTTCCAGAAGAAGCAAGGCAGGGATGTAAGGTGGTCAGCAGCAGGTGGCCACATGCTCAGTGCGGAATGAAGGTCACCACCTTGGTGTCCTCAAAAAGGCTGTGCGTGCCTCTCTACTGGCGGACAGCTGCTGGCCCCAGAGGCCTGTGTTATGATAGTTCTCTTTCAACTAAGCACAGAGTCCCCACTGTTCTCCAGGCTGGTAGCAGGCAAGGAAGGGCGACAGCAGTAAGATGCTCAGCCTGTCAAATGACCTCTGGGGGTGGGGGGAAGTTCCTCAGAGCTCACAGGAAAACCTGAAGGAGCGGGCCAGGAAGACAGGCTTAGGAGAGGCCGCGAACTGGGTGTTCTCATGTCCACAATGATGGCTGTAAAGATCCGAGATTTGCAAAGCACTGCTGCTAGCAGAGGAATAGGGAAATGTGGCAGGACCACCTCACTGGACCTGAGGAAGCCCTGCAAGTCTGGGGTGGCCCTGCAGAGGAAACAAATTCCCCCAACAGTTTATCTTGGCTTCTGGTGGAGGAGAGGATAAGACCCAGTTCACAGTTCACGTCCACGGTGAAGACGGGTCTCAGGTCCCCAGGTTACATCCTGCAAAGGGACCAAGTCCGGTGGAAGCCAGAAAGGCAGCACCCTCCTGGATCTCTCCCCTCTCTCCGGGGTTTGGGGTGGCGTGGTCTTCTCACAGTGGTGAAGTGAGACAAGGGGAGGGTGGAAAAAGAAAAAGCAAAGTATCTGTGCCCCAACCCTTCCTCCCTTTTGTTACATAACTTCTCAGCTGTGTTAATGGAGGCACTTTCTGCAGCTCGCTGTGGGTACAGGATAAAGGCACTAAGCAACTATTAAATCAATTGGTTGAGTTTCTTCAGGGAGCCTCAAGGGGGAGGGCCGAGGTCTCTACAGACCTCAAATTATGACTGCAAAAAGAAATCAGCTCTGCTTTGGATGCATACAATAGATAAACAATTTCATTAACATCCTAAGAATGCACCAATAAACATGCAGTATTGCACCTTTTTTTTTGTTTGTGTGTTTGTTTTGCTTGTGTTTATCTTCAGCTAAAAAGAATACTTGTTCTTAGGTGTTAGTTACTATATATACCTTGGTGACTTATTTAGTTTTCCATAAAGCTTCCCTTTAAGGGATGGGCATATTGGTCCTCTCTCTGCCTACACCTGCACAGAAACCTGACATTTCCCTGAGCAAAGGCAGGAAAATTGACTGAGTGCCCCCCACCCCCACCCCCCCTTTATTTCTTTTGGGCTTATCATCCCACAAACTTGTAATTTTTTATTCTTTTTAATTTTTTTTACTGAAATCATGCATTAATTAATTCAAGGTACACCTTAATCAAATAGGCCATAATGCTGAATAAGAGAACATGCTTTGAGTTCCAAAAAGTTATTTTTCCCATCTGACTAACATATGCACTTAAATACAGTACTTTATTTACTAATAAAATAGTTATTAAATGAAGGAGTGCACTTTTGGTGAATGCAAATGAAAAAGGATCTATTTTTAGAAGAGTCAATTCCAAAGTAAGCTTATCCCCTATTGTCTGAGTTAACGTTCTCAGCATGCGATTATAAAATAAATATCAGATTCAAACATGCTTACATTTAACTCCATTTGTGCTCTCTTGCAATAAGGAGGCTAAAGTTTTACATCCAGTTCTGGAGGCCAGGAGTCAGGGTGCAGGGCAGGTAAGAAAAGACCTGTATTTAACTCATCTACAGTCGAGAAATTTAGCAGCACTGCAGATGACTCAATTAACTTCATTCAGTTATTTTTTTTCTTAGAGAATAGTTTGGATTAGAAGGGGCTTGTGGCAGAGGGCAAACCCCTACAAGACCAGGACCAGTGTCAGATTTGTAAGGTGCTTTGTGAACCAGTCTTATGTAATTTGGGTTGTTTTTTTTTTTTCACCTTGTAATATGCAGTTCGATTGATCAAAATAGAAACATTTGTTCATTTCCCCTTTTGGCTGGTATGTCATGATACATATAATACATCGGATGCACTGTCTAAAAGGTTCTGTGCAGTTAGTAAAGATTTTAAGTGGAAGTCCCATGCAAATTTTAAATTTATATTTCTAAGTGATCATCTGACTTTTAGTTAAAAGAAAAAAAGTTAAAGAAGCCCGGGATTAAAAAGGTTTCAGTATAGGGACGCAGATGAATCTTATTTTACCTAGACTAGCTCATGAACTGAATTTCATTTTAATCAGCTTTAGAAAATACACTTTCTTTTCCCCCTTTTTTTTTTTTTAAATAAAACAAAAATAGTTCCTTTTTTTCAGGTACATCTTGAAAGTTTCTGCTTTGCCACCCACAAAATCCGCAATGCAACAATGCATTGACAGTTAAATAGAGCATTCAAAGACTATTTAGTATTTACAAAGTGTGACCTGGGTCACTGGGGTTTTGTTTAATATTTTAAGTCTTTCACGCTGCTAAGTGGGCCTCTTTTGTTTGCTTGCTTTTTACACATCGGTCAGTAGCTTGCTCTTATTAACACAGTTTTGGTTAGCTGTGGTGCAATTGCCAGTTCTGATATTGGCCTGTCTATAATGGGCTATGCTATTATTCATATCCTCTTCGATCTCCATGTACTCAGATTTGCTGATAGTAGAGGAACTGCGCCGACTGAGGTCACTGTCAGAAGCTAAATTAGGGGAGCTAACGTGGAGCAACTGAGCCTGCTCTTCCCCCTCAGTTTCTCGGTGGTAGAAATAGTTGAAATTGGACACAATGACAGGTACGGGCAGGGCAATTGTCAGCACACCGGCGATGGCGCACAAGGAGCCCACGATCTTGCCTCCAATTGTCACAGGGTACATGTCACCGTATCCCACAGTGGTCATGGACACCACCGCCCACCAGAAAGCATCGGGGATGCTGGAGAAGTGCGACTCAGCTTCTTCCGCCTCGGCAAAGTACACTGCGCTAGAAAATAGGATGACCCCGATGAAGAGGAAAAAAATGAGCAGCCCTAACTCCCTCATGCTAGCCTTGAGGGTCTGGCCCAGGATTTGGAGGCCCTTGGAGTGGCGGGAGAGTTTGAAGATTCTAAAAACCCTGACCAAGCGGATGACCCTGAGGATGGCCAGCGAGGTGGCCTGCTCACCCTTCTGGTTGCCTTCCTGCTCTGCGATCTCGGTGCCCAGGGTGATGAAGTAGGGGATGATGGCCACGATGTCGATGAAGTTCATGATGTTTTTGAAGAAGTCCGTCTTGCTGGGGCAGGCGAAGAAGCGCACCACCAGCTCGAAGGAGAACCAGATGATGCACAGGGTCTCCACGATGAAGAACGGGTCCGTGAAGATGTTGGAGGTGTAGACGACCGTGGTGTTGTCAATCCGGTGGAGGGTGCCCGTGAAGTCCTTGTCGTCTTTCAGCTCCGGGAGGGTCTCCAGGCAAAAGATGACGATGGAGATGAGGATGACCATGACCGAGACGATGGCGATGACCCGGGCGGGCCCCGAGCTCTCGGGGTACTCGAAGAGCAGCCACACCTGGCGCTGGTATTCCTTCTCGGGCAGGGGGCGCTCCTCTTCTTTGATGAAGCCCTCGTCCTCCCGGAATTTCTCCATGGCCTCCTCCCCCAGCTCATAGAATTTGATCTCCTCGGAGAACATGTCCAGGGGCACGTTGACCGGCCTCCGCAGCCGCCCCCCCGACTGGTAGTAGTACAGGATGGCGTCGAAGCTGGGCCGGTTGCGGTCGAAGAAGTACTCGTTGCGCAGGGGGTCGAAGTAGCGCATGCGCTTCTTGGGGTTGCCCAGCAGCGTGTTGGGGAACTGCGCCAGGGTCTTGAGCTGCGTCTCGAAGCGCAGCCCGGAGATGTTGATGACCACGCGCTCGCAGCACTCGTGGTCGTCGTGGTCGGCCGGCCGCGGGTAGCTGCCCTCCTGCGTGTGGCCCGGGGCGGCCGACGCCTCGTCCACGTTCTCCCCGGACATCACCGTCATGATGGAAGCCCGGTGCAGGGGGGTGAGGCCAGAAGCGGACCCGGGGCGGGAAGGAGCTAGGGAACAGGGGTGGGGGGGACCCCAGCGCCCCCCCCACCAGAGCGCGCGTCGGCCCCGCGCTCAGGGGGAGGGGCTTCGAAGCGCGGCGATCCGGGGATCTGCGGCTTCGCTCGGGGTTACCTTCCCCTCCACCCTGCCTGAGCCTCAGCTCGGACGCCCCCTGGCCTGCGGCCCGGGACGGGGCTTTTTGCCCAGGGTGGGGGCTGGAGCTGGGGAGCCGGTGCTTCCTCCTGCTCCGAGGCGCCTTAACGCAGTGCCTTTCTAGGGGACGAGGCCATGGCTTCGGGGGTTACCCTGGCCTGCCCCCCTCCGTGAGCCCGCCTAGGACCGGGTGCAGAGCCAGCTCAGCAGATCCCCTCGCCTGCCACCCCCTCTGCTTCTCGGCTCTCCCCCCCTCCTACCCCTCTTCGCCTGCTGCCTTCTAAGCTCCCACCGGGGCGATCGATGGACGCTGCAGAGAAATAGAAAGTGATACGGGAGTAGAAAATCAGAAGCGTTCAGATGGGACGGACCCACAGACACCGAAGAGCACAGACCTCCAGCTTTTTTTTTTTTTTTTTTTAAAGCACTGGACTTTTGCTAGCGTTATTACACACACAAACACACACACACAGAGAGACACAGGCAGACACCTGGAAATCCAAGTTTGGGGCTCTTCCACCCCACTTTCCCCAATGCCCAACAGCCGATCTGTTGACAACTTCGTTCAACTAGAGATCGGGAGAAGAGCCTGCAGGCGCTGGGGGTTCCAGGTCCCAGCAGCACCCCCACACCCCAGCACCCCCCACCCGCCCGCCCCAACCCCCACTTCTGCAGCCCCGAACTGGGGAGCCCCCTACCTGGCCGGCCGGCTTGGCGCAGGGCGGCGCTGAGCCGCGGAGCTCCGGGGCGGGACTGCGGCAGGTCGCCTTCGCGGTGCCCGGCGCGAGCCGCGGCCGCAGCCGCAGCCGAGAGGCGCCGGGGCGCACGGTCCGCCCTCGCCCCCTCGTCCTGCGCCCCTTCAGCTGGACAGTCGCTCGGCGGAGCCGCTCCGGCGGAGATGCCCGCTCCCCACCCCCATTCTCGCCCGGCGCCGCAACCCGGAGCCGCGGTCCTCTGCCTGGTGCAGGGAGTTCCGGAGGATGCGGGCGGAAAGCGAAATGCCACCCTCTCCCGAAGCTCGAAGCAAATGACGATAAACAGCGCTCTCGCCCCCTCCGCACTGTGAGAACCCTCGGTTCGATCCCGAAGGAGGCGGGCGAGCGAAAGCCTGGATCTACATGGCGCTCGGGGCTCCCCGCTGCCCGCCGGGACGCCGGCCTGGACCCCGCCGGGGCTTCGCGGCGCGCCGGGAGCGGCTAGGAGCGCCGAGTGGGGCAGGGTGCTCGCGGCCGCAGGTCCGCCCGGTCCATTTCTGGGCGCTGCAAGATCAGCAGAAACCTGAGAACGCGCCCGGAATGCGCAGCAGCGATTGGCCCACCCGGGCGTGGGCTGGGGAGGGCGGGGGAGGGCAAGAGCGAGGAGGTAGATGGAAAATATGAGGGGGTGGCTTGGCAGAGGGGGGTTGTCATTCAGTTCCCACCCTTGCCAGCACAGCTTTCTCCTCCTCCTGCCAGAAAACCCGACCACTAATTCTATTTCCCCTCTGGCCCGCAGCCCCGCGCACGCACCGTCCCCGGCCGCGACCTTCCCCGAGAATTTCACATTGGAGATGGGCAGGTCCGACGCAATGCAGGCGCGGGTGCTCCTGGCACAACTCCTCGACCGGGTTGCGCTTGTGCAGTCCCGCAGCAATCCGCTTCGGGCGCCTCGCTCGGGGCTCCATCCGCCCCTCCCGCGGGGGGCTCTCGGCAAGGCCCACCCCGCTTCCCCCTCGGGACCCGGCCGAGCTGCAGCCTTCGGGTGGAGCGCTGCAGCGGGGCACCGCCTGGGGGGTGCTAATGCGAAGCAGTGATGCTAAGAGTCTGTCTCTCTTTGACCTGCCCGGGGGACTGAAGTTTCCTCACAATCTGATTCATGTGAAATTCGGAGAATGGGACATGAAGAACCAAAGGCTTCGTGGGCTTTTGGGCTGTCTGCCAACGTGGTGCTAATCGGGGCAAATCTGGGAAGCGAGTCTCCTGCCCCCCACCCACTGAGGTCCCTCCTCCCGGAGCCTCTCTCCCTGGCCTAGCGCCGCCACTCCGCCCGGCCGCTTGCGGGGCTTGCAACTTCGGCAGAGGGTCCGCACCGAGGCGCGGGGCAGCCCGAGCGCGGGGCGTGCGCAGTGCCCCGGGAGTGCGTCTGCAGCCGGGGCGCCAGCCGCTCCGGTACTTCAACTGCAGTGAAGTCTCCCAGGCCCGCGGCGAGCTCCCCGAGTCGCCGCGGATTGGTCCCCCGCTGCACTGGGCCCAGCCCTCAGCCCCGCCGCCGAGCGCTGTGCCTCCGCCCACACCGCCCACCTCTTTCATCAGAGCGGCGATTGTATCCTCCCGGCTCTACTGTGGCAAAGTAGGGGCCTCTGCGGGACTGCCCGGGCAGTGCAACAGTCCTGGAGACGAACTGGTTAAGTCCCTCCCCCACATTCAGACTCCAGCATTCCTTTCAGAAAAATAAAAGTATTTGTTCCCTCCCCTCCTCCAGATCCTTACCTCAGCTTTTCTTTCATGAACAATGAGGTCTGTTACCCGCCTTCCTTTCTGAAATGCTGCCCTTTCCTGCACCTTCCACATGCGTATCCATGTATCCCACTAACTGCACAGTTCCCTAGCTTCTTGCACTACAGCGTGATGGGGTGGGGGGTGGAAAGAGAGAGAGAGAGATGCACTTGCCTTGATTCAGCAGTTGGTAATTGCCTTACTAGAAGAGAATGGCAGACTGAATGGGATGCCAGGTTCCTAAACTCAGGGTTTTGTGATGGAGCATAATGGCATCAGGAGGTTGTCACAATCCCTGGCAGATATGTTAGAGTAGAAGTGAACCTTCAAGGAAATTGGAAGAAAGTTGCTGAACTAGGGACGTGTCATTCTTAATGCCAGCCCATGGTCGCTAAGGGTCTGAAGATGTGCATGCACATCAGCAGCTGTTTGCTCAGCCCCAGCTCTGTGCCAGACATTATTCTAGCACTGGAGACAGGCTAATAACTAAAATGTGTGCAGTCCCAGAACTCAAGGAGCTCAGCTTCAGGTGGGAGAGAGGGGCAATAAACAGACAAAACAGCACATTGTAATAGTAGGTTAAGACTTGCATGGATATCAAGGGCCTCTCTCCAGAGGTGATGTTTGAACAGAGAACTTCAAGAAGAGAGAGGGCAAGGGATAGGAAGGTCCCAAGGGAACTTATAAGGGCAAATGATAAGATCCAACGGCAAAAAGAGCTGAGCATATTTGGGACACAAAAGTGGGTGACTGCACTAGCAGAAAGCTAGCAAGGGAACGCATGGAAAGGAAGTCAGAACTGCAGGCAGGGCCAGGTCACGTAGGGAGGGTCTCTTAGACCACTGAATTCTGAATTGTTTATTATTCTCATTTTATTCTGAGTGCAATGGGAATATATTGGAGGACTGGGTTCCGCGTAGTAATATAATATGATTTACATATTAAAGGTAACCACTGAAAACCACTGGAAACAAGAACAGGCTGGATGTTAAGAACAGGCACAGGCAGTGATGGTTTGTACAGAGAGACCATGGTAGGCTTGTAAGGGTTGCATTTTGAAAATCAAGATGGCAGGATTGGGATGTAAGGAAAAGAAATGTTTCAAGAACATCTCATTAACTAGGTGGGTGGTGATGTCCCTTTACTGAAAGAGAGGATTGATTGGACAGTTTCTCTCCCACCAGAATGTGAGGGCCACAAAGTCTGGGACCTTGTGTTTTTCTTGGTCACAGTTGAGACCGCTCTCTGGAATCTCTCTGCCTCACCATTCTTATTGCTTGTAGGACAGTCAGCTCTGCTAGAAAAAACAGCCCTACCTGCTGAGGTTGACCACACTGCAGTAAGTGGACTCTGGATTCCTGGAGAACGCCCGCCCCCCTCCAAAAGATGCAAGCGAGCAACACAGTGTTATGCATGGGGATGGTCACTCGGTGCACTAGTGAGAGGTTGGCTAATAAGAGATACAGGAGAGGGTGGAGGCTGTAAGTAAATTCCCTCTCCTTTTATTCATTTCAGGGCCAAGCAACCACATGATCTAGACGCAGTATTACATCTCTTTTGTCTCATGACGCAGTGGCCAACTGGGTAAGTCACCACTTCGTATTTGCAGCTCTCCTTCCCCACCTTACTTCCCTTCTCCCCTACTCTCTCTGCCCTGGGATGCACCTTCCGTTCCAAGTTATGGAAGCAACCTTGTGCCCAATGGCAGATGAGTGAATTAAGAAGATGAGATACATATCCCCAATGGCATACTTCTCAGCTATAAAAAAAAAAAGTGAAATATTGCTATTTGCAATAACATGGATGGAACTGGAGGGGACTATATTAAGTGAAATAAGTCAGAAAGGGAAAAAAAATACAGGATGATTTCATTCATGTGGAATATAAAGAAACAAAACAAAGGAACAGTCAGAGGAAACCAAAACAAACCTTAGAGGAAACGACTGTAGAGGTGAGACCACCAGCGGGTGGGGTGTGAGGGGGAGAGGGGAGAGGCGGCCAAGTGCATTAAGTGGGAGGACTGGGTGTCCTGGGGTGACAGGCGTTTGAGAAGGTGTGAGCCTGTGTCTCTAAATCCTGTACAGTGTTGTAAACCAAGTTTACTTCAGTAAAAAATAATACAGTGTAAAAAAACGATTAGCACAGAAACCCTATTTTGGGTTCTGTTTTCTAGAAAACCTAAGCAGAGGCGCAGGGAATCCAGACTTCATTTTGAGACACTTAGGTGTGAACTATCTGGTAGACATCCAAATGAAGGTGTTGAGGATGAAATTGGCAAGTCTACAGTTGAGAGAAGAGAACCGGCTCAGTCTGGGTTTCTTGGCCAGTTCTGACATCTGGGTCACCTACCTTTTGGTGACAGAGGGTGTTTTGCTTTGTGGTCCTGTGCATTTTAGGACGTTCAGCAGCATCCCTGGCCTCTACCCACTAGATCCCAGTTGCACCTGCTCCCAGTGGTGAGAACCAAAAATGTCCCCAGACATTACCAAATGTCTCTGGGGAGACAAAATCACCCGAGTCAGGAACCACTGAGGTAGATGGTAGATGAAGCAGAGTACTGAATCAGAACACTTGGACATGAGGGTTGGAAGAGAAAGGAAATATTCAGAACTTGTGCCGCAGGGTGTGCTGATTCTCTGAGGCCAACAAAAGAAGGAAGAGTGGGCAGAGGAGACCAAGAAAGAGACTGGTTAGTAAGTGAACCAGGAGAGTGTGGGGTCTGTGGAACCAAATGGATATAGTGTTTGAAGGAGAGAGAATTCAGCTTTGTTGAATGCGGCTGATGGGTAAGTAGATGGAGGAACTTAGAATTGACTAGTATATTTAGAAAAATTGAATAGAAAAGAGATCGAGAGAGAAATGATGACAATAAGAGAAATGATGACAATAAGTCAAAACAACTCCTGGAGTTGTGGTGTCAATAGGGAGAAGGAAAATGGAAGATACCAAAAGAAGATAAAGGGTGACAAGCTTTCTTTTAAAGATGAGAGCTATTATGTGCGTAGACTCCTGGGAGTGATGCAGTAGAAAAGGAAAAATTGTTCACGCAGTAGAAAGAAATACTGGAGCAATGTCCTTGAGAAGGCAAAAGGAAAATGGGATTTAAGATCCAAAAAAGGGTTGGCCTTGGCAAAGGACACTTAACCTACACACCTGGGGGACACAGCAGAGTTCAGATGCAAGCAGTTCGGTAGATGTGGTTGTGAGGGTTTGTGGACATTCACATGTGTAATCAGTATTTTCTTTTTCATTAAAAGGGAAGCAAAGTCATCAGCTGGAAGTGAGGGTAGGAAGAAGGTCTTGGAAACTGGAGGGAACTGTGAAATAACCACGAGGAGAACAGGCAAGTGAATGGATCAGGGAATAGAGTGTGCTTGCTTGGCAACGCCACGGTCCACTTGGGGTGATGGACCGTGCATTTCAGGGATCAGGCTCTGAATGTTCCAGATAAAGTTGGAAGTGAGTCATGATAGAATTAGTTCTGATGATCTTTTATGGGAAAATGTGAAACTCTGGTTCTAAATATAGCTTCCTTCTTGGGAGGGGTATATTAAGTGTTATGTAGTGGTAAGGCAAGACACCGTGTGAGAAATGGTCTTACCCAGGAAAAACAGACCTGTGTGGTCTCACCGTAGATCCTGCTAAGAACAGAGTCACCAGCACAGGAATGGTGGTCTTACAACACAAGAGGTATAATCACAAAACTTAACACAGAGCCACTAGGATGCAGAAAAGGAGGCTCAAAAGTCCTCCAAGTACCGAAGATGACAATGCATAGTATGGATGGGTACATGATCTAGGGGGCCTCTTGCTGGCATTTGTGGGGGGCTCATTTGTAGATGAGGGGTCTGTGAATTTTCTGAAATTGTATACATATTTTTGGAACATGTCTATAATTTTATTTTTGAGAACGAGATCCATGAGTGATTATTTTATCAAAATGTCAAAGGGAGATTATGCTAGAACAGTTAAAAAAGGTTTTAAAATCAGAGATGAGTTCTAATTCAAGCAATCTGATCTTGAGTCGATCATTCCATGGTTTTACACTGTCAGATCCTTTTCTTTTCTTTTCTTTTTTTTTTTTTTTTTTTTTTTTTTTTTTTTTTGTAAAATGCAATACCTATATCACAAGTTGCTGTGAAGGTAAAATAAAAATCAAGTATGAATCAGTGCTGGACATAAAGTTAGTCTTTGGTGATATGTCATTTCCAAGGAAAAGTGACCAAAAAGGTCAGAAACCATCTGAGAGATCTTACTAAACATTCAGCAAGGACAGAGCAGTCCCTAGATACTCAAGAACCAAAGAAAAGAATAAATGCAATACCTACCATTAAGAATACCTCTGGTTTGCACCCCAGTTCTTGTATGCATAAATAAATAAATCTTTAAAAAAAATAAAAAGAATTCCTATGGTGGGAGCTCCCTGGTGGCGCAAGGGGTTGAGTCTCAGAACTATCAAGCTATAGCCGGCCACTGCAGCACTAGTTTGATCGCCAGCCAGGTTGCTAACCCACTTGATGTAGCAGACCTCTCCTGTCTCGCCCACTGCTCCCCTCTACAGTGTATTTTAGTAGATCTGCTTGTTCTGCTCCCCACTCTGTCTTTGGTGAATCCTTTCACAGCTCCCCTTGCACCTCTGGCCTGCACCCCAGCTCTTATATGCATAAATAAATAGAATAAATCTTAAAAAAAAAAAAAGAATCCCTATGGCCAACTTCAACCCCCACCTGTAGCAAAATAGCTGGTAGTACTTTCCCTCCTTCCATAAACTAGAAAACTGGATAAAATACCTGAGGCTGCACTGAGCTATAGGCAAGGCTTTTTGCCTGAAAGTTTTGAGCCAAAGTGCTGGAAAGGAAGGAGTCACGCTGAGAAAAATCACCAGAGATTTGCATGGGCCCCCTGTGAGTCTGTTACTGAACACTAACCCGGGCATGGATATGGAGGTATGGAGGGTGAAACTCCAGGAGGCTGAGCTAATTTAATATTTAAAAATCAGTCAATACAATTCACTCTATTAGGAGAATCATAGGAGATTCCCAATAGATGCAGAAAAGCTGTTGGACAAGATTCAACGCACATTCATTATTAAAACAAAACAAAACAAACCTTTTAGCCCACTAGAAATAGAAGAAACTTCTTCAATCTGATAAAGCACATCTACAAGAAAAAACCTACAGCAAACATCATACTTAATGGTAAGAAGGGTGACCCCTCTCTCCCCTAGGGTCAGGAACGAGGTTGTGACATGTACTGTTACCATTTCTAGGTCCTAGGAAGTGCAATAAAGCAATAAAAAGAAATAAAAGGGCATATAGATTGGAACGGAAGACATTTGTAAACCTGTCCCAATTCATATATGGATTGGTTGTGAATGTGGAAAACCCTCGAAAAGATTCTGCAAGAAGATACTAGAAATATAAGTGAATTTAGTAAGACTGCATGGTACAATGTGAACATATAAAATTTGTTAGTATCTCTGTCATTTTCATTGACCTCAAGAAACATCAACAACGTAGAGATTAATGAAACTTAGTATGCTGCATGTAAGACCTCTACTTGGAAAACTACAAAGCATTGTTGAGAAAAATTTTAAAATCCTAAATAGATACAAAGATAAACCATGCTTATTGATTGTATGACTAAAATTTGTTATGTCAATTATCCCCAAATATAACCTCAATCAAAATGCCAACAAGATTAGTCCAGAAACTGATTCTAAAATAAAGCTGATTCTAAAAATCTGTATGAAAACACAAAGGCCCTAGAATGAAAGAAGTTTCAAAAAGAACTGTGTTGTAGGTCTTAGCTAGCTCACCTTAAGATTACTGTAAAGCTATTGTAATCAAGACAGTATAGTATTGGAATAAAAAGGGAATAAAAAAATTCATACAACAGAACAGAGTCCAGAAATAGACCCATATTTATATGGTTAGTTCATTTTCAGCAAAGGTGCCAAGGCTAATTCATTGGGGAAAGATAATCTTCTCAACAAAATAAGCTAGAACAACTGGATATTTATATACCTTCATATTTACTTTATACCTTATACAAAACCTACTCAAAATGGATCACAGCCTAAATGTGCACACTAAACCCATTTAACTTCTGGAAAAAAAACAAAGGAAAAAATCTTTACAATTTAGAGCACAAACAAAACAAAAAACTGAAAGTTGAGACACTTAACTCCCTAAACATTTAAAACATAAGCTCTTTAAAAGAAAGTTTAGAAGAAAAGAAGATAAAAAAAGTTTAAAAAAAGAAGGAAAAGACTCAGATATATACTTCACAAAATAACACACACAGTGTGGTTCCATGAGATTCCAGAACAAGCAGTGGTTTCCTGGTACCAAAGATGAGGAGCTTGGGTACAAAGAGGCATGGAAGCGCTTTATGTCTTTATTTGGTGGTGTTTATATGGGTGTATAATCAGTCGAAACTCATAGAATTGCACGACTCAATGGAATGGACATCTGATGGAAGAAATCACATGTAAGATGAATCATAAAGGTGAGCGCAAGGCCTGGGCCTGGGAGCAACCATTAGGACAAAGGCAGCTGCACATTCTAAAGCTCTAGATGCACAGTGAGTCCAACACATACCCAGAAAAAGAAAACTTAGAGCAGTTGAGCTGGACAATCAAGTAAAAGGAAATGAGTAGCAAAAGATGAGACCAGAGGAATTGACAAGAGCCAGGCCGTGAAATGTCATTGTCGTAAATCCCACTGTTTCCACCGCTCTCTTTTCCTCTATTTTTTTAAAGATTTATTTATTTATGCATACAAGAACTGGGGTACAGGCCCAGAGATGTAGGGGGCGGTGAGAGGATTCACCAGAGACAGAGTGGGGAACAGAACAGGCAGACTGACTGAAATACACTGCTGAGGGGAGCAGTGGGCGAGACAGGAGAGGTCTGCCGCGTCATGTGGCCGGATATCGAACTCGTGCTGTAGAGGCTGCGGATAGCTTCATAGTCCTACGTCCTAACCCCTGCACCACCAGGGAGGCCCCCTCTCTTTTCTTCTTTACAGAACTCCCTGATCTACAGCACATGCCTGAAAAGAAGCCTACTGCTCCGGGCATCTCATCAAGAATTGGCCTGTATCCCAATTCTACCCAAGGAGATAGGAGGAGACTTCTGCTCCAAGTCTTAGGGAGACGCTTCCTTAATGATAAAGAAAAGACAGAGCAAGAGCCAGCGAAAGACTGCCTCTTCATCCTCTAGATGTCATGTCTGGATGAGTCATTGCTGTATCTATCCTGTTATCAGGCAGAATGATTAAGCCAACACTGAAGATGTCATCGCAGAGAGAGGGAAAGAAAGCCTGGGTCCTGGTGATGTCATTGAGCCGCTGAATCAACCATGAGGGCTTCCTACTATGGAACTTCCTGTTATGAAATTCATTTTCTTATTGCTTAATAATTTGAGTTGAGCTTGTTCATTAAATCTCATTAAGGGATTTCTCATTAAGGATTTTAAATATACTTGTAAAATACTGTGGATAATATTTGGTGAAATTGTTTAGATATAGACACTTATGTCAATTAAAATGGTTTCTGATTATAGTAATATAGCACTTCACCCAAAATGACTTAAATGAAACAAACAGGGGTGATGAAGGAGGGCTTTACTGGCTAAGAAAACAGCAGTTGGGGAATAGATCTGCAGATTCAGAAAAGACTATCGAGCACTCCAGGTTGATGACCAGGACTTGTTTTTTCCTTCTCCATCTTGCTATCCCCTTTCTTCGGTGCTGACTTCTCTCAAGTAGGCCTCCTTTCTGGGTTCCAAAGATGACCGCCAGTGGTGCGAGGTGGGAAACCACCTGTGTGGTAGGAGGTAAGTCCTCTTCTCTGAGGGCCAAATGAGAGTTTTGAAATTGAGTCTTAGGAACCCTGCCTGCCCTGATGTGAGTTACTTAGCACTCCTGATCCAGGGCCTGAAACCAGGGATACAGGAGACATGGGCTGGATTAAAAATCGGGCCCTGGGGGCCTTCCTGTTGGCACAAGGGGTTAAGTCTCAGCACTATCAAGATATCAGCAGCTACTGCAGCACAGGGAGCTGACCCACATGGCACAGCAGACCTCCCCTGTCTCACCCCCTGCTCCCCTCAGCAGTGTATTTCAGTAGATCCACCTGTGCTGCTCCCCACTCTGTCTCCAGTGAATCCTCTCACCCACCGCCCCCCCCCCACACCTCTGGCCTACACTCCAGTTCTTGTATGCATGAATAAAAATTAATCTTTTTAAAAATAAAATTAAAATTAAAAATAAAAATCAGGTCCCTTCCCTAGAGATGATGGGCTTAGTCTCGCCCTGATGGACAGTACATAGAAACTTCGGAGCCCTGGTAAACAGCATAGAGGGGGTAGGGGCCACAAGTGTCCAGCAAGTGATAGGCAGGGCTAAGGGTGACTCCCAGGCCTCTGACGTGGGCCTCTTGGAGAAAATGCACAAGGAACAGGAGAAGGGAGCACTTCAGGAAGGTCCGTTAAGATTAGAAATAGAGTGGGATGGAGCTACCAGCTGGTCATCGGTTGCCTTGAGAACAGCAGTTTCAGTGAAGTAGTGGGAGCAGGGGCCAGGCTGCAGGAGCCCAGGCGTGGACGGAGCAAGTGATAGTCAGTCAAGCAGACATTCCCCAAAGAATCCAAAGTTCAGGAGAAAGATACAGGTAAGAGCTAAAAGGGCCTGTGAGGTGAAGGGATTTTTTTTGTGTGTGTGTGTCATATTGGAGAGATTTGAGCAAGCTTGCATGATAAAGACGACAAGGGAACAAAAAATGAAAAAGAACAAGATCGAAGATGTAGGTATTGGCTCCAGGTGCCTGGTGGTGGGAGATCTACGGGGGCCACACCTGAGGGGAGAATCAACACTGCAGTGAAATGAAGGATGAGGGAAGAACATAAATAAATAAATTTAATCATAAAATAATAACATCTAAAAACAAAGATCCAGGTGAGAGAATGAGCTGTTCATAGAGCAGGACCCCGACAATCCTGAGTGGAGGGTTGTAGCTGGGACGGGGCTCACAGAAGAGTGAGGGCGTGTCTTCACCCGTGGGATGGACAGAGGCAGGGCTGGGGCCGGCACTAAGGCATCCCACGGGGGAGTGAACACAGGAAGCTGAGGGGGATTCACCTGGAGCCTTCAAGCTTCTCAGGGAAGTAGATGCACCTTCTGCTGGGCAGAGGGGAGGCGATCACAGCAGGTGGAAGTAGAGAAGAATAGGAGGAGGGGGTGGGGGGGAATGGAAGGAGGGGAGGGGAGGGGAGGGAGGGGTAGAAGAGGGGAAGGGGATGGTGAAGGAGGAGGGGGGAGGAGGAGGGGGGCGGGAGGAGGGGAGGACAAGATGAGGAGACTGCAGGAACCCTGCCATTTTGTGCCACATCATAGAGGACTGTAGTCCATGGTCACAGCGACCAACCTCACACTCACATCTCTCATCAGGAGCCGGCGAGGAGAACCCATTTCTTCACTGCTGCCCATGAGGTCACCTTCTGATCCACTCAGACTCCACCTTGGGCAGGAACTCGGAAGTTCTTTCCCCTCTGCTCATCCCTCTTCTTTGCCTGCTGCCCAGGCCTCCTCTCAGGGTCCCGGCCCATGCGCACTTTCTGTGTGGAAGGCTGGAGAAGCCTGTGTGGCCCTCGTCTGAGCTGGGCGGCACCCCTGCTTGTGCTGTCGTGGCAAGGCAATGGCGGGGGCTTCAGGAAGGACCCCCCAAAGGAAAACCAACTTCCCTCTTGTTATTAGTGACCACCTCTCATAGTAACCTACATGCGTTCTTTTAGAAATTATTTTAGGAAGAAACCCTTCTCCACCAGAGGGATAATGCCAGGAAATGAAGGGATGAGGAGAGCAGAGTTGGAAGAATTACAAGACAGAGCTAAAAGCCTAGTGCGATCAGAACCCGGGAGTTCGCCCATGTATTGTGTGTCTGGGCGATTTCTCCCCAAAAAGTTTCAGCATCTCAGATGATGAGTAGAAGAAGAGGTTGGAAATTGTTAAAATGATAAGTTCGTCTAGAAGGTATGAAAAGATTAGAGCATCAGAACACAGATTATAGCTTCTTACTAAAAATACATACACTGGGAGCATTTACCTGCCAAAACATTCTGTGATAGGAGCACACCCACTGGTGGGACAGAGCTTTGAGGCCGCTGTTGTCTAATTTTCTCCATGCTGCAGTAAACTCAGGCATGATTTTAAGAGGTAAAATCCCCTCCGTGCTCCAAGTAGTCCCTTAACTGCAACTCAACCAAATCTCAGTCACGAGGAATAATACTTAGAAAAGACAGTGGGAAAGACACACAGCACGGTCGTTTTTCTGGGGCTGCACTAAAGATGGCATCTAGCACACATGGTTGTTTACACCAGAGTGAGTCAAATCACAGTCAAACTTCAGTTCCTCTGTCCTGGTCACATGTTAAGTGTTTGACAGCCACGCGCGACTGGTGATTGCCAGTCTACCACCCCATGGAAGTTCTATTGGACAATGCTGACCTAGAGCGTGTATCCCTGGGTCCCTCCAGCTGGATCTCATAGGAGTCTTATCCGGGAAAGTGGTTGCCACAAGCAACATGATCAGGCAAAGCTCTGTAGATTCATGGAGTTGACACGGTCAGGCCTTTGTGAAGGATGCCATCGGCAAGCTATGGTTTGCTTAAACACTCTATTGTTTTCATCTCACAATTACTGTGATGTTTGAAGTTGATTCATCTGCCTTCTTGTCTTCAGGCCAACTTAGAGCCATATTGTAGCCTCCCTCCCACCAAATAGGAAATAACCAGCATGCACGTGTGTGTGTGTGTGTGTGTGTGTGTGTGTGTGCTTTCTCCATTTCCCTTCCTGTCACATTTTATTTTATACTTTTGGGTTGCAAGTATTTTTTTTACTATCTAAAGCCTTCCAGTCATAGAAGCAAAATAGAAGTAAATAGATTGACTAAATGCACACATATTCATTTGCATGCATCCGAGTCTCTTCCATTCACAACTCCGATATGTGTCCTTGGGATGAGAACATTAGTGAAAACAGTCTCTAAACAGTCTCAGCAACTCTAATTCCAGTATCCTTCTCAGACACCCCAGGACACCCTAAACATTGCTTTGCCGTACATGACAAATCTGTCATAAGGGAGGTGCCAGTGTTGTGTGACAAATACTCAAACCTACATTAAAGCCTTAAGCTTCCAAAAGCTCATCTTGCCTGACACGTAGCTATTGCTAGTTGTAACAGGCAGAGCAGAGCTCTGGCCTGCAGTGTGGCAGCTGGAACATGTTCCAGTGTGGTTGCCATGTGTTTTTATGAACATTACACATTTAAAAAAAAATTTAGAAGGAAAACGCGACTTCACAGTGATGGAACCTTCTAACATCTCACCTCTCACTGATCACATGACACGCACTTTACTCACACGCTATGTTGAGTCACAAATGAATCCTATGCTTCGTTATCCAGCATAATTAGAGATACAGATGCCGTAGAAAAATGAAGTTGTTTCCAAACCAATTTTACTCTTTTTTTCTCTTCACATCACACACACACACACACACACACAATTTTGAATGACTTGCACTTTTCTTCCTTTTGCTTTCCATATCATAGAGAACAACTCTGAATGTTCTCTAGGACCTTGTCTTTTCACTCTGGAAAAGGCAAAATATATCATCCATACTCTCCTTAGATTCATGATCTTACTTGTTGACGAGATAGGAAAGGACTCACGTGTACGTGAGATGACAGCCTCCAAAGGCAGTCAAGGAACAGGCCATCTGGAGTGTTTCAGTAAGTGCTGGGGACAGGGGAAGGAAGGGGTCGAGCAGGCCCTCTGGCTGGACAGCTTTGCACAAGTGGTGGTGATCTTCAAAGGATCCCCAGAGGGGAAAAGCAGGGTGCAACACAAGCAGGGGCACGTACTGCAGACATGGGGGCACACAAGACCTTTCAGGGAAGGGTGAATGGGTCAATCTAGCAGAAGCACACTCAAGGGGAGATGCTCATGAGCAGTGAAATGACAAAACAGGCAGGAGGGAGAGGGAAGACCAACGAGGAGACAGAAAACCCAGCAGACTCAGCAGTCTATCCTCCAACAACCAAGCATTACAGATACTATACCAATTGTTCTTATTTTCAGAAAGAAACCAAAGAGGCAATTTGCAGTCATTTTCAGTGATCTAGTCAAAGAAGGTAGCTCCTGATGGCATGAAGTGATCAGGACCCATGGCCATGAATTGCCATAAATGTTTATATTTTGTACTTTTTTCAAAGCTCTTTCTTATGCATCATTGTTGACTTTTCAGACAAACCCTTGGGGGTCCTGTGAGTAAGCATTCATGATCCTAGTACATTGTGGGCGCTGAGCAGGAAGACTTCATCTGCCCTTGGCTCATCCGTGCTCACATGGACAAGGGTGGGCCAGCACGGGCCTCTGGCCCCCAGCTTGGTCCCTTTCCCTTTACACCACACCGTCTTAAGTTGCCCCTCTTTCATCTTCATACATTTGGAGTTCAGGGTCCATTGTCACTGACTTTGAAACTTTTTCCTTAAATGCCACATTCTAAAGTACACACTAATTACAGTAGGAAGAGAGTGGGTTACTTAGAACTTTCTGATTTTGAGTGAAATATGTAATAATTAAGACAGATGGGTCATTCTGTCTGCCTAGAATTTTTATGTGTGGGAGGCATGCCACTTTATTTGGGTTAATTTGGGTTTTATCCTGCCTAAAGACCAAAGGATAGACTGACATCCTGGGGCCTTTGTGAGCTGAAATGATTCTGTGATTCTTCCCCCTAAATGTTGGCTTAGATGACATTGTCAGGAATCCAAATCTCTTATTTAAAGTGCATCAGAGAGAAATGCAGTTGGATATAAGCAATGTTTATATGTAGAATAACAATGTAAATATTTTATAGACTGCAGCACAACAGAATTAAATACTTTTGCTTAGACAAATGAATTCTATCTTCAAAGCCACTGCAAAGAAGCTTATGTATTGGGCACAATAATTCTGCAAATAAATGAACACATTGTGGTATTCACATAGCTCTGCATTCATCCAAAATCTTAGCACCTTCTCAGCACTGTTGGGAGCAGCCTTACCTATTGTTCTTAGTGAAATGTCTTTTTTCTTGGCAGCTTAATAGATTATGTAACTCATCTATATCAGTAATTAACTCATTGAGTCAGAGGTGTTTGTTCTTCCTGAGCTGGGAAGCCTCCATGCAGCCTTTACCCTCAGAATGTCCAGCTATTCCCCCAACTGAGAGTGATGATCCATTTGACTGAGCCAGATCCTAAAGTTTCCATCATCAACACTGTCCCTCTGACCATCTCCAATAGTTAACCTTTAGAGTTCATTTTTTAGTCCTCCCTGCAGACAATGATCCATGGTGCTCTCAGTTCTCAGATAGGTTCAATGCAATCCCTATCAAAATTCCAATGAATTTTTTTCATAAATAGAATAATCATAATATTTGTATAGTATCACAAAAGACCCCAAATAGCCAAAGCAATCTTGAAGAAAAAGAACAGAACTGGAGACATCACACTTCCTGATTTCAAACTATATTACTAAGCCATAATAATCAAGACAGTATGGTACTGGCATAAACATGGACAGAAAGACCAATGGAACAGAATCAATAGGCCAGAAATTAACCCATTTACACCATTCACATTTACAGTCAACTAATATTTCACAAGGGAGCCAAATATACACTATGGAGAAAAGATAGTCTGCTGACTAAATGGTGGTGGGGAGGTTGGATATTCACATGCAGAAGAATGAAAGTAGACTCCTATCTTATACCACTCACAAAAATGAATTCAAAATGAGTTAAAGATTTAAATGTAAAACTTGAAACCATAAAAATTCTAGAAGACACAAAGAAAAACTTTTATTTTCATTGGTCTTGGCAATGAGTTTTCAAATATGACATCTAAAGCACAAGCAACAACATAGAAAATAAATAAGTGGAACTATATTAAACTTTTACACAACGAAAGAAGTTAAAAAAGTGAAAAGACAATCTACAGAATGTAAAAATATGTGCCAGTCGCCCCTGAAGACAGTGATATATATCTGATAAGAGGTTAAAATCCAAACTCATACAAATTAGCAGCAAAAAAAACCCCAAACAGTTCAATTTAAAAATAGGCAAAGGACCCAAATAGACATTTTCCAAGGAAGGCATATAGGAATATAGATTGGTGCAGCCACTGTGGAAAATAATATGGAGATTCCTCAAAACATTAAAAATAGAGCTGCCATATTGATTCAGCAACTCCACTTATGGGAATGTATCTGAATCATGCTATTAAGAGATAGCTGCATCCCTATGTTCACTGAATCATAATTTGAAATAACCAAGACATGAAAACACCCAAGTATCCATCAATGAATAAATTAATAAGGAAATTAGAGATATCGCTTTCTCTGATAGTGGAATATCATTCAGCTATAAGGTGAATAAATCCTGGGCAGTAATGTGGGCTCTAATGTACAGCAAGTGACTATAATTAATAGTACCATATAGTGGGCCTCCCTGGTGGCTCAAGGGAGCACCTCACTATGAAGCAATCTGAAGCCTCTGAAGCACGAGTTCGATCCCCAATCAGCCAGGTAACAACCCACATGGCGCAGCAGACTTCTCCTGTCTCGCACACTGCTCCCCTCAGTAGTGTGTTTCGGTCAGTCTGCCTGTTCTGTTCCCCACTCCGTCTCTGGTGAATCCTCTCACCCCCCACCACCGCATCTCTGGCCTGTACCCCAACTCTTGTATGCATAAATAAATAAATCTTTAAAAAAAATAGTACCATGCAGTGTGCTTGAAAGTTACTCATCTTAAAATTCTCACTACACACACACACACACACACACACATTGGTAATTAAATGAGATGATGGATGCAGTAGCTAATCTTACCATGGTGGACATTTTGCAATATAAATCTATATCAAATCATCACTTTGTGTGCCTTAAACTTACACCATGTTGTATGTCAACTATATCTCAGTAAAGCTGGGGTGGGGGGGAAGCAAGACTGACAAGCCTTGTCCATAAACCCATTTTGTAAAAAACACCATCCTTGACAAGGGAAGCTGTCTCTAGATTCACACATCTGTACACACAGATGCAGGTTCTGTGGTTGATTAGCTCCTGATGAATCTTCCAACACACCTGTAGGCTGCTGTTGAAAATGGTCCTTATGAAATATTGAAAAGCCACAAATTAATATTTATAAAACATTTAAGATATTAAAACATTCAGTGAACCATCATGGAGCCACCTTCACATTTAATGAAGAAAACATAACATTACATTGGATGCCCTCAGGGGCCTCTCTGTCTCAGCTTCTTCCTCACCCCTGCTCACCTCCAGCCCTGCTAGAGGAAAAAATTCTGATCTTTGAGTTTCTTTTTTTTTTTTTTTTTTTAAAGATTTATTTATTTATTTATTCATACAAGCACTGGGTACAGTCAGAAGCGCGGGAGGGCGAGAGAATTCACCAGAGCCAGATCGGGGAGCAGAGCAGGCAGAGGAACCGAAGTACACTGCTGAGGGGAGCAGCGGGCACGCCATGCGGGACCCTCCTCCAGTGCCCGGGGAGCAGCCGGGGATCGAACCGGCGCTGCAGAGGCTGCGGGCAGCTTCGCAACCCAGTGCTCAACCGCTGCACCACCGGGGAGGCCCCTCTTTGAGTTTCTTGTTTCATTGTCTTGCTTTCCAGTATAACTTCACTACATTTATTTAATACCCCTATGTAATATATAATATTGTGGACTCCATAAATTTATATATGACATTTCAGAAAATACGTTATCATTTTGGCATTCATTTACTTCTATTTTTAGTCTGCATGATGGCCCTAGAATTCAACCATGTTTCAGTGCTGTGAAGGATTTAATTACCTGATAATATAGCAATGTATTTATCCACTCAACTTTGATGCCTATTTAGGTTATTTTCAATTTGTTTGTTTGCATTGCCACTACAAACCCTGCTGGCATATCCCAGCATACAGCAGCAAGAGTAGCTGTAAGGGCTAGACCTAGGAATGGAAAGCTGAGTCATCAGCTCTAAGGCATGCCAAATTTTAGTTTTACAAGATAATGTCAAATTAGTTTCCCAAGGTTACCACATCAATTTACACTCCCATAAGCCGTTATTTATGTCGCTCCATCTACTTAACATCACTTGTTATTGTCCTAAATTTAAATGTTGCCATTATGAAAGGTGTGAAATTATATTTCACTGTTTTTATTTATTTATTTATTTGAATTGTGATGGAATGCACATAAAATTCACTGTTTTACTTGTTTTTAATTGTACAGTTCAGTGATGTTGAGCACATGCACACTGCTGTGCAGCCTTCACCGCCATTCATTGCCAGTTGCAAAACTGAAACTCTGCCCCCATTAAGTACCAACTCCTTTTGCTCCTACTCCCAGGCCTGGTAGCCCCCTCTTCCTTCTGTCTCTGTGAATTTGACTACTCCCATACCTCACGTAAATGGAATTATACAGTCTATATCTTTTTGTGACTGGCTTACTTTCTTTAGCATAATGTCCTAAGGTTCATGCATGTTGCAGCACATGCCCAAATTCCTTTCCTTTTTAAAACTAATTAAATTCCACTGTATGTACGGGCCACCTTTTATTTATCTGGTCGCTTGTTGATGGCCACTTGGGTTGCTCCCACCTTCTGGCTATTGAAAACAATGCTGTTATAAACATGCTTTTACAAAATCTTTTTGAGATCCTGTTTTCAGTTCCATGGGGGTAACACACAGAAGTGAAATCACTGGAGCACATGGTAATTCCATTTTTAATTTTTTAAATAAACTGCACACTATTTTCCATGGCCACTGTGCCACTTTATGCTCCCTCTAGTAGTGTACTGTACATTCTCACCAACAGTTATTTTCTGTTTGGGCTGTGATTTTTTTGCTTTGGTTTTGCTTCAATAAGAACCATTCTATTGGATATGAGGTAGGATAAATGTTTATTTATGAGGATTAATGTTTATTTCTCTGATTACTAGTGAAGATCTTTTAATAATGACCATACTTTTAGTGTGGATCTGCAAGGCTTTGTACATTTTACTTTAGCTGTCACATGCATATTGATTTGTGAGAGTTCTTTACATAGGTTGAATTTTTTTTACTCTTTTTTTAATTTTATATATTTTTAATATCATTTTTCATTTTTATACAATGTATGCATTTTCATCTTGGTTATAGTCCCCGTAAAATTCCCACCACTCTTGTTTTGATCCTACTCCCTTCTCAACACCCCCTGAAGATTTTCACTTTATTATAATAAGTCTACACAATGGAATATTACTCAACCACCAAAAAAGATAAACTCATGCCATTTGCAGCAACATGGATGGAGCTGGAAAGGATCATGCTCAGTGAAATAAGCCAGAAAGAAAAAGAAAAATACTGGATGGTCTCACTCATAGCAGGAATTTAGAAAACCCAAATAAGGGATCAGGAAAAATACTAATTACATAGGTTGGATATTAACCCAGTTCCATTGCTATGAATTTCTTCCCCCAGTTTGTGGCTTAATTCATTTTCTTTATTCTGTATTTTTTATAGACAGAAATTCTTAATTTTAAAATAAACTACCTAATGAATATTTCCCTTATAATGTGTAGCTCTGAATTGTTTAAGAAAACTTTCCCTATCCAAGGCAAAAAAAAGGCAATAGCTTAAATTGTCTCAAAGTCTTAGTGTCTTAACTGTCACATCTAAACTTTTGCTCTGTCTGCAATAATGTTTTATGATATGAAACAGTAATCCAGTCTCACTTTTATGCATATGTATATCACGTTGTCCAAGTGATTCTAGTTGAAAATACCTTATTTCCGAATAACTATAATAAAGAAAAAATCAAAATCAACAAACAACTATGAACCAGAGACACACTATTGGCGGGGGGGAGGAGCAGGGAAAGGCAGGATTGGGGTCAAAATAAGGGGGTTGCAATTGTATGGGGAATATAAAAATAAAATTTTTTTTAAAAAAAAGGAGAGTTAAAAAATACCTGAATTCCAGGGCTCTTTTTAGATCAAAATTCTTGTTATTTTAGTTTCAAGGGATGAACAGTGACGTTTACTTCAAGTTCTGTGTGCTACCATTCATATTCAAAAGCAATTACAATAAAAGCTTAGACTTGTTTTTCCTTGTTAATGGACTAGGATAAAGATCTGAATAAAATGTCTAATCTCTGACAAATTATAAAAGTCAAAAAAAAAAAAAAGAAAGAAAATACCTTATTTCCCCCACCAAGCTACTGTGAAACTCTATTATGCATCAAGCGTAATTACATGTGTTTGGTATAGGCTCCCCTTTCTGTGTTACTGGCCTATTTTTTCTATACTTTCGCCATTCCAATACAATAAATATTTAATTGCTATAGTTCATATCCATTCTAATAGCTTTTCTTCTTCAGTAGTTTGCTGGTTTTTCTTGTCTTTTACTTGTTCATATCCATTATGTCAAATTCTATCACAATAAAAACAAAAACAAAACCTCACAAAAACTCAACACTTTCGTTTGCCTTGAATCTAAAGATCAATTTTGGAAAAATGGACATTTTGGTGATGATCTTAACCATACACAATACTTTCATTTCCTTGGGTGTTCCTTAATATCTTTCCCAAAAGTTGTATGTATTTTTATCATCAAGGTCTTCAATCATCTTATCAGATTAATTTGTAGCTACCGTACATGTTTATACTATTGAGGATAGCTTTTAAATATATAATTTCTCAACCATTGCTGAAACAGAAATGCAATTGATTTTTTATATTGATTTACATTCAGCAAACTTGCTACATTCTCATTTGCGTGCTCCAGACTGGAAATAAGGCATCTGCAACTGATAACAGTTTTGTTTCTTCCTTTGAAAATTTTACATATCTTGCTTCCTTCTCTTGCAATATTGTGCTATCTAACTTGCCAGTATTAAATTAACTGAAAGTGGTAATTGTGAATGAGATTGATTTTATCATTACTCTAAAATATGATATATTTTAAAGTATATATATATACATATAGAGAGAAAATATGTATGTATGCATATATATGATGTGTATTTCTTAGTTTCTTAACGCAGTTTCTTAACAGATTGAAGAAACGTTGCTTCTAATCTTAGTTTCCTAAGAGCTTTTTCTACATTAATGTATGTTGAATTTTATTCATCAATTTTTGCATCTTTTAAGATAATTATATTTCCTCTTTTAATTTATTAATTTGGTGGATCTAATTTTCTTTATTATCAAACCACCCTTGATGCTCTTCAGATAAGACTTTTTTGATTATTTTGTTACGCTAGTTTAGAATTTTTGTATTTATATTCGTGAATGAGACTGGCTTGTAATTTGCCATTCTTAAACTATCCTTATCAGAGTTAGGTGTCATAGTTATATCAGCCTCATAAAATGAGTTAGACAGTCTTTAGTCTTTTGTTAATTTGGCAAATTGTTAATATTATTTAGCATTTTAGTAATATTTTTATAAGATTGGAAATGTTTTTAATAAATTTTGATTAAATTCATTGGTAAAATTAAGCTTGAAGTTATCTTTGTGGGAAAAGTTTTAACTATTATTTTTATTGTCTCTATATTCTTCAGCATCTGTGCAACTTTCCTTGGGGATTGGACTTGCATTTAAGTTTACTTCTTCTTCCTCTTAACCTGGTGGTGTATCCTTCTGGGTTCTAGCATTAATAAAGGACAGGGTTTCTTATTTGACTTCCCTCCTGTGGTGAGACAAAGTTGTTGATTCCTTTCCCCTGACCCCCATGTCTGCCAGAATCAAAGTCCAGGTTCATGAAGACCAAGAATACTTTCAAAGCAACTTTGGAGCTTGGTTTCTCTCCCCGTTTTTCACGTTTCCTTAGATATTTCCCAGTGTTGATTACTATCTTGTTAGAATTGTTTGCTTTTCAGCAAACACTTTTTATATATCATAGCTAAAAATTTCATCATATTTAATGGAAGAGTTGGTTCAAATAACCTAACATGCCATAGAAATTGGAATTAATCATCATCTCTTTTCTCACTGCTGCCTGGAGAACAGAATAAATGAATTCTTAAGTGTCCTTTCAGAAAGGCTATTGCTCCTGAAAATTGATTCTGTAGAGAAGATCTCTCTCAAAGGAGGAAAGAGGATGAATAGGAAGTAGATTAGAAAATCTTGATCTTAAATTTGGTTTTACAATATCTGTGTCATTAATAGCTATCAAGAGAAGAGAAGAAAGAAAAGAAAGAACAAACGAAGGAGTAAAGGAAGGAGTGAAGGACCAAAGAAGAAAAGAAAGTAGGTACAACCACAAGGAGGTACTCACCTCCCGCTTTAAAGTACAGTAGAGGGCCTCCCTGGAGGCACAAGGGGTTAAGCACTGCTCTATGAAGCAATCCACAGCCTCTGCAGCACGAGTCTGGTCCGCATGCGGCCAGGGAGAAACCCACATGGTGAAGCAGATCTCTCCTGCTGCGCCCGCTTCTCCCCTCAGTAGTGTATTTCAGTCAATCTGCCTGTTCTGTTCCCCACTCTGGCTATGGTGGATCCTCTCATCTTGCATCTCTGGCCTGTACCCCAGCTCTTGTATGCATAAATAAATACATCTTTTAAAAAAGTTAAAAAAGAAAGTACGTAGAGATTGCAAATCAGTGCTCTTAAACCATATCTGCACTGAAAGAAAATCACAATTTCTCAGTAAAGGGGCCATATCGTATCACAATTCTCTCCTGGTATTCTGATTAAATGTTGAGAAAGTCTTTATGTAAAACCTACTAAATGTACTTGCAAATCTAAAATGCAACAATGAAATATAGGCAAGGGAGATGGAAAAATTTCCTGGACATGAGAATTGTTCAACCAGAAACACAAACATTTGGTGAACTCTCCTCATTTGAGCTTGTCCATGGTCCTATGGTTCTTCCCCTTGATGTAATAAAATCAGTGTTCCCCAGCAGGAAGAATGGGAACGGGCAAGATGCCCCTGGAGTTTCATTCCAACCTAATGATTCTAGTAATCTAACTCCGGAAATCAATGACTGAACCTCAATTTGGGTCAAAAGGAAATCTTCCTAAGAGGTTATGAGCTTGTTTTTAATAGCTATGGGTAATGGAGGAAACCCCTGGCATGGCCATCAGCTCAAATTTCATTGTCACTAAGGCTGCTGCACCAAAATGGCATTTTAAAGAGTCTTAAAACAAGTGCCTATTGGAACAAATAGCCAAAATCAGCTTACATCTTGAGATTTCTGAGCTCTGAGTCTCTGGGTTTACTTTATTATAATAACATTATGTCTCCTTTGCATATTTTTGCTGGCATTTCCTTTTGGCACATCTTCTTCATCCATCAGTTGTTGGTGGAAGGGTTTTGACTTTGATCAGTGAATTCTTTCTGCAAAACAGCCAGGGTTGGTCAAAATGTGTTTGAACATCTGGAACTTATCTTTGCTCTGGAGAACAGAAGACTTTACTGCCAGCATGATAGAATTTTGCTGTTACAAATAAGCTTCAAAAATCTTTGGGCTTGAGATTTTGCACAAACCTGTAAAATCTGCATTCACCTGAGACCTTGACACCTTGCTTAGGACTGGAAACGTCTACTATGCAGGTGTCCCTGCCTCCCATTTCCATCTTATCCAACCTGTCTGGAATACCACAGTCAAATCAAAGTTTCTGAAGAAGTTCTAAGTTAGTCTTGTTCTTGATGAAGAGTATCTCTAGGCTAGATCCATCCAATCTTATTCTCTACCTCCGCTGCGTGACCCCCTCCGCCCGCCCCCACTTCACTCAGGTTGGTTGTTTTACTCCCACCCCCACCCCCATGTCAAGTTCATCTTCCTTTCCCACCTTTGCTCCTGTGTTTTCAAAAGAGAGAGACTCTGATCCAGGACTCCTTGATCATTTCTTCCACCCATCAGACCCCTACTGCTCTCTTCTTCAGTTCTATCAGAGCTGCCCTAGCCTTGGTTTTCCTTGCAGTGCCTCAAAAACACTAGTCTGGAGCCTCTCTGGTGGAGCAGGTTGAGTGCTGTGCTGTGAATCTGGCTGCAGCCTCTGAGGTGTGGGTTCATTCTGCATGGGTTTGTTCCCCGGCCAGGGAGGTGACCCACATGGCGCAGCGGACACCTCCTGTCTTGCCCACTACTCCCCTCAGCAGTGTATTTCAGTCGGTCTGCCTGTTCTTCTCCCCGCTCTGAATTTGGTGAGTCCTCTTGCTCGCTGCAGCTCTGGCCTGTGCCCTGGTTCTTGTATGCATAAAAAATATCTTATGCACCTCAAAGACATCTTTACAGACACATCGCCCAAAGCAGTGATAGTGAAGGCAAAGATAAACAGCTGGGACTACATCAAATTAAAGAGCTTCTGCACAGCAAAAGAGACAATAACAAAAACAAAGAGAAACCCCACCAACTGGGAGAACATTTTTGCACCCAACACTAATGATAAAGGACTGATCACAAAAATCTGCAAAGAGCTGATGAGACTCAACAACAACAAAGAAAATAATCCAGTCAAAAAATGGGCAGAAGAGCTAAAAAGAAACTTCTCCGAAGAGGAAATGCAAATGGCCATCAGGCATATGAAAAAATGTTCAACATCACTTGTCATCAAAACTACAATGAGATACCATCTCACACCAGTGAGAATGGCACATATTAAAAAAATTAGCAACAACAACTGTTGGTGAGGATGTGGAGAGAAAGGAACTCTCCTGCACTGTTGGTGGGAGTGCAAACTGGTCCAACCACTGTGGAGAGCTGTGTGGAGATTTCTGGACCTACTAAACATAGAGCTTCCATATGATCCAGCAATTCCACTCCTAGGTATTTACCCAAAGGACACAGAAACATCAATTCCAAAGGGCACCTGCACCCCTATGTTTATAGCAGCTCTATTTACAATAGCTAAGCTTTGGAAACAACCCAAATGCCCAAAAATAGATGACTGGATCAAGAAGATGTGGTGCATATACACCATGGAATATTACTCAGCATTCAAAAAAGATAAACACATGCAATTTGCAGCAACATGGATGGCGCTGGAAGGGATCATGCTCAGCGAAATAAGCCAGAAAGAAAAAGGAAAATACCGGATGGTCTCACTCATAGCAGGAATCTAGAAAACCTAAATAAAGGACCAGGAAAAAGAATAACTATAAGAAAGAAAAAATCAAAATCAACAAACAACTATGAACCAGAGACACACTGTGGGGTGGGGATGGGGAAAGGGGGGATTGGGGTCCAAATAAGGGGGTTGCAATTGTATGGGGAATATAAAAATAAAATAAAATCTTAAAAAAAAAAAAAAAACACCAGCCTGCAAGAGAATGGAATCAGGATTTCTTTTTCTTATGTCGTTGTTCACTTTTGGACGGTATTTGATTTCTCCCCTCAGGTGTAGTCCCCATGGTTCTCCCAGCACCACGGAACCTGCAACCCATCGCCACAGGCCCTGGTGTTCTCCCTCCCCTGTTTTGACCCTTCCCTCTCCCATTCTCCTGTTGGAAGCCTCAGATCTAGGGCTAGATTGTAAGTTTTTTGTTTTTCCTGATCCTTTGTTTGGTTTCCCTATATTCCACCTTTAGGTGAAACCATTCCATCTTTTTCCTTTTCCTTCTGACTTATTTCGCTTAGCATATCAAGAATGGGATCCTGCCTTCTCTCTCCCATCCCCACTCCTCAAATATAGAAATAATACCAGCAATGATTAAGTGTTTAAATTATTTCTTTTAATCCTTTCTACTATTACTGATGAAGAAAGCAAGATTCAGTCACGTGACTGCAGAGTAGCGATTCCATTTCAGAAATGTCTGGCTCCAAAGCAATAAAGTATATGACTTTTTTTCTTTCTGTTGACAGCAGAATCTTATTCACATCTATCCCTTTTATTTCCTTTCTTTCCAAGTGTTCCTATTTGATAATTTAATTATTTAAGATGTGAAATGATTTTTTTCACAAATTGATCAAAATACTGCAACATAGAGACAACAGGGAAAATCTGGACTTTGGGTAGTTATTGGCATGATCAGGTGATTGTAAATTTTTAGATACAGTGATTACACCATATTTTTTTTCTTAAGAGTTCTTATTTTTAGAGATACAGTCAGAAGTACTGGTGGCTGCAATGATATGATGTCTGGTATTTGTTTCAAGTTCATCCAGTGAACTTGAGGGTGAGGCCACAAGAGTGAATAGGGGCGTGGCTGAAACAAGATTGACTTGAGTTGATAATTCTCAATGCTCTGTGATGGGTGCAGGGGATTTCATCATATTAGTAGTCTCTATTTTTGTGTATGTTTGAAAATTTCCAGAGTAAAAGCATTTTCTAAAATCTCTGATGCACAAAACTCAAGTCTCAGTATCTTTCTGATCTTACCAAAGCCCCCAGTTAACCCCTATGACATTCTGGGAACTTTTCCTCTTGCCTTCCCCAGTACCTGCTGGGTATTCCAGACTCCATGCCAGCAGAGCAACGCACTGTCTCAGCCCCCGCAGCTGGCACTGGGACAAAAATCTCTTCCTGACCCCAGATGGCATCACAGCTTCCTCAGTCTGCTCTTGTCAGCATATTTTTTTCCAGGCATCCTGATTCCTGAATATGGCAGCAATAAAACCAACCAACGAAATCATTTGGCTGCCCCCCCCCCCACCCAAGCTGGTATTTCCCATTCTGACACTGTCAGCCCTCTGAGTGTGCAGCTTCCAAGAGCTCCCAAATAACAGCCGACTAAGAACTTCCCAGCCTGAAGTACACAACATTAGAGTCTGGCCAGGGCGCTCCTGAGGGGCCAGAGCCACCAGGGCAGGAGATATATGAATATCACTGATTATTAATGGAAGAGCTGGTGCAAATAAGCAATTGTATAGCTTGCATTTTACTGGGGAGCTGGGAGAGTAGAAAAGCAAAGAACAAGCCCATGGGTAGCTCATGTGCTGGGTTGTGGGTCACACCATATGGGCTCCTTAGGTTAACTGCGTATCCAAGATTGAAGAAAAAGATAGAGAGCTGAGTTATCCCATCTTGGTGACTTCATAAGGAACAAAGACAAAAAGATAAGCAAGGTAGTTCAGTCAGAGTTGCTCGAAGAGCTGACCCTGTGACCTTGGTGAGTGCTTCCAACAAAGAGTGTCACAGGTGGTCTTTGAGGATTTGTGGGTGTTTTCTACCCTGTCACAAACTGACCGGGTATCTTGGGGACAGAGCCCTTCCCATGTGGTTAGGGATTACTCGTGAGGTCACAAGACAAAATGTTAATTTCTTTCATTTATACTGATACTCTCGAGGCTTGCATGGCCAATGGTTTTGCTAGTCTCTACTTTTTAGAAAATATTATATTTTGGAAATTTTTAAGCATTGGTTTTTCCTGAGAAAGGGACCTGGCCTTGACTCCAGCACGATGCACACGTTGTCCTTCCAAGCTTCTTCCAAGCTCTCCACTCACGTGTGAGTCTCTCAATCTATGCAGTGAGGCAGGAACTATGCTCCCAATTGGGCACCTTGGCAAACTCAGCCTAAGAGGTGTGACGACAACATGGCTTGTCCAAGGCTACACACTCTCGAGGGTGTCATGGGAAAAGGAACCCATGTCCCTATTCCAGGCTCTCCCTCCAAAACCAAAACTCACAGTGTCACCGCGTTCAAAGCCATTAGGACCTTCTAGACAATGGGTTGGGGAGAGTGAGTGGCTCACAAGCAAGCAAAGTAGACTTCTATTACTCTCCACTGAAGGGTCTGTTATCTGACAAAATTGAGGCACTATTTACCACTGACGCGTAGGCTTTGGGATGAGGATAAAGGCAATACTGATAATGAGCCTGATAACTGCGGAGCTGGATGGAGTGTGTGCTCCCCACGCCAGGTAGTGGCAATCCTTGCACACAATTCCTCCCTGCTCAGCTGTACCCTCCCTTGAGTGGGGCAGGGAATCTGGAACCTCCCCTTTTCCTGGGGACCACTCTGTTACAGTGACAACCCTTCAACGCCACACAGGCACAGTGGCAGCCCTGTCTCTCACCAACAATTCCTGTGACTTTCCATTAATCTAGATGCCGTTTTCCTGCTCCAATTTTTTCTTCCCTCCCTTTCTTTCTAAATAGATGCTCTTTTTTTTTTTAAGATTTGTTTATTTATTTATACAAGCACTGGGTACAGTCAGAAGCACGGGAGGGTGAGAGAATTCACCAGAGCGGGAAACAGAACAGGCAGACAGATGAAATACACTGCTGAGGGGAGCAGTGGGCACGGCAGGAGAGGTCTGCGCGCCATGTGGGACCCTTGCCAGTGGTCAGGATCAAACTGGTGCTGCACAGGCTGTGGGCAGCTTCGCAGCCCAGCACTCAACTGCTGCGCCACCAGGGGAGGTCCTAAATACATGCTCTTTCTTTCCTGAATACATGGTCTGTGCCAAGCACTGGCTGGGCTGTGCGGATAAAGTGATAAGCTCTGTCCCATCAGTACATCAGTACTCCTTACCCCTTTGTCACAGTTCCCACCCCAAATGCCCATTCCCCAGTGCCTGCTAATCAAGTCCCTCCATTCTTCCACAGCACTTCCCTTGAACCCTTTTCCTTCCTGCTTCTCCTGCCAGTGCAGGCCACTCCCTCCCAGTAGAGCTATGTTGCTTTTTGATTACAGGTGGCCCAATTTCCATCTCAATGCCGAGTAAAAGAAGTCAGACAAGGAGTTCTTTCCGCTTTCTTAGCTCCATTACTATCTATCCACATAGCCTTAACCAAGTCACTTAACCTTTCTGCATCTCAGTTTCATCCATTGTACAATGAGGATAAGGCTGGCCTATTGACATGGAAGACTGAATGTTGGAGCCAACTGAAAAGTACAGGAGACATAGGCTTCGTGTCAATAATGTCTCTATTAAATGTTAACCATTAGTACCATCACTAGATAGAATGAAATGTTGTGCTCTTAAAGAGTTGCAATGTATTTGGGGAGAAAACAGCATGCGAGGCCACAAAAGTTGTTGTGGAAGCAAACAGGAGGAAGAAAGACATTCTGGCTGAGAACTCAGAGATGGCATCATCAAGGTGGTGGCATCTGAGCTGGACATTGAAAGATGAGTGTGACTGAGACAGGAGGCCTTGAGGAAAGAGATAGAAGACAATGCATAGACGGAACACCACAAGCAAATGACTGGGCTGGGGTTGAGGGGGGTCATGCAGGCCCCCAAATAGTGATTTAGTTTGGATGAAGTGTGGACATACATAAAGCAGATTCATTCCAGCTAAGTACTGAAAAGTGAATTGCAGCAGATTGTTAAATTGGGTTTCAGGGTTTAGGAATAATGTATACTCATATGAGCTATTTGAATAAGGAAATATTTAGGTATAAGAAGCTGCTTTGGAGCAATTCCTCTAGCAGCAAAATGGAAGACGGGTCTGGAGAGGATGCTTAACTGGGACAAGCTGAGCTCCTTGTTCACTCGTTTACCTTAAGAATTCTTACATTGTATATAGTGAAGTGCAGTAATAGTAACCTGCTCCAGAGAAGCTTTTTTACTATCTGTATCTGCTTCTCTATATCATCTCACAAGCCCTGTGTGCTCACAGTGGCACATGGTGAGCAGCTATGGGTCCTGACTGGTTGGTGGCTGAGTTACAGTTCTGTGTTTATCCCCTGAAAGGCCAGCGTGGTTGCTGTCCAAAGTGTCTTGTCAGCAAAAGACTGTAAGGTGGAGACCAAGCACCTCCAAACTGAAGAAAGGTATGCACCTCTTTCCACCACTGCTGTTCAGGGTTGAGTCACAAAGGCTTGCAGTGTCATAGTCATGACAATTAGAGATGGAGAGTTGCCGGAGACAACATCTGCCAGGATCCTGGACAGATGTTCAAGCCGCTGGGATACAGAGCCTGAGATCCTGCATACCATCTGGGTTGCAATGTTGAGACCTCCCTGCTCTTTAATAACAGGTTCTGCTGAGCTCATTGTAAGATGGAAGTGACAAAAACTTCCCAGTTTACATATGAGAGAGTAGACCATTCTACTGGCAGGGAAGGAAAAGTATGAAGGCTTAACTACAAGTCCTTTTTCATGCTTACTGGAAGACCTCAAAGAGTCGAGCTACCACAGAGCAAAGTTTATGGTTTGCTTGCTTGCTGCCCTGGGGAAAGGACATAATGTTTATGAACACCAGAGTCCCATCCATCTGTAGGGAATTATAGACTGTCAACTCCATGTGCTGCACCCCCCCAAAATATAATTTTTTCATTCCATCTGTATGCAATAGGGTCATTAGAAATGAAGATAAAAAGCAAACAATGGTCAGGATAAAAAATACTTACAGCACCCCTAATAGACAAAGCATGAATATTAAAGAACTCAAGATACGGAAAAGATACAAATAACTCAAGTGAAGTGTCCAAAAAGATAGCAAGAGGAAACTCACAAGGATAATAACCTGAGACTCATTTGCCTAACCCAAAGTGTGCATGCTAAGGGTTAATGTTTAAGGGGAGGGTACAAGCCCAGGGAAGTAGAAGGGAAGGAAAGAGGAAGAGAGAAGGATGCTAGGAAAATGCAAGGGCAGTGCATCACTGAGCAGGTCAAAGCCACACACACACAAACACACACACACACACACACGCGCGCGCGCGCGTATTTTACCTATACTATTCCTTTTATTCTCCGAGTATAACCTAACCTTTGTCTTCCACCTCTGCAAGTGGATTTGCAGTATCCATGCCATCTGCCACACGGATGAGCTCTTCCTCCATTCTCACCCATTTATCCGCTGCCACCACCAGCAAATCTTCTCTGACCAGTATTCTCAATCTGGGTCCAGTGTCCCTTCAATGTATTCTTTGAACTCCTGGTTCACCCTGTTTCTTTAAGAATTCTTACCTTGTATTGTAATTGTCTGTTTACTTTTCTGCCCCGCCACGTAACATACGCACACATGTACACACATATATAGTCACTGTATTTCCCTTGAAGACAGAGGTCATTCCTTATGATGAGCTTCCTATTCTTAATTGTTTACCCAAGTGCTTAGTACATGAAAAGGTTGTACTCATTAATTGTTATTGAACCAGTGAGTAATCTACCCCCTAGACACTTGGAAAAGAGAGGAAGGGAAAGTTTTTAGGTTTGCTCTGCAGACTTTTCCCCAGCTGGGGGAGATGTGGCCATTTGCTTTGTGAAAGAAGGTCGAGGGGGATTTGGTGCCCACCTGGAGTTATGGTGATGGGCATTGGATAAATAAAAGTCTTGCCATAGTCTCTCATGGCACTTTCCTTATGAAATTATGAAATTTAAAGCACAGCCACAAATGAAAAAGGTCTCACATCACTGAAGCACAAAGCTTTTGCCTTGAGGTGGAAGCTGTGCATTTCTGCCTTTGTTATACACACATTGTTTTACTTTATTTAAGGAAATGAAATAAAATATAGCCATGTACCTCTAATTACTTGTGAAGTAGCCTGGAATGATCCACAAGGGAAAAGATGTTTTTCAAATCATTGATCCACATTAAGAATCTTTTGTCAGTTGATAAAGCATCTTATACATTGTGAGAGAGCAGAGCTGCGTCGTCTCTCCCACAGATCATCAGGGGATTTGTTTTGAGAATAGCTTTTTCTTTTCCAGGTTTTCCTGCAATATTCTTTATCAAATATCCTATCAAAACAAGTGGGGCTCAATTACAGTCTGGCAAAACCTTATTTTCTTGAAGCTGCATTTGTCAAAACGGAGAGAGTGTGACCTCTGTGAAACTAGAGAAACCTCTGCCTGCTTCTCTCAAACATCTTTCTCCTTCACTTGTTTTCTTTGTCCTTAGGTAGCCAACTAATGAGTGAGGAGATGTGATTTTTCTCCCAAACCCACATCATCCCCAGGGGCTGCCTTGCATTCACACACAGCTGGAGAATTGCTGAAGTTCGGAAATGAGCAGTGATGAAGCCCAAATAGCACATCTGAGACAGGCAGAGCATTGGACGGCTGCTCCGTGACCTCCATCTCCAGCCAGAGCACACAGTGGTGCAGCTGTCTCCATGAAGTGCCATCAGCACATGAGCAGCCTAGGCACTGCGGGAAATGCAGAATCTCAGACGCCACACAGATCTGCCAAATCAGAATCTGCCTTTTGGGCCTCCCCGATGGCGCAGCGGTTGAGCGCTGGGTTGCAAGGCTGCCCACAACCTATGCAGCACCAGTTCGATCCCCGGCTGCTCCCCGGCCACCGGAGAAGGGTCCCATATGGCGCGCAGACCTCTCCTGCCGCCCGCTGCTCCACTCAGCAGTGTACTTCAGTCCTTCTGCCTGCTCTGCTCCCCACTCTGGCTCTAGTGAATTCTTTCACCCTCCCGCTTCAGACAGTCCCCAGTGCTTGTATAAATAAATAAATAAATCTTAAAAATAAAAATCTGCCTTTCAGAAAAATCCCCAGGTGGGTCATACATATGTGGATTCGAGAAGCACCTAGAACCGGACAGCTGAGCTTGGGGTCCTGGACCACACTATCCTGTCACATATGAATTTGGCCAAGTTCCTCACTTTACTCATCTTCAAAAACGGGAATAATATCTCTCTCTCACAGGACTGTGTGATGAGAAACATAAATGTTAAAATGCATGTAAAATGCTTAGCATGGTGTCTGGCACATAATAACCTATTTAAGTAAAGATGGTGGTGGTGATGTTGATGGTGGTGATGATGGTGATGATGGTGGTGATTGATGGAGAACAAGAATAGAAAAAAAAAAACTGAAAAAGAGTTGTGCCACAAGACCAGAAACCTGGCTCACACAAGGAGGTGGGGGGTAGAAGAGATTGGCATAGCCATTGACTCAGCTATGGAAACCAAGATCCTTAGGCTCAGACTAGTATCCTGAGGCACCAGACCCCTAGATTACAAAGCATAACATCCAAGCAGGCATCCCAGTGAGCAAGTGAGCATCCAAAGGTAAAGATATGGAGATTGAGCCCATTGTGGAATCTAGGTCCCTTTCAGATTCTGCATAGTTATCCAAAATTAGCAACCAACTGAGGCTCACAAGGAGTGACCTCTCCAAAACAGAAGGAGACTGTATCAGTGCAATGTCTGCACAGGCTTGGGCAGCCATCCCTCTGCCCACCTGTGACTATGCAGGTGCCTCTTTTCACCAACTCTTTCCTCTGAAGGACAACAGTCTCCTGCCTGCCCTTGTGGAGGCCGCAGGCCCGCCTGCGACCATGCAGGCCTCTCTCAGCGAACCTGTCCCTTCTGGGGCAGCTCTTCCTGCCCGCTTGTGTCTCTGCAAGGGTCTTTCACTGGTTTATCCCTTCCCTAATCAACCTGCCCTTGAAATATAACCAACGTCTCTGTCTCGTGAAGAAAGTCGCCTGGGAAACGCGCCGAGTGTCGCTAAAATGGGAGCTCTGGTGACACCTTTCCCAGGGTGAACCCAAGGACCCCGCACTCTAAACCCACAGGTTCCAAAAACCACAACAGTGAGGATGGTGGTGATGGTAGTACAGAAAATGGGAAAAAAGAAAAAAAGAGGTCGCAGAATGGTGATTGATGAGCCGACAGAAAGGTTTTCTCACTACACATGAAACGGCCTCTCAAGCATTCTACCGGTTTTCTTTAACTGGGTAAATTTCAATCCCTAGTAAGTCCTATAAACACGCCTCTTGGCAGCTGCTTTTTCATTAAGGCTGAGAAACCACTGGGGTTTCCCTCAGCCAATGGCTGCGGCTTCTGGCTCTGACTCCATAAAGAGCCACTGTGATGGCGCCGCCAGGCAGAGCCTATATAAGCCCTGCCCGGCCTGCATCTGTGTCCTTAAGAGCCAGGAAGCTTTGGGATAGTGACCTGTGGACTCGGACAGCGGAGGGAGAGAGAGCGCGATTTGGATCATTGGGTTTTCTTTTGATTGATTTATTTACTCATTTACTTTAGTTCTTTATTTTCCTTCTTTATTTTAGTTATTTTGTTTCTTTGTTTTTTCTTATTTTCCTTTATTGCTTTATTTGCTTATTTTTCTATTTTTAATTATTTTCCTTTATTATTTTAATTTTTTTAGTATTTTATTTTATTTTTTTGTTTTATTATTTTAATTTTTGGTTTTTTAATTTCCGTTTTGAATTTTTTTTCTTTTTCTGTTTTTTTGATTTCCCCCATTTTCCCTTCTGTTGTTATTTGTTGTTTGTTGTGTTTTTCCCTTCGTTGTTTGTGTATTTTTTTTATTTTACTTGTTAGTTTCTGATTGTCGTTTGTTCTCTTGTGGTTTGTTCGTTTTGTCTTTGTTGTTGTTCTATGTTTTGTGGTTAGTTTGTGATTCGTTTGTTTTTATCATATTTTTACATTATCTTCATTTATCTTTGCGTGTAGCTAGTTAGTATTAGCATTGTTAGTAAGGGTAGCATAGTTAGTACTGTTGGGAGAGTGAAGGTAGCACTATTAGCATTTAGTTAGCTTAGTGGGTGTTTTGTGATTACTATTAATATTAGATTAATAGTACGTTTGTTAAGATAATAGAGCTAGAGCTATGAGGAGAGGTATTT
This sequence comes from Talpa occidentalis, assembly GCF_014898055.3. NCBI lineage: Eukaryota > Metazoa > Chordata > Mammalia > Eulipotyphla > Talpidae > Talpa > Talpa occidentalis. Next base: position 71,155,751 of record NW_023601653.1, read on the forward strand.
CAGGGCCGTTTGAGAACAGCCAGGGCCGTGAGCGTAGTGAGCCGGGGTCCGCACTCGCTATGACGAAGCGCCTCGCTCCTAAGGAGGCCAAGCTCAAACACTACCTGATGCTGCGCACGCTGGGGGAGGGCTCCTTCTCCAAGGTGAAGCTGGCGCAGCACGCCCGCACCGGCAGGAAGGTGGCCGTCAAAATCATGCGCAAGGCCAAGATGCCCAGCCGCGAGTTCCTGGCCCGCGAGGTGGGCTGCATGCGCGCCCTGCACCACCCAAACATCGTCCGGCTCTTTGAGGTAGTGGACACCGGGGCGGAGGTCATGCTGGTGATGGAGTTGGCGAAAGGGGGCGACCTGGAGGGCTACCTCAACGAGCGCGGGCGCCTGCCCGAGAGCGAGGCCCGCCGCATTTTCCGGCAGGTGCTCTCGGCCCTCTCGTACTGCCACAGCAAGGGCGTCGCGCACCGGGACCTGAAGCCCGAGAACCTGCTCATGGACGACAACGGAAACATCAAGTTGGCGGACTTCGGGCTCAGTGTCCGGTGCGCCGACGAGGGCCTGAGCACCTGTTGCGGCAGCCCGGAATTCCTGGCCCCCGAGATCTACCTCCACCAGACGTACAAAGGCCCCACGGCGGACGTCTGGAGCCTGGGGGTGACCCTCTACAACATGCTCACCGGGGAGCTGCCCTTCGCGGGGACCAGCTGCCAGGAACTCCGGGCCAGCGTCCTGAGCGCGCACTACTACAAGCCTGACTACCTCTCGGACCAGTGCCGGGACCTCCTCAGTAAGATGTTGGTGCTGGACCCCCAGAGTCGGAGCACCCTAGAGAGCGTCATCGAACACCCCTGGGTCCAGATGAAGGGATCCCCGCCCTTGGGGGAGCCGGCCGGCGGCCACCACGGCATGGCCGTGATGGAAGCCGAGGTCCGCCAGGATTGCTGGAGGCCCGAAATTGTCAGTGTCCTTGCGGAGGGAAGTTTTAATGATGTCATGGGGACAGAGCAGACACTCTGCGGTGGGGAGGAGGAGGGGGAGGGGCAGTGGGACGAGGGGGAGGGGCCAAGCCAGGCCTCCTCCCAGGAGCACTTCGCTCCCACTGCCACACAATGTGACCTGGACTGGGAGGAGAGCCTCCTGCAGCCTGAGGTGTGGGCTTGCAAGACCTCGCCCGTGAGCGTCTCCCTGCAGGAGGAAGCCTGGGAGCGGAGTTTTACCTCCAGGCCAGGCCCCCAGCTGCAGAACAGCACCATCTCTGTGCTAGGCCCCCCGCTGGAGGACGCCTGGGGGCAGTGCATCCCCTCCATGCTAGGCCCACTCTTGGAGGAGGCCCTGCAGATCAGAACCACCTCCTTCCCAGGCCCCCCCATGGAGGATGCCTGGGAGCACACCACCACCACCTTGCCGGGCTCCCAGCTGGAGGGGGGCCTGAAAGGCAGGAGCAGAACCCCCAGCCCAGCCCCGCCACCCTCCATCACCTCCCTAAGACCGCCCTCAAGCAGTGGCTCTCGCCTCCTGCCCCAAAGTAATGCGCTGGCCCCTGCAGAAAGGCAGGATTCCACCCTTAAGGCCAGGCAAAGCGGCAAGGCCAGAGTGAGGAGAATAATCAGCGCTATATTGAACGTCTGCTGTTTCTGCGCACCATTGCATAGAAGAAACCACCACAAAGACTAAGAATATAACCACCACACTCTGACGAATTCACCGCACCCGCAAAGGGCAGCCACCCAGTGGCCAAGGTGAAAAGGAGCACACCAAGGGAGGTCGAGGCTCTGGAGAGGGGCCAGGGGCTGGTCCAGTCAGAGGGGCCAGGAGCAGCATGAGACGCACAGACATGGAGCACAGATGTCCGGGGGCACAGAAGTCCAAGCAGCAGAGCAGGTGAAGGTCCCAGAGGGCGACGGAACTGGTGAAGCACCTGGAGGGGAGCAGAGTGGGTGGAGGAGGGGAGAGGAGGGGTGGGGGGCAGTTGAGCAGGTGCAGGGCCCCAGGAGGGGTGTAGAGCTGTGTGGGCGGAGCCTCCAGAGGCCCCAGGGCCAGAGGCTCCAAACCCTGGGCCTTGCTTCCCCTTCTTAGGCTCTCTGTCCCGGGAGGGCCACCCTGCCCCTTGCTGGGAGTTCCCTGCCGTCGGCCCCTGGGCACACGGATGGCGCAGAGGATGTCTGACTGGCATTGTCATGGACTGACATCCACGGTAGCAAGTCCCCCTGGGTTGGCCGCTTTTAAAAACTGAAATTCCAAGTTGGAGACTCGCTCACCCTCTAGCTAGTGGCGGCTCCTAGGGCCTCCTGGTTTCCATCTGAGCCTTGTCAAATCTAAGTCTGTGCAGCACTCCCTGGGGGATTTCACTAACAAAAGAGTATCCTAAACAGGTAACTCTGTGCTTGGGCTTTATTGGCTCTTCTCTTCCAACGCAGGTCGGGGATGGCCCGAGGAGGGGGCCGTGATGGACAGACTGGCTTCCCACTGCAGGATGGACCTCCAGGGGACCTGCTCTGCCCCTGGGGCGCTGGGGCATAGAGGCATCTGCATGCTCTTTCCCTGCCTGCAGGAGACAGTCTGAAATGGATTGTTGAAACTGTCTATCCCATGACACAATAAATCAGTGTTTGAAACTGAACGTATTTGCTTCACATTTATGAATGCGCCCATACTTCCAACACATGGGTCGTCAGATGCCGAAATTTCCTTTAAAATTCCTATCAGCAGCAGTGAAATTTATAGAAAGTTTCAGAAAAATCAAAGTGGTCATATGGTGGTAATACAGTGAAATAGGATAGTGAAACAGACCTACCAATAAGTATGTAATTAGGTATTTGGACTATTTTCTTTAGGTGCGTGTGCCTGTCTTACACTGTGTCTGTGCAAGTGTGTGCATGTGAGTCTGTACAAGTGTGTGTGCATGTGTGTGCTTCTATGGGTATGAAGTGTTCATGTACCTTCTACCATCAGAAAGACACTCAGCTGTAGAGAATTGGTACAATGTCTTCCAAAGTGGGGCCTCCCTGGTGGCACGAGGGGTTCAGCACGGCACTGGGAAGCTCTGGGCAGCCTCTGCAGCAGGAGTTCCATCCCCGGCCAACCAAGGAAGTGACCCACAGAAGGCAGACATTTCCTGACTCACCCCTACTCCCCTCAGCAGTGTACTTCTGTCTTCTGCCTATTCTGTTCCCCGCTCTGGCTCTGGTGAATTCTTTCACCCTCTTGCGCTTCTGACTGTACCCAGTGCTTGTATAAATAAATCAATCAATCTTTAAAAAAAAGAAAAAAATCTACCTTTTAGAAAAATCCACAGGTGGGTCATACATATGTGGATTCGAGAAGCACCTAGAACCGGACAGCTGAGCTTGGGGTCCTGGACCACACTATCCTGTCACATATGAACTTGGCCAAGTTCCTCAGTTTACTCATCTTCAAAAATGGGAAAAATATCTCTCTCTCACAGGACTGTGTGATGAGAAACATAAATGTTAAAATACATGTAAAATGCTTAGCATGGTGTCTGGCACATAATAACCTTTTTAAGTAAAGATGGTGGTGGTGATAATGGTGGTGGTGATGTTGATGGTGGTGATGATGGTGATGATGGTGGTGATTGATGGAGGACAAGAATAGAAAAAAAAAAAAAAAAAAAAAAACTGAAAAGAGGTGTGCCACAAGACCAGAAACCTGGCTCACACAAGGAGGTGGGGGGTAGAAGAGAAGAGATTAGCATAGCCATTGACACAGCTATGGAAACCAAGATCCTTAGGCTCAGACTAGTATCCTGAGGCACCAGACCCCTAGATTACAAAGCATAACATCCAAGCAGGCATCCCAGTGAGCAAGTGAGCATCCAAAGGTAAAGATATGGAGATTGAGCCCATTGTGGAATCTAGGTCCCTTTCAGATTCTGCATAGTTATCCAAAATTAGCAACCAACTGAGGCTCACAAGGAGTGACCTCTCCAAAACAGAAGGAGACTGTATCAGTGCAATGTCTGCACAGGCTTGGGCAGCCATCCCTCTGCCCACCTGTGACTATGCAGGTGCCTCTTTTCACCAACTCTTTCCTCTGAAGGACAACAGTCTCCTGCCTGCCCTTGTGGAGGCCGCAGGCCCGCCTGCGACCATGCAGGCCTCTCTCAGCGAACCTGTCCCTTCTGGGGCAGCTCTTCCTGCCCGCTTGTGTCTCTGCAAGGGTCTTTCACTGGTTTATCCCTTCCCTAATCAACCTGCCCTTGAAATATAACCAACGTCTCTGTCTCGTGAAGAAAGTCGCCTGGGAAACGCGCCGAGTGTCGCTAAAATGGGAGCTCTGGTGACACCTTTCCCAGGGTGAACCCAAGGACCCCGCACTCTAAACCCACAGGTTCCAAAAACCACAACAGTGAGGATGGTGGTGATGGTAGTACAGAAAATGGGAAAAAAGAAAAAAAAGAGGTCGCAGAATGGTGATTGATGAGCCGACAGAAAGGTTTTCTCACTACACATGAAACGGCCTCTCAAGCATTCTACCGGTTTTCTTTAACTGGGTAAATTTCAATCCCTAGTAAGTCCTATAAACACGCCTCTTGGCAGCTGCTTTTTCATTAAGGCTGAGAAACCACTGGGGTTTCCCTCAGCCAATGGCTGCGGCTTCTGGCTCTGACTCCATAAAGAGCCACTGTGATGGCGCCGCCAGGCAGAGCCTATATAAGCCCTGCCCGGCCTGCATCTGTGTCCTTAAGAGCCAGGAAGCTTTGGGATAGTGACCTGTGGACTCGGACAGCGGAGGGAGAGAGAGCGCGATTTGGATCATTGGGTTTTCTTTTGATTGATTTATTTACTCATTTACTTTAGTTCTTTATTTTCCTTCTTTATTTTAGTTATTTTGTTTCTTTGTTTTTTCTTATTTTCCTTTATTGCTTTATTTGCTTATTTTTCTATTTTTAATTATTTTCCTTTATTATTTTAATTTTTTTAGTATTTTATTTTATTTTTTTGTTTTATTATTTTAATTTTTGGTTTTTTAATTTCCGTTTTGAATTTTTTTTCTTTTTCTGTTTTTTTGATTTCCCCCATTTTCCCTTCTGTTGTTATTTGTTGTTTGTTGTGTTTTTCCCTTCGTTGTTTGTGTATTTTTTTTATTTTACTTGTTAGTTTCTGATTGTCGTTTGTTCTCTTGTGGTTTGTTCGTTTTGTCTTTGTTGTTGTTCTATGTTTTGTGGTTAGTTTGTGATTCGTTTGTTTTTATCATATTTTTACATTATCTTCATTTATCTTTGCGTGTAGCTAGTTAGTATTAGCATTGTTAGTAAGGGTAGCATAGTTAGTACTGTTGGGAGAGTGAAGGTAGCACTATTAGCATTTAGTTAGCTTAGTGGGTGTTTTGTGATTACTATTAATATTAGATTAATAGTACGTTTGTTAAGATAATAGAGCTAGAGCTATGAGGAGAGGTATTTCAGGGCCGTTTGAGAACAGCCAGGGCCGTGAGCGTAGTGAGCCGGGGTCCGCACTCGCTATGACGAAGCGCCTCGCTCCTAAGGAGGCCAAGCTCAAACACTACCTGATGCTGCGCACGCTGGGGGAGGGCTCCTTCTCCAAGGTGAAGCTGGCGCAGCACGCCCGCACCGGCAGGAAGGTGGCCGTCAAAATCATGCGCAAGGCCAAGATGCCCAGCCGCGAGTTCCTGGCCCGCGAGGTGGGCTGCATGCGCGCCCTGCACCACCCAAACATCGTCCGGCTCTTTGAGGTAGTGGACACCGGGGCGGAGGTCATGCTGGTGATGGAGTTGGCGAAAGGGGGCGACCTGGAGGGCTACCTCAACGAGCGCGGGCGCCTGCCCGAGAGCGAGGCCCGCCGCATTTTCCGGCAGGTGCTCTCGGCCCTCTCGTACTGCCACAGCAAGGGCGTCGCGCACCGGGACCTGAAGCCCGAGAACCTGCTCATGGACGACAACGGAAACATCAAGTTGGCGGACTTCGGGCTCAGTGTCCGGTGCGCCGACGAGGGCCTGAGCACCTGTTGCGGCAGCCCGGAATTCCTGGCCCCCGAGATCTACCTCCACCAGACGTACAAAGGCCCCACGGCGGACGTCTGGAGCCTGGGGGTGACCCTCTACAACATGCTCACCGGGGAGCTGCCCTTCGCGGGGACCAGCTGCCAGGAACTCCGGGCCAGCGTCCTGAGCGCGCACTACTACAAGCCTGACTACCTCTCGGACCAGTGCCGGGACCTCCTCAGTAAGATGTTGGTGCTGGACCCCCAGAGTCGGAGCACCCTAGAGAGCGTCATCGAACACCCCTGGGTCCAGATGAAGGGATCCCCGCCCTTGGGGGAGCCGGCCGGCGGCCACCACGGCATGGCCGTGATGGAAGCCGAGGTCCGCCAGGATTGCTGGAGGCCCGAAATTGTCAGTGTCCTTGCGGAGGGAAGTTTTAATGATGTCATGGGGACAGAGCAGACACTCTGCGGTGGGGAGGAGGAGGGGGAGGGGCAGTGGGACGAGGGGGAGGGGCCAAGCCAGGCCTCCTCCCAGGAGCACTTCGCTCCCACTGCCACACAATGTGACCTGGACTGGGAGGAGAGCCTCCTGCAGCCTGAGGTGTGGGCTTGCAAGACCTCGCCCGTGAGCGTCTCCCTGCAGGAGGAAGCCTGGGAGCGGAGTTTTACCTCCAGGCCAGGCCCCCAGCTGCAGAACAGCACCATCTCTGTGCTAGGCCCCCCGCTGGAGGACGCCTGGGGGCAGTGCATCCCCTCCATGCTAGGCCCACTCTTGGAGGAGGCCCTGCAGATCAGAACCACCTCCTTCCCAGGCCCCCCCATGGAGGATGCCTGGGAGCACACCACCACCACCTTGCCGGGCTCCCAGCTGGAGGGGGGCCTGAAAGGCAGGAGCAGAACCCCCAGCCCAGCCCCGCCACCCTCCATCACCTCCCTAAGACCGCCCTCAAGCAGTGGCTCTCGCCTCCTGCCCCAAAGTAATGCGCTGGCCCCTGCAGAAAGGCAGGATTCCACCCTTAAGGCCAGGCAAAGCGGCAAGGCCAGAGTGAGGAGAATAATCAGCGCTATATTGAACGTCTGCTGTTTCTGCGCACCATTGCATAGAAGAAACCACCACAAAGACTAAGAATATAACCACCACACTCTGACGAATTCACCGCACCCGCAAAGGGCAGCCACCCAGTGGCCAAGGTGAAAAGGAGCACACCAAGGGAGGTCGAGGCTCTGGAGAGGGGCCAGGGGCTGGTCCAGTCAGAGGGGCCAGGAGCAGCATGAGACGCACAGACATGGAGCACAGATGTCCGGGGGCACAGAAGTCCAAGCAGCAGAGCAGGTGAAGGTCCCAGAGGGCGACGGAACTGGTGAAGCACCTGGAGGGGAGCAGAGTGGGTGGAGGAGGGGAGAGGAGGGGTGGGGGGCAGTTGAGCAGGTGCAGGGCCCCAGGAGGGGTGTAGAGCTGTGTGGGCGGAGCCTCCAGAGGCCCCAGGGCCAGAGGCTCCAAACCCTGGGCCTTGCTTCCCCTTCTTAGGCTCTCTGTCCCGGGAGGGCCACCCTGCCCCTTGCTGGGAGTTCCCTGCTGTCGGCCCCTGGGCACACGGATGGCGCAGAGGATGTCTGACTGGCATTGTCATGGACTGACATCCACGGTAGCAAGTCCCCCTGGGTTGGCCGCTTTTAAAAACTGAAATTCCAAGTTGGAGACTCGCTCACCCTCTAGCTAGTGGCGGCTCCTAGGGCCTCCTGGTTTCCATCTGAGCCTTGTCAAATCTAAGTCTGTGCAGCACTCCCTGGGGGATTTCACTAACAAAAGAGTATCCTAAACAGGTAACTCTGTGCTTGGGCTTTATTGGCTCTTCTCTTCCAACGCAGGTCGGGGATGGCCCGAGGAGGGGGCCGTGATGGACAGACTGGCTTCCCACTGCAGGATGGACCTCCAGGGGACCTGCTCTGCCCCTGGGGCGCTGGGGCATAGAGGCATCTGCATGCTCTTTCCCTGCCTGCAGGAGACAGTCTGAAATGGATTGTTGAAACTGTCTATCCCATGACACAATAAATCAGTGTTTGAAACTGAACGTATTTGCTTCACATTTATGAATGCGCCCATACTTCCAACACATGGGTCGTCAGATGCCGAAATTTCCTTTAAAATTCCTATCAGCAGCAGTGAAATTTATAGAAAGTTTCAGAAAAATCAAAGTGGTCATATGGTGGTAATACAGTGAAATAGGATAGTGAAACAGACCTACCAATAAGTATGTAATTAGGTATTTGGACTATTTTCTTTAGGTGCGTGTGCCTGTCTTACACTGTGTCTGTGCAAGTGTGTGCATGTGAGTCTGTACAAGTGTGTGTGCATGTGTGTGCTTCTATGGGTATGAAGTGTTCATGTACCTTCTACCATCAGAAAGACACTCAGCTGTAGAGAATTGGTACAATGTCTTCCAAAGTGGGGCCTCCCTGGTGGCACGAGGGGTTCAGCACGGCACTGGGAAGCTCTGGGCAGCCTCTGCAGCAGGAGTTCCATCCCCGGCCAACCAAGGAAGTTGACCCACAGAAGGCAGACATTTCCTGACTCACCCCTACTCCCCTCAGCAGTGTACTTCTGTCTTCTGCCTATTCTGTTCCCCGCTCTGGCTCTGGTGAATTCTTTCACCCTCTTGCGCTTCTGACTGTACCCAGTGCTTGTATAAATAAATCAATCAATCTTTAAAAAAAAGAAAAAAATCTACCTTTTAGAAAAATCCACAGGTGGGTCATACATATGTGGATTCGAGAAGCACCTAGAACCGGACAGCTGAGCTTGGGGTCCTGGACCACACTATCCTGTCACATATGAACTTGGCCAAGTTCCTCAGTTTACTCATCTTCAAAAATGGGAAAAATATCTCTCTCTCACAGGACTGTGTGATGAGAAACATAAATGTTAAAATACATGTAAAATGCTTAGCATGGTGTCTGGCACATAATAACCTTTTTAAGTAAAGATGGTGGTGGTGATAATGGTGGTGGTGATGTTGATGGTGGTGATGATGGTGATGATGGTGGTGATTGATGGAGGACAAGAATAGAAAAAAAAAAAAAAAAAAAAAAACTGAAAAGAGGTGTGCCACAAGACCAGAAACCTGGCTCACACAAGGAGGTGGGGGGTAGAAGAGAAGAGATTAGCATAGCCATTGACACAGCTATGGAAACCAAGATCCTTAGGCTCAGACTAGTATCCTGAGGCACCAGACCCCTAGATTACAAAGCATAACATCCAAGCAGGCATCCCAGTGAGCAAGTGAGCATCCAAAGGTAAAGATATGGAGATTGAGCCCATTGTGGAATCTAGGTCCCTTTCAGATTCTGCATAGTTATCCAAAATTAGCAACCAACTGAGGCTCACAAGGAGTGACCTCTCCAAAACAGAAGGAGACTGTATCAGTGCAATGTCTGCACAGGCTTGGGCAGCCATCCCTCTGCCCACCTGTGACTATGCAGGTGCCTCTTTTCACCAACTCTTTCCTCTGAAGGACAACAGTCTCCTGCCTGCCCTTGTGGAGGCCGCAGGCCCGCCTGCGACCATGCAGGCCTCTCTCAGCGAACCTGTCCCTTCTGGGGCAGCTCTTCCTGCCCGCTTGTGTCTCTGCAAGGGTCTTTCACTGGTTTATCCCTTCCCTAATCAACCTGCCCTTGAAATATAACCAACGTCTCTGTCTCGTGAAGAAAGTCGCCTGGGAAACGCGCCGAGTGTCGCTAAAATGGGAGCTCTGGTGACACCTTTCCCAGGGTGAACCCAAGGACCCCGCACTCTAAACCCACAGGTTCCAAAAACCACAACAGTGAGGATGGTGGTGATGGTAGTACAGAAAATGGGAAAAAAGAAAAAAAAGAGGTCGCAGAATGGTGATTGATGAGCCGACAGAAAGGTTTTCTCACTACACATGAAACGGCCTCTCAAGCATTCTACCGGTTTTCTTTAACTGGGTAAATTTCAATCCCTAGTAAGTCCTATAAACACGCCTCTTGGCAGCTGCTTTTTCATTAAGGCTGAGAAACCACTGGGGTTTCCCTCAGCCAATGGCTGCGGCTTCTGGCTCTGACTCCATAAAGAGCCACTGTGATGGCGCCGCCAGGCAGAGCCTATATAAGCCCTGCCCGGCCTGCATCTGTGTCCTTAAGAGCCAGGAAGCTTTGGGATAGTGACCTGTGGACTCGGACAGCGGAGGGAGAGAGAGCGCGATTTGGATCATTGGGTTTTCTTTTGATTGATTTATTTACTCATTTACTTTAGTTCTTTATTTTCCTTCTTTATTTTAGTTATTTTGTTTCTTTGTTTTTTCTTATTTTCCTTTATTGCTTTATTTGCTTATTTTTCTATTTTTAATTATTTTCCTTTATTATTTTAATTTTTTTAGTATTTTATTTTATTTTTTGTTTTATTATTTTAATTTTTGGTTTTTTAATTTCCGTTTTGAATTTTTTTTCTTTTTCTGTTTTTTTGATTTCCCCCATTTTCCCTTCTGTTGTTATTTGTTGTTTGTTGTGTTTTTCCCTTCGTTGTTTGTGTATTTTTTTTATTTTACTTGTTAGTTTCTGATTGTCGTTTGTTCTCTTGTGGTTTGTTCGTTTTGTCTTTGTTGTTGTTCTATGTTTTGTGGTTAGTTTGTGATTCGTTTGTTTTTATCATATTTTTACATTATCTTCATTTATCTTTGCGTGTAGCTAGTTAGTATTAGCATTGTTAGTAAGGGTAGCATAGTTAGTACTGTTGGGAGAGTGAAGGTAGCACTATTAGCATTTAGTTAGCTTAGTGGGTGTTTTGTGATTACTATTAATATTAGATTAATAGTACGTTTGTTAAGATAATAGAGCTAGAGCTATGAGGAGAGGTATTTCAGGGCCGTTTGAGAACAGCCAGGGCCGTGAGCGTAGTGAGCCGGGGTCCGCACTCGCTATGACGAAGCGCCTCGCTCCTAAGGAGGCCAAGCTCAAACACTACCTGATGCTGCGCACGCTGGGGGAGGGCTCCTTCTCCAAGGTGAAGCTGGCGCAGCACGCCCGCACCGGCAGGAAGGTGGCCGTCAAAATCATGCGCAAGGCCAAGATGCCCAGCCGCGAGTTCCTGGCCCGCGAGGTGGGCTGCATGCGCGCCCTGCACCACCCAAACATCGTCCGGCTCTTTGAGGTAGTGGACACCGGGGCGGAGGTCATGCTGGTGATGGAGTTGGCGAAAGGGGGCGACCTGGAGGGCTACCTCAACGAGCGCGGGCGCCTGCCCGAGAGCGAGGCCCGCCGCATTTTCCGGCAGGTGCTCTCGGCCCTCTCGTACTGCCACAGCAAGGGCGTCGCGCACCGGGACCTGAAGCCCGAGAACCTGCTCATGGACGACAACGGAAACATCAAGTTGGCGGACTTCGGGCTCAGTGTCCGGTGCGCCGACGAGGGCCTGAGCACCTGTTGCGGCAGCCCGGAATTCCTGGCCCCCGAGATCTACCTCCACCAGACGTACAAAGGCCCCACGGCGGACGTCTGGAGCCTGGGGGTGACCCTCTACAACATGCTCACCGGGGAGCTGCCCTTCGCGGGGACCAGCTGCCAGGAACTCCGGGCCAGCGTCCTGAGCGCGCACTACTACAAGCCTGACTACCTCTCGGACCAGTGCCGGGACCTCCTCAGTAAGATGTTGGTGCTGGACCCCCAGAGTCGGAGCACCCTAGAGAGCGTCATCGAACACCCCTGGGTCCAGATGAAGGGATCCCCGCCCTTGGGGGAGCCGGCCGGCGGCCACCACGGCATGGCCGTGATGGAAGCCGAGGTCCGCCAGGATTGCTGGAGGCCCGAAATTGTCAGTGTCCTTGCGGAGGGAAGTTTTAATGATGTCATGGGGACAGAGCAGACACTCTGCGGTGGGGAGGAGGAGGGGGAGGGGCAGTGGGACGAGGGGGAGGGGCCAAGCCAGGCCTCCTCCCAGGAGCACTTCGCTCCCACTGCCACACAATGTGACCTGGACTGGGAGGAGAGCCTCCTGCAGCCTGAGGTGTGGGCGTGCAAGACCTCGCCCGTGAGCATCTCCCTGCAGGAGGAAGCCTCGGAGCGGAGTTTTACCTCCAGGCCGGGCCCCCAGCTGCAGAACAGCACCATCTCTGTGCTAGGCCCCCCGCTGGAGGACGCCTGGGGGCAGTGCATCCCCTCCATGCTAGGCCCACTCTTGGAGGAGGCCCTGCAGATCAGAACCACCTCCTTCCCAGGCCCCCCCATGGAGGATGCCTGGGAGCACACCACCACCACCTTGCCGGGCTCCCAGCTGGAGGGGGGCCTGAAAGGCAGGAGCAGAACCCCCAGCCCAGCCCCGCCACCCTCCATCACCTCCCTAAGACCGCCCTCAAGCAGTGGCTCTCGCCTCCTGCCCCAAAGTAATGCGCTGGCCCCTGCAGAAAGGCAGGATTCCACCCTTAAGGCCAGGCAAAGCGGCAAGGCCAGAGTGAGGAGAATAATCAGCGCTATATTGAACGTCTGCTGTTTCTGCGCACCATTGCATAGAAGAAACCACCACAAAGACTAAGAATATAACCACCACACTCTGACGAATTCACCGCACCCGCAAAGGGCAGCCACCCAGTGGCCAAGGTGAAAAGGAGCACACCAAGGGAGGTCGAGGCTCTGGAGAGGGGCCAGGGGCTGGTCCAGTCAGAGGGGCCAGGAGCAGCATGAGACGCACAGACATGGAGCACAGATGTCCGGGGGCACAGAAGTCCAAGCAGCAGAGCAGGTGAAGGTCCCAGAGGGCGACGGAACTGGTGAAGCACCTGGAGGGGAGCAGAGTGGGTGGAGGAGGGGAGAGGAGGGGTGGGAGGCAGTTGAGCAGGTGCAGGGCCCCAGGAGGGGTGTAGAGCTGTGTGGGCGGAGCCTCCAGAGGCCCCAGGGCCAGAGGCTCCAAACCCTGGGCCTTGCTTCCCCTTCTTAGGCTCTGTCCGGGGAGGGCCACCCTGCCCCTTGCTGGGAGTTCCCTGCTGTCGGCCCCTGGGCACACGGATGGCGCAGAGGATGTCTGACTGGCATTGTCATGGACTGACATCCACGGTAGCAAGTCCCCCTGGGTTGGCCGCTTTTAAAAACTGAAATTCCAAGTTGGAGACTCGCTCACCCTCTAGCTAGTGGCGGCTCCTAGGGCCTCCTGGTTTCCATCTGAGCCTTGTCAAATCTAAGTCTGTGCAGCACTCCCTGGGGGATTTCACTAACAAAAGAGTATCCTAAACAGGTAACTCTGTGCTTGGGCTTTATTGGCTCTTCTCTTCCAACGCAGGTCGGGGATGGCCCGAGGAGGGGGCCGTGATGGACAGACTGGCTTCCCACTGCAGGATGGACCTCCAGGGGACCTGCTCTGCCCCTGGGGCGCTGGGGCATAGAGGCATCTGCATGCTCTTTCCCTGCCTGCAAGGAGACAGTCTGAAATGGATTGTTGAAACTGTCTATCCCATGACACAATAAATCAGTGTTTGAAACTGAACGTATTTGCTTCACATTTATGAATGCGCCCATACTTCCAACACATGGGTCGTCAGATGCCGAAATTTCCTTTAAAATTCCTATCAGCAGCAGTGAAATTTATAGAAAGTTTCAGAAAAATCAAAGTGGTCATATGGTGGTAATACAGTGAAATAGGATAGTGAAACAGACCTACCAATAAGTATGTAATTAGGTATTTGGACTATTTTCTTTAGGTGCGTGTGCCTGTCTTACACTGTGTCTGTGCAAGTGTGTGCATGTGAGTCTGTACAAGTGTGTGTGCATGTGTGTGCTTCTATGGGTATGAAGTGTTCATGTACCTTCTACCATCAGAAAGACACTCAGCTGTAGAGAATTGGTACAATGTCTTCCAAAGTGGGGCCTCCCTGGTGGCACGAGGGGTTCAGCACGGCACTGGGAAGCTCTGGGCAGCCTCTGCAGCAGGAGTTCCATCCCCGGCCAACCAAGGAAGTGACCCACAGAAGGCAGACATTTCCTGACTCACCCCTACTCCCCTCAGCAGTTGATTCCTGTCAGTCTGCCTTTTCTGCTCCCCACTCTGTCTCTGGTGAATCCTCCCATACACTGAACCTCTGTCCTGTACTTCAGTTCTTGAATGCATAAATAAATAAATCTTTAAAAAAATTTTTTTTTAAGTTTGGTAGAAGTCACATGTCAAACCCTCGTTTATTCTGGCTTAGAAATCTATTATTCAGGGCCTTCCTGGTGGTGCAGGAGTTAAGTCTCCATGCTATGAAGCTATCACCAGCCACTGAGGCATATGTTCAAGAGTTTGATGCACAGCCCAGGGAGCTACCCACACGGCCGGCAGACCTTTCCTATCTCGCCCACTGCTCCCCTCGGCAGTGGATTTCAGTGGATCCACCTGTTGTGCTTCCCTCTCTATCTCTATTGAGTCCTCTCAACCCCTGCACCTCTGGCCTGCACTCTAGTTCTTGTATGCATAAATATATTTTTTGAAAGGGTATTATTCAATTTGGCAGTGATTTTAATGCTCAATATTCAAAACAAGATATCCTTACTTTGAAATGGAACATCTGTTTTTGTTTACTGTATTTGAACATTTCATAGAAGCGACATGATCCTGAACTATTTTTTGATTTAGTTCCAACAAATGCTTCTGTTGATGTGCCATTAATTTTTCAGGTAATTAGAAAAAATTAGAGTAAAAAACATATTTGGATACTAAATCATAAAGTGCTTATTTGAAAATCTTTCTTAAATATAAGACTGAAATTGTTATACATTTTTCCTAATTCATTTAAGATTTATTTGTTGGTAAGTTGGTTTTCAAACAGTATGAATTATATACTATATTTCTGAAGACTTGTTAAGTGATTTATAACTTAGACAATATTACAAATTGTTAAAATTAGTGATATTATTAGCTACATCATATATAAACTCTAATGATATTTTCTATCTCCCACATTTTTCCATATAATACCATACAACGGTATATACCATATAATGTGTTCTTCTACTGTATACTATTATCTGTGTAAACCTATATATCCTATTATGTAAGTGATAGTGAGGGTTTATTTTTATTTGAATCAAAATGATGTTTTATAAAGGAATTGTGTATAATAATTTACAATACTAGAAGTAAATTAAATGATACTTGGATATAAATAGGAAAAAATAGAGTATATGCAAATACTTTTAAACTCCTATTTCCTGTGACTATCCAAATAATTTTTATTTTTTTTTAAAGATTTATTTATTTATTTATACAAGCACTGGGTACAGTCAGAAGTGCGGGAGAGTGAGAGAATTCACCAAAGCCAGAGCAGGGAGCAGAACAGGCAGACGGACAAAGTACACTGCTGAGGGGAGCAGCGGGCGTGGCAGAAGAGGTCTGCGCGCTATGTGGGACCCTCGCTGGCGGCCGGGGATCGAACCAGCGCTGCAGAGGCTGCAGGCAGCTTCACAACCCAGCGCTCAACCACTGCGCCACCAGGGAGGCCCCAGAGTAATTTTTAAATACTGATTAAAATTAATTTATTCCCATAGACCAGACTTAGTCAGTCTTGAGCATATTGCTGTCATTTTTCATGTTGTATAATTTAAAGATACATTTCAATAAAAATGATTTTAATGGTTGTTAGATGTACATTATGCAATGCTCATTTAAAGATGTAAGCTTTTACTGTACTTGCCTTGATTTTTAAGCAAAATTTTATGTCACAGTACATTAATTTCTATTATCTATGCTTGCACTTTTTCATTAACCTACTTTATTACAATAAACCAAACTAAACAAGGTGTTAGTTGTTTGGCTGCAGGCTGCAGTAATTTCACCAAACATCTGGAAGACAAATGAATGAGGCAGACTATTGTTGTAATCATACTTATTGATTTGAGTGTTTTTAAATTCTTATTTATTTTGAACAATAATGTATTTGTGTGCATAAATTGATGAATGGATTATAATCTTAATCATGAAATAGTAGAAGTTACAGCTGTCTAAGTAATGTGGTTTCTTACAAATTACTTCAATTAGAGATGCCAAGCATTTTGCATTCCCCACTTAACAAGAAGTGGTTTGCCAATAAGTTCTCTTATCATTAGCTTGTCTCTACACTGACACAGATGTTGGAAACGTAACTACCCACGTCAAACGTATCTCATCCCAAAACAGAATCTCCAAATACACAGTGTGTCTACACAATCCAAACGTGAAGTGGTATATGGTCCGATATCTTTCCAGTAACAACAGTTTAAAAAGTTACCTTGTATTTATACTTAATTGTTTGCATAATGTTTACCATGTGTTTGAATAATAGAAATAACCTGCATCGAATGGCAATTAGAATATTAAAATACTGTAGGATTTTAATGTGTAAAGTTAGGCAGGTTAAAATATGTTCTTTCCTTGTTGTCACTTTGTTATTTTGAAATTTAGATATTACTTTAAAATGGGGTCTCTCTGGTGGCGCAGGAGTAAGAGACAGCGCTATCAAGCTATCAGCAGCCCCTGCCAGTCAGGGAGATACCCACATGGTGCAGTAGTTCTCTCCTGCCTTGCCTGCTGCTCCCCTCAGCAGTGTATTTCAGTACATCTGCCTGTTCTGCTCCCCACTCTGTCTCTGGTGAATCCTCTCACCACCTGCACCCCCGCACCTCTGGCTTACACTCCAGTTTTTGTATGCATAAATAAATAAATAATTCTTCATGGAAATGCTCAGAAAAATCCTGTGCTTTGACTAGGATACAAAGACATTCATAACTAGGGTCAGGGTATTTTCAGAGTGAAGAAAGTTGCTGGGTTTGCAGGAGCTCAGAGAGCAAAGGCCCCCAGAGCACAACTGAAGAGAAACAAAAAAACATCGTGAAATCTGGAATTGGGGGAAGGACAGCAGGCCCTACACCTGCATTGGGTCCCCTCTTCCGACACCCTGGAGGGGAGTAGAACCCAAGAGACAGGACTGCACTCCAAATAAGTCTCCTGTGTGAGTCCAATGCCCCACAGCACTACACTGTCCTGCCCTCCTCCCCAGCCTGCCTTCTCTCAGGAGCCTAAGACAATGTATTGGGGGACATTCCCAAAAGATCAGAAAGCAGGGGAGGAAAATCACACTAGGTAAATGGGACATGCCTCTGATGCACACAGCGGGTTTGCCAACTACACAGCTGAGACCCACTTGACACCAGCGCTAAAGATGAGAAAATGTGTTATTGTTCCTCCTTCTTCCTTGTAAGCCATTCTTCTTGTCCATACCTCAGTCTCTAAATGCAGTCATTGATCTCATCGATAAGTGTATGTCCCTTTGAACCTCTTCTTCTGGACCGAATCATTCCAATTTATCAGCAGCCATTCGTCACATGGTTTCCATCAGCATCCATCTTTAAGTGTGGTGCCCACACAGATCCAGAAGGACATGATACTTTAGCTATGATCTGTCTCACCTTGATAATCTTCTCCATGTCCATAGGCAAGTTATTTCCTAACAGTTGAAGCTTCAAAGTGTTTCTGCATGATGCTAGACTTGTGTTGTTACAGGACAACACAAGTGAGGGCTACCCCGGGATCCCCAAACCTGCCTGCTCTAAATGGATTCTGTTATCTGTAACATCAAAACAAAATATACTCCAGTGCATAAGACTTCCAATACAAAAGAACTTTAATGTACTTTGTGTACAATAATTAGTGTGCAAATAAAGAGGACAGAAAGTTAAGTTTCCAATTAAACACCCAAAGTAACCCATCCCTTTGTGGGTAAATGCCCAGGCAAACAGGGTTGCCCAAAGCAGGGCCGCTGAGGCCCCAAAAACTGCCACAAGTCTAAGGCACCTTCTGGTGGGGCCCCATAGGAAAGGGGCAGATGGGGCCAGACAAATCTGGAAGGAAAAGAAGAAACTCAAGATAAAGGCACCATTGTCAGCTTCCCGAAGGGTCTCTCACTCACATCTGTTTCAAGTGTCTTTCCATGTCCCCCAAGTCCCTGGTACAAGTCCAAGGCTAAGAAACAATGGCATTTCTTCTTCACATGTCTGTCTGCTCCATGTGCCTCTTCCAAGTCTTCCTGATCTCCTCTGTCTTTTCTTCTCACACTCTTTTCTAGCTTCTCCTGGCTGCTCAACTCCACCCTTGGGTGGGGGCAGGGAACCTGGAACCTCCCCTTTCTATGGATAACACACTGTGACAGTGTGTTATAGAAAGACTGAGTCATGGTGAGATGCCCATGCGAGCAATTCCATTGTGGAACCAACTGGACTGCAATGTGGAGAAACTATACTGAACAGAAGGGACAATGCTTCCATGAGAAAAGACTTTTCAGACCTGAAAAGAGAGTGCAGCTAGTAGCGTTCCTTTTCTAATTGGCTTTTTTTAAAGGGTTTATTTATTTATGCATATAAGAGCAGGGGTGTAGGCCAGAGGTTGGGGGAGGGTGAGAGG
This sequence comes from Talpa occidentalis, assembly GCF_014898055.3. NCBI lineage: Eukaryota > Metazoa > Chordata > Mammalia > Eulipotyphla > Talpidae > Talpa > Talpa occidentalis. Next base: position 71,174,122 of record NW_023601653.1, read on the forward strand.
ATTCACCAGAGACAGAGTGGGGAGCAAAACAGGCGGACTGACTGAAATACACTGCTGAGGGGAGCAGCAGGTGATATAGGAGAGGTCTGCTGCACCATGTAGGTCAGATTCCTGGCTGGGCATCGAACTCCTGCTGCAGTAGCTGTGGATTGCTTCACAGTGCTGTGCTTAACCCCAGGGAGGTCCCTATGATTGACCTTTCCAAAGAGAAAGATTCTACTTGGTTCCACCATACTGCGGCCAGCCCTGGGGTGGGTGTGGGGGGCCAGCTGATCACATGGCCCACGCACCTCCACTCCCCAAGAGCCTGGAAGGTTGCTTCAATAATCATCATTTACAGCATGCTATTCCAACAAGGCAGAAAAAGGGGGAAATTAATCACTTTGTAAGAAAAAAAGAAAAAGCTCTCCCAAACGAACAAACCTCATCAAGAATCTGGAGTGGAGAGAGAGTGTGCCGCCGCCTCATGGGCTGCTAGCCCGCAACCCTGTATTTTACATTGTTCTTTTCTTCCCAGAGGCTCAGCACACCGCCCACAAGACACCGGCTCATTTATCTTCTTGTGGCTGGATTTTATTATGGGAAGGACACTTCAAGGGACATATACACATGTGAGCAAATCCCAAAGACATGCCTCCAAATCATTCTGTCCTGGGCCTCCCCTGGTGGCACAGCGGTTGAGCGCTGGGTTGCAAAGCTGCCCGCAGCCTCTGCAGCACCGGTTCCATCCCCAGCCGCCGGTGAGGGTCCCGCATGGCACGACAGACCTATCCTGTCGCCCACTGCTCCCCTCAGTGGTGTATTGCGTCAGTCTGCCTGTTCTGTTCCCCACTCTGGCTCTGGTGAATTCTCTCACCCTCCCACGCTTCTGACTGTACCCAGGAAAAAAAAGCCCTTTCACTCTTAAGTAATCTCATGGAGAATGCCACTCAGCCTTTCACCTCCAAACACATGCCCTCATCACCCCCCAGTCCCCAGGCCCCACAGCTCTGTCCCAATGCCGTCCTGTGTCTGCCTGCCCTCCCCCAGCATCCACATGGGATCCGAGCAGCGCGAGTCCTTCAGAGCAGCCGTGGGGGATCCAGAGAGGCAGCCTCTGAGCTCTTAGTTACAGCAATTTACTTGGACATTGCTTCCCTCGTCCAGATGGTGAGCTGGGTAAACAAGAAGTCCCTGTTCTCCATCAGCATGTCAGGGAGCGCCTCACTCTCAGGCATCTGCCAAGCTGGGGGTATGATCTCCGTTTACAATTGGCCCTTCTCAGTGTGCCAGAAATGTGCCCTTGTGTAAACATTCGGCGCACTTCCTGCAGTGAGGAGCAGCGGCAGGCCATGAGCACCTTGCTTCTCCTGGCAGAGAGGCCAGAAATACCATCCACTCCCCCAGGCCTTTTACTCAGTCACCCAGGCCATCAGCTGGCACAATACCCCCTAATGCAGGGAGACACCCACTGATTCCATTTCTATCAAATTCCAACTGCCTGCCAATTTTTCTGAATCTGTTTTCAGCTGCTACCCTCACATCCCTCTGGTTCTGCCGCCTACCAGCTGTGTGGCCTTGGGCAAGTGAGTTAACCTCTCTGAGAATCTGTTTTCTCAAACAAACAATAAACTAGTATCATTTAACTCACAAAGGCTTCTTCTTACTGGCACTTGAAAAAATATATGTGACAAACCTCATCCAGCGCCTGATAAATCTCAGGATTCCTTTCCCCGACCATCTTTGTGCTTTGTCCTAGCTGGCATCATCTCCTGTCCCCATTAGAAGTGGGTACAAACCCATTGGCTTCGTCACTATCTTGCTTCAGGGTCAGTCTGCTGTGAGCCATGTTCTCATGGCAGGCACCTCCTTCCTACCTGCTGGTCCTAAGCACCTAAGCCCCAGGTTCTCAAAACTCCAGGCACAGTTTACTTCTAGACTTTCATCCTGCCTCCAGGTCACGTGGTCCCCTGCCTGCTCCTGCCTCTGACCTATGCTCCCTCTTGTCATTACCTAAATGGTGACCCTTCTCTTCTATTGCCCATAATCTCTATGCTTCAACTCCCAATTTATGGCAGATGAATGAATGGATGATCGCATAAGTGATAGGACAATGTGAGCTCTATGGAAAGTGAACACTTGTGGCAGATCTTCTAGCAGACTTGCTGGACCTGAATCCTCAGATTTCATCCATACACATTATTAAAAACACTCCATGTCTGGGCCTCCCTGGTGGTGCAGGGGTTAAAGACACAGCGCTATCAAGCTATCACCAGCCACTGCAGCATGAGTTTAATCCCCGGCCAGGGAGCTAACCCAGATGGCACAGCAGACTTCACCTCTCTTGCCCACTGCTCCCCTCAGCAGTGTATTTCAGTGGATCTGCCTGTTCTGCTCCCCACTTTGTTTCTGGTGAAGCCTCTCACCCCCCAGCAGCTCTGACCTACAACCCAGTTCTTGTATGCATAAATAAATCTTTTTTAAAAAATACCCCATGTCATTATTTTTTTAGTTCTGATAGGTTGTCACACATGTCTTAGAAGCCAGAGGAAAATTTTACTACCATGGATTACAAAATCTCTTTTGTAAGGGATCCAGGTAGAGATGTTTGTTCTCCTAAGCAGTCTGCACAGACACATGGTCTGGGGCCAAGATGCCACTTTCTGCCCCTCACTCTGTTCCTGAGTCCCCCAGTTGTCAGCTGTGGCCTGGCCTCTCTTACCAACATAGGTTGGAGCGCCCTCAGCATCTGCTTCAACACAGGCTGCAGGATGCAGTCTTTGCTCAGAGGCATGGGGGAGATGACATGGGCTGGCGTTCAGGAGCCAATGGTTAAATTTTCAAGAGTCCTGCAACTCAGCTGATGTCACGTTGGTAGCCTGAAATCTGCCACAGTCGACCTATATATTAAGGGAATTTGCAAATTCTCCAAATGAGCTTTCTCCCCCATCAAAGACTGGCTGTTAAATATTTACCAAACTGCTGGTTGCATGGACACATTCCCTCACTCCCTCAAGCTAATGTGACATGGAACCTATGGGCTTCAACTTCCCCATGTGCAAAATCAAGACGCTCTTCATCGCTTCCAACCTCACAGGCAGACACAGACTCCTTAAGTGAGAGGAAGCGAGACCCTTTGGGATGCAATGGCTAGGAGGAATATGGATAGGGTCATCCCATCCAGGCCATGTCACTGCAGACACTTCCCAAATACAAATTCAATATGAGCATTTATCTGCTCAAGAGTCTTTCAGGATGACTTATTGCCTCCAGGAAACAGTGACAACAAGATCTCCTTATCTTACCCAATCTACCTTCCAGTTTCCTCTCCTTCCACTCCTTTCCATAGTCTCCACTCCCCAGTCACAAATACTGGCTGTGTCCCATGTGTGTTGTGTGGACAGTTATTGCCTGGACACGATGCCTCTTTAATTGGGCAATAGCATCTTAACTTTTGGGAGATAGAGTTGAGTCCATTATCTCTATTAAAGACCTGGAATGCACCAGAAGCCACCAGGGACTAAAAAGGCAATAAAAAGGCTTTCCTTCAGGGTTGGGCTTTGGAGCAGGCTTCCTGCATCTGCGGCTCAGTTCCACCACTTACCTGCTGTGCGACCTCACACAAGTTCCCGAAGTCTCCGGGCTTGTTTGCTCATCTGCAAAATTGCACTGACAGCGGGACCCATCCCATGGGGTTACTGCGAGGTTGAGTACGCTGTTGCTTATGTAGGTTCTAGCACAGTGCCAGGCAAGAGTAAGCATTCAGTAAACATCAGCTAATGTCTCTTCCTCGTCATCTGGGTCATCACTGCCATCATTATTAACCTCAAATCATCCTCCTCCCCATTATTTTTCTCACAGGCAGCATCTTGGAATCTAAGAAAGTCTCTGCTCACACGTTCCTCCAAGTTCCTCCACCCTTCCTTGGACTCTTCTTGAATCAGGAAAATCTCAGAGAACCTGTCAGTGCCCTCCACCCCAAAGGGGCAAGGATGCTCTGAGGACGCCTGGAACCGAGTTAATAACCCTGATTTTCCAAGACCCGTATTAAATTACACGCTGCAGTCAGGGTGTCTAATCTAGTAGACAAAAACATAAAGTCGATTTAAAACAGAGATGGGGAGCGTCCTCGACAGGAGGTTGGCCCGGGCTCCCCAGCCCCTGCACGCGGCGTCCGCTCAGCGCCCCGAAAACTGTGCTGCTCCCAACCTCCAGCCGGAGCTCGGGGCCGGCCCGGCCCCCGGCCTCCTCCAGAGCTGGCCCGGGCCGCAGCAGCGCCCCGGAGGGCGGGAGGTTCATCACACGAGGCTTGAAAGCAGGAAAGGATGACGCAGTGCAAGCGAAGGCGTTGTGGAGACGAGGAAGGCCCCGGCCTTCTGCAGCGTCACCACAGTCCTGGGGTACCGGGGCCCACGAGCGGCACGTGGCTCAGGCGCCCCAGTTGCCCCCCTCTCGCCACTGCCTCGCCTCAGAACGTCAGCTGGTGACACGCGGCCGCGCGCACGCCGGGAGGGCGAGGCGAGCGCGGGGCAGCGGGCCCTGCCGGGGACGGGCCTTCCGGGCCGAGTGCTGTCCGTGGAGGTGCGCGGCGGGCGCGCGAGGAGGGAGGGGAGCGCACGTTCCCGCGCTGCCCCACCGAGGGACCCGCCTGGGCCCGCTGGCTGCGGGGTGGGGCGAGGACGCGCGGGAGGGGCAGAAAGGACGAGCGCCTCGAGGCTGACGTGGTGCAGCTGCCGGGTGTGGGGTAAGGGGAAAGCTTCAGGCGGGCCGCACTCCCACCGCGCACGCGCACTCAGCCAAGCGGCGTGACATGGCGTGGCGTGGCGTGGGGGCATGGCGTGGAGGGCGTGGCGTGGCATGGGGGCATGGCGTGGAGGGCGTGGCGTGGCGTGGGGGCATGGTGTGGAGGGCGTGGCGTGGCGTGGGGGCATGGCGTGGAGGGCGTGGTGTGGCGTGGGGGGGTGGCGAGGCACAGAGGGCGCGGTGTGGCGCAGGGGGCGTGGTATGGTGGGTCGCGGGGGCGGGGCGTGGGGGGTTGGGCACGGAGGGCGGGGCGCGGAGGGCGTGGCGCGGAGGGTTGGCGTGGCACAGAGGGCGTGGTGTGGTACAGAGGGCGTAGCATGGTGCCGAGGGCGTGGTGTGGCTTGGAGGGTTTGGCGTGGCACGGGGGGCGTGGCGTGGCACGGGGGTGTGGTAAGGGGGTGTGGCATGGCACGGGGGCGTGTCATGGTACAGAGGGCGTGGCATGGTGCTGAGGGCGTGGTGTGGCGCAGAGGACGGGGCGTGTGCAGAGGGCGGGGCGTGGCATGTGTGCAGAGGCACTTAGGGCGTGGCGTGGCACGGGGGCGTGGCGTGGCACAGGGGGCGTGACACGGGGCGTGGCATGGTATGGGGGCGTGGCGTGGTACAGAGGGCGTGGCATGGTGCTGAGGGCGTGGTGTGGCACGGAGGGCGTGGCGTGTGCAGCGGGCGTGGCGTGGTGCGGAGGGCGTGGCACTTAGGGTGTGGCGTGGCGCGGGGGCGTGGCGTGGCACGGGGGGCGTGGCGCGGAGGACGGAGGAGCGGAGTGGCCGAGGTCTGCGAGCGACGACGAACACCAGCTACCAACTACCGACACCGGCGAAGAAGACGCCAACGCAGCTGCTGGAACTGGTAATGAACCCACCGGTACGGGAGGGTTGCGCTGCACCCGGGAGCACCAGCCTGGCCGTGTGGGCCTTCCCGCCCAGGGTCACTACTTTAAGGCAAGAGCTAGAAGCTGCCCCGGAGGAAGACCAGGGGCTGATCAGGAGAGGCCGTCATGATGCCAGCCCAGCGCACGAGAGGAAAACAAGGAAGAGAACTGAGCATTCACTGCCAGGACAAAATCTCAGCCCACCCCGGGGGCTTGGGAGACTCAAAACCAGGCAGGAGTAACCTTGGTGGAGCAGAACTTCCTCTAGACATGTGGGCGCAGCTGTCAGCTGGATTGGTCCCCAGTCCTGGGGAAATAGGAGTATGCTTATTTGCACAGCACCCCACTATCCGAATCCTGCTCCATCAGTTCCCAACAGTAGTGGGGTGCCTGAGCAGTGAGCCTCAGCCCTCTGTCATTTCTTCATTGACATCAGTGCCTCCTCCAAGGCCGTTGTGAGGATTAGACAGGTCAACACCGCAGAGCGCCTTGGGGGTATGGCTCTACCTGCACCCCCACCATCCTCATCATCCGGGGAGGATGTCAGGATTGTCAGGGTGGACTCCAGCCTCTCCTTACTAGTTGTGAAACCCACCCTTACCACCCCTAACTCCTGAGGTTGGCCCTGGCCAGGCTGACACTTCCTTCCCTCCCTTACACTCGTGACCCCACCTGAGCATTTATAATCAGGTGGTGTGGTCCTGGCTCTGCCTTACTCTATGGAGACATTTCTCCTAATCTTTCCTTATCCATAGTCACACACAATCAAGCCTTGACCTGCAGATCTCACGGGCACATTTTAAAGATAGGCAGCATAATGGGTTGTGAAAAGCACTTGGACATTGCAAGCATGATAATGTAATGAATTAAATCTCCCTAAATCTGTTTCAGTGCAAGTCATATGTACATACATATAGTTACACACACACACACAAACTCACTTTTCAGTGACTGATATCCTTGCCCTGTTACCTGGTGTCCTCGCTTCCTGGTCACTCTGCAGAGTCACATACATTATAAAAGTTCCTGGGTTTGGGATGAGACACCTCCTGCCTCCCTGTGTCAATGCAGAGCCCCTCGGTGTGGGACATCGTGGCTTCTCCACGGTCACAGCCGCGCAGCGCGAGGTGGGGTCAGTGCTGCTGAGGAGATGAGCCGGCTAGGTGACAGACGTTGCTCCATCACGAGAGGTTTGCCTCGTTCTCACACAGCAGGACCTCCCCAGCTTACAGCCAGTAACTGCCACACGGGCCATCCCAGTGCAGAGTTCCGGCCCCTCCCCCGCTCTGCAAACTTCTGGGAAGGACAGGACGCCACAGGGACCAGGAGGTGGCGTGGCCCTTGACCTCCTGAAGTAGCCTCTTTTTAGCATCCCGCTGAGAGCAGACACCCTCACAGGCAGATTTTTCCACAGCCTTCCAGAGCCCTCCAGATACCGAGAGCCTGGGTACATTGGTTTACTGATATATTCACCACAACTTTGGGGGAAGTCCCATCCCATGGTCAGGAAGGCCTTTGTCTCCTTGTGCTGGAAGGGAATGTGATGCTTTGCCTGGAGCTGCTGGAATTCTAGCCTGTGAGCAGGGAACCCGGTTCTGTTCTGTCACTTACTGGCTGTGTAACTCTAAGCAAGTGACTTCACATCTCTGGGCTTTCGTTCCCTCTTCTGCACAAAGGCGAAAGGCTTAGATCTGATGATTTTTTTGACCCTTTTCTGCCAAGACTCTAGATTGCTTGTTATTCTGGGGCTTAAACTGATTGTGTATGTGTGTGCCGGTGTATGTGTTGGGGGGTGTGTGTGTGTGTGCCAGTGTATGTGTTGGTGTATGTTGGAGTGCATAAGGGTGTATGTTGGGGTGCATATGTTGGCATGTGTATGTTGGTGTAAGTGTTGGGGGGGTGTGTTGGTGGAGAAGGGGAGGAGTCACTGTTTTTTGTACGTCCCTGAATTCTCTGGAGGATTCCACCTGGGGAGTCCACTGGGAGTCGAGGGAAAGCCTCCCCAGGGGTGCTAAACTCGTGGCTCATTTTGCTCTTTTTCACTAAATTCACTCAGCCAATATAAATTTAGTGCTTAAAATATGTCAGCGCTGGTCTAGACCCTGAGGGATTTAGTCATGAACAAAACAAACAAAACCCCTGTGCTTATGGAGCTCACGTCAGGAAACAGATACTAAATAAGCGATAGGAAGAAACAGGGTATGTCAGTGAATTAAAAGTTATGCAAAGAGTGGGCCTCCCCGGTGGCGCAGCGGTTGAGCGCTGGGTTGCGAAGCTGCCCGCGCCCTCTGCGACGCAGGTTCGATCCCCGGCTGCTCCCTGGCCACCAGAGGAGGGTCCCACATGGCGCGCAGACCTCTCCTGCCACCCGCTGCTCCCCTCAGCAGTGTACTTCGGTCCTTCTGCCTGCTCTGCTCCCCGCTCTGCCTCTGGTGAATTCTCTCACCCTCCCGCACTTCTGACTGTACCCAGTGCATGTATAAACAAACAAACAAACAAATAAATAAATAAATAAAAAACATGCCTCTATTAAAAAAAAAAAAAAAGTTATGCAAAGAGGACTAAGGCACTCCAGCAAATGGGGACAGCAGTTGTCCATGGGGGCCAGGGGAGACCTCACTGATAAAGTCGCACTACTAGGGAGATGAGAGTCCAGAGCTAGGGCCTCCTGGGAGGCCCATGTAATATAACAGGCAGAGAGGGCACAAGGAGATTGGCCTGAGTCTCAGGCAAGTCGTGGTGGGGAATTGTGGTGTGAGTGTCGGGTCTTTTTAAAAGCACAGAGATCGGGGTCCTGGCCCCACCGGCTGATGGAGCCAGGGAGGCCAGGCCGATCAGGACTGTGCACTGCTGGGAGAGCTGGGCTAGGTCTCAGCTCCTGTTCGGGGAGCAGGGGCTTACTCAGGGGTCCTACTGACCGCCAGTGGATCACCCAGCAGAATCCCTGACCTGAACTTGTTCCAAGGCCAGGTTGTACAATTGCCTGCTGAGGAGTTGGGATTAAATAGAGGCTCCTTCATCTCTGCCTCCTTCCTCCTCACGCCTTGGTCCTGCTGGAGAAGGCAGGGAGGAGGGGGACAAGTCAGCACCAAGAAGCTGGGCCATTTACAAGGCAGCAGCAGACCCTGACCCTCTGAACTAAGTTCTACTGGGAAGGAGAAGGGACACCCTCTGTGAGGACACCCTCTGTCCATTCCTGGGCATGGAGAACAGAGATAACGGAAGCTTCTGGTTTAGTTTAGAAGCATTTTCATCTTGTCTTTCTGGAATTTTCCACTTTAGTCCCCTTCACCTACTCCATCCAGGTATATGGACTCACTTCCCCCCACCCCCCGACACACAGGGAGCTTCACAGGCTTGGAGTGGAAAGTTAAGAGCCAGGAGTGGGACTGGGGGGGCGAGATGGGTAGGGAGGACTCTGAAAGATGCCATGGCCCCCACTCTATTAGCATCTCTGCTCAAGTCCCTCTGAGGTTACTCTGGAACTTTCCCAGAAGTGTCCCTTCTCTCTATGCCCTCTTTTTCTCCTCTCTAACCACATCCCTCTTAGCTGCCCTCTCCGTCCCCCCAACCAGAATCCCATCTATCCCTGGCCATGCTCTCATGGACAGGGACATCAGCCCTTCTCACCCGTGGCCTTCTCCCGCCCTGTTGTCCAAAACCTTCTGTGCCTCAGTTTACCTCTAAAAGATGGTGCCTTGCAAGGGGAGGTGGGAGAGATCTGAGAGTACAAAGTCAGGAGAAGGGAAGGAGAACAGCATAAAATAAACCATTACCACATTTGAAGACAATGTCATCACAGTTGCTGCCCTGACAAGTCGGGGTGTTCTCGCCCCGCAACCCTGGCCAAATGGGGGGAGAGTGGGGTGCCATCACATGCTCCCAGCACAAGCAGCAGCCAGCTCTGCCCTTGCCTGATATCTGGCTTCTGCCAACCTTCCTTAGGTCCTTCCTGACCACTCTCTCCTATTCAGGAAGCCCCCAAACCTCCCCCCACCACTGAACCCCTAAGTCCCTATGAGGAATGCTGGGTGATTTGGCCTCCGTAAGGGCTTTAAAAATAGACTGTGGATCCCCTGCAAAAAAAAAATAAATAAATAAAAAATCCCTGGCTAAAAATAGCTCTCAGCATCTAGGGGAAAAAAAAAGAAACTGCAGCAAAATTCAATTGGAGCAGTGACTTTCCTGCCGCTCATGTTCCGGGTCAGTTGGAACACCAGGGGAGGCTGGGGGGGCAGGGAGGATGGGGTTCTTCAAGGACAGAGGACCATCAGAACCGCCACCTCCAGCCATCTCTGCTTGCGGGTCTCTGCCTCCTGGTCCTCCGATGCCTTCCCTGGAGCTGCAGGGACCCGAGATGGCCATGGAAATGGTGCAGAGGGATGCAGAGGGGCTGGGGACAGGCCCTGCAGGGTCCCCAAAGAACTCAGGGGAGTTGTCAGGCTAGAACCTGAAGCTAAAAAAAAACCCACCATCCAAACAGCTGCCATGGGGCGGGAAGTGCAGGTGTTCATCTGGAAGAGCCACTGCGTTGGCGCTCAGCGAGGGACACGGGGCACTTCAGAAGTCATCACTAGGAAAGTCAGAATTTATATCCAGAGCACAAAGGCAGAGGAAGGGGAACCTCAGGGTTTTTCATTTACAAGCCTTTCTGCAACTGGCAGTGAGGAGAAGGGTCTAGAAACAGCGGCAAGGAGAAATGGTTTGGCTTACTGAAAACATTTTAAGACGTAGGTTTGTGGTGGGAGCTTCTAGAATCTAAACTACACACACACACACACACACACCCTCACACACGCACTTTTTCTTGTCTCTCTATAAAAGGAGGCTACTTCTTTGCCCCGGGGCAAAGCTGTCTTAGTGAGCTGTGGGAAACCCAGGCTGTGACCTCCAAAGCAAGGCTTCCTCCCTTTAGCGGTACAGATCTAAACCAGGGATGTGCTTGTGTTGGTCACGAGGACAGGAGAATGTTAACACCCTAAATAGAAGATGATCGGGGGTGAGGGGGGAGAAACCCCTAAGAAGGGTATGGGTGAATCCAGGAAATAACGCCCCAAGTCCCCAAACTAAATTTTTACAGCTGATGTTTTGTTACCATTATTTGCCATCGAGGTTGTGCACTCACAGGCACATAAAGTCACCCCGATACACATAGACACGCCAGAGAAATGTGTCCCTCAAAGGTATTAGGGTTCAAAGGGCACATCTCACCCACAGTGATCACACATGTCCCCCATGTTCCCTGGACTCGTGTCTTTTCTCCAAAACCACTAGCTGGTCACTTTCCTGTCAAGACAGGGAAGAGCAGTGAGTGAAATGCAGAGTCCTTCCAAAGAACGTGTGGGAGACTGAGCTATTTCCAAGGACATCCTCATAGGGAAAAGAGGGCTCTGAGTGGGGAAGGACAGAGATGCCATGAAATGCTAAGTGGGGGGTTCCCAGCCAGTGGGCACTGCGCCTGACCACTGCCTGCCAGGAGCAATCAGAACGGGCATGTCCCCCAGGGAGTGTCCATGAAAGATGGGAAGAGGAGCCGGACCATACTTTGCACAGTGCAAGCAGGTAAAATACCCCCTTGGTTATTTGCCTTCTTAACCTTAGTCTTTTCCTTCCCAAAGAATTCTTCCACCTTCCCCACCCCAAGGGAAGGCAGACTGATCAATAACAGGACATTGGGTCACGATAGGCTTCAGAGCCGGCCATCCTGTCCCCAGGCATGTGCCCCCTCACCTACACACCTGGCAGGACACATCTGGGCCGATCCAGCCCAGTGCTCCCTTCCTGTCACCTTGCACAGCTTCCTGTCTCTCTCTTCTCCTCTTGCAGCATCTACAAAATAGAACGCCGGAGCTTGCCGTGGTGGGCGACAAGCCACCATCATCTCTCGCATCATGGGGTTAACAGGAATGCACTTGGAGAAAACGGGAGGAAAACCAACAACTTGAAAAACCACTGATCCCCCCTCCTCGCCAAACCCGCATTCTCCACGGTGTCTTTGAACATCGGGATTGCAGCGTGTGCTGTGGCTGGGCACGGAGTGTTGCAGCATTTTCTGACAGCCTTTGCTCACTCCCCGGTATTTTTCCCCTCCAGATCCTCAGGCCTGTGAAGACATAGTCCTGGCTCCCCCTAGTGGCCAGAAGCTCACAGCATTAAGCTGGGATGCCTCCTGCAAACTGGGTAATTAGTGAATAGTTTAGTTACAACCACACTCTCATTAACTAACAGTGGGAGAAGGGACCATCCTTGTTTCCTTGGAGATTTAGCTACGCATGCACCTATCGCATCAGCTGCTCCCTATGAGCTAAAAAACCCCAAGGTTATTATTTCCCTGGTGCATGCTGCACTGATGCAGGAGGCAACCTGGGTAATCATCATGTTCTAGGTCTCTGCTGCTTCCAGGGGGGGTTCTCTGACCCCCCCACCCCCAACCCACAGCATCAGCCTACCTGGGAACTGGATAGAAATGCAAATTGGGGTTCCTTCTTCTCAGACCTTCTGAGTCAGTAAGTCTGGGGGGCTGGAGCCAGGAATAGGTATTTTAATAAATTTTCCAGATTATTCTGATTCACGATGGAGACAGAGCAGGACTGGCTTGGACTAAGCAGGCACTGGCATTTTGTGCCTATTAATTTTCAGAAAGTTTTCTTGACTATTAAGGTATTGGATCAAAAGAAAAAGGAAATGTATTTCTTCCTTATTCCCGTGGATAATGTATTGGTTGAAATAACCTAATCATGGGAATAAGGAATGCCCACTTCCAGGTTTGCCTCTTAAGCAACACCTCCTTCCTCACCCAATGTCATTAGTTTTATTTTTCTTCAAAACCCAGCTTATTATGGCGTCTGGGTCACTGGAAGCATCTTTGAGAGACTAAGCAGAGCTTGAAAATTGAGAGTAGCGAGGACACTGTCCCCATGGTGTGAGGCACTACCCAGGAGTGGGCACTACCCTGTCAGAAGTCAGCAGGACAGAAAAATTAAGTGGACAGTAGGCAAGTGAATGCTGACATAGAAAATGTCAACCTTGGCCCTGCTTTTGGATTTCTCCAGCCTATTTCTGTGAAATGCATCAATTACTGTCGACACTGTTAAGCACAGAAGGCTTCAGACTCATTTTGATGCACTGACTGCTTCTAAGAGGTCAATCTATTTTTGTTTTTACAGATTTTTTTAAAGATGTTGGGGGAGTGAAATTTTGAACAAGATTCAGACTGCAGAAAGCAGGCAGCTGCTGAGTGAGCCATCCATCGTGCAGGACAAAGAACACACCATGGTTCTTTGCAGGGAATCTTGGGGATCATGGAAATCTACTCCCTGCTGGACAGAGGAGGAAACTGAGGTTCAGATTGGAACACTTACCCTGGAGGAGATGAGTGTGTCCAAGGTCGCCTGCCCGTCTATCCTCTTCTAACGCCAAGCCTCATTATCAGGCAGGAGTTCCACATAATTCTTAGCCTGGTGAGATTCTGGAAAAAATCTGTAACCTAGTGGTATTTGACTGGAAAATCATTTTTCCAAAGATACCTGATCCCTTTGCTGTGTCCTCTCCTAGTTCCTACAGATATTTTCCCTCCATAGAGAATAAATTGGGCAAAGTCCCCAGGATGGCAGGCCTCTGTGCGGAGTTTGCAGGGCAGTTTCCTACTACCTTACTCTTTACCTCTTCCAGAAGGTTGGGGACACCTCAAAGACCAGAGTACTTCAAATTGCCCACTTGACGACACAGGTAGCTTCAGCACCCCCCCACCCCACCCCCCCCCCACACAGCTGTCCAGGATCTCTGAGAAGCCATGTTTGCTGCTGCACACAGCACTTCCTTGTGCAAGAATGTGGGTGGCAGATCATCACCGCCCATTCTGAGCAACCTCCAGTCACATCAGGCCTTCAGCGGAAGGGAGCCCCGGGGCCCCAGAGGAAAGGCAGCGTGGACTCTCAGCCCTAAATGGATCCACACAGTAGGGTTGGCTGGCCGTGCAAGGGCGTGGTGGAACAGCCTCAGTGCTGCTTCAAGATCTGTTCAACCAGATAGTGCCAGGGCCGCCCCCACCAATAGGCAGCTCTGCGGGCACTGAGTCCGGTAAATACAAGTGGTGGTGGCTCCCTCTAGTGGAGTTGTAGGGAATGGACAGTGGCCCTGAATCCGGTAGAAAGCACCTGCTGGGAGACTCAAAAACGGCCCAAAGATGCTTTGGGGAGGTTGTTCTTTTGTTCTGTTTACAGCCTCCAGCACAGGAGGCTGTGGCTGCTGAAACAGGACCTCCTGATCTCTGCTGTGGGATTCAGTGTCAGCCACTGGCCAGAGCCCAAGAGCCAGGAATGGATTTACCTTCTACCTAGGACCCTGTTCCGGTCACTCCCACGCTGTAGACAAACCCCTTTCACCTCTCTGGGGCATGCTGTGCTCCATATGTTGGGGGGGTGTGCAAGCCAGCTGGTGTCCATCCCGGAGATGTTCCCAAATCAGCTCAAAGTCTGTTGCTCAGTCAGGAGGAAGCCACAGAATTGCTCATATCCTCCCACTCGGAAAAGAGCCCAGCAGTCCAGGCTGTGCCCTCATAACCGCTGTCCAGAGCGCCTCATCCCATCATTCCCACTCCATCCAGGGCCAAGTTGGCTCTGCATGCAGAGAATGAGCTGATAAGGGCCCTCCTCTGTGGCCTTCAGAGCCAAAGACTTGGAACAGAGCTCAGGTCTGAGGGCTTGAGCACGGCGCCTGGTGAATGAGACAGGAGACCCCACACCTCCTTCATAAGCAAAGAGCGTCTAGGTGACCCATGTCATAATAGTGATGGTTAGCACACTGCTCCCCTGGGCCGGACACATTTCTAGGCTCTCCACTTCTATATTAACTCCCTAAATCACCACAGCAAACTTAGACCAAAGGTCATCCCTAAATCTGCCACCCAGGCCCTAGAGCTAAAGTCACCTGGTTATTTTAAGGATGGAATTGACACAGATTCCCTAGGCAAGAGAAGAGGGCTTTCCTTTTCTGTCATGTACCAGGAAATCTGTTTGCCTCCATTACCCATGTGAGGCAGTTTAAAATTTCAGAATTACTAAGTGGGCACAGACACTGGAGAGCATTTCTTCCAATTCTCCGTTTCCCAGTGAGACAGAGGACCAGGGAATAAAGACATGCAGAGACTAGACATGCCTCACACAGCGCGTTTAGTGGCTGGGCCACCCTGGCCCCAGCGGTCCAGGCTCTGCCCCAAGTTCTTTCCATGCCACCCAGTGTGGCTGCCAGCTGGAGTAGATGAACAGCACCCAGACACTCCCCTTCAGTGCCCAGCGAGCTCCCTGGCCATCAGTCAGCCCAAACGAGCTCAAAAGGCAGACTCTGACACCAGCAATGGCAGCCTAGAGTGGCTTGGCCCATTGACTCTGCTCCCCTTCAGTGACACTGGTCACTCCAGGAATGGGGCTTCCCGGGGCTGACAGCAGGGATGCGCTCAGGACAATCTGTGACCGCAGGTCTCCTGCTCCTAGCCCAAAGGGCTGCCATCCTTTTGCCACCCCCGGAGCCCCTCCCCAGGAGCCATGATAGAGCAATGTTCACCCTCTCCCTGGCATTTCTTTTCCCAGACTGCTTCTGGGCTCTGCTGGTGCATTCCACGCCCCCACCTTTTCCTTCCCGTTGTCCCCAGCCCAGAGTCTCTGGGCCTTTGCTTCCCAATCTCATTTGGCTTCCCTTGGGATGTGACAAAACCGCCCCTATCATTTCCCAGCTGGGAAGTGAGGACCAGTCGTAGCTCCTAGGCGTGGGCTGCGTGGAAAGGGAATCCTCGTGGTGCCTTCTCTTCACTGCACTGTCGCCGTGGACTTGGCCTGCAGGGCCTGGTCAGAGGGTCCTACAGAGCTCTCTGGGCACTTTGCTCTGTATCTGCCACGGGGCTGAGCAGCAGACTTGCTCTGCTCTAACTTGAGGGGGGAGGTGAGGAACTTGCAGAGGGAATATATCAGGGGGTGGATGTGGTGCAGAGGGAGAAGAGTGTGAGACTGGGGATGAATCACAGAAACTCAGATGTAGCCCGTCCTAGACGGAGTGGGGGTGGAGGGTCAGGACGACAGCAGGCAGGAGGACAAGAGCTGTCACTCTCCACTGGCTTCCTCCAAAGCGGGAGTGGGGCTGGGGCTGCCTGAACAGGGGAGTAGCTGAGCTGGCGGCAAGTCCTGCTTAGCTAAGTGAGGTGCATCCCACAGACCAGTTTCTGGGAGGGAGGGCACAGGGTCTCTGTTGTCATGCCTCCCAGCTTTTCCTTTCCTCCACATGCCCCTCCAACTCATTGGCTTAGAGGAACCCTTGCCTTCACTCCTGTCATACCCACACCCCACCCCTCCTGCTGACTCTCTCTTCAAAATTAACCAGAATCTGTCCACTGCTCACCATCCCACTGTTGACAGCTTGGCCCAAACCACCATCTGCTCTCACCTAGATTATTCAAACAGTCTAACTGTTAATCTTGTTAAAACTGAAGTCCCGTCATATCACTTATCTGCCCAGAACCCTGGAGGAATGGCCTCCCCACCAACTCAGGAAACCAGCAAAGGACTTTCAGGCACCAGTAGGGCCCTGGCTAAGCAGCCACCACCCTCCACTTCCCAGCTACTTGGGCATCATCCCCTGTCCTTTCCTGCGTGCTCACTGCCCTCCAGTCACCCTGGCCTCCTAGTTCCTAGAATATGGCGGCAATGCTCCCACCCCAGGACCTTTGCACTTACTGTTCCCTCTGCCTCGAATGTTTCCCCCCAGTATCCACATGGCTCACTCTTTGACCTCTTCTGCTCTTCACACAAGCATTACCTTCTAAATCAGTCTTCCCCTGCCTCCTCTCTTTTAAGTTCACCCCAAACCCCCCATGCCTGCCATATTCTGCAGCCTCCTTTCTTGATTTTCCTCTATTGCATTTACACTTTACTGGCATACAATATATTTTAGTTATTTACTGTATCAATTGCTTGCCTTATTCCATCAGAACCTTCACAAGGGTGGGCTTGGGTTCTTGGCTTTATTCATTCTTGGCCGAGCACATGGGGAAGCTCAATGTCACAGTTGTTGAATGCAGGAACAAACGAATGCTTGACATCGCTTGGGAAATAGAAGCTCTCTCAGGAGATGGCATCTAAGAAGATGCCAGAACTACTGGGCTTTTTTAATAAGAAGAGAAGCTGGGAGAGAAAAGGGTATAGGTGTTCGTGTGTGCACACATGTGCGTGGTACAGGGTTGTTTGACAACCACATTCACTTGTCATATGCAGTGTGTAAATTCTTGATGATTTGTATATAAGCGTTTCAGCATTCAGGTGAACCAGTCATTCACTCTTGAACTCACTCGCTCACCACACATTTCACGTATGACAATTCATGTCCTGCTAGACGTGAATGGGGTGGGTACCTGGCTAAGGAATGGTTCCTGAGGCTGAGAGACTTCTGTAATATGGTTTAAAAAAAAATCCTGGGGAATTCAAAACATACCTGGGAGGGTCCGGGCATCAAAGCAGACAGTAACCTCAGGATCACCTGATCAGGAAGAAAATGCAGAGCAAGAAAATCATCCCCATATGTTTTGGCCTCGGCAGGAAGAGTCTCAGAGGAGCAGTCCCTAGAGGGTTTTTCTCCCTTCCAGAGCTTCCCAGAAGGATGGGGAGAGAGAAGGAAGTGGAAGTGGGCAGGGCACATTTCCCAGAAGTGAGCGTGTTCTCCCTCCCCTGTTAACAGGAGTGAATGCGTGCCAGCTGCAGGAGAGCAGTGTGGGTTAGAGAAAGAAGTCCTTTTGCTCCCAGGAGAACCTGCACAGCGTCTCCTGAGCCCTGGCAGAGTCGCAGGAAACAGGACTCTGACCTTGGCCTGGGCAGGCAGTCATGTACATAGAAGAGGTGGATACCTCCTAGACCCCAGCTTACAGGGCTCACCTTCTTAGGGAACATCCCGGGCCAGGGTGGGGTGACTGCAGAGGGTAGTGAAACCCTCTTTTTGTTGATCTGTGGGTGGTGCCTGGGGAGCTGGCGGGTGCCCTGCTTCCTAGATACCCACCTGCTTTTGTCATGACTGTTGACTCATCTGCCTCACTCAGCCGTTGACATTTTCATGCAGCAAAACGCACAGCCTCCAAGACTCTGCCATATTTATTTGTTAATCTCCCACAGACACCCTCTCCTGGGTGGGTCCACAGCACAGCCACGCGCCCTCTGGCCTCCTTGACCTCTGAGCTCCCAAACCTCATCTCTTTTCCCCCCATCACCAGATCTCCCCCTCCCGCTGACAACCTCACCCCAACGTCCTGGGCCCCATCTTTAATGCCAGCAGGTCCTGTCTCAGCTCTTCCCAGTTTGGGAAGGGCTCTGGGGAGGCCATCGGAGAGGCATAAAACCAGATCTTGTCTCCTGAGGTGGAGGGTCCGGCCCTCTCTGTCCAGCCACCACCAGCGATGTATGCGTGTGTGTCCTCGCTTGACCACTGCGCCAGCCTTCACCCTGCCAGGGAGAAAGCAGAACAAAAGGAAGTGGAGTTAGTGGTCAGAGGGTGAGGCCTGAGGAACTGAACCAAGAAACCCAGGAAACACCTGGTTTCTCCTCAGCTCCCAGGCATTTGCATAGTGTCCCCCAACCTTATTTCTGGTTCTCTGGTGTGCTCAAACTGTGCCTCCCCACTGTGGCCTTTGAGCATGTGCCCCCTGAAGCTACTCCTGCCGAGGCTTTATATGCTGCTGTCATTAACTCCACATCTGTCTCTAGCCCTTGGTCCCCCAGGAATCAAGTCCAAGTGATGTACTTGACTCCCAGGCCGTGCAATGTGACACCTCAACAGTCCACCCAATGTATTCCCTTCCTCTCACACCCTGCACTGTCCACCTGGATCCTGGGGCCTGGTGCTGACCTCAGCATTGCAGGCATGTCTCCCGCCACGCCCGGCTCCTCCCTCACCCACCCACCAGAACGCCCCTGCTCCTCCTCCCACACTCCAGGGCCCACCAGCCTTCCAGGCGCAGTGCAGCCCACCATGGTCCAGAGCCACTCCTGCCAGGATGACAGTCTCGCTGACTTTCTGCCCCCGTGGCCTGTCCCACACAGTATTACACATAACTGCTTTCAACTGGGAAGTAGGTGAGATTTGGGGCCCAAAGTCCTGCATGCAAGGTGACGTCTACCACATCCAGGGCAAAGAAAGACCACCCCGCTCATCCTCCCCAGGGAGAGACTTGTGTCTGACACCTTGAAGCTCTTCAAGTGGCGGGGGGGGGGGGGGGGGGGGGGGCAGGGTCTGGCTAAACACAAACACAAACTGATCATCCCTCACCACTTCTGTTCCTGCACCTGCTCCTGCACATGACAGTGACGAGCTGTGTCCCCAGCTTCATAGGGCTGCCCCCAGGCCAGCTGTTGGCGGAACTGCTTTGGAAAAAATGCAGGTGAGCAGCATCGTCCCTATATAGTAGCCTCCTTGGGATGCAAAGATTTCTATTTGTAATTTCAGTTATTCAGGAGCAAGAGCAAAAGTCCATCCTCTGGGGTGACTAGGCATTTTGTTATGTCACAAAGGTAACCTGGAAGTTTGCCAGGTAGCCTAGTATCGCTGCCCACTAGGACACCGCCTAGTGGACACCACCCTGGGGCTTTCCACTGGCCTCATCTGTATACAGTCACTCTGGCATCCTTGACCTCTAAGCTCCCAAACCTCATCTCTTTTGTCCCCATCACCAGGTCTCCCCCTCCCGCTGATAGCCTCACCCCAATGTCCTGGGCCCCAATGTCCTGGGCTGCCCCCCAGACCAGCTGTTTGTGGAACTGCTTTGGAAAAGGATCCACAAAAATGCAGGTGAGCAGCATCATGCTTATGTCATTTTATTACATCACAAAGGTGACCCAGACGCTGACTGTAAGACGAAATGAAGTAACACAAAAGCCTCTGTTTCCTGGCAGCATCCCAACCGTCACCAGGTGATGATCATGCTTAAGCAGATGGTGACTGTGCCAGACCCAGGAGAGAGAAGCCTGCGCGAGTACGTCTGCATCCTAGTCAGAGGTGCGTCAGCGTGTGGACGCACTTAAAAATGCCACGCGCCCGCCTTAGGTGGGGTTCCCCTGTGTGGGCCTCAGTCCCTGTGTGGGCCTCAGTCATGCTGGGGCTGCCCCATAAGCCTCCCACTACAGCTCTTTGAGTGCTCTCAGGGAACCCATTGTGTTGTTGGTTTTGTTTTGTTTTTTTACCTCAGCCCAAAGAGAACAGTGTTAGAAAAGGCCATTCGACCTAGGATTAAAAGCAGCAGATGAAAAACACGTTTTGGGGTTCCTTTCTCTGCTGCTTCCTGAAACCCTACTAAAATAACAGTAATGGAAATTATTGAAGGAACAGATAGGTAAAGTCACAAGATAAATCAAGATGGTGGGTAGGAAATTTGGGGATGGTGAAAAACCACTAGGAGAGCAGCATTTGGCTTAGGAGAGGGGCAAGATGGGAAAGCTGAGTGCCTGCAGATGGGGGACCAGTGAAATAGGATGATGTACCCCAGGGCTAATGGATTGGGAGTCTGAGGCCTCAGGTACCATGGAAAGACGGAAGGGCAGGGCTAACAATTCACTGTGCTTAGAAACTTCCAGGTCTTCTCCCCAACCCCAAAGAGCCAAACGCGTACCCATCTAATACCTGGGCAACAGAGGGGAAGTTTAAGGAGGCCCAGCAAAGCCTGGACTCATGGCTTACACCTGGATGTCTGGATGTTAGCAAAGGTTTTGTAAATGTTCCATGGACTTCCACCCAGTCCATCCAATCCATTACGCTGTGAGCAGACCTAGACTTTCAAACACAAATATGATGATATAATCAAATAGGATCACCCCACCACCAGCTGTTTAAAACATCCCCATGGCATCCGCTACTCTCTGACCAAAGGCCAACTCTTAACTCTCCACCCTGCTCCATGTTGGCCCAATCCCTTGCCACCCCAGTCTCTTGTACGCACCACGATAACCCCACCACAGGACCTTTGGACAATATGTTCCCTCCACTTGGAATGCTATTTCTAGAACCTTTGTTTATTTACCTCCTGCTCATCATTCAAACTTCAGCTACAAAGTCATTCATAAATGCCCCAACTACGGCTCTGATAACACAGATATGGGGATGTCTGTAGCATGTTACATTCAAAGAGAAATTCATTAGTTTCATTTATCATTAGGTTCCCATTGCATAGGACAGAGAAGGAGTCCAATAAATATATATGGAAAAAAATTATTGAAAAAGTATCTGTTTCACTGCTGCAACCACCAGTGTGTATGGCTTGGGTATAAATAACACTTATTCATCTGTCTCACCTGCACCCTAAGGTTGTATGACTTGGAGACTGCATGCATTTAAAAAAAAAAAAAACCACAACAAAAACCTTGTCACTCTCTCCTCCCTATATTTCCAGTTCCTGTCTTCGCATATAATTTCTGGAAATGTATACTGACATATATTGTGCAAAAAATTATGTGTTATATGGGGTTTCTATTCTGGAGAGCTAACATATACAATCCTTCCTTTAAACACCTTGCCTTTTAGACATAATCATCTGTGATATATTTCCACTGCTTCACATGTGATCTTTAAATATATTATCTGCCTTCACAATACAACACAGATTCAATTGGCTGGATTCCAAAAAGTATCTGATTGAAAGAAACATTCAGCACCTTAGGCAAAGCTCAGGATTTTATCTTATCTCGGCACTATAGGTCTAACACCTATGCTTTGTATTATAGATTTCTTTATTTCCCTCTTGTTTTTATAATAATAAGAGTTTTCAGATGTGGTAAAATAGCCAAATTATTGCACATATGGTGCAGAAAATATGGTGTTGACTGGTCACCAAGAGGTGATCTAACACGTAAAATTCCAAATCCCCCCTGACAGGGCATGGTGGTGGGGGTGGGGGTGTCTAAATTTGAACACTTAATCCAATATTAATTTAACCCTCTGATATGTTAAACAAGTTTTAAATTGATCCATTTCCTTTTCCTTTCTACTTACTTAGTACACGCCCTCTGGTAACCATGAATCTGAATGAAGTTTGGTGGGTTTTGTATTTCTTTAGCTTGGTGGGTTTTGTTTCTTTTTAATTCCACATATAAGTGAGATCATGAACTTTTTGTCTTTCTCTGTTTAACTAATTTCACTTAGCATGATGCCCTCAGGGTCATCCATGTTGTCACAAACAGCCTGATTTCCTCCTTTTATGACCAGATAATATTTCACCATTATTGTTAAGAGTGTGTGTACATTATAATCACCAGCAAAATGCAAATAAAATAAGATGTTATTTAATCCTTATCACACTCCCAATCTGCCTTCCGGACTAGAATCTATAGAATTGGTTGGGCACCATAAATACTGTCAAACAGAGCTGGTGATTTCTTCTGTTTCACTCTCAATTTCTATAAACATTCATTATTATTTTTCAAGATGGAAATAATTTTTGTGATCTTAAAAAAAAAGTTCATTGTAAACAATTCATGTAGAAAACTATAAAATTGAAATCATCCCTTCAACCCAGGAAAATGCACTGCATGAAGTCACAGGACCTGGTTAGCTCAGTTACTTGGGGGTCTCATCTGATAAAGGGAAATAGCAACTGAGAACACATCACAGGGCCAGGATTTAAGATCATATGTGTATACGGCGTGGTGGTCAGTAACTGTAGCAATGACTATCACTGTTAATAATGAATTCCCATGTTTTCTCCTACACATATATCCATGTCAACGTCCACTTTTTTATGTTCCCACAAAAGGTGACTTTCTCGTGCCAAAAAAATTATTTCGAAGTACATTGCTTCAATAAGCATTCAATTTAGTAAGATTATAACTATTTCCATCAAATTCTTCTTGAAGCTTTGATTTCAGCTGACAAATTTTATTAATCTATTCATAAGTCAAAGTTCCCTGTTTTATTTTACAAAAGCCTGAACTCCTTGAGTCTCTGCAAGCCGCAAAAAGAGGGGACCGCCTTTAAGAATATGTATTATAGAGTGAAAGTTTGCATCTCTGCCAAAAGATCCCCAGTATGGCTATATAGAAATGGGACCTCAAGGAAGTAATTAAGCTTAAATGAGGTCACCTTTATGAGGCCGAAGGTCTGTACCTTTTAAAAAAAAAAAAAAAGATTTATTTATTTATGTATACAAGAGCTGGGGTATAGGCCAGAGGTACAGAGAGGTGAGACAGAGTGGGGAGCAGAACAGGCAGATCTACTGAAATACACTGCTGAGGAAGGTCTGTACCTTTTAAAGGCGGGAGAGACTCTGGTGCTTACTATATGTGTGCAGAGGAAAGATCAGGCAGGGCACAGCCAGAAGGCAAAAAGGTAACAGTCTGCAGATTGGTAAGGAGGAAGAGAGTACTCACCAGAGACTCAATTAGTGAGCAACTTGATCATGGACTTCTACCCTCCTTAACTATGAGAAATAAATACTGTTTAAGCCAACCAGCCTGTGTCATTTTGTTGCAACAACCCAAGCAAAATGAGAAAAACAGAGATTCCTACCTTACATCCCAGGGCCCTGTGGTGGGGACAGGAGAGGAGGGAAGAGATCAAAGGTCAACAGTAGGAAAGAGCAGGAATAATTTTGCTGGGAGCATCCCTGGAGATGACCAGACTTTGGAGGAAATGGCTGCTGGTTGCTCTGAGGTGGCCAGATCAGGGCAGTGAAGCTGCAGAGTGACTGTTGGGTTTGTGAGCTAAGATTTACAAACTAAGAGCTGGTTGCTTTGAGTTGCCAGATTTAATAACAACAACAACAAAAATAAACCAGGAACCCCAGTTAAATTTGAATTTCAGGTGATTTTTTGCAATATTTGGGTCATTCTTATATGAAAAATTATTCACTATCTGGAATTCAAATTAACCAGGCATCGTGTATTTTATCTGCCAACCCTACCCAGCACATGCACAATTTTCTGGAGGGCATTTTTGCAATACATGTCAAAACATTTAAGGCATACATAATTGTTTGCATAGCAATTCCACTTCTAAGAATTTATTCACAAGAAATCATTAGATAATAGAAAAACATGTATAGGTAAAGATGTTTATCAGTGTGTTGTTTATAATCATGAGAAATTGAATTAATAAAGGAGTGGTTAAATATTTATGGTATTTTTGCTCAAATGCATGCAGCCCTAAGATTATAATTTTAAATCTACACCTAGTAATATGAAAAGTTGCCCAGAATACATAATTAAATATGAAAAGATACTAAGATAATTTTAAGTTTGATTTTATTTTTAACTAATTACCTGAGATGTATTAAACACACATCTGATAAGAGTGATATCTGAATCATGAGATGATTGCTGGTTTTTTTTTTCTTTGTTTTCTAGATGCTTATTCATATATTACCTTAATAATCACAATAAATAATCACTATTATAATCTTTAAAAAAGTACTATTTTTTGGGCCTCCCCTCGTGGCGCAGGCGGTTGAGCACCGAACTGTGAAGCTGTCCGCAGCCTCTGCAGAGTGGGTTCGATCCCGGCTGACCGGCAAAAATCCCACATGGCATGGCAGACCTCTCCTTTCTCGCCCACTGCTCCCTTCAGCAGTGTATTTCATCAGTCTGCCTGTTCTGTTCTCCACTCTGTCTCTGGTGAATCCTCTTACCTTCCCGCACATCTGGCCTGTACCCCGGTTCCTATATAAATAAACCTTTTTATTAAAAAAAAGTACTATTTTTTAAATAATTATGCAACAGCATTCTTTGGTGATTTTGTAATCTCAAAATGTGAAGCAGCAAGTTCCATGAGTAGATTCAGCAACTCTGTAAAGTCCCAGACACATTCCTCATCCCACCTAAGCTATGATCTCTTTCTGTTGCTGAAAGAGCCACAGAAGAAACTGGATGTAGCAGATATTTATTTTTGTTTATTTGCTGGTTTAGGGGTACCACCCAACATCCATCTAATTCCTTGTTTTCATCACAGAATGCCAATATTCCTCTGCAGAAACCATCTCCATAGCCCATATTCAATCCACACACCTTGGGTAAAACTGAATCAAATCTTGGCTCCAAGGGTGATCCCGAGATGGCCAATCAAAGCATATACTCCTCAGACCTAACAATTTGCCCAGATAAAAGGACGAGGTGGAATTTTTAACCAATGGAAACCAGACATAGATTTTGTCTAGTAAGTACAAGTCCTCTTTTATTATTGGACAAAAACCTGGGAGGTTTTTGCCTAGCCACTGGCCATCTTACACTCACCTGAAGCCACCATGAAGACCAGAATTTCATTTAAAGAAATAAAAAAAAACTTTTACCTCCTGGATCATACTGTACCTGAAGCTCAGTATTATTTTTTAAGAACTTTCTTATTATCCATGATGTTATATGGACCTTAAATTTAGCATGAATTTTCCAGCAAATGCTCTGATAAATTTAACTGATATGAGAATGAAGCTAATTGACTCTATTAGCACCAGCTGCAACTACTTATAGCTCTGGGTAGAAATACACTAAGGAGTACGGTTGCCAAGCATCCTGTTTACACAGGATGTATCCTATATTTAATGATTTTGTCCTGCTTCCTATATTGGCTTTCCCAGGACACCCAAAATATCATGTATTGAGGTGCTTTGTTTCCCAATGATTTACAAAAATTCAGCAGTTGGAGATGTATCAAAATTATCTGTGCATCCTGTTCTTTTATTTGCTAAATTTGGTGGTCCTGCTAAGAACTAAGTTAACCCCTACAATCTTCCATACTTCACCCTGCACTACAGTATTTCTGCCCACTGAAGTCCAACATTAGATGAAGTAACATGAGCTAGTAAAATTTCCTTTTCGATTAAGTGGGTTTGAGTCATATTTTTAGTATCTTGTAACCTACAGAAAGCTACTGGATCCAACTAATTATAGAACCACCACCACCTAAGTTCTATAGCCTAGTTATAGTAATAACATATTTTTTGCCACTTACTATGTCAAGACATTCTAAATACATTAGCTCATGAATGTCAACACATTATTTGAGATACATATTGTGTTCTCTATTTCACAAATGAGGAACCTGAGGGTTCATGAAGTCACATAATTGACCCAAAATCACACAGCTGGATGGATGGAACCAGGACACTGTAGCATACTATCCTTTATTCTGGACTTGGAATTCTGAATTTCAATCTCATAATACAGAGAGATCACTACCAGGTGAGGCAAAATAAGCACCAGAAAGCCTAACTTCCTATGAACAGCTCTGATTTGAAGTCAAACATATGAAAAGTACGCAAACTAAGCCCTGTTTAAAACGGGTGAGGGAGCCTCCACCCCTCAGTATCACAATTTACTCTAATTTCCAAGCAAACATCAGGTTCTGAGAGCAAGTTTTTGGTTCACTTGAGTCATGCCAAATGCCAATCACCATTGTGCAGTCACCAAACATGAATCAACATTGACTCCATTGTTGAAATTAACTGGAAATGTGCAAATTTTCCACTTTATATGGCATCTACCTCAAACTGTACAGACCACTATACATGCAGACCAAGAAAGAGGTGGTGCTGAGTTTGCAATAAATCATTTCAGTGCCTTATATAATAATATGTAAATAAAATGACTTATGCACATTTCCCTGTGATATGACATTCTGTGTGCAATTCAGCTTGTGTTTGTTGTGACACTATGCCTCTCAAGAAACTGAGGTCCACCAGAGAGGTAACACTGTTCCATGCCAGCAGTCAATAGTAAACAGATATAACAACTTCTCACTTTGTAGAGGTGACTGAGTCACTTGGACCCTCGAGACACATTTCCTGTGGGCTGCCTTTAAAAAGCAATCAGAGGTCAAGGAAATGGCTTTTGTTGTTCTCAGCTTCTGCTCTGCAAGGACAGCCCCCACATATTCCTTGGCCACCTCTCTTGTGAGTGCGTGCCTGAGCACTACTACTGCTTCCTGGACAGCAGAGGGAGCAATTAGGGGCCGCCTATGGATGCCTGGTGGAATGGAATCTGACAGGTAAAGTTTTTCAGTTTGTTTCTGAATAAATCTCTTTGTCCAGTCTCTCCACTTGACGATTTCCTGGCAGCCCTGAACATTTTATGGAAGAAGTTCTGGAACAAGAGCGACACTGTTCCCTCCCACCCCTTCCCTGAACCTTTCCCAGGCTCATCAGGAAGGTAAGGGGAGACCAGCGTGGGCCAAGGATATGGAGATGATGGAAATGATGAGGGCCCACGGCCCTGAGGTCAGCAGGATGACAGGCGGCCACGACCACCTCACCTCCACGCCTTGCCCTGCAGGTGCGTGAGTGTGCATGCGTGCTTTAACTCAAACGCAGAGAACAGTTTCCGCAGCTTGGTTCGGCAGCTCCCCAAACACAAAGGGTCTTTTCAAATCGCCTCTGAACTGCAGGGCACACACTCTGCCTGCCCATCCTTGGAGCACCAGGGCAATGTGTTGAGAGAGGTCTGCCCCCCAAGAGACCATAAAGAGGTGCATTGTCCACAGAGGATTAGAAAACATTAAGATTGGCCAAAAGTCGGACTGGTTTTTATTTCCCCACATACCAGCAGTGAATAGTGTCAGTGATAGAATATTACCCTTAACTTGGGATGGCTCCTACCAACTCTCCCCAAGACTGGCTATGTGCCAGGCACTCCTCATACCCAGTCCCCACTCTCTAATTTCTTTTCCATTCCTGTTCTCATTTCATCTAGAGGGATCACTCCAAAATGGATCCGGGCATGGTGTAGCATCAGTCTCCCCAAAAAGGTTCAGATAGGTTTTTTCCAAGACCTGTCATCTTGGTATGTGGAACTAAGGTCAATCAAGGCCCCGTGAGGCTCAGAAGAGACTGTTTCCATTGCTTAAAGTACGAAGATGACTTAGACTTAGGGATAGTTCCAGAAACAACCTTCTTATTGGAGGAACCGATCTTAGGATAGGGCAGACATCCAGAGGCAAGGTTTTGTCATATGAAGTCATCCCTTCCTCATAACATGAAACCCCCACCTCTCTGTTTGACACCCCAGACACCTTAGCATGGCATGTAAACCTCCTGTTTGTCCCAAATACTCTAGAATTTACTGCCATGTATATTCTTTCTATGTGTGTTGTTAAATTTGGAGTTTTTTCTCCTCCTATTCTATCTGATGTTAATTTGTTTGTTCACCCACCTTCAGCAGAGCCCAGACGGGTGGGGGAATATTCTCTCGTGCTCCAACAATGTCATGTCTCTGATTTTAAAACTCTCGCTCGCTCCTCTGGCTTCAGAATAAATCCACATTCTAGCAGCTTCATGGCTCTTCACAATCCATATTTCCAGTCTCCCTGTATCCCTTCTTCCACCTTGTGTGTCCCAAGCTCCCAGTTCCTTGAACACTTTACCTCATTCTCAAGCTCCCTTGCTGTCGTTCACGTCTTTCCTTTTATTGAGAATTTTCTTTTCAATCTTGAAAACTCTTACTCGTCTTATAAGACTGCTATGCTAATGTCTCCAGGAAAACTTCCCCGACTCCCTCTGGCTCTTGAAAGAATTCATCACTTGTCTTCCCTTACCCAGAGTGCCTGCTACCTGCCTCCAGTGTATCACTTACTACAGATTCCACCCCCTCTGCTGCTATTGATGGTTTTCTCCATATGGCCTCCAAGGAGGGCTAAATTCTAAATTCCAATCTTTATGAAACCAGCTGAGAAAGTGGACTTAGAGCAAATTAGGAGTCTTGAGTGTGCATACTCCATTTCCCTTCTACAAACCATCCCTAAAAGAGCTATTTCCAGATTTTCATTCCAAGGTAGGCAAGAGTAACAGTCCCCTTTTGCCTGCAGTGAAGCCTGAGTTAGGTGCTGCCTGAGATGCTAATAAGGTTGTACTGTGAAAACTGATATACAGAAACCTCATTTAAGTGATGTCAGGAGCTGGCAGGGACAGTGCACAGATGCGCTCATCAAATTACAAGCTCCAGCAGGCCTCGCATGTCCTTCAGGAAGTGATGCTGCTTCCCCACCCCAGAGGGAGAGTAGAGGAGGAGGTGCCTCTTTGTCCAGTGCCAAGCCCCCTAAAACCTAAAGAAGGGGTGCTGGGGACAAGTCCTTGTTAGTTTCACCATGAAACTAAGGGACATATTGGGAAATCAGCATGTGCTCAAAACAGCAGGCAGAGGTAAATAAAACAGAGATAATATGCTTGACTCACAGCAACAATGGAGCCCCCCAGGCAATAGTGCCTGGTCACTCCACCCTAGTTTATGACCTGTATAACGCATCCCCATGCATGTACTCCCTACACACTTGCCCACCTTTGTACTTGATGCTAATAAACACGAGACTGCCTTGCGGGGGCTGCGCTGTTATTAGGTGTAGCCCCTCTAGACCTCTCTCTACGTGGACCTTGAGTAATCTTTCCTTCAGCCTGTGCCGCTCCCAATGCTGCTGCCCCATGAGATGATACAAGCCAAGTCCTCCGCAGCACACTCAGAGTGTCAAAAGGCACAAGGGCTCAGAGGTCATCGGGCCAACACCTATGATCTCAGAAGTGACCAGTGCTGAAGAATCTCTTTTTCTTTGTTTGCCCCTATACCTCTTTCTCTTACCCAGTGGTCTTACTGACAGCCTGGGAATGGAGATGGGGTTGCACAGTAGGCCTTTAGTAAAGGTTGGATTCACAGGCTGAATGGATGCACAAGTCTAGAAAAAAACAGTAATGGACAGGGATGTGTTTCATATTGCCAGGGTCTGTCCCATCTCCCTACATCTGATTTGCCCCAAGCCTGGAGGGAAGGATTATGGGTTAGCAGGTGACCCCAGGCTCTGGGCAAGGTCAAGGCCCCAGCGTTTCAGAGAAGAGCAACAGGAAGCCCCTTGGTCTCTGGTCCTAATTGCAAACAGGAAGGCACTGAATAATTTCAAAACCAACCCTGTTTCAGAATTAGAGCACAGGGCCTCCCTGGTGGCGCATGGGGTTAAGCACAGCACTGTGAAGTTATCCGCAGCCTCTACAGCATGAGTTTGATCCCTGGCCAGGGAGAAACCCACATGGTGAGGCAGACCTCTCCTGTCTTGCCTGCTGCTCCCCTCAGCAGTGTATTTCAGTAAATCTGCCTGTTCTGTTCCCTATTTTGTCTCTGGTGAATCCTCTCACCCCCTACCCTCTGGCCTACACCCCAGTTCTTGTATGCATAAATAAATAAATCTTTAAAAAAAAAAATGAGAGCACAGGGAAGGAGGGAATTATTATTACTTATTTTAGCCAAGATGCCTTCTTTCTTATCTGGAGCAGTGATTGTGTGCTGAGCACAGCTTATCCTCACTAGATAACATTCACAATATTTCTGTGAGATGAGCATGATGAGGAACAGCAGGCCGCAAGAGGAGTGAGAAATATCCCCAAGGTCTCAACAGTACTGAGTGGGGAGACAGGATGTGAACCCAGATCAGTCTGATGCTGAAGCCTCTCTCCAGGAGCCTCCATGCAACGCCTGGCCAGTAACATTTCCTCAAAGTTAGAACTGAACACAAGCTTTCATAGGAGATTTTTGTAGAGGGATTGTATCAGTCAAGAAAGTAAGTGAGGACCTCCCTGGTGGCGCAGAGGTTGAGCGCTGGGTTGCGAAGCTGCCCGCGGCCTCTGCAGCGCCGTTTCGATCCCTGGCTGCCAGGCGAGGGTCCCACATGGCGCGCAGACCTCTCCTGCCGCCTGCTGCTCCCCTCAGCAGCGGTCCTTCTGCCTGCTCTGCTCCCCGCTCTGGCTCTGGTGAATTCTCTCACCCTCCCGTGCTTCTGACTGTACCCAGTGCTTGTATAAATAAATAAATAAAAATAAATCTTAGAAAAGAAAGTAAGTGAGCTAATATTTTGGAGTTGAGATCTAGCTCTGCTATAAAGCAATCTTGGTAGCCATTGACCTTCAGCCAACCAAATGACCTCTTGGGACCTCATTTTTTTTTTCATTTATGAAATGAGAAAGCAAAGCTTAATAATAGCTCAGCCCCCTTCAAGCTCCCATAGGTGGCAGTGGGGTGGGGGAATGTTCTATCTATTCCATTGGAGATGAGCCCAGACTGTACCAGAGTCTTCTGTCCCAAATAACATAAGGCTTCCAGGAAAAGAGTTTCAGATGAGCTTGGGCGCAACCCTCCTCTTCCCCACCATGTCAGGGAGACAGGGTCAGATGGTACCAGGTGGGCAGCTGAACATTAGCCTTGTGAGGAACAAAGCAGTTCAGGAGTAACTGGGAAGGACTCTTGAATTCTCTGATAACCATTCTATCTGAGGACACCCAACCAGAGGGCAACGATTCACCAAGCCTACTGTTCTAGGCCCTGGGAAACCACACCACTGCCTCCTCTGCTTTGGGAAGGGAGATCTTGTCAATTCCCTCCCTCTCCCCTCCTTCCAACCCTCTCACCTGCAGAAAAACTAAATGGGGTCGTTAGATAAGGCAAAGGGAGAAGATGAGGAGCTGGCCTCACTAGCAGAGAATGTGTCTCACTAGTAGAGAACGTATTTCTGGGGGATTCACAGGCATTCAGACACAGACTGACCCCTCCATCCCGCCCCACCAAATCAACCGATAACCCCGTGGGCAGATCCGGAGGGAGGGAAAGACGGGTACTGCTGCTGAAATTGCTTTGTAGTAGCTTCTCCCCAGTTTCAAGGCTGCTGGATAGGCGAGGAAAGGGAGTTGGGAGAATTGGCATTTGCCCTGTTCCCTCCCTGTGCAGCTCTGCCGCCTGCATTGCCTCTCGGGCAAACCCCGCCTCCTCCCGCCCCTGCACCCAGCATCCCCAGGACAGAAGCTGCAGGATTCTGACACAGAGAACCTGCAGTCGCTGGGAGCCTCTCCAGGACACAGTCTGTGCCCGGGGAAATGTCTGGACAAGGAGGAAGAGTTAAGAGAAGCAAAAACCCATGGTTTGAATCTTTGAATCAGGATACATGTATGCCATTAGTTGCTAGTGGGAAGAGGGTGGTGGCGAGGCGTAGGCTGTTACCTGCTTGTGTTTTTCTTTCCCAGGTCTACCTGGTTACATTCCAGCCAGTCAGATGTCGGGAGAGAGGACTCACCACTGCAGGGGTCTCCAGCCCACAGAGCTGTTCGAAGAAGGACCCAGGTGGGCTGAAAAGGCTGTTGGGGAGGGGAGCAGGGCGAAGGGGAGCGGTGCAGGGAGAGTAGCTTTGGTGGCAAATGCGAGAATCCAGATGGGAGGGACAGTTGGTGAGAAGGGAATGCAACCTGGGTGCATCTTTTGGCGTGTCTTGCTCCCAGGTGGTCTGTACACTTGGCAGGGTATCAGCAGAGAAAGCCAGATGTGGGGGCTGAGGGTCAGACCTAGGTGGGTGTCAGACACTATGCAGGTCCCAGGCTACCTGTCCCTCAGTCCCATCATCTCACTGCTACATGGGATGGTGCTTGGGAGAACAACATAATGCAGGCTTCAACAAAAGCTCTCTGAGGAGGGGAAGTGGCTGCAGTAGGAGGGATGTGGAGGGAACTGAATTTTTAAAAATACAGCCTCCAGGGCGAGCATCAACACTAGGCAAGGCAGCTGATGGAGGCTAATATGAGTTCATCCTGGTGACTTTTCAGAGGAAAGGAAGCTGCCCTGGGTTGGGCAGAGAAGGCTACTGTTGGCTAAGGGAGAAGCTGTGCAACCTTGGGCAACACAGTCAACCTCTGAGCCAAGGGCAATAAGAATTATGCCTGTTCTACTAACCTTAGTGCATTGTTGTAATGTTCGGTTGTGAAAGAGTCTTGTTAGATATGAAGTGCATTTCAATGTTAACGTGTAGAATTATCACCAGAATGTCTTAGATGGGTATCTTGCGGCCCTGGCTGCATACGTTAAAATGTCTTCAGAAGCTTTATCAAGTCAAGTATGCTGCGCCCAGAAAAATAAGTTGCTGCCTGGACCGCACCCTAGATCAATTATTCAAAGTGGGGGATGCGATAGCAGAGGAGGCAGGAAAGTGGTACCTTTTGAAAAGCTTCTCAGGTGATTCTGATGCCCTTGGAGGTGGAGACCGATACCTAAGACTTCCCCAAGCTTCCCGAAGGTCATCACCTGGAGCACAAGTTTTGAAAAAGCAGCTCTACTGAATCAGAATTTCAAGGAGGCCTGGCAATCAGTATACTGAGCAGCAATAAAAGCCGCGTGGACATGTCATTCCAGTGCCAAGTCTGTCCATCGTCCCCTCCCCTCCAGGATGAGTAACCTGAGCCCGCACTGCCCTTGGCAGCACAAGCGGCTCAGGGGAAATGGGCTTCCCGCTTGGGGAGCACGCACAGACGCCGCTGCTGGCACAGGACTGCACCCGACCACCCCATACGCCCTGCTCTGGCTCCATGAGGCGATGGTCTAATGACAAAATGACACATCTCCCAGCCAAAGAGCCAAAGAGAAGCTTAAGAGGCAAAGGGAACTATGATGAGTTGCTAATAACTGAGAGCGCAGATGACCCGTGTTTTCTTGTTTTGTCAATGGACTGTCCAAACTTTCCTGCTTCTGTTCCATGGATAAGATTATATAAACATACACACCCACACACTCACACATGCTCACACATACACACTCACACACATACACACACAGACCCCAAGCTTATCACACACACAAACAGGAGGAGAATGAAAGGGGTTGGTGAGCTCACGCCAGGCCACTGTGTACGTGGCAGCATCGTTAGCTCAGATGTGGACAATGAACTGATAGTCGGGCCAGTTCAGTTCTTTCATTTCATGGGGACAATATTAGCACAGCGGTTAAGAGCAAGGGCTCTGGAGCCAGACCACCCGGGTTGAAGCACCACCACCCTACTGAGTGGCTGTGTGACTTGGGGCAACTGCTTCTGTGATGGGGAGACAGCGGCAGGGCTACTGGGGAGAGCAGCCGAATTTGCACACGTGAAGCAGGGCCACCCTTAGCTGGACAAGTGTTTGCTGCTATGAAGTATTGTCTTTTCCATTGTTTGATGTACTGATGAGGAAGCTGAGGTCTAGAAAATGAGTTGTCACTTCTCGATTCAGGTGGAAATGCCACCAAAGGAAAGTCACAGATGTGAACAAATGTCTAGACTAAAAATGTTCAGGGCTGCATCATTTTAGAAGAACAAAAAACTAGAAACAACTTAAATGTCCCACAATGGAAGTAGGTTACCAAAATAACCGTGCATTAATAGGACTATGTCATACCTGCATGAGAAAACTGGAGGTACAATATGACGTTTGAGGATGAAATACCATTTGCGCTCCCTAGCGGCATCATGGCAGAGACAGAGCTAGTCTGGCTGGAAGCAAAACATGACAGAACGCCAGTGCTCTCTGGATGTGGGGTGACAGGGACTTGTATTTTCCTCCTTATAATTTTCTGAATTGTACTGATTTTCCATAATGAAGAGATATGACTTTTAAAGTCAGAAAATAAATTGTTTGTTTCCAGCAATTTGCTCAAGGTCAAACAAAACATTAGCAGCCTACACAGGCTTTCTATTTCTGTCCAGGATTCTGGATGAGCAGTAGGAAGCAAAATTAATTGGAAGGAAGGAGCAGAGCGGGGTGAACAAAGACCAAGAAGCACAGGACCTGCCACAGCTATGAGGACTGAGACCCAGTTCAGAGAGGAGAGGTCGGGACTGTGCACCCCAGCTCCCAGCGCCAAGCTAGTCGCGTTGCCAAGGCCTTTGGATCTCGATCGAGATGGCCACTGTCAGGTACAGGAGCCCCCAGCATTCAGTCCAGTGTCTGCCCTTGGGGGTCGCTGCCCTTTCTCAGAAATGGAAAGAGCCAGCTTCTACTTGGGGTGAAGACAGCAAAACATCACACCAACCTTTCTTTCCTTTGTCCTTTCTACAGACTCCCTCACAATTGGGGAGCCTTTGAAGCAGAAAACACTGGAAAGCACCCCTGCTAGTCTGCATTCCCTGCTCCTCCTTAATATAGAAGCGCCTTGCCATGCCCAACATTTTTCCAATCATAATGCCAAGGTGCTTGACACAGCCAACACCGGGAAATGTTTATTTTGTAAGTTTGAAATAAAAAAGATCTGGAATTAATAACTAAGATAGACCTCATCTGAGAAAAGAAGGAAGGAAAAAAGGATGAAAGGACTGAAGGGAGACAGGGAGAGAGGGTATGAGGGAGGGAGGGACGGAGGAAAGGATTTAAAAAGCAGAGGGAAGAGATTTGACATTATATAAAAATCATTACATCTCTTTCAAAACTTTGCTATAAACTACTCAGTAAATTTTTTACGTGTTAAATTCTGATCCCTGTAAAATATAAGGCTGGAGAAGATAGATATGCTCAAAAAGTCAATGATTTTATAGGAAGCTCAGGGTTTTTTTCTCAAATGTACTGATGCACCCATTGTTTACATAACTCCATCATTTGGCTGCTCCCTTCACACCTCCACATGTACATGTTTCACTCACCCTCCACCAAGTCCGGCTCTCTTTCTAAAAGATCATTCTGGTGGCAAAAGTCAAGCAATAGAGACTGCGGAGTTATCAAGAGAACCCCTGAACATTCAATGAATGGTCTTGGGCACCCACTGAACAGTCAAGTAAAAACTCAAAAAATTATAATCCAACCATTTCCCTTTGTAGGTGAAGAGACAATGAACCACAGATACTGAGAGCCAACGTTCGCTGAGTGCCTGGCAGGCTCAGGTGTGCAGCAGGTGTACAGCAGGTAAATGACAGCCCCAGAATTAGATGCAATTCCCACTACCTCACAGTCCACTTGTTTGAGAATGAGTGGATTTGAGGATCAGATACCAGAAACGCCTCCTCACAGTCCAGAAAAGGAGCAGGTACAGAGGCAGTAATACATCAAGTGCAACTGCACCTTTTCTCCTTCACCTCCAGCACAGAAGGGAAACCATAGCTCTGGGTGAGCTGGGGAGGGAGCAGGCAACAGTCCTACCTGGATGAGCAAAGAGAAGTCAAAGACCATAGCCCTCAGTAGCACAAAGAACACCTGGTAGGAAGAACTTCCCAGGGGACACAAACCCAGCGCCACAAGGCCACAAGCGCCAGGTCCAACTGGGAGGCCCCGGGGCAGACAGTCCCTGGGGAGACAGGAGGAGCAAGTATCACCCTTGAAAATGAGTATTCAAATACTAAAATTGTCCATTTTATTTGAAAGTTGACAAGAAGACTAAAATAACTGGTTTCATATAGCTGTCATTACCTCTTCCTGTCTGGCTTGGATCATGAGTAAGATTTTATACCTATGACGTTTAGTACAGGTGTATTTGAATGTGGCCATTAATTAAAAGGTCCAGTTTAGTTCGAACAATGCTTGCAAACAGAAACACGCATTCTATTCTTCTTTGATTTCGTTAACCGTGTGCGTGGGAGTTGGGCTGTGACCACATAAGGCAATACTGCAGGTCAGTCATCTCTCTGGAGAGGTATATCTGCAGCGTGGATTTTCTAGCAGAGTAGAACAAAAACTCGAAATCGAACAAATAAGAACGCTTATGGTTATTTTTCTCAAAGACTTCTACTTAAGCAGCTCAACAAGAAGAGGCTGTCTTCATTCACAGCACTCAGAGGTTAATGGAAGTGCTGATTCTATATGCCAGGGGAGTGTGGAGAACCATGAGCGGGTTGATATGAAGCCAGAAAGCAGTCCACGAGAAAACCTTTAAAGCGATGAAGGCCCATGAGTTCCCTCCATCCCGAGGAGATTCGAATCTCTCTGAGTTTCTCAAAATGCATTCCTTCGATAACAGTTTTTGTGGGACATAAACAGATGTTACCCCAGAAAGGGGGCAGAAAGAGTGGTAAAAAATAATTAGAACAACACTGGTCTAAAGAGGCAGAACAAGTTTAAATGTAGAGGATTTCTTGGAGTCGTGAATCTCTCGCTCATATGCATGTGCCCCACAGAGGCAGCGAGGGGAAAAGGCCACGCCTGGGGACATTTTCTGGGGTGTGTCCTGTAGGGCACCGGCTATGCAGACCACACTAGAGAAACTCAGCGTAAGCAGCTTTCTATACCATGTGGCCAGTTGAGTATAAAATAGTACAAAATAAGAGGAAGTTTAAAGTAAAGCAGGTATTGTGACTGATGTGTCACTGAAGAGGAAGGAAACATCTGACAACAAAGGTTTCTAAGCTCAGACACAAATAGCGTAAGGAGTATAGGTTCTGGATTCTCTCTCTGAGGATGTTTCAGGGCAGGCCCGGGTCACCAGGAGCTCTGTCTGACGCAGGGCAGAGTGATACCTCCCATAATTTCTGGAAGTCTCCTCCTACTCAATGATTCCACATCATTTTGTCTTATTTATTTTGATGTCATTACACAAGCTTTGCTGACTTCCTTGCAAATTAAATATGTTCCAGAAATGCTGCATGTAAAGAAATACATGCTCTCCGAATTGAGTCATGTTTTCCACTGACGTATATTAAGATGCTAGAGAACACCGGCCCCAAACACGACCTGAAAGTACACGAGGAGCCTGCCGGCTCTTGCACTGCCACTGCCACCAGTGCAGCCTCCTCACAGCTCATTCTCCACTCAAGGTCAACCCAGAAGTCAGGCCTCACAGCGCCTCCCTCCCCCACATCCCCTACCCCCTCCATTCAATCTCCTGCCTCATTCTTGTTAGAAGTTCCATTGCTTCCAGGGATTTTGAATGATTAAGTCCCTTACTGCTTATGTTCTTTTCAAGGAATGTACCAGAATCCCTGGATATTCTGCTCTATTGGTTGTTTTTTTGTTTGTTTTAGCATGGAAGCAGCTTTCTTTCTAAAAGGGTCCTAAGTCCCTTTACAAGAGTCATCTCTGTTACAGCCAAGTACTGGGTGGTAGAATAGCTGAATCATGGTTAGTGCTGCATCAGGAAATCTAAACCTATGCCGTAGAGAAACTATTCCTTCTGTATCTCCCCAAACACTTGACTTTACAGGAGTTTGGATGGCTTTAACTATTCCTAAAGTCTCAGCAATGTTCAGAGACCTTGCCTGTGCCTCAGTACCCCACAGAAGCTGGCAAAAAAGAAGAGGCCATGGAAAAAAAAAACCAACGTTTATTGGATGCCCACTCCATGTCAGGCCCTGGTGAGTCCACACTGTTTCATTAATCCCACCAGCCACCGTGAGGGGTGTTATGTGAGGACCTGACTGTACAGAGGACAATACCAAGGGTCAGAGAAGATTCCCATGTTTCCAAGGCCACCCAGTTACCCCGTCAGACTGGGGCTGGGTTGGCTGACATCACTCCTTCTGACATGGCTAAAAGAGACCAAGGGGTTTGGAACTATGTCCACATTCCTCATCCTGCCTCACCTAACACAGCCACAGCACTGTCCACCTGCAAACCCACCACCTAGAAGAGTGAACGTGCAGTAAGAAAAACACACATTTTGTGTGTTTTTCAAACACACATTTTGAAAAATACCCCTAGTTCCTCCAATGAATAAAAAGTTCTCTGTTTCTCAACTCTGGTCAGCAATGCCCAGAATTCTAACACCACAGCACGCCTTTTCCTTCCACTGGAGGGAGGAATTAATGCCTGCATGAAATTAGTTGAAGTTCATTTTTCTACAGACTATTTTAAGTTTAGTTATATTGTGTGAGGTTTTGGGGGTTTGTGTTTTATTCATTGTATTGTATTGTTGTTGTTGTTTAAAGATTTATTTTTATTTTATTTATACAAGCACTGGGAACAGTCAGAAGCGCGGGAGGGTGAGAGAATTCACCAGAGCCAGTGCGGGGAGCAGAGCAGGCAGAAGGACCGGAGCACACTGCTGAGGGGAGCAGCGGGTGGCAGGAGAGGTCTGCGTGCCATGTGGGACCCTCCTCAGGTGGCCGGGGAGCAGCTGGGGATTGAACTGCGCTGCAGATGCGGCAGGCAGCTTCACAACCCAGCGCTCAACCGCTGCGCCACCGGGGAGGCCCTGTATTGTATTGTTTTTATTGAGTGGTTTACCACACTGTCCTGCTGTAGGGACACAAGTTCACACCTTTTCTATTGTATGAGATTACACCGCATTCACCACCAAGTCCCCCACAATCCTCCAGTACAATCCATGGGGCCGTCTCCTTCTTTGCTCCCCACCCCCAACCCTCCGGTAGCCTCAAATCTACAGTCAGATTTCTAAGGTTTGATTTGGTTTAGTTTTGTCTATTCCTCTGTTTCTTTGTATTTTATTTGAGTAAAATCATATGGTATTTGTCTTTCTTCTGACTGATTTCACTTAGCATTATCCACTCCAGTTCCACCCAAATGGTAAGATTTGATCTTTTATATAGGTGAGTAATATTCCATTACGCGAGTTTTAAATGGGAGAGGCCCCCTTGTATTAAAAAACATTTATGATAAGAAAGTGATTCTACTACAGACTATCCCCAACTTATGATGGTTCCACTTTGGATATCTCCAGCTTTGTAAGGATGAAAAGGTGATGCTCATTCAGTAGAAAACCATTCTTTGAATTCTAAATGTTGGTTGTTTCCCAGGCTAGTGGTATGTGGCGGGATCCTCTCCCACAATGCTGGGCGGCTTCAGCAAGTGCAGCTCCCAGTCAGCGATGCAGTGTACTGAGTTGCCAGGGTGTTTTGGTATTTTCTTTTGTGTGTCGCATCCCATTGTGTCTACAAAACAACCATCTGTGTCTGGTATTCAACACCATATTAAAAAACAGGCTTTGTGTGAGATGATTTTGCCCAACTGTCAGCTAAGTGTCCTGAACACGTTTAAGATAGAAAAGCTATGACGTTCAGTAGGCCACGTGTATGAAATGCATTTTCAAATTTCGATATTTTCAAATTACAATGGGTTTACTGAAACAAAAGCTCATGGTAAGTCAAGAAAAATCTGCGTTTTTAGACATGCACACATCAAAACCAATTTTTTAGATGTGCATCTCTTGGAAGAAGTGAGCAGAGGAACATTAAGATGTAAGGCCTATGGTGGATTTCCTTTAGAGCCAACCTGATTTACTTACCCTGCCCACACCCCCAGCTCTTTGAAAGGGCAAATGCAGGGAGAAGAAGGGATAAGAACAGGAAAAGGGTTCTGGTATCCTTTTAAATTTGGGTTTTCAGAAATGAAAGCTGTCCCCAGTGAGGAATGATCAGTGCGAAATCTTCTCCACTCTTGGAATCCAAATATTCTAGCTCAAATGCTGTCAAGGGCCTCCCCTGGTGGCGCAGCAGTTGAGCGCTGGGCTGCGAGGCTGCCCGCAGCCTCTGCAGCACTGGTTTGATCCCCGGCCGCCAGCGAGGGTCCCACAAAAAAAAAAAAAAAAAAAAAAAAAGATTTCCTCAAATGCTGTCAAGACTCCCTTCTTAAATACTGATCCTGAAATAGTTCAATGAAATTCTAGGAAAAGAGGTGAGACTTTCTTATCCTTCTCCCAAGGCAAGAATGTCAGGTGCAGTTCCAACTTCAGAGGCATTGAACTTTTAGTCAATAATTCCCCAAAACAAGAGAATTCAACTGAGTGATAAAACAGCCTAGAAAGTAGCCAGAAAGAGATGCAAGAAAGGACTGGTGATAACCATCGGCTATGAGGTAACACAGACAACCAGACAGCTGCACAGTCAGTGTCTAGGGAGCCAACCATCTCAGATTCAGCCTGCAAGAAAAACGTTCTCATTCTCTGACATGCCAGAAATAAAAGCCCATCCTCAAATCAGAAATACCCAAGCACCACGAGTTTGTCTATTTCTCATTTTAATCACTGTAGTTGCAAATCCTTAATTGCATCACACATTTGCTTACCTACATAACTGAACAGAGAACATAAGTTAAGGTGTTCTTTATCCCTGCGGGTCCCTTCTGTCCCCTTCCCAGGCTGCCAGCCTGCTGTTCTGCGATCACTACTTGTGTTTGGCAGCCCCACTTGCTCCCATCAAACAGTCCACTCGGCTCCAGGCCATCACCCAGGAAGCTGTTCAAGAGCAGACACAGGTGCCAGTGCCCACAGGTCACCAATCAAGTAGGCTGGGTGTGGTTCCCTAAACAAGGTATCCATTCAGGCTGGCAGAAATGCAAACACAGGGCAATGCTGCTCACCTGCCAGGAAACCAAGAAGGGGTACACTCTGAAGGCAGCAGGTGGCCCCAGCCTCAGTGGGCAGCCCACTCCCTTCTGAAGAGAGAGCCATGCTCAGCTCCCCCCTCGCTGGTCTCCGAAAGCAGAAAGGCAGGATCAAAGAGACTGGACCTTTTGTTTTTCAAAGGAAACCCAAAATCCACCACAGCATGTGCCATCTTCCAATATTTCTTACATTTTTATTGTTTCCAGTTTTATTGAGATATAACTGTCATAACCAGTATTTCTTATTGCTGTGTCCTATTTGGTCCCAGTCACTAAATTAGGACCCTTATCAGTAATAACCTGCACAGTTTTAGGTCAGAAGCTCTGTGATTGCTATTCGGAATCCCACAGGCACTGGAAAGCCACATACTAGGGAGTTGCACCGGCAGAAAGAGTAAATAAATAAAACAAAAATTAAACCCATTTCCAGATGAGTAGGGGGAACTACCAGAATGGTGTCTGTTGGGTGTGGGTGAATGCCTGGGCTCCCAGGCACCCACATATTGCTGCTTCTGAGAGAACACGGCCTCTCCCCTGAGCACAGAGAAGAGTTCTGCAGGAGACACATGCTTTTTTCTCCCTTTCCAGCAATGCCAAGTTGCCCTAAAGCAGCTGGGAGCGCCTGCTTGATTTATGGCTCAGCAACCATGGTTCTGGAAACTTTGTTCTTCCTAAGCCCGGTCCTGTGATTTATAAAAGAGATCAGTAGCCCCACAGTAACTTCTCTTTCTCTACCAGGGCAACAAAGTACAGGGAAGAATCTAGAAGCTGCATACTATTTCCCAGGGCAACAGAAGTCAGCTCTTGTGGGTAAGATGCTAACCTTCTGCATGCCTTCGTTCCTTTATAAAATGCAGAAGTCAGCAACCTCTTGCTTTCTTAATTTCCAATCTATGATGG
Organism: Talpa occidentalis; assembly: GCF_014898055.3. Taxonomy (NCBI): domain Eukaryota; kingdom Metazoa; phylum Chordata; class Mammalia; order Eulipotyphla; family Talpidae; genus Talpa; species Talpa occidentalis. Next base: position 71,215,698 of record NW_023601653.1, read on the forward strand.
TTCCCTGCAGCCCAGGCACAAAATTTCACAGAAAAAGCAAAGTCCTCAAAGGTTAAAGAAGCACTTATTCAGTGAGAGTAGACATTCAAGACCTGGCCCCTAGACCGTAGCCTGTGTACATAAGCCTTTCTTTGCCCCATGAGAAAATGCCTTCATACTCACAAGAGTAATAGTTGTTAGCCCTTCCTTAAAAATCCAGATGCTGGTTATCTGCCTAAGGATTTCTCTAGCCAGGCCACTGCCTCTCTGCCCTGGAAAGTCAGGAGAGAGAGATGAATTCATTCCCATGGACAAGTCTGCTAAGGGGTTTGGTTGGGTAGGAAATGTATATAGTTGGTTTAAAAAATATATGTTTAGATAAACTATAGGTTTTCATTTTGCATGGAAAAATATACTGTTGTTAGAAAATGTGGGTCCAGAGGCCCACATTGCCTGTGTGATCTTGGGTAAGTCATTTCACATTTCTGCATCCATTTCCTCCTTCATAAAGGGAGATACTTATACCCCCATCTAGCTCTTGCCTCTGTCCATCCGTGACCTTGACACTGCCCGTGGCAATGCTCTGGTGCTTATGGGAAGCACTGAGTGAGGTTCCTCATTATTCCACTTTGGTTAGAAACTGATTGTTGAAAATAATACTACCAGTCTATCTGCCCTATTCTTATCAGATATAGCCAGATCACATTTCTATATATCAAATCACATGTTAAGTGTCATGATATAAAGACAATCTGCAACGAACCTTCTAGTAAAATAGATAGCTCTCCTGAGTCTATGTTTTATGTGATATTTCCTTAACTGCTTGTGTCAGAGAAGAAAGGTGCCCCCTGCCTTTCTTGCAGAGTGCAGGTGTCCAGTCCCCCCAGCTGTCTGTTTCCCTGAGGTCCCTCAGTGCCTGCAGATGGAAGGACCCTGCTTTGCTCAGAGTGTATTTCCTGTTAAATCCTAACCTGCAGCCTCATTTGAGCCTCACAACAACCATGTGAGGGAAGTCTCATGTCCTTAGTTTGCAGAAGACAAGGCTGAAGCCTGGAGGGATTAAATGAAATGCAGCTGATAAACAGTTGATTCAGATCCAACTTCTCTCAATCCTAAGCAAGCAAATCAGGGAGCTTTGAGTTCAGAGTGGTGGGGGCAGGGGGTGCAGTGGGACATATAGGTGGCCAGGAAACTGAAGAGGATGCTGAGGACAGGGTCAGCGGAGGTGGGATTTTGAAAGCCACTGGGCCAGTGTATGAAAACTCTGAGTCAGGGTCAGGCTTATGGGTTCTGTCCCTACAGCCACTGTAACACCTTGCATTTGTCCCAAGGAGGATGATGCCAGTGTGTGGTGAAGGGTCTAGTGGAGTGGTAATTCCGGAGAACATTAAAATGTGAGAGGGAGAAAGATAGTGAAGGTGGATAGAATCTACTGGCAGACAGACAGACAGACAGATAGATAGATAGATAGATAGATAGATAGATAGATAGATAGATAGATAGACATGTATAGAAATATGTGTGTTTCTATAGGGTCTTTCCTTACAATTATATATATGTATACATGCATGTATTATGTCCTTTCAGAGCCTTAAAGAGACACACCCACATGTAAATAAGTCTATCCACACATCCACACATTTAGGAAGCATGAGTTCATTCTTTCTTCTTGCTCAGTACCAATCAGACCCTCACTGTGTTCTGTTCTATTGGTTCTCTCTTGAGGACGAGGAACCACACATTAGCTGTATACCCTTGAACATGCCACATCCCCTCTAAGTCTCCACTATCTCACCTGCTGAACAGGAAGGCAGTGCCTAGTGATCCACCTTGTCTGGTGGTTGAATAATAAGAATAACAGAGTCGCCCACTTGTATACAGTGTGTATGCCAATGCTCAAAACAGTCCTAGGAGATTGCTACTGTTATTATTGCCCACTTTACAAGGGAGAAAACTGACATACAGATAGATTTCATAACTTGCTCAATATCACCCGGCAGGTAAGTAGTAGAGGTGGATTTGAGCTCAAAATGTGGCTCCAGAGTCCAGGCTCCTGACTGCCTTGTTATGTGATGCACTGTCTGAAAGCACTGAATCTGTGTGAAATGCTTTGTAAGTAAGCAGTGCCACTCCTGCCCTTGCGAGGCCCACTCCCATTGGGGAGGATGAAAGCCAAGAAAGACTGGAGGGTGCTGCTGTCCCCAGCCTCAGACCTGTGACACCGGCGGCCAGGTGCCAGCTTTCAGGCTGGAAGACAGGTCTCCCCGCCCCTGCGGGCTGCAGGACCAAGATCTTCCTGTGTTCTTTTTCCAAGCCCAGTATCCCTGCTGCCAAGAGCGGGTTTGCCTGTCTCCTGGAGACAGCGGTCGTCAAGCCCCGCGAGCACAGCAAGCATGTCAAAAATAGCAGCGCCAGCAGACTGCACGGCTGCAATTTCCTCTTGAAATGTCGGCTCGGCTCTCGCCAAAGAGCTGGGGTCTGTCTGTATTCCCTGCAGGCTGCAGCCAAGGCGCCTAAGGTTCCAGATGTTTTCGAGGGGCAGGTGGAGCTATGCGTAGGGGCCCAGGGCAGCCTAGAGAGGAGTCGTCTTTCTTACAGAAGCAGGGATGGGGTGGGCGTGGTGTTTTTAAAAAAATTATCATATGCCCCACCAGGGCCAGGCCCCCTAAGGGTGAAGTAATAGTCGAGGTGAAGCCAGGATGAGTGAAAATTCCTGGAGCATCTAGGAATAAGGAAGTCACACCCTCCCAGGGTAATCCCTCAGAAGAGCTGCCAACGGCTCCTATGCACCCCATAGGGGACAAAGGGGACTGAGTACCAATCGGGGACAAAGAGGCAAGGCAAACTCCTCTCTGTAAGACTTTAGAGCAAAGGGACATGAGAGACACGACACTCTCCAACCCCACAGGGACCTGGAGCCCAGAACAGGCAAGGGGTTCGTGGGGAGGGGCAGTAACATGAGGCCGAAGGGCCCATCTGTCCTTCCCAGAGGCCTGCATCAGCCACAGGATCTCCCCTCAGAAGCCCCAAGCTCCAGGCCTTATTCTGCCCTGAGGTGTCTGTGCAACCAGAGGCAGCCCATTAAAGCGGGATGGAGAAGGAAACTCTTCAGTTTCAAGAACAGATTTCTTCCTCCCCTAAGTGACCTTGACAAGCTAGAAACCCACCACTCTGCCTCCTGCGGTAATAACCCAGTCAAGCCCGGCAGGGATGGACAGCAAGCCCAGCCACATTACCCAAGATTCTCTGCAGCTCTGTCGTGGTATTTGCATAGAGATGCTGGGAGACAGGGTACCTCTGAATGCAAAGACGCAGCCGCCAGAGGAGGGATGATAAGCAGCTGGGCTGGAGGGGTTCGGGCAATCCTGAAGCAAGGGGCTCACCAGAGGCTGTTATCCTGCCTGTCTTTACCCAAAGTCTCCTACCCCGGGGACCCTGTCAGCAAGCTAAGGGTTAATGACAATGCAGGGAAGAGATGGAGCAAGGAAGGCCAGGAGAAGTAAACTTTGATTTCTGTGCTATTTCCTAAAGAATTCTGACTGTACAGGTGCAGAGATTAGTGAGGTTTCCTGGTCTATTTGCAGGGTTTTGGTTTTGTTTTCCTAGCCAGCAAAGGGTCAGCCCCATGAGCAAGCTCACGACCCCGGTCCGATGTCCTAAATAATGTCTCATAGCTTTTTTGTAGTTCAAAGCCTGCTAATTAGGCTCTGCACTTACCAAAAATGACCTGACCTATCTTTAGACTAGAGGGGAAAAAACATGCAAATCCCACAATGGTTTGATTGTCAAAATTAAAAAAAAGAAAAAAACAACAGCAGTTTGGCACTGTAGCTGAGCAGCGAGGAACAGCGACACGGAAGCCCTAAAGTATCCCTGTGTGTCATTCCATCCCGGATATCCAGTTGGTCCACCTTTAGAGAAGCCACCTCTCAAGATTTGTAATCAACCATTTTCTCAACCAAAATTATAATAACCAGGCTATTAGCTTCATGTCACCTTTTTATTCACAATTCACTGGCTTGTTGGGTTATTTTTATTACTGATCTCTCCTCACACACACACACACACGCACACGCACATACACACAAACCATGCATGGGGCCTTGCCCTGTGCTCTATGACCTCCAGCGAGAAGAGCGGACCATAGTCCAGCTTGTCAAGGAGCAGCCCCTGCCCCTGCACTGCTGTGGTTTACATCCTTGGCTTTTGTTCTGCCTTCAGTGCACAAAGAAATAGTAGGATGCTGTCAGAACCTCCAGTGAATAAGGGCACCGCGTTAAGGCTTTTTTCAGGCTAATTCCAATCTCATGTCTTCCACTGAAGCCCTTTTTTTTTTTCCCCTCTTTTGCTATTTCTACTGTTTCTTTCTGGAACCTCTCTGTAAGGTCATCGCCCCCTCCCCAGAGGGGCATATTCCAGTGCTACATAGCAAATGATCTGATTTACAGGTTCTCTCTCTCTCTCTCCCCTGGAATATTCATCTCTTCTTGCTCCTAAGTCAAGGATCCCCCCCCCCACCCCACAGAGGGGCCTTAGGAGAAACGGGTGGCATCCTGAGATGCCAGGAAAGAGAGACACCCTCCAGCTGGAGAATAACCTCCTCAAAAAACACCCCAGATCAAAGTTGTCCCAAGTTCAAAGTGCGATCTCAACAGAAATGCTCTAAGACAGCTGCAGGCCCTGAGCAGGTATGAGAGGGGAAAAAGAGAGAAAGGAATCAGAGAAGGAAGAAGAAGTTAAAATAACAGAAGGGGGAGGGAACAGATACGGAGAAGAAAGGAGAAAAGGCAGAGAAAGTGAGAATGAATGGCAGGTAAGAGGGACATGCAAGGAAAGGGATGATTAAATGGGGCAGAGGCAAGAGGGAAACACCGAGGAAACAGAACCAAGAACCTGGATGGGTAAGCGTACAAGAAAAATACACAGACATAAAAGCGAGGTGGCCACTGAGTAAAACCTTGATTCTCCCCCTCCCCACCATGCACGCTCCCCCACCCACCCTGAGTTCTAATGTGACCCCGAGGGCTGAGCCAGGAATTAAATTCTCCACAGTAGCACCTACCTCAGAGGCCACGCGGCCCAGCTGTCCCTCTCTCCTGGGGGGTGAGCGGGCCGGAAGGGCATCCTGAGTCTCAGGTGAGCCTGACAGATCCAGGAAAACCTTCGGGAGCTCCTGCTGGCTTGAGTCAGGTGAACCCCGCCTGTGCTGGCAGCTGGGAAATCACCACCCCAGCTGTCTCAGCAACACAGGTTCCTATTTTCGCAGTGCTTGGGACACAAAATCCACATGAAGAGGCTCAGAGTCAGAGAGAGATGGCTTTAGCAAAATCCTTCACAGAAACTAGGCCAGGGCACAGCCTCTCAGATTGTCTTCGATGTCTTAAGGAGAATCTCCTACGAGATTCCTCCCAGGAGGCGACTGTTCCAGGAAGGAAGGAGCATCCTCTCTCCCAGGGTCCTGGAGCTGGGAGGAGTCTCTCTCTGAGGATAAGCTCCATGGAACTAGGATGGACAGACACCACTTGACTCTCGGCGAGGCCCAGCTTGGAGGCCTCTGGAAGTACATGTCCCCTTCCCAGTTCCCCTCATCATTTTGAAAAAGATAACATTGACATTGGTTAAACTGATTTAACAGAGCATTCAAGTTTCTGAAGAATCAGGGGTAAGATGAGGCAGCTTCAATGACTGCGTGGGCAAGTCAGGAAGAGAGGTCCCAGGAAGAAGAAGTTTAGGGAACCTGCTTCCCTCTCATTTTCTGAAAGCCACACATTCCCGTCCTGGTCCTATGAGCCCCAAAACCAATAGGTGGGAGGTGTTCCCATTTCAGAAGCTGGGAAGATGTCGTCTCCTGTTCTCCTTTACTGCCCAAATCAGAAGATAGAGAGAACAGTCTGGAAGGTTGCTACGGCAACCAGAGTCCCCGGAGAGCCCAGCTCTCCGCAAACCCTTTACTTTCAGACATGCTCTGACTTGAAAAGGAAATGCTTTATCGGGGTTGGTGATGAGGATGACCACACACACAAACACAGAGCTACACGCCACCTGTGCCACCACTTCCCCGGGGCTGGGAGCCTCCCCTTTGCCTCTGAGTGTCCTTCACCTGTCCCCAAATAGCCAGGAGTCACTGAAGAAATTGGGAAAACCAACACTTTGGCCTCAGAGCAGGTTTTTGGAATCATGAGCTCCCCTAGCTCCTACTGCGATTCCGGCTTGGAGAAGCCAGGCTCCCAAATTAAGATGGCCTCAGCAGGATCCCACTGTCCAAATAGCTTCTTCCTTGCTAAAGGAAAAAGAAATGGCCCAGAATGGCCAATCTTGGGCTTTGGATCTGAGGCAGGAACTCTAGTAAGGGGAGGTCTTTCCTCTGGGAGATGGGGAGACAGAGGAATGAACTAAAGATCAAATCCAGGACTAAAACTCACACATTTGCATAGCATCATCCCCAGCTTCCCAGATGAGTTTATCAATATCCCCGTGAGGTAGGGAGGGGAAGACATTAATGTTCCCATTGAATGGGTGGGGAAACTGAGGCACAAAGAGGAACTGTGGCACCAAAGTTACCCTGTAACGCTGTGGCAAAATCCAGATGTCGATCTGGCACTCACAGGAGCCACAGCATCCCTCAAAAACACCCTCCAAAGGCCATCCCTTAGAACCTGCTCTTTGAGAAAATATTTTTGTTAAATCCTCATCAAAGAGATTTAAAGCACAGATATAAAATCAAAACCTGTTAACAGTCCTTTCGGTTTCTGCACTGCACCGAGAAGAGTTCAGAACATTATGTCACAGTTTATCAAGGCAACAAACAAATGACAATGTTACTGGGGGGAGATGAGGGGAGAGGGCAGGAAGGTGCAGGCAGCAGTTTCATGATGGAGGAAGATGGGTTGGTCGGGAGGGCACACCTGCACATTACCTTGCCAGTGAGAGCCGGGTGCTGCAGCTCCTGGGACAGAGCAGGAGAACGTTTGCTTGACTCAGCAAAAAAGCGTCTAACACTGAGGCCATCGCAAAAGGACTAATGCTTCTTCCTGACGCTACACCACCTATTTCATTGCCCATAAAATAGGAGGAAACCCATGCTAGCATCCAAGTGTGCTTTTCCCTGTTTGCAGGCTTAAGCTGCAGCTGGCTCTAGAAAGTCTTCCACTGCAATCCTAAGTCAAATTCCCAGAAAGATGGGTAGAGGCTAGGAGGCTAGAGAGGGTTGGGGAAAAAGGGGTGGGGGGGGAGGGGGATTTGCCTTCTGCAACAAGCTTCCTCTGCCCCTCCCAGATAAAGATGCCTGAGGGCATAGGTCTTCAGCTATGTGCTCCAGCCAGGTGCTTGCCTCTGCTCAGCAGTGCCTCTGTGTTTTTCCAGTTCCTCTGCACAGGAAGGCACTTGCACAAAAAGACTATTTGGTTTTGAGAAGGAACCTTCCTGGAAGCTAGAGAGAGTCAGGGGGTCAGAGTGGAGAGGCCTAAATGTAGACCAAAGACTGACACCTGTTGTGCTGGAACACACCTGGACGAATCCACGGGTCCCTTTGGTACAAGAATGACCCCTGATGTCCTCCAAATGGCCAAGTTTATGTACTTTCTCTAATTCCATCCAGGGTTAAAGATGAGTAATGTATTTTGAGGTTGTGCACTAAAGGGTCAACCGAGGGATGCAGGATGACTAGCAGGTGTTACCGGGCACTGGAAGGAACAGCAAGATGAGCACTGATTCAGTCCTCCAGCTTCTGCTGGAGTTACCACGTGGCCAAAAGCTAAGACAGGTGCCTGTCCTAGGGCAAAGGACACTAAGGAAAGAAACAAGACCCAGGTATGCCCGGCTTCCATCCTGTTGACCTCTCTGTTCTTAGCAGCATCACAAGCCCCAGACATGTAAAATCAGAGTCTTGAGGGAAGGTCAGATGGAAATCACATCCAGTGACAGAAGATGGTCATGAATGGGTGGCACCATTAGAATTTCTAAAATGTCATTTAGATGGATAAACCTTGAATGCTGCAGGGATCGAGCAACAAGGCTGACAGTTCAGGCATTTGGTCCTGGATGCCATCCACTGGGTATAGGGGAGGGAGTCAGGATGTCAACTGGTGCTAGGGTGAGAACAGTAGAGAATGAGAAGGAAGCCTAAGGGATTGTTTGCTCAGCGCCATCCTTCTCGGGCAAGCCCTGCCTGTGTCAATCAAACCTCAGTGAGCATCCTTTTCTCTGCATACACCCGATGTGGAGTGGGAAGGTAGCTGGGTCTCCGTTCCCGGGTGGCCTCAGATAATTCAGGCTTGCCAAGTCCATTGTCAGCTGCCTTCAGATCCGGTGCAGGTTGCCCACAAGTGACATGGGTGTACTGACCTTGTTCCTCCTGCTCTGTCTCCCGGTGGTAGAAGTAGTTGAAGTTGGAGACGATGACCGGCACCGGCAGGGCGATGGTGAGGACCCCCGCGATGGCGCACAGCGAGCCCACGATCTTGCCCCCCACTGTCATGGGGTACATGTCTCCATAACCTACCGTGGTCATTGTAACCACTGCCCACCAGAAGGCATCTGGGATGCTAGGAAAGAGTGACTCGTCATCATCAGCCTCTGCAAAGTAGACGGCGCTGGAGAAGAGGATGACCCCGATGAAGAGGAAGAAGATGAGCAGGCCCAGCTCGCGCATGGAAGCCTGCAAGGTCTTGCCCAGGATCTGCAGCCCCTTGGAGTGGCGGGAGAGCTTGAAGATGCGGAACACGCGCACCAGACGGATCACTCTGAGGATGGCCAGCGACATGGCCTGCTGCCCGTTCTGGCCGCCCCCTCCACTGGCTGACTGCTGCTCCTGCTGCTGTACCAGCTCGGTGCCCAGGGTGATGAAGTAAGGGAAGATAGCCACCAAGTCAATGATGTTCATGATGTTTCGGAAGAAGGCCGGTTTGCTGGGGCAGGCGGAGAAGCGCACTAGGAGTTCAAAAGTGAACCAAACAATGCACAGAGTCTCCACCAAAAAGAAGGGGTCAGTAAAGAAGGAGCCCCCAAGAGTGCTTAGTGAGGATGAGCCCCCAACTACCATTCCTCCAGAGGAGACGCCGGGATGAAAAGTGTAGGGATCATCTTCGTCTTCCTCTTCCTCCTGACTCCCCCTGGAAATCGGGGAGACCCTGCTCGCACCATCACCATTGCTTCCTCCCCGACCGTCGGCGCGGAACTGGGGAAGGGTCTCCAGACAAAAGATGACGATGGAGATGAGAATGACCAACACGGAGACGATGGCGATGCCCCTGGCCGGTCCGGAGCTCTCGGGGTACTCGAAGAGGAGCCAGACCTGGCGCTGGAAGGGCTGGGAGGGCAGCGGCTTCTCGTCCTCGCCACCTTCGGGGAGGCAGCCCTCGTCCTCCCGGAAGGCTGCCAGGGCCTCCTCCCCGAGCTGGTAGAAGCGGATCTCTTCCAGGAAGATGTCCAGGGGCACGTTGACCGGCCTCCGCAGCCGCCCCCCCGACTGGTAGTAGTACAGGATGGCGTCGAAGCTGGGCCGGTTGCGGTCGAAGAAGTACTCGTTGCGCAGGGGGTCGAAGAAGCGGACGCGGCGGCCCGGGTCCCCCAGCAGCGTGTCGGGGAACAGCGACAGGGTGCGCAACTGAGTCTCAAAGCGCAGCCCGGAGATATTGATCACCAGCCTCTCGCTACTACAGCAGCCCCCGCCCCCACCGGTCTCCGGGAAGTCTCCCGCATCCTGTTGCTCCCCCTCCGGCCCCCGGACCTCCCCCGGCGCCGCCAGCGTGAGGGATTTCTCCGATCGCATGTCCCCCCGGCGGTGCGCCCTCGCCACTAGGACGGCGCCCACGGCACCAGCCCCGGAGCGCGGCACGGTTCCCCTGCGCCCGGCGGCGCCCTCTCTTTAGGGTGGGGCTCGCGATCCTCGGAGCTCGCGGTCTGCCCTAGGGGTGGGGTCCGTGAGCCTTGAAGCTCTGCTTGCAGCGAGGCTAGGTCTTGGGGAGGTGACCTGCCGGCAGAGGATTTGGCTCCGCGCGCCCAGTTAACCGCGCCTGGGGCGAGAGCTTCCTGGGATACCTGGAACCGCAAACCGGCCCGTGTGAAACTGGATGCCCGAAAAGACGCGTGGCTTCGCCCCCCGCCGTGCCTGAGCCTGGGCTCCCGGGCGCGGGGTCCGCCCTCCACACCGGCTGGCGCTTCCCAGCGCCCACTGCGCTGCCCGCACGGCTCAGGACCCCCGGCTGCCGCTGGTGCCGCGGCGCCAGATGCGCCTCCCTCCCGCTCGGCGAGGGCTCCTGGCGCGGCTCGGCCTCCGCCCTGCGTCCACCGCGGGGAGCGTCTGGCCAAGGTCGCCGGTCCCGCCGCCACCTCCTCCCGAGGAGCCTCGCCGCAGGCCTCGGAGAGGGCCCTGGGGCTGCCCCGCAGCCGGGGCGCGGGAACCCACCTCCCCACCGCTCGAGCCTGCACTGCAGCGGCCGCAGCTGCAGCGGCTCGGCTCCCGGCTCTGCCCTTCCTTCCCAACACACTCTCCAAGTGACGTGGCAGGCCCCGCCTGCTGCCCCCTCCCACCCCACCCCCACATCACACCCCTCGCCCCGCCAGGGGCTGCGGCGACCAGGGCGCCTTGGAATTAGACACACACTCGCCTCCCAGGGAGTCTTTCCCGCGCTCTCCTGGCACGCCTCTCCCTTTCACACATGCACACTCAGGGCCCCCCTCCAAAGAAGCAGCAGCACCCTCATACCACACCCCCACGCCACCCCCGCAATCAGCTTTTCCCATTTCGGTTTACGGAGGAGTTGACCTGCGCAGTGCATTTCATCAATAAGAAAACACACCCCGCCCGGGACACAGCCCAGATCGTTGTGCCTGCGCTCCCCCAGACGTTTAATAATAAATAAATCAATCCTAGTTTATCCCTCTGTGTGTACGAAAACCTATTCAGCAGGCTTCTCCAATCTTTACTTTAAAAAAAAAAAAAAAAGAGGAGATATTTTTGAGATGTCTTAGGAGCTTCCAATTTAAACGGTGCTGCCCCCATGCAAGTCCCCACAGAATTCCATACCTCTCCTTGCAAGCCTGGGAGGGCGAGGCTGCTCTCTCCTGAAGTGTGAAATGATGGCAGCACGAAGCACTGGAAAGCTCTCTTCCACTTCCCATCAGAAGTGTTCCCGGGGAGACCTAAGAACTTAAGGCAGAAGCCTCCGTGAAGATGGAGGCGTCTCAGAGGAGCAGCCCAGTCCCTGGAATTCGTTCGCTCCCAGCCTCCCTGGGAAGGCATCCCGAGAGTCTGTTATTACACAGACCACTCCAAAGGGTGAGGGAAAGGGGTGTGGAAATATGTGTTAATAAAAATAATAGCTGCATTTGGTGATAGAAGCCAGCCGCATTCCAGGTGCCTTACCTGTACTGTCTCCTTCAGTCCTCACAACCAGATGAGAAAGATGCCCTCTCCTGCCAGGTGATGTGACAAGGAGATGTGCCTGGCAGTATTTGGGTGGCAGCCAAAATTTGTAGATAGGGACTCTCCCTAACATGCCAGAAGGGGAGAGGTAAGGTTGGTTCTCCATCCATTTCTGCCAGGGAGCCCATCTTTCTCACCAGGTGCAACGGGTTGAGATCTGGTGGGGGAAAGTGGAGGGGATTGGTTTAGCATGGCACTTTCAGCTACGGTTGACATTTGCTTCTCTCTGCCTCAGTTTCTCCTTTGTGGCTGACTCTGGCCAGAATGAAATGAAGGACAACTACAAGATGTTTTGTGTAGTTTCTTGACCACGTTCAATCATTTTGTTGATAATGACAGGAATGATACCTAATGGTACAATCAGACCACAAGCTACATGCAGGAGTGTTTTGTATTGTGTGTTGGTTTTTTTTAAAACCACAGTCATTCTTAGCAGCATTTGCTCCCAGAGGGGTAGAAAGAGATAGGGAACCAAGGCTCCTGGTGGTGAAGCAGGGATGTCAGGTGCTGAGTGGGTTGGAGGAGCTTAGCATGCCCCTGCATCTTCATTCCCTAGTCTTGTCCCTCTGGAGTCTTGCAGACAGCAGCTCTGCTTCCTTTCTACATGACACTGCTGGGTTCACCTCCCTCCTCTCACCTGGCATGTTTCCATGAAAGGCAAGAAACAAGTGTATAGAGTCACCCAGTCAATAGTTTTCCTATTTACAAGCTATGTAATTAAGCAATTTAGACTTTGAGTAAGTGAGTTACTCCATTCAAAAAAAAAAAAGTATAAGAAACCAACAGCAAATACAATATAAAAGGTATTCTTTTACCCTTGTCTAATTATCTGTTATTATTTTCTAGGTTGTAAATTGATTTACTCGTGATTTCTCTTTGTATTTGTTTTCGAAATGTATAATGAATTCTTCATTTGCATGTTCATTTTCATTATCGCCAGTTTTCTTCACTAGGCTGTGAACTAGGTCAGTCATGCTTCAAAGCAGCCCTGCGAGAAATTTGGGAAGGATCTGCCAGAAGGGCTCATGGTCTGGTGTGGTGGCAGGAACCACTGCTCGGAAGCCCATGGGTTAAGCCTGGCTGGCTCTGCCTGCCAACTTGCAGGCAGAGCGGATGCCCCATGGTTACCTTCACATCAGGCATGAGGCTGTGCCCCAAGAGAGGTTTCACTGTGCACAGGGAGGTTCCCCTGGAGGGAAAAGCCATTAGCAAATTCATGAATCAGAGTTCTGTTTTTAGTTCTTTTGTGAAATTGACTCATTTCTTAGCTTTAGAAAAGCCCCATGCCTAGATCTTTCCTCTCAAGCATATATTAAGAGTGAGTAAAATCACACTTTCTGAAGTGCCAGCTCCCAGGTAAAGATGACAAGTGACACGTCCTTTCTCCTAGGCGGTGGCACTGCTTCCAGTGACAGGTGACAGGGCTCAGCATCCACTGTGTGCTGACTTCAGTATGGATCTGTCCTGCTGTAGCTAAAGTCAGACATGATGGTAGGGTCATTTATTAACTTAGCAAAACTTTCTTGAGAAACTACTGGGTCCCAGCAAAGTGCCAGGTGCAGGGGATTTAGAAGTGAACTCCACAAGCTGTCTGCCCTTAAGAGCTGACATCTCCATGCAATAAATACATTATGTTTTAGATAGAAAGTTTTGACAGGAAAGAAGATATTTACATATTGTAGTCAATGCTTTAAGAAAATAAACAGGATGCTATGCCAGAAATAAACCTGGGGATTTAATTTTGAAGAGGTGGTTGAGAAAGTTCAGGTAATATTTCAACTGAGAATTCAAAGAGGAAAATGAACCCATGAGGCTAGAAGTAGGAGAAGAGCATTCTGGGCAGACAAGCACAAAAAACCCTGAGCTGGAAATGTCCTGGGTGTGCCAGGATGATTAAAAAAAAAAAGAATGGTCCAGCAGGAGAAAAGACAAGATGAGGGGGAAGAAGAACAGGGGTGAGAGCCGATAGGGGGAGGCGCTCAGGATTTATCTTAAGGGCCATGAGAAGGGGCCTCCCTGGTGGCACAAGGGGTTTAGCACAGCACTATGAAGCTGTCCACACCTTCTGCAGTACGAGTTCGATCCCCAGCCAGGGAGATACCCACATGGCGCACCTCTCCTGACTCGCCTGCTGCTCCCCTCAGCAGTGTACTTCAGCCAGTCTGCCTGTTCTGTTCCCCACTCTGTCTCTGGTGAATCCTCTCAACCCCCACATCTCTGGCCTGTACCCCAGCTCTTGTATGCATAAATAAATAAATCTTTTTTTTTTTTAAAAAAAAAAGGCCATGTGAAGCCAACAAATATCTCACACAGAGGGGAGATGAAATGATATGACTTATTGATGCATCAAGGCTGTGAGAGGGACGAACAACAAAGGTGCAAAAGAAGAAACAGAAACACTAGGAAACTGCAGCAATCTGGGGAAAAGACGACAGGGATTTGCACCAAGTAAATTGAGTGGAGATGGGGCGTAGAGGTGGTGGTGGGGCTTGAGGAGGCATTAAGGACATAGAATCATTATAAATCGGTGCTGAACAAAGAAATGCCAGGTTGTTGGTTGGAACCACTGCGTGGGCTGGTGATGCCGTTGATTGAGAAAGGGAAGAGGAGGGTTAAACACGTGAGCATCAATCAAGACCTCATTTTTAGACATATTAAATTGGAGAGGCCAATTAGACATGCAAATGCAGATGTCAAGGAGGTGACTGTGTTCAGGTCTGCAATATGACAGAGCAATTTATGAGTTGTGAATTTAAAGTATTTAGAAATATCTCAGCCCATGCCACTGAAGTCTTCTAGAGAGACAGAATATTGACGACAAGGAAAAGAAATATAACCAAGGACCAGAACTAGTCCTTCACGGTGCTCTACCATTTCCAGGTCAAACTCAGGAGGAAAAGGAGACAGTGAAGAGATGGGGGGCTGTCAATGAGTGGGAGGAAAACACAAAATGTTCATCCAGGGAGCAGACCCCAGGGCTCCATCCTCGTGTGGGAACCCATGCTCATCTATGGGGACCTACTATCTACGCAGATCAGGAGTGCACAGTGACAAGGGAAGGATGCCAGGAGGGAGCAATCACCAAACAATGGGCGTATGTGGCAGCCAAGAGAGTACACATATGTGACATGTCATTTGGTAATCATTTGTATGTTTGATTCTGCCCTGGACACTAAGAGGTACCATCCAGGTATAAAAATGGTGATTCTACTCTATATGCCCAGTCTCTTTTAGTACATTTTCTTCTACTTTGTATGGGTGTGCACACATGTGTGCACTAGTGCGTGTGCTTGCCATGTCCCTGGCAGTAGGATCATTGTAGTTTTCTCTGGGAAGGGAGCATGATGTTCGTAGACTCAGCCACATTTCTCAGAATCATCTCTGAGAATGGATATTTTCACTGCCCATCCACACGCAGGCCCCCGTGGGGGGAAAGATTGGTAATTGGGCATCTCCTTTGGCTCCTACGGAGTCAACAACTGTGCACAGGAATACACACACTCTCCCTAAGAAGAGTCGCCTGTCTTTAGCTTGCCTCTGTGGAAGGGGCAGGGATGATGGATCAGACACCGTGTCCCTCATCTTACTGTTGTGTCACCTCTTGGCAAGGCTCACCGCCCTTCATCTTCTGTCTTTCAGGACAGACAGACAGAAGTTCCTCTGACCCTAAGACAGTCCCACGTGACCCAGTTCCCTTCTTTCTAGCTCATTTTACCTCCTTCTCTTAGCCTGTCCCCATTTTCTCTCCTGAGAGATAAAGAAATGAGGCTCTGATCTGGGGAAACAGAGGAGATTAATGAAAGAGTCATACTTTATTTTTGAGACGATTTTTGCTATTTTCCTTTTGTTCCTTTTGTACCTTCCTCATATATGTGTGTGAGCACACGCACACACACACACACACACATACACACACACACACACCCCAATTTGGTCATCTGAGAATTACATTAAAAAGAAATCAATGCCTTGAACTGTAAGGCTTAATTTCCTGCCAATAGCACCCTCTTGTTCTACAAACTAATCATTGTCTCCTACTCACACTTGATAGCATAACTCTTAGATTAAAGTCTGCCACTATTAATTTAGTCTTTGGAAGCACTGTGCCTGCCTCGCTGTTTCTGGACTTTCCCTGGGACCAAACGCAAATACATAGTCTATAGATAAACATCATTAGTAATTAGCAGCCTTGTCACAGTTTTTAATGATGATGGTGGTGGTGATGATGATATCAGCCACAAAGTGGGGATGGTGATGGTGAAGCTCCAGAATTCACTGGAGAAAAATCTAACAGCTTTCGCTTGAGTGAAGCTGTATATTGGAAAAGGAATGCATTAGACATCTGTGCTGTGCAAATCAACAGCCTTAGGAAATGAGTAATCATGCCAAGAAATAAATCTATAAAGAATGCCTCATCTTTCAGGGAGGATCCCAAGAGAGCTTGTTGGTATCACAAGTGTGCAGCCTGCTTCTTCATGCCCTACTAAGCTGGTTATTGGTGCTTTTCCCCAAATGTCTCCAGCTCTATACCCACCAGAAAGTGGAGAATTGAATGAGCAGATCTGGACCCAAATGTTTAATCACCAATGTAAATGCTGCCAGAAGTCTTCCTCAGTCCTGCCCTGCAGCGGTCACCATCACTGCAGGGGGTGGCAGCTCTGGAGGAGTGAGGGCAGTTCCAGAGTGAGGTGACATGGACTGGATCCCCAGCCAAATAGGGCTGTTCATAAGTGAGAAATAGTCCTTTGTTCTTCTAATCCTCTGGTGAATCTTGTGATTCCCCCAGCATAGTTAGTCAAACTGCTTCAGAAATAGTGGTACCCAGAATTGAGAAACTGTTCGAACCCAAAGCCTAAAATTTGAGGTTCAGTGGCCAATTGACAGGCAGTGAAGAAATTTTACTGGAAGCAATCCATGTTACAAGTGACAAAATATTTGAAAAACTGTCTCCTTTGATAGCGTAGAAAGCAGGTCATGTGCCTTAAAACATGCATATCTAGGAACCAGTTTGAATACACATTGCAGGTATTATGTGGTGGCTACTACTGGCTGTGTCTGATGTTGTAATTTAAGACAGATGAGCTCAGACAAGAAGCAGCTAGCAAGCAGAGATGAGATGGGCAAGGCAGAGAACAAAATGCAGGGATTTCATGTCCAATAAGAAGCAAAGAAAACCTAAATGACCTCTGTTGCAAAAAGGGCTGGTTAGGATGGATCTTGGACCAAATCAAGCATAAGATAGCCATGTCCACTGTTGACATCTAGGAAGAGAATAAGGTGTTTTAAAGCAAAAACCTAATTAAAGGTGTGGCTCCCCTCCCCTCAAAAAAGGCGTTTGAATTGGACAAAATGGTTTAAAAGCCTCCCATAGAAAACTGATAAGAGTCAAATTATCCCATTAGGTTCATCTCAAGAAGAACCGTCAGTATGGTCATTAGCTATTGTCACATAATCCTGCCTGGAACAGAACAAAAGATTTAAGACTGTCAGACTCAAAGGCAGCATGGACTAAACCACTCATGGTTGTTCAAGACTTGAAACAATTTGCCCTAAATTTTTATGGACAAGAAGCAGGCTGAGAAGCTGCTTAACCCCCAAGATTGATACGGTGCACAGGCCCAGCTCAGGTAAGACCAAGGTAGATCTCAGAAATAAAAGAACCTTCCACTGGAAGAAAACAGTGGTCTAGGAACCCCTCTCTCATGTTACATGTCTCTCCGTAGCATCTAGAATTTCAGCTTGATACCAGGCCTAGACAGGACTTCGGGTTGTCTCCCTTGGAGAGTGAGTAGGTGCATTTTGCCTCTGAAAGATCAACATTTCATGATTAAAAGAGCATTTGGTGGTCATCAAGTCTGCCACTAACAAAATACTTGCAACCCTCCACCTACTGAGCACTTGCTAGGATTGTGTTCTTCCTGGTCCATGTTTGGTGGGGTGGGGTCATGTGACTAGTTCTAGCTGGCGACTTGTAACATGTGTCATAGCTAGTCTGTGGGACTTAATTACTAGGACTCTTTTCCTCTGCTGTGAAGATGCAGAGCACGTGAGAATATAGCTGCTCCATCAGCCAATGACCCAGATTGAAAGACATAGAGCAGAGCCATTAAGAACACCAGTGATGATGGGCCTCCCTGGTGACACAGGCGGTTGAGCGCAGCGCCGTGAAGCTGACTGCAGCCTCTACAGTATGGGTTCAATCCTGGCTGGCCAGCGAGATACCCACATGGCGCAGCAGACCTCTCCTGTCTCGCCTGCTGCTTCCCTCAGCAGTGCATTTCAGTCAGTCTGCCTGTTCTGTTCCCCGCTCTGTCTCTGGTGAATCCTCTGACCCTCCCACACATCTGGCCTGTACCTTGGTTCTTATATGCATGAATAAATAAATCTTTAAAAAAAAAAAAAACACCAATGATGGATATGTAGTATCCATCCAGCAATAAATACTCTTTTACTATAACCCACTGAGATTAATGGAATGTTTGTTACTTCAGCATAACCTAGCCTCTCCTAATATACCTACATACTCTCCTGCTTGGAAGATACATTACAACACAGAGATCATGAAGGTTCTATTTTCTGTGGCCACAAGATAAATGAATATATAGCCTGAAATTCATTTCAAAAGCTTAACTTGGGCCAACTTTTTTCTTCTCATTATTGTTTAGCCCACTTCACACCATATCACTCTGTAGAGAGTTTCATGTGTTTATATTGAACCGTTTCAAATTTTGGCTCTTCCTTGTCAATTCTCTAACCTAACTTTGTTCCATTAAGGCAGCAATAACTTGTGTCTGGTTCACATCATCTGGGCTTGTGGACTGGTCTGTCTTCATGAAAAAAATTGTCATATCTTTTGTCTATTAATCTTTTAATAAATGTTTACAAAAGATGGTAAGAATTAATTATAAGCATTCAATGAATGTTATTCTATTCTAAGTACTTTTCTAAGAGCTGTGAGATAGTTTTCCCCAGCTACCTCATAAAAATGAGAAAACTGAAGCACAAGAAATTAAATAATTTTCCAGGTTGCAGAACTATTGGGTACTGAGCTTCAAAAGCAACTGAGGCGAGAGTTCCTGTTGTAAAGATTCTGTTCTTCATTCTCAAATTGTGTTCTTTACTAGTTTTGCATTCTTTCTCTCTCTCTCTGTCTCTCTCTCTCTCCCTGCCCTTCCCCAAGTAGGAATCTGACACTCTCTCAGAGAGGTTCACAGTAAGTATTACAAGATTAAAGACTCTAATACATTTATTATAATTTAGCCCAATGTTTCTCAAGTGGATTTAGCCACAAAACCCTCTTTTTCATGAAACCTTACATTTTGGGAGAGGTGTGCACTGTAGAACATAATTTGAGAAAATAAAATCATCGAAAACCAGCTTTAGGAGTGACAGTGAACATTACTCAATCAGCTGCATCATTTTGCTGATACCAGAATAGGACTTTGGAATGAGGAAATGACTTTTCCATGGTCGGATGGTTATAGTGACCGAAATCCCAGTCTCTCAATTCCCTGTGCAACAGGACTTCTCTACCTGATGGATTATAACAAACTCTCCTAGGATGCAGTGACAATCAGAGAGAGAAGCACACATTCACAGAAAGTTCAAACATTGTGAACACAAGGAACCTCTCTTGCTTTTCTTTCCCAGCCTAGCATAATATCCTTCACATAACAGGTTCTCATAACAATGAGAAACAGGAGGCTAAAGTAACCAAGAAAGAGAGACGAGTGGCCTATGCAGAGAGCATTGGTTAGGAAGCAGGTAATATAAGGAATACCACCCGGTCCAATAAGATCTCCCTTCATCTACAATAACACCACCCTCTCAAGATGGAATAAAAGCAAACCCTATGTGGCTGCATATGATTGATTAGGGGGATGTGTGTGTGTGTGTGTGTGTGTGCACGCATTCCCACAGCAGGATGGAGATTGGGTGGTAGAAGAAAGCAGAGCTGGGGCCTCCCTGGTAGTGCAAGGGGTTAAGACGCAACCTATGACACTATCCACAGCCACTGCAGCATGAGTTCTACCCCTGGCCAAGGACGTACCCACATGGTACAGCAGACCTCTCCTGACTGACCCACTGCTCCCCTCAGCAGTATTTTTCAGTCGATCTGATGTTGGCACCAGATGACGTGAAGAGTGCCTTCATAGTCACCAAAATGATGGAGTTTTGTAGGGTGCTGGGGTCCTTGGGTTTGTTAGGGGGAAAAGGATGTCCCAAAGCAAATTCCATATAGGCTTTGTGGACTCCACCCCCAACCCAGGTCAAAGCCAAAGACACTGGGAACTCCAAATCCCATCACCACCAAAGGGAAGGTGGCTGGGACCTGAGGGTGGGGTTAAGCAGCCAGGTGGATACAAAAAGGCAGACACATGGGCTTTGAGGGGCTCTCCATTTTTGGGCTCTCAGCCAGCTCGCAGCGTCCGGCCAGCTCGGAGAGTGACTTTGGGTTTCCAGGTCGTCGGATCGGGTAGGACGCATTAAAGACTTTATTTCCCTATTTTCTCCCTGAGTTGTACATTTTCCTTATTTCTTTTTCTCTTGTAAATAAACCTTTTATTAACCCTTTTGCGTGTGTCTGTAGTAGAGTATTCATAAGTCCCTTTAAAGCGCGCGGGTGAGGACCCACAGCCAGGAACCCGTTTAATATCGGGGTTGCTCTATAACAGGTTCACTCTGGGAAAGGTTTCACCAGAGCTCCCATTTCAGGGGCATGCGGTGAGTTTCCCAGGAGAGTTTCTCCATGAGACAGAGATATTAGTCATATTTAAAGAACAGGTTTATTAGGGAAAGGGACAGGTTTTGCTGAGAGGCCTGCATGGTGGCAGGCGGGCAGCCTTGAGGAGAGCAGCCTCTGCTGAGGGAGGTCAGTAAAGTCCCGGCATGGCACAGGTCACAGGCAGGCAGGAGCCTGCTGCCCTGAAGAGGGAGAGAGTTGGTGAAGAGGCACCTGCGTAGTCACAGGAGGCAGACCCAGTGCTGACCTGCAGAGGGAGAGAGTTGGTGAAAAGAGGCACCCGCATAGTCACAGGTGGGCAGGGGGAGTGCTGCCCCAGCCTGTGCAGAGACTGCCCTGATTTAGCCCTTTTCTCTTTGGGAGGGCAGAGAGAAAAGAGCCCTTTTCTCTCCTCCATGGATTGGCCTGCTTGTTGCTGATGTTGGGTAACAGGCAAAACCAGGAAGGGACCAGAGATTCCAGGGTGGGCCCAATCTCTATATCTTTACCCTCAGGCCTGTGCTCCAGTCCCTGAAGCATCTAATCCTGCTTGGGTCTCATGCCTTGTGATAAGGCACTGGTGCCTAAGGGTCACGACCTCTACAGCTGGGTTAATGGTCCTGTTATTCCCCTCAACCCCCACTTCCTTGTGTATGTCAGGTCCTGGCTTGTGAGGCCTACTCTCCAGTTTTCTATTCTTGTCCTCCATCAGATTGATCTGCCTGTTCTGTTCCCCACTCTGTCTCTGGTGAATCCTCTCACCTTCCACACCTCTGGCTTGTGCCCCAGTTCTTGTATGCATAAATAAATCAATCTTTTTTTTTTTTAATTATTCTTTTTTTTGAGTCCTAGCACAGTACTCTTTTTTTTTTTTTTTAATAGAGGCATTTTATTTATTTATTTGTTTGTACAAGCACTGGGTACAGTCAGAAGCGCGGGAGGGTGAGAGAATTCACCAGAGCCAGAGCAGGGAGCAGAGCAGGCAGAAGGACCGAAGTACACTGCTGAGGGGAGCAGCGGGCGGCAGGAGGGGTCTGCGCGCCATGTGGGACCCTCCTCCGGTGGCCAGGGAGCAGCCGGGGATCGAACCGGCGCCGCAGAGGCCGCAGGCAGCTTCGCAACCCAGCGCTCAACCGCTGCGCCACCGGGGAAGCCCAATAAATCAATCTTTAAAAAAAAAAAAAGGAAGAAAGCAGAGCGGCCTGCCACATCTAATTCCAGACATGGCCCGCAATAGCAGGGATGAGGAGATAGGTACCAAAAGCTAGTCCAATAATGGAAGAACCAGAAAACAATCATGACTTTCAGGGTATGTTCTAGAAAGATGAAGAAAATGAACTTCCACCTCTCCCACCAATGGAGTGACGTTCCCTTTGTGTATGATAACAAGAGATGGTCCTGGAATCTTTACATAGTTCAAGAAATTATAGATTCAAAGTTTGGAAATGTTTGATTTTTCTGAATGTGGGAGGCCATGGGTGGAATACCCTTTTAGTTATGAAAACAAATGAAAGGACTTTATGGTGAAGAAGGCAAAGCCCAGGATATGGTTGATGATGGAGAACTTAAGGCGAAAGACATTGAATCACTCTGCAACAAAATGAAAAAAAAAAGGCTTTCAATTTTCCCCCAGGGTCAGAAATTGGGGGTATCGGTAGTTGAATTTAGGTAGAACAGGTAGGGTAGAACAGGTAGATCCCCAAAATAGAGAGAAAAGACAAAGTCTCAAAGATGTGTCCTGAACAGGGAAGGGATGATGTCTGCTCTTAGGCACTCTTCAGAGCTACATTTCTCCTTCTAATCTTGGGCAATGAAAGGTCGCTTGGTAATGAAGGATCCTCACAGAGAAGGGAAACTCCACCTGAAGGGATCACTCACCCCTCCCCCATGGTGCCCAAGGCCCCTGTGATGCAAATAGGAGCTGTGAGGTCTGGCTGGGCCAAGCTTTCCTCCAAGCCCTTCTGTCCTCCTGCCCCCAAGTGCCCCAGGCAGTGTCACTGACCTCCCCCCTTCCAGTCCAGTGGGTCTCAGGTGTAGGTAGTTGAACCTCCAAGATGCTGCTTCCCTTCCTGAGGAGCAAAGGGTGTGATTTTAATGTTCTGGTTCTCCTCCTTTTCTGATGTAATGAAAATGCTGGGGATAAATAATGCAAAACTCCTGATCCACGGATGGTAACTTCTCTCTTTTTTTAACTACAGCCTCTAATTCGCTCAAAGGAACAAATTATGTTTTATGGCCTTTTATAAAATATTCATTCCTCCTGCCTGTGCTCTTGGTGGTTTGGGGATCTGGAAATGGCCTGGTGTAAGGAGGTCCTCCTTCCTCCCAGACACCATGGACAGGTCAGTGGGTTCTGGCCACAGAGGGATGGCAATGCTTTTGTTCCTCCTGGGTCTGGACTTCCGAATCCTTGCAGATTGGGGCAGGAGGTAAGGGGTGAGGGAAGAGATTGGGGGTGGGGGGATCTTCTGCACTTCATTGAGGTCCTCAGACTTCATTGGTTTTTTTTTCTGAACAGGTCAGAGCCTCACCAGGCACCCTTCACACACTCAAAGGTCCTTCTTTGAGCCCCTCTTCTCTGTATATGTTGTTGCCACCCAGGCCTGGGTCCAACACAATTTATAGGGTGCCAGAGTCCAGAGACAGAAAGAGCAGTCAGTGGAGGAGCGGTAGAAGTGGGTGCAGGGAAAAAAGAAGGGAGTTGATGGCTGTTCTGGAGAGAAGGGAACGCCACAGACATGCTCTCATTACCTTCCTTCTGTTGCTCCCATCCAAGTGACCAAGGGACAGATGCATGATCATGATGACATTAACAGTGTCCCCACTTTCCCATGAAGCTTTACAGGTTGCCAAGGACAGTCACATCCAGAGCCTTTGACATTGAAGTTGAGGTCAGGGAGCCTGGCTTCCAGGTCTGGGATGCCCACTCTTTTGCCCATGCACTTCCCTAGGTCTCTGCTACTCTCACAGAGTGAGGGGCTTGTAGGAGAGGACTCTGGGGTTTAATTCCAACTTTCAGAAGGCCTTTGGGCACCTGCCATCCAACTGGTAGTGTAACAGGGTGGTCCCCAGGAAAGGGGGAGGTTCCAGGTTTCCTGCCCCACCCAAGGGAGGGTGAAGCTGAGCAGGGAGAGAAGAAGCTGCAGAGGAAACTGAGGAAGGAAGGAAGCAGGATGGAGAGCCAGGAGGACACCTGGAGGAGGCACATGGAGCAGAGAGACATGTGAAGAAACTGCACTTGCCTTTTAGTCATGGACTGGGTGACACCAGTTGTGGGTGAGAGACCCACATGGGGAGGTGACAATGGTGGTTTTTATCTTGATTTTGATTTTGCTCTTTTCCTTCCAGACTTGTCTGATAGTTTCTGACCCTTTTCTGTGGGTCCCCACTGGAAGATGATTTAGACTTGGGGCAGGCTTTGGGGCCTTATTCTGGGCCAATCCTGATTGGGTGGACTTTTACCCACAAAGGAATGGGTAACTTTGGGTGCTTGATTTAGAAACTATATTCTTTGCCTTTCCTGTATTGTTTCCTAATTGTATTAAAGTTCCTTTTCATTAAAGTCTCGTATGTTTTGTGTTGATGCGGTGGATGGCAGAACCTATTTAGAGCAGGCAGGTTTGTGGGGTCTGGGCTGCCCCCCTCCCTGCCCTGTAACAGTAGGAAGAACTACAGCAGCAGCCAACAGTGCCCCATGGGACATGCTTCCTGTTCTGGTCTTAAACGGCAGCCCCAACTCTAATGAGGCCAGACCGCTGGGTGAGGAGTGGGCTTTAAGCACCTGCCCATCCGGCCAGCCCAAGACCCAGTTACCAGCTGCAGTGACCCCAGTGGCAGAGAGACACAAGATCCAAACACACTCATCGCCCCAGGTGCCATTTCTCCTATTCCAGAGTATTCCTGTACCATTCTATATTGGGAAGTGCTCCTGTAAGGAGAAGATGAATGGTAGAAGCCGAAGGCTCTTAGACTAACAGCCAAATATGGAGAGGTGAAAATTACAGTAGAGGACATTTCCAGCTGATTTGTCATCTGAAAACCTCAAAGTACTCTGTGTCTCCCATTTGGTCCCAGAAACTATTAATCTGAAAAACCCACATTAATTAACACTGGCGTTTTTATATTATGCCAGGCAATAGTATAGATAAAAATCCATGAACCCTGATCTCCATAAGCTTTATTAACTGCAAAACAAATAGAATTCTCTAGCCATCCCAGAGGTGAATCGAGCAGCATGTATATATGTAGGTGGAGAAAACAAACAGAAAATTCCTTGAGGGAGTAGTCTCTCTTACGCCGATTCACTTTTCTTATCATCGCCTGCTGTCTTTTGCTCATACATACTGGAAGCTTCATTCACTTATTCAAGAAATCATTGTTGAGCATCTTCTGTGTACCAGGTAATGTGTTAGGTGCAGATATAGAGTGCTGAACAGAATAATCATGAACTTGACCCAAGGACAGTCTAACTGGAGGCAAAGTAGAAAAATAAATACATGCATGTGTGCATGCGTGCATCCACACAGACAGACAGACATTAGTACATGCACATGCTTAGAATCTCCAACCAACCCTTAGCTGCTTCACTCCTTGGCCATGCCAAACATCCCTGCAGAGACCCCAGCATCACATATAGGATTTTTGCCACTGATTCCTAGGTCACAAAATTGTGAGATGTAATAAGAAGAAATTGTTCTCTGATGTTTCTGAGGTTTTTAGGTTGCAATGAGGAACCAGCACTCTCAGAGAAGCCGCGGAACTTGCAGAAAGGCACTCAGCTCATAAGTTATGGAGTGGAGAGTTGAACCCAGCTGAGCTGCTCCCAGGGACTGCCTCCTGGGAGGAGGAAGATGGTAAAGTCCAGGAGGGCCCATGCTCAGCCTGTTCATCTGCCTTTCTGGATGCAGAACCAATACTGTGTATGTGTGGTTTTCACACACACACACTCACATGCACACACACAGCATATATTTACCCAGACACACCTGGGCATTACATTATGCCATCTCATCACCAGAAGTGAGTTCTCTCAGGAAAAAGCTCTGTGCACTGCCTCTCATTTAGGGAAAAAGCAGAAGCTCGGCTAATCAGGGAGTCAGCAGAGCTCCAGATGCCAGATCTGGCTGATGGAGGCCATGCTCTAGCCATGCTCCGCAGCACAGAGAAAACAGACATAAGGTTCCAATTTGAATTCCATTTCCATGAAAAGAAAAAAAAAAGTCCAGCCTAATCCTCTGGTCCTTCCCAAAGCCAGGAAGGGGCCCTGTTTTAGGGAAGTGCCCCACATCCTCCTAAAACAGGCTTTTGCTCCCTTGTCTAGAGGAGGGAGATCAAGGATGAAGAAGCAGGGGCAGGTGGAGAGCTGGCCCTATGTCAGCTAGAAATTCTGCTGCTTTCCTGATTTTGTCAGCTTGGGAATTGGCACAGGAAGGGGCAAAGTGACACTTGGGCCTAGGAAAGGGAAGTTACAATTTTGACACCTTCCAGTGTCCAAATACCATTTTCTACCACTACTTCGGGGAATGTCAGAAGTGTCATGACGCCTGGGTTCCCTTAAATTCTTGGACAGATTGAGGGTGAGCAAGTAAATAGATCTGTACCTCAAAGTGTAAGGGAGAACATGGAGGGGAGTGTGGAGTCATTTACAAGGTTAAATACCATGCCTCACTCATGACTATAGTCCTAGTACCTAGCTCGGGTGACTGATAAATAACATTCAGACTTTCTTGACATGAATGAAAAAATAATATCCGTCAACTGGTTTGATGTCAAATCCCCAAATTATTTCAGGAAGTGACTGGTTTGCTCCCTAACCACAACCATGTCTATGATATTATGTGGGAGGATGGACTGAAGTCCTCTGGGAGAGCTCAAGCTCCTGGGAGATTATTGGACAAACCACAGGCCATTGCCACTTACTGTGTGACCCTGGGTACATTTCTTAACCTCTCTGAGCTTCAGTGTTCTCATCTCCACAATGAAGCTAAAATTTCCCTTCTTCTCTAATGTTAAGCTACATGGAATACTTTAAATAAAATAGATACTTAATAATTACAATTTCTTTCTCCTCATAAACACCTAGAACCTTCTTGCCATAAACGCCTGTAACCCTAGGTCTCTCCATTCCTATCTTCCTTCTCCTTGCTCTTGCAATCTAGCATCTACCTGACCACCCAGCCATACAGATTCACTTTGGGATGTGAGGCTATACCTAGGATTTAAATCCCATCTCCTGCATTCAGGCAAGTTACTTAACAAACATGGATTATCAATTTCTCATCTATAAAAAGGGAGTCAGAGGCTTCCCTGGTGGCACAAGGGGTTAAGTCTCAGCACTCTGAAGCTATCGCCAGCCACTGCAGCACGAGTTTGATCCCCAGCCAGGGAGCTAACCCACATGGTGCAGCAGACCTCTCCTGTCTCCCCAATGCTCCCCTCAGCAGTGTATTTCAGTCAGTCTGCCTGTTCTGCTCCCCACTCTGTCTATAGTGAATCCTCTCACCCACCCCCACATACCTCTGGCTTGCACCCCAGCTCTTGTATGCATAAATAAATAAAATAAATCTTTAAAAAAATAAAAAGGGAGTCACATTAGTATCTTTGATGGCACAGCTAAAGGGATGCGCTATGTGAATTGACAGGTCTGCCCTACAGGGTGACTGGCCTGAGGGAGGCTAATGTTGAGCCTGCACACCACACACTATAGACACACTGGCATGAGGCTGCTTGCTTCCAGAGAAAGGTGTTCTTTTCTAAGCGGCACAAAGGCACCCTCTGGGCTAATATGGCTATTAATTGAGATATAGCAAGACTATCACTGATCCTTATTCATAATAGTAGGAAACTTTAAAAATGTACCCCAAATCTGCCTATATTTTCCCACCACGCCATATTACTGTTCTAGAAGTTTCTAGATTGGTCTCTTGCCAGTGGAGCTTATACTGGTTCACAAGAGCTGACTGCTAAATTGTCAGGAATCTTGCCAGCCTGTTGTCAAACCAGAGCTACCTCGAAATTGGCCATGTGGGAACATTTATATCACAGAAATTAGCAAACATTGCAAACCAGGATCTTTGTTTTGCTTCCAGAGAGCTGGTTCCTCCACATTCTACTCACTCCAACTCTCCTTAGACTACCCCACAATACACAATCAGAGTAATCAAAAATGCAAATCCACTCATATTTGCTTTGGTTTGCTTCAAAAACCAATAGCTTCCATCACACTAAGGATAAAATCTCAACTCCCAACCTTGGTCCACACGGTCTTGCATCATCCTGCTGGTGCTGGCTCTGAGACTTGGTCCTAACATTCCTCTTCTCCTTACACAGCTTCAGCCACGCTGGCCTCGGAAAGCGCTCCGGGGCTCTGTTTTGTGCTTGTTGTTCCTTCAGCCTGGACCATTCTTGCCCCAATAGATCTGTGAAATTTTCTCTTTCTTGTTTCCTGTCTCCACTGAAATGCCCAATTTGTGAAGAGACCCTTCCTGACCAGTCTCGCTAAGTAACATCGCCCACCGATCCTTCCTGCTTCTTTATTCTTCTTCCTAGCTCTTCCACCACCTATCATAATTTATATTTGTTTGCAAACAGCTTGAATTGAGGCATAATTCACCCATGTAAAGTGCACAGTGGAGTGGTTTTTAGTAGATGCAGAGTGATGCAACAATCACCATGGTCCAAGTTAGAACATGTTCCTCCCCCCAAAGAATGGATCACCTCCAAAGAGCAATCACCAAACCTCCCTCAGGCCTCCACGATTTCCCACTAGTCTTAGGCAACCACACACCTACTTTCTTTCTCTTTATATTGGCCTATTCCTGACACGTCATATAAATAGAGTGCACCACACAGCATCTTTTGCGACTGGCTTCTTTCACATGGTATCACGTTTTCAAATTCATCTAAGCCATCTGTGCTGTAGGACCTTGTTCTTTTCTGTGGCCAAATGGCATTCTGGCACAAGGGAGGACTTCATCTTGTTTATCCATTCATTAGTTTATGAAAAGTTGGATTGTTTTTACCTTTGGGGCATTCTGAAGAATGCTACTACGGGCATTCATGTACCAAGTTTTTTAGTGGGCAAGTTCTCATTTCTCATGGGTGGAGACCTAGAAGTGGAATGACTGGGTCATTTGGTAACTCTAAGTTTAACTTCTTGAAGAACTGCTAAGTCTAGCAATAATACATACTTTTCCAAAGTATGTATTATTTTACATTCCCACCAGCAGTGTAGGAAATGCCAATTTCTCAGTATCTTCACAAACAAGTGTTCTGTTCTCTTTTTCAAATGGTAGCCATCCTAGTGAGTGTGACATGGTACCACACTGTCATCTTGAATGGCATTACACTGAGGGTTAATGATGTTGAGCATTTCTTCATAGGCTTATTATCCACTTGTGTATCACCTTTTAGGCAAACTGATAAACAACTAGACTTTCCTGTTCAGATCTTTTGCCTATTTTTAAAGAATTCTTTTATTTTTGGGCCTCCCTGGTGGTGCAAGGGGTTAAGCACCACACTATGAAGCAATCCACAGCCTCTGCAGCACGAGTTCGATCCCTGGCTGGCCAGGGAGAAACTCACATGGCACAGCAGACCTCTCCTCTCACCCACTGCTCCCCTCAGCAGTGTATTTCAGTCAGTCTGCCTGTTCTGTTCCCCACTCTGTCTCTGGTGGATCCTCTCAAACCCCATGTCTGGCCTGCACCCCAGCTCTTGTATGCATAAATAAATCAGTCTTTAAAAGAAAAAAAATTCTTTTATTTTCTAGATATAGCACCCAATCAAATATATGATTTGTAATATTGTCCCCATTTTGTGAGTTTTTAAGTTATTAGACTATTATTTTAGAGCAGTTTTAGGTTTGCAGGAAAATAAGAGGGTTGTTTTTTCACTTCTTTGAGAGTGTAATTTGAAGCACAAGTGTTTTTAATTTGATGAAGTTAAATTAATCCATTTTTTTTATTGTTGCTTGTGTTTTTGGTGTTATAACTAAGAATGCACTGCCAAGATCAAGGTCCCAAAGCTGATGCTTATGTTTTCTTCTGAGAGTTTTATAGTTTTGGCTCTTAGTCTTAGGTCTCTGATCCATTTTGAGTTTATTTTTTCATATGATGTGATGTCAGGGTTCGACTGTGGAGATCCCCTTGTGCTGGATTATGTGTTTGTTTATTTTTTAAAAACTTCTGTTTTCCTGCTTAAATCATTAGCTCCATGAGGACAGGGATGCTTTTCTGCTTTGCTACCAGTGATACCTATGCCCAGCATTTAAACACCTCCTAGCTCATAGCAGGTGTTCAAGACGTGCCAAATAAATGAATAATAATGATCTCAATTATCATTATTTGTTATCATGGTCACTATTTTACACTTTCAATTCCTGTGGGCTTTCTGTTCCTGTTGTTTGAAACCCCTTGCAAAAAACAAGTCCTACGTGATTCCGACCTTCACCCTTATTCCTGGAGTTTGGTCCTTCCTGGTGATAACCTAGATACTTCCCACCCTCAGGGTAACCTCTGTCCCTCACCTACTACCTGACAGCTTCCTAGCAATTCCCCTCTCACACTCTACCCATCCCACTTTTCTCCTCTTTACGGGGTTTCCCACACTCTAGTTCTGGTCTCTCACCCAGGGGGTCACTACCCTGCACGGCACACATGCACCCACCATAGTGGCCCCCATATTTGCCCTCTCATAAGGCACTCTTGAATTTCCTGATGGATCCCCATAAACCCTTGGGAAGCAGATGAAACATTTAATATTTTCCCCATTTTTAAATAAGGCCCTCAGTCCCGACAGGCTTACTAGAGCTGCTGCAGCTCCCAAGTTAGTTAGTTATTGTACTGACAGCATGTTAGCTACCGCTTAGTCACTATGACTAAGACCCAAGGCTTCTGACACCAAATGCGGACAACACCCAGGAAATAGCAGATGTTTGCATGAAGACAACTCGATCACATTGCCTGGGAAGCCTTCCCAAGTTTCCAGACAGCTCCAAAGTCAAACTAAACATTTTTTACAATATCAGCCAGGTTTGGACAAATGATTGCTATGTGCCAGACTCTACGATTTCATGCGCATTCTAATCCTCTCTGCTCTTTGAGGTTCAGAGAAATGAAAGAGCATGCTCAATTCACCTATGATAGAGTGGAATTCAAATGCAGTTTCTTAACAACAATCCCCTTCCATGAGGAGAAACAGAAGTCATCACAGAGACGGCAGCCACAGGGATGCCCAGCAATGAGAACGACTAAGCAAGGTCCTTCTTTTCTGAAATGGCGACCCTGAGGGGCTCTAGGACTGGAGTCTGCACTCAGCCACAGACTCCTTCACCAAGCCTTAACACCCTCTTTTCTGACCACGCACCCCAAGACCAGGCCCATCTTCCTTTTCACATTCTCACTCTGAACCAGAAGCCTGCAGCCTCCCTCCCCTAAACAGGCTGAGCAAGAATAGCTCGTGGCTGGATAAAAGCTCCAAGTCCTGAGCCGCAATCATTATTTTCCTTTAACTCCTCATGTCTTTTCTTTCAAATGACCCCTATTCATCACTCTCTCTGCAGCCTGCTCCTGAGCCCTGACACATAGGGCTCGGCAGCGCCCTTCTAATAACCCATTCTTGGGTATTTTCAGAGAGGGACTTGCTTTTCAAGTCACCATTAGAGCCCCCTCCTGCCTACCTCCAGTCTTCAGATCACAGAGTTCATTATCAAGCCTATAGCTGCTTTCAGCAACTAGACACTTAATGGAGATGCATTTGTCCCCCAGGATGCTCTAAAAGCAGAAACCTCGGTTAATCGTTTCTTCTAGATTTTTTTTTTTCTGAGGTTGGGCTCAAACTGGTGACAGGGAGAAGAAATAATCTTCTTATTATGTCTTTTAAAAAACACTTGTTCTAATAAAATGATTAGCCATGGAAAGTGCACAAAGAGAAGTAAAATTTCTTCTATTCTTAAGTAAGTCCCCGTCCACAAATAGGGGATAAGGGTACAGAATTCCAAGTGGATTGGAAAAGCTAAAGGGCCCTAATATTTGGGGCAAATAAAGGCTTACTTCATTACAAAGCTTTTACAGTAGCTTTCCCTCTAATCTCTATTGAACTGATTTGCATACTCAGTTGCACTTTGAATGAATCTGGATCCCTCTCTCAGGCCAACTTTCATTTAATTCTCCTTTAAATGACCAATGTTGTTTTATATTTTACTCTAAATTATTTGTCTGATTTAATCTACCTCTGCCCCTTATCACTCCTGATTCAACTGCAAGACAACCTCAGTGAGGGGAATGAGTGATTGTGAGTTGAGAATGGTTGGGGAGGGGTATAATTAGTTGTAGAAAAGCAGCAAAGGAGGAGGAGGGTCACCAGGGACTTGGCTGGCAGGGCCAGGAAGCAATGCACCCCTGTCAGAGAGAGAGCTCTTTCCTGGGGTGGCGGGGCTAATGGACTGTTTTTCTGTTGAAGTATTTTTTAACTGATACTAATGGACTATTTCTTACAGAATGTTGTTTCCTGGTATTTGCTAAAAGAAAACATTAACAACTGCTGCTCTCACAACCCACAATTTCATTTCCTTCCTGCAGCATTTGTTGTTTTCTGAGGCACTCTTTGCAAGCACCAAACCCACATGCCACACTAACCATGTCTGGGTTGCTCTTAGCACTGGCACTTAGTTGCTCACTTAATTCTAGGAACAATTGGATCCTTCTAGTTGGATAGTTGGAAAGATTGGCCAGTTGTTCCATGAACCATTTCATTTCTGGCCTGCGCACATAGTTGGAATACATTTCCCAGTTTCCCTTGCAATTAACTGGGTGCAGCCATGTGATTGGTTCTGCCCAATGGAGTGTGAGGATAAAGGGCCACTTCTGGGCCCTGCCCATGAGACCCCCACAAACCTTAACACTCTCTGTTCTTTCCCCATCTTTTGGCCAAACGGGGAGCACTCCAAGGGTGAAGAGGGAACCACAGGATGGAGGGATCCCCCGTTTCTGAGGCATAGCTTAGAGAAGAGCTATGCAGGAGAGCCACCTGGCCAGGTGCCCATGTTTGACTATTATATGAGTAAAATAGAAAGTTTTATTGAGTTAATTCACTAAAATTTGGGTGACAGCAGTAACTGTTCTGTCTAGAACATCCCCCCATTCATAGGTTATGGAATTGAGACTCAAAAATCTATGTTACTTTCCCCAAATCAAATGGCTATTAAATGACTGGGATTCACAGCCAGATTTTCTGACCAAAGCCAATATTTTTGCCACAATATCACAGCTGCTTCATATTTGCTTCTATGACTTGGAGAGAAGCAACAAATCTGCTGAGGCAAGCAATCATTTTATACAAATGCGTTTTCAGTTCATTTTTGCTATCCTAATTAGGGCCTTAATGAAGATGGCTCTGGGGAAAACAATATTGAAAGCAGAGAAAAAAATCAGGGCCAGATCCTTGGTGTAATTTGGAAAGAGATGCTGCAAAGTTACCTTTGAGGACCTCAAAGCTGCCTTGGTCAACAGGAGGCAACAGGGTTCCTAGAGAAGTGGACGGCAAGGACAGAAAAGGGTGACATCATGCTCACATCAGAAAAAGTTAACCACATGTGGCCCCTGGAAGGAAGGAAGTCCTCAACACGCAAAGAAGAATCTTGGAAAGTCATTTCACTCGGCAAGCAGGTCAGCTCACCTCACTCCTCTGTTTGAAATATTTCAGCAGCTTTGCAGTGGCTACAGCTTAAAGTTCAGCTCCTTAATGGCATACAAGGTCCACCATGATCTTCTCATTTTTACCTATCCCTGTGCTCCTCAAAGAAGGCCCAAGAAGGGCCTCCCTGGTGGTACAAGGGGTTAAGTCTCAGCACTGTGAAGCTGTCCATAGCCTCTGCAGCAGGAGTTCAATCCCCGGCCAGGGAGCTACAAACATAGCACAGCAGACCTCTCCTGTCTCGCCCGCTGTGTATTTCAGTCAGTCTGCCTGTTCTGCTCCCCACTGTGTCTCTGGTGAATCCTCTCACCCCTCTGCACCTCTGGTCTACACCCCAGCTCTAGTATGCATAAATAAATAAAATGGATCTTTAAAAAAAAAAAGAAGAAGAAAAATAAGAAAGTTCAAAAAGAGTGTAGGGAAAGCATCTTATGCTCCAGCAATTTACAATATCTTAACTCCCAGAGCACACCACGCCACTCAGGTATTTGCAAACACTGTTACCTCTCCATGGTCCCAGCCCTCTTAAAGCTCACATCCAGTGCCATTTCTTTCTCCAGCCTGGAACTGAAGCCCCTCTTCTACACTCCCATAGTCCCTTTGTGCATCAACGTTATAGAGTTAGACTGCATTGCATTGTTATTTTTGCCTCCTACCACACTATGTATTACACAATCTTGATTTCCCATCACCTAGAACACATGGATCTTAAAAGAGCTCAAATGCTAGTGAGTACCTGGGTAGATGAGTGAATAAACAATCCTGAAGAGAAATCACCTGGCATCACAATAGACTTAATAATGGTGTCTACATCCTAGTCCCTGTATCTCATGACTCTGTTATGCTACATAACAAAATGGATCTAAGGCTGCTGATTAGCTGAGCTTAAGACATAGGGGAGGGCCTCCCCCCACAACGATGGCGCTGCAGTTGAGCACTGGGCTGTGAAGCTGCCCGCAGCCTCTGCAGCACTGGTTCGATCCCCGGCACATGGTGCACAGACCTCTCCTGTTACGCCCGCTGCTCCCCTCAGCAGTGTATTTTGTCAGTCTGCCTGTTCTGTTCCCCGCTCTGGCTCTGGTGAATTCTCTCACCCTCCCGTGCTTCAGGCTTCAGACTGTACCCAGTGCTTGTATAAATAAATAAATAAATCTTAAAAAAAAAAAAAAGACAAAGGGGAAGCCTGAAGTATCCAGGTGGTCCTGATTAATCCACAAGGGCCCTTATTAGATGGAGTCTGGAGGCAAAAGAGTCAGTGGCAAAGTGAGAAAAATTTGACCAGTCACTATTGACTACAAAAATGGAAGGGGCTACAAGAAAAGGAATTCAGGCAACCAAGAAGCTGAAGAAAAATCAACAAAACCAACAAAAAAAATCTATGGAACCACCAGGAAGGAACACATCCTACTGACACCTTGATTTAGCCCAGTGAGACCTGTTCCATATTTCTGACCTCCAGAGGAGCGCTAAGACAATTTATGTTGCTTCAAGTCACTGTCACTGTTTTTGGTAAGTTATTACGCTACCAGCTAACACTATCAACTAGGGGAAAGAAATTAAGGCCCTTTTTAACTGCATGCAAAGAAGTTCCAAAAGGAAAACTGCATTCATTTGTTCACACTAATTGAACATCTATGTGCACAGCACCGTGCTAAGATCTAGAGGGACACAGAACTGGATTGGATCAAATCCTGACCTTGGGGGCTCTCCTTTCAGGGACTTGGAAGCTGGGGGGAGTGGAGCTGGGAATAACCTGGCACTCAACAAAAAAACAAAAAAGCTAGAAAGCACTAAAAGGGGAAGAGAACTAAAGATAGGAAAGAAATACAATCTGAACCTTCCTTCCTTGCCGAACAGAAGCACAGAGACACGTGCTGCAGCAGAAAGGACCTGAAATGTGGGCTCAGGATCACATGCCCCCAGCAGCCCACAACTCCCTGCATATGGAAAAGAACCATCCTGGTGACAAATCCATGTCAGACAAGGGCACAAGAACCACATGTTAACTGAAAATAAAGTCTCAATGACAGTTAGACAAAGAGTTTATTAGATAATCAAAACGAGAATTTGACCCAGGAAACAGTCTGGCAGATTTTACTCTATCAGTGCTGTTCCAATAAACACAAGTTTGAATTTAGTTTATATAGGTAGGTGAGTCATTGGCATAAGAGAGTAATCATTCTTGATTGGAAGGGATTCTAGTTCTAAGTTGTCCTGACCCAATGATGTGCTAGAGGGCCATGCAGGTTTTATTTATTTTTATTTTTTTCCTTGCTAACTTTTGCATCTCTGCAGAGCATTTATAAAATGTATATATCCATTCAGACCCACAGAAGAGAAGAAAAAAGAAAAGAAAAAAGACAAGATGGAAATAAAGGGAAATTTATAATCATGATATCAATGTGCTAAGACTGACTTCATGTGTTGTTTTAGCCTTTATGGGTTTTGGAAATTTTTACAGTGAAAAATGTACAATGAAAAGTCCCACTGTATTATTTCTGTATTATTTGTTTCTCTATGCATTCCTCAAGGAGAAGGCAGTATGGAAGCATTTCTGTTGTCTGCTGTGTTCCTTACAGGTCCAACACTGTCTCTCTCAGGTGCAATATTATGATTTATAAGAAATATATATTTCATTATCATCACTCTGATGATGATGAAATATATATGAGAACTACATATTCTGTCTTCATCCTCAGTTTCTGACTCACAGGAAAGCCTTGGAATTTCCTAAGTGTTGAGTGATAAAGTGTCTTTTGTTATGTGAGTGAAGTGACTTTTGGGGACACACCTAATAGTGGGGGCTGCTTGCCTTGGGAACCAATCAGCGATTAGAGGCTTGAAATTCCAGTCCATCCCCAGACCTCCGGGGAGGAGAGAGAGGCTAGAGGAAGAGTTTAATTGTCAATGACCAATGACAATTCATCAATCATGCCTTCATAAAAGCCCAAAAAGGAGGGTCCTCAGAGAGCTTCTGGATGGGGAACATGAGCAGGTGCCGGGAGAAAGGGGCATCTGGTAGGCCATGGAGTGTCGTGCTCTTTCTCCAGGCCTTAACTTCTGTGTCTCTTTCCCTGGCTGTTCCTAAACACTATCCTTTTTAATGAATCACTGATCTAGTGAGTTCTGTGCGCTGCTCTAGCAAATCAATGGAAGATGAGTAGGGGCTCCTGGGAACCTCTGGCTGCACAAAACAAATTCTGTAGACAAAATTCACAGCAGCAAATCCTTTCAGACTCAGACAAAATCTTTTTAATTTTTTGATCCAGACTTTGCAAAAATTCAAGTTATCTCCAAGAATCCATCAAGGCTACCAGCAATTAATTATCAGTTACTGTTTAAGGCTACTCTTTCCTTAACACCCAGGCATGCATTTGCTAATTTAAACACCACTGCTCCACAGTTAGCTTGCAAAACCCTTCAGGCAGAGGTCAAAAAGTAGTGAAGACAAAGCAACATATCACTGAAGAACCATTATTGCCTTTAGAAATGCTGAGACAGCAGAGATCACAGAAAGGAAAAGGTTCAAAGTCCTAGCAACAAGAACCTCTGAGTTTAACGAGAGCCAGCCAACTGGCCACAGATGCCATCTTTGATCTGGCCTCATGGTATGGTTCAACGTACTACCTAATCTTTTGAGTAAAACTGCTGCACGAAAAAATTTCCACAAAATCAAATTTCTTAGCAAGTCACTACAAACAAATTACACACAGACACACAGAATCTTCACAAAGCCCAGCCAGTTTTTCAACAGCAAATCTACATATGAAACAAACACACTAGAGAAACCAAAAATCACATTTGCGCTTATGGTAGCCAGTGCCATAGGGAAGCCCAATTTCCCTGTGTGGCTGACTAACCACAGATGGCTCTGTCCTAAATCACATTGGGCGCCAAATCTTTTCAGGTCAGGGAGAGGGGCAGCCCAGACCCCGCAGACCTGCCTGCTCTAAATAGGTTCTGCCATCTGCCGCATCAACACAAAACATGAGACTTTAATGGAAAGGAACTTTAATACAATTAGGAAACAATACAAAAAAGGCAAAGAATATAGTTTCTAAATCACGTATCCAAAGTTACCCGTCCCCCTGTGGGTAATAATCCACCCAGGCAGGACTGGCCCAGAGCAAGGCCCCAAAGCCTGCCACAAGTCTAAAACATCTTAGGGTGGGGACCCACAGAAAAGGATCCGAAACAACCAGACAAGTCTGGAAGGAAAACAGCAAAATCAAAATCAAGACAAAACCAGCCACTGTCATCTCCCCACGGGTCTCCCACCCACATCTGTGTCACCCAGTCCACGACCAAAAGGCAAGTGTAGTTTCTTCACATGTGTCTCGGCTCCCTGAACCTCCTCCAGGTCTCCTTCTGGCTCCACCCTGCCTCCTTCCTTCCTCAGTGTCCTCTGCAGCTTCTTCTCTCTCTGCTCAGCTCCACCCTTCTTTTGGGTGGGACAGGAAACCTGGATCCTCCCCCTTTCCTGGGGACCACCCTGTTACACAAGGATGGTTCCTGGGGATCTTTAATCTGTAGCCATTTGGTCAGAAATGCAAGTAACAGTCTGAGCTCATGGTTGAGTATGGTCATGAAATGGAGTATGGTCTTAAGCAACTGAGTCTTTAAACCTGTGGCATGTGAAACCATCTCTGGGCAAATAAATGTGTCAGAATTTTGTTCAATTCTAGGACCCCCTGCCTGGGTCTGAGAATTGTTTTTTGCTATAGGCAAATCCACATACACCCATGAAGAAATTGGTCTTAGGACAAAAACACGGGGCTTGCTTTCATTCTAGAATCCAAATTTATTTGGGCCCCCCATTCCACATCTATTCACTTACAGTCACATCCTTGGGAAAGAGTCAAGCCTGTTAAGCAGGAGTGTCCACTTCTTCTCACTCATCTCCTCAAATCCCACCTTTGTCGGGAAGCCTTCTACACCTAAGGCATGAAATGAGAACCTTCTCCATACCCCGTGCCCACCCCTGCTAGCCCCGTCCCTGATTCCCTGGGGTCTTGCTTCCCTTTCTGCACCATTCATCTTGATTCCAACAAGTGTAAGGTAAGTAGAAATGAAAATTAGCACTGAAGGTGGGCAGGGCAGATAAAAAGGAAAAAAAAAAACAACAACACCCAATTCAAAGGCAGCTTGACTAAGTTTGCATAATAATGTGGTGTATCTTGGTGAGCACACAGCAGCCCAAGAGAACATGACAAAGGAACTCATGTGGTCTTTCTCCCCATTTCTCCCTTCCAAGTACTAACCAGGCCCGACCCTGCTTAGCTTCCGAGATCAGACGAGATCGGGCGCGTTCAGGGTGGTATGGCCGTAGACCTTTCTCCCCATTTCTCTGACCACTGTGGTAGGAAGCCAAAGTATCTGTCAGAGAGGAGACAGGGTGTCCCTGCTGTGAGGACACAGTTCCACAGGCAGGCCCTCCAGGCAGGGGAGAGAAGGGCCAGGGTAGGTGAGAAAAGTACCTAGACCCAGAGCTGCCCTGGGTGCCCCCGGGCGCTTGTTTACCCTCTTCCCTGACTCACTGACTTAGTTAAGTTCTCTCTCTGATTCTGTGTCTTTTAATACAACGAGCTTTTCAAATCCCATCTGTGTCTTTATGTCCCCCAATAGAGGTCCAAATATCCGAGTGTGGTGACCGAGTTGAAGGTATTACTTAGTAAAATAACATCAGAAGAGAACGCCTCATTCAAGATAGTTTTCTTTTTTAAAACCTGGGATGTTTGTCCTCTTCTGGTGGCAGTTCAGGGGAAAGAACTGCCAAGCGGAGTTTTTCCACAGTTGACTTGAAAGGCGGTGTGACTGGGGGGTAGGAGCTGATCCTGGTGTGCCTGGGTGCCAACGGCTGGCCTGGAATAGGCCTTCACAGCCAGATTTCAAATTCCAGCAACCAGGAGCCCATAATAAAAAGGCTCCTACAAATCTTCCTCTCCAGGGCTTCTGGCCAAAAAGAGCAGAAGCCTTTGATCTTAAGAGGAGCCAAAGGATCGAAGAATGAACGAGACAGACCAGAGGCTGGCGCAGAGCTCGCGGGGGCTCCATTCAGAGCTTGTCTGAGAGGAAATCTCTCCACCACTGGGTTTGCCAGACCGCGCCAGCCCGGGGCCAGGGCAAGCTGGATTTCAGAACAGTTGCCTATTTATTCTAGCCCATCACGCTCAGGGAGTGGCCGACTGACTGGCCAAAGTTTTGGCCCAAAGAGGCCCAACTTGACCAGAGCCACCCTCCCCCAGGCACCTCGGTTGCTCTCTGAAGAATGTCCCTTCCTTCCCTTTTGGATGGAACTGATCCTCGGCTGCTTTTATTTCTCCAAGACCCTCTGTGCATAAACAGGATGTTTGGAAAAGCTCAAGATGGCCAGGGGTGTGCTGTACTGGCCGTTGAGCCTCACTTGGAGAGGAGCCGAGGTGACATCAGTGCAACTGCTTTGTGCCCGTGCATTGGAGCCGAATCTTCTCTCTCTCTCTCTCTCTCCCCCTGCCTCCCCCCAACTTGGCTACACAGTTCATACTACAAGAAATGCCTTTACTTTTTAAGGATGTGTCTCATCTGAATATTAAGAAATCTCCCCAGCTCCCAAAGAACTCAAGGGAGAAAGGTACGTCCATAGGTGCGAACCTTACTTTCTTTTGTTACAGGGCAGGGAGAGGGGCAGCCCAGACCCCCCAAACCTGCCTACTCTATATGGGTCCTGCCATCCACCACATCAACACAAAACATATGAGACTTTAATGAAAAGGAACTTTAATATAATTAGGAAACAATACAGGAAAGGCAAAGAATTTGGTTTCTAAATCAAGCACCCAAAATTACCCGTCCCCTCGTGGGTAAAAGTCCATCTAAATGGGATTGGCCCAGAGCAAGGCCTTGGGGCCTTGCTCAAGCCTGCCACAAGTCTAAATCATCTTCCTGTGCGAATGCACAGAAAAGGATCAAAAACAATCAGACAAGTCTGGAGGTAAAAGAGCAAAATCAAAATCAAGACAAAACCTGCCATTGTCACCTCCCCACGGGTCTCACCCACATCTGTGTCACCCAGTCCACGACCAAAAGGCAAGTGTAGTTTCTTCATGTGTCTCTCTGCTCCATGTACCTCCTCCAGGTGTCCTCCTGGCTCTCCATCCTGCTTCCTTCCTTCCTCAGTCTCCTTTGCAGCTTCTTCTTTCCCTGCTCAGCTTCACCCTCCCTTGGGTGGGGCAGGAAACCTGGAACCTCCCCCTTTCCTGGGGACCACCCTGTTACACTTTCGCAGATCACTTCTCAAGTTCCTAAAGACTGGGATAGAAGTACAAAGAAGAATCATATATGGAAGCAGCTTGTGCGGAATTAAAGTTCCCTCTAAAGTGTTTGTGGCCTCCCTGATGGCTCAAGGGGTTAAGACGCAACCTATGAAGCTGTCCGCAGCCTCTACAGCATGAGTTCAATCCCCAGTCAGGGAAATGACCCACATGGAGCAGCAGACCTCTCCTGTCTCGCCCGCTGCTCCCCTCAGCAGTGTATTTCAGTCAGTCTGCCTGTTCTGTTCCCCTCTCTGTCTCTGTTGACTCCTCTCACTCCCCACATCTCTGGTATATACTGCAGTTCTTGTATGCATAATAAATAAATCTTTTTAAAAATAAAAAAAAATAAAGTGTTCTTAAGCAGAGACCCTTATTGCTCTCTAAGTGAACAGGAAGGTGTCAGGAGCTGGTTATCTCATGGGTCAGTAGTAGCCAGTGTCTGCTCCAGCTGAGGCATCCTGGATACAAGGGCATATCTGAGGGTGGGTAAGAAAACCTCAAGCCCTTTGGCCCTCTGGTGAGAGCCAAAGGCCCTCTGCAGGGAGGGGGAAAGGTGGTAGCTGCCACAATATCCGTGGCAGTGAAGTCCAGAGAGGACACTTGTCCTTGGCCCCGTCCTCTGCTGGACATTACCTCCTTCCTCGTGTCCTCAGTGTTTCCTCTGAATGGCCCATCCATCCCTGGGCAAAGGCCGCCTGTCTGCTGTGAGCCAGGGCAGTGCCAGACTCGGAGGAGGAAATCACCTCGATGGATGTGGTTTCTGTGCTCAGGGATGTTTCATTCTGGGATAATTTATTTTGTAAAAGAATTGATTTTTGGGAAGCATTTGTTTTCTTAATTTGAAAACATCAAACAATATCAAAAGCCCAAAACAGAGTAGAACTAGATTAGAAATCACCCGGTCCCCCCACGGATTGTTGCAGCATGGGGTGACTTCTTTGGGTTCTTTCATGTCCGGTCCCTGCCTGGTCAATCCCCAGGCCTAGCAAAAAACACGGTCATACTGACCCGCTGCCTGCCACTGCCAGCGTCCCCTGACGATCACGCCACAGTAGCGGGGGAGATAAGTACAGACCCCTGCCCACCCACACCAAGCCCATCCCCATGGGATGTCTTCCCTGCTGGTCCTGTCTCAGGGCATGCAGGAGCCCCCACTGCCAATGCTGCCCTCACAGCCACACCTCTTGCACCCACCCATGCATCCTCCAGCACCCAAACTGGCTTTGCAGGCCCCACCCCTGTGGTTCCAGGTCAATACTTCCCACTCCAGTCTGCGCCCCTATTCCTTAGGCCATGCCGTGCAGTTCAGGAGTGACGTGTTCCAGCCAGGAGAACAAAATCAAGGCCTGGTAGGAGCCAGAACCCAGAGCAGCAATCTGCCCAGACCCAGTGTCCCACGGCTCCTGGAGAACAGACACCCACATGGGAGGCAGAATCCATGGCTTGGACAGCAGAGCATCTGTGCCAGAGCCCCTGGACCCCAGCCCTGTGGCACCTCCCCCATGCCCTGTGCCCATCTGTCAGGAAAGGCTCCAGAAGACAGGGAAAGGGGTGCCATAATAAGGCTGGGGGTGGGAGGGCTAGAAGACAGAGGTTCTATGGATTATGACTCTAGAGCTTTGTGATATTCTTGGATTCCTCTTTTTCCCATTGTTAGTGCAACCCATACGCCTAGATTTTCTCACTTCCCCCATGGATCTAAAGAAACTGGGGAGGCATATATTATTCCACACCACTTTTTTTTGTTAAGATTTATTTATTTATGCACACAAGAACTAGGGTACAGGCCAGAGGTGTGGGGGGTGAGGGGATTCAACAGAGACAGAGTGGGGAACAGAACAGGCAGATTGACCGAAATACACTGCTGAGGGGGGCAGCAGGCAAGTCAAGAGAGGTCTGTTGTGCCATGTGGGTAGCTCCCTGGCCCACTGGAGATCAAACTTGTGCTGCAGTGGCTGCTGATAGCTTGATAGCGTTGTCTTTAATCCCTGCACCACTAGGGAGGCCCCTATTACACCCCACTTTGCGTGAACTGTTTTTAACAGAATTTTTCTCTCTGGGAGAGATGCTCTTATAAATGAAAGTCACTGGGAAGGAACTGATGGAAATTGTCACAACCTGAGAACCAGGATTTTGTGTGACTCCACCAAGGCTGGAGCCGGCTGCTGCCCACCGCGTGGCTCTCGTGGCCAGCACAGCACACGACACCCAGGATGAGGAGGCATTATGAGAAACCAGCTTTATTAAAGGAATTTGCAAACCTTTGACATTTTGGCAACCACATGGACGTACCTAAAGGACATTATGTTAAGTGAAATAAGCCAGACGCAGAAAGACAAATGCCGTGTGATCTCACTTACATGTGGAATCTAAAAATAGTCAGACTCATAGGAGCAGAGAGAAGGGTGGTTGCCAGGGGTTGAGGAGGTGATCATCAAAGGTGTGCAAAGAAATAAAAGGGAACATTCTTTGAAACAGAACCGTGAGGACCAAAAGGAGCATTCACATGAAGCCCCTCCACACATCTCACCTCGCCTTCCAATACCCCAGCCAATGAGAAGAACCACCACTTTGAGTTCTCGTTTCACTTTGATGGACTTTATTTAAATGTCCCTCCCCAATTTGCTCCTAGACACTATAAAACCAATATTGGGCCTCCCCTGGTAGTACAGGCAGTTGAATGCCACGCTCTGAAGCTGTCTGTAGCCTCTGCAGCACTGGTTCAATCCCGGCCAGCCAGCGAGGGTCCCACATGGCACGGCAGACCTCTCCTGTCTCACCTGCTGCTCCCCTCAGTAGTGTATTTCGTCAGTCTGCCTGTTCTGTTCCCCACTCTGTCTCTGGTGAATCCTCTCACCCTCCCACACATCTGGCCTGTACCCTGGTTCTTGTATAAATAAATAAATAAATCTTAAAAAAAAAACAATATTCTCTTCGTCTCTTCAGATTTGCATAATTCCTGCCAAAGCTTGCATCACCCAGATTGCTAGCCTTCTACTGTTGTCACATAAACTCACGTTCCTGGTAAAATAACTGGTCATTCTCTTTCTAAGGCTGACATTATAGAAGTGGGGCCCAAAGAAGAACCCCCCCTATGATACCCCTCAGGATGGGGAGCAAACAGGCACTGGTTCTCACAGAACCCACAGAGTTCACTGCCTGCTCACCAAGCCTGGACCTGAGGACTAAGCTTCTCTGGGCTCCAAGTGCCCCCTCCTGTGCTTTTCACTCTCCCCAATTTTGTTCGGGGTCTATTTAAAGGTCTTGTGTTTTCATTCTTTTAAAAAAAAAAAAGATTTATTTATTTATGCATACAAGAACTGGGGTACAGGCCAGAGGTGCAGTAGTGAGGGAATTCACCAGAGATAGAACAGGGAACAGAATAGGCAGATCTACTGAAATACACTGCTGAGGGGAGTA
This sequence comes from Talpa occidentalis, assembly GCF_014898055.3. Classification (NCBI taxonomy): domain Eukaryota; kingdom Metazoa; phylum Chordata; class Mammalia; order Eulipotyphla; family Talpidae; genus Talpa; species Talpa occidentalis. The sequence continues at coordinate 71,259,229 of NW_023601653.1, forward strand.
GCAGGTGAGACAGGAGAGGTCTGCTGCACCATGTGGGTAGCTCCCTGGCCAGGGATGGAACTCATGTTGCAGAGGCTGCGCATAGCTTCATATTGCAGTGCTTAACCCCTTGCGCCACCAGGGAGGCCCAAGATCTTGTATTTTCTTTTTTTCTTTTTTTTTTTTTAATAATAAATTTTATTGTTATATTCCCCATACAATTGCAGCCCCCCCATTCTGACCCCAATCCCTCCCCTCCCGCCCCCGCCCCCAAAAAAGTGTCTCTGGTTCATAGTTTTTTGTTGATTTTGATTTTCACTTTCTTATAGTTATTCATTTTCCTGGTCCCTTATTTAAGTTTTCTAGATTCCTGCTATGAGTGAGACCATCCGGTATTTTTCTTTTTCTTTTTGGCTTATTTCGCTGAGCATGATCCCTTCCAGCGCCATCCATGTTGCTGCAAATTGCATGTGTTTATCTTTTTTGAATGCTGAGTAATATTCCATGGTATATATGTACCACATCTTCTTGATCCAGTCATCTATTTTTGGGCATTTGGGTTGTTTCCAAAGCTTAGCTATTGTAAACAGTGCTGCTATAAACATAGGGGTGCAGGTGCTCTTTGGAATTGATGTTTCTGTGTCCTTTGGGTAAATACCTAGGAGTGGAATTGCTGGATCATATGGAAGCTCTATGTTTAGTAGGTCCAGAAATCTCCACACAGCTTTCCACAGTGGTTGGACCAGTTTGCACTCCCACCAACAGTGCAGAAGAGTTCCTTTTTCTCCACACCCTCGCCAGCATATGTTGTTGCTAGTTTTTTTAATATGTGCCATTCTCACTGGTGTAAGATGGTATCTCATGGTAGTTTTGATTTGCATTTCCCTGATGGCAAGTGATGTTGAACATTTTTTCGTATGCCTGTTGGCCATTTGCATTTCCTCTTCAGAGAAGTTTCTTTTTAGCTTTTCTGCCCATTTTTTGACTGGATTATTTTCTTTGTTGTTGTTGAGTCTCATCAGCTCTTTGCAGATTTTTGTGATCAGTCCTTTATCATTAGTGTTGGGTGCAAAAATGTTCTCCCAGTTGGTGGGGTTTCTCTTTGTTTTTGTTATTGTCTCTTTTGCTGTGCAGAAGCTCTTTAATTTGATGTAGTCCCAGCTGTTTATCTTTGCCTTCACTATCACTGCTTTGGGTGATGTGTCTGTAAAGATGTCTTTGATGTGCAAATCACGTAGTGTTTCGCCTATATTTCCTTCTATATATTTTATGGTTTCAGGTCTTATGTCTAGTTCTTTAATCCATTTTGAGTTGATTTTTGTGTATGGTGTGAGGTAGTGGTCAAGCTTCATTCTTTTGCATGTAGCGACCCAGTTTTCCCAGCACCATTTATTGAACAAACTTTCTTTGCTCCAATGCATAGTCTTTGCTCCTTTGTCAAAGATTAGTTGACCATAAATCTGTGGGTTTATTTCTGGATTTTCTATTCGATTCCATTGGTCTGTATGTCTGTTCTTGTTCCAATACCATGCAGTTTTGATGATTATGGCTTTGTAGTAGAGTTTGAAGTCTGGGAGTGTAATGCCTCCATTCCCTTCTTTTTTTTCAGGAGAGCTTTGGCTATTCGGGGTTTTTTGTGATTCCATATGAATTTCATCAATAATTGTTCTATTTCTTTGAAGAATGACATTGAAATTTTGATTGGAATAGCATTGAATCTGTATATTGCTTTTGGAAGGATGGCCATTTTAATAATGTTTATTCTTCCAATCCACGAGCAGGGGATGTCTCTCCATTTCTTTGTGTCTTCTTCTATTTCTTTTAACAGTGTTTTATAGTTTTCTTTGTATAGGTCCTTTACCTCTTTTGTTAGATTTATTCCCAAATATTTGATTTTTTTTGTTTCGATAACAAAAGGGATGGTTTTTTGATTTCTTCTTCTTCAGATTTATTGTTTGTGTATAGGAAGGCTACTGACTTTTGCGTGTTGATTTTGTATCCTGCCACTTTACTGAACTGATTGATGAGTTGAATTAGCTTTTCTGTGGAGTTTTTGGGTTTCTCTATGTATATTATCATATCATTTGTGAATAGTGATAGTTTGACTTCTTCTTTTCCTATTTGGATTCCTTGGATGTCTTTCTCTTGTCTTATTGCTCTGGCTAGGACTTCCAGTATTATATTGAAAAGCAGTGGTGAGAGTGGACATCCTTGTCTTGTTCCAGATCTTAATGGAATTGCTTTCAGCTTTTCACCATTGAGAATGATACTGGCTGTTGGCTTGTCATAGATGGCCTTTATGATGTTGAGGATGTTCCTTGTATCCCAAGAATTTCAAGGGCTTTTATCATGAATGGGTGTTGCACTTTGTCGAAAGCTTTCTCAGCATCTATTGATATTATCATATGGTTTTTATATTTCTTTTTGTTGATGTGTTGGATAACGTTGATTGATTTTCGGATGTTAAACCATCCTTGTGCCCCTGGAATGAATCCTACTTGGTCGTGGTGAATTATCTTATGGATACATTGTTGGATTCTGATGGCTAAAATTTTATTGAGGATTTTTGCATCAGTGTTCATTAGGGAGATTGGCCTGTAGTTTTCCTTTTTTGTGTTGTCCTTGTTCGGTTTTGGTATTAGTGTAATGTTGGCTTCATAGAACGTGTTTGGTATTGTCCCTTCCTTCTCAATTTTTTGGAAGAGTTTGTGAAGGATAGGCACTAATTCGTCTCTGAATGTTTGGTAGAATTCATTTGTAAATCCATCAGGTCCTGGGCTTTTGTTTTTGGGGAGGTTTTTGATTACCATTTCAATTTCGCTAATTGTAATTGGTCTGTTTAGGTGTTTTATTTCTTCTTTATCTAGCTTTGGGTGATTGTAGAGTTGTAGGAATTTGTCCATCTCCTCTAGATTGTTAAACTTGTTTCCATATAACTGTTCATAGTAGTTACTGATTATTCTTTTGATTTCTGCTGTGTCCGTTGTGATTTCTCCTCTTTCATTGATGATCCTGTTTATTTGTGCTTTCTCCCTTTTTTCCTTTGTGAGCCTGGCTAGGGGTTTGTCTATTTTATTGATTTTTTCAAAGAACCAGCTCTCGGTTTCATTGATCTTTTGGATTGTTTTTTTAGTTTCAATTTCATTTATTTCTGCTTTGGTTTTTATTATTTCTTTTCTTCTACTGGTTTTGAGGTTTTTTTTGTTGTTCTTTTTCTAGATCTTTGAGCTTCGAGATTAGGTTGTTTCTTTGAGTTCTTTCTTGTTTCTTGATGTGAGCTTCTATTGCTATATATTTTCCTCTTATTACTGCTTTTGCTGCATCCCATACATTTAGGATATTGGTGTCCTCCTTGTCATTCAATTCAAAAAATTTTTTAATTTCTTCTTTGATCTCCTCATTAGTCCAGTGGTCTTCCAGTAGTGTGGTTTTTAATCTCCATGAGGTAGGAAAGTTCCTTGCCTTCTTTTTATGGTTTATTTCTAGTTTGATGCCTTCATGGTCAGAAAAGATGGTTGATATGATTTCAATCTTGGTGTATCTGTTGATGTTTGTCTTGTGCCCCAGTATGTGATTGATCCTGGAGAATGATCCGTGCGCGCTTGAGAAAAATGTGTACTCCGTTTTTTTGGGGTTTAGTGTTCTATAGATGTCTGTTAAGCCCAATTGCTCTAGGTCCTTATTTAGAGCTTTGGTTTCTTTACTTATTTTTTGTCTTGTTGATCTATCCATTGTTGATAGTGGTGTGTTGAAGTCTCCCACTACGTATGTGTTTTCTCTGATGTCTGTTTTCAGAGAGGACAACAGTTGTCTGATATATTTTGGTGCTCCTTCATTTGGTGAGTATATGTTAATGAGTGTTATTTCTTCTTGAAGTATTGTCCCCTTGATCATAATGTAGTGACCATTGGGGTCTCTTTTTATCTTTTTGAGTTTGAAATCTGTTTTATCTGATATAAGTATAGCTGTTCCTGCTTTCTTTTTTGGTCCATTTGCTTGTAGGATTGTTTTCCATCCTTTAACTTTGAGCCTATTTTTATCTTTTGTAGCTAAATGTGTTTCCTGGAGACAGCAAAAGGTTGGGTTTTGTTTCTTAATCCAGGCTGCAACTCTGTGTCTTTTTATTGAAGAGTTTAGTCCATTTACATTTAGAGTTAATATTGATATGTTAACATCTGTATTTGCCATTGTGTTTGTCTTTCCTTTGATTTTATTTATTTATTCTTTTAATAACTTTTTTTTTTTTTGGCCTTCTTTCATTGTTATTTGTCCCTCTGAGGTTCTGGCTTTAGGACTCCCTGTAGTATTTTTTGGAGTGGGGGTTTAGTTGCAATGAAATTCCGGAGTTTCTGTTTGTCTGGGAAGGTCCATATTCTTTCTTCAAAGAGGAAGGAGAGCTTTGCGGGATAGAGTATTCTTGGTTGGCATCTGTTTTCTTGGAGTCTGTTGACTATGTCCCTCCACTCTCTCCTTGCCCGTAGTGTTTCTTCGGAGAAGTCTGATGTCAGCCTGATTGGCTTTCCTTTGAATGTTATCTGTTTCTTCCCTCTTGCCAGCTTCATTATTTTTTCCTTGTCCTGGATTCTAGGGAGCTTTACTATTATGTGTCTTGCTGTATTTTTTCTTTCGTCGTGGAAGTTTGGTGTTCTTGCTTCTTGTATATCAATTTTCAGCTTCTTCTTCACATTTGGGAAGTTCTCTTCAATTATCTCTTTGAATATTTTCTCTGTTCCTACTTCTCTCTCCTCTCCTTCTGGTATTCCTATAACTCTTATATTTCCTTTCCTCATGGAGTCAGATAGTTCCCGAAGTCTTTCTTCATTCTTTTTCCTTCGTACTTCTCTTTCCTTTTCTGTTTTGGTTCTTTTTATTTCTGTGTCTTCAAGAGCACTTATTCGTTCTTCCATTTCATCAATTCTGCTTTCATTGCTTTTCCCAGAATTCTTTAGTTCTTCCACTAATTCTTTGATCTCCTGCATTTCTTTTACTTCCCTCTTTAGGGACTCAATTTCATTCTTCTGATCGTTGATTATTTTTCCCTTATCATTGTTTTCCTTTATGACTTCTGTCAGTTTTTTAATCACGGCAATTTTAAATTCTCTTTCTGGAAGGCTCAGAAGTTCTTCCAAGTTACTGTCGTTGCAATCTGGGGGCTGGTTTTCTTTTTGTGGTGTGCTTTTTCTCTGGAGAGTTGCTAGGTTGCGTGTGGTTCTTCTCCTCCCTACTGTCTGTTTTCTAATTTGCCGTATGCGTTGGGACACTGTGTTGTTGGGACTGGCCGGCATCTTGGGCGGGCTTCTCTGCTCCCCTCTGGTTCCTCCAGGAGTCATCTGTCAGTTTCAAGCAGTCTTTATTGGAGAAAGGTCCCTGTCCTAAAATGCCGATGTGGGGACACACTCCCCTGTGCGCCTGGTCTGCCCCAGCGGTGGGTTCCTGTTCCCCCTCTGGGCTTGGACTGCAGGCCAGAGGGGGTCTGGCGTGGGCGAACTTCCCCTGCTCACCTCTGGCTCCTGAGGAAGCCTTGTGCAGGTAGTCTTTACTGAAGAAATGTCCCTGTTCTAAAATGGTGATGTGGGACACACTCCCTGCGCGTCCAGTCTCAGGCACACTCTTCTGCGCGCCTGGTCTGCCCCGGCTGTGGGTGCTCGCTCTCCCTGTGGGCTCAGACTACTTGTTCGGAAGGGGCCCGGTGTGGGCTAACTCCCCAGCTGGCCACTAGCTCCTTCAGGAGCCTGTGCTGGCTTCAAGTCGCTAGGTGGCGCCAGAGATCTCTCCTAGAGCCCTTGGGGAGCTGATTTTCCACCCCGTGGGACAGGGAGCAGAGCGGGGATGGTAGGGTACACCTCAACGGCTTTGGGGTGCTGTGTCTGCCTTGTGCCCCACCGTCGTGGGGAACCCACGCCCCTAATTTCGTGCCCCGGGTCTCAGTTCCAAAGCCCTCAGTTCCAGGATGCGGGCTGTAGCCCAGTTCAGTGGCGCGGGAATGGCGCCTTTTGCACCGCTCCCGTGCCTGGGCGCCTGGTTCCTGCTCACTCAGGGAGGGACCTTCACCTCAGTGAGGACCTCCGCGCGTCTCCCCACAAGCCTAGGTCATCTCCCAAGCCTAGGTCGCAGGCGCGGGGACCTGGGCAGCCGCGATCCCAGTCTGCACTTGCTTTTCAAGCGCGCCGAGCGCGCCGCTTTCCCGCGCCAGCTTACCGGCAGCCCGGGCTGTGTGCGCGTCTCCCGGGGTCTTTGTTCTTCTCTAATGGCGCCCGGAGCCATTCGCTCACCGCCGTGGCGAATCCTGCAGGGTTCGCCTCAGCTCCCGTTCACGGGGTGTGGTGGCTGCAATAGTTCCTTTCCACTCACGGTCCCGCTTGCTGCGTCCTTTGTTCTTGTGGGCCGTTTTGGTTTGTTGTTTTCCTCCTCTCTGCTGGTGGAGAGTCAAGATCTTGTATTTTCTGATAAAGATTTCATCCTTTCTGCTGTGTATTCATTTGTTTTCTTGTTGTTTGAGTTTTCATTGTTTTCTTTTTGGAAGCATGCTAGGATTTCAGTAAAATTCCTATTGAATCAGGCTATTTAGGAATTTTTGTTGGCTTTTTTTTTTTGTCATTTTTTGTCTCTTAAGAAACCACTGAGAGATTCAGTCCCAATCATTTGAATGCTGTTACAGGGACCTCAGTTGACTTTATATTTATAAACTATAACCCCACCTCATGCACATCTTTTTTTTTTTTTAAACATGTATTTTTTTGACTTAAGAATTGGGGCTATTTATTTATTTATTAAAGATTTATTTTTTTATTTATACAAGCACTGGGTACAGTCAGAAGCACAGGAGGGTGAGAGAATTCACCAGAGCCAGAGCAGGGAGCAGAACAGGCAGAAGGACCGAAGTACACTGCTGAGGGGAGCAGCGGGTGGCAGGAGAGGTCTGCGCGCCATGTGGGACCCTCCTCTGGTGGCCGGGAAGCAGCCGGGGATCGAACCGGAGCCACAGAGGCCGCGGGCAGCTTCGCAACCCAGCGCTCCACCGCTGCGCCACCGGGGAGGCCCCTCATGCACATCTTTCACTAAACTAACCAACCTTACTAAAGAGAATTTAAAACTTCAATGGCCATTATGGGGAACAGCTGATCGCCCCAATCTTTTGTTTCTCTAAACTGCAGAATAGACAAACAAAAGGAGATTATTTTAAAAGCTATCCAAGACCTCTTCACCTTAATAGACAGCCTTCAAAGAGAAATTTTTGAAACTCTTGGAGATATGGAATGCTTTCTTTGGTAGGTATGCAAAAATTTCTGTAAGACAAAAATAATTGCAGAATCAGCTCTAAAAGAATCCTTAAAACATGTAAATTTTTTTTTTTTTTAAAAAGGCAGGCTTGACCATCTAATAACATCCGCCAGAATTTTGCATGAACTAATGAGTTTTTAAGCACACCTGCTGTCATGGTTAAAACAAAAACTTTAAGATCTCTACCTGCATCTGCCTTCAAGTCCATGTGGCCTAAAGACAGTGAGATGACCTTCTCGTGCTTGGCCCAGTGAAGGCTGGAAGAAGACAGTGACCAGAGGGCACATTTCTGAGAATTTTGGACAACTAATGGGCAAGCACTGGAAAGCAGCTTCCAGGCCAAGGAAGCAGATTCACACCTTCCTTGTAACTAATGAAGTGCCCCACTTCCAGGCCAGAGCAGCAGGAAGGAATCTCTGGGAATGTGAGGGGCCCTGGGGCACTTTCTGTCAACCTAATTATGAGTGTGAGAGGTTACAGATTTCCCCTAAAGAAAAAGGAACATCAAAGTTAGGTCAAGCCACTTGTAGTTACAGTTTAATAGGAAGAGATAGCTAATGTAGCTATAGAAAGACATTCATGGATTGACTTTGTTTTAAATCTTTTTTATTTTGAAATAACATTTGACTCACAGAAAAGCTGCAAACATAGTACAGAGAATTCTTGTATACCCTTTATGCTTCATCCAGATTCACTTCATCTGTAAGCCCCATTTTCTCCATAATTTTCAGGTATAAGCAAAGGAAACAGGTAATCTCTCATTAGTTAGAGAGAGAGAACAGATAGATAGATGATAGAGTATACACACACACAATCTCAGAAATAATGGCTCTTCCTTAGTCCATTCAGCGTTTTGCAAAACTAAGGCCATTCTTAAAATTAAATTATAACTAAAGATATGCTTAAAATTAGGGATTATCTTACATAGCCAGAATACAATGATTATATTCAGGAAAATAACATTGATACAGTACTATTATCTAATCGACAAACCTTACCCAAATTTCAGCAATAGTTCTCTGCTGTCCTTTATAATACAAGAAAACCCAATTGACAGATCCTTTGATCGGACAACTGTGGTAATTTAAACAACATTCTGTTGTAGATTTTACTATCACATAAAACAACATGCTTATTATAGTGAAAACAACAGAAGTTATTCTAATGAACTAATTTTCTTTCCAACTACCAGTTTTTGAGGGTGGAGAAAGAGAAGTAACTAGAGTTGAATGAGGAAGAATGTATCTGATATAGAACCTAGTTAGTCCTGCCTTTGACCTTCAGAACTAACTTCCATGACTTCAATTTTACAATTTCACATTTATAAAATGGGAATATCTACCACCTATGTAATGATAACTTTTTATTCAGAGGATGATAACCAGTGTGCATTTTACTGTATATCAATGTCCACTGTTGCATAAATCATACGAAAACATATTTTGCTCCTAAGAGTTTATGAATAGTCGACAGTCCTTGTCTGAAAAATGGAGATACTATTTTCCTCTCAAGGTAATTGTGAGCCTAACTCTTGCCTGTCACATTTATGAGTGAATGAGATGAGTAAGGGGAAGAGTCTTACAAGTATTTGGCATGCCAAGTAGACCAGTACAGTGTTAGTAAATTTAGTAAATCAGTTATTATTGTATGAATGAAGGTTTTAGGTACCCTGGTCAAAATTGCAGAGGCTAATTGTTCATCCATGATTTGGTTTCCACTTTGATTTACAATCTTTAGATTGGAATTGTTTTGAGAAAGAATCTAAGTATTAGATTTAAAGAAACTAGGAATATATCTTCAGTTGTCACTGAAAAAATAGGTCATTTGGAGAAAGCAGGGTTATAAAAACTTCTTTGAACACCCACCCAGCCCAACCTGTTAAAAGAATCTCACAACTGACATTTCTTGTGAATTAGATGTTTCCACAAGGTTCAGACAAAATTGGAAATCAGGATCTCTCTTTCCTTCCTTCCTGCAGCCCCACAGTTCCCAGTTTTAGGGTAAACCACACCGGACCAAAAACCTGGGTATGGTCCTCCTGATGGCATTGGTGGTCTGATACTTGACCACTGCAACTGTTCTGGAAAATGGAGCGATATCTACACACCTCTGCAGGGAGGACCAGCCAATGTGTGGGAGCCCTTGGTCTTCAGGTCCAGGTCCAGGCAGTTGTGGTACTTGGTCCCAGGCTTCCTTACCAAACGAGATGGCCAGTGGGCCAGATTGGGCCACACCAATTTTTCTTATTATTTGTCAATATTTGAAAATAAAAATTTCACACCTAACCAATATTAGTTCTCACCCTTCTTTGAAGAACTGGTGGGCTGGTGATACTGTTACAGGGCAGGGCACCCCAGACCCCCCAAACATGCCTGCTCTAAATAGTTTCTGCCATCCGCCACATCAACAGAAAACAAATGAGACTTTAGTGGGAAGGAACTTTAATACAATTAGTGAACAATATAGAAAAAACAAAGAGTCTAGTTTCTAAATCAAGCACCCAAAGTCACCCGTCCCCTCGTGGGTAAAAGTCCACCCAAGCGGGATTGGCCCAGAGCAAAATCCCAAAGCCTGCCACAAGTCCAAAGCATCTTCCAGTGGGGACCCACAGAAAAGGATCAGAAATAACCAGACAATTTGGAGGGAAAAGAGCAAAATCAAAATCAAGACAAAAAATGCCATTGTCACCTCCCCACGGGTCTCTCACCCACATCTATATCAACCAGTCCACGTCCAAAAGGCAAGCATAGCTTCTTTACGTGTCTCTTGGCTCCATGTGCCTCCCCTAGGTCTCCTCCTGGCTCTCCATCCTGCTTCCTTCCTTCCTCAGTCTCCTCTGCAGCTTCTTTCTCTGCTCAGCAACACCCTCCTTTTGGGTGGGGCAGAAAACCTGGAACCTCCCCCTTTCCTGGGTACCACCCTGTTACAATACTGACCAAAAAGCCCTCATCTGGAAATTTTCCCCAGCAGGGAGCAGGTATGGGGCCACCCCACAGTCTCTTGTGAAAGGATAACTGAAATGAGGGTTCGTCATAACTCCGATACAGCACGAAAATGAGCTCATGTGAAAGACTGCATTTCATTCATTAAGGAGGAAATTGATAAGGTGTTACAGCCAGTTCAAAGGAGACTCCAAAATCAGGAATGTAAATGTGCCGTTGGTGACAAAACTGGGGAGAGCAGCTCAGCTAAAGCTCCACTGCAGAGAATTCACGTCTGCAGCCAAGAAGTATTTTGCATTGAGACCTGCTGTCTACAGCTTACAAAGTTGTGAAACAGCACCAATAGCATCAACCAGATAACCAGCACGTGTCTCTCTTGAGACACTAGATGTAGGCAAGGCCTACTTCTACATGGAGAACGTTCCTCCATATTTCTATCTCCTATTGTTGTATTTACAGACTGCGAGGCCCCAGTATTTGTCCACCCAGATCCTATAGAGTTGGAATCTCTCTTATTTTTTAGATTCTTTAACTATGAAATGCAGAAATGGGACTAGATAATCTTTAAATTGCTTGCAACTCCTTATTTCAAATTTCTTAGTCCTGCATCCATCCAATGGCTCATACCCACATCACCTCTATAAATAATTCGTTCTTATTCAACTTTATTCAGGTCCTTATCAGTGAGATGTAGCTCCTTTCATTAGTGCTAAGGCTAAGGTGTTAATATGGGTGATGTTTTATTAATATACTTTAGCCCATGTAACATCTACAGCTTCAATTACCACCCTGAACCTTCAGCACTTTCATGAAAGTTCTGCACGACACAGCTTTAAACCTCTACTTCCAAGAAGGTTCAGATGGCTATCTGTCACCCCGTAAGGCTTTGCTCCTTCCCCTCAAACTCTGCTCCCCCTTCGCCCACTCCTGGAGAGAGGACAATCTCTACTGGTAAACTGGGTAAGTGAAGCTGAGAAAAGAAGCCATCTACACCACCTTCCTGGACCCCAGCTGGGGGACAGAGAGAATCAGGGTTATAAAGGCAGATTTAATTGCCACATGAGACCGGGCATGGGAATGGACCATATGAGCCTATTATAACTTGAGATTTTATTACAAAAGCCAAACTGTTACTACCTGAACAAGATCAGGACAGTTTGTGATCAGAGTTTTCACCTGATAAGGAAAGATTCTCCATACCCCATTCATTTGACAACTATTTGAGTGCTAGCACCAAGGTCTATTTCAGCTGTTAGGAGCACAGCATGAAGACAATGAATGAAAAGCTCTTCTCTCATGTTTTACATTTTAGTGTAGAGATTTTAAAGGGAAGTTGAAAGACAACAACTCACGTTGTATTTCAGATCTGAGCAGAGGACTGCAGTCACAGAGAGAGGTGTGGGAATCCATGCCTACAGACGATGCTTTTATGTGTCTGCACTATCTTTCACACATACTTTTATGTCATTAAGATAAATTTAAAAAAAATGTGAAAAGTTCAGGCTAATTATGGGAAACTGTATGTTTTCTCAATTAATGGATATTAAAAGGTGATCACCTACCACTTGGGGTCTTCACAGTATTTTAACATTAACAAGGCAAGGGGTTCATGTCTTCCAGAACGATGTTAGAAGGGGCATAACAGGAAAAATAAAGCTCTCTAGCATTTCAGAGAACAAATTTCATATATTTATAAAAAATCAAATAATAAATTGAAAGAAAATTATGCCCAAATTCTGAATGGCTGAATTTCTAATTTTATAATTCAAGAAAGAAAAGGTGCTATAGAGGGCCTCCCCGGTGGGCGCAGTGGTTGAGCGCTGGGTTGCGAAGCTGCCCGCAGCCTCTGCAGTGCAGGTTCGATCCCCGGCTGCTCCCTGGCCACCAGAGGAGGGTCCCACATGGCGCGCAGACCTCTCCTGCCGCCCGCTGCTCCCCTCAGCAGTGTGCTTCGGTCCTTCTGCCTGCTCTGCTCCCCACTCTGGCTCTGGTGAATTCTCTCACCCTCCCGTGCTTCTGACTGTACCCAGTGCATGTATAAACAAAACAAACAAACAAATAAATAAATAAAACATGCCTCTATAAAAAAAAAAAAAGAAAAGGTGCTATAGAATTTAAGCTCAGATGCTTTAATGGAAGGATCTGATTCACTATGTACAGGATTCTCTGACAAAAGAGCACTGGTTGGTAGCCAGGTGACCCAAATGACACCAAAAACCAAGAGCAACTCAGGATTCAATGAACGTTGACAGTCTTGGCCGGTTTCACATCTTCGATTTCAGCCGACAGCCAGCGGTAAGTACGATGACGCCGGAGCACCTCAATGGCCTTCGCTTCCAGGGGTGTTGGCTGAATACCAAGGTCTTCCAAGCCAGGCAGGTGAGGCAAGGTCTTATCTGTGAGGTGAACCTTTGAGAAAACAAAGAACCACAGCGAGCACTGAAAACTGGCCAGGAACACCAAGTGAGACACATATTCAAACATTCAGGCAGTGTTTTGCTCCCCACTCTGTCTCTGGTGAATATTCTCACTCCCAGCACCTCGGCCTGTACCCCAGTTCTTGTATGCATAAATAAATCTTTAAAAAAAATAAATAAACACTCAGGCAGGCCAGAGGCCCGATAACCACTTGATTGTTTTCAAAAGCTATGTGGAAGTGTGGAATTCACTCAAAGTGCACTACAGGAAAACAGCTTAAGGGAAAAAAGGCCAGGGCACCAAATATCAGCCCAAAGGTCTCCAGCACCATCCTTGAGCACAGAACACTGGCTGTAAGTGAGCCAATCTAAGGTTTAAACAGAAACTAATTTGAAAAGCACAAGCCATCACCCTTAGCAGGGGTGGCTATATAAGGGGTTTCAGGAATAAAAGAGGGGCGAAAGCAGACAAGGCCCTCTCCAGCCCTCCCTGGGTCTACTCTCTGAGCACAGGCACTCTCGTCTGTTTAACTGCTGGGGAACAATTAGCATCTGTCCCTTGCCTGTTAAGAGGTAATGCAGTAACTCTGTCTACATTTAACCTGGGTGACCAATGCTCACTATATACCTAAATAAACCAAAACTACCTGTGTGTACGGGAAGAAAATGAACTCTGAGCACCCCAGATCACCACAAACATATGGTGCAGCATCAATGCTTCATCCTCCCCACCACAGAAGTTTGCATTTCTTTTGCCAGGTGCTATGAAGCAGGCTCCACATCAAACCCAGGCCTGCTGAGGCTACTGTATCAGCACTTTCCCAAGTGTCAACAGAAGGGGCACATCAGTGCAGGACATACTAGCGAGATGTGATAGCTACTTCCTCTGCCCTATCACTTGGGCACAGACAAGAAACCTCGAGATTGGTCTCAGTTTCCCAAGCCAGCCTGTCAGAGGGAAGGCTACTGCTCCTCAATCACAGTTGTTCCCTAAGGACTATTTTTCTCTTTCCTACATTTTAGCTTTTAGGTCACAGTCCAAGGGAAATTTGGCTGCTTCCAATTGATAAAAGGTCAATAATTCTTCAACAGTAGAGACAGGACGGTATTCTTATTTCATTTATACCCTCCCTAGAAACACTTCTAGAGCAGTCAAGAATTGATCAATGAGGAAGAATTGATCAATGAGTACAGGAGCCGGCAAGATGGAAAGGCCAGGGCTGTGGGGTCAACATGCTGTCGGGGGACAGGAGAGATGGCAGGAAACGGGTCAGTTAATAAGAAAGGATTCATCGACCTGCCTGGATTAGAGTGGAGACAATTATTTGCTCTAATTTGCTGTAAGTTGAAAAAAATCAATACTTTCATAAACATTTTCATAATAAAATGTTGACTAGAAAGAGAAAAGCAGTCAGTCCTGTATTTTGAGAGTCACTTGAGTCATACCTGCCAAGGGCCCAGATAAGAGCTGCTCAACGCATAGTCACCCCCAAACAGGGTGCTTCCCATTGAAACTGACATTAATTACAATGAAGTAAAATGTGAATGTTATTTCTGCATTCACACGAACCACATTTCAGGTGCTCATATATTTTGGACACTGGCTAGATTTTGGACACTGCAGGTTATAGGACAGTTTCATCACTGTGGGAAATTCTACCAGACAGTACAAGCTGAGCTCTAGACTGTGAGAGAAAGGAAGATCCGGGCGGGGGGGGGGGGGGGTGGTTCTTAGGGGTACAAAGAACAGGAGCAAAGGTAGAAAAAGGCTGAGAATGGGGTCCTCGGGCCCCACAACAAGCAAAGATAAGGGAGAAGCACGTGAACCAGGGAGACTGAAAAGGATGGCCTAATGAGAGGAGGAAAGCAAGAGAGTAGGGCCAAAGGAGAGATGGAAATTCAGGGTTTCAGGGAATGAAGGGGCCCCTATGACAAAAGCTGCGCATGGATGGCGTGACATGAGGTCAGAGAGCTGACTACTGGCTGTGGCAGAAAGGAGATGCTAGGTCACCTTGCCAGGGAAGAGACAGGAATAAAGGCCAGAATGGAGTGGGTCAAAGAATGAAGTGATACGGTCAACACAAGTAGAGACAGCATCTTTGACATGTTATGACACAAAGAGACACAAGGCAGCTCACAGGGGCGTGAGCGGAAGAGGGACTTTGCCTTAAAAAGGGCAGGGTGAGAGGATTCACCAGAGACAGAACGGGAAGCAGAACAGGCAGACTTGAAGAAATACACTGCTGAGGGAGCAGCGGGAGAGACAGGAGAGGTCTGCTGTGCCATGTGGGATTCTCACCGGCCAGCCAGGATCGAACCCACGCTACAGAGGGCTGCGGACAGCTTCACAGTGCGGCGCTCAAGCCCCTGCGTCACCAGGGAGGCACAAGGCAGGGGGTTTTTAAGGCAGGTCTGTGTGCTGATGACATGATCCAGCAGAAAAGGAAACAGGCATTGTGTCAGAGAGAAGAAAATGGAGGAAGCACAGACGGGAGCAGGAGCGCGGATGGGCTCCAGGGCTTCCGTGCAGCTGACTCCAGAGATAACAGACAAGTGGGAAAATAACCCGTGCAAGCAGACAAATGTCACTTCTGGATCATCCACACAGACTCACCCGCTCCACCTTATCCCTCGTTGTCCAGGGCTCAAATGGATTCATCTCAAACAGTCGTCCTATCAACCTAGAAGAAGGAATAAATACACATAAGTGCCAAGCTGCTCTCTGCCAATATTCAAGCCAGCCTATAAAGCCCCACGGAGAGAGGCTGTGATGGGGGCAGGAGCTCACTGAATCATTTCTGGTTTTTTTTTTTTTTTTTTTTTTTTTTTGAAAAGATATACAACATCCCCCAGCCTGAGCTGCGAAGGTGCCTTTCTATCCAAGCTAACCCAGCCCGGCCTCTGTCACTTTGGAGACTTCACTGTAAAAGACATACTCCCTAGAGCCCAAATTACAAATGAAGCTTCATGTTAGCTCTTTTGCAGAAGACACAGAAAGAAGCACTTTACTTACTGATAGGCAAAATGGGGCATGGGGTATGGGAGGAAGGGTCTGTGGGCCACAGCAAAGATGTACTGCACCAGGTCAAAAAGGAGGTATCGATTTGGCCTATAAAAAGAAAATTCAGAGTTCTTCAAATTATTTGCACCTCACAAGCTTTCTTTTTTTTTTTTTTTTTTTTGTGGGACCCTCGCTGGTGGCTGGGGATCGAACTGGCGCTTCAGAGGCTGCGGGGCAGCCTCGCAGCCCAGGGCTCAACCGCTGCGCCACCAAAGGAGGCCCCTACAAGCTTTCTTTTTTTAATTGAACAAAATTACATTTTTCTTATGTAAAATAAACATATCTATTATAATCAATATAGTAGCACATACACACAAAATCACTCAGTCCTACCAAAGACAGACTTAATGTACTCAATATATATCCTTCACATTCTTTATAAATGTAAGATCACACAGTTCATCCTACTCTGCACTATCTTTTTCATGTAACATTAAATCACAACATCATTTTGTCGCTGAATGTTCTAGTTTGCTTTATGGTTATACATGTTACACTGCACATAAACTATTTTACCAATATCCCAGTTCTGGTATATTTAAGTTTCTAAAAATAATTTCCTTTTATAAAATGATGCTTTAATGAACATTCTTAAAGCAGTAATTATTTGTACTTATCCATAATTATGTTTTTATAATACATTCCAGACGGAGAGTAGATCAAAGTATATTTTGAAATGTTAGGGCTTTTAAATACTTCCAAACTGCCGTCCAAAGAAGTGACATCAGTTTACATAAAATGCTAGTTTTTCCCTCACCAAAAATGAGTTTAGTTATAAAAAATTAGCAAACAAAATTTTCCCAGCCAGGTAAAAAAGGTACCTCAATATTTTAGTTAGCATTACTTTAATGCTAGAAATTAATTTTTTCTTCATATATTTTTGACATTTATATCTTTTTTCTCCATTAAGTCCCTATATATAATGATTTGTAAAACTGCTTTTTATTTTAATGACATAGTTGGAAATGTTTTTATAGTTTGTATTTTGCTTTTTAATGTTTAAGTATTTTGTGGCATATTAAAGTTTAAACATTTCATTTCATCAAAACTATTGATTACTTTACTTTTTGGTTTGATTTTATATTTAGAAAACCCCTCTAAAGTTACAAGTGATATAAATTTCTATATTTTGTCTATTGCCTTTTTTTAAACCACATGCACCATATTTTTGTATGGACGAAAGGTTAAGACATTAAACCATTTCTAGCCCTATATTTTGGAATGTCACCCATATCACATGCTGTATTCTTACATATATTTGACACTATTCCTGGACTTTCTGTCCTATTCCATTGATCTTAATAGTTTTGTTTCAGCATAAGCTAAACTTAAAATTACTATTACTTATAATACATTTTAATATCTCTTCACTCATTTCCCTAATCCTTTTAGCCTTTAGCTCTTTGAGACACACTGGAAAAATACAGTGGAAGAATGACTGTAAAAATGAAATAAATAAAGCTATTAGTGACATGATTAGAAATTAATGATGCTGTAAAACATTATGATTTTTTCATTTTAAGGTCAAACGCTAACAACCTACCCAACAAAGGCAAAAGTTTTTCCTTTGGCATCTGGCTCCTTAATTGCATTAATAATTCCTTTAGACACATCTACAACCTGTAAGAAATGATAATACATGTTAAAGTAATTGTGGAGAGAAAGACAAACAGGGAGAGAAAGAAAAAAAGGACGAGTGGATGGAGGGTGGGAAGAGGGAGAGAAGAACGGAGCCCACGTCAATCACAAGAACAAAAATATGATAAAATAATAACATTGTCTGTTTTCAGAAAACTTCTTAAAGAACCTATTTCTCAAAATAAAAACAAGAAAAAACCCACAAAAACAAAAACAATCCTACCTCTCAGGCGCTGAATAATCTCCACACTGGAAGTTCACCTAACAGGACGTGTTTGTCTTCAGATGGCTCTCAAGGCCCGGCTGACTTGCCTTTGCCCGCTCTTTCCAAACTCCCCCCTTACCACTCCTCCTAGCTCTGTCACTGAGCTATCACGAACTATTACGCTTACCCATATGGAACTACCAAAAGTCTACCATTTTACTTTAAAAAAAAAATTTTTTTTTTTAAGACTTTAGACCCAATGGTTTTCAACTGGGGGTGATTTTGGTCCCCAAGGGAGCACTTGGGAAATGCCTAGAGACATTTTCAGTTGTTACAATAGGGGGTAAAAAGAGGGTACTGCCATCTAGTGGCCATAGGCCAGGAGAAACATTCTACAACTGTCCCTACAATAGATAATCATCTGTCCACAAATGTCAATAGTGCCCAGCTGAAAAACCCTGGATCAACCTAATACAGAATCCATCATGCTCCCCCACGTCTGGACCCTGCCCATACTCTATCTGTGTGGAACACTTCCCCGAAGGCCTTCGTCCTTTAATGTCAGTGATCATTAAGGTCTCACCTCAGATGTCATTTCCTTTGAAAGGCTTTCCCTGATCCTCAAGTCTAGATTTGTAAATTCCTCTGATGGAATTACCTAAAATCTCCTGTATTGTAGCACTTATCACAATGCATGAAATTTCTTTGCTGACCTACCTCTGACTGCTAGCAACTTGAAGAGAGCAATGGATCTGTCTAGTTAATCTCACTATACCCACAGTAACATGAAACGTGTGTTCATTAGCACATTAAGGGGTTGATAAATTTTCTATGAAGGAATGAAGTGAAGACACAGAGAATGCATGCACCACTGAGATTTACTGTGAGGTAACTAGTTGAAGCAAGTTGATAAAGAAGAAAATGACAGTTACAGGATTAGAACAAAACTAGAAAACAGATCACCTAAATCTGAGTTCAGCTGAAGTTCCTTCATCCAGCGTACTTACATATACTGGCTGTTTCTCTGTCTTCAAGCCCAAGGAGGTAAGAGGCACACCACCAAACCAGCGAATATCTGGTCGAAGAAAGAGTTATTTTTAGAAGCCTTAAGCTGTCATGAGACCCACCAATCTGCAGGTACTAATGATTAGCACAATCACTTAACATACTAAAAATAATAAAATAAAAGTGGTCGACATTGAGGAAGCTAATAATTTTATAAGGAGGATCACTTGCTGTTTGAATAACATGGAAAGTAAAAAGGCCAATATGTAAGGATACAGCGGACAAGGCAAAGCTGTGGACAGGCTAGACTGCTGTGTTCTGCTCTATCACGCTCCGTGTGTGGCCACTCCCAAGACTGCAGCCCGTTCAAAGGAGGAGCACAGGGACCAATACATCAGCCCCAGAGCACAGAGAATTGCAGGGAACGATGCTGGTAAGAATGGGAATGTAGAATGTGATGAGTGTAGCAGCACAAACATGTGGGAAATGGAAACATTACTAAATATATATGACACTGAGATCATCATTCTACTAACTTGGAAAAAAAAAAAAAAAGAAAAAGAAATGGTTCACATCTTACCATAAACCAAAACTATAGAGCTATATACTAACTATAACTAGTTAGTAGGGCCAAATTTAACCCCGGTTCTCTCACTCCCAAGTCCACGCCCTCCCCTAATCTAAGGTGCTTTTCTCTGGACACAGAGCAATGCAGAGCACAGGAGGCCTGAGCTCACTAAGCAACAACAACCTAGGGGAGGAAAACCGTGATCTGTCAAGTCAGAGAACACTGCAAGCTCATGTTTAATTTCAACTTGCTTAACCAGTAACTTCTCTTCCGCAAGTAAGAAAGACATACTTGCAAAATAATTGAGGAATCTGTCCTCTCTTCCAAAGATGTCCGATGGTTTTATGATGGTGGCTTCTGGAAATGCAGCTCTCACTTCTTTCTCTCCAACAGCCTAAAATAATCAACCAACCAAACAGATCTCTCAGATGAGTGAAAAAAGCCTGAATTCTCTCCACCCTCAGGACACAACCTGTACTTCAAAGGTCTGGTCTTCTTCCAGATTAAGGTAATTATATTCATAAAACTCAGTTACTTACACACACACACACACACACACACACACACACACACACACACACGATGTCTTTTCTCTTCTAGCTGTTGGATTTCTTCCCATATATATTCTAGGCAAGTTCAGAAAGAAGAAAAAAGAAAAACGAGAGTAGGATTCCTAGCCTCCAT
This sequence comes from Talpa occidentalis, assembly GCF_014898055.3. Classification (NCBI taxonomy): domain Eukaryota; kingdom Metazoa; phylum Chordata; class Mammalia; order Eulipotyphla; family Talpidae; genus Talpa; species Talpa occidentalis. The sequence goes on from NW_023601653.1 coordinate 71,279,009, forward strand.
TTTTCCTTCTAATCAGATTCTCTGGTTTTGTCCACAATCTAGCAGCCTGTTAGAAGGAGAGTGTAATGGAGGCCAGTTAAGGAAGTGGCAGCAGCACAGAGCCAGTGGGAATGGTGGGATGGACATTCATCTTCCTAATCTCAACTGCTGAGCAGCCGTATTCGTTGCCACCTACTCACACCTAGATGAAACCTCTTGTTCCATAAAAACATGAGATCCTTATTCAGTCTTTCTTTCTACCCCAGCTTCCCTTACACTGGCACCAACACTGTGGGTGGCATCCAAGAGGACTTGGACCTCTCTGGGTGCTGGCTTCTTGGTTCCAGTGATGTCCTCCTCCATTCCCGCCTGCCCCTGTGCTCAGGCCACTACCTTCTCAGGAACCTGCCTGATTCACTTTCTCCCTTATCTTCAGTCTCACTCTCTTTATTACCACCTTCCCACCAGTATTAGAAAATGTCAAGATCTTCTACCTTAACAGAAAAAAGAAATTCCAATACCACATGCCCCCTCATCTCTTGCCCCCTCTATCCTCTTACCAAACCACTTAAAAAAATGCCTCCTGCCCCTGTCCCCAGGACCTCAGTTCTGCTCACTCTTCATCACCTATATTCTAGGCTCTGGCCCTGAACACTTGCTCTCAAGCTATTACCAATAACCAGTCTGTCTCTCTCTCTCTCTCTCTCTCTCTCTCTCTCTCTCTCTCTCTCTCACACACACACACACACACACACACACACACATACCCACATCCCTGAATCTTTCAAATCTGATATCTCTTAAATCTGAATATGTCAATAAGAAACACTTCTCAGGCCTCCCTGGTGGCGCAGTGGTTGAGCTCTGGGTTGCGAAGCTGCCTGCAGCCTCTGCAGCACAGGTTCAATCCCCGGTTGCCGGGCAAGGGTCCCACATGTTGCTCAGACCTCTCCTGCCGCCCGCTGCTCCCCTCAGCAGTGTACTTCTTCGTCAGTCTGCCTGTTCTGCTCCCCGCTCTGGTTCTGGTGAATTCTCTCACCCTCCTGCGCTTCTGACTGTACCCAGTGCTTGTATAAATAAATAAATAAATAAATCTTAAAAAAGAAAAAAAAAAGAAAAAAAAAAAGAAACACTTCTCAACTCAGGTTTCAAAGGGGCCAAAAACTCCAACTCTGTGAACTACTCCCCAAATCAACTTGCTATTACCTTATTTCTCAGGTATCTAGAAGAGCTTTTAATATCAGCATTCAGATGTGAAACATGAATGAATTTTTTAATTCCAGCTTCCTTGGACACTTGAGCAATTGCCTGTGGAATCTTGACATAAACGTCTTCAAAATCAAAGTTTCTGGAAGAAAAAAATAGGGGTTAGTTAACACATGACTCAGGATTTCAAAGTTTTCTGTGATAAACTGGTTTTTATATATTATTAAAATTCATAGTAAACATTTAAACAGCAAGGTTTTAACCCAAAGTCAAAATTTGTGTATTTTAAAAATATATTTTATTTTACTTTATTTTATAGGCCTGCTCACTGTCATTATTGTAATAACTTAAGGCTTACTAAATCAGCACAGACATATTCTGTATCCTCAAGGAACCCCAGGGTTGCAGCCTTTAAAGAATGTGGCTGCACTGGTTGGGTTGGCAGGAAAGAAGTGCTGGGGGTTGGGAGGGGAATCACTTCTTACCCCTCCTGGGTCTTTGCTTCCCTCAGGGAAGAAAAAAATATTGTGACCAATTGAATCCACAGTAACTAAATGCTCATACTGCACAAGACTACAGGGGAAATAAAGTTGACTAAGATCCACCAAGTCATCAAAGAACTTAAAATTATGTGATGAGGCAGACAGATCTAAGTCAAACTTTCACAGATGCTGGAAAAATAAGAGAAATGTGAACAAAGGGTTGTGGAATTACAGGATCAAAACATTATTTGTCGATAAATGACCCAGACAACAGCTAAGAGCCATTGCAGCCAGCACTCTTGTCATCTGAGATTATCAGTAGACACTGTCCACAAAGGGAAACCAATGTGCAGCTTGTTGAACAGTGGATCGGGCAAAACCCTCCTTCCTAAGCTCATCCCCACTGATCAGATTTAAGTGCTGGTCCACCCGGGTGCCTTCATCAAGCTGATGACACAGGCCCTGCTGGCTTCTGTGGGCAGCACATCACACTGCTTGCTCACATCACACCTACTGCCCACTACATCCCCAAAGGCAGGTTCACTGGGTTTGTAATAGTTGCTCAACTAATGCTTATAGAGGGACTCCCAGAAAATGTCACAAGTACAATGCCTGGCATCAGGAAGCTACCCAAAGCATACCTACTGAACCCTCGGACAGCTTAGGCAAAGAAGAAAGGAGCCAAAGACATACCTGGTTTCCCATTCTCGCCCAACTAGATTGATGACCACGTTGCTGTGCTCCACGGCCCTTCGGATGGAATCTTTATTTCTCCCGTCCCATTCCTAAAACAGCAGCCACCAATCAGATGAAAATGGAGGGGCGCAGCCTGGCACTAGACACTTCGGTACACCCCCTCTGACCCCGAGTAAGGTTCAGATGGGTGATCGGTTGTAGTCCTAACACAGTGCCATTTCATACAGGATCCATTTATTACAACAAAAATGATTCTGAGGTCTCAAGCTCCTTGTTGATTTTCTCACTCTTCTGGACACAAATCAAAGTATATTTTTTATTCAGGGAGTCAAATGACAGATTTTTGCCCACCCAGCTGGTCCTCACGAATTGGTAAAGGAATCCAGTAGCTATCGTCCTGTCCTGAAATATACCCAAAGAACCAAGGCTCATTTGGGAGGTAAATGTACTCTCCCTATTTAGCAGCAACGGTCAGAGAAGTATTTCTTAAAGGCTAACATTAAGTTGACGTTATAGCATTTCCGACTACTTTCTTGTTTCTTTTAAACTCTTCTCTCTTTGTAACCCCATATCTAGTCATTTCTACTTTAAAGACATAAAAACAACACTGCAAAAGAAGTGACCTGCTGAAACCTCAGGGTGAGGCAATGGTAGATTTCTGTGTAGAATTCTATTTCTGAGCAGTTGCTTAGGACTTAAGTCAGATTGGTAACACTTGTCTAAAATAGTGACTGGGGTTAAATAACCCTGGACAAAGGCACAGGGTTTTTTAAGTTAAAATGAAGAAGAACTAGTTAGCAACTGGTGATGCAGAGGGGATACAGGAGAAACTAGAGAATAACAGCTCTGGAGCAGGGCAAAACGCAAATTCCTGTCTGGCATTTACTAAGTGTGTACAAATGATCTCTCCAAGCTCCATGCAAAATCTGAAAATACAACAATGCAGGGAGTTGGTATGAGTAAGCTCTGCAGCACAGTAAATGACAAAGTCAACGAAAAATAGGCAACTCTACATATAAAAAGCTAAAAAAATTTTGCAGAAAACATGTCAAGGGGGGGTAGGGGCGGAGAAGAAGAGCCGCAGAGTAGAAGAGTCTGGGGTACAATGGCATGGATGGCCCAAGATTGCTGCCTGGAAAGGAAGAATCCAAAGAAAACCAGATCCCAGGGACAGGGCCACAGGGCACACTCAGCTTGGGAGAGGAGACAGCAGTTTCAAACAGATTAAATCAGAGGGATCAAAGCCCCTCACCTGAGGTGGTCCTTCCTTCTCAAAGTAAACAACAATAATAAAATGAAGAACCCCCTCCTTACATCCCCGTTATACCTTCCCTATACTTCCCCCTCCGTAAACACTATTACATCTACGGCACATGATTAGTGTCTGTATCCTGTTAAGGCTGTCAGGCTCCCCGCGGTCTTGCTCATCTAGACATGCTCAGAGCAGAGCTCAAAGCCGGGCACACAGCACAAGCTCAATTAATACCTGCCCCCAAATGGAGTATCTGGCATATGTCTCTGTCCCCACATCTGCACATGAGCAAGCCAGTGAGTTCTCACTTCTGAAACATTAATTTTAAGGATAAAATCAAAGCCGATAAGGTGACCCATCAACTTTAGTCACAAAGAACCAGGACAAAAGCTCAACTCCTGTAAGTGTAATGCCAAGAAGACGATATTTGAGAATAAGACTCTGGAAATGAAAAACTTCTTAGAAACAGGAATTTCCAATATAAATATTATATAGTAGACTTAGCTTGTGAATATTCAGTAAAGTATAAATGAAAATGACATTAAAAATAAAGTCAAGTTTTCTTTATGGATTTAACAGCAGAGGTATTATGGGTGTTTACCATTTTTTTTAATCTTTTTTTAATTTTTAATTTTTTATTTATTTATACAAGCACTGGGTACAGTCAGAAGCACGGGAGGGTGAGAGAATTCACCAGAGCCAGAGGGGAGAGCAGAGCAGGCAGACTGACAAAGTACACTGCTGAGGGGAGCAGCGGGTGGCAGGAGAGGTCTGCGTGCCATGTGGGACCCTCACCCAGTGGCGGGGGATCAAACCAGCACTGCAGAGGCTGCGGGCAGCTTCACAGTCCAGCGCTCAACCGCTGCGCCACCGGGGAGGCCCCCAAACATTTCTTAAAGGGGGAAGGTGGGTAGCAGGAAAACTCAGATGCACCCAGGTTGATGAAAGCAGGTAAAGTAAGCTGTAAGCACTGCAGGCCCAGGCATTGAGGCCAGGGTGTTTCTCATTAGGATCACTGCAGGTTCTGTGGAAAGGGTCTGTGCTGTGCTTCGTAGGGCACTTAGCACCCGATACTAATCTCATAAACAAGTATGGCCTCCAGAAGAGAGTCCACAGAACTTTAATCACTCCCTCAAAGGTTCTCCACTACCTCATCTCCCCAGCTTCATCCCATTGGCAATTATTGGCCTAAAGGAAGAACTTTCAAATTAATCAACAGGAACTATCAGGAAGGATTGTTCTAAGTCAATGCCAAGAAAACAAGTTATAAAACATGCTACTTGTGATTTTCTGTCTATAGAAGTACTGTCCAATAGAAAAATGAGTCATGTAATTCTGAATATTTTACTAGCTACATTTCAAAGATTTAAAAAAAAAGTGGAATTCATTTTAATAGTAAGCTTTATTTAGCCCATATAACACAATGTCATTTCAATATGTAATAAATACAAAAAAATATTAATGATACATTATATATTATTTTCTTCCTAACTAGTGCTTGAAATCTGCTGGATATTTTATACTCATAGCACATCCCAATTCAGATAGCCACATTTCAAGAGTCCCACATGCTGACCATATTGGGCAGCAGAGGTTTAGAACAGAGACTGGCAAGCTACAACCCATCAGCAAATCCAGCCAGCAGTCTACCTGCAGTTTTATTTGAACACAGACACTCTCCTTTATTTACATATTATCTGTAGCTGCTTTCTAGCTGTAAGGACAGAGTTGAATAATCAGGACAAAAATTCTGTGAACTGAAAAGCCTAAAATATTTATTAGCTGACCCTATACAGAAAGTTTGCCCACTACTAGCTCAGAATTTAGAAGAATGCTCCAGATGGGCTCAATCCATTCTGATTACTAACTGCTGCTTTATTACACTGCTGCTCTCTCCTAAAAATGACTTTGGCCACTTACATTTGTCAGCTCCAATAATCAGTCACATAGATTCTTACCAGAAAGATGATCTGGCCCAGGTCACCCATGGGGCGAAGGTGCATGACGTCATATGGGTCACACCGATAGGGTATGATCACCTGTGAGCCCATACGACCTAAAAACAGAACAGATTGAAATAGGGGTCAAGCCAACATAATATGAATACCTTAAATGGCACTGATTTAGACAATATTTAAATTCCAGTATGACTGATACTTTGTTTAACAATAGGCATATTTTGTCACACCAGGTTTTCAGAGTCCCCTATTCCCTAACATCATATATAGAAAACCTGGGTATGCAAATCAAAATTATATAAATCCAGGAGAGGAGTAACTCATAATACTATTAAATGAAAGGAAACACAGCTCACCACTTTGCATTAAGCAACCCTACGAAATGGCATCAGAATATCTTGAATTCAAGGAACTTTACTTACCAAGGTGGTTGACTACATATCGGCCCAGGAAGCCTGTTGCTCCAAATACAGTGGCCACAACCCCGCTGACTGAGGAACGCCCACCTTTCCCGTGAGGCATGACTGCATGGTGAAGCTGGCGCTGGGGTGGGCCATGGAATACCAACGAGTTGAGAGCAGCAATAGAAGAACCTGAAGCAAAACCCCAGGGGATACAGAACACAATGTCAATATACAAGTGACATGAATACAAATAGCGAAACTTTTAACACTATTTTGCTATCAACTCTTCATTTATTTGTCAACAGCAATAATAAACACAAGCTGCTACAACAAAGGATCTGTAGAACATGGGGGAATAATACAAATTAGAAAGTAAACTCCCTACCCTACAAGATGTAATTAACCTAGGAAGAGAAATCTCATTTAAAAAGACAAACATTAGGGCCTTCCTGGTGGCGCAAGGGGTTAAGACACAGCCTATGAAGCAATCCGCAGCCACTGCAGCACAAGTTCGATCCCCAACCCGCCATATGGCACAGCAGACCTGACTCACCCACTGCTCCCCTCAGCAGTGTATTTCAGTCAATCTGCCTGTTCTGTTTCCTACTCTGTCTCTGGTGAATACTCTCACCGCCCCCCCACACCTCTGGCCTGTACCCCAGTTCTTGTATGCATAAATAAACAAATCTTAAAAAAATAAAAAGACAAACATTAAACAGCTCCAAGTTAAGAGGTTATAAACTACCATGGTAAAAGAAGCCAAGAGAATGAAAGTCAGGGAGCAGTAAGATAATCTTAAGGATTCCTGAAGATCGCGCTTTTAGAATGTATTTAAAGACAAGAAATAGGGGCCTCCCCAGTGGCGCAGTGGTTGAGCGCAGATCTCCCTTGCCCTGCCGCCAATTGCTCACCTTAGCAGTGTACTTCCTCGGCCTGCCTTTTCTGTTCCCCGCTCTGGCTCTGAATTCTCTCACCCTCCCGTGCTTCTGACTGTATACCCAGTGCTTGTATAAATAAATAAATCTTAAAAAAATAAAAAATAAAGACAAGTAATAGAATATATTTCCACATGTAACAATGCAGAGAGGGAATGAACAAGTCCAATGCAGGGGACAGCAAAAGACTTACCTGGAACAAACTATGACACGGGTGACATATGAAAGATAAAGATGATGAGTAGAAGTAGAGGACTTAATAGAGAACATTATTTTAAAAAGTGCCAGAAATCATCAAAAGTTTTGATATAACGAGTGGCATGCTTGAAAAAAGAATTTTTGACTTTTAGATAGGTTAATAAGTGATCGGTTAAACCTTCCAAATTTCTTTCCCAGTAACTCGGGCTTTTTACTAGCAGGAACCTTCAAAGTTCTGCATCAGTGCTTAATCTTCTTTATAGTATTGGCAAAGAGATCACCTAGTGTTAGTCTGAATACCTGCAAGGCTGGGAAACTCACGACTTCCTATAGCAGACCACTCTGGTTTGAGCCATTCATTAGAAGGTTCTACTGCATGAAAGCTCGATGACTGCTTCTCAGTAGCTTTTATCCCTATGTAATGATGAAGACCAAATCTAATCCCTTTACATTTAAGCGTACCAATTATATCCCCACTAGGTATCCTCTTCTTCAGGCTAAACATCTGAAATTCCATCAACTATTCTTCATGTGGCAGAAATATAAAACTCCTTTGGATATACTCCAATTTCCAAGTCCCTTGAAACTTACCACAGCTGAGTTTTAGAACAAGTTACCTAACTTTCATCTAACAAACGGAAAACCACTGAAAAACTTCAGCTCCAATCAACAAACTCTGGACCTCAGCACTGTTTTGTAAACTGGGGGGAAAGCTGAAAGAAACAAATAGGAATGACATTAGAAAATCTATGAAGAAAAGGACAGCTGATGTGGAAGGAAAAAGGAAAGGTAGGAGGATGGCAGGGCAGAAGGAAGGAACGAAGGAAAGAAAGAGAAAAGCTGTGTTTGTTTTCTGGACATAATTTCCCAGGGGCACTCTGCCCAGAAGTCACTCACTGCCTTTTCCTATCCAAAAGCATAGAATTGGTAAAAAGTCTAGTTTATCAGTGACTGAAACCAGATATTTAAAACAAGTATCACAGATCAGATACATAATAACAAAATAGTAACATAACAGCTAAATTTAGAAAGTGCAGCATTACTCTAAGTGCTTAATAGGTATTATCTTTTTTAGTGCTACTTTTATTGCCACTTTACAAATCAGGAAACTTAGGCTCAGGAAAGGCTCATGACTAGCCTAAAAAGCAACAAAGAAAATGAAAAGCAGCCCAATGAAGGAAAGGGGGAAAAACAAAATGGCATCCAGAACCAAATAAAATGTTTCAAGGAGAGGTCAGTTAACTTTATCAAATACTGCTGAAAAGTAAAACAGATGAGAATAGAGGATTACAGGGTCTGGAAAACGCTGGTTTTAAATGGTCTTAGAAAGGGTGAGTTTTACTGCAGCAGTGGGAATAAACCTGAAATGAGCAGGCAAAAGAGAGAATGTGAGACAAGTGTAAGAGGAGTAGAAAGAATTCTTCTGATAAGATGTGGTGTAAAGGGGTAAAGAAAATGAGGCTAAGGGAACAGGATAACACAGAAGGTTCTTTTTTTTTTTTTTTTCTTTAAATAAGGTATAGTGGGCCTCCCCGGTGGCACAGCGGTTGAGCGCTGGGCTGTGAAGCTGCCCGCAGCCTCTGCAGCGCCGGTTCGATCCCCGGCCACTGGGTGAGGGTCCCACATGGCATGCAGACCTCTCCTGCCACCCGCTGCTCCCCTCAACAGTGTACTTCATCAGTCTGTCTGCTCTTCTCTCCCCTCTGGCTCTGGTGAATTCTCTCACCCTCCCGTGCTTCTGACTGTACCCAGTGCTTGTATAAATAAATAAATCTTAAAAAAAATAATAATAAAAAATAAATAAGGTATAGTATTTATATGAGTATGCAGGCACTCAACAACTAGCAGTTATCATTCACAGTCTATATATTATGTGACACCAATTAAGTTTAACAAAGCCCAGCAAGTTTCTTTGCAAAGAAATCATGGCTATAAAAACGTCCACTATAAATGATGTAAACCAAGCACTTTCCTAGTATGCAGGAGCTCTATGATGGAAAATAAAGCAATGATCCTTCAGTTACTTTTGGTTCTCACCTCAAGCTAACATCAGAACTACTTGTGGAACTTTGTAAAATGGAAGCTGCAAGAGGCCAATCTCAAAAACTCTGATTCCATAGCTCTACAGTGAGACCATTTCTATATTTTATAAATCTCCTAAGAATGATTCTGACATGTAGCTAATTTTGACAGCAAATGATATTCTGTAACGTCAAAAACACATTTATGGAAAAATACAACTTTTGGAAGTTGATTCAAGGGGTGTGTTTGTAAAAAATGAAAAATGATGATGAAATGTAATTGTATCCCCGATTTTGTGAGTGGAAGAGCAAATGTATGTTTTCAATTAAAGGACGTGACAGCAGATTCAAAACAGAAGATGAGCGATGCTTCGACAAATTCTAAGGTATTCTTTCTTCTTCCCTTTCCACCAAGTTCTGATTCTTCTCTCTCTGAGCACCGCTCATTTCCCAGACCGCAGCACCTGGACTTAAACCACTCTGTATCAGTGGCGATGCCTTCGACTTAAATGGTGATTTTATAAATACTTAATTTAACATTCTCAGAAATTCCCAGATATTGTGGTATTGTCATGTGCATTGTGACCCGGAGAATCTGAAGTTGAGATGGATTAAGGGTTAGAACAAGATCATAAAGTCAATCCATGAAGAATCTTCTCTCCACTTTCCTATTCCTCCCCCACACCCGCCACCCACAAAAATATTACTCAGAACCCCGAACCCTTACAACCACATCAGAACTCTGATTCTCTGGATCCATTACAAGTCCCCCACTTTTTCCCCTTCCCTTTCCACTGCTCGCGTCCTCTCTGATCAGACCCTTCCCAGGCACCCTATCAACAGCGACTCGGGGACGGGGAAGGAAAGGAGAAACTCCAGCGGCATCTCGGGACCTGGAAAAACAAGGAGGCCCGGAGAGCTGGCGTGACAGACGCAGCACAGCGCCGCTGCCAAAACTTTAGATCCCGGCCTCAGAATCCCAAGCGGGGGCCGCCGCTCGGGTGACACTTACGTGACATTGGCAGGGCTCGGACAACCCGGGGATGAACGGCGGCCGCCATTTTCTCCCACAATCCCCCACCCCGGCTCCGCGGCGGACTACGGCTCCTAGGTTGGGCCAAAATTGATCGTCCGCGCCCGTCTGCGCAGGCGCTAACCCGGAAAGAAAGAGGCGGGTGGGAATGGATGGAATTAAGTGTGGCCGAGACTGGTGCTGGGCAAAGAGCCCGAGACGGCAGGGACAGGGCGTGCAGCAGAAAGTGAAGAAGGGGAATAGGAAGGAAAAAGTGTGAGGGTCAGAAATTCAGATCGCGAATGTACCGGAAAGCTCGTCATAGTGCCCAGGCACCTGGCGTCCAGAGCCCCCCATGACTGAGTCGAGGGCCTGTGGAAAGGCAGAGCCCGGGCTGAAGGGGACCTACTTTCCTGACCCTCAGCGCCGCGCCCTGAAAATGTCTGGGCACCCTAGCGACCCGGGAAGAAGAGGTGTAGCTCCTGTGGCCGCGAAGGGCCCAGGGGAGAAAGGAGCAGAGCAAACCGTGAGGAACAGAAATATTGATAGAAATGAGAATGTGCCCGAGAACTACATTCGCCTCGAACCCGAGAAACACATTGTATCCGGGGCTTTGTTCTTGCTTTTCCTGGCTCGGTCAGCTCGAGCCTCTGCAAGTAGGTGACCCCCTGACACCCTGTCTCAGGCGCCATCACTCCATCTGCTTTCCTTGATTTATCAAAGCACCACCACTACCTGACATGCTAATCCAGGGATACTTAGCCTGAGTGTGTTTGTGAGTGATAGGATATTTAGTAAACACATTTAGTGAGCTCGTATGCCAGCTGCACATTTTTCTAGAAAATATGCAAAGTGGTTCTCTGTAGAACAATGTTGTTCTTTTGTTGTTTCTATGTACCCCTTTGAGAATCTGCTTTGTTCTAGAAAGAGGTATCTAGAGGTTGAGGAGATTCCGAAAAGATTAGACTTAACACTTGTATTTTTATTTTATTTTTTAATTTTTTTAAAGATTTATTTATGCATACAAGAACTGGGGGTACAGGGTTACAGGCCAGAGATGTGAGGGGTGAGAGGATTCACCAGAGACAGAGTGGGGAACAGAACAGGCAGATCTACTGAAATACACTGCTGAGGGGAGCAGTGGGTGAGTCAGGAGAGGTCTGCTGCGCCATGTGGGTAGCTCCCTGGCTGCCCGGGGATTGAACTCTTGGCTGCAGAGGCTGCAGATAGCTTCGTAGGTTGCATCTTAACCCTTTGGGCCACCAGGGATGCCCGACACTTGTATTTTTAAATGCTTCATTCTGCCCAACTTTTCAAGACCTGTGAGTTGATCACAGCAACCTGTCCTGAAACAGCCACCTGGGGTTCATCAGAAAACAAAGAGATTTGGGGGATCTTTGTAGACTTAAATTATTTCAGTCCTTTGTTTTGTTTTTCAGGAAGAAAGAGGTGTGAATTGCTGGGATGGACCAAAAACCTGTCATAAGTAGATGTTGCCTATTATTACTAGGCTCATAAGATTGATTGTTCCCACTCCACACCACTGTTTACTGAAGTCTCGCCTAGTGAACTGAATTGGAAGAGAAAAGAAACTTAATACTACACTGGCATATTTCTTGACCTCATCCTCTGTTCACTCAGCACTTAAAATTTACTGATAATTGAATCTAGGGTAAATGTGACCATAAACCTACTTTTCTGGTTCTGGTGTAAAATAAATTGACCCACCGCCCGTCATTTCATCAGCAACCTGTGCAACATTGTCAATTATGTATTTTACACCTACAGGTGTAATATTGCCTCCTATTCTCTATAGTCCATTCAAGGCATATTATTGACAGAGCACTGACTAAAAACAGAATGTTAGATCCCAATTCCTACTTCTACCAGTTATTAGTTTTGACCTGGGCAAGCTTCTACACCTGTTCAACAGGGAAATTAATACCTGCCCTGTTGCCTCTGCCTGTTAATGCAAGGATCAGATGACATAACAGGTGTGCAGGTGCCTGGTCAAAGTGCTATATACCTGTACATACATTTCTTTTCAAAAAAACCTCTAAAATGTCAAAATCATAGAGTATTAGAGCTGAAAGGGATCTCAAAAGGGCAATAAGCACAAATTATGAAAGATGAAGAAACTGAGACCTGATATTTAAAAGATCATCAATAAACAACCCATTGAAGAAAGCCTTTAATAAACCAGTCAAATTCAATGACTGTCTTCATCATGTGACCTTGATGAGAGGTTCTTTTTGCTCTGTGGAAACTTTTAGTCCTGAATTAGCCTATCTAAGATATTTGCAATCCAAAGAGATTGTAAGTATATGAAAGTCAAGCTCAAGGCTAGAAATTTCCAACCAAACACCTTTTTGTCTGATTTACCCACTACAGTTCTTCAGGTGGAGGCACTGGGGGGTGAGAGGGAATTACTGCTCCTGTGTCACTGACCATCTAAAATGAATTATAATCCAGAGTTGGTGAGTTTCAGCAGAATAATATGTTTTACACAATATACAATATAAGATTCATATAAGAGTCCAAAATGGACCCCACAAAATGAAGTGATTCCATAGACTTTGCGTTAAAAAAAAATTAGTAAGCACTCACTTCTTTTATTTCTAATTCTCTGCTCCCATCTGGATTTGCTAATGTACAATACTCTGTTATTTTAAGTGGAATCCACTGGCAAAATTTCTCCCAGCCATATCTCCTACCTAAATTAAACACTTAAAGGAAAAAATTAATAGGAAGAAGCAAACCCAGTCCTTCCAAACTAAGCATCAAAGCCTTGGAGTGTATCATCACCCCTCCCTTTGTCCTTACCAGTCAATTTCTGGGATCCTCCCCACTGTTGCCATAGAGACGGTGATATCACCAGCTTTGATTCTGATGTCACTCTTCAGTCCCAACAAGGGGGAGGTACATGGAAGGCTAGAGGAGGAAACAAGATCTTGAGCTGAGCAAGAACATCCCAGTATCCTCATTGATTTTTAAAGTATATTCTGGAGTCTTTTGTGGTTCACTATTGCAGTGCTGCAGAGGTAGGAAATCCCACTGAACGGATAAAACAGCCTATTTTCTGACCCTCTCTGGCTAAAAGGGGGCAATCAGTGGCAAGTGATGGGTGACTCTTAATGTTCAACCCAGCCTCTGTCTTCTGCCCAATTTAAATTTTCTGCTCATTTAAATTTTAATTTAAAATTAAATTAATTTAAATGAGCCTCTCCATCAGCACTATTACAGTTAAACCCACTACCTTTACTGATGAACTTTTCATTTGTAGATTTGACCTGCTCTTCTTGACCATCTTTTTGGGCACATGAGTAGGGGCAGTCTTACTCCCTGCTTCCCAATTTGACAGTGAGACTGGAGACTTAACACTTGCTGACTTTTCCTCTTCATTGTGTGGCTATTCTAAAAGTTCTTTTCAGTGCTCTAATAGCAAGATCAGAATGGTGTTAACTGAGACCCAATTCTTACCTACTTTCAGCCTCTCACTACAATTTCTGAAGTCTTGGCTAGAGAACAGAATTGGAGAAAGGCAGGATGTTTATACCTGTGTGGAGAAATTATCTGTACTAATGAGGCACTAGAGAATAAAGCTATTACTGTGGGAAAGTAAAAGGGAGGAGAGTCACAGGAAGTGGTGGAGATCTCTCCACAGTGAATGGTGACACTGAAAGAGACAAACAGGAGTGTGTATGCATATAGCACACACAGTCTCCTGGATCCTTGTCTAAACCAAATCAGTTGGAACTGATTTTATTTTATTTTATTTTTTAATTTTTTTTTTAAAGATTTATTTATTTATTTATACAAGCACTGGGTACAGTCAGAGGCACGGGAGGGTATGAGAATTTACCAGAGCCAGAGCAGAGAGTAGAACAGGCAGAGTGATGAAGTACACTGCTGAGGGGAGCAGCGGCGGCAGGAGAGGTCTGCGCGCCATGTGGGACCCTCGCTGGTGGCCGGGGATCAAACCGCGCTGCAGAGGCTGCGGGCAGCTTCGCAGCCCAGCGCTCAACCGCTGCGCCACCGGGGAGGCCCTGGAACAGATTTTAGCCAAATTTATTGAGTGTCTGCAGTGTGCCAAGCACTGAGAGAAAGGGAATGAGAGAGGAAAAGAGAATGGATGTGACTGTATTCTTCTTTTCTTAAACTATTTATAAAACTTTGTCGAATAAACTTCAAAACTTGATGAGATATGTACCAAATAAGTAAAAGCTTCATTTATGCTGATCATAATGTAAGCTTTTTCTAAATTTAGGAGTAAGCAATGGATACAGGATCTGTGGTCTGGGATTCAGCAACCATAGCCAAACCCCTATGCTCTTTATCCCCACCCTAGCTGCCATTCAAGACTTGCACTTCTCAATTACTAGTGAGGCAATAATCACATTGACATTTTAAAGAAATATTTTGGCCTGTTGGCCAAAGGACCCCACTATTGATCTTAGAAAAAAACATCTTCCAGGATGTCAGCCACAGAGCTGTAATATTTACAGGGTTGTATCCAATGGTTTTACTATTCCCTTTCTGGGCCTCAGTTTCTTAATCTTTAAATTGACAGTGTTAGAATAAATGGTTTTTGAAGGTCTCTTTATCTTTACATTGTATATAGTTAGTTCAAATCAACTTTGATAATTCAAAATGAGGTTACTAGCACCAGAATATTATTCACCAACTTTGAATTTAAGAAATATATTAATCCTGGGCCTCACTGGTAACGCAAGGGGTTAAGCACAGCACTATGAAGCAATCCGCAGCCTTTGCAGCACAAGTTGGATCCCCGGCTGGCCAGGGAGCAACCCACATGGCAAGGCAGACCTCTCCTGTCTCGACCGCTGCTCCCCTCAGCAGTGTATTTCAGTCAGTCTGTCTGTTCTGTTCCCCACTCTGTCTCAGGTGGGTCCTCTCACCCCAAACATCTCTGGCAAGTACCCCAGCTCTTGTATGCATAAATAATTTTTTTTTAAAAAAAGAAATGCATTCATCCACTAACTGATCCCATTAAACTTGTTAGATTTTCCTTCCCTCTTTTTCATTTCATTGTGGGATGTGTATACAGATTTGGAAGTCTGAATATCATTATAGTCAAAAAGATATTAAGTACCTCCTTATATGTGCTGTTAATCACGACAATTTAGGGAGGTGAAAGTCTAATCTTCATGGGTGCAGAAAAATATGCAGAAGACACAGAAAGTAGAATAAAAACATTAGGATATGGTTTACTGGATGACTAATAAGTGTACTTTCTTATGATGCTACTAGGTGTAAGCTTCTGAAAGAAGTACAAGAATATTTTTGAAAGGTTGATTTATTTTTTATTGTTGGGATAGGAATTACATTTATAAAGCATTGGGTAAGTATTTATACCTTGGATAAATTTCTTTTTAATTATTTCTGTATTTTTGAAGTGATTACAATTTAATTTATTTTTATTTATTTTTTACATCATTGTTCATTTTTAAACAATATTTGCTTCCCCCCACCCCTCAGGTGTAGTCCCCATAGAGTTTCCTTCACCAGTGCACCTGTGCACCATCACCTCAGTCCCCTGTAATTTTCTTTTTTTTGTGCTGTCTTTGTTTGGTTTTGGTATTAGTGTAATGCTGGCTTTGTAGAACGTATTTGGTAGTATTCCTTGTTTTTCAATATTTTGAAAGAGTTTGTGTAGGATAGGCACTAATACACTGCTGAATGTTTGGTAGAATTCATTTGTGAAGACATCTGGGCCTGGGATTTTGTTTTTGGGGAGTACTTTGATTACTGCCTCAATTTCACTGCTTGTAATTGGTCTGGTTAGATGTTCTATTTCTTCTTTGTCCAGCTTTGGATGATTATATCATTCCAGGAATTTGTCCATCTCTTCTAGGTTGTTGAATTTGTTTGCATATAAGTGATCATAGTAATCTCTGATTATTCTTTTGATTTCTACTGAGTCTGTTGTAATTTCTTCTCTTTCATTTATAATCCTATTTATATGTGTTTTCTCCCATTTTTTCTTTGTGAGCTTGGCTAGAGGT
Organism: Talpa occidentalis; assembly: GCF_014898055.3. Classification (NCBI taxonomy): domain Eukaryota; kingdom Metazoa; phylum Chordata; class Mammalia; order Eulipotyphla; family Talpidae; genus Talpa; species Talpa occidentalis. The sequence goes on from NW_023601653.1 coordinate 71,295,178, forward strand.
TTGTCTATTTTGTTTATTTTTTTAAGGAACCAACTTTTGGTTTCATTGATCTTTTGGGTTTTTTAAATTTCTATTTCGTTTATTTCTGCTTTGATTTTTATTATTTCTTTTCTTCTACTGGCTTTAGGGGTTTTTTGTAGTTCTTTTTCTAGCTCTTTGAGATGTGAGATTAGGTTGTTTCTTTGAGTTCTTTCTTGTTTCTTGATGTGAGCCTGTATTGCTGTATATTTTCCTCTTATTACTGCTTTTGCTGCATCCCATACATTCTGGAAAGTGTTGTCCTCCTTGACGTTCAACTCAAAGTATTTTTTAATTTCTTCTTTGATCTCATTAGTCCAGTGGTCTTCCAGTAGTGTGGATTTCAATCTCCATGAAGTGGGAGGGTTCCTTGTTTTCTTTTCATGATTTATTTCTAGTTTAATGCCTTTGTGATCAGAGAAGATAGTTGAAATGATTTTGATCTTCATGTATCTGTTGATGTTTGTCTTGTGGCCCAGTATGTGATCAATTCTGGAGAATGATACATGTGCGCTTGAGAAAAATGTGTACTTGGATTTTTTTGAGTGCAGTGTCCTATAGATGTCTGTTAAGTCCATGAGTTCTATGTCTTTATTTAGGGCTCTAGTGTCTTTATTTATTTTTTTGTCTCATTGATCTGTCCATTGATGAGAGTGGGGTGTTGAAGTCTCCCACTATATATGTATTTTCTTTAATGTCTGTTTTCAGAGCTGGTAATAACTGTCTAATATATTTTGGTGCTCCTTCATTTGGTGAGTATATGTTGATGAGTGTTATAGGTTCCTGATGTATTGTCCCCTTGATCATAATGTAGTGTCCGTCTATGTCTCTTTTTTGCTTTCTTTAATTTGAAGTCTGTTTCATCTGCTATAAGTATAGCTGTTCCTGCCTACTTTTTTGGTCCATTTGCTTGTTAGGATGGTTTTTCAAGCTTTTACTTTCAGTCTGTGCTTATCTTTTGTAGTTAAATGTGTTTCCTGGAGACAGCAGAAGGATATGTATTGTTTTTTAATCTAGCGTGCTACTCTTTGTCTTTTTTATTGATGAGTTTAATCCATTTACATTTAGAGTTAATATTGATATGTTGGCATCTGTATTTGCCATTTTGCTTGTCTTTTTTGTGATTTTATTCCTTGCTTTATCCTGTTCTTCTTGGTCATTCCTCTGTTGGTTTTGGCTTTAGGACTTCTTGTAGAATTTTTTTGGAGTGCAGGTTTAGTTGTAATGAATTTCTGGAGTTTCTGTTTACCTGAGAAGGTCCATATTTTTTCTTCATAGAGGAAGGAGAGCTTTGCAGGGTGAAGTATTCTTGGTTGGCATTTGTTGTCTTGAAGTTTGTTTAATATGTTACTCCATTCTCTTCTTGCCTGTAGTGTTTCTTTGGCGAAGTCCTAGGTTAACCTGATTGATTTTCCCTTGTAAGTTATCTGTTTCTTCCCCCTTGCCAGTTTCATTATTTATCTTTGTCTTGAACTCTTGCAAGCTTTACTATTATGTGTCTTGCTGTAGTTTTCTTTTCATTGTGGTAATTGGGTGTTCTTCTTGCTTCTTGTATGTCTATATTTGTCTCCTTTTTCATACTTGGGAAGTTTTCTTCAATTATCTCCTTGAATAATTTCTCAGATCCTTTGTCTCTTTCTTTACCTTCTGGAATGCCTTTAACTCTTATATTTCCTCTCTCCATGGAGTCTGATAATTGTCTAAGGATATTTTCATTCTTCTTCCTTTGCATTTCTTTCTCTCCTTCTCTTTTGGTTCTTTCTGTTTCTGTGTCTTCAGGAGTACTGATCTGTTCTTCCATTTCCTTAGTTCTGGGCTGAGGAAAGTCCAAGGGCTTAGTCTCCTCCAGTAATCTTTTAGTCTCCTCCTTTTATTTCCTTTCTAAGATCTCATTTTTGTTCTTCAGTTCATTGATTATTTGTCTTATCTCATACTTTTTTTTTTTAAGATTTATTTATTTTTACACAAGAACTGGGGTCTAGGCAAGATGCGTGGGAGGGTGAGAGGATTCACTGGAGACAGAGCGGGGAACAGAACAGGCAGACTGAAGAAATACACTGCTGAGTGGAGCAGTGGGTGAGACAGGAGAGGTCTGCTTTGCCATGTGGGATTCTTGCTGGCCGGCTGGGATCGAACCTGCACTGCAGAGGCTGTGGACAGCTTCACAATGCGGTGCTCAAATGCCTGCACTACCAGGGAGGCCCTCATTATACTTTTTAATCATAATGATTATTAATTCTCTATCTGACAGGCAGAGAAGTTCTTTCATATCATTGTTGTTGAGTTCTGGTAACTGATTTTCTTTTTGTGGTGAGTCCTTCTCCTGCGGGCTTGCTTGGTTATTTGTATTTTTCTTTCTCGCTGCTGTTTGCTTTCTAATTTGTTCTATGTGTTGGGACGTTGTGCCACTGGTATTGGCAGACATTGCTTTGGATTGCTCCTTCACGAGTGTCAGAAACTGTTTATCAGACTGAGACCAGCACTAGTAGGCCAAAACTCCACCAGAGTGTTGATGCTATGGCTGTGTTGCTGAACACTGTCTCTTACAGTTCCCTCCCTCCGTATTTACTCAGTTCCAGCAGGGAATCAGTTAGTTGGTGATTTTGCTCTGGTAACTAGGTGGTGCTAGAGACCTGTACTTGCAGACCTGTGCTTTTCCCCTGTAGTTCTCTGAGAAACTGAGGGGGAGGGGAGCACCTCGACACAGGGGCTATTGCTCATGCTGGGTGCTGTGTCTGTCCCGTGTTCACCCGGCTGTGCCCACAGCTGTGTGTATCTCGTGCCCTGAATTCTGCACTCTAGTTCTCAATCTCAGGGTCTCAGATCCAAAACAACGGCTGTCATCCTGTGCAGTGCCCACTGTTATGCACATCCCACATCCCAGATCCTGCACCTGGCTCTCAGTTCCTGGATGGGGTCTTGCTGCACGCCTTGTTTCTCTTCTTACCCCTGTTTGCGTGGCCCACCCCCTCTCGAGCCTGAGGGTGGTTTTGGAAACCCTGGCTTCCAACTATTAGGAAGTTGGTGATTTTGTTCTGATCAATAGATGGCACAAGAAATCTTTTCTAGTATCCTTCCAGAGCTGTGCCTTTCCCTGTGGGTCTCTGGGGAACTGAGTGGGGGTGACACAGAATGGTTCAACGGCGTGGGGTGCTGTGTCTGCCCTGTGCTGCGCGTTGTGGGGATCCCACACCCCAAATTTCATGCCCCAGGTCTCAGCTCCAAAGCCCTCAGATACGGGTCACGGCAGTAGCCCAGTTCAGTGTCCGCAGAAATGGCGCCTTTTGCACCCCACTCCTGTGCCCGTGCACCTGGTTTTTGATTACTCAGTGAGGGTCATTCACCTCAGTGGCGGTTCCCACATGTCTCCCCATGAACCTCGGTTGCAGGCACGGGGACCTGGGCAGCTGCGATCCGCATATGCTCTCCAATTGCCAAGATTTTCCACACAAGCTTACTGGCTGGCCTTGGGCTATTTGCAGGTCCCAAAGCGGAGTCCTTGCAGGTCCCAAAGCGGAGTCCTTATCTTCCTCTAATGGCCCCCAGAGCTGTTCACTCACCTCCATGGCGAGTTGAGCTGTTCACTCACCTCCACAGTTCCCATTTGCGGAGTGTGGTGCCTGCAATAGTTCCTTTCCATTCACAGTCCTGCTTGATCTGTAGTTTGTCAAACTTCAAGAAAGCCTGAATATATGGCTAACTGCCATAGAGAATTTCAGCAAGCCATTTCTTTTTGGTTCTCAGATTTTTCCATTTAAGACAGAAAAATTGAACCATCTGGAATTAAAAATAGGCAGTTTTCATATATTCATGCTTTCAGTAGATAATAATTATGCACCAACTTTTAGATATAGCTGCTATGAGAGATACCAAGGTAAGTAGATGCATCTTCCTTTTATAAAGCCCTTCTAATTAAGGAGAGCAATTGAAATACTAGATGGGATATGAAGGCTAAAACAAAATATGATGAAAACTTGGATGAGAGAGCAGATTCAACTAAGTATTTAGAAAATAAGGGGTGTAAGATTTGACTTGGGCTATAAAATAAGGGTGGGACTTGAACACTATTGGGGATTGGGTAGATAGTGCAATATTAGAGTATGATGCTCTAATTTCTTCTGTTTAAACTCTCATTGGAGGAAGTCAGAGGAGGTAGTTGATATTAATTGTGAATTCCCTTTATTTCTCTCAAGTCTTCAGAGTATTTTGAGATCCATGAATTTGGGACAGTTTTTTTTTTTTTTTTCCATTCTAGTCACTTCTGATTTCTTCTACCTGCAAGTTTGAGATTAGACTAAAAACATCGTGTTTCTTCATTTTTAAATAAACCTATATGCCAGTAATTTGAAAATGGAAAAAATAGTCATTTCAGAAATTTCGATCAGAAGTTGAAACCTTTTTTATCATCTAGGAACCATTTTCTCAGTTCACCAAAAAAGAAAAAAAGTTTAAATTGTTTTTTAATTTTGAAAGATTTAAGTTTGAATTTTTTTTTTATGCTTACCACTTACGTACTATATGTGAAAAATCTTGAGTTAAGTTAAAATCATTATTTGGTGTACTATATATGAAAAATCTTGAATAAGTTAAAATTATTATTTGGTAATTAGTAGGGTTCATATGTAAAATTACTCATTATTTGTTTTTTTCATTGCAGATTCCTTACATTACATGGCAGGAGGGGTGGGTAAACTTAGGGATAGTAAAGACAGCAACAAATTAATCAAGACCTTTTCTCATATCAGCACCTTTCATCAAGAGTAAGTGATCACATAACTTCCTTTTTATACTTAATTTGTATACTTGATTTTTAATTGTGATGTATAGTTTAAAAATAAATTAGTAGATCTTACTGGTTTTGTCATGTTTTATTAGATGTAATTCATTAAGATGAAATATAAACTGGAGAGTAAGAGACATGTTTGTAGCTCTCACTCACACTGCCCAGGACAACCTGGTTCCAGATATTCTCATTCTTTGATCAAGTAATAATGCCTCTCATTCCTTTCTTCATGGTAATGATTCAATTATAAGAATATTGATATAAAATAGCTCCTCAGAGATAATATAGGGTTTAGTGTCAGAGATCTAAACCACCTTTTTGTTAGGGTGAAAAAAAAAGATATCTACTAAGATTAGAAAATCTCAGAGAATGGGTTTTAAAGAAAAGAATGGATAACTGTCTTTCTGGAGGTGGCCAGTCTTTTTCAGAGGATCTCTCCAGGCAAATCCAGGGCCAGAGATTTTCATTTCTAGAATCACATTAGTATCATGCAGGGAGCCTTTAAGAAATTCAGTGACAAATGCAGCGCTCCTGCCCACCAGTGACTGTGCAGATGCTTCCCTTTTTCTTTCTCCTTTCGCTAATAAACTTGTCCTTTTAAAATGTTAAAAAAAAAATGGAAAGGAAAGAAAAATAAATTCAGTGCCTAAGTTTCCTCAACTCAAAACCATTGAAATAATGGTTGGGGAGGGTTATATCTCAAATTCAGTATTCTTAAACAGTTCTCTATGCGATTCTGTAATCTAATCAATATGGAGAACCCTTCGCTCACCAAAGGTATCTATTATATTACAGCATCAGGAAAAGTAAAAGAAACTTTCCCTCAGTTGTCTGAGGGATACAAACCCTTATGGGAGCAAAGAACAAGTTGCTATTGAATAATCATATATTTTCTTTTTAATAATAAAAATATAAATCCATTTATAAAGAAGTTTATTTCATATGTGTAAACTGCATCTAATTTGTGTTGGTTTTATTGTGTTGGTTATATTGTGTGTGGTTTTATTGTGTTGGTTTTATTGTGTTGGTTTTATCTGCCCCCACCACAGTGCAAAGTGCTTTAAAAGAAATATTTCCGATTGATCAGACATTAACCCCCTCATATGTGCCACTTATTTCAAGTAATTCTTATGAATTACAATTTTGCTCTGAAAAGTTAGGCTAAACTTTCAAACCTTGCTAAAAATTTTAAATCAGTATTTTGTTGCCATCAAAATATGAATATATGTCTGTTTCACAAGAGTTTTAGATATATTGGAGAGGAAAAGCTGCCCATCATATTCCACCTTACTTATTGAGAAGTATTCATTTAGACAAAGTTAATAATGAAAGAAGGGACACTGCAGAGTGGAAGCCTGATAATGCAAGTCTGGCATGGAAAAAGAAGGCAAAGAGAAACTTTTCATACTTGAAGATGACCCGTGGCCAAATAGCATGATGATTAGCCATGTTTCCAAGATTGTGAAAGAGAGTACAATGCTGTGGGAAGTTCATGAGACTAAGACCAAAGACCAAAGGAGTATGTGGGGGGGCTATGACGCTCAGTTGTGAGTTCAGGCAATGAAACAGCAAGTATAAGCAATTCTTTCAAGACAAAATGGCTACAAATGAGAGCAGAGAGAAGTAGCAGCTAGAGGGAAGCTTGGAGTAGAAGAAGACCATTATTTTTTTCTTAAACTTTTTATTATTTTATATATTGTTTAGATCATTCTTCATTTTTATACAATGTATGCTTTCTCGTCTCAGGTATAGTCTCCATGAAATTCCCACCACATTTCACCCGTGCACCATCATCATAGTCCCTTGTGCTCTCCTCATCCCTGTTTTGATCCTACTCCCTCCTCTCTCCCTGCAGAATGTCTCTGGTTTATAGTTGTCTGTTGATTTTGATATTTACTTTAAAATAATTCCTTTTTTTTTCCAGATCCCTTATTTGGTTCCCCTACATTCCTCCTATAAGTGAAACCATTCAATATTTTTCTTTTTCTTTCTGGTTTATTTCACTGATTATGATCCCTTCCAGCTCCATCCATGTTTCTGTGAGTGGCATGAGTTTAACTTCTTTGATTGCTGAGTAATATTCCATTGTGTGTATATATGCCACATAGAAGAAGACAATTATAATAACTCTCAGCTTTCTGACTTGGAAGACCAAGGAGAGATGGTGGTGTCATTACAGAGAATAGGGACTAGAGCAAGAGGGTGATAGAAGAATCATCATTGAGAAGGGCATCTCTACGTCCATGGACAAAGGCCCACTGGATGGTGCATGTGCCTCCTCTCATCTGCTATTCTGAAGTTTGTCTGAGCCATGGAGACTGAGAATTCCCCTAGCATCCTTGGCTAATTGGAGGAGGTTTTGCTCTTAAGAAGAGCTACTAGACTTATTGCTAATGTAATTAAATCAGTGTTCTAAAAATTAATTAAATGCCACATATTAAGAAAACAAGTTGGTGGGGCAAGAATAGGCAAGGGAGAAGTAAATTAATTTTCTTTTAATTATGTTGATATTTGAGTGTCTACTGAAAATCCAAAATGTGGAAGGTCTGTCAAGCAAAGACACAAAGAGCAGGGGCAGGTTATTTATGGCTACTTAGGTTGGTTCCTGAGCTAATTGATATAAAGCGCCTCTAGTTTATACCAGGTGCTGGCTTTGGCACTGGAGAGGTATATAAGAAACCCTCCTGCAGTTGAGAACCAAGGATGATGATATCTAGAGTTATGTGGGTATGAAGTTCTCTGTTGAAAGTATTGTACCTCTTACCTTATTTCTTCTTACTTATGTATGGCTCGTCCTTTTGATGACCCTTTTTAATTTTTTTTTTCTACTACCAGATGTCGGAGAGGGTTGACTGGCTACAAAGCCAAAATGGAGTGTGCAAAGTTGATGTCTATTCACCCGGAGACGGCCAACCCCAGGACTGGAAAATGGTGAGTGTCAATCTCCTTATAAATACTGGGGTAGGGAGTCTCCCTAGTGGCCTAGCAGTTAAATGCTATCACCACCATGAACTGAGTTTGATTCTGGCCAGGGTGCTAACTAACATATGGTACAGCAGATCTCCTGTCTCACCTGCTGCTCCCCTTTGTAGTGTATTTCAGTAAATATGCCTGTTCTGCTCCCCCACTCTGTCTCTGGTGCATCCTCTCACCCCCTGTACCTCTGGCCAACACCCCAGTTCTACGCAAAAATAAAAAAAATACTGGGTTAGGAATATCTGGAGTGCCTTTAAGAGTGGCCTTATTCTCTCTGCCACCATCATTCACCTCTTATTTTTGAAGCTGGAATTCTTGGTGGGAATGTTACAGGGCAACCCCAATATAAAATGGGTTACCTGACTGTAGGTCCTCATCAGTGTGCTTAAAGGGGACTTAAACTGCAGGCACACACAAAAGGTTAATCAAAGGTTTATTTACAAGGAAAGGGGAAATGAGGAAATGAACAAGGGAGAGAAAAAGAGGGAGATAAATTCTTAAATGCATCCTACCCATTCTGCTGACCTGGAATCCTAAATGACCCGCTGAGACCAATCACTGCCTGGCCAAGAGAGAGAGCCAAGAGGGAGAGACCCCACTCACATGGCCGGTTATATTCACAAAGGAGAAAACAGCTGCTTAACTCCACCCTCAGGTCCTCCCAACCCCCTTTGGGGATCATGGGATTTGTAGTTCCCAGTGTCTTGATGAAGTGGGGGTGGAGTCCACAAAGTCTGTATGGAGTTTGCTCAGGACATCCATTCCCCCTAACAAGAGGACTGGGGGAAACTCCTTTAGAACAAAACTCCTTTAGAACAAAAAAAAAAAATTCCCATCTATAATTCTTTTGGGAAAAAGCATATAATATGGTATTTTGTAAGAGAAATATGCTATAATTAATGAAAAATCTATATATCATAGCTTTAAATTTTGTTTAATTTCCAAACATAAAGGAATTTAGTTTCAAACAGGAATGTTTCCAAAGTTTATAAAAGATATTTTCTGAAATGTGGAATGCCTCAAAATTCTCAAGCTGTAAATTCTCATCTAAGTAATATTGCCATTCTGTCTTCATTCAATAAACATTTATTAAATCCTTAGTATAGGTACGATAAATCAAGGTCCAGTCAGAAGAAGAAAAGCACACAGTAATATTTTATTTTTTTAACATTCTTTTTTAATTTTATATATTTTTTACATCATTTTTCATTTTTGCACAATGTATGCATTTTCATCTTGGTTATATTCCCCATACAATTCCCACCCTCCTTATTTTCACCCTACTTCCTCCTCCTCTCCCCATGCCCCTGGAGTGTGTCTCTGGTTTATAGTTGCTTGTTGATTTTGATTTTTACTTTATTATAATTAATCTTTTTCCTGGTCCCTTATTTAGGTTTTCTAAATTCCTGCTATGAGCAAGACCATCTGGTATTTTTCTTTTTCTTTCTGGCTTATTTCGCTGAGTATGATCCCTTCCAGCTCCATCCATGTTGCTGCAAATTGCACGAGTTTATCTTTTTTGATTGCTGAGTAATTTTCCATTGTGTATATGTACCACATCTTCTTGATCAGATCACCTGTTTTTGGGCATTTGGGTTTTTCCATAGCTTAGCTATTATAAATAGTGCTGCTATAAACATAGGGGTGCAGGTGCCCTTTGGAATTAATGTTTCTGTGTCCTTTGGGTAAATACCTAGGAGTGGAATTGCTGGATCATATGGAAGCTCCATCTTTAGCAGATTGAGGAATCTCCACACAGCTTTCCATAGTGGTTGGACCAGTTTGCACTCCCTCGCCAACATTTGTTGTAGCTAGTTTTTTTAATATGTGCCATTCTCACTGGTGTAAGATGGCATCTCATTATAGTTTTGATTGGCATTTCCCTGATTACAAGTGATGCTGAACATTTTTTCATAGGGCTGTTGGCCATTTGCATTTCCTCTTTGGAGAAGTTCCTTTTTAGTTCTTCTGCCCATTTTTTGACTGGATTCTTTACTTTGTTTTTGTTGAGTCTCTTCAGCTCTTTGTAGATTTTTTGTGATTAGTCCTTTATCATTACTTTTGTGTGCAAAAATTTTCTCCCAGTGGGTGGGGTGTCTCTTTGTTTTGGTTACTGTCTCTTTTGCTGTACAGCAGCTCTTTAATTTGATGTAGTCCCAGCTATTTATCTTTGCATTTGCTATCACTGCTTTGGGTGATGAGTCTTTAAAGAAGTTGCTGAGGTATATGTCATGCAGTGTTTCGCCTATATTTCCTTCTATATATTTGGTGGTTTCAGGTCTTATGTCTAGTTCTTTAATCCATTTTGAGTTGATTTTTGTGTATGGTGTGAGGTAGTGGTCAAGCTTCTTTCTTTTGCATGTAGCGACCCAGTTTTCCCAGCACCATTTATTGAACAAACTTTCTTTGCTCCATTACATATTCTTTGCTCCTTTGTCAAAGATTAGTTAACTGTAAATCTGTGGGTTTATTTCTGGATTTTCCATTCAGTTCCATTGGTCTGTGTGTCTGTTCTTGTTCCAATACTGTGCAGTTTGATTATTATGGCTTTGTAGTATAGTTTGAAATCTGAGAGTGTGATGCCTCTATTCCTCTCCTTTTTTTTTCAGGAGAGCTTTGGCTATTCGGGGTTTTTGGTGGCTCCATATGAATTTCATGAATATTTGTTCTATTTTTTTGAAGAATGTCATTGAAATTTTTATTGGCATAGCATTTAATCTGTAAATTGCTTTTGATAGGATAGCCATTTTGATAATGTTAATTCTTCCAATCCATGAGCAGGGGATGTCTTTCCATTTCGTTGTGTCTTCTTCTATTTCTTTTAACAGTATTTTATAGTTTTCTCTATATAGGTCCTTTACCTCTTTTGTTAGGTTTATTCCCAAGTATTTGACTTTTTTTTTGTTTCAATAATAAAAGGGGTGGTTTTCTTGATTTCTTCTTCTTCAGATTGATTGTTTGTATATAGAAGGCTACTGATTTTTGTGTGTTGATTTTGTATCCTGCTATTTTACTAAACTGATTGATTAATTAGTTTTTCTGTGGAGGTTTTGGGTTTCTCTATGTATATTATCATATCATTTGTGAATAGTGATAGTTTGACTTCTTCCTTCCCTATTTGGATCCCTTGTATGTCTTTCTCTTGTATTATTGCTCTGGCTAGGACTTCCAGTATTATGTTGAAAAGCAGTGGTGAGAGTGGACATCCTTGTCTTGTTCCAGATCTTAAAGGAAATGCCTTCAGGTTTTCACCATTGAGAATGATACTGGCTATGGGTTTGTCATATATGGCTTTTATGATGTTGAGGTATGTTTCTTGTATCCTGAGAATTTCAAGGGCCTTTATCATAAACACCAGTAATATTTTAAAAGAATTAATATTTAGTGTTAAACTTTTAAATGAATATTAATAATTTTAAATTAAAATATTAAAATTATTCCTATTAAAATAATTTAGCAAGAGTTTACTAGATTAACTACTGACAGATTTGCAAAAAAAAAAAAAAAAAGAGGGCCTCCCCGGTGGCGCAGCGGTTGAGCGCTGGGTTGCGAAGATGCCCGCAGCCTCTTCAGCGCCAGTTCGATCCCTAGCTGCTCCCCGGCCACCGGAGGAGGGTCCCACATGGCACGCAGACCTCTCCTGCCGCCTGCTGCTCCCCTCAGCAGTGTACTTCGGTCCTCTGCCTGCTCTGCTCCCCGCTCTGGCTCTGGTGAATTCTCTCACCCTCCTATGCTTCTGACTGTACCCAGTGCATGTATAAAAAAATAAAAATAAATCTAAAAAAAAAAAAAAGACTCTAAGAGTTCCAGAAGTAATAAATACAAATAACAGCTACTAAATCAGGCTGAGAAAGAGTGAAAGGGAATAGGAAAACTCCCCAAATCTCCCTCTCCCTCAGCCGTGCTGCTTCAGATCTCTTTGGAGAGAGACTGTGACAGGATCACACAGCCTGCTGACACCAAAGACGCCTATTTTAGATTCAGAACTGGATTTAATTCCTAGCCCCTGTTATGCAGTAGCCGTGAGATGCTAGCTTGTTTATCTCACTACTCTAAGCTTCCTGTGAAAGTGGAAGAGTAATACCTAACTTAAAGGGTGTCCATGAGGAGTAAATGAAATAATGTTCTTAAAACATTTAGCACTGTGCCTGGCAAAAGCATTGAGCAAGTTGGAGCTACTAAGTATATGACATATGGCAATTCAAATACCAAGTTATTCATTAACGATGGGAAACGCTGTGGTCATTTTCCACATCCCTCCAATAGTAACATGGATGCCTTACATTTGATAGTAACTAGGATACCTTATATACAACCTTATTTTAACCTATGTTCAAGTGATTATAGATTACAATATGTAATATGTACATGTAGTTAGCAGTTAGTGTCCACCAAAGGAATCTGTATCACTCAAAACTAATAAATAGTCCACAGATGTTAACTCCTCAGCTATAAATCTGATTAACTTAGGTGATGTTGAGTTGGAAGCCATTTAGTTTATCAAGATTGGGCGGTATAGCCTGGCAAAGTGATTAATTATGTACAATTGTTCTTGGATCTTCTAATTTTTAGCAAACTAGATGTCTGATAAAAGACCTGAATAAAACTGATAAACCATAGAAAACAGTAATTATTATCACCACAAGAAAAATCTGATTCCATGCAAATGCTAACCCTGCTATGTAGCAAATGGCTGTCAGATCTCAGGATAGATGTTCCATGTGATACAGGGTGGTAGCCTAAAGCATGGCCTGGAGTCAGACTCCCTCTTTGGAATTCCTGCTCCAGCACAATTAGCTGTATAACCTCAGATAATTGACTGATTTAATCTCTCACAGTTCTTCAATTTCCTCCTTTGAAAAATGTGGATAATAACACAGCCAGCAGTTAAGTGTACTCTGAGAATATTAAATGTGCTAATCAAGTTGGAAATACTTGAAACAGTACCTGATTCATAGTAAGCACTTAAATACTACTGTGATTATGGTGATGGAGCAGTTAAGGCTTGAGAGAGGTGATCTTTGAGGTTGTCCTGAATATCCCCTATCTTTACTTATTATAGTCGGATGAATCCTTGTCTGTTTTTAAGGATGCCTCAACTGATCCTATCAGAGTGCTCAGCTGGCTCCGCAGAGACCTGGAAAAAAGTACAGCAGGATTCCAGGATGTTCGTTTCAAGCCTGGAGAGTCATCACTAGGTGGGGAAGAGACCAGCTCAGGAGATCCTCGCAAGACATTCACTATGGACTATTACAACACCACCAACAAGGGCAATCCGGGGAGACTGCATTTTGAAATGAGTCACAGAGAGAATCCACCCCAGGCCCAAGATGCGAATCGTTCAGTAGACGAAGTTTCCTTCTATGCCAACCGCCTCACAAATCTAGTCATAGCCATGGCACGCAAGGAGATCAACGAGAAGATAGATGGCTCTGAAAACAAATGCATCCATCAATCACTGTACATGGGAGATGACCCCCCACCCGCCAAGAGCCTGAGTAAGGTGGCATCAGACCTAGTCAATGAGACCGTCTCTACATGTTCCAAGGCTGTTGCCGATGCTGATAAATCTCCTGGCTCTGGTGACAGAGCCTCGGGGTCATTACGGAGTCCCCCAAATCTGAGATACAAGACCACTTTGAAGATGAAAGAGAGCACCAAGGAAGGCAAGGGTCCAGATGATAAACCTTCTTCTAAAAAGTCTTTTTTCTACAAGGAAGTATTTGAATCGCGTAATGCCGGTGATGCCAGAGAGGGTGGAAGGTCAGCCTTACCTGCAGAGAGGAAGATATTCAGAGGGTGTGAAAGGCCTGATGACTTTACTACTTCTGTTAGTAAAGGGATCATGACCTATGCCAACAGTGTGGTGTCTGATATGATGGTCTCCATCATGAAAACGCTGAAGATCCAAGTGAAGGACACAACCATTGCCACCCTCTTGCTTAAGAAGGTGGTGATGAAGCACGCAAAGGAGGTAGTCTCAGATCTCATCGACTCCTTCATGAAGAACCTCCACAATGTCACAGGGACACTCATGACCAATACAGACTTTGTTTCTGCTGTGAAAAGAAGTCTTTTCTGTCATGGAAGCCAGAAGGCGACAGATATCATGGACGCCATGCTGGGTAAGCTGTACTCTGTGATGTTTGTTAAGAAACCTGACGAAATGAAAAACAAGGACAAGTATGAAAGTTATTCCCTTGTCTCCATGAAAGGAATGGGAGACCCTAAAAGCAGAAACGTAAACTTTGCAACAATGAAATCTGAAGGTAAATGGGGGGGGAAAGTGTGTATCCCTGTCTGCAAGCCAGAGAAAGAGAAGAGTTGTATTGAAACTGTAGGTGAACACCTTATCAAAGAGGGACTGACCATGTGGCATAAGAGTCAGCAAAGAGAAGGAATGTCTCCAGATTTCCAGGGTGCCCCATTGGCAACTCCCAACAAACAGTATAAACCTGCACCAGACATTCCACTGGGAGTTCCCCTGGATACTTGCAACCTCAGCCCTCCTATGCAACACCCAGAGAAACTTGAGAACTTTATGTGTGATTCAGACTCCTGGGCCAAGGACCTGATCGTGTCCGCCTTACTTCTCATTCAGTACCACCTGGCCCAGGGAGGAAGCATGGATGCACAGAGTTTCCTTGAAGCTGCCAACAACAACCACTTTCCCCCCAAGTCCCCTTTAGTGTCTGAAAACTTCAGCGGTAAATCTCCTCATGTAGGAGACGACCAAGCATCAGCGGAAAAGAAGGATCTAATGAGTGGTTTTTTCAACCTTATCCGGAATTTACTCAGTGAGACCATTTTCAAGAATGACTGTAGCTCTGATAAGAGTTCAGAACAGCCAGTTAAGGAAGATAGGCAACAGTGTGAAAGATCTGTAACCCCCTCGCCCATAAAACTATATGAAGGTGATGAGGCTGGTGGTACCCTTGCTGGGTTAACCAAGGTAGTCGCCAACCAGCTGGAGGGTCACATGAATGGACAAATGGTAGAACATCTGATGGACTCAGTGATGAAATTGTGTCTCATTATTGCCAAGTCCTGTGATCCCTTGGCAGAGCTGGGAGATGATAAGTGTGGGGATGTCAGCAGGCCACCTTCAGCCCTACCAGATAATTTATATGAATGTTTACCAGGCAAGGGCACAGGGACAGCAGAAGCGCTCTTGCAGAATGCCTATCAAGCTATCCATAACGAATTGAGAGGTATATCAGGACAGCCCCCTGAAGGGTGTGCAGTCCCCAAAGTGATTGTCAGCAATCACAACCTAACTGACACAGTCCAGAACAAGCAACTCCAAGCTGTACTTCAATGGGTAGCTGCCTCTGAGCTCAACGTCCCTATTTTGTACTTTGCTGGTGACGACGAAGGAATCCAGGAGAAGGTAAGGAAGTAGAGTCAGAGGAATTTGGAAAGATTTATTAAGAGTTAATTAGGGCTTCAAGTTCTAAAGATAGTTCCAAGAAAGGTAGAATGGGGTCGGTAGGAATATGAAGATCCTGCCTCTTGGCAGGACAATGGTTAAAGGGATATTAGATTTTTTCCAATAAGAAGTACATCACAAGGGGAAAAAAGAGGTATAAATCTCATTTTTCTCTTTTATTTTCTGCATGTTTTGGTGGGAATGCACAGATGAGGAACCTCTAAGAGATTTGGTGAAAGAATCAGTTAAGTCTGGGCTTTAGAATGAATTTTTTTTTTATTAGATAATAAATTTTATTGTTATATTCCCCATACAATTGCAGCGCCCCCATTCTGACCCCAATCCCTCCCCTCCCGCCCCTGCCCCCCTAAAAGTGTCTCTGGTTCATAGTTTTTTGTTGATTTTGATTTTCACTTTCTTATAGTTATTCATTTTCCTGGTCCCTTATTTAAGTTTTCTAGATAGAATGAATTTTGGATAGTACAGTAGCACCCAAAGAATGAGAAGGAGCTGCTTGCTGGGAACATCCAGAATGTGTTGTGAGGGATACATACATAGTAACTAGCAGAGGGACTATATTCAAACAGCTTTAGACTGATAAAAAGTGGAAAAAGAAGCATATAACATACTCTGTCTCATGAGTATATTATATGAAACAGGCTTTTGTTCTGCTAACCATCCTTTAAGTCAAGCCCATCATACATAACACGCCGTACTTTCTGGTTCTAGATAGTTCTGAATTATAATGCCTGTGATATACTTGTCTAAAATAGGGACAGTAAGCTTGCAGTCCTTCTCCAGGCAACACACATACAAGTTCCCATATATCTTTGCTCACTATAAAAGATAATCATTATAATTTGTTAATGGAAAAGAGTAGAAAGAATGGGCAACGGTACACCCAGACTTCAACTAATGAGTAGAGTTGCATTGAACAAAAGTATATTTTTAAAAACAGTTGGATGAAATATGTACAACAAAGAAACTACTTAAAAACTATCAGAATTTTTTTTTTTTTGGAAAGAGATTTAATTAACATATATAAATGTTCCATGCTGATGCAGATGGTTGAGCCCAGTAACAGTGGTATGTCCATGAACCCAATTCCTTTAAACAGATTTGTAGCCATTTTTGAATAAGCAGTGTATTGCATAGTTCAAAATCAAAAGGTGGCACAATGAAAAATAAGGACTTTTTTTTAATCATCCTTATCTCTCATCCCATGGCCCTCCCTGGAGAAAACCATTCTAATCAATTTCTTGTTGTCCTACCAGAACTACATGTACATGCAGTTACTTATATGCATGTATCTTTTTTAAAAGTTATATATGGTAATACTACAAATAATGTATTTCTGTATATATACACCTTCCAATTCTAGCTATATCCCTATGGAAGTTATGTGCGTGTGCGTGTGTGTGTATATATATCAATACATCCAATATTTGTTACACTGAGCAATGTTATATACACAGATCAAATGTGTCTGCATGTGCTGAATACCTAGGAAAAGAATTTTAAAGTCACATTTGCTATCGATTTCTGAGTTGTCTTTCAAAGAACTTACACCAATTTACATGCATATTAAAAAAACACAGGAGTGCCTATTTGCCATACTTTAACAAGCAGTAAATGCCAAACTTGTGATCTTCGCCAAATGTTGGCCTCCTTTGCATTTTGTCTTAAAAGTGAGAGTGAATGTGTTTATGAATGATTGTGTTTATGAATGGGATCAGTAGGAATATGAAGATCCTTTTTGATTTTCCTTTTTCATGAATGATTTTTTTTATAACTTCTGCCCTGTTTCTGTTGGGTTGTCTTTTTCTTATTAATTTGTTAAATTTATATACATACATGTAAGGAAATCAGTCTTTATGATATTAAATATATACTTTTTGTTATTGGTCTTTTGGTTGGCACTTTTGTTTTGTTTTGCCATACAGAATTTTTTAAATGTTTATGTAGTCAAGTCTAAAACACTTTTTCTTTTATATTTCTTGGATTTTGTGCCACATTGTGGCAAATTCTGTTAACAGAACTTTCCCATGTTTTCTCTTTTTATGTTTACTTACATCTTACTTACACATCTTACTTTACATCTTACTTACACCACTTTTTATTAAGTGGTTTACTTACACCACTTTTATGTTTATTTACATCTTAAATATTAAGTTATTT
This sequence comes from Talpa occidentalis, assembly GCF_014898055.3. NCBI lineage: Eukaryota > Metazoa > Chordata > Mammalia > Eulipotyphla > Talpidae > Talpa > Talpa occidentalis. The sequence continues at coordinate 71,312,562 of NW_023601653.1, forward strand.
AAATATTTAAGAGACATTTAAATCTGATCCATTTTGAATGAATTTTTATATAAGGCATGAGGTAGGATGCAATCTGTCTTTTCCAGATAAATATGTCTCTGGTTCTTTTTCTGAACTTTCTCTTCTATTCCAGTGAATTCTTCTGTTCTTACTATTTTAATACCATACTATTTTAATTCTACAATTCTATAATGTTTTAATATCTGATAAGACTAGACACCCTATATCTTTATCTCAGAATTTTCCAGCATACATTTCTAGTTTCTGCCCCCAGCCACAGACAGTGAATGTGCTGTTTTCTGTTATCGTAGATTGCCTTTCTTCCCAACATTTTATGTAAGTCATAACATATGCAATTTTTCACTTAACATAAAGTTTTTGAGGTTTATCCATGTTGTAATATGTATCAGTGTTCAGTTTCTTGTATTGATGGAAAGTATTTCATAATATGAGTATATACTACCTTTTGTTTATCCATTCACCAGTTAATAGACGTTTGGATTGCTTCCAGTCTTTGCTACTATGAATAACGCTACTGTGAACATTCACTTACATATATTTTCATTTCTCTTGGGTAACAAGGAGTGGAATTGCTGCACCTTATGGTAACTATGATTTTTTAAAAACCTGTTCTCCAAAATGACTCTACAATTTTACATTCCCAGCAACAAAGTATGTGTTTGGATTTCAGTTTCTCCACATCCTTCCCAAAATTATTCTTGGTTTTATTATTGCTATTATTAGTGATCCTCTTTGTGAATCAATGTGCCAACCATACATTAAAATATCTAAGGATATTGAATATCTTTACATACTCATTAGCCATCCATATGTTTTCTTTGGTGAGTTTTCGCTATAAGTCATTTACCAATATTTTGACAGGATTGATTTTTTTCTTGTTATAAAGTTAAAACAATTCTTTATACATTCTGGCTACAGGTCCTTTGTCATATATATGATTTGCAAAAAACTTCTCTCAATCTGTGAGTTGTCTTTTTACTTAGTATGGAGTCTTTCAAAGGACAAAGTTTTGAGTGATAACATCTAATTTATCATTGTTTGCTTTGCTTGCTTATGTTGTTGATGACATAACTAAAAATCTTTGCCTAGCTCAGTGGTTCTCAACTTGAGGCAGTTTTGCCCCCAAGAGACATTTGGCAATGTCTAGAGATATATTTTGTCATCTCAACCGGGAGCAGGCTTGTTACTGGAGTGTAGTGCTGAGAGGCCTCTTCTGCTACTAACCATGTGGTAGTGTATGGAAGGCCCCATGGCAGAGATTCAGTTCATAAGGTTGGTGGAGCCAGATTGCAATACTGACTTATCCAGAAGTCATAAAGATGTTATCCTTTGTTTTCTTCTAAATGTTTGCTAATTTCAAACCATTTCGAATTCATTTTTTGTGTATGACATGAGGCAGATGTCATTTTAATATTTGTTTTATTTATTTTATCTTTCCTTCCTGCATTTTTTGGTATTCCATTTTATCTACCAACTTTCTTCTGTCGAATGGGTCAGGATGTCCTCTCAACATCTCATTTGAGTGCTTACTGGCTCAGTTGCCCAAAGTCTATGTGGTCTCTCTGCTCTAGGCGGGCTGGCCCTCTCAGCCCTCTGTGGGATGTTCTGCCCTTCACTGCTGCCTCCTCTCCTTTCCACAGCTACTTCAGCTCTCTGCTGCCGCGGTGGAGAAGGGCCGCAGCGTCGGGGAGGTGCTGCAGTCGGTGCTGCGCTACGAGAAGGAGCGACAGCTGGACGAGGCGGTGGGCAACGTCACGCGGCTGCAGCTGCTGGACTGGCTGATGTTGAACCTGTGACCGGCTCCACCTGCCACTTTCCCTCCCCCTGTGGCCCGCCTTCTTTCTCACCTCCACAGCCCCCACCCCAACTCCATATTCTCACAGAGCCCTCACATTATCTACCTAGCACTCTCGTCAAAGAAAGATCATCGTATGCTACTCATTGGATTTTGCAGATTTTCCTGTCCATGCAAGCAAGGACGAAAAATTAAAAAATTACAATTAAAGGGCCCCAGGTGTTTGGTTTCCTTGGCTCAAAGGGACATGACAGTAAAGAAATCTCAGGAATGAAAAATAATCATCCCTCCTTCAGGTGTTGCAGAAGCAAAACAGTGCCAGGCTGAGAGGCCTGTCAAAGACCATCAGCCTGTTCCCTGCATATTCCCCCCAACTTGTAGCTCCCCTCCTCTACAGTGTGCCCACAAACGAGCCACATATATCAAAAGTCATTTCAGCCTTTTATCATCATGCAACAGGAAATGTTTTCTAATATCCAGCCTAAATCATTTGGATTATGATATTCCTGTTCCCTCTGTAGAGCTAGAGAACTACCATCCACCTTAGCTCTATCCACGGTTAAAGATAGTTGGTGTCAAAAAGGTTCAGAACACCTGCATCCCTGTGCACCTACTGTCTGTAGAACCCGGGACAAGACACCTGTTAAGATACTGCTGACTTGTCGCCCCACTTAAGAAACATTTTCTGTTGTTAATTCTTTTCCTTCTGGAAACTTTTTGTTCCTCTGGGGTTCTATACCTCTTGCATGTGCTGCTCAATTCTGTCAACCCCATATTTATTTTTCCTAGAACTTTCTCTTGAACCTCTTATTCTAATGCTAATCATCTTCCCTGGGTGATATCATCCAAACCCGTAGTTTCAGTGACCTGGCATCTCCCCTCGTGGAATATTAGACAGGGATGAAAACTGTGAAGCAGGTATATTTTCATTTGTTTGTGAAGTTATGATGACCTTAATACAGAGAGAATTTTTTTTTAATATTTATTTATTTATTTATACAAGCACTGGGTACAGTCAGAAGTGCGGGAGGATGAGAGAATTCACCAGAGCCAGAGCGGGGAATAGAACAGGCAGACTGACGAAACACACTGCTGAGGGGAACAGCAGGCGTGGCAGGAGAGGTCTGTCGCTCCATGTGGGACCCCCGCGGGGGGCTGGGGATTGAACCGGCGCTGCAGAGGCTGTGGGCAGCTTCGCAGCCCAGCGCTCAACCGCTACGCCACTGAGGAGGCCCACAGAGAGAATTTTTACAAGAAATTTAAGCTCAACCGTATAGCAATTACATATTCATGAGGATAAGAATTAGAACGGCAAATACATCAGTGGATGTGATTACACTTAGGGGCAGCGGGTGAGTATACACATCTTTTGTTTGTTCAACTTTCCTTCTTTAGGAAAGCCCTCTGTCCCACCACTACTACCAGATATGAACATCAGTGGTCATCTTACCTGCTGGCAGAGCTGGTCATCACTATGAAGTTACCATGTAAAGAAGCTAGGCTAATAGATGGAGAGGGAGTCTGAGCTCTGTGAGCTTATTTGCGTTCTGAGAGCCTGCTGTGTTTGAAACCACACTTAACTCACCCCACACTATCTCCCCAATTATATAAACCAGTGTCCTGTGTTATTTAAATTAGCTTGATTTCATAAGCCAGAAGGAAAAAGAAAAATATCACATGGTTTCACTTATAGCAGGAATATAGGGGAACCAAATAAGACATCAGTGTCAAAAAATAACAGTACAAAACACAACAAAACAAAGACAATTATAAATCAGAGACATCCTGCAGGGGAGGAGGAGGGAGAGGGATCAGAGGGAGGGAGGGAGGAGCACAGGGGACTGAGGTGATGGTGCACGGGTGCATTGGTGAAGGAAACTATGGGGACTACACCTGAGGGGGTGGGGGGAAGCAAATATTGTTTAAAAATGAACAATGATGTAAAAAATTTAAAAAATAACAAAAAATTACAATTAGTTTGATTTCAGCTTCTATAATTTTCAAACAAGAATCCTGACATAGTTATGTCTTGGAGAAGAAGAAAATTTTATTTGGGGTTCTACTAATGCTATAACATTGAATAATTAAAAGAAGCCCCCACCACACATCTACCCCATGTTTTATCTGGTGAGGGATGTTAGGAGGGAGTGAAGGACATCCTCTTATCCTGCATGTAAGAGGAATCACGCCAACTGGCCATGTGAAGAGGTTGTTCTTTTTTTAAAAAAAAAAAAAAGCTTTATGCATTAAAAAAACAACAATGTGAAATATTGTACAATATTAGTGCCATCTCTAATACAAATGATTGGTGGAAAGAAACAAGACACACCCTCATCAACAGTCACACAAGAGGCGGTAAAGTGTTCAAGTTCCTGGGGGAGGAGTTCTTGCCTTGTTGGTCTGTGGAGGCCTTGGACTCCTCTGGCCTGACAGCTGCCTCTGGCTTTCTGGAAGCTTGTACTAGATGAGGCAGCTGGACACCTTCAGCTGGACACTGAAGAGAGCCCTGCAGATCACCTGAATTCTGAACATGCTTAGGGCCGCCATTTTTTACCTTGATTGTAGTCTCTTTTTTGATTACATCTGCCAGGAGACAGAAGAAAGTATTCAAATGTGAGTTATAGTCCAAATGCCCACTAGGCTTAGGGGAAAGTTTGGTTATAATGATAGAAAAACAACTCATTGGCAAGAACATTCTATGTTCTAGGCTTTACTCTAAGCACGTCACACTAATTCATTTGTTGCTTTTCAGCAACCATAGAGAATGGGCACTACTCATGCTCATAAATGAAGAAACAGCTTACGTAAATGGCAGGGCCAGAATTTAATCCAAGGCAACCTGATTTCCATTGCTCTGTGCATTAACCACTAGGCTATAATATTGCATATAAAATATTTTTTCATATTGCCATAATCTGATAAAAATTCAAAAGTAATTACTGGGCAGAGAAGGACATAATGGAAGGAAAGGTAGAGAAAGGGAATTAAAGACAGGGGAAAAATGGAAAGTCCTAACGATAAAGGGGAAAAAAAGGGGAGAACTTAGCTAGAACCACACTTCTGAGGGAAGAAAATTCTAAAGTAAGAAATGGTAAGCTGGGCCTCCCCGGTGGCGCAGCGGTTGAGCGCTGGGTTGCGAACCTGCCCGCAGCCTCTGCGGCGCCGGTTCGATCCCCGGCTGCTCCCCAGCCACAGAAGGAGGGTCCCACATGGCGCGCAGACCTCTCCTGCCGCCCGCTGCTCCCCTAGGCAGTGTACTTTGGTCCTTCTGCCTGCTCTGCTCCCTGCTCTGGCTCTGGTGAATTCTCTCACCCTCCCGCGCTTCTGACTGTACCCAGTGCTTGTATAAACAAAAAACAAACAAACAAATAAATAAATAAATAAACATGCCTCTACAAAATTAAAAAAAAAAAAAAGAAATGGTAAGCTGCTAGTGATGTATTCAGAATAATTACTCAAAGTTGAGTTCAGGGGGCCTCCTGGTGGCTCAAGGGGTTAAGTCTCAGCACTATGATGCTGTCTGCAGCCACTGCAACATGAGTTCAATCCCTGGCCAGGGAGCTGAACCGCGTGGCACAGCAGACCCCTCCTGACTCGGCTGCTGCTCCTCTCAACAGTGTATTTCAGTCAATCCGCCTGTTCTGTTCCCCACTCTGTCTCTGGTGAATCCTCTTACCCCTCACCCCCTGCACTTCTGGCCTACACCCCAACTCTTGTATGCATAAATAAATAAAATAAATCTTAAAAAAATAATAAGGCTGAGTTCAGAGAAATTGGCATGCAAATCCTCCAGAGATGTCTGACTCCTGGACTGTGGATACAGGACCAGTTTGTTGAGGGGCTGTACCTTTTTTGTCCAAATGTTGGTAATTTTGAGTCTTGTCCTTCCTTGCCTCTGAAGGGAAATATAGACTGGATTTTCTCAGGATCTGGGGCCTGGGTCGTGGCTTGAAGGTCCGTGGCTCATGAATCCAAGCATGTCTAAGGGCCTGGTCAGGAGTCATGCGGAGAGAAGGTTCCCATCTACACACCAACAAAGTCCAACACAGGTTATTGTTTTGTTTCCCTTGTTTATGACAAAACATTTTCAAAGACCCCCCCAAATAAAGATGCTCAATAAGGTAGTTCATTTTAAAAGTAGTTATTTTTTATTTATTTATTTTTTTTTTTTAAAAGGGCATCATTTTTTTTTTTTTTTTATAGAGGCATGCTTTATTTATTTATTTATTTGTTTGTTTGTTTTGTTTATACATGCACTGGGTACAGTCAGAAGCGCGGGAGGGTGAGAGAATTCACCAGAGCCAGAGCGGGGAGCAGAGCAGGCAGAAGGACCGAAGTACACTGCTGAGGGGAGCAGCGGGCGGCAGGAGAGGTCTGCGCGCCATGTGGGACCCTCCTCCAGTGGCCGGGGAGCAGCCGGGGATCGAACCGGCGCCACAGAGGCTGCGGGCAGCTTCGCAACCCAGTGCTCAACCGCTGCGCCACCGGGGAGGCCCGTAGTTATTTTTTAAAGAACCTATTTAAACTATGTTACAATACAAAGACACCAATATAGAAGAGATTTATAACTTTAAATTACATGTAAACAGCTATTGGAAATAATCTTTTAAGAAAATTTATATGACAAGACAGGGAATATATTAGAATCCAAGTCTTTCAGAGTTTCTAGAAATTCCTTTACAGGAAATATAGAAAATTTCAATAAGATTTAGGGTCCTGTTAACTAAGATCAAAACAAAGATGCTTAATATCAATTTTCAAATTATAGAATTTGGGCCTCCAGAAACAAAGAACATTATAGAATGCTAGAATAGTAGGAATATCAGGAACTTAGATATTATCCAGTCAAATTTCTAATTCAGTGGCAAAATACATTTGACAGAACCCCCAATATGGGAGCCTCGTGCCATCGAGTAGGTATACTGACCAAATACTAACAGGACTAGTTATTCCAACTTTTAAAAGCTCCAATCCTTTAAAAGTTCATTTCTATTGAGCTAAAATTCGTGTCCCAGGAACTTCTATCCTAGTAACTTAGAGTCACATCCTAATTCTACTCATTGGCATTATATCGAATGAGACAGTCTGCCTTTTATGGCACAACACTTAATCTGAAAACATGTACATCACTATTAATTATTGATCACATGATATACTTGTACCTTCCAAGACAGGAAATTTCAACTGCTATCTAATTAGTGTCTACCATATTGAGAATAGAAAACATCAAAGTCATAAGTCAAACTCTCAATTCTTTGTCAAATAAACTGCTTTGAAGATACATCTGCCCACTCCTGAACTTCTAAAGTCAGCCTCTAAAACCTAGGCATAGTACTTTACATTGATCTGTATTAAGTTTGACTCAAAGCTTTTATTCTCATTCCAAAGACTTGCTAATTGGAGAACAATGGATTGATCAGGTACAAGATATCAACAGGTAGCCTTTCAAGTTGTGAGCACCAAGCCCTTTACACTAACACAGAAACTTTCCTTTTTGGTTTTGAGCTGTGTTCTGAATGGTTGGAGCTTTGGATAACTCACCTCTGTCTCAGTAGTGAATTTCTGTCATTTGTAAGTGTATATTCATTCTACAGCTTCAGCAAGAGGCTGAGGTGGGGTAGGGTATAGGATCCTTCTCTATTTTCTTTCTTTTTTCGTTTTTTAAAGATTTATTTATTTATTTATACAAGCAGTGGGGACAGTCAGAAGCATGGGAGGGTGAGAGAATTCACCAGAGCCACAGCAGGGAGCAGAACAGGCAAAAGGACCGAGGTACACTGCTGAAGGGAGCAGCAGTCGCAGCAGGAGAGGTCTGTGCACCATGTGGGACCCTCGCTGGTGGCTGGGGATCGAACCGGTGCTGCAGAGGCTGTGGGCAGCTTTGCAGCCCAGTGCTCAACAGCTGCGCCACCGGAGAGGCTCGTCCTTCTCTATTTTCAATTTTTAGATGAGTAGCATTTTCTATCTACGTAACTGATTATCTTCTGAGCTAATACCTAGATTTCAGGGTGCACAAATGCCAGAAAAGCATTTTTTTTAAACTGCTGCATCCCACTGGAAGGATGAGAGAACATAAAGATAAGGTTTTCTAAAAATACAGAATAATTATAGGACTGATATAGCTGGAAGAGACCTTAGGAATTCCTCATTTTATAGAAAAAGAAACTGAGACACAGAAACAATCACTTGTCAAATATTATGTGGCTAATCCTTGTTTACTGTAACTTGACTGAAGAACAAAAGCTAATTTCTAAGATTCAAAATATGCAAATTGGGTCTAAAAACTATGCAGAATAAATGGTATACAGATCATCCTTTACCTTACTCCACAGTACAAGATAATTTAAGGCTTTAAATTTTAGGGGATCTCAGTGGGGCCCTGAAACCAGCTTATACTAGGAGTGTGTGCAGACAGTTACAAGCATGCTGAAGAGTTCATGGATAAAGACTTTTAGAACATGCCTACACCCCTCCCTGCCAGGCAGTTTGAGGCCACAAAGAAATCAAGGGTCTACCCATACATTGGGGAATCCAGGCAAGTCATTTAATCTCCTTAGCCTCACCCTCCTATCTCAAAACAGAGTAAATCATCTGCCCTTGTCAGTCACATAGGATGGGGAGAAAGTCTGGTGAGGCAGCAGACGGGAACATTCTGCAGACTCTAAAGCTCTATGGCCAGTTCTTATTAGTGTTGTTTTTAGTAACTGTCCCCCAGTCCCAGGCTTTCACCCGCCAATGTAGGAAAGTACATATTTTATGAGGAAGCCCAGAGGCAAAAAGACTCCAACAAACTCACACCAAACACCTTCTGAGAAAGTCCAGGAAGCAGCTGTCATAGGTTTTCAGCACCACTGTGAGATCCTTGGAATCCGGGTATCTTTTTTTCCCCCTGTTGTTGGTTATATTTTTAGGAAAACCTTTGGAATCTTTAAAGATACAACATTCTGTGTTTAGTTCCAGGTGTAAATATTCATAAGTCACATCACAGCTGCTCATTCAACCATGCTGCTTCTTGAAGTGGCTTTTGTAACTCTCTATGTACTGTTCCCCTGCCACCCTCACTCCACCCCCGCCGACACACAATCATACCCAGTCAGTCCGAAATAACCCACATGTAGATTACCCAATGAAGACAATCAACTCTGATGAAGTTTTTCCTGCTATTCAGTGTGTTCTGAGCTTTCTTGCCACCACCTCCTCCCCGAAACAATGAAATGGCTAAAACAGCTTGACATTAACTAAAGTAAAATAGTAATGATGATATTAAATGATATAAAAAATGAGGTGATAATTCAATCTGAAGTGACAAGAATATTTCACTCTGAACAAAAAAGATATCATCCATTCTTGGATTATCTATGCCTTTGATCCTTCCCCATTAGCTCTGGCCATTACATTATACCCTAGCCATGGGGTATAATAAGTTATTATAGGAGAAAGTTTACGATTCACTTTCTGAACTCCTTACAAGTCACAAATATTGGGCCTTCCTGGTGGTCTAGGGGTTAAGTCTCAGCACTGTCACCTCTCCAGCCAGGGAGCTAACCCACATATGGCTCAGCAGACCTCTCCTGTCTCTCCTGCTGCTCCCCTCCGCAGTGTATTTCAGTAGACCTACCTGTTCTGCTCCCCACTCTCTGGTGAATCTTCTCACCCTCAACCCCTCACCTGTAGCATACACCCTAGTTCCTCTATGCTAAATAAATGAGGAATTTTTTTAAGGAAAAAAAATCCACACAAATTAATCTCATTAATTCTTTATAATTATATTAAAATTTTGCCTGTAATTGGAATGATCAGATTTGGTTGGTTGATGGAGACAGCTTGGAATGACTTTGTTCAGCCATTTCCACTGATGAAAGCCCCCACCAAATGTATGATTTGTCTGTCTGGAAAGAGGCCCTGAAGGTAGCTCCAAAGGTTTCCTGAGAGTGCTTTTTGTTGTTCTCTGAAGGTGAGGCCCCTCTTTCCCTTTGGACATATAAATTCTCCTATACATGTTCAGAAAATTAACTGCTTATGCTCACACCATGTAAACAGATGGACACGCATATACCCACACATACATTGTACACATTAAATTGAATTCTCACAAAAATTCAGTAGGATTCACGTAAAAGACATTCTAGAAGGTGCACAATAAATTGGTTTTATAACTTTTGTAATTACTGGGTGTGATCATACTAATTGTAAGAATTACAAGGAGCTGCTATTACCAAATGAGTCCTCAGTCCCACCTCAAGCCTACTGTATCACCAGTTGTACAGGAGGATCGTGGATTTAGCACTTTTTGCCAAGTACCCAAAACAATTTACATAATCAGATAAAGTCTTGGAAACAGCAAAGTGGATGCAGCTCCCAATACATTCCTTCTTTATGTAGGAAGTGAAGATATAAAGATGTGGCTTCCAAAACCACATCACCATTCTAAAGCCTAGTGGGGACAGTAAAAATTGGACCCTATGAAATTGACATCTATGTGTCACCTGCCTTTGGTTTGCTTTTCCCAAGACATCCTAGATAACATCCTTTCAGTCCCACCCACACACTACCTTGAATTTAGTGTTCTAGGCTTATGATGTGACTTTGTCTAACAGGAGGAAACACCAATAGCCCTACTTTTCTTCCCCAAATCCTTCAAAATCCAAAAGACTGAATTATAAGTGATGAGTGGGAAAGTAAATACGGAGTCAAAAGGTCAGTTTATTGCTTTGTGTGTTAAGTCTGACCAGTGAGTGACCCGGACCATCTGCCCACCATCAGACTGCTCTAGAAAGGTAGGTATGGCAGCACCATTATTAGGCAACCCAGGCCCCTGACCCTTCTCAGAAGCTGTATTCAAAGTTCCTGCCTAAATGCAAGGTGTTTTTTTTTTTTAAGATTTATTTATTTATGCATACAAGAACGGGGGTGGGGGAGGTACAGGGGATGAGAGGATTCACCAGAGACAGAGTGGGGAGTAGTACAGGTGGATCTACTGAAATACACTGCTGAGGGGAGCAGCAGGTGAGGCAAGGAAAGGGCTGCTGCGCCATGTGGGTCACCTTCCTGGCTGACTGGGGATCGACCTCGTGTTGCAGTGGCTGGTGATAGCTTGACAGCGCTATCTTTAATCCCTGAGCCACCAGGGAGGCCTATAGCTACAAGGTTTTGTTTAAAAGATTTAACCATTGGAATGCAATGGCCCGGGCAGTCAGAGAGATGGCAGCCTTGGCAATGAAGTAGTGCCATGGACAACCTGCTTGCCAGGTCTTAAACTTTTAGTCTGTAGGCCATGAGTAGCCCAAGGGGTTTTGGAGGAGGGGCCAGGGAGCATGTTGCTGTGGTAAGAACTCTAGGCTGTGACTTTTTACCAAACGACACAAAAACAGACTATATTTTAACCCCACGTGGCTGAACCAGTACATACTGACTAAACACCAATGTGACTGAAACACTTTGTCCAGGGAGATCCCCAAGAAGATGTTTTTGATGCTTTTGTTGATGGGGCACAACTTGTGAAGATAAATCATGTGACTCTGAGACTACTTTCAGTTGAAAATATGAAGTGGGAGGGCTCAGGATGATGGGACGCCTCAGCCAGAGGAGCCTGACTACAGCTTGTCAGAATGTCATTCCAGGTGGCACAGGGCCCTGTCTGAGGGATCCCCTCCCTGGCTCTTGTGCATGGTTTTGCTCCACTTGGCTGACCTTTGGATCACTATGAATTTTTCTACACAGGAATCCCTTAGTTTTTTTATGGTTCTTCAAAGGAATTTTAGATGTGGGACTGACTTATCTTTTTGGTGACTATTGCCCTGGAAGTCTGCTTCAGTTGGACCATACTGTATAGCTCTGCTTGAACAGAAGGCAGCAGATCATAAAAATCAGCATGGGGCCATGGGTAAGGCTTAATTCCAGCAACGAAACAGATATTCTATACATCACTGGCAAGCTACACATATCCACAGTCATCTGCTCTGACAGCCCTTGCTTACCCACTTTGTACCAATGTTACAATGAGCTTAGAATAGTAAGGGTCTGAGGGATTAAGAGAATTTCAGCAGGGAAGAAGAATGTTCCATTATTGATAGACTATAGCAATGGAATTTGCCATTATTCTTGAAGTTTCTGCTCTTTTATTTCTCTGCACGGTACATAGTGTGAGGGTGTCAAGCTGCTTGGTGATGCAGGGAGAACTCATAGGAGAGTGTACAGTAGTAATTTTTGAAATTTCAAGATCCATGGATGGATCTTCTGACCAGGAACATGGTTGTTCTCCTCCTGCATTTTCATTGTCAAGAATCATTAACTCATCACAGATGTGACTCTCTAGCCCACCTCCATCTCATCATCTGGTAACATTCCTTGGCATCTTTTTACTTTTCTGAAAGAAACTCCTAATCACAGCTTGGGATGGGGCCAGGGAAAGAGTATCAAGTGGGGCTTGGGATGTGGGTGGTGTATTCAAGTCCTGTGACAACCCATTAACCATAACATGATAAAGAGAACTTACCAAAGAATTTCTGTCTCCTGGAGGCCGTCTGAATGAAGCGGGTTGGTGGCAGGCCCAGCACCTTCAATAAATGCATGGTGTGGGTTCATTCAAACACTATTAGTGCTGGGTGGGATTCTGGCTAAACTTTGCCTTCTACAGATAAGAACCGGGATATGAGTAACAGCATCAAGTCAGTGGTGGAGCAGGCCCAGAGTCTTCTGCCCCCAACCTTGGCTGTTTCACTGGCCATTCTACTCTAACTAGGCCTCAACTAGAGGTAGGCACTCTTGATGGCAACCAGGTCTCGCCGTCAGAGGAAATAAACCAGTATTCAAGCTGACCACCCCTGCATTAGGGAATGACAATCTAGCTTGGCACACTGGGAAATATGGAAATCACCAGATAGATCACTATATGACAAAACACCTTCTGGAAAAGAAAAAAGCCCACTGCAAGCTACGGGCCTACACATCACCTCTCCCAGCAAGAGGGTTTCCAGTCATATCTATGTTTGACCCTGCCCCCTGCTCCTCAACCCTATTGACACCGAAGCCAGGAGGAGGCTGAATTAGTCCTAGTGCAGTCAGAACCTCAACACAGATCTCATGCTCCCCATTCTCCTTGATACTGGGAGCAGGTTCAGAGCTTCTTCCTTAAATCATTTATCATCAACCTTAGAAGCCATCCTCTCTGATGCCTTCACTTTACAGAATTCCAGAGCAGGGAGGTGACCTGCCAAAAAGAAAGAGCCAGGTACATGGGTTCCCAGGCCAGTGTTCATTCCCCATGGTTATCTCTCATGGCTATTATTTCCCAAATTATTCTAGTTGATTATTAGTTTTAGCCACAAAGTGAAATGACCTATTTATAAATAATAGCTCTTAAGGATGTGTATATCTATTTGACTATCTGTAACTTTGAGACAATCTAGAAAATAGAAGTTTGGGGTGGATGGGTGGACTGATAGATAAATAGAATTAGAACTTTGCTGAGTTAAAATATCTTTGTTTACAGAGAAAATTCTAAAATGTAACTTTCCAATTTTAGGGTTATTTTCTCCTATTTGTCTAATTTAGTTCCATAACAAGATCCCTTTAAGTAACAGCATAGCAAGTATAATAAATATTCATGTAATGAGTCTAGAAAAGTCTTTTAACTGGGTGTCTGGATAATAGGTAGATTTTGATGGGTGTCATCTCATCCCGGCTTCTAGATTCTTTTGAATATATCTGACAGTCTGATGTAAGAGTTTTATTTTTTAATATCATTATTAACAACACAGTCATGCCCCACTTAACAGCAGGGACACGTTCTAAGAAATGGAACATTAGGGAATTTTGTCTTTGTGTGAACGTCATAGAAATGTATGAGGCTCCTGCCAGAGTAAGATACTAAGACTTTATGAAGGGTGCTGGGCAATAGGAATTTGAGGGCCACTGTCATATGTGAGATCCACTGTTGGCTGAAATGTCATTACATACCCCATGTAATGACATGGGGTATGTCTGCATGCTAGAAATGATATCTTTTGCAACTATTAAATGCATGATAAAAATATTAGATATCACCCCAAAAGTGCACACAAGGGATACATGATTTCAAAAATACTTTTAGGGAATATCCAACCAAAAAAGAAAAGCAAGCAGGGCTCTGTCCTCCAGTGAGTCTAATGTAGCCCGAGACTTGAGAGGGAAGCCAGCCATGTGGCTGCACCTCAGACTCCCTGCAGCCAGGCGCATCCTCTCACCTCCATGATGCAGGCCAGCTGCTCCACCTCATTCTCCCCAGGGAACAGAGGGAAGCCAGTGTACAGCTCCGCCATGATGCAGCCCAGACTCCACATGTCAATGGCCATGTTGTAGGGATGGCCAAGAATCACCTCCGGGGATCGGTAGAACCGGCTCTGGATGTAGGTGTACACTGCCGGGGAAAGAACAAAAGCTCCTGTAGGAAAAGCTCTCTCTCCAGAACATACTTCAGAATTGCAAAGGACCAGTAAGGGATTTGAGTCCCATCTTCACATTTTATAGGTGGGGGAACTTGGGTTTTGGGATGTGATGTGCCCTGATTAAAATCATGACAGAGTAATTGCTGTGATTGAGTCCAGATCACCCATGTGTGAGGAATCTGTTTCATGGAGGGAGAGAACTTGCAAAGGAAACTCAGACAAGAGTGCTGGAATAGGCCTACCTTTCTGGTCTTCATAACAGCTTGATCCAAAGTCAATAACTTTAACAGAGACTTGGCCCTTTTGATATAACACTATATTCTCCTAGAGAAGAAGAAGACATGTCAATTCTAATCACGAGAAACTCTAGTCACCGAAATGCCTGCCATCCTCCAGGACCAGTTAAAAATGGCACTGCCCACGAGTGTGGCCCACCCACATCTTCTCCAGATGCCACTGTCCTCTCCCTCTGATGTCCCAGTCGACTTGTGGTCTGCACCTCTTGTTTGGATCCTATATTTGCTGCTTTGCAGTATTTCTTTTGCACATATTTTGCTTCTTTTCCCATTTAGATTGTGCACCTCCTGAATATATGGCTTTATTTTTATGTCCTTTAGCACCTTCACTTTGCTTGTATAAGGCCTTAGAAATATCATTGGCTGAATATGATGTCTCCATGAGGTGTCCCATCTACACATGAGGACCCAAACCTCAGGCCACCATTTGACTGGAGTCCACAGTTCATATGCTGACTTTGGGGAAAATGTGAGACCCGGTCTTCTAACAGATCATGGATAAGAAGGGAGTGCTCCGGGCCCGTTCTCAGAGCAGGAAAGTACATACCCAGGGCTAGAAGGTTCAAGTCCTAATCATGTTTCAAGGATTTCAGCATCAGATAAATTGATTATTATGAGCATCGGGCAAACAGCTTCCTGAACCCCTAATATTCTAGATCTGCCCTAGCGGGCCTATTCTGAAGCCTCTCGCACCACCAACAATGAAGGAACAAATTCAGTCCATAGTATTTTTTTTAAGGGATACCTGTGTTAAATGAGAGTATGATCAGCAAAAACCTTTAATGAGCAAGTATTTCTATCATGTCTCTAGCTCAGTGGACAGCCCCATTCCCTGGATGGCATGAGCCCTCCAGCCTGTGGAGGGAAAGGATGCATCAGATCATCACCCCCATCAGTAACCATCAGCTCCATACGACTAATTCCCTCAGCCTTGAATCCACACTCACCAAACACACTCTTCTGGTTGTGTGTACATATCCCCATTGGGCAGACACAGTCTAGCTGATGTATAGACTTCTCAGAGAAATCTATTACCTGGCATGTTGGCAACCAAGAGTCTTAGGAATTTCTCTGTAAGAGTCATATCCTCGAGCCCAAGGACATGTGTGTTGTGACCCTTTGGAGCTGCAAAGTCGAGGATTAAGAACTTGGATGCAAAGAAAAAACATAGTACCAACATTCTATGAGGCTCTACTGGTCCTAAATATTAGCTCTATCTTGACAATCTTTAATTGTAAAACTATCCCCGACTACCCAATGAGTTCCAGTGTTAAAAAAAAAAAGTTTATCCAGTCCTCTATTTTTGGGCATTTGGGTTGTTTCCATAGCTTAGCTATTGTAAATAGTGCTGCTATAAACATAGGGGTGCAGGTGCCCTTTTGAATTGATGTTTCTGTGTCCTTTGGGTAAATACCTAGGAGTGGAATTTCTGGATCATATGGAAGCTCTATCTTTAGTAGGTTGAGGAATTTCCATATAGCTAAAGACTAATTATAATAAAGAATGAAAATCAACAAGAAACTATAAACCAGAGACACACTAGGGGGTGGGGGGGGAGAGGAGGGATTAGAATCAAAATAAGAGGGGTGGGAATTGTATGGGGACTATAACCAAAATGAAAATGCATACATTGTGCAAAAATGAAAACTGATATAAGAATTACATAAAAATAAAATACATTAAAATAAAGTTTAAACCACATTGGGGGATGAGGAGATATTAAGTGATATTTACATATCTGTGAGGGTCAGGTTTGGGGAACCAGCTCCTGACCCCATATCTTCCCACCCTTATTCCTTTCCCTATTTACCCCTCTGTAGTCCTCACATATGAATAATTAATGCCTCTAACAGGGAATTTATTTATTAAGTTCTTACTATTGTCAGACACCATGTTAAGGTCCTGGGGGCAAAAGTGGTGGGAAAACATGTTTCCTCACCTAGGGGAAGCTTGCAGTCCAGTAGAGTATACAGATAAGATAAGAAAAAAATTGCTCCCCAAAGTAGTCACCATAGAGCTAAGTACAGAAAACCAGCAGAGTGTGTATCCAGGCATGTCCATTTGGAACAGAGGTGGTGGAAAGGGACTGCTGTGCCCTGGGATCAGCGTAGAGTGCACAGAGTGAGGATTTAGTAAGCTACAGCGATCGGCCCCCCACATGGCACATGTCTCTGCACACCCCTACACTTTCCATAAGAAATCCCTCAGGCTTTTCTGTCACCAGCTGCCTCTGTGACACCATATCTTTCTTCACTCTGCCAATAACCACGCTTTGGGCAAGCCTCTGTGGTGCCATGGACCTTGCCACTGGGTTTCCACCCTGGGTCCCTGGCCAAGATGGCGGCCCAGCAACCACTAGAAGATGGAAAGGATCAAAGACTTCTAAGACCGAGAACCACATCCTCAGCAGAACAGAGGTTGTTACTCACAGGTTTGAGATCACAGTGAATGATTTTCTCTACATAAAGCATTTGCAAACATTTCAAAACACAGAGTGTGAAGCGCCGAACTATCGACAGACTGAAACCTTGAAAGCTATTATTCTTCATCAACTCGTACAAATTGATTCTATGGGAGAAAAAAGAGAGCAGAGTATGTATCAGTATAGGAAGCATAAGGCTTGAGTTTGAACCTGCAAACAATTCCCCACCAGCTGGTTTCCCCCAGTGGCAGGCGAGGCTCAGACTGGAGCAGGGAGGACTTTTGTGCTGTATAAACTCTGCTTCCTTATTGACTCGTGGTGGATCCAGAGGAAGGCTCAACACTGTTGGCCTTTCAGCTGCCCCCTGGTTTCTGATGAGACAAGGTCATTTAGTCACTTTGTTTTGATTAAATGGTTGGATAGGACTTCGGAAATATTCAAGGTTCTTCAGGCCCTCGGGGAGGTTGGGTCCAGGACATTCACTAGTTATTCAACCAAGCAGCCACCCCTGTCCAGGCCTAAGAAAGCTGTCTAAAGATGCCAGTTTCCTGACAAATAAGGGAAAAGAGAGCCGGCAGACGGGGGCAGAAGGGAGAAGCCCCACGTGACCTAGAGCAAGCCAGGCTGCTCAGTCCACTTAACTGTCGCCCTGTGGGAATGACAGCTTGCCCTCGCCAGATCATCCAAAAATTTCTAGACAGACAGAAAGCTCACATAAAAGCCTTAATTATATTAAAAAAAGCCTTAATTATATAAAACATTTATTATCTAAAATCCGCTGACTTACAGATGTTGGAAATAAATACAAAAATTTCAGCAAGAAAAACTGATGCAGGCGCCTTCATGAGTCAAACTATGAGGTGGAGAGAGGAGGCAAAGGTTCTGACCTGGGCATAGTTCTGCATTCACCCCCTACCTGGTTCCTGTTAGGCCTCCATTTCTAAGCTTTTTCTAGCTCCCACAGTACTTAGGAAGCCATTTACTTTTGAGGGGTACAGTGGGGATGTGAGACTTGGCTCTGACCTCAGTCTGACTCACTGTGTGACCCTGAGGAAGGCTCTGCCCTCTCTGGTCTTTGAATGCTCCCCCCATATACTTGCCCCTCCTGAACTCTCAAGGCTATTTTAAGCACCAGGACATCCTAACTGTGACTGATGGTCAAGAAGGCAGCCTGCGCCCATCGTGGCCACCATTTCACAACTTTCATGAGTCAAACCATGGCACTGGATGCCTTCAGCCTCTACAGTAATATATGTCAGTCACCTCTCAACAAAACTGGATGAAAAGAAGAAGAAAGTCAGTCCAGGTCGTCCACGCCTTCCACGTTGGACAAGAAGACATTCCTAGTCTGCATGTTGGAAAGTGGGCTACATTTTGTAAGCAACCACCAGAGGTGATCAGGAGCATGCCAAGACTCCCTCTGAAATTGAATTTAGCCAGTTTCTAGAATTTCATCATCCGAGATGGAATCAGGAATACCAAGCTACCAGTCCAGCAAAGTCAGTAGTACTGGATCCTGACAAATCCCTCTGATTATTCTCTTTGCTAAATGCATCCTGGGCTCCAGTTTTTATTTAAATGGCATCAGATGATCTTCTCACAGAGAAAAGTGATCAAAATAATATGTCCTTCATATGAAAAAATGTTCAACATCACTTGTAATCAGGGAAATGCAAATCAAAACTACCATGAGATACCATCTCACACCAGTGAGAATGGCACATATTAAAAAAACTAGCAACAACAAATGTTGGCGAGGATGTGGAGAAAAAGGAACTCTTGTGCACTGTTGGTGGGAGTGCAAACTGGTCCAACCACTATGGAGAGCTGTGTGGAGATTTCTGGACCTACTAAACATAGAGCTTCCATATGATCCAGCAATTCCACTCCTAGGTATTTACCCAAAGGACACAGAAACATCAATTCCAAAGAGCACCTGCACTCCTATGTTTATAGCAGCACTGTTTACAATAGCTAAGCTTTGGAAACAACCCAAATGCCCAAAAATAGATGACTGGATCAAGAAGATGTGGTACATATATACCATGGAATATTACTCAGCATTCAAAAAAGATAAACACATGCAATTTGCAGCAACATGGATGGCACTGGAAGGGATCATGCTCAGCGAAATAAGCCAAAAAGAAAAAGAAAAATACCGGATGGTCTCACTCATAGCAGGAATCTAGAAAACTTAAATAAGGGACCAGGAAAATGAATATAAGCAAGTGAAAATCAAAATCAACAAAAAACTATGAACCAGAGACACTTTTTGGGGGGTGGGGGGCGGGAGGGGAAGGATTGGGGTCAGAATGGGGCGTTTGCAATTGTATAGGGGAATATAAAAATAAAATTTAATATTTAAAAAAAATAATAATAATAATAATATGTCCTTTGAATTAGCACACCCTTTTTACTCCCGTATTCCACCTGCTGATGCCTATCTGTCTAAATCAGGTTTTGCTCTCTCTTTTACCAAAAATATCTGTTCCTGTCCTTATTTGTTCAAAACCCAAGTCCTTCCCCACTCTGAGCAACCAGGTGCCATTCTCTTGGCTCCAATTTCTGCACTCTAGGGTTAAAAAGCCAGGGAGTGGGGACATAGGACCAACAAAGTCCTTGTCAACATATTTCTTTTTTTTTTTTTTTTTTAAGATTTATTTATTTATACAAGCACTGGGTACAGTCAGAAGCACGGGAGAGTGAGAGAATTCACTAGAGCCAGAACAGGGAACAGAACAGGCAGACTGATGAAGTACACTGCTGAGGGGAGCAGCGGGCAGCAGGAGAGGTCTGCGCGCCATGTGGGTCCCGCACCGGTGATCGAACAAGTGCTGCAGAGGCTGCGGGCAGTTTTGCAACCCAGCGCTCAACCACTGCGCCACCAGGGAGGCCCATCAACATATTTCAGTCTAGTGTTTGAGGACAGAGACCTTGCTTGCATCATGTCCCCCAATTCGGCACCCAGCACCAGGGCAGTGTGTCCTGGGTGTGCTGGGAGGTGACTGGCATGACCAGGGGCTGGGCTGACCTCCTGGGCTCCTAAGATAATGCGTGGTTTTGTTTTGATTCTAGACATTGAATATTTACCACCAGAAAAGTCTAGTGTTCTGACCTCAAGGTTTCACTTCTATCCTTAAGCAACTTTTCAAAAGAAAACGAATTAAAATGAAAGAGCAGCTGACCCCAGGAGTTCAAAGGTGATGCAGAGGTGATTCCGGAAGTAGAAAAAGTCCTTCATGTGCACCACATTGTAGGTGTTGTCTTTGTCCTTCTTTCTGAGGGCGTCCAGGATCTTCAGCTCCACCAGGGCCTGGTGGTGAAATCTGAAGTGATTGGGGGGCGGCAGGGAGGGTGGGGAATAGGGACAGAAGACACTGTGTCACATCATGCTGCAGGACCCCATCCCGTGACCCCAGCAGGACTATCTGGGGGGCAGAAAGCACTAAAAACCCCATATGTTTGCTTCCTGTTTGCCTCCTTAAGGACTTAGATGGGGGTGAGGGCTAGGAAGAGAAAGAGAGAGAGAGAGATCAGTGAACGAGGCAGGTAAAGAAGGTTGGCATTATGAAAGGATCAGAGCTATGTGGGATCCCTCTTCTGTGTCCTACTCCATCCCCCAAGCCACACCTCTTCCTGTTCCTGATGATTTTCAAGGCCACCAACTCATTGTTTTTGTGATCCAAGCACTTGGCCACCTGTCCAAAGGACCCTTTTCCAATCATTTCCAGAACCTCGTAGCGGTAGGCAATGTGGTCATGCAGAACCTGCAGAGGCCAGACCAGCGTGGGTGAGGAGCAGAGCCCTAGACCTCAGGGCTTCCTGAGCTCTAGGGCTCCTGGATACCCATCCTCAGTTCATGGCTGACTCCTGGGGGGAACTCTCTGAGCTGCCCTGGGCACATGTGCAGATCCCACCCTCCTCTGCTGCTGCACTGATTAGGCAGTTGCCCAGGTCCCAGGCCACCCATGTGGTGCGGGGAAAGTCCCACAGGCTTCGTCAGTGTCAGACACTGCAAATGTCAATGTCTCTGGGCAACTTGCATCCTAGTCCCTATCTTGCTGCCACCTCTGGTTTTCTACATGTGTGGGAACCTGGAAAATACAAAGGTTGGATGCCCTGACTATCCCTTCCAGTTGGGACATTTCATGTCTCTTGAAAGCAGCTGAGCAGCAGCTTAATTTTGCATATGATGATAGATTCTCAATACAGAGGTATTCAATTAACCTTTGAATAATTAGGTATTCGATAAACATTGCTAAGAAAATAACGTGAGAATGCAGCTCTGTTGCTTGTGTGAAAATTCAGCTATGCACATCGTATGCTTGCGTGTACACAGATGGAGCTTCTGAGCACACAGCAGGAGCACTCTATCCCTCCCACTGCACCAAAACACAGCCAAGATTTGAGATTAAGGAATGGAATTATGGTTAATTAATTTACAGGTAGTGCTGATATCCTTGGGGAACTTTCCAGGTTCTACATGCCAATTTGGGGTGGGGGTGCGGGTCATAGGTGGGCGTTGAGGGTACCTGGTTATTTTGGAGCTAAATTTATATTGGGGATTCTTAACTAAGGAGCCAGTAACAACCACAAAATTTTGTGCATGTTCAGGGCACCTTTCTGAGATGAGGACTTATAGCTTTTACCAGGCTCCCAAAGGGATTCCCCACCTAAAAACATTCAGAACCAAGATTCTAGATAGAAGACAGGTGTCAAAAATTCCAAATCTTGCTTCTTAAGGTTTGGGCCAATGACGAGCACCATGAGTATCCTTTGGAAGCTGTTTAAAATGGCAAATCTCGGGCCCACCCCAACACCACTGGATAAGGACCCATATTTTTAACAAAATCCCAGAAATTTGTGTGCAGAGTAAAGTTTGAGAAAGACTGCCTAAAATGTTATTGAGAAAAGCTGCCTTCTCCTAGGAAGCCATGGGAGAACAATCCTGTCTCCTAGAGCTCAAGGGAAGTAACCAGGAGAAGAAATTCCCAACAGCTTACGAGGCTTGTCCACTAAACATTACACATGCAGGCATCCTCTGAAGAGGAAAGCACTTCCTGAAGTGAATAGGACTCCCACTGCCCAGATTTCACCCTCAGATGGGGGAGAGGCACTGCTGGGGGCACTCAGAGCGCAGGTCAGAAGAGGTGGGGGGGAGTTGGTCGGTCTCTCTTTGGAAAACTGGAGGAAGCCATGCCCCACGCTCCAGGACAACTGGTTCTGTGGGGCAATGATGTCTGTTTCAAAATGAAAAAGGGCCCACGTGTGGGCTTCTACAGAGGAGACTTCAAAAGGGAATGTTGGGGAGAGACTGCCTCTAATCTTAGACTCTGGTGTTTTCCAAAGTGCCCCAGACTGTGCAGAAGAGGAGCCTGTGGGAGGTTACCCCAAGTGCACACCTGCTCCCCCGGACACTCCTGGAGAAAGTTCTGCGAGCTGAGTGGTTTGCATAGTAACTGTGTGTTTTCCCATTTTTAAACATGGTATTTCTTTGGTTTGAGCAACTACTAGAATACTTTAGGGTGCCTAGCCCTCCATCTATAAACACTGAATGAGCTACAACATCAAGCTTTTTTATTTACAGACTCTCTTTTGCCCCCCCCCAAGTCCAAGGCCCTGCAGTTACCATGACCTTCATCACCTTCATGTAGGAGCCATGTTCATCATCGAAACTTGTCTTGCAGAAATTCTCAGGTTTCATGTGCAGCTTCTTTGCTTCAAGCCCTAGGAACCACAGCTCTGTGTAGCCCAGGATTTCACTTTGCTCATAAGAAGAGAGTTGGTTCTTAAAACATGTGAGGGCCTCTGTGGGAAAAGCACTGTGGTTGTCTGTTAAGTTGCAGCACCCCCGGGAGGGACCCAGGGTGCAGATGATGGCATCCCTCCTAGATCAAGAGCTGGTCAATGCTTTCCTCAACTCGCTGTCTTTCTGGGGGCTGGGCATCTCAATCTCACAGGGTGGGAAATAGAACAAGGATGAATGTCAAGGTCTTGTGCTGATTTCAACACATCAAGAGGAAAAAAAAAAAGGTGCAGAAAGGTAGAATTTTGTCCCCAAAGAGTTACAGATTGCATCAGCATGGGTTAAAAAAATCTAGGAGTAAACTTAGTGGCAACAATAGTAGGTGGTTAAATTAGCAGTTGTCTGAGTTAATGGCTACACTAAGTCTACCTCAGAGCGTTTGCAACTATTCTGTCTTCAGGGATCAGGAAAAAAACGTAAATGTGATTTTAAAGGTCCAGGTAAGCCAGTGAGCCCCTTCGATTACAAGAAAGATGTGGGTGCTCTTCTCTACTCTGCCCTGGTCAATCACTCAGGGCTCTGGGGTTTGGTCTAGGGGTGGGGGGGGGGAATTCACACTTTAATAGATGGAGATAAACCCAAGTGGCTCAAAGGAATGAAACCAAGACTGGGAGAAGCATCATGCTATTTGATAAACTGCTGAAGAGTAGAAGGAAGTGATGGGGAGGAGCAATGGAGGGGGCGCATGGGGAATCAGGGGTGGGGGAAAGACCTCTGACCTCATCTATGTGAAGGGCTCTCAAGAGGAAGGCAAAGAAGGCACCTTCTTTGCCCAGAGGATAGAACCAAGGCCCAAGAGAACAGGGAGCCAGACAGTGGCTCTGCAGAGGCAGACCCAGCTCAGGATGAAAATGGTCTCCTTATGGGGAGCTCCTGAGGTCTTTCAAGCAGAGGAGGGACAACTGATTTGAAAGCATGGGTCCAAGCCTCAGCTCGTGCTGGCACACCAGTTATCTGTGGATATTGGTTCTCTTGCTTTGAGCCCTCACAGATTATGGATCTCTGAGGAGATCTTTTAGGTATGACCCTTGGCAATTACAAACACTTTACCTGGCAGGTCTGGGCAGGGGGTGAGGGATAGGGGTTAAGGAAGCAGGTGTGGAGTGGGGAGCTGCCACCTCACACCAGTATCATTCTAGTCTCCTAAGAGTGACAGTCAAGGACTCAGGCTGCTCTGCCTGGCCCAGCCCTTACCCTCACCTGCATTCCTAATCCAGGAGCTTCTACTCAAAGGCTGCCTCAGGTGCTCCTGCCAAGACCTCCTTATCCACAGACATTTCCCTCTACCCTGACTTGGTGCTCAGTACATTTCCACTCCTAGCCATTTCCCTGGCCCTCTTCTCCCTTAAAAAGCCAGGAACAGGGCCTCCCTGGTGGCGCAGGGTTAAAGACAGCTCTATCAAGCTATCGCCAGTCACTGCAGCACGAGTTCAATTCTCTGGCTGGCCAGGGAGCTACCCACATGGCGCAGCAGACCTCTCCTGCCTCACCCACATGTATTTCAGTCAGTCTGCCTGTTCTGTTCCCCACTCTATCTCTGGTGAATCCTCTCACCCGTACCCCCCCACCACAGACCTCTGGCCTATACCCCAACTCTTGTATGCATAAATAAATAGATCTTTTCAAAAAAAAAAAAAAAAGCCAGGAACCTTTTGTCCAGCCTCGGGTAATTGGCACAGATGAGCTTCAGAGTCCTCTCCTGAGCCCCTAGCCTATAGCATCACCGGAAGTGACCAGCTGAACTATTCCTTTTCCTTTGGCTTGCTGCCCTAACCAGCCACTCTAACTGCCAGCAACTTTACCCACTCCAGCCCAGCCCAGTCCAGCTAATACCACGCCCCACCATCCCCTCTATAGCCCCCCAGCCATACCTGCCGATGTCAGAGGCATCTTATGCTTCCTCGGTGTTTTCTCCTCTGACTCGGGATCTTGGGTTTTAATGTTCGAGGGGAAAGACCTTTCTGAAAGCTTACACCCAAAGGCTGACATCTGTCTGTGAGTTTGAGTCTCCTGTCCAGGGAAAGAGACTTGCAATAAGGACCGCTTGTACTGCTCTGGGAGTCGTTGACCATTTGGCTGACCCGGGACACACGTGTCCAGCTTCTCCTCCCTAACCCAGGAAAAAATGGTAATTCCGAGACAGTAGATTTTCTGAGTCTTTCTCCCCAGAGAAGCATCCGTCTGACTCAGGGTCCTCTCTGTGAGACCCTCATGCATGACCATATGTGACAATGGCAGTAAGATGGGAACAGTTTCTGCTGGTCTTGAGGCCAATTCCAACACACAGGACTTGCCCAAAGACACTTTAGTTCAAATACTTGAACTTATTCCTGCATTCCCCGCCCGCTCCTTAGCACCTTCTCACATGATCTCATTTGGTCTTTACAAAAAAAGTAAGGGACTCGGTAGGGAATTATAAACAGTTGGGATGCTTTTACCATGTATACACCAGACCTTTTCTTTTTCCTTCTCTCAATGAACCCTTATGGAAAGCCTGCAGAGGACTTGCTTTGCAGGTAAGAGAGCTTCACCAACTTATTTGTTGACATTTACATTGATTGTAAAGAGCGAGAAGAGAATGAAGCACCCAGCTCCTTGGCTGACACTGTCTTTCCCCACTGCCCCGGGCCTTTCTAAACTTCTTTCCAGGCTGAGATCAGGTCTTCCCAGGCCCGCTGCTCCTCAGCACTCACCTGATGCACCAGGAGTGGCTTGAGCGGGAGTTTATTGCCAATACGAGGGAATTTAACCATGTTCTTCTTCGGTTTGGGATTTGCAAAAGGAAGTGACGTAACACTGGTGTTTGTCTTCTGTAAGAGGAGAAATGAGGGAAGTTACAGATGCCTTGGATGAGAAAAGGTCTGTAGAGAGACATTTCTTCCAATCCTCTGTCCACGGCAAGGATGAGTCTAAACCAAATCTAGTCTTAAATCTATTTTGCAAATTCTTGGAAAAGAGAGTGCCCAAGGAGACAGACTTTGAGTCTATAGAACTAAAACAGGCCCCACCAGCTCCTTCTCTAAGCTTCAGTTATCTCATCACTGCCATGGAGACAAAAATAGGACCTACCTCATAAGGTTTTGAGAGGTAAATGAGGCAACCTGGGTAAAATAGCCCATACACCTAGGCATTATTATCTTCATTCCTTTATTTGCCAGCTTAACAGGGGAAAGTTCTTTCTGGTACATGTGCAACTCTTCCTTGATGCCACATAAGCTCTTGTTTCATTTTCCTCTCCATGACTGACTTGACCTACTCACTGGGGTCCTTGCACCCCTGCACTGATTGATTGATGACTGATTAGGAGAGAAGCAGACTGACTCTCAAAGAATAGTAGTCCTTGAAATTGCATGGAGAGGAAGGATGATGACATGGATGGAGCTCATCATTTTATGATGAGTTGACCCAAAATGCCTATGCCAAGCTTCCCTTGGCCACCCACCTACCCTCAGCCTCTGCTAGAGAAAAGACACTGGCATCACTTCCTACCTTATGAAAAAATTGGGTCATTTTGAGAGTCTTGATCTTGGTAGGTAGCTTCTGGGCTTGAACCAAAGGCTTACTCTCAACCTGGGTTGATGGAAGAGAATTGGAATAGTGCTTGGCATGGTTTCAGCTCATGCTGCTCAGATATTTATTTTCCTTCATTACAATAAATAAGATATACTAGAAGCCAGTTTCTCTGACCCCAAAGCTAGAAGAACTAAGAGCAGCTCAAAGAAGTACTAAATGCACACATGCATGAATGAACGGTTACACAAACAAATGATCTTCCAAGCAGTGTCTATCCAGGGTACTTGTCCTATGGTTTTCACACTTTTGGAGAAAACCCATTTAACCCTTTCCCCAAACAAAATCTTAACTGGAAGCCCTGGACATGGGAAGAGATAAAAATTGAATTTCTCTTCTTAAAGAAAATGCCCGTAGGGCCTCCCCTGGTGGCGCAGGCAGTTGAGCGCCGTGCTGTTAAGCTGTCCACAGCCTCTGCAGTGCTGGTTCTATCCCGGCCGGCCGGAGAGGGTCCCACATGGCGAGGCAGACCCCTCCTTGTCTCGCCCGCTGCTCCCCTCAGCAATGTATTTCATCAGTCTGCCTGTTCTGTTCCCTGCTCTGTCTCTGGTGAATCCTCTCATCTTCCCGTGCATCTGGCCTGTACCCTGGTTCTTGTATAAATAAATTTAAAAAAATAAAATCTTAAAAAAAAAAAGAAAAGAAAATGCCTATAGTCTTTCTAGGGAATTCCTTTACCATCTAAGTGGCTCTGAAAGTGCCTCGGGAACCCATTAGGAGACAGGAGCCCAGCCTGAACTCCAGTAACCTGGCCAGAGGAGACTTCATATCAGGAAAGGGTAAGAAGGGAAGACAAGACACCAGGACAGTGTGTTCCAAAAGGGGTAAACCCACTGTGGGCTAAGTGACATAACTGTGTACCCAGGTGACAGTTATTCCATGGTAATTCCCTTTATTTAATACTCACTTGAAAAACTATAAATAAGGTCTCCCTGGTGGCACAAGGGGCTGCTATCAGCAACCGCTGCAGCACATTCGATCGCGGCCGGGGAGCTGACCCCCATGGTGCAGCAGACCTCTCCTGTCTTACCCCCTGCTCCCCTCAGCAGTGTATTTTGGTCAGTCTGCCTGTTCTGTTCCCCATTCTGTCTCTGGTGAATCCCTGCACCTCTGGCCTGTACCCCAATTCTTATATCATAAATAAATAAAATCTTTTAAAAAAAAAGTTCATTAACCAAACACAATCCAGGCTAGATACTAAACAGGGGACATGAACAGTGAGTATCAAAAAGGAAGACATCACAGAGAAAGCAAAACACCCATGGGAATGAGGAAGCTAGGGGCTTAAAGTAGGAGAGGGTGGGTTCTAATTGGATGGGAGCATGGAGAGCATGCTCATTGGCTGAAACGATAGTATCTGGGCATCCTCCAGGTACACTATGGATGGTGGAAGGCACTGAATGCTAAGCTGAGATGCTTTACATTATGAATTATAGTGAACCACTGACAGCAATGTTGGGAATTACATATGCAGTATTTCAGGAAGACCCCACCAGCA
This sequence comes from Talpa occidentalis, assembly GCF_014898055.3. Lineage (NCBI taxonomy): Eukaryota > Metazoa > Chordata > Mammalia > Eulipotyphla > Talpidae > Talpa > Talpa occidentalis. The sequence goes on from NW_023601653.1 coordinate 71,340,395, forward strand.
GCAATGTGCATAAAATAATGCTTAAAGGTAAGGACCTGGAAGTCAGACTCTTGGGTGTTGAGTCTCAGCTCCACTACATCCAGTCACTTGACAGGGGGCAAGTTATTAACCTTTCCTTGTGTAAGAGGTGAGTCATCACAGCACCGACCGCAGAAGTGGCGATGCTGAGGCTGTCCACAGTCAGGCCCCTGGGGAGTGGCTGCAGAGAGCCGCTGGAGGGGTTGGGAGCTACAAGGAGCCACCAGGGTCTTTCCAGGACCCTGTTCTCCCAGCTCTGGGCACCTTCTCAGCATCCAAACTTTTTATATGACCATAGACAGAAAATTTAAATTACTATTATCTAAAACAAAACATATTACAACACAGAACCCTAATTAGTTCAGTGCAATGTGCGAGTGGGGACGTAAAGGAATGGAGGCGTCATAGTGGGGAGCATGCTTTCCCTGAAAGACACGGAATCAGCCTGTAGAAGGGCCTTCCAGGGACCTGGACTAGAGCTTCAGCGCAGGGTCTTAGCTTGGTGCAGATGGGTGGAAGGGAGAGCCCTTTGATGGAAGCTGACAGCAGAAAAACGCAAGATGAAGGTCTCACAAGGACAAAGACCGAAGGTGGAGATGGGGTGATTAATGAATCTTAAGCTAAATCCTGGTTATGGACGTTTCCAGGAATCTGAGACAGGGTCAGAAAAGATTATCAGCCAGAGGTTTATAAATCAGAGAGGATTATAAATCACAGAAGACCCACCCAACCTGACACCAAGGTGATAATTTCCACAATAATTCCATCAAAGAACCCTGTAAAAGAACGCCCCTTGCTCTGGCAAAATGCAGCTCCCTGCCCACCTGTGTCTATGCAGACGTCCCGGACTATTTCTCTTTTTCCCTTTGCTTAATAAACTTGCCATGTGCTGATGAGAAGGAACAAATGCTGAATTCTTTCTCAGAGGGACTCAAGAACTCCACACAACAGACCCCACTACCTGAACCCCAAAACTATTCACTAAAGGGTCAGGTTAAGAGTCTCTCACCTCTGGGACCACATACAAATCTGGGGATTCCCCTTGGGTCTCCTGCTAAGCTTGCTGGCCATAACTGGGTGCTTCCCTGGGAGTCTCAGTCCAGGCTCTGCACCCACATGCCCCCAGGCATGCACAAGGAGGCTGATGGTGGCCTGAATCGCAGTCCTGCCCCTGGGCCCCTCCGCTGCCTCTCTGGTGCTTCTGCCTTCTGAGCTGGCAGGCTTTCCCTAGGCAAGTCTCTCCTCCATGTTTCTGCACTACTTTCGTTTTCTCAACCGAAAAAAAAAAAAGGTAATTCAGATCTTAGAACTTTGCAAAAGCCAACTCACCTTTCTGAAATGGAAGTTGAACTTAGAAGCTGATGCTGTGGAAGGGTGGGAAGCGGAATTCCTGCTGCTCCGCCCCCAAGCTCTCCCCAGGAGTCATGCAAAATAGCTGGAAATTTGCCAAACTACAGTTGACCTTTGGACAAGTAGGTTGGAACTGCAGGGGGTCATTTACATGGACAATTTTTTTTCCTATCCTCCCCATTCTGCATTCAAGCACCCCTTATCGGATATCCTCAGATATCCTTTGGCTAAATTCAAGAATGTGGAACCTACTATTCTTATGCAGATTTTCCACTGCCCCTAACAAGTTGTTCAAAGGTCAGCTATAACCAGTTATAGGTTCCTGAGATGCAACCTTAAGGATTCTTCCAGAAACACCTCTTTCCTGCATCTCTTAGCCTGGAGGATACTTGGAATCATGGAGTAGGGGTGCATCAGCCCAGCGATACATTTATTCTTAGTGTATTTACTGAGCACACTGATGCACCAGTGTTTCCAATTTTGACTGAAGAGCTTTTAAATGTCAGATCTCAGTTCTGACACCAATCTCCCAAGCAGCAGAACCCATACAACCTTGTTTTTTAGAAAAGCCCCTGAGAGAGTTCTATGCAGCTGATTGAAGAGCCACAATCTAGTGCAATCCCCTTCTTTGGGATTAATCTCCCCACCTCTGAACCCGGTGTCCTTATGCCATTGATGTTTATGTATCCATCCTCATTTTTTTAATGAATTCTTATCTCCCTCCAAAATTCTATGGCTGCAAACAGCGGGCTTTCTCTGAGATACCAGCCTCAAGAGCAGCATGCCTGTGTAGTTTCCACTCAGGCCTCCGAGGGGCATGCCATCATCATCACAAGCCTGGACTGAGCTGGGACCACCTGCAGAATCAATCTTGGATGTGTCCAGAGTCTCAGGGTGGGGGTGGGGTCTTCATTAGGTATCCTTCTCCTTGGCAGGGGTGGCACGAGATCTGCAGGCTGCTTCTGTGTGGTTTCATGGGAATTATCTTCAGTGCAAGTCTAGAGTAATCCACACAAACTGAGTGCAGCAAGCACAACCCTCTTACTTGGGGTGGTGAGAGGTTGCGACATCTTTTTACAAATCTGCTAGTCGTCCATTATGCTTTCTTACCTACTGTGAGCTGCAGAACTGTGAGAATAAAGCCATTCTTTTCAGGACTGCCCAGCAGGACCCAATGGCAATGGTCTCCTAAGCAGTTTCCCTGCCCAGTCCATCTACTATGACTTAAGTGACCTCAGAAACTCAACAAGGACATTTGATCATGTTGCTTCCTTGCTTCAACCTCTTTGCTGACTTCTGAGCATGGAAGATCTGGCACACACACCCTCCCAGCCCCATCCCTTGTTGTGGCCCTGCCCCTGCTCTTTTCTCTTCACCAATTATGAATGACATGGGACTCTCAAACACCACGCTGCTGCACACTGCTGCACATCACTGCACTTTTGTTCCTGCTCTGTCTGGCTTGGAACCACTCCTTCCTTCCCCATCATGCCCTCTTCTGCAAGCCCGGGTCACTCGCCAGCAAATTCTCTCTCATTCGAGCCCCACCACCTTCTCTAGAAAGACTCTGTGACCATTCTCTCTGGTGTTTGCCAGAGAAACCTTCTCCTCCTCCTCCTCTCTCTCTCTCTCTCTCTCTCTCTCTCTCTCTCTCACACACACACACACACACACACACACACACACACACACACACACCATTACAGCACCTACAAAGCTTGGGGCACAAGATTGGCTCACATCTGCCTTCTGCTCTAAGGCTTTAAGCAAAGAGCTCAGGCTAATCTCAGGATCCCGAAACCTAATACCATATCTCACACACAGGAGGCACTACAGTGATTGCTAAGGGTACAAAAGGAGGTGGGAGGGAAGGGAAGGAGAGAGGGAGAGACCAAGGCACATGGAGCTTCTGCTTATCATCAGGACCTGAGCTGACAAAGTGGCCAGGGAGAAGGTTGAGCTCGGACTTCAGCTTCCCCTTCCGATTGAGGCCACCTATCCTGGCCACATCCCTCTTTGAGAGACTGCCAACCCACCAGGAGCCAGGGCTCTCCTATTCCTTGGCACTACCTTTTGCCTGGAAAGCCTCCAGATTGCCTAATCCATGCTGCCCATACTCACCCCTCAAAGTGAATTGCATTTCCAGAGTGTGTGCCTGGAGGTGCTCTCCCCAACAGTGCACCTCCACTTAGAGAAGACTTTCAGGGGCTGAAGGAAATTTCAGGGCCCCCTCCTTGCATTCCATCATGCCAGGCCCCCACCCCACCATACACATGCTGCTTCCCCTTGTGTAGAGAGCTCTGGCTTTATCCACAGGTGGCATGGGGGTGTATTCCCAGCCCCTAACTCAGAGCGAAAAGACACACGGCCTGACCCCTATGCCAGAGCCCCAACAGCACTGCCTCCCCATTACCTGGAAGTCTTCATCTCTGAAGTTCAGGGGAGAAAGCAAGGGATACCCAGTAGGCATCAGGGCCGTCCTGGTCCCCTGCTCCTAGCTCATGCTCTCACTCTTCTCAGAAAGGCATGCTGCCACCAAGGTTCCCAGCCCAAATCCTACCTCACCGGCTCTTTTTCTGTTTCCTCAGCTGACTCCTCCTGGCCTCTTTCTCCTCCCAGTTTAAAAAGGAAAAAAAAAATCCCAAATGCCTAGTCAAGATTGTAGTTCAAGTTCTGGGATATCAAATCACAGCTTCCTTTTTATAGGCTCCATAATCTCTTCCCAGAGGCCAGAACAACTGGGAGCTCAAAACAAATGCATTAATGCAGGGTGAGGGTGTGACGAAAGAAATCTTTGGGTATTCTCTACAGAACACAACACCTTCCACAATTAGGCCCCCGCAGAGCAGCAGAGAGCTGGGGAAGAGGGAGGTGCCTGGGTCCTTGCATCCCCAGCGAAGGCATTAAGCTACTATGTGCTACAGCCTTTCAGCAAATCACAGCACCTCTCCCACTGCCCCTTCTAGCCAAGATGCTACCCTTAAGCCCCCCTGCTGTACATGAGGAGCCAGGGAGCCTGGACAGAGGCGAGCATCCCTCTGACGACATCCACAGCCACGCTGGGCTCTGGAGACCCATTAGCTGAGTGAACGAGCCCAGCACTTGGGAGGACCAAGAGAGCACATCATTGCATTGACGTCATGTCCTCTCTGGGGTCCTGGGCAAAATGAAGGTGAAGGGAGGAGATTCTGCCCAGTGTGGGGGCATGAGGCAGGTTAATAACACAGCAACTTCACAGGGTGAATGGGGCACACGGGAACTCTGCTCAATTTTTCTGTGAACCTGAAACTCTAAAAAGTAAAGTCCATAAAAAATAAGCAAGTCAACAACCAGCAGAAGGTATTTATAGCACATACAACTGGCAAAGGATTAGCACATCCCTTCAATAGTTTATATTTATTTATAGATAAATATATGTATCTACTCTTCATGCATAGTTTACATCTTGTAGAACATGTATATTATATATGCATACATGTATAAAATATTCTACAAATCAATAAGAAAAAATAATACAACAGAAAAATATTTACGCAAAGAGATGACCAGGCATTTCACTAAAGATCAACAAACACATAAAAGAGGTTCAATCCATTAATAATAATCACAATGAAAATCAAAATACGATAAAATATTGTTACCCAGGTCCCAAACTGACAAAAGAAAAAGTCATACAATAATAAGTGATAAAAAGGATGTGGAATAACTAGATTCTAAGGGACTGTTGGTGGCAAGGTACAATGATGGCTAAATCTTATAGACTGGTGGGAATTATTGGGCAAAGTCCAACATTCACGGGCCTTACTATACCCCTCCTAAGTATACACTCTAAAATCTCTTGCCTACACACACTAAGACACATGCACAGCCACGTTCATAGCAGAACCATTTACAAAAACAAAACACAAGAAAAATATCTTTATCAGCTGTAAAACTGACAAGAGGTGTAACATGTCCATACAATGGGATACAGCAGTGAAAATGATGAATAAGTAGGTTCCTAAGAACAGAGGACACAGACACTGGTCAACCAGTACGGAGTCCTAACCAGCCCAAGGGTAAGCCAAGCAGCAGAGCACCAGGGTACACTCGCTAAGTGCTGAGCATAAAAAGAGAGTTGCAAAAGAAAATTAAATAGTTGGGTCTCCCTGGTGGCTCAAGGGGTTAAGACACAACCTATGAAGCTACCCGCAGCCTCTGCAGCACAACTTCGATCCCCGGCAGGCCATGGTGCAGCAGACCTCTCCTGACTCGCCCGTTGCTCTCCTCAGCAGTGTATTTCAGTCAGTTTGCCTGTTCTGTTCCCCAATCTGTCTCTGCCCGCACCTCTGACCCATGCTCCATTCTTGTATGCATAAATACATCTTTAAAAAAAAAAAAGGAAAATTAAACAGTTGATGCCACGTCTATAAAAAACAAAAGCATGCAAAGCTAATCAGTACATAAGGTAGGAGGTCTAGAAACATATAAAGAAAAACAATGGAATAATAAATGTCAAGTTCAAGAGAGGGGCTTGCTCAGTGGGGTTATGAGGGAGTGAGACATGATGGGGGAAGAACACACCCGAATTCCTTAAGCCACGTTGGACACACACAGGGTATGCATTATATTGTTATTCTTTTGACTTTTCATTTATACTTACCTATTTATATGTATACTCAGCACTTAATAATCAAAAAAGGTAAAGCATTAATTTCTTTCTTGTTTTTTTTTTTTTGGTAAAGCATTAATTTCTACAGAATAAAGTCTGAATCCTGATTTTAAGTTTTATTAACTTGAACGAGTTTCCGTGATTGGTTTAATGTCATTGGGCCTTAGTTTCCTCCTTTTTAAAAAAGGAGTGATGACAATCTCAATATTGTTGAAAGGAGCAAATGTAAAAGGCTATAATCACATACTGGGCGGAGTTTTATTTCTACAATCTTGTCTCTGCCTCCAGCATCAAGAGAATAAGCTCTGTCTTTTTTTTGTTTTGTTTTGTTTTGTTTTTTAAAGATTCATTTATTTATGCATACCAGAGCTGGGGTACAGGCCAGAGGTGTGTGTGTGTGGGAGGTGGGGTAAGAGGTTTCACCAGAGGCAGAGCTGGGAACAGAACAGGCAGATAGACAGACAAAAGTACACTGCTGAGGGAAGCAGCGGGCCAGTCAGGAGAGGTCTACTGCGCCATGTAGATTTCTCCCTGGCCAGCCAGGGATCAAACTTGTGCTGCAGAGGCTGCGGACAGCTTCGCAGGCTGTGTTTTAACCCCTTGCGCCACCAGGGCAGCCATTAGGCTCTGTTTTTTGTGGCTTGGGGAAGCTTTCAACAGAAGTAATCTCCCTCACATTAATTCTGGTACCCAGAGTTATCCTGTCTCATCCCATCCTGTCCCAGCCACTGCAGGGAATCTCAAGTCTTAGTTTTCCTGTCTCTCTAAATTGAGAGGGCCAGTGGGAACTCAGAACAAAGGAACTGATACTTACTAAGTGGATCTGCCTGGGAATAGTAGGATCCTAGGAGATGATCCTACTATTAGGTATGTTAGCAAAGGTATGTTAGCGCTCTTTCTCAGGACTTCGAGTCCACCCAAATGTAGATAAAATATTCTATTATATACCTAATTTCCACCAATTATACGTTGAATGCTTACAATCATATTTTAAATGTTTCAGTTCTGTTATCATTATAAGTTCTCATCTATACCTTGCACTTGCATTTCAAAAGTGAATTCATTATCATAACTTACAGAGTACCACAGTGAAAACCTACACCAATGGAATCTCTGCTGACTGTTCTCTCTTCAATTATAATTGACTGTGAATTCGATTCCTTTGCCAGACAGATGCTCAGATTGTTTTTTTTCCTGTGGAGATCTAATGAGATACACGAACTAGGATACCTTCTTCTACTGTGTCAGGCTCTATAATAAGCCTGTCTCCTACAGAAAACCCCTTTCTACTAAAGGGGACATGGAAAGAGCAGCCACTGTTTATTGGTCTTCCAATATCTGCCAGCCAGCAAGCTCCTATTGTCTGATTTCATTTCATTCCACCACATGGAGGGGATGTAGGATTAACTTTCAATTTCACTATCAGTAAAAACATACAGACTAAATCATCTAAGCAGGGAGTCTTAGTTGGCAATTAAATGGACATCTGTGTCCTAATAGAAAAGAACTTAAAAAATAAGTGATCCTAGAAATTCTGATTTCTTGGTCTTGAAAACCATCCCCAAGTATTGTAAAAATACAACCAAATTTGAGAACCACTGGACTAGTTCAATTCCAGCTTTTGACCACTGAAGAAAGCGAGGGCTGGTCATCACACACCCTGACACCATGTGGTCTTTCCACAAAGAATCCCCACTGTAAACTGCATGACAAGCTGGTTTTGGCTTTTGTTTTTGTCAGCTTGTGTTCCACTGAACCCCTGGCACTTAGGATGATGCTTGAGATGCTCAGACACTCAATATATACTTATCGAGAGAACAATGAATAGACACTAGTGGTGGCTACCCCATGAGGACATGCGAGGCTCCCCTGTGCCAGCCACTATCCCAGGATCTGGGGACTCAGCACTGAACCTGACCAAATATCTGCGCTGATACAGGGTTTCCATTAGAAAGCAGCACCGTGCGATAGCAGTAAAATGCAGAAGTAATACACACACTCTCAAAATAAAAAAGGGGGAGAAAAATTTATTAAAAAAATAAATAAAATATGAGCCCTATAATTTAAAATTTTCTAAGAGGAAATGGTGATGTAAACACCAATCATATTTTATTTCATACAAAATAAAATACTATTTTAACATGTAATCAGTATAAAATTCTTTCACATTATCAAGGTATAAACACACTATAAAATTCATCCCATTTTTAAAGAAATGATTGATTAGGTGTTTTATATTCATTTTCTCATTCCAAGTCTCTGAATTCTGGGGTGTATTTGCCAATACAGCCACCTTCATTTGGACTCACTCCAAGTCAAGGGTTCTATTGCAGAAAATGAACAGATGATAAAAAGACATCTACTTAGGGTCCATAGAATAATTACTAATGTAAAGACAATAGTTATAAATTTTTTTAAAGATTTATTTATTTATGAATACAAGATCTGGGGTACAGGCCAGAGGTATGAGGGGTGAGAGGATTCATCAGAGACAGAGTGGGGAGCAGAACAGGCAGATTGACTGAAATACACTGCTGAGGGGAGCAGCGGGCAAGTCAGGAGAGGTCTGCTGTGCCATGCGGGTAGCTCCCTGGCTGGGGATCGAACTCACGCTTCAGTGGCTGCAGATAGCCTCAGAGATTGCGTCTTTTTTTTTTTTTTTAAATTTATTTATTTATTTATTTTAATTAATAAATTTTATTTTTATATTCCCCATACAATTGCAATCCAGGGAGGCCCAATAATTATAAGTTTAAAAAGCATTGTTAAATGATATTGTCAATTTGCCAAAAGTTGAAAAATAAACATAAATGAGCTTATCTTGAATGTTATTTTTAATTTTATTTTTGACAATTCTTGTCACAATAACTACAACAGAATTTGCTTTCTTTCTTTTTTTTAAAGATTTATTTATTTTATTTTATACAAGCACTGGGTACAGTCAGAGGCGCGGGAGGGTGAGAGAATTCACCAGAGCCAGAGCGGGGAGCAGAACAGGCAGAAGGACCGAAGTACACTGCTGAGGGGAGCAGCGGGCGGCAGGAGAGGTCTGCACGCCGTGTGGGACCCTCGCCCGGTAGCCGAGTATCGAACCCACGCTGCAGAGGCTGCGGGCAGCTTTGCAAGCCAGCGCTCAACCGCTGCGCCACTGGGGAGGCCCCAGAATTTGCTTTCTATAGCTTTAAATATGCAAAGGAACCTTATAGAACAGCATTTGACAGTTGACATAACTCAGCAAAGAGGCATAAAATGAGAGTATTTTAGAATATGGTTTGAACTCTTTTATCTACTTACTAGGCTTATGGCCATAAGATAGTTAACTGTGTTTGACTGTCAGTTCTCCCATTTGTAAAATGGAGATAGTTAGAGTACTTGCCTGTAAGTTTCATGCAAGAGGCATCTAAATATAAATGTTAATTCAAGAAGCTAAAAAAAGTAAGTTACAAAACTCATGATTTTTCTAAAGTGAAATCAAAACTGAGAACATTCTGTTTGCACAATATTTTTAAATTTGAACTGACAGATGTTATCTCATTGTATCACCATGTTTTGCTGCAGATTTACTATTTAAATAATTTCATGTTAATTTCATTTTAGCAAAAGAAGTGCTTCAGGTTTTAATACATTTTTATGAATTTCAAAACGATTATTTTTGTTGAATGTGATGATAGCAAGGGTAGGAACTGAGAGCCATAATCTTTGCATAGGGCCCATTTTGTGTGAGTTATAATCCCAAGGGAGCCGATAAAAGGGTTAAATCAGGAACAACGCTTGGAGGAGGTGACCTAAGGTGGTGGCGTATAAACTATTTGGAGGAGAATTTTTTTCTTTCTTTTTTTTTATTTTATACATTTTTTACATCATTTTTCATTTTTGTACAATGTATGCATTTTCATCTCGGTTATAGTCCCCATACAATTCCCACCCCCTTGTTTTGATCCTACTCCCTCCTTCCCCGCCCCACCCCCTCCCCCCATAGTGTGTCTCTGGTTCATAGTTGCTTGTTGATTTTGATTTTTACTTTATTATAATTAGGTTTTTTTCCTCGTCCCTTATTTAGGTTTTCTAAATTCCTACTATGAGTGAGACCATCCAGTATTTTTCTTTTTCTTTCTGGTTTGTTTCACTGGGCATGATCCCTTCCAGCTCCATCCATGTTGCTGCAAATTGCATGAGGTTATCTTTTTTGATTGCTGGGTAATATTCCATTGTGTATATGTACCACATCTTTTTGATTCAATCATCTATTTTTGGGCATTTTTGTTGTTTCCATAGCTTAGCTATTGTAAATAGTGCTGCTATAAACATAGGGGTGCAGGTGCCCTTTTGAATTAATATTTGTGTCCTTTGGGTAAATACCTAGGAGTGGAATTGCTGGATCATATGGAAGCTCCATCTTTAGCAGGTTGAGGAATCTCCACGCAGCTTTCCATAGTGGTTGTACCAGTCTGCTCTCCCAGTGGAGAATTTTTACCAGGTCTTGGATATGGTGCTGAAGCCTGGCTCCCCCATCAGTAATGCAGGCAAGGTTTAAAAAGTGAAACCTGGATGCCCTGGGTTGAAGTTTGTTGCAAAATTTTTTCAGAATGAAGATTCCAAACAATATGCTCTTTTGAGCAAGTTATGACCGTCAAACTGAAGGTATTAGATTAAAAATATACACCTGCTTTAGAAGCTGATTGTACAGATGATCATCACAAAGTACCTTGTCATACCAGTACATTCGGTGCTATATGACTTTTCCCTAATTTTTGAGGCATGTCTGTGTTAGAAAAAAGCCCACAGGTATTTTCTGGATAAGTTCTTGGATACCATTTAGAACCACTACAGGATGCTTCTTGCATGGTTTCAGGTATACAGAGCAGAATAAAAGTAACTGTCAATAGCTGTTGATGTGGGCTTCTCACACACAAGTCTCCTATTAGATTATGACCTTGCAGTTCTAAATTCTGGGAAACTTCACTCTGGTCTCTAGCCCACTTCCCTCCAAGCCCATCCAGAGCTGTCTCTGCCAACAGCAGGATCCTCCCACACCTTCCCCTCATCCTGCTATCAGAGGGGATGTAACACAATAGCCACTCCAGATTCTGGGTACCCGAGTCTTGGGGATGATGCCTCTCTTATACATGAAATGTAAGGATCCTTACCTTTACAGAGGTGAAATTTTGTTTCTTTCTTGCTTTCAAAACTGGGAAGGATGTCAAACTGCATTTTCTTGGCTTTTTAGCATCCATTTTAGTTCTGCAAGAGAGAGTAAAAAAATAAATTGGCAGTAGGAACTTTTGGGAACGTTCTCATCCTGCCACTTTGCCCCTACAAAATTCCTACTAAGTAGCTGTTTTTGCTAACTGGAAGAAATCTGAAGAGGACTTTCACCTTTACAGCAGAAACAGTGTTGGTTTTGCAGCAATACTGCAAAACCTCAAGCAGAGAGAGCAGCCCTGCTAAGCTCCCTCCCCCCAGAAGGATTTTATATAGGCTGTTCAAGTAGCTGATCAATCCTTGCTTTACTATGTGCTGATGTGACTGTAGGTTTTATGTGTTACTTAGTAGGTTATTTTGGGGGTCTGGGAATACTCTAACAGCTTCTCCATTTTCTGGCATTTTGGTTTACAAGAGTTTTCATCATGCTTTTGGTTATCAGAAGAACACATAATAGTCCCCACCGCCCCGGAATGGGAAGAATAAAGGGCAGATTTAGAGGGAAAAAATGGTAGACTAAAGGCAGTGACTGAGTCTCTGCTGCTTTTTGTTTCCCTTCTAGTGGCTGGATGAGGTCAGCAGAGAGGGTATCTTGGCATTAGTCCTAATGATCTCAGGGCAGAGAGACAGAAGCCAAGAATGGATGAGTCAATGAGGTAGGTAGTACATTAGGTCACCAAGAAAAAAAAAAGACATTTTTTTGGCTAACTGCAAAGTAAACCATTCTCTTGCCACAAACACCTTGGTCCCTAAAATAAGGATTCTATTAGTGGTCACCTCAATATCTTAATGCCTCTAGAAAGAGAAAGGAGGGACAATTGGTAGAAATGCTTTTTCTGGATCTGATTGGGCCCTTATACACCTTTTACATTTGGTCATTTAGAGTTTAGCTCTATGAATAATTTAACTCGCTGCAGGATGAAAAAGTAATTCAGGCTTTTGGAATGTAGTTAAAGTGATGACGTATGTGGATGTCAAATTGCGTTTCTCAGAGGCTTTCATGTCATTGTTATGCACCTGTCACATTAGCAGAGCCCCGCTGAGACTGCCTTGTGTCCTTTGGAAGTCCTTTTCAGCTCCAAATCCTAGTAAGAAGCATTGGAACTAAGAAAACAGAAAACAGGGACAGAACAGGGACGGACGCAAATGTCCTCACTCTTTCTGTGAATCATTTCATTGACAGGGACTTGCAAACACACTGTAAGTGTTGACAGCATCATAATGTCAAAATTATTCAGAAGATTGAAGACATGTCACAACATTTATTGCAGTATAATGTTGAAAAATCAGAACTTACTATCTCTATACAAGAAATGAAAAAATATGGCACACATGGATTATAGAATATAAATAATTAAATATTTTTAAAATGAGGTAGAGCTTTATGTATGCTGAAAATACATTGAGTAATATGATTCCATAGTTATTTAAGAAGAAATTAAGAGGTTTGTATGCCTTTATAGAGGCATATTAAAGGATCTAGATAAAACTAAAAAGTACCTCTGGGAGAGTAGAGTAGGAATGTAAATTTTAACTCACTGTCTCTAATATATATATATATATATATATATATATATATATATGTATACATATACATATATATACACATATATATACATGATTTCTGCCTTTTTTATTTGCCTGTCTAGAATGTCATAAAATTTGAATCATAGGTATATAACTTTTTTTTTTTTTTTAAATTTTCTAGAGGCATGTCTTATTTATTTATTTATTTATTTGTTTGTTTGTTTGGTTTATACATGCACTGGGTACAGTCAGAAGCACGGGAGGGTGAGAGAATTCACCAGAGCCAGAGCGGGGAGCAGAGCAGGCAGAAGGACCGAAGTACACTGCTGAGGGGAGCAGCGGGCGGCAGGAGAGGTCTGCTCGCCATATGGGACCCTCCTCCGGTGGCCGGGGAGCAGCCGGGGATCGAACCGGCTGCAGAGGCTGCAGGCAGCTTCGCAACCCAGCGCTCAACCGCTGCGCCACCGGGGAGGCCCAGGTATATAACTTTTTAACTCTGGCATCTTTCAAATAGTATAATGTACTTGAGATTTAACCATGTTGTGGAATATATCAATCCTGTAGTTAATCCTTAGCACTGGCAGGAAGTATTCCTTTGTAAGGTTATCACAATTTTTGATCCATTTACCATGGATGAATATTTGACTGTTATTGTTTTGGTGATAATTTGGTGATTTTATACATACACATATACATGAAATATATATGAAAATGCATAGTTACATATATATGAAAAAATGCTTAAAAGTAATAATTGCTTCTCTGCGTGAATATATCTGAGTCAGAGCTATTTATCTAGGCAACCCATTTTGCACCATGCTGTTAATTTACATGTAGTTGGTGCTCAACACATCTTGCTTGGAAGAAATGATATTCAGTAAAACATTCTCCCATTGATACTTGCTATTTCTCTGCAGAGCAACAAAGAACATCTATCCTCTCTTCCACTCACGAGTCCCTGAATACTGGGACAGCAGCCTTTTACTCCCAGGACCTCTCCTCTCCAGACTTTCTGTGGTTTTACTGCAAAGCCCTCCTCATTCCAGACAGCTCCAGGCAGGACAGAGAGAGCCTGGGCTGCAGTGGCCGCTCTCTTAGTTTAGGTTTTTTGTTTTTTGTTTTTTTTTAATGATCTTTTGTGTGGCACAGCATTCTAGAGTTTGGAGGATGCACTAATCAGTGCTAAGTCCAGTAGTCAGAAATTTATTTACATCGCTCCTGCATTTCTATTTCTATAGCCTGGACCAGTGTTTCTACTCTCTTTAACTGTCATGACAATTCATGTTGGGTTTGGAGGCAGCTAAAACCACTGGTCCCAGCGCCAGACAAAAGCTTGAGAAGCAAGTATTCTAGTCAAGCTGCTGACAACCATGGGGAGCTGCAGAAGGGAGCAGGGAGTCAGGGAGACTCCCTTCCTGTGTGCCATCGCTCCTTTGATAAGCACTAAACCAGAAGAGGAAAACACAGACTTAAGTCACAGAGTTAACTAGACACACTCCATGTTTGAAGAGTTCCTCCCAACTTCCAGACTTTACATACCTACTGCAGGTAAGTAATTAAGACCAACGCCCACAGATGCTTACATGTCTCCTATCATAGCTTGAACTTTCCATTTCAATGGCCTCACACTTCTGCCAAGTCTCCATTGAAGCCTGGATAGTGAAGCCTGAATTAAGATGAGTGACCATCAGTCCTTTAAGACAAGTCAGGGGTGCAAGTCCCTTAGGCCCTGTAGAGGCTGATAGACCTTTCAAACATAGCAAATAGTACAAAGTAACTAGACTTTTAAGAAAAAGTCCCAGATTTGCACTGGTCACCCCCTTTTCAAGGGCAGCATTTGCCAACACTGGGAGTTACCTAGAGCGGCAAGCGCCACTTGGAGGAAATTGTTGCTCTGGCTGCTTGAGCCACACATTCCTGAAGGTGTTTTTGTGTCTAGTGCGGGTGCTCAAGGGCTGCCTCAGAACAGGCTCCTATCATTCAGATCCTCGACTAGGCGAGGCACCGGGGCAGGGTGCCGTCTTGGCTACCAAAATTGAAGATAAAGAAAGAGGGGGACAGAGTTTTGTGCCCCAAGTTGTCAGGTCAGGGGTACGAGGAGTTTCAGGGCAGGTCTTTTGAGTTCCTGCCCATCTCACATTCAGCCCCAGCCGGCGGTGCAACGTTCTATGGAAAGAACCGCCCATTTGCTGTGGCTTCTGAGGAATCAGGTCTTCAGAGCAAGATCGAAAATCGATGTCCTTTCCCCACCCATACTCATCGCTTTCTCGCCTCCCACCCCGCACTCCGCCTCCTACTTTTTAATATTCTAGACCCTTTACATTCCCCTTGCTCCCCCCGCCCCCCCGGGGGCCCCTGATGCTTCTTCTCTGTGGAGCCCCGGGCCTGGCCCCCCAGCCCCCCACCGCCTCGCCCGCCCTTACTTTGCTCCGCCGCCGGCTGGAAGCAGGTCGAGCTGCATCCGGAGGGCGCCGACAGCCCGATGCAGCAGGGGGTCCGGGCAGGTAACCCGCGGGGGCTGAGAGAGGACCACGCCCTTCCCCTGTCGCTATAGAAACTATTTCTACCCTTTTTGTGACTCTGGAGTTGAAAGGACTTAGGCTGTGGTCCAGCCCCAAACCTCCTTTCACGGTAGCCCGAAGAACACTTGTCTCTTCCTCCGACTCCCGTTCTCTTTCCTCAATTCTTTATGTGCAGGATGAGAACTGAAGGACATCTGAGGATGGAGAACTTGGGACGGAACGCACAGATCACACGCATGGAGTTATCCCTCTCCTGCCCCTCTTCAAAACGTACGTGATTGCCAGAAACGCAAAGCAAAAGCTCTGGAGAGATTTTATTCGCAAATGAATCCTTTTTTGAACACTTAATGCTGCACCAGGTTTTAAAAGCATGAAAAGCAAAGTTAGAGTTGAATGACAGAGGAATGAATAGTCTGGTCCAGAAAGGAAACAGATTCAAATGACCTTTTGAAAGATTGCAGTTGAATTGGGAATTAGCAATGTAAAGAGGGCCAGTAAGAAAAGTGTGGAAAGCCCCTTCATGTGGCCACAAGCACCACAGGTGTCAGCTCTCTGGTGTGGCAGGGACCACGGTGCAGGCCAGCAGGAGGCCCTTGAAGAGGCAGGTGGGGTCCAGTCTGGTTCGAAGTCTCTTGTGAACTCAATAAATAGGCTAAGGTGTATGTGTGTGGATTTTAAGGGGTGTTGATGTTCACATTTTATTTTAGAGAACTCCTTCTTGACAATAATGGTATGGAAAGGAAGCCAGAGTAAGTATCTTAATCAATACAAGGATGGATGCCTGCTGGAAGTAGAAGTTTCAGAGTAAGGGCAGCACGAGGAGAGAGGCTTGAGCAACTGGGGCAATGGACTGTCAGCCCTGGAGGTGAGGGTGCAAGTGCCCTAGGCACCTGAGTTGTTGATGGCACCATTCAGCAACAAAATACAGGAGGGGAAATGCTGGGGGCATGAGATGTGATGGATGTAGTGATGACATCAGGCGACGGCATCTGGAGCAAAGGTCCTGACTTGGAGCATTGGCATGGAGGTGACCGCTGGAGGGGAGTCACCTAAGCTTTGATAAAAAGGGGAGGTGGGAAGGGGTGATGTCACACAGAATATGATACTATAACGTGTCACATTCATACTCTTCAGGCCATTACTGTCAGAGGGAGTTTTCTAAAATAATATGTGAACATCAATACACCTCTTAAAATCCACACACATACACCTTAGTCTGTTTATTGAGTTCAAAAGAGGCTTCAAATTAGCCTGGTCCCTGCCTGCCTCTTCAAGAAGGTATAGGTACTAAGATTAGAAAGCTGTAAAACAATGATTAGGCAGGGAGGTGGGAGAAAATTATGGTGTTATGTGAATTGAGGAGGTAAAATTATTTAGCAGAGTATGATGAATAGGGTCTATAAGATAAGAAACATGTACCCTGGATGTGACACTAAGAAGGCCTTTAATGCTTTCTGCAAGGCTAGTTTTAACAAACTTTAGGTATTTTTCTATAGAAAGTAGTAATATAAATAACATGGAGAAAACAGGTTCATGATGCTGCTGTCAGATGATAATACCAGCACCTAACACAGAGCAGGTTTTTAATAAATATTGTTTAAAAAGGGAGGGGGGCAATGGATTGTGGTGGACTATGGGTATTTTGGTGGTGGTATGGAGTGGTAACATACATCTGGAAAGGTGTGAACCTAGCCCCTTAAATCATGCATAGTGTTTTAAACCAATGTTACCTCAAGTAAAAAAAAAAAAAAAAAAATCCAAAAATAAATAAACAATTTAAAATATCAGACAAAAAAGTTTATTGTTGAACTGCACCATACAGCATACCAGGTACTATGTACCTGGAAAACATATTTTCAAAAGGGGGTGGGGTGGGGTAGGTGAAGTGGTAAAACAGTGTAAAAATATAAACTAGATAAGAAAATGAATGTACAATAGAAGAGGTAAATGCTCACTTTGGTGATTATTCTAAATTATTTATTTTCACATTAACATAGGAATTTCCATAAACCAAGAACTGAGCTAAGTGTTACACATTTTTTAATGGTTAACATGATTTGAAGAGTTTTTATTAAAAAATGTTCAAGAGCTATTCTTACCATAAATATAAAATATCTATTATTGTTTTTATTCACAATGAATTCATATCTAAACTTCCTGAAAAGCTGTATTATCATATTATCTAACATTGCAATAGGGGCCAGTAAGTACCCACAGCCACCCTCGAAAGCACTGGCTTACCAAAAAGTGACTGCCTCCCGCCCCACCTCTGCCCCTGCCATGTTTACAACAAAAAGGATAACATGTTTGGCAAAGCACTCATTTCATCAAGAAATGTAGGCATTCAGAGACAGATGGAAGCAATGCTATCAAGGAAAAGAGCATATTAAGACTTTTTCATTTTTACTAAAGGTCTTGACAATGAGAACTTGTCATGAAATTTTATTTGTTGTACAATAACCATCTACTTCCAAGTAGGGGAAATATGCCGTAATATAGTTTTCGTTCGGAAAATAATTCTGAATTCTATCTATAAAAATAATTGACTAAAATAGGAAACATCCTTGCAATGAAAGTGACTATGCAGCTTAAACAATTTCAGAAATATCTCTTGGAAGAAATGGGAATGTTCCCTCTTGCCAGATAAACTCTGAACAGTTAAAGTGAAGGTGTCATAAAGTAGATGAAGCCAGAAAGAGCAGCATGTAATGTGAGCTTCATTGTCAAACTGACAAGCACTTAATGGCAATAACTTATTATACATAAAGAAAACAGAATCTGCCCTTTAGCAGGAAATGACAGTACAAGACAATTCTTAAACAAGTTTCTTGCTGAAGTGTTGAATAGCTTTTCAGGGAACATAACACAAAATGGGTAGAGATAATTTATACATGTTAAAGGAGTCTTTTATATTACAGTATCCTCCTCAAGTAGAATCACCTGTATAAAACAAATTCTCTTACTCAAACACTTCTTTGCTACCATACTCAGCCACTAGTGGCATTTGGATGCAGGGGTTTAACTCGTGCTAATCTGGACAAGCCAAGGCGGAGACTGTGACTTGGGGACTTAACAGACACCCCTGCCAGTGGGCTGCTGCTGTTGCTGCTCCTTCCGGATACTCCTGAAAGAAAACATATCACCTGATGCTGGTCATGTTGGAAATTTCTTAACAAGGATCAATTTATAGAACAAAAGGAGCAAATAAAAAAAGTAGTTAAGCATTCATGTGCTATACGGGTTCTATGAAGTTATAAACTAGATCAAAAGAATGGAACGTTCTAAGGGCCCAAGCCAAGGTAATGACCCCAAAACTTTCCACTTTAACTTGTCAAAACAGGACACAGCAATGAATGTAAAGCCATAGAGAAATGCTCACAATAAAAGTAGAAAAAACAAATGCATTTTTTAAAATCCTTGAACTTTTACAAGCACTCCTTAATTCTATGAATCTCTATTTTTCTAATAGTAAATAACTTTAAACAGGACCAATACCGTTTTTATTTATTAAGTTTTATGTTACCCTTCGAACAAGGCAATGATTCTCACCAAGTATTAAATTCCTTAGTTTAGCACATATGTTCAGAGTTGATCACAACTGTGCCAGATGAACATCTGTGGGCACCTCTTTAAGGTGAAAATTCATAAACACTTTCATGTTTCCAGCCATCTGATATCCATCCTTTTTTTTTTTTTTTTAAATTTTAAAAGGGCAGGTTTATTAGGAAAAAGAGGAAGAAAAAAGATCCCACAGAAAGGCAAGAGAGCTGCTAATTTATCATTTTTAATTGCATGCATGTGTCCTATCTTAATCAAATTACAGCAAACCTGGGTTGTTTCTAGTTTCTCACCATTTTGCTATAAATGGTTATAAGAAATCTTCCCATTTTTTCTTCTTTTGAATTCATTAAGGAATAAATTTCCAAGATTAGTTCTTAGATCAAAGGATGGGCTTATTTTTATGGCTCTTGTCAAGCTGTCTTATAAAGGGATTATAAAATTACGGTAAGTAAATATGCCTGCTACTTCACAACCCAAAGTATACTAGATTATACAACTTTCCAGCTTAAGAGGTATAAAAATGCATCATTTTTAAATTTATATTAACTTAATTACTAGTGAGGCCACAATTCCTTTTATATTCATTTCTAGTTTTATTTCTTGGAGCATTAGCATGTTTATGTCCTTGGCTCATATTCCTACCAGGGTCTCAAATTTATATAAGACAGGTAACTAACTGGCAGCCTGAGAGGCAAATTCAACAATTACATATATTGTTCAGTGCATGTGGTGTTTTAAAAAAGTCAACTTTTATTTATTTATTTATTTTTAAATATTTTTTTTTTTTTAATAGATGCATGTTTTTGTTTTATTTATTTATTTGTTTGTTTGTTGTTTTTTGTTTATACATGCACTGGGTACAATCAGAAGCATGGGAGGGTGAGAGAATTCACCAGAGCCAGAGCAGGGAGCAGAGCAGGCAGAAGGACCGAAGTACACTGCTGAGGGGAGCAGCGGGCGGCAGGAGAGGTCTGCGCGCCATGTGGGACCCTCCTCCAGTGGCCGGGGAGCAGCCGGGGATCGAACCGGCACCGCAGAGGCCGCGGGCAGCTTCGCAACCCAGCGCTCAACCGCTGCGCCACTGGGGAGGCCCCTAAAAAAGTCAACTTTTAAAAACTAAGAGATTTCACATAAAAATCCGTATTTATGGCTTCTCTTGAACAATGGATAATGTTAAACAACTGCTTCCTTCCAAAGGGGATGAGCTCACCAGTTTAGCACAGTCCCCACTCAGTCAAGTTTCCTACATGGGCCCAATTCAGTCACTCACATTACTTGCCTTGCCTTTTCACACAATAAATCTATAAGCACTTTGTTCTTTACACTAATTCCTTATCCATCATTTTGATACTTCCTTTTAACCTACCTGATTATGCTACCTTTTATATTTCTACAGCCATATGTCACTTCCTTTAAATTTCTTTTGTTGGGGAATCACTATTCTCAGGAGAAATATACTAAGGACTATTCTTTAAATGACATGGCATCATTATTTCAGTAATTAACCAAGCAAAGGAACCCTTCTCTAAAAGAGTTTTGAATCCCCATTAAAATCTTGTAATTTGTAAACCAGAATAAGTCTAACAGTTACATACACCTGATATTTCAGATGATGAAATGAAGATTAAGAAAAATTAAGTAATCAAGCAGTCTCATCCCTAAATCTATACAGTTATCATTAGGGGAATGACCACTGTGCACCAATCAAGAAATGTCACTGGAAAAAACAGATGGAATGACTTAGAAAAGGAGAGGGGACAAATGAAGAAGACAAACCAGAGAGAGAGAGAGAGGATAAGGAGAGGTTCTCATACTAATTAAGGAACAAAAAAATGCATCCGTTTCACTGGAGCAAAGGGTTTATGTGGTTGGATGAGGGAAACTGGACTCATTAGGAAGCCACTAATAATTTGATTAAGAAGTGAACAGAGTCCAGATTAGGTTTTTAGTAATGTCAAGTAAGTGAAGCTCAAAGAATTCTTGATGGAGCAGTGAGAACTGGCATTAGAGCAAAAGAAAGAAAGAGGTCAAATTTCTAAGAGCTGGAGGTTGAGCTTGCTAGGGCATTTGTTAAATGCTTGACTTCTCACATATAAGTTCTGAGGCTTCAGTTAAACTGTGAAGATTAGCAAATCTTGAGTAAATAGATTTGTTAACAAAAATATCAGGAATCAAATGTTAATACTCTTTGACATGGTAATTTTACTGCTAGTAATTTGTTCCAAGAAAATAATCAGGGTCATTTTCACAGAATTCTAAAATAATGATGTTTGAGCTTATTGCAACTTTATAACAATGAAAAAGAGTAAGCAATCAGCAATATAAGGGAATGATAAATAAATGCAACAACTAAAAATCTTGGTTTTGAGGAATATGTGATATGGAGAAATGCTCTCATGGAAACTGAGAAACATTTAGAAGTAGGGAAAACAGTCTACTACGAGTAATTTTCTTAGCCCTGGCCCTTGGTAAGGAAATATACCATACCTGGTGGGACCCACTTGGGTCTCTTGCTTTCTGCTGAAGGACTGAGTATTTGCAATGGTTTCCTAGTGGCTTCTGAAGAAAGAGACATCATTTTTGGTGAGGGCTGACATTCTGGTTTGACGGCAGCTGGAGCAGAGTCTACCGAAGTCATGTATTTGAAAAATATACAAAGTTTGTCAAACAGGGAGAAAACGTGAAGCATGTATATGTAAAAATTACAAAGCTACATAGTCTTATAAAATTTGAAAAAAGGCAATTATAAATTTGAAAAGCTTTTATTAAGGAACAGATATTCATTGAGAAATTAAAAACTAGCCCTCTTATGAGCATATATATGCTAAGTATAGTGGTAAGCATATTGCATACACTACCTTTAACCCTGAGTACAACTGTGATAGAGATACTACTATCCCCACTCTCAGACAAGAAACAGAGAGGTTAAGTAACTTGCCTGCAGTTTAACAGCTGAGTTTAATAGCTAAAAGTCTCAGTGAGGATTAGAAACCAAGACTAGCTCCAAAGTCTATGCTTGTAACCATGGTACAATAGTGAGTAAAAATGAGAAGCAGGAGAGTGAGATATGTGAGATTAGAAAGTACCCCCGCTTCTGGTTTTATAAGACAGAGGTGGGTCACCAAAGAAAACAGATCGCCACTAGAAGCTGGAAAATGGGTTCTCTCCCATAGCCTCCACAAAGGAACCCCTGCCAAGAGCCTGACTTTTAGCTCAGTGGAAACCATTTTCAAACTTGTGCCCTTCAGAACTATAAAGTAATAAATGTGTTGTTTTAAGCCAACAAGTTTGTGGTAATTTGCTACAACAGCAATTGGAAACTAACACACAATTTTATATTGCAAACCCCCTGCATTTGAAATCTAATTTCTGGAAACAAGTTGAATTTGTCAATTTAAAAACACTAATCAAAATCTCACTAATTCAGAGTAGAGCAGAGGGAGGAATATGACTCAAAAGTTTTAGTAAATGTTCAGCATCATACTAGCTAAGGCAGAGCAGCTCCCACTAACAGAATCTAAGTAACGGCTATCTTAGTCTAAAAACAGTGTATCAAACAACGAAGACATGAAAATAAAGAAAGAAATAAAGAATAAAGAAAACAAATGCAGCTAATGGATGCTATATTTTACAATGATCTATCCAAAGCGGATAATCATAAATACCATAAGTCTATCATAGCAGAAGTTACACTTACAATAATCAATCATCTATTATGAACTCAAATTTTCTGTCCCACTTCTTTTATACAAATCCATGTAATCCATGTTTGAGTCGTCACAAATTCTGAGTTTTATTGTAAAAATGGTCTATAACTGAATGTTTTGATAATTTCAAAGAAGCAGTCTCAAGCATGTAGAGAAAGGTCCACAGATCACAGACTAAATCTAGTGTGAAAGCAAGAAATTAGTATTATGCAGACTACCCTGTTCCATTGTCTGGAGAAATTGTGGTTCAGAGGATAGTTTAGGCTCTGAATGAACAAATCTTTGTGGAAATTTTAGCCCCTCGTTTAAGTTAGTTATAAGGATTCCAACACATTCTTTATCCCCTCTGAGCCCAGCTTCTGCTGTAAAGGCTGGTGAGAAGAGCTACCTCCAAAGATGTCTGTCAGTGCTAACAGGAGGTAATCAGAGAAAGTGCTAGCCAGGGAGTGGCCCCACATGTTTGTCTGCGTTTCTCCCTTCCCACCCCGCCTGCCTTCTTACAAGTACTTTAACAGAAATGAACCCTGGCAAAATGTTCAGGAGGACGAGGTAAAAGATAAGAGCCAAATACATTTCCTTTATAAAATTAAGTGTTTTGGACTAAACTTACCCAAAGAACTAAATTTGGACTTGGTTTTCTTCTCTTTTCTTGCAACTGGGGATTTGCCCTTCACTTCTTTCTTTTTAATTTCTTTAACTTTACTTTTCCTTACAGTGAAATTTTCATCATCATCTTCACTTTCATCAAAATCAGAATCATCCTCAGACTCTTCACCTGAAGCAGAAAATTATATATTTCATCTTTGTTCTAAAAAGTGAGGTCGAACTTCATCTACGGCCTTTGCACCAGATTTTTGTGCTGTGCAAAGCAATGGTGTGGCTGAGAATATGGTTCCTGGGTTTGAATCCTGGTCCCTGTACGTACATGCTATGGGATCTCAGACAGGTCACTAACTTGTCTGTGCCTGAGTTTCCAAAGTACAAAGTGGACATTCCCATAAACCCTACATCATAGAGTTGTTGTGCGGATTAAGTGAATTAACACAGGTAAAGTATTTAGAATAACAACTAACATATAGTCAGCAAAACAGAATTGTTTTCTATTCCTATCATCATTACAATTTCCTATTAGTGTCTCTACTTCTGATTTTACCAGTTTAACTCAGTAACTTCTGGAAAGAATGGTAAGGAACAACAGTAGCTATTTTTTTCAAAATGATGACCTTGATGGTAATAGTAACACAATACCTTCCTTTAATCACAAATACGTCATTCAGCATTCTAGAATAAAAACCCTTGGGAACTAAGAAGAGACTAATTACACCTCAACAATCCTAACTGATAAGCCTCTAGAGGATTTCATTTGCGACACACCTCTACCTTATCACAAACTCCTTTTTGTACTGCATGGGACAAATATAAGCCAGGAATGGACTGAGGAATGTAGCTGCAGTTGCTCCAGAAAAAAAACATCAGCATACCCAACAGTTAAACAATGATGCTTTTATTTTTCTGCATGGAGGACAGGATTAGAAAATCATGTTTTATAAAGAGTAAATCCCAAAAGGGCCTCCCTGGTGGTGCGAGAGGTTAAGCACTGCGCTGTGAAGCAATTAGCAGCTTCTGCAGCACAGAGTTCGATCCCTGGGCGGCCAGGGAGCCACCCACATGGCGCAGCAGACTTCACCTGACTTGCCCGCTCCCCGCCTCGGCAGTGTATTTCAGTTAGTCCGCCTGTTCTGTTCCCCACTGTCTCTGGTGAATCATCTCACCCCCCGCATCTCTGGAGTGTACCCCAGCTCTTGTATGCACAAAAAAAAAAATCTAAAAAAAAAGAGTACACCCCAAAAAAGTATAAATAAGGATTAGTCCTACTTTAATAAAAAGATGTTTTATATTTTTTACATTATAAATGCAGAAAACATAGACCATACAGAGGTTTCAAGAAGAAAATCCACTCCCTAATCTCACTACTCAGAGATAACCATTGTTATACCACTGATATAACACCTTCCAATCTATAAAAAATGATATATTTTAAATAAAAAGTAAAAATACATATGAAAATTTTCAAACATAAACAACAGTAGACAATAAACTATAACCACACTCAACAACTACCAATAGTTTGCTATAGATAGATAGATAGACAGATGGTTTTTTTTTTTTTTGGTATGGTACAACTGAGGTGCTATCTGAACCTGATTTGTATTTCTCTAATGATTAATGATAATGACCATTTGTGTGTCATCTATGGAAAAATGTCTATTCAGGTCCTTAACTATTTATTTTTATGGGGGGAGATTTTAAAGTCACCATCCAAATCATGATTTCCACAAAGCCTTTGTTTTATAAAATGACTTAAAAGAGATCATCTGTGGTTGGAATATAAAAGTCTCCTTTTCAAATATCTATTATACCTCTAGAAATATAACCCATAGCTTATATATGGCGATATATATATATATATATATCCCAACAAACAGCAAGTAATTTCATTCCCACAAGCATAGCAAACATTTTAATTCCTTATTAAAGATTAAAAAATTAATCTCATTGGCATGCAAAATACTTTAGAATTCTTATTGATTTTTTTTGACAAGCATGCATCCAGACAGTGTGCAGGTGCTACAATTATTAGCCCTGAACAAGACACTTAAACTGCCAAGACTTATTTTGATGATATTGGGTTCTTTGTATGAAGTAACCTTAAATTGGGATACACGTTCCACTATGTTTCCTCAAGGTAGTACCACTCACTGGCTCCTGCTTTTTTGGAGTTGTGCTCACATCATTGTTTCTCAAAGTAATATCCATAGACTGCCTGCCTTGCAATCACCTGGGTCAGGGATAGGGGGGCAGGTATTGGTTAACAATGCAGATTTCTGGGCCCTACCCTGTCTTCCTTTTCTTCATAGCTCTTCTATCATGGCACTTGACACATTAGGTGTTTAGTTGGTTGTTGTCACTCTCCCCTCACTAGAAGTCAAGGTCCACCAGGGTGGGAGCTCTGTTTGTTTTGTTCAAGGCTGCGTCCCTAGTGTAGTGCATATACTAGGAACTTAGATGTTTGTTGAGTAAATGTTGATTAAAAATTTGTCATTATTTGTAGGCAGCATATTAATTAGTGCATAATTTGGCATAAATTTATGGATTATTTTCATTGTTTAATTAATACAGCTTTATGCTGTTTAAGGCTGCTGTGCTTTCCATTTGCCCTTATTTCTGAACAAATCTGAAAACAACTTTCACAGTAAAATATAGGTTTTGTACCTCAAACTAGTTTATGAATTTCTACAACTTAAAGACAAAAGTCTGTACTTTTTAGAATGGGTCTGAGACTGTCCTTGCTTTAGTGCCAGCCAATCTGCCTATTTAGCCTCTTCTCCAACATTCTTCCCTGCAAGCCTGCATTTGCCTACTGCATTACTAATGACTTTCTACCAGGCAGAAATGCCATTTTACTTCTTTAGTTCGCCTATATACTACTCATTTTTCAAGGCATGGCTTACAGGTCACCTTCAGATAAAGCTTTCTCCAAACAGCTGAATGCCAGGGCTGCGCGTAACTGTCCTGTGTGTTCCTCCAGCTTGCATCTACCAAATATTGAGCACAGTGCTCTGCATACATTTTTACTGAATTGCCATAGGATTCATTTTGAGGTAGAAAAAACTTACCAGCTACAAAGTCTGGTTCAGAGTCATCAGCACTATCACCATCACTGCCTTCCAGAAGAATCTTCCTCTGTTGTGCTGCAGCTTTAGATGCTGCTTTTCTTTTCCCTTGGACGCCATGAGAATCATCTTCCTCAGTAATCTTATCTAAATCTTCAGGAGAGGTATAAAAATCAATGGAAAAATTTGTGATAGGTAATATTTAAAAAATTACAGAGAACACTTCTATGAAACCTACTGCTTCCTGTTGTTGTCTGTCTTATTTGTCCAGCTTCAATGCTTCCCTGCTTCTAGTAACACACCACATAGCTTATAAATCTGGATCAATTATAATATATCAGTCTCCTGGAACAGGGTCTGGTTTAAAGATAAGTCCAAGATCCAAATTGAGAGAACATTTCCCCAAGAATTTCTTTCCTCTAGAATTTTCCACAAGAAACTGGAGCTGGACTATTTACAATAGCTAAGCTTTGGAAACAACCCAAATGCCCAAAAATAGATGACTAGATCAAGAAGATGTTGTACATATACACCATGGAATATTACTCAGCATTCAAAAAAGATAAATACATGCAATTTGCAGCAACATGGATGGAGCTGGAAGGGATCAAGCTCAGCGAAATAAGCCAGAAAGAAAAAGAAGAATACCTGATGGTCTCACTCATAGCAGGAATATAGAAAACTTAAATAAGGGACCAGGAAAAAGAATAACTATAAGAAAGAAAATATCAAAATCAACAAACAACTATGAACCAGAGATACTCTATGGGGGGTGGGGGGTGGGGAAAGGAGGGATTGGGGTCAAAATAAGGGGGCTGTAATTGTATGGGGAATATAAAAATAAAATTTAAATAATAATAATAATAAAAAGAAACTGGAGCTGGGAAAATACAGCCTCTTTCTTTAGTGGTCAAATGTCAACTACAAACCATGGTAGCCATGATGGTCTACCAGGGAAGAAACTGGGTCTGCAGTAAGAGAGAAGAAAACTAAAACATAAAGAAACAAAGGAAAAGAGGTGAAAAGAATCTTGACAAATTTAAAGAAGATCTTGGTTCTAGCTATGGTTCTGGAGTTGAAATAAAGATTAGAAAAACAACACTGGTGATACCGTGGTGGGAGAACCAAATACTGTATAAAGGAGAAACCAAATACTGTATAAAAATGAACTATGTAAGAAAATAAGTAAAAAGGAAAAAATTGTTGATGGAAAAAATACACATGATTAATATTAAAAACTTACCTAAATAATCACTGGCTACACTACAATTAGAGATATGGGGAGACTTATTCTTATTCTTTGTTTCTGCTTCATTATTGACTTGTTTTTCAATGCCTACATATAAGGAAGAAAAGTAGATTTAGATGCACCTTAATCAAGCAATGCCTAGAAATAGATTACTACTAATGATTTCTGCCTCTCCAGACTATCACTATTGCCCTCTGCTGTACAGTTGCCAGAAATATAAAGGAGAAAATCCCCACAGAGAAATCTAGTGTGTCATAAATTTCTTAAGTCTTCTGAACGTGCTTACCAAATTATTATCTGTAACATTTATAAATAGTAAAAACTACCATCATTAGGTGATGTTGAACTATATGAGTTTGAAGAGAAAGGAGATGGATAATTAGGATATATAAATTCATTTGAGCAAGACATTCAATTTTCACTGTATACAAAGGTATAATTCAGACATTCAGACTGATCTTCCATGTTCTCAAGTTGACTTTGGTTGTTAAGCAGAGTTGTATGTGTGTATATATGACATTTATGCAGCTAAATAAAATACTGAATTCAGCTGTACCCTGTGCAAATTATTCCATTTATAGCCCAAACGATTAAAACTCTACTTTCCTGTAAAGGGTCAGCCAAAGAAATAAGAAAATACAAAGAAAATGAAGTTACTTTCATCTTGAGACTTTTCCACATCAGTGGTGACTACTGGAAGTTCCTTCACTGACAAAGCCAGTGCGACTTCTAAGTCTCTCTGGTACAGCTTGTCATCTAAAGCCAACCTAAAGAAGACACACAAATTATATAATGACTATTTAAATATATCAATCTCAACTAAACAACAAAATTTGAGGTTTTCAGAATACTATTTAGGAGTTACCAACCTTATAAAAATGTTTTTAGAATAATAATCAGAATCAGAATCAATCTTTAATGTTAACACTCTACAACACTACAAAGTCATTTTACCTCTAGTATAACAGACAAGAAGCAGAAGCATGTGCTGCGGCACCTACTATTTCCTGTCATTGTAATGTCTCTCCTTACTACTAGCTCCATCCAGGTAGGAAGTACCCGCTTAACCAAGAATATAAAGACTTGGCTGCGACATCAGTTCACTTAGAAATCTTCTTTGACCTCACCCATACCTCCTTAAACTGCTATTATAGCTCTTATATTAAATTTAAATTATTTTGTTTTATATGTGTTCTCCACAATCTAGACTCTAACAGATATTTCATCAAGTACTTAAGCTACTTAAGCACTGCACTAGGTAGGAAACTGAAAGTGCCCTCAAGGATACTGCAATTAATGAGGAGGGTAGAGAAATAAGACATATTAATAATTATCCCAGCTAAGCAGATTATCATGTCTCCTCTTCATGGTGGCCAAAAATGCACATAGACTATTTACCAAGTTACATAATACATAGGGTCAAAAAAACAAGTATCTAAAAATTTTAAAAGATTTAAATCATACAGTATTATAATGTATACTCATAACATTAAATGATAATTAAAAATGAGAAGTTGCCTGTATTTCAAAATTGAACTTTTTAACAACCTTTCAACAAAATTGAAACTTTTAACAACCCATGGATCAAAGAAGATCACAAGAGCAATTAGAAAATATTGTAATATAGGTAAAACCTGTAAACAACCCAAATGCCCCAAAATAGATGACTGGATCAAGAAGATGTGATATATATACACAATGGAATATTATTCAGCAATCAAAAAGATAAACTCATACCATTTGCAGCATTGTGGATGGAGCTATGCTCAGTGAAAGGAGGAAGGAAAAAGAAAAATATCAGATGGTTTTCCTTATAGCAGGAATATAGGGGAACTAAGTAAGACATCAGTGTAAAAAAATAATAACAGTTCAAAATACAACAAAGCAAAAACACAATTATAAATCAGAAATGTACCGCAGGGGAGGAGGCAGGAGAGAGATCAGAGGGAGGGAGGTAGGAGCATAGGGAACTGAGGTGATGGTGCACGGGTGCACTGGTAAAGGAAACTCTATGGGGACTATACCTGAGGGGATGGGAGGAAGCAAATATTGCTTAAAAATGAACAATGATGTAAAAAAAATTTAAAAATTAATTTAAAAAAACAAAATAGCAAAAAATAACACAAAAAAGAGAAAATATTGTAAATTGAACGATGAGGAAAAAACATCTATCAAAATTTATGGAAGGCAAACTAATGCTTAGAGAGAAATGCATAACTTCAAATGATTATGAGAAAATAATAAAGAAATTAAATCACTGTAGAAGTCTCCAGGAAAAGGACCTAGGAAAAGAAAAACAAAGTTGGGCCTCCCCGGTGGCGCAGGCGGTTGAGTGCAGCTCTGAGAAGCTGTCCACAGCCTCTGCAGAGCCAGTTCGATCCCAGCTGGCTGGTGAGGGTCCCACATGGCGTGGCAGACCTCTCTTGTCGCACTCGCTGTTCCCCTCAGCAGTGTATTTCGTCAGTTTGCCTGTTCTGTTCCCTGCTCTGTCTCTGGTGAATCCTCTCACCCTCCCGCACATCTGGCCTGTACCCTTGTTCTTGTGTAAATAAATAAATATATCTTTAAAAAAAAAAAAAAGTGAATCCACTTGGACTAAAAGGAAATAATGTAAAGTAATAATGATAAGAGCAGGAACTGGTAAACTAGAGTAAACACAAATAAGATAGAAAATTAATAAAATCACAAGCATGTTAATTAAAAATATAAATGTGTGGGGCCTCCCTGGTGGCGCAGGCAGTTGAACACAGTGCTATGAAGCTGTCCGCAGCCTCTGCAGTGCCAGTTCGGTCCCCGCCGGCCTCAGAGCAACCCACATGGCGCAGCAGACCTCTCCTGTCTCACCTGCTGCTCCCCTCAGGAGTGTATTTCGTCAATCTGACTGTTCTGTTCCCCGCTCTGTATCTGGTGAATTCTCTCACCCTCCCGCGCATCTGGCCTGTACCCCAGCTCTTGTATAAATAAAAAAATAAATAAATAAATCTTAGGAAAAAAAAGATAAATGTGATAAAACTAGTTAAAATGAGTCAGAAAAAATACAAATTAATATCAAGAAAATTGCATAACTATTGAAATCATCTAATATCTATTTACTGTACATCTTACCTCTCACCTTTTTTTAGGGGTTTTCTCTTGTACTGGGATGTCTTCTTTCTGGAGAGTCTTCAATTTAGGTTTTGGTTTTTCTAGTTTTAACTCCTCTGATGTTGTTCGTGATTTCTTATTTGAAGGTATAGTTGCAGAAACAAAATCATCTAGTTATGTGTGAATTAAAAACAAAAGAATATATGAAAAGTTTCCCCTAAGGTAGTTAAAATAGATAAAATTTTTCTTTTTTATGTTAGTACTACTAACTATAGTCCCCATGCTGTAGATTATATTCCCATTGCTTTTTTATTGTAGAACTAGAATTTTGTATTTTTTACCCCATTTACCCATTTTGCCCACCTCCCACCTCTCACACCCACAAATCTGTTCTCTGTATCTATGCGTTTGGCATTTTTTGTTTGATTGTGTTAGATCCCATATGTAAGTTACATGATACAATGTATTTGTCTTTCTCTGTCCAGTTTACTTTGCATATATTCACCACATTTTCTTTAACTCTTCATCCATCAATAGATACTTAGATTGCTTCCTTATCTTGGCTAGTGTAAATAACGTTGTAGTGATGGTGGGGGTACAGATATCTTTCATTTTCTTTGGATAAATATTCAAATGTGACATTACAACATTATATAGTAATTCTATTTTCAATTTTTGTATGTATCCCCAGACTGTTTTCCATAATGCTACACCAATTTACATTCCCAGCAACAGTGCACAGAGGTTTCCTTTCTGCCACATCCTTGACAACACATATTATCTCTTGTCTTTCTGATAATAGCCATTCTATCAGGTGTGAAGTAATAGCTCATTGTGGTTTTGATTTGCATTTCCCTAATGATTAATGACATTGAGCATCTTCTCATGTACCAGCGTAGTGGCTACTTGGTAGTTGGCTATCTACATGTCTCCTTTGGAAAAATATCTATTCAAGTCTCCTGCTCAAGGATTGCTTTGATTGTATAATTAATGGGGATTTCACATTATATTCTGTAATATAATTGTGCCTCAAAAGACAGTGTATTACTTCTTAGAGGAAGGGAGTAGAGACGAACTCCACTTTGAGAAACATGGACCTATAGCAATTCAGACCTAAAGATTAATTTCACCTAGCCTTGTTCATTTATCACTTACCTGCATGATTCCTGTCAGTGTAATTCTAGCATAATTATTCCAAATGCTTAGAAAATTAGTTTTCTGGACCTATCTTACATGTAATTGCATACTATAATCAACATTTGAGATCTATACATATATAACTGTTTAACTCATACATTTAACTTGTGTGTGTATCTCAAGTATTGAATATATATATATACATTTATGTATATGTATATTTGAATTATATTCCTGAGGACATTTCTAAATCTTTAAAGCAAAAATAAGAAACTCTACTTACCATCACTGTCAGAGGCTTCAAACTGTGAATAATTGACTGGTTTCTTATGCCTATGAACAAGAAAAAAAAATTTTCATTTATACATATGTCAATTTTTATCTCTGTTCCTTAAGGTCATTAATATTCTCGAGTAAATGAAAATTGTTTGAATTCCCTGAAGAATACATAAATCTAAAACATGATTTGATTTTATAGGAGGGATTTAGCATTTGCTGAAAGTTATTTTAACTATATTTGATATGTCCAATTAAAAAAATGAATTAAGATAATTCACAAAGAATTAGGCATTTATCAGTTCCCATTGTATTTTGTTTTGCTTTATATGTGATATGTTTTCTTTATGTTAGAATATAAACTTGACACTGAAATCCATGTTCTTTCATCTTCCCACAATACTAAATAATGGACACTTAGAAAATGGAGAGTGAATTTGCCACTTGAAACAAATCTTTATACTACTTTAGAGGTGTACTAGAAGTGCTATTAAAAAGATAATTTCCTTCCTCCCCTCTTACGCACTATATGAAACATTATTCAAGTTTTTGTTTCTATCTTCTGCCAAATACCCAAGTATGAATAACCTAGTTTGTCAGTAAATTGTTCTTTAAGTAAAAATGGCATGAAAGGAAAGCTAGTTCTGCTCACAACTCAATGTCATAGTGTTTTTCTTTAAGACAACCATCATAGAAGGCTTTTCTGCATACTTCCTCACAGAGGATGTGAAAAAGAAGTCTACTGTTGTTACTCTCTCACTCTCTGGAGTTGAAGTACTTGAGAGCAGAGTAAAATACGAAAACTGTTTTTGGAAAATCTGAGATTGAATAACAGTAAAATAAAATTTAAAAACCTACTTAACAGTTGAGCTAGAATGAATATGATTCTTATTGCTTCATCAAGTATATTCTTAAGTGAAACCAATGTTTCTTTTGTTTAAACTCAGTGTGTAGCAGTAAAGAATACCATGGATACTAATACAGTTTAGTGTCACTGCCTTGATTCCTGCTAAGATGTCCACAGTTTTACCACCATTACAGAGCAAATGACAGAACAGTGAGAGGGAAAAAAAAAAAAAAAAAAAAGCAAATAATGTGTCAGTATAGTCATGAAAATAGTTTTGACCTCAAAAACCTCCCAAAAGGGTCTGAGGCACTACTAGGGCCTACAACCACACTTCGACAACTTATATATGGAATATAGAGAAACCAAACAAAGGGTCAAAGAAAAAATTTAAAATTTACTGTTCCAAACAAAGTGACTATGTCTTCTCTCCTTGGATGTTTAAAAATTCTTTTCAAACCTAACTTGTTTGAAATGGGATGCTGCATCTCCCACACCTCCTGAACTTGTTCCTTTTCCTGGTCTTTCCCATCACAGTTAATACAAAAATCATGCATTTGGTAGTTCAGGTTAAAACTATTATGAAGTCAACCATCCTTCCTTATTTTCCACCCTCTTACCTCCACAACTACTTCATAGCAAGTAGTTGTGTGCCAGCAAATTCATCTGCTCCATCCATGTCCAATGATAATAACCTACTCAAGCCACCACCCAGTAATATAACAGCCTCCTAACTGGCTAAACCTACTCCCATTCTGGTCACCCCACCGTCCATTCATTCTCAACCAGCAGCCAGTAAACTTTATAAAATCCAAATCAGATTTCCCTCCCTTGTTTAAAACTCTCCATTGCCTTCCCATTGTACTTAGAATAAAATTCAAGCTATTTTCTCAAACCCTTCTATGACATTCCATTGCTCTCAAGACAAAATTTAAACTTCTCAACCCAGTTTACAATGACCCTGTTTCTCTCTCCAGGCTCTTCTTAGAGCAGCTGCACCCTTCCTTCCCAACATGCAAACTCACAAACTTTATTTTCCAGCCATACTCAACTTCTTTCAACACTAAATCCCTCTTTCTGCTCTTTTCTTGCCTAGAGCACTGTTACAGTCTCTTCTTTCCTTAGTCTATCTGCTCTTCCCCCTGCCTATTTCTCTGACCTAATGCCCTACAGTTCTCCCAACTTCATGCTGATACCTAGAGTTTTGGTGATTTTCTATCCTTCAAAGACACTTAGCTCTTGTTCCCTCCACCTGGATTGACCCATATTTTCACTGGCTTGTCCCTTTTTGTCATTCATGTCTTAGCTGGTGTGTAATTCAGAGAGGCAATTCCTAACTACTCTATTTAAAGTTGAGTTTTCTTTTTTCTCACTCTATACGTCATTGCCATGTGTTAGACCCCTAACTCCACCTCTTCATTAGAAGCTAACCTCCTGTAACCTAGTACAGCACAGAAGTAAATATATTCAATAGCTTTACTGAACCAACGGCTGACCCTAGGTCTCCCTGGCATTCAATTTTGTTAGGTAGGGGAATCTTTCGAATCATCTAATGGAAAGTATAGAGAATCTAGAGTCAGGCGACTTAGGTTTGAGTACCCTTGTCACCAGTTGTGTTACTCAGATGAACTGGCTTTTATGAATTGGAGCTTAAAAAGACAAAACAGGAAGATCTACACTTTCATACATCAAAGATTTGGGGTGACAGACAAACGAAGTAACAGCTAAGAAGGGGCTAGTGAAATATAAAGCGCTATTCTAAAGTTAACACATGGACTAGTTTAAATGGGGCCATCGCTACGAAGGGAAGCAAGGGGATGGGAAAAGTTGGAAGGATGTTTCAGAGGACTGGGTGGCTCTCGCTGGAGACTCAAGGGTTTGCCAGTAAACAGGAGATCCCTCGCCACCATCGGTACCTTCCGTCCTACTCGGCTTCCTGCCCTCGATCGTGGCTAGGAGAAGTTGTCTTCAGCATCTTCCTCTTTCTCTCCATCCCCGCCGATGTCATCCCCTACTCACCTCACAGGCCGCACCATGGTCCCATTCAAGGATGGAAACTCGCAGCTTTCAAGTTCTTGTTGGCAGAAGTGGCCGTTTCTATTCCCGCCCAAAACCAGATCTCGGCGCTCCCCGCCCCCTGCCACCAGCCTTCCAATCGCTACCAACCACCATTGTAGCTGCGCGTGCGCTCTAGGAAGAGCGGGGTGTGTTTACGACCTTTCCGAGGCGCCGCCCTTCCGCATCCGGTCCACCAGGGCTGAGTTTGTGCTCTGCCGCCGCACTTTCGTCACGACACTGGCTTCTGCTTGGTCTCTGAAATACATAATATCAGTAGAAACACGCCTGGTTGCACCTTTTAAGTGATTAAATTGATAATGGGGCGCTCAGATGGAGGTACTTTCTATAAGGTGCGAGAAATAAGGAAAAGGTTTTGTCGAATCTGCCGAAACGGATCTGTTGGCTGTAACAAGAGGCTAATCAGCTGATGTTCCCTGCGCAGCTCCTGGTTGACAGCTGGGAGTGTGCGGGCTGCTCAGGACTTACGACCTAGGAGAGGTAAGCCCAGAACCAAGAACGAGGAAGCTGCTTTAGACTGAAGCCTCCCTTCCAGTGGAGGAGCTGTTGCCCTCACTTGGCTGGTGCTTCTCGGTTACAGCCTGCACTTCCTTTCCCCAGTTTAAGCCTCAGAGCCTTCACCCTGATGGTTATGAGTTCGATCCAACCCTCTTCCCCAACTCCAGTTTAGCATGGAAGTCCTTCCTTGACTTTACCCCTGCTTAAAAAAAAAAAAAATGAGCAAGGGAAGGGATTAGAGGAAATGAAAGTATCATTTTGTTGAAACACGAAATGCTAAACCAGTTGAAACCAGAGCTAATTTTTTTTATTTATTGAAAATATTGAATCTAAACAAGAATAGAAAGTACACCCATATTTGTGTAACTTTTATTTCTCTACTATGATGTTCCTTTACTGCCTATGTCTTCATCATGTGTATTGAGTTATCAGCCTGAAGTTTTCATTTTTTACTGATATGTTCTTAGGTAACTTTTTATATATTTTTATTGCTACTAGCTTCAATTTATTGATCATCTTGTGTTTGTCTGGTGCTCCAGATTTATTATTTGACTAATATTTATGACACACCTATCAATTCAAAGGTTTCCTATCCAAGCTGAGATCTGAACACCGAGTAGTTGTTAGCTAAGGAAAGAAGAGACTGTTAACAGTGCTCTAGGCAAGAAAAGAGCAGAAAGAGGGATTTAGTGTTGAAAGAAGTTGAGTATGGCTGGAAAATAAAGTTTGCGGATTTGCATGTTGGGAAGGAAGGGTGCAGCTGCTCTAAGAAGAGCTTGGAGAGAGAAACAGGGTCATTGTAAACTGGGTTGAGAAGTTTAAATTTTATCTTGAGAGCAATGGAATGTCATAGAAGGGTTTTAAGTAAATAAATAACATGATCAGATAGCCATTTTAGAAAGATTACTATGGCTTCAGTGTAGAGAATAATATGAGAACTGATCTGATGGAGAAAGCCTAGAGACAGGGAGTCCAGGTAGAAGGCTCATAAATAGATCTTCTTACTAATTTGATTTGGTTATCTTCTTTCTGACTAGTGACCACTTTGTCTCTATGGGGTATCCTGTACTTTGTATATTCTTTTTATCTTCTTCCCACATGGAAATCTTTCCTCTTCTCTCCACCCCAATCAGATTTCATACCCACAACCTCTAAGACCTCCTAGATCACTTCTTGGTCCCTGATCTTTTTGTTTTGTTTTGTATTCAACTGTCAATTGCTCTTTATCTTCCCGCCTGTTTTCACTTCTTAAGGATCTTTTCTCTGGTAGCTCTCCTGCCTGCCTGTGGCTATGCAGGTGTCTCTTTTTTCTTTCTCCTTTTCCTAATAAACCTGCCCTTTCAAAATGCAAAACAATAACAACCCTCTTCTCCTCATGTCATTTTCCTATTCTAGAGAACACTACCTAGGGGATGTATATTATGGGCATTTTTTTCCTTAAATGAGGTTTTAAAACACTGCTTTACTTTTAAAAGAAGAGGTTTGTTTCATCGCAAAGCTGAAAATGCAAGAGTAAATTTAGGAAAATCTGGAATAATTGGCACAGATTTACAAAAGTAAAATCTCGGAGTGGTGCTGCAATAATGAAACAATGTTTTTCATGGAATTATAACCTGCTTCATTTTTTTTGTTAGTTTTATAGAAATCTTACCAAAGAAGATGAAGAAAAACAGAGAAAGATTCAGCAACAGAGAGAGGGAATTTGTATATAAATTTAAAGTTGGAAGTCAGTGCTTAGAACTGAGGGTACCCCTCAAATTTCCAGTTCAGGAGAATGCTAGTCATTTACATGGACGTCTGATGCTGCTGCATGGTTT
The DNA here is from genome assembly GCF_014898055.3 of Talpa occidentalis. NCBI lineage: Eukaryota > Metazoa > Chordata > Mammalia > Eulipotyphla > Talpidae > Talpa > Talpa occidentalis. The sequence continues at coordinate 71,377,588 of NW_023601653.1, forward strand.
ACCATGCTTTATAGAAAAAGGTAGGAGCGATTTTTTAAATACCACTTTATTTTCTGTTAGTCTCTGTTAATAGATGTTTTATGTTGATATCATAAACCTAAGAAGTTTTTGAAACAGCCATAAATACGAAGTGTTTAATTGCTTTCAGAATAAAAAGATTATCTGATCTTGGTTTTATGCAGGGTTTTTTTCCTATAACCCTTACAGTTGTTTATAAGGCAGTAGCAGTTTAGTATAAAAATTAAATTATGTAATGAAAAATTGGTTACATAGTCTAGATTAGAGCTCTTAACCTCCTACTTGAGTTGGGTGGATTCGTAAGGCATTTCAGCTATTATTAATTAGGGTAGTATAGGATTATTTTACTAATTGTATTGCCCTTTTAAAATAATCTAGTCTTGGGCCTCCCCGGTGGCGCAGCGGATGAGCGCTGGGTTGCGAAGCTGCCCGCAGTCTCTGCAGCACCAGTTCGATCCCTGGCTGCTCCCCGGCCACCGGAGGAGGGTCCCACATGGAGCGCAGACCTCTCCTGCCGCCCGCTGCTCCCCTCAGCAGTGTACTTCGGTCCTTGTACCTGCTCTGCTCCCCGCTCTGGCTCTGGTGAATTCTCTCACCCTCCCGCGCTTCTGACTGTACCCAGGGCTTGTATAAATAAATAAAAATAAATCTTAAAATAAATAAATAAATAAATAAATAAAATAATCTAGTCTTCATTCCTGAGAAATAGTAATCTTGAATAATATTTGTTGGCCTAAGTTAATTCCATAAAGTCATTTGTATTAAACCATCATAAAAGGTCTGTGTTCTATCTCACAGATGAGGAAAACTTTTAAGTTGAGAATATGTTAAATCATACAAGGTTAGATACAAGGAATCTGAATTAAATCAGTTTTAATATGTTAAGTCCACTTTTCTTTCAAATTCTAATTTAACAGATATCCATATGAAACTTTCAATACGATAACCTGATGCCTCTCAAAATCTGTAAGTTTTCTTCAAATTTAAGAATCAGGTTTAGGAAATTAACATTTATTTTAAAATTAGTTTCAAGGTTGTACATAAGAGTTACGAATTTTGATCATTCTCCATACAATAACCTGTAATAATGAAAATAATTGTGAATTTAGTTAAATGATCTCCTAAAATGGTTTTATTTTAATTAGACATTCTGTTAGGTTATAACTTGATAAAATAAAATTTCACATTTTACCTGCTTAGCTAGGTAAAATGTTTCCTATTTACATCTGGATTTTATTGATACTATTTGTTTTCCCTGTTAAAGACTTGAAAGAAGCTCTCAGTCAGTTCCTAGAAGAAGAATCTCTCCAAGATTATGACAGAGATGCTGAAGCATCCCTGGAAGCTGTGAAATCTGGTGAAGTAGATTTACATCAACTGGCAAGTACATGGGCCAAAGCTTATGCTGAGGTAAGAAAATAGATCAGATTGTAATTCTGCACTTAGACGAGGATTTTTAAATTACTAAAATGATACTAAAATCAATTGAGAATTTTTTCTCTATATACAAAAATTTATTCTGAAATATACAGTATAAGTTGCTGCTTGTGTGCTTACTTCCTATGTGGGAATAAGTATATAAGACACACTACTTTTTTGCACTGCCTTTGTACTGTATGTATGAGAAGTAGGGGAAAGTATGGTCAAGTAAGAAAATGAGAGGTTTTTTTTTTTTAAGGGGCATATCTAGGGCCTCCTTGGTGGCACAGTGGTTGAGCGCTGGGCTGCGATGCTGCTTGCAGCTTCTGCAGCACCGGTTCAATCCACATGGCGTGCAGACCTCTCCTGCCGCCTGCTGCTCCCCTCAGCAGTGTATTTTGTCCGTCTGCCTGTTCTGTTCCCAGCTCTGGCTCTGGTGAATTCTCTCACCCTCCCGCGCTTCCGACTGTACCCAGTGCTTGGATAAATAAGTAAGTAAATATTTTTTAAAAATTTATTTATTTATACAAGAACCAGGGTATAGATGTGCGGGATGGTGAGAGGATTCACCAGAGACAGAGCAGGGAACAAACCCAGCAGACTGATGAAATACACTGCTGAGGGGAGCAGCGGGCAAGACAGGAGAGGTCTGCTGCGCCATGTGGGTTTCTCCCTAGCCGGCTGGGATTGAACCTGTGCTGAAGAGGTTGTGGACAGCTTCACAGTGCATGCTCAACAGCCTGCACCCCCAGGGAGGCCCAAGTTCTTTTTTTTGAATTAAGCTATAATTGACAAATAACATTAGCTTCAGATGTGCAACATAATACTTCTATAAGTCTAGTTAACATCCATTACCATAATGACAAAATGTGTATATGTGATAGGCAACTTTCAAACATACAACTTTCAAACATACAGTATTATTATTTATATACTTGTCATGCTGTACATGTCCATAACTAATCTGTTTTACAGCTGGAAATGGATACTTTTGATCCATTTCATCCACACATGACTTTTGTTCAGATGTGGTGGGGGGACTAATGCCATAGCTGGCTGTTTGAGGAGAGAACTGACCAGAGAAAAGTAGCATTATTAGGTGTCATTGAAACGTAAGGTTGGGTGGCCCCAATCTGCTGCCATAAACTTTAGACCTTTGTGATTTTTTTTTTTAAAGATTTATTTATTTATACAAGCATTGGGTACAGCCAGAAGCATGGGAGGGTGAGAGGATTCACCAGAGCCAGAGCGGGGAACAGAACAGGCAGAAGGACCAAAGTACACTGCTGAGGGGAGCAGCGGGCATGGCAGGAGAGGTCTGTCACGCCATGTGGGACCCTCGCTGGTGGCCAGGGATCGAACCGGCTCTGCAGAGGCTGAGGGCAGCTTCACAGCCCAGCCCTTAACCGCTGTGCCACCAGGGGAGGCCCAACCTTTGAATTTTTATGCTGCAGCTCTGTACTGCCTGACTGCAAGCATAAAGAAGAAGAATATGATTAGGGTTCTGCTAGGTAGACAAGAGAAAGGATACCCATTCAGGGAGTGAGGATTTTGGGAAGACAGTGGTTGAAGGCTGGATCCTGGGAAATAAGAGACATAGGAACAAAGTAAAGTGGGGTATGAGTTCATGGCTGGTAAAATGTGACAAAATAGAAGGATCTGTGGAGGACAGGTTGTGATGAGGTTAAAGAATCAATTGCCTTGGAGTACAATGTGAAGTCTTGGTTGAGGGTTACAGTCAGAGACTGAATGAATTTTTCTGGTTAAGCTGTTCATGGGGATGATATGGAATGGGTGACTGAGGTAGAGTGGAAAACTATTAATGATATTGCGCTCAGGAAAGTAAGAAGGCAGGGCATCACATGGCCTATCCATGTGGACATCCAAGGGATCCAGGTCAATGACAGGATGTGGAACAGAGAGAAAGTCTTTCGATTCAGCGCCAAAGTTTTAAATGAGAGTAAATGGCAGGTAGATTTGTGTTTTTGGTTTTTTTTTAAGATTCATTTATGTATACAAGAGCTGGGATACAGGCCAGAGGTGTAGGTCTGTCTCTCTCACCAGAGACAGAATGGGGAACAGAATAGGCAGATTGAAATACACTGCAGGGGAGCAGTGAGCGAGACAGGAGAGGTCTGCTGTGCCATGTGGGTTACTCCCTGGCAGGCCAGGGATCGAACTTTTGCTGCAGACAGCTTCATAGGTTGCGTCTTAACCCCTTGTGCCACCTGGGAGGCCCGGCAGGTAGATTTATAAGAAAACAGTGGATGTGATTATTAGATGTGCCAAATGGTTTGAGCCTCAAAGGAGCTGAGCTTTGTGTTTGAAAGTCGAGGAGGAAAAGTAATAGTACGGACAGAGAATAGTTTTTTTCTGCAGGTTCTTACTCAACATCTCATTTGTCTCAGCCTTCACATTCCCCTTTCTAGTATCAGCTCTCTTGAGAGAATGGCATGAGTTAGGTCAAGGAAAACCTAATGCTTCTCATGTAGGTAGCTTCATAAGCTCAGTTTAATTGATGCTGCAAATTATTATGGTTAGCTGATCTGGTTGGTGGGGTTACTGAATCTCTGGTATTATGTATGGCTAAAGCAGATTGCAATGATCTCACTTTCAAACACACTGACTTTCAAACACATTGATTCCTTACAACAAAGTTTCATCTTGAACCTGAAGTGAATTTTGAACAGAGCTTAAATCCCTTTGACTGATTATAATTCCAAGAGCAGAGCCAGGTCTCGAGGAAGAGCAGCATGGTTTCAGGTTTTCAGAGGCCTAGAGTCAGTGAAGTTCATGTTCTTATTTCAGCTCGCCTTCCTAACCTCTTCCCTCCTGATCTGGCAATTGATTGACGTATAAGTGAAATAAAGTAAGAAGAAAAGGTTAACAATTTACAAAAAAGAAAAGATACCTATTTCTGTGATTTAACCATTTGTTTTATTTTTTTTTTTAAAGATTATTTATTTATACAAGCACTGGGTACAGTCAGAAGCGCGGGAGGGTGAGAGAATTCACCAGAGCCAGAGCGGGGAGTAGAACAGGCAGAAGGACCGAAGTACACTGCTGAGGGGAGCAGCGGGCGGCAAGGAGAGGTCTGCGCGCCTTGTGGGACCCTCCTCCAGTGGCCGGGGAGCAGCCGGGGATCAAACCAGCGCTGCAGAGGCTGCGCGCAGCTTCACATCCCAGCGCTCAACCACTGTGCCACCGGGGAGGCCCATTTGTTTTATTTTTTAAAAGATTTATTTATTCATGCATATAAGAGCTGGGGTACAGGCCAGAGGTGTCGGTGGCGGTGCGGGGGAGAATGAGAGGATTCACCAGAGACAGAGTGGGAAACAGAACAGGCAGATTGACCTAAGTACACTATTGAGGGGAACAGCGGGCGAGTCAGGAGAGGTCTGCTGCACGATGTGGATAGCTCCCTGGCCAGTCGGATCGAACTCATGCTGCAGTGGCTGCGGACAGCTCCATAGGTTGTGTCTTAACCCCTTGTGCCACCAGGGAGGCCTCATTTGTTTTATTTTTAAGGTAAATTATTTCTGAGTCATGTGATAAGATTCCAGTTTTTAATATTTTTATTGATAAGAAAAGGAAAGAATTGTCATTTTTTTTACTGGTGACTGCAGAGATCAATAGTAGGGGAAAAAAACTTTGAAATCTTTGTGTAATTTCCACATTTTCCATTAAATTATATGACCTTTGGCAGGGAACTTCTCAGCTTATCAGTTTCTCTCGCCTGTAAAGCCCTGTGTGTATTGATGTGCTGCCATGTACCATGTCCTTGGAACCCGCATCTGCACTTCCCCAGATGTACCTGTGTGTGTGCTGAGGGTATTCCTATTTTGCTTCCCACTGTGTTTTTGTCAGTGTTTTCTAAGTCCCTTTGTCATTTTGGTAGCTACTATTTTCATATTGTTAAAAACATGCTTGCATTTTAAAAAGAAAGCAGGTACTGGGAAAGATCAAGAAAATTACCATGTATCTCTTGTTATAAAATCCTGGTCATGCATGGGGTTTCAAGGTCAGTGCATCACTGCACAGTAACCACATAGGTAATCTCATTGTATACATACAGGGCCTGTTTTTTAGAAATGTAAAACTCTTCTTTGATGATATAATTAATACTTTAAATATGAAAATAGTATCGGAAATCCCAGTGTCCTGATAACTTTCCCTTCTGCTACATTAGTACCTCCCCTGGATCCCTGCCTCCGTATTAACAAGTTAGTTTATATCTTCCCATATTTTGTATACTCAGGTAATTCTATGCAATCCATTGGTACACACAGATCTATAAACAGATGGTGTTTCTGTCATTGTCTGATATACAAAGATGGAATCATAATGTATATAATTTTTAGTAGAGTGTTAGATAAAAACACTATCCCATGTTTGAAGAATGTCTATGTATCATCTTGCAGACCACATTAGAGCATGCAAGGCCTGAAGAACCGAGCTGGGATGAAGATTTTGCAGATGTGTACCATGACCTAATCCATTCTCCCGCCTCTGAAACGCTCCTCAATCTGGAACATAATTACTTTGTTAGTATCTCAGAACTGATCAGTGAAAGAGATGTGGAGCTGAAAAAATTACGAGAGAGGTATTTCAAATTTCTTGCATTATCATAATTTAGTGTTACATTGTCAAATGTGATAGTCTGCAGAACAACTTGTTTTCATTTTTTATAAGAGTGAAGAATAAAATAGAAAAAAATCTTTAATATTAGAAATTGTCTTGTGTGTTTAAATCTGTAATATGTACTGGGAAGGTCCTCATAGGCATATATGTCAATTGTCTTACCTAAATAAATTATGGTAGGTTTTTGTATTCTTATTTCTAATAGGAAGAATAGCTTACTTCTTGAAGGTTTACTTTGTTCCAGGCACTATACAAAGTGCTTAGCAACAGAAATGTATTTCTCACAGTTCTGGAAACTGGGTAATCCCAAGTCAGGGTGCCAGCAGATTTGGTGTCTGGCGAGGATCCACTCAGGCCTTGAGACAGTGCCATCTCCATGTGTGCTCACCTGGCTCTTCCTCGTTGTGTGCTTCTCTAGTCAAGAGAAAGCTTTTGCATCTCTTCCTGTAAACACTAATTCTATCATGCAGGCTCTACCTTTGTGTCCCCCCTCCAAATACTGTCACACTTGGGGTTAGGATCTTAACATATGGATTTGGGGGGACCCAGACATGCAATATATAACAGATGCCCTATCTCATTTGATCTTTACCACCTTTTACTGTGATCATCATCCCCATTTTACAGATGAGGAAACTGAGGCTTAAATAGGTGATTTGTCTAAGGACAAGCTGGAATTTGAAACCAAATCTCTTAACCATTATACCATGCTGTCTCCCTATTCTGAACCTATTTAAAATCCTTCTGTAACTAAGTCCATTTTGTAAGTTTATTTACAATGGGAAAAAATGACAGTTTGTTTTTCCTAATTTTAATTAGATTTAAATTCATTCAGTATGGATTGCTTCATACAACAATGCTTTTGTGATTATTTTTCTTCAGAGAAAGTAAATATTGCTGGTGGTATTTATAACTTCCCAGAATGTTTTCCTAGTAATTCTATAAATTTTAAAATAATCCAGGACATGCATTAGAAGAGTCTAATGATATTTATTACCTTAAAAACATTAAAAGACTTTAGGCTTATGTGACCTTACGATAATGTTTTTAGTGTTGTTTTGTAAATTTCCTTGATCATGAGTATATTAGCACTAAATCATTTTTTTTTGTGACTTGAGTTAATTTTAAAATAATTGATTTTAAAATGATGTGTGGGCTTGCTCTGATTAACTTCATATTGGAAAACACTGGAATGAGCAAGATGAGAATAATCAGTTATTTTGAGGGCTGTCATAGTTAAAAAAATTTAAAACACAAAAATCATAAGCAGTTAGATTTAACCTTTTCTCATAAGGAATGTGTACCACATGGGCATTTTTATTAAATTACATAGGTTTATGCATTTTTATTACAATTCTCCTACTTCCCTGTACCTTTTATTCTCAAATCTAGTAAAATAGTAGAACTATCTGTTTCAAAAAGGACATGTTTTGAGGCATTTCTCACTCTTTATGGGTTTGAGTTTGCTGATTAATTGTACTGAGATGGTTTATTTCTGTCTAGATGGACTACCTAAAATATGAGTAGTTGCTGCCAGGTAAATAGTTGAAGCTGTCCCTAGAGAAGACAAAAATTTGATATTTTTCTAGTTCTTTATTAGATAGCCAATAAATTTGTGAATATATATTTAAACTAAAAATGAAAAACTAGAGGTTTTAAAATATATAGAAATTTGATCACATACTATTGATTACTTACCTTTTGTTGGACTTCATTTGCTTGATTTCTTCCTACTAAGGCTTAAACTACATTACCTTCAACTCATTCTGAATCTGTTCTTGGATCCCAGATTTTCAGGGACTACATTAGTTTTGTCTGCTTAGGTTTATTAATAAATTACCAGCTTGGATATGTACTTCACATCTACTGCCATTACTAGTCCTTTCATTCTACTGATAAACTACTCTAAGTTGGGGCCCACTTACTGCACCTACCAGAAAACCCCATATCTGGCCATCAGTATTCCGTAATTGTTCTTTTTTTTAAATAAGAAGAATATTTCCTTTCCATACAACGTTTTACCCTTTGGGAAGATGAATTAATTTACTGATTAATTATTTGCACTTACCAGTACTTTATGGGTCTTTTTTCTGTCTTGGGGTTGTTTTTCAGTAGGGGTTTGCTTTGGTTTATATTTTGAAATGTTCTTTTGTTATATATTTTTTTTTTAAAGATTTATTTATTTATTTATTTATTTATTTATTTATACATGCACTGGGTACAGTCAGAAGTGCGGGAGGGTGAGAGAATTCACCAGAGCCAGAGCGGGGAGCAGGGCAGGCAGAAGGACCGAAGCACACTGCCGAGGGGAGCAGCAGGCGGCAGGAGAGGTCTGCGCGCCATGTGGGACCCTCCTCTGGTAGCCGGGGAGCAGCCGGGGATCGAACCAGTGCCGCAGAGGCTGCGGGCAGCTTCGCAACCCAGCGCTCAACCGCTGCGCCACCAGGGAAGCCCTCTTTTGTTATATTTTTTGATGGAGCTTTGCTTTTTTGCCCCTGAACTTATAAGCAATATTTGAATGCTTTACTTTAAAAATAGTTTGTAGTTTATTTTTCACATGTCCAAACTGCTAGCTTTAGCTTAAAAGGAAAAGTGAACTATGTTCAACTTAATGTAGGTAATATTTATTGTGAAGGTGAATAGTATGATTTAAGGTAAGGTGTAATTCACTTGCATCTGTGGAAATTCATCCAGAATTTTGGTGCTTAAATTAATATATCCAATTCATGAGCAGAAATGACTCATTTTTCAAGTTTCTCCTTTTAATGCCATTTTACAGTTTTAAAAAGGCATTTTACATTTTATAGTTCCTTAGCACAGCGTTAATATAATTATAATGATTGTTTTTCTTAAGTGTCTTAAGGTTATAGAATTGTCATGCTTGACATATTGAGTCAATATGTAGTTAGTATTTCATCTGAGATGTAGTATAATTTTTATCTTAATCATAGAAAATGCTTAATTTGTGTCATTAACTGTATAACTGACTACTTGGTATTTGCATTTAAGGTGAAATAAAGGTTAGTGAAATTTTATTTGCTGAAATGTAGTTTTCCTCACTGGAAATGTACTGTTTAAGCAAACCAGATTTCTTTTAAACTCAAAATAGCAATGATACCTTTTATCCACTAGAGGGAACATGTGTATTGTAAAATATTAATTATGCATATCTAAGCTAGTCAATGTTTAGCAGTTATATCCGTTTTAAATTATAAGACTATGTTGTCAATGATCATTTCTATAGTAAATTAAATGAAAACCTTACTTGGAAGTATTATCTTTATCTGATTTAGTAGTTATTAAAAAGTTAATGAGGTCAGTGGGGACTAAATGGTATTGAAGGTATACATAGAAATGTATAAATGTATAGTAAAAAAATTTGTTTTATCATATATATCTTAACCAGTTCTTATTTAAAAAGTATAAATTCATTTTAAGGGCTATTTATTTAAATCAACTTTGTGCACTTAATATCAGTTCGAGTCTTAATAGTTAATTGGCAGCTTCTAGTTGATGAATACCTGATTTGCTTATTTATGTTTTAGACAGGGTATTGAAATGGAAAAAGTGATGCAGGAATTGGGGAAATCATTGACAGATCAAGATGTAAATTCATTGGCCGCTCAACATTTTGAATCTCAGCAGGCAAGTCAAGTACAGTGACTTTTAGGTTTGCAGTTATGTTTTCTTTTACCTATCATTTTTGTAAGAAAAGTAACTGGAGGGTATACTGTCTCTTTTTAGGACTTAGAAAATAAATGGTCTAATGAATTAAAACAATCAACTGCCATCCAAAAGCAGGAGTATCAGGAATGGGTGATAAAACTTCATCAAGACCTAAAAAATCCCAACAATAGCTCCCTCAGGTATTAACCAAACATTGTTCTTACTGCATGAAAGCTCATTGTTAGTAATACTTCATATTTAGTGCAAAGTTGAACCTTTTTAGTTGAAGGTATTTTTAAATTCCCAATGAAAATTCAAGATAATTTTGTGCTTCTTTTAAGGCTTTTTACGTTACAGACTGTATGTGGATTATTTATCTTCGATCCATCTGCCTGTTCTACTCCCCACTTGCTCTTTCTTTCACCTTCCCGCCCCTCTGACCTGTACCCCAATTCTTGTATAAATAAATAAATCTTAAAAAAAAAAGAAAATATTTCATTAGTTTGCTTGTCACCTCAAATCTTTCATGGGCTCTAGGAAAGTGATGATTATCTGGCTTTTTCTTGTTATTACAATGGAAAAATGTTCTCTTATGGCTTTCTACACCCTGAAGTAGGATATTTTATTGATTTAAGCTTATTTTTAGGTTACATTTGTCATATTTACTAATGAAGTCAGCTTTATTAACTCCAAAAATTTAGTCAGGGGAATGGATTACTGTTATAGAGTTACATTATCCACTGCATACTGTGAAATTTGAAATGAACAATTGGACAATTATAGTGCCTCCATGGGAAATCTTTTTAGAAAATTCAAGAACAGAGTAGAGCAAAGAGAGAAATCTTCCTACGGAGGAGAATGGTGGGGGGTAGGGGCAGGAAGACAGGAAATGGTTTAAAACAATAGACGATGTAACTATATCAAAATGAACATCTTTTTTAATAATTCCTTTTCATTTGACTATTTAATATCATTTCTGTCACTTTGTCTATTTTCTGTTTTTGCTAGAGCCAGCCCCGGTATAGGATGTATTTTTTAAAATATGTTATTTTAAAGTAATGTGAGTCATGTCATTTAATTATTCTTACAGGCCATTAGAACTATTAAATGGCAATATATAAATTGATATTTTAATGACTGAAAAGAATAATATGCATTACTTAACTGTGAGGAAATGAAAGAATAAGTGGGAGTTTTAGAACTTACTATTGTTCATGATCCTACTAATCACCATGGATAAAAGATGAGTTTAGGAATAAATTAAATGCTGTTTTCAGCTCTTTAGTTTTTCTCTTGATAAAGCACTCTTGAAGAAAATTTTTTAACAAACAGAAAAAATATCCATAATTTTATTAATTTCAGTGAGGAAATTAAAGTTCAGCCAAGTCAATTCAGAGAATCTGTAGAAGCAAATGGAAGGATTTATGAGGAACAGAGAAAGTTAGAAGAAAGCTTTACCATTCACTTAGGTAAGTATTACTTTTTTGCCTTCTTAATTTATCTAACTTGTGAAATTCTTTATGCCATAAGAGAAAAATCCTAGCCTATAAGTAGAATGTAATTATTTTTATTCCCAAATTATGTCCTGCTCCAAGAAAACCTGTTGTTTGTTGGCTTAGCTTTTCTATTTTAACTTTGTTATTTTTTGCAAATAGAAAGATTGAATACTATCAGTTATTAAAATGGAATATCTCAACACCCATTTTTAATTATTTATAGTGTAGGGTGCTCTGGATTCTTACCATTAAGATTTGCACCCCTTTTATGCAAGATTTCTTTTTTTTTTAAGGATTTATTTTATTTTGATGTATACGAGAGCTGGGGTACAGGCCAGAGGTGGGGATGTGTGAGAGTATTCACCAGAGACAGAGTAGGTAACAGAACAGGCAGATTGACTGAAATACACTGCTGAGGGGAGCAGCGAGCAATTCAGGAGAGGTCTGCTGCACCATGTGGGTAGCCCCCCTGGCCGGGAATCAAACTCATGCTGCAGTGGCTGTGGTTAGCTTCATAGGTTGCATCTTAACCTCTTGTGCCACCAGGGAGGCCCCTCCCCCCGTTTATACAAGATTTCTGCAGCTGTCTAAGCATCTTTCTGGGTCCATTGCCTCCCCTCATAGGAGCCCAGTTGAAGACCATGCATAATTTGAGATTACTGCGAGCAGATATGCTGGACTTCTGTAAGCACAAAAGAAATCATCGAAGTGGTGTGAAACTCCACCGACTCCAGACAGCACTCTCGCTTTATTCCACATCTCTCTGTGGCCTGGTTTTACTCGTAGATAATCGAATCAATTCATATAGTGGTATTAAAAGAGGTAAGTTAACATCATACATAGTTATTTCTTTAAATTTCTCCTTGTAATATCATTCTTACAAAGGTTTTATGGAAAAACTCAAATATTCTTGGTCACCCCAGTAGACCAGTAGCACATTTACTTGGCCATAGCAGGCTTACTTTTGTTTCATACGTCAGCATGGATAGAATGCTTCAGGATATTTAATTCTTATGATTTTTTTATGTTATAAATAATACTCTTACAGGATCTTTGTTTTAAGATTTAAAAAAGAATACTCATGACATAAATGTATGTTTCAATTTAAAAACAGATCCTGGTTCAGTGAATTTTAGTTCATTTATTATTTTTTTTTTATGATAACCTGAAAATTTTTGAATATATAAAAATGTGTTGAAATGTTGAACTATTTTTAAAAATACATGAATAGTTTATTTCCTATCATAAATATAAGACTCTAATTGTATTTTGTAGCACTTTTGGGATTATGATCACAGTATCTACTATTTAACAAAGTCTTGAATTATATTAAAATTTCCCTGTCTATTAATTATCTACTCTTTTGAGTGATTGAGAGGTTAAGTTTTTTAATCAAAATTGCTGTATCCTGAGTGTGGTCTTTGTGAGCTTCCACCATGGCGTACCAAGGCCAGGGTCAGAAAGTGCAGAAGGTGATGGTGCAACCCATCAACCTCATCTTCAGATACTTGCAGAATCGACCTCGGATTCAGGTGTGGCTTTATGAGCAAGTGAATATGCAGATAAAGGGCTGTATCATTGGTTTTGATTAGTATATGAACCTCATATTAGATGATGCAGAAGAGATTCATTCTAAAACAAAGTCAAGAAAACAACTGGGTTCGATCATGCTGAAAGGCGATAACATTACTCTGCTCCAAAGTGTCTCCAACTAAAATGATCAATCAAGTGAGGAATGGTTGAGAAGCTAATGCATTTAGCTTTTTTTACCTGTTCTTTGTTGGGAAGATAGTTCTGAAACATTTGTTCTTATTGTTTTGATTACCCTTATGTTATTACCAGATGGTAATAAATTCTGTGGAATTGTTTTTATTTAGAAAAAAAATTGCTGTATCCTAACTTATTAAAAGGACAAATATAAGAAATCATACTAGGGAATCTTAAATATTCTATTTATACTAGAACTCATTGTCTAATAAGTATATACTTAGTATTTCACTTTTCACCACTAGAAGTTTGTAAATCTTCTGGGTCTCTTAGATTTTGCCACAGTTTGCCAGGAATGCACTGACTTCCATTTTCCCCGAATTGAAGAGCAACTGGAAATCGTCCAGCAGGTGGTTCTTTATGCCAGAACCCAGCGTAGGAGTAAGGTGAAAGACACAAATGGTGAGTCACACTCAAATTTTACAAAATTTTACTTTCACTCTTCTCTAAGCACTCTAATTTAGCATAAGGGTTGTCTTTAAAATACAGAAAGTTGTGTGGGTGGAAAGATGGAAGAAGGAAATTAAGAGCGAAAGTCAAGATCTCAGAAGCCCGATAAATTCTGTTATTTCCTTTCTTGTATGGTTTTGCTCAAGGTCCTTAGCTGCCTTTAAATTTTTTCTGCTTATTAATTTATATATTTTTACATCATTGTTCATTTGATACAGTGTTTGATTTCTCTTCTTGGGTGTTGTCCCTGTAAAATCACCACCACCAAGATACCTGTGAACCGTCACCATGGACTCTTGTGTTCTTCCCTCTCCCTCCCCTAATGAATGCCTCCAGTTAATCGTTTGGCTGTTAGTTTTGTCTTTTTTGCCTTTAAATTTTAATTCCATAGTTGTTCTGGAAGTTGGCTCTTGTGGAAAGTTACTGATCTCTAATCTAAGTGATATAGCTCCAAAGTGAATATCATTATCATTATAGAGTATTGAAGTGAGAGGACATGGTAGCGCAAAGTACAACCATTTTCTGTGTTCCATCTTTGATTTGCTGAAGTATCATGAAATCAATTGTTTGTAGTTGTTCCTTCAAAAATTTGCTATTTCTTTGAATAATTGATTTTTCTATATTTATCCACAATATAAACATTCTTTCTAATTTTTTAGTAAATTTCTGGAAAATGTTTTTAAAGCTATGGAAAAAGTTTGTGGCCTCTCTCTTTAGACGTTTTCTATATGTACAGAGAGAAACTTAAGGAAAGACATACGTGAAAGAAAAAAATCCTGCTCAAAGCATAATTCTGTGTTTAATTAAAATAATGAAAGCTTAAACAAGTACTTTATAAATTAAATCAGAGCCATAGTTTTTTGTTTTTTTTTTTTAGTTAGGAGCTAAATATAAGAGTAATATTCATTTAAAAATATTTTCTGACATTTCATTTTGTGTCACAGACATAAAATCACAATACATGCTCTTATCTGTCTTGAATAAATACACATTATTTTATTATTTTTTGTGAAAACTTGATGGTCTTGCTCAGGAAACAGAATATGGCAAGCTTTAAAATTGTGGCTAGTCACACCTTTAAATTCCCTCCTGGGTGTCTTTTGTTTGTTTTGTAACTGTAGTGTTTAAAACAAACCATCTCAGTACTTTTGGCTCATATCTTTTGTGTTTTGTATTAAGCAAAGAGATATTGTTATAACTTTGCCTGGTGTCTTTGTCCTCTATCCTCCTGTAAATTGTAGAATCCCTCCCTTTCTCTTATTGCTAGGATGTATTTAGACTTAACTTGATTGGCATTCACTGTTGTTTCCTTATTTATTCAACAGATGCTAAAAAGACATTTTGGTTTTTAATAATTTCTTAAACAAGTAAAACATTCTCAAGACTCACAATTCAAACTGCATAAAAGAGCATACAGTGAAAGTCTTCATCACTCTGTCCCCCAGATATCTAATTTCCCACTCCTGAGGTAGCCAATGGTATCTCATCTGTACCTTTCCTGACATAAGTTTCTGCATATGTGAGCACATGTATGTGGGCAGTCTTTCCCCTTTGCACCCTTTACTGTACTCTGTTTTTTAAACTAATTAGATTATCTTGAAGACCATTTCACATCAGTACATAAAGGGCACCCTCTCATCTTTTACTGCTGCTTAGTCATCTATTGCAGGATGTCCCATTATTAGTCAGTATTTTATTGATAGACATATAATCTGTTCTAAAGTTTTTGCTACTGTAAGTAATAATGCATGAATAACCTTATAACCTTGCACATATGTCAGTGTATATGTATGTGGGTACACATAGCTATAGACTAGATCCCTAAGGGAAATTTCTGGGCTTAAGAGCACATATATTTATTTATCATTTTGATAGTGTCAGCAACTGCTCTGATAGTAGCTCCAGCAGTTGATAGTCCCACTAAAGGTGACTATGACTTTGCTGTGGCAAATGCATGTTATGACAGAGCCAGATTAAGTGTTAGAAAATCAAAATGGAAATAGATTTTAACAAAAGGCCTTTTAGAAAGTTCCTCTTACCCTTCTACACTTTCTTCGGCCATCCCATTCAAACTAGCAATGAAGTGATCAGAAACATTTTATCCTTATTCTTAGTAGTGACTAAAAGCATGCAGATTGAGATCATGACAGGTGTGGAAGAAGGAGGAGGATTCTAAGTATATTTGTGAGAGATAGAAAGTGTGCAGTAAATGACAGGAAGTTTTTAAACCACATACGGTTAAGGCAATGCTTGTACATCATGGTATTATTTTGTTCTTGTCAAGCAACTATTTTGTGGTTTAAGTGAGTCAGTGAAACAAGTAGGTTTATAAAAGACAACTTTCTTAAAGGAAGCTGCATGTCATTCTAGGAGAGTTTTGTGAAAATACTGCCTTTCCCTCCCCTGTGATGCCCATGTATTTGTTCTGTTTGTTTATATCCTGATGCGCAAGTACCTGTTTATTCTAAGACATTCCGTCATTGTCCTTACTGTATTTATTGGATTAGCATCTTTATATTTCTACAGTCCATGATGAAAAGTCAAAAAGAGTGTGTTTTGTGCATACTTAATAGACATTTTTTAAATTAAAAATAGCCATCTTCTTAATATCACAAGATATTACCATTAAAACATGAAAGGGGGGAGGGCCTCCCCGGTGGCGCAGCGGTTGAGCTCTGGGTTGCGAAGCTGCCCGCGGCCTCTGCGGCGCCTGTTCGATCCCCGGCTGCTCGAGCTCTGGGTTGCGAAGCTGCCCGCGGCCTCTGCGGTGCCGGTTCAATCCCCGGCTGCTCCCCGGCCACCGGAGGAGGGTCCCACATGGCGCGCAGACCTCTCCTGCCGCCCGCTGCTCCCCTCAGCAGTGTCCTTCAGTCCTTCTGCCTGCTCTGCTCCCCGCTCTGGCTCTGGTGAATTCTCTCACCCTCCCGCGCTTCTCACTGTACCCAGTGCATGTATAAACAAAACAAACAAACAAATAAATAAATAAAAAACATGCCTCTATTAAAAAAAAAAAAAAACATGAAAGGGGGAAAACAGTGGGAGAAAGTGGATGAACTATGAACTCTTCTCTCTTGTTCACTTAATAAGGATTCTGTTTGTTTATATCTCATGGACATAAAGTTAGTCTTCTTTTTTAGTGTGCTATGACATTAATTCAAAGCTTGTCAATTATAGCTCTGTATGAGAAGCTGTTATGTTAATTACATTACATTAATTATGGATCCTGGCAACATGAAGCTTCTCTCAATGCCTCTTTCTTCCACTGTCCCTTATTTATAAAATACATGTTTTTACAAGTTATGTTATAAATCAAGTTGTCAAAGTAGTCACCAGATAAAAATATTAAGTTATTTTTATGCTAAATATTTTTGAACTGTAATATCCCCTGGACATTTGCAGTTTACTCATTTGAAGTTTTGGCGATTTTCAAGTGATTTTCTGATCATGAAAACCGTTCCAAAATATTTTCTTATTTTATTGGAATAAATACATAGTCTCTTAGAGAGAGCCATTTGGGGGCCTCCCCGGGTGGCGCAGCGGTTGAGCGCTGGGCTGTGAAGCTGCCTGCAGGCTCTGCAGTGCTGGTTTGATCCCCGGCTGCTGGCGAGGGTCCCACATGGCGCTATAGACCTCTCCTGCCGTGCCCGCTGCACCCCTCAGCAGTGTATTTCGTCAGTCTGCCTGTTCTGCTCCCCGCTCTGGCTCTGGTAAATTCTCTCACCCTCCCATGCTTCTGACTGTACCCAGTGCTTGTATAAATAAATAAATAAATCTTTAAAAAAAAAAAAAAAGCCACTTGGAATGCTAATACTTATTCTGCATTTTTGAGCTCTGATAGAATTCTTATAAAAATCAGGTGTATTTTCTATTTTTTGTCATTATTTTAAAAAGCAATCATTTTTAAAAATAATATTTTTGTTTTGTAAGGAAAAAACAAAGCACCCACCACCATCCATTACACCCACTATTCTTACTCCCACCTTTTCACCTCTGGTAACCTCAGGCCAGCTATCAGTGTCCATATGCTGTTTTTTATTTCATTTTCTCTGTTCATCCCTTTTATTTCCTTGTATTGCTCACATAAGTGAAATCATCCAGCATTTGCTTTGTCTCTCTAATTAATTTTGCTTCACACAATCCCTTGAATTCTTTCCATTTTCTTTGAATGGCAAAATGTCATCTTTTAACTGAATAGTATGCCCTCTTCTCTGTGCCTTCTCCTATCAGCGGGTACTTAGCTTCTTCCAAATCTTAGCTATTATAAATAGTGCTGCCACAAACATTGTGGTGTACACAGCTCTGGGGTTGATGACTTCCTATGCTTCAGATGGAACTGCTGGATCCTAGGGTAGTTCTATTTTTAGTTATTTGAGAAACACCCATAGTACAGATGTATCTTCTATTAGAAATACATGTATGTATGCAAAATAACTTATGTTCAACTGTAATAATGTATGATCAGTTGTGATGTGTCTTGTTTCACCAAACATTTATGCTTCTAAATAACATGATGTCTTCTAAAAAGATAAAACTTTGGAATATCTTTTTTAAAAATCTCATTTAAAAGAGACTCTCATATCTGTTTGAAATAAATTGTATGTAATTGTCAGACAAGAAGTAACAAATTTCAGAAGTGGGCTAAATTTCAAGTGATTCCTGGTGTTACTAGCCATTTGTTTGTAGTCCTGAACAAGTTAATATCAACAACAGTGACTCAGATTCTAAAAATAAAGATGGCCGCACGACAGCTATCTAATGAAGGTATTTTATGAGTAGTTAATTTAGTATCCTGAACCTCCCAGATGAAAAATAGGATATTGGCAGGTGTAATGTGGTTAAGATCATAGGATTGGAAATCTGAGTATGTGAGTTGAAGACCTAGTTTCACCACCTATCTATCCATTCTTGGTTACTTTAATTAGCCTGTCTAAGCCTCTGTTTCCTCATGTGTAAAATGAAGATAGTAGTAGTACTTATCTCTTAAGTACTAAAATCATAAAGTTATGGTTTTAGGGGTTTAATAAGAACTAAAGGAGCTGATTGATGTAAAGCATGTATCAGAATGCCTGGCTCCTAGAGATCTTTAATTTTGTTGTTGTGATTGCTTGGGAATAATGGTACTGATATGTTTTCTTATGTTGTTGTGTTCTTTCTTGTTGTATTATCTTATGGCCAGATTCTGGAAACCGAAATGGAGGAAATGATGATAAGACTAAAAATGCGGATAGAAACTATTTAAATATTTTACCTGGTAAGTATTATTTTAAACTGTCATTTTCTTATAATTCCAAACATGGAAATCATGGATTGGAAATCTAAGTCCTTAGGGCATGCATTGCAGAAAGCTTGTGGTGCATCGCTTTGAAGCAAAATTGTTTCTGTAGTACACTTTCACAATTATTCTACATTTTAAATCTTTAGTCTTATACTAGTACTGACTTTTTTCTAGATCTATGAAAGAAAAGTTGCATTTGATCATGTGTTATTTCACATTTTACCCTTTATACATTGTTTCTTAATAAATAAACCAAGAAATATTTTTTTATTCAGAAATAGAAACAGTAGTACATTGAGATCTAAACAGTTGAACTTGAAGAAACAGGGGTCACCTGACTTAAAAATCTTTCTTATTTCCATTTCCCCATAAATTGTTGCTTTCATTTCTTTTATTCCCTTTATTATTCTTGAATATGTTCCTTATCAGTGAGAAATTTAGCCTCTTGAGTCCCTTCTGGATTGAATACATTGTAATAATCCTTATCAGTATTTGTAAGACAGGGTATACAAGGAAGGTCTATTTATTTACTTTATAAGCATAAAGTTTGTTGAACGAATGGTAACTTTTGCCATTTCATAAATAACCGAGGTTGTTTCCTCATACTTCCTTCCCCAGATTTTCTACGTAGGTCACATCCCATCTAATCTAAGCAAATAGCATACCCATTTCTGGTATCCATCTTGTCAGTCCCAGTGGCTTAGCTTGTGGTCATCAGCTTCCGAATTTCCTCCCACCTTCAAATACCCTACCTTAGTGGATAATGTTAGAGCAGGATTACATCACCAAATGCCATTTCCTCTACTCTGTAGAACAGGAAACTAACCTCCTCTCCATCTAAAAATACCATCATTGAGACAGGATTTATTGTATTTCTCTTCATAGATCCATAATTTAGATCATCCATATTCTGCTACTTTCTTAAAATGTACCAATCTTGCTATCTATTCCAGAGGTACTGATGTCTGATTTTTTGAAACTTAACTCTTTGTTGCAACATTTATTTTCTTCTTTACTCCTTTTTGGAAAAAGTCTAGAAGTTAGTATCTCATTATACCATCAAATCAGGAGGATATGTCATAAGTTTGGACTAGATAAAGAATATTAAATTGTTCAGTTAGTCTGATAGCATCTGAATTTCCATTTAGTTAAAGGATTCCTACACAGCCAGGAAATTGACTTGAGATAAAAAAAAAGTTCCAAATTCCAAATTCTTTTTAAAGTTTTAAGTGGCAAAGAAAAAACAGTTTTGTATATATTTTTTTAAGCTGTAGGTTTGCTTTACCATTATCTGAGAATTTACAGTTTATATTGTCTTATTCTTTTTTTTTTTAAAGATTTATTTTTTATTTATGCAAGAGCCGGGGTACAGGCCAGATGTGCAGGAGGGTGAGAGGATTCACCAGAGATAGAGCAGGGAACAGAACAGGAAGACTGACAAAATACACTGCTGAGGGGAGCAGTGGGCCAGACAGGAGAGGTCTGCTTGCCATGTGGGTTGCTCTGAGGCCAGCGGGGATCGAACTGGCACTGCAGAGGCCGAGGACAGCTTCACAGCACTGCGCTAAACCACCTGCGCCACCAGGGAGGCCCCTATATCATCTTATTCTTGTAACAACTTTGCAAGGAAAGGAGTCGGACATTATTTATCCCTTTTCATACATTCAACAGAGTATCTAGTTGAATTGATTTGCCCAAGAACACTCAGCCAATAAGTGCTGGAGACCAGATCTTAACACCCAATCTACCCCCTTTTCTGCTATATCATATTGTTTTGATTACTACTCCCAGCTCCATGACCCCCATTTTACTGATGGGTACAGTGAGGATGAAAGACAAGTCAACTAAGGTCAAACAAAGCAGGGCCAGTTTGGGGATGAGGAGCTCCTGGCTACTTCATTAACTCATCCCGCTTCACTACTTACTGGCTCATAGCCCCTCTCAATGCTGCAGCCTCTATCATCTAAATTCTCAGCAGGGGTTGAGGAGGTAATATACTGAATGGGTCCAGAGCATAGCATCTTACATAGTCTACCAGGTTTCTGGTCAGAAGTCTGTGTCTTCATTGTTTTTCAGGGAAGTCATTATACTGGTGCTCATTAGTTGGTTTTTTCTTTGTCTAGTTTATTTTAGTATCTCTGTAGCACTTTTTTTTTATGTGTATCTCGTTCTTTTATCTTAAGTTCTAAAAAGAGAGATTTGCCTAAAACCTGTCAGTATGTCCATGGATACAGTGTATGAACTGTCCATAAGAGTGGTTAAACATTGCACAGAAATGTATAAAGAACTTAAAATATACTAGATATTTATGCATAGATACAAGTAAAAGCTTGAAATAGTGACTCTGAAGCAAGGGTGAGCAGAATTTGTGAGAACAGCACCTAGGAATGGAAGAGTAGTTCTTAGAAGAGCAAAGCTTTTCTAGAAGGACATGTCAGGATTTCCAGTGATGCATACATATTTGTCAAATATATATTCTTTGTATCTTTTATATTTCACTTATTTGCATTGACAGAAACTGCAGAATACAAAAGCTGATGAGATTTTTTTCTGATTAGGATGGTTATACATACTAGTGATTATAGGAAGCATGGATTTTTTTTTTTGACATTTTATTTTATTTATTTATTTATTTGTTTGTTTATACATGCACTGGGTACAGTCAGAAGCGCGGGAGGGTGAGAGAATTCACCAGAGCCAGAGCAGGGAGCAGAGCAGGGAGCAGAGCAGGCAGAAGGACCGAAGTACACTGCTGAGGGGAGCAGCAGGCGGCAGGAGAGGTCTGCACGCCATGTGGGACCCTCCTCCTGTGGCCGGGGAGCAGCCGGGGATCGAACCGGCACTGCAGAGGCTGCGGGCAGCTTCGCAACCCAGCGCTCAACCGCTGTGCCAGCAGGGAGACCCAGGAAGCATGGATTTTAAGGTTTGATAAACACTTCCAGCATTCAAGTCTAAATATTGAACAAATATTTATTGAGTACCTCCTGTGTATTTTGTGTGCATAACACAGAACATAACACAAGCTCGACAAAACCCCTATAGCCAGAATGTAACTCGTTAGCTACATAAGAAAAAGCATTTTGGTGTTGAGGAGAGAATAAAACAACAAAGTAAGAGAGAATAAGTGAGGGCTTAGAGAGTTCTCTATCAGACAGGACTGTCCAAGAAGACCACTCTGAGAAGGTGACCTTTGATCTGATGAAAGAAGTAAGCCATGCAAGAATTGGGGAAACAGGCTTTTCACATAGCAGTCTTAAATTAGGAACAAGGTATCCATTTTTTTTTAACATTTATTTATTTATATATTTATTAAAGGTTTATTTATTTATTTATACAAGCACTGGGTACAGTCAGAAGCGCGGGAGGGTGAGAGAATTCACCAGAGCCAGAGCGGGGAGCAGAGCAGGCAGAAGGACCGAAGTACACTGCTGAGGGGAGCAGCGGGCGGCAGGAGAGGTCTGCGTGCCATGTGGGACCCTCCTCTGGTGGCCGGGGAGCAGCCGGGGATCAAACCGGCGCTGCAGAGGCTGCGGGCAGCTTTGCAACCCAGCGCTCAACCACTGCGCCACCGGGGAGGCCCAAGGTATCCATTTTTGAAGAACTGAACAGGAGGAGAGATGGGAGAAAAGAGGACTTTAGACACGTAGGGAAGACCCACACCATATAGGCCTTGTGGACCTCGGTGAAACATTTGGAGTTTTTTCTAAATTTAATATGAGCCTGTTGGATAATATTAAAGAGGGATAATGTAATCTGATTTATATTTAAATCATTTTGGCCATAATGTGGAAATGGTTTGTTGGGAAAGGATGGAATCAGAGAGCTCAATTAATAATAGACATCTATTACAAAAACCTCAATGAGATGAGGTGATAATAATAAGATGGAGTGTGGGCCTCCCTGGTGGCGCAAGGGGTTAAGACGCAACCTATGAAGCTATCTGCAGCCACTGCAGCACGAGTTCCATCCCCTGCCAAGGAGCTACCCACATGGCGCAGCAGACCTCTCCTGACTTGCCTGCTGCCCCCCCCCCAGCAGTGTATTTCAGTCAGTCTGCCTGTTCTGCTCCCCACTCTGTCTCTGGTGAATCCTCTCACCCCCTGCACCTCTGGCCTATACCCCAGTTCTTGTATGCATAAATAAATAAATCTTTAAAAAAAATAAGATGGAGTGCTTAGATTTGAGATATTTGTTGGCGATAACAATGAAAATAGTTGGTGGTGAACTGGATTGTGGATTGAGGGAAAGGAAGTAATTGAGGGCAACAGTTAGTTTTTGTCCAGATTAACTAACTGGATGAAGATTAGTCCCATAAATTAAGGTGGGAAGAACAGATTCAGGGTATTGGAAATACCTTAATAGACTTAAGAAGTAGCATCTAACGTGGGCCATTTCAAGAATTTACATCAAAATGGTGACTATGAGTACTCATGTGACTGACTGACTACTTTGTCACCTCTTCATACCAATTTCTTTCCCAGAATGTGGAAGCAGCAGTAATCCTATCTTCATCCTAAGTCCACTAGCCTCCTGATATAACTCTTCTAGTTCAGCACACGGCCTGCCCATTGCAGTTATTTGTAAGGCCTATTGAAGAGTGTGATTTATGCATTTGAAAATCATGATTTTATTTCCTGTTCACAGGAGAATTTTACATTACACGGCATTCGAATCTCTCAGAAATCCATGTTGCTTTCCACCTTTGTGTGGATGACAATGTGAAATCAGGAAATATCACTGCTCGTGATCCTGCCATTATGGGACTCCGAAATATCCTCAAGGTTTGCTGTACCCATGACATCACAACAATAAGCATCCCTCTCTTGCTGGTGCATGATATGTCAGAGGTGAGCAGACGGGAAAATACTTTAATTTTATGAATATGTTAACCCTCAAATTGTATATTAATGATAATCAGATTTATATTTTGAAGGCACTTTTTTCCTCCACAAATGGATCTTTGCATCTCGCATCTGGTTGGTAGAATTGAGTGATGTATAATAGAAAACACTGAATAATCCTTATCATTTATGTTTAGAGAATTACAGCGTTAAGTAGGTTAACTGGAAAATCACGATTACCTTTAGCTTTGCATAAAACATGTGCTCCTAATCGCCTTTGCTCTGTCCTTCTCCTCTTCCTTCCCCATTTTTGTCTTAAGTAGAATTAGGTTTACCTCCACTTTATCTTTGGCTCCAGGTAACGTTAAAATTAGTTGCCTTTTCTGGGGACTCATTAACAGGCACTGGAAAGAGATGCTAGATGAGTAAAAGAAGCTGTTTTCTCAAGGATGCTCTTTGGATAATGCAAATTTTGGCTCCCACAGTTGAAAATGTCACATAAGTATTTCTTCGTTTTGTTATGTATAATACTTTTATTTATTTATTTTTTTAAAATCTCTTTCCCTGGCTGCTTCTTCTCCTTGCTTTCTTCCCTTGACCACAAAAAGACTGGAATGATTGTAGAACTAATATAAAAACTAATTTCAACCTCAAGTAGTCAGGAGGAACAAAATACCCTCAAAACCAAATGGATACAGAACAGGCAAGGCCTTAGAGGGCCACTGACCAACCTGGATGGGCAGCACCCCATCAGCAGCTTGGCCCTGTATGTTTTGAGGTAGCTTTTTTTTCAAAGCAAAATAGCTGACTGTCAAGTGCAGATTGTAAATGTCAGGAAGTGTGAGCATTGATTATTAAAAGTTATTTATCGAAATAAAAGAGGTGTGCAAATGCTATATTATAACATGCATTGTTAAAGAGTTTTTATTTTGCTTTTTAGATCGACTAAGTCATTATAACATTAGGCCTCATTTTAAATGCAATACCTTATATAAACACACAAATAATCAGCTCTATGTAAGGCAAGATGATTTTAAACAATGCCCCACTTAGAATCCATTTGTATTTTCACCATGCGCATTATTGTTTTGATGTAGAGGATTCTGAACCATTCTAGGAAAACTGCACCAGACTTTCTGATTTCTCATTCTGTTCACTTCTGTAGTCTTGTTCATACCTAATATGGTATCTGGAGAGATTGACAAATATGTTTTTCCTCCTGTAGCTTTATAAAGTTTTACTTCCATCAGGAATATTTAGCCATCGGTAAGCAATCATCACTAACTAGTCCATCTATAAAAGGGTCTTTGGGGAGTAACAGAGAAAGTTTGTGATGAATTCCAGCCACAGGGAAACATCCCAACCTTCCTGCAGCTGGACTCTTGGTTAACCAGTTTATAAAAATGGGTGTATGTAGGTGGGCAACAACCTCAAAAACAGTGTTTCCAAAAGTCACCAAGTTCAGATTTACTTCCAGACATCTGATAATACCAGCATTCCCTCTCCCAGTGTCACAGAAGGTCCGTGTTTTAAATTGGGACAGCCAGCTGCAGGACATTAAGTTTGTTTCCAAAGTGTCCATTTTCATTCACAAAAGTATATTGAGTCATAATCCTCCCATTTGTTGTATTTAAACATCCATTCAGGTCAAGAGGTTTATTCTATGAACTCAGACAGCACAGGACATAGAGGTAGCACTTGTTTTAGTTCTTGTGCTAGGAGCCCAGAGCATTTTCAGGTATTGTTTTTCTCCTCTAACACACAGACTTACTAGACACTCAGTTACCCCATTTTAGTGTGTGCAAGATAATGATGACGATGTTTCAAACAGCCTGTGCCTTCTGGCAGATTTAAAAAAGAACTGTAGAGCGGTGGTGGTGAAGTGGTGGGCATAGCTGCCTTTCAAAAAAGAACTGTAGAAATTAATTGTAGCTTTTAAAAAAAAGGAAAGGAAAAACTAATCTACTAGGAAAAAGACAGTCATACTGATATTACCAGTTTTTGAATCTCTACAGATCTTTGTGGTCTGAAGATACTGTCACTGGAGTTAGCATCCTATCAATGCAGAACAAACCCACAAGGCAAGAATCCTGAGTTCATGACTCCTTTTTACTTTTACTGTTCACTTGTTGAAAAACTTGAGAATTAGGGATTTTAATTGTGTTATTGTGGCTTATGAGATGTTGTTCTAAGCTTTTTATTGGAGTATCATACACATATAGAAAAGTATACATATTGTAAGTTTGTACCTCAGATTTTCAAAAACTGAACACCCATGTAACTAATACCCAGATTATGAAACAGAAGCCACCCTTAAACCACATTCCTCTCAAGGGTAGCTACTGTTTTCTCTTTGGAAACCAAGGATTAGTTGGGCTTGCTTTTGTGGTTTATATAAGTGGAATCATATATATATGTGTGTGTGTGTATATATATATATATATCACATATATATCATATCATATATGGTATATATAGTATATAGCATATATAAAATATATATCATATATAGTATCATATATCATATATACTATATCAGATATATAGTATATAGTATCATACATAGTATACTATATATATACTATAATCATATATATATAGTATATACACCTATATCTGTCTCCTTTCACTATTATGTTTGTGAAATTCACTATGTTGTTGTTTGTGGCTGCAGAGGATCTGTTCTCAGTGCCATATATTGTGTGACTAGACCGTGATTATTTAGCTGTTCTACTATTTATGGACATTTGGGTGGTTTCCAGGTTTTGTTTATTACTACAGATGGTGTTATGAACATTCTAGCACATATATTTTGCTATTTCTGTTGGTTTTATACTTAGAGATGGAATTGTTAAGTCTCCGGGTATACATATATTTAGCTTTAGTAGCTATAAAAGTTTTCCAAAGTGGTTGTACTTAACCCATTGTGTTTAGATATGAAAAATAAGAAAGCCAGACTATTTCTCACCATCTTATAATGGCTGTGAAACTGAATGATGCAAATATTTCAAAGGCACATACTTAAGACATAAAGAACAGTCTTGCAACCTCCCCCATAAGTGCATAAACAAAAAAATGATTCTTATATCTAATTTTCAAGACATATGATGAAGACCTAAAGCTATATACCTATAAATCTTGATCATTCTACACTTCAGTCTTACCCTAACCAGAAGATTTAAGTTGAGTAGTCAACTATTGCATTAACTTTAGATAGAAGATATTGCCTATGATCAGAATTGACACATTCAATGTCATTTTCACAGGTTTAGAATTTATTCCATGTGTAGCACCCACTTATCATCTGAAGTATAACCATAGGACCCAATCTTCTGACTCAGTTCCAAAATCTAAAATGGTTTCACATGATATGTTCAGCTTCTTCAGTTAAGTCCATGCACAGTGTATTCTCATAGGTATGACACTAAGATTCATTGCCTTGCCATTATTTAGAACCCATAATCAGTAATGCTGTTCATTGTTTCCTGACCCACTGTGTTGTATGCCCATCTGCTGTGTAATCTAAGTTTTATTTCCAGAAGTCAGTTCCTTGTGGGATTGCAGACCACATCCCACGGTAGCAGGAAGTTATGTCTTGTCACAACCTCATTGACTTTAAAGGTTATGGTTACCTTTTCCAAGTACTCAAAACCATTCTTTTTAGGAACTCGTTTTAATCAGATACATGACAGGAAAGCTTGGCAGGGAGCCTCTGTGCAGGCATATGAGAGATTTAAAAACAATTTGGATGTGCATGCAGATGTCTGGTTCATATGCTGCTAAACAACATTAAATTAAATAGAATATGAGGGTTTCTATCATCTGAGAATTATGTTCTCTATCACTTCAGATATATCCTGGGAACCTGCCATGATTGATATTTTGGGATGTTCTCTGAATAACACTGATGAAATTTTGTCACTAGCTGACATCATTCTGATAGGTGTGAAGTTCTTGGTGTGTCTCATAGATATTTGCTTGAGAATGTAATATTCACCACAGGTATATAAAAAGCTAGAAAGTATGATATTAATGGAAAAAGTTGATGATCTTTGGCGTGTGGCAATGAAAAGACTTTTTTGTCATCAAACCATTAGAACCATCCCTTCTCTAACTTGTGCCTCAGGTCTTTCTTTTTACTACCATTAACCTGATTTCAGTGCATTGAGATAATGTATATTCTGTTTGTTGGTGTTCAAAAATATCCCTTAATTTTAAAATGAAATATGCTTGTATTTTTCTCAGTTTTAATATCTAATGCACAAAGTATCAGGAACTACAGTCCACATAAACAAAAGTTCATTAGGCTCCTCAGTAATTTTTAAGAGTGTAAAAGGTCCTAAGACCCAAAACGTTTGAGAAATAAGCCATGATATGGCCATGAAATAACACATTTCATAGTTATAAGCCTGAGGAATTGCAACATGATAAAATAATTCTGATAGTAATGAAAAGAAATGGCATTTAAAGTGATATAATCTCTGATCATAACTGGAAAATTTTAAAAGTGCATCTGGTCAAAGATTAGAAAGGAACATAGAATTCATCCACTCATCTTTTCAAAAAAATATCATTGAACATTTCCTAAATGCTAGTGATATATAAACAAATTCTATTGGGAGGAGAAAATCTGAAAAGGTATCACATCAATAAGCAAAAAAAAGAAAGGAATGTAGAAAAATGAATGCAATGTAGTTAGGTGATTAGGTTATGGTGTTTATTTCCATTTTTAATAACATGTTATGCACTAAAGACATTTTAATGCATTAATTTTTCACTTATATAATTTAATAGAATTATTCATGCTTACATTTTGAAACTAGTAGGTAGAGTTCCTACATCACTTATTTTGTTTTTAGAATTAATTATCTAGGAAATTTTTAAGGATATGCTTATTTTTTAGTTATATTTACAAAATGGATTAAATTAGTTTGTACTCCACAGGTGTAGTCCAACAACTAGAAGTAGTTATATGTCTAAAACCTAGACAAAATCCAGCTGTAAATAGTTACCCAGATCAGTCTCTTTACAAGGTGGATGGTCAGCAGCATAGATAAATGAAGGTCTCACTATGTATTTTTTCACAAAGTTCTGTTAAAAACATGATTTGTCTTGTTTCTATTTTTAGGAAATGACTATCCCATGGTGCTTAAGGAGAGCAGAACTTGTGTTTAAGTGTGTCAAAGGTGAGCATGCCCTTATATTTAATAATGACCTATATTTCTTTCTCCCAAATATTCAAAGTAGATCAGCCCAGGAGAAAGTATGTGAAAGCTACCACTGTCATCTTTAAATGATCTAACAAGTAGATATTTCACAGTGGGCTTTTTTTCACTTACCTGTTTCCAGTTTTAAAATAAACCAGCCCTGTTGAAATACAAAGATATTTGAGTTTTCTGATTTATTCTCTATTGCCTTTTTCTTCCTTAAAAAGAAAAAAAAATAGAACCATGTACTTAACTAACCTTTCTTAAACTGCTTTAGCTTCAGTGTATGGAGACTAAATGAGACTTGAGAAATCCTAAGTAAAAGCGTGTTGACAAAACTCTGCTCAGCCTCTCTGGCATGGAGAGTTAGGGATAGCAGTTTATCTGTCCTCTAGGCCTAACCTCTCCTACAGGCAAGTGGCTACTGAAAAGTCAAGGCATGAAATTTCACTTCATCTCTGTAAAGGACCAGAACTCACAATTCAACAAAATTTATTGTTCTCTTTCAGGCTTCATGATGGAAATGGCTTCATGGGATGGAGGAATTTCTAGGACGGTGCAGTTTCTGGTACCACAGGTCTGTTATCTGGATAGGTCTCACTACGCTTGAATCTCTGTTACAATATTCCTCATATTCACAGCCGATGTGCTGCCCTAAACTCAGTAAGAACAGGCAAACAGCTTCTCTCTCAAGGAGAACATTGTTTGGATACCAGAAAGTCACTTAGTTTATTGTCAAAGATGACAGCATCTGCTGGTCAAGAGATTTTCTGTTTAACCCAAAACCAGATTTGCTTCATCATTCCTTTGTTTTTTTCCACATTTATGTTACATGGATTTCAAAGAGTTCATAAAGAAGGGCATTAGTAAAGAATGATTGTGTGTAGAAATTCACAAATTCAGTAGTACTTTCATTACCAGTTATACTAGTGTCATCAGTGGTGTTTCTCGTTTGACAGAACTTATTTGACAGAAATAGCAGCAGTTCTCAGAAGATGGAGCCAGAAGCACAACCTCCCCACCCCAGCCAAAAAAGTCACACAGCTAAATCATGATTGATTTTCATAATTTCATGAGAATTTTCACATTTCACTCCCATGTCTATAACTAGGTCCATATTTTAAAATCTGTTAGAAATTTAAAAACCAATGATCTAACAAGCTCAAACTGTTTTTTCTTTTTTTACCCCTTACAGAGTATTTCTGAAGAAATGTTTTATCAGCTTAGTAACATGCTCCCTCAGATCTTCCGAGTTTCATCAACACTTACTCTGACATCCAAGCACTAAATCCTTATAGGTTGACATGCTGGCAGAAGGATTGTTAAACTCTCCAGGAACTTGGGCAATGCTGGGATTCTGTCAAGCAAAAGCCATCCAGAAAGACAACTTGCAACTCACGCCACACAACCAATCACGATACAGCTGTTGAACATTCCAAAAATGTATACACTGTACAGACTAGTGACCTGCCCTTTAGTACATTAATTCTAAACTTTCTTCATTAAAAAAAAAAGCTTTTTTTTCCTACTGTTAGACCCCATCTGTAGATATTAATAAGTTCAAACTTCCTGTATATCACCCATGTTCACTTGGTGTAAGAGATTGTTCACTACGTTTTCATGGAGACGTTTAGCTTTTCCAAAAGGTTTGCATCCTGTCAGGTGTAAGGCTTCGCTGAGCATACAAGTCAAGACTTCCCTCAACTTTATTTACCACGTGAAAATTAAAAAGAATGGAAATAGATATTACAGGTATGGATTTCCTGTGAAAATCTTTTTGTAGAAACAATAATGAGACATGTGTGCTTATTTCAAAATCTCCTGTTTCAAGAACTCACTTTTAATGTATTCCTTCTAAAGTTCTTTAAGTTAGAATTAGACAATGACTAGATTCTTTCCCTGCCTCGTCTTTCATGAATGTGCCCTGTTATTAATACTTCTTAGGCTGGGAAAACGGTGAACATTGCCAGCTCAGTCTGGAAAGGTGGTCTAGACCAGCGCAGGCAGTGTTTCGGCGCTCGTCAACATGGTGACTGTCAGGAGGAGGGTCATTTTTATTTCTCTATCCTTCCTGCATTCTCAACTTCCTTACCTCTTCCTCTACTGCTTGCATCTCTTTGCTGATGTCCCCATTTCTGTCTCTGCTCTCTTTTCCCTCCTTTTCCATTGACTTTCCTTGTAGAACTACTTTATCAGACACTGCATATCACTGATTTATCCTATATCATGTTTGCTGTGAGGATTGACTACACTGAGCAAAGGCATGTATAAAGCAATAATTTCATCAAATCCAGGCTGAATGGATGTGGTAACTGGACAGTGGAATGAAACGAGGACCTTGGACATGATGAGTTGGTATTAATTGATTCCAAGAAATAGAACACACTTTGCATATGCCTACATGCAATCACACAAAGGCCCTTGTGGCACAAGATGCTTTCTCATTGCACAGAATATGCCTTGACTTTCTATGCAAGGGAATAGTTGTCCAAGTAACAGCACTAAGGTCACCTACCCAGACCATGACTGTTCCACACTAACACTTTCCAAATCCCCTGCCAGGGATCTGTGGTTCTCACCAAGAAGGTAGGTATTCTGCCCTTAGGGCAAAAAATTCTCTTCTAGATGCCCCTCTTATCATTGAGACTGATTCTAGTGCAGAGCAAGCTAGAGAGGTAGAAAACAGGCGTGCTAATGCAGTGTCAGAGACAGATAGTTCCTCATATGCCAGGCTGAGTTGGTAGAGGTAGGTGGGGTGGGGTTGATAAAAGGCTCTCAAAAAGGGTAACTGAGACTCATCCCACAGGATTCTGTAGCCAAGGTCAATGCACAGTGGGCAGCTTGAAAGGTGTAGCCAGGTGCCCTGGAAGCTTGGTGACCCTGCTGCCCCTAGCCTCTGGGTCATCTCAAAGCTGTTTTATTGTATTAGTTATGATAAGTAGTGACTTTCACCTCAGGGCAACTTAAAAGTACTGTTTGCCTATGAAATCAAGATAGATGTTTTAGTATCCATTCTTCACATGGCACTATATTGAGATGAAAGTAGTAAGATGGGCAGGTCATGCTTGCGCTGTTCCATACCACTGCGTGAGGACACACCAAAAACTAAGCTGACAGCAAACATATAACTTAAAGTAATAATTAAATGCATGCGCATGGTGGGGGATTTAGTGAAGCAGCCAAGTCTGGAGCTTTGTATTTGGGCTGGGCAGGGTGAGCCAATGGTCCTTTTCTAAGTGTCCCACAGCCTTCCTTGGAGGGTGTGGTTGCAGATACTTCATGAGTGATGTGAAGAAGGTCCCTTCGCAGGCTGAGCAGCAAGGGGCACTCCAGGCACAGGGCACAGAACCCACAGGAAAGCAGTGACAAACAGCCTGTGAGTTGAGAAAAGCCGATGACAGGAGCCTTCGGGGAATGCCTCGGGAACTTCAGCTCAAACATCAGTAGGAATGTTTCAGTGAGTAGAAGCTTTACAATTGTGTAAACAGTTTACTTGCTCTACGATGACAGCGTGGTCCTCACAGCCTTACACATGTGCTTTGGAAAGTAGCCAGGGGTCTTGGGTCTGAAATCTCCGTTCTTTACTGCTCTTTCCTCCCTCCAGCTTCTGCTCACAAAGCACAACACAAGCAAGGCCATAACTTTGTCATTGATCAGGAAGGATGGCACCAGCTGTCCCTTAGCATGACATTGTCTCCAGAATGGAAGAAATGCATGAAAAAGAATCTCAACAAAAACAGCTCAGCTTGTCTGGGAGCTGACACTGCCGTTGGATCTGGCTAATTCTCACAGAAGGAAAAATTTCCACAAAGGAAAGAGGAATTCATGGGAATATTCCCATTCCAGAGACCTTAAGGAGGCAGCAGACTTGTATACAAAGAACAGACGTCTCAAAGCATGGCGCTTCAGGACTATCTGGAGATACTGAGGAACCTCGCAGTACCCGTGTTGCCACAGGTGTGGTAAAACGCCTGCAGGAGGAAAATGCTTATGCCCTCCTACTTTCTAGCCTATCCTCCTTTTTCATAGTGAATTCCTGGTTTCTTTTATCTGTGTTGACAACTCCCTCCTCAGAGAGACAGCACAGTGTCAGACACAGGAAGCACTGTCCCGAGGTAAGTGAACCCAGTTCAAGCGCTTCCCACTGTGATGACTACATTGGGCATATTCCTTACCCCCCCTGATATGTCTCCTCATGTGTAGGCTAGGAGGAAATGAGTAGTATTTACCTCGTTGAGTAGTTGTGAGGGTTAAATAAGAAAGCACACACTATCTGGCATGTGGTTATTCTATAAATATGTGTTGCTCTTATCCTTCCTCCATTTCTTCCTGTCTCATCTTCCTTCCTTTCCTCCTTCCTGCCTGACCTTTCTTTCCTTTCAGTAGATATTAGGGATACTAAGTCACTTAAAACACCATGTCCTCAAGGAGTTTACCGCCCTGTTAAGTTGGAAAGGCACACAAGGTAATTGACAGTCCCAGCTCGTATATAATGAGGTATACAGTCAGTGCAGAATAAAGTGTCTGTAGAATGCTGTAAAGTTAAAATAGAAACATGAGCAATGCCTGTGCCCAGAGGGCAGTTGAGCCCCTTGCAAGCAGATCACTCAGTCCTGCATTTCTCTGGCATCGAGTGGGTATCTTCTGGGAGCCCTGGTTACTCTCAATAGGTCAGGCACAAATCCTCCTGGCAGACAGACAGAATGCCACCTGTGCCAGCAGAAGCAGCAACTCCAGATACAAAGGGCTGGACAGGTTAGAATGTCAGGAGGAAGTCACAGGCTAGGTGGCTAACCCAGTGTTTGAGTGGAGCAGGAAGGAGTATCAGTATTATATAACTAACACTCATATATCTACTACCCATATTTGCTAAATCTTAACATTTCCCTGTATTGGACTCCATCTGTCTTTGTTTTAGACATAAAACATCAAAGATGCAGTCAGTTGAAACTTTGTCCTTTTGTTCACTGCACCCCCAATCCCACCAACCCTTTTCTTTTCTCCCTCCTTATATCAGCTATTTCCAAGTAACACGCCATTCCAAAACTTAGTGACTGAAGCAATAAGCATTCCTTATTCTTCATGACTCCAGTGGTCACCTCGTGGTTCTTCCGGCCTTACCTGGGTTCATTTGTGAGTCTTCGCACCTCTTGAAGTAAGTTGGGTAGACAGTTGGGTGATTAGGCTGCACGTGTTTGGGGGTGACTGGCTGTCAGTTAGGGAGGATGGCCTCGGTTGGGACAACTGAAATTCCTTCACTAGTTCAAACCCAAAATTGCTCACCCAGTAGTAGCAGGATTGGGTATGTGACAGTGGAATCAGGCAATACCTTTGAGTCATAGTTCAAAATCTACACACAACTACTTCTACCATATTCTGTTGGTCAAAGCAAGTCACAAAGCCATTCCAAATTCACCAACTCCAAATTTTGATTAAAATGCTACAAAAGTCACATTGCCAAGAGTATGGGGGAAAGAATTGGAAATATTTTTGCTGTTAATGGTGCCTCTCTCCTCAGCAGTAACCACTATCCTAATTTGTTGCTCTTCATCCTCATGGGATTATTTGTAGTTTCAATATATATCTGTTTAGTGTAGCCATCTCTATGTCGTGCAGTCATAAAATGAGTGATATTAAACTATGCCAAAAGAACTATAATGAAAACTTGATTTTCTATATATTATTCAACAACTTGCTTTTTAAAAATCCCATTTCATGTCTTGGAGATTTAACCATAGATGCAGGTAGAGCTAGTATATTCATTTTAGAGGTGTATATTATTTTTGAATTATCCTGAATTATATACATATAACCTAATTTTTAAATTCACTTTCCTATTAATGGACAAGTTTGCCTTCACTTTTGTGCCACTTTGTACTGTGCTTTGTACACATTCTTACACATGTGTCATTGCACATATGTGTTATCTCCAGGGTATAGATCTATGAGTGGAACTGCTGGATTACAGAGTACTGACATCACATTTGATAGTTCCAAATTTAACTCCAACATGGTTATACTAAAATCCCCTTTTACTAGGGAATAGGAGTATGTGAGTACTTCTTTTTCCCCATAGTCTTAGATACTGACAAGTATAAAATAGTTTCTAATTGCTGTTTTATTTTGTTTTATTTCTCTGGTAACTAGTGATATTGAATAACATAGCATATGCCTCTTGGCCATTGTGATTTCCCTTTTCATGAATTGACTAAATCCTTTGTCTGTTTGTTATTGTTTTCTTTCCCTGTTGGGTTGTCTTTTTTATATTGATTTCTAGACATTCTTTCTACATATTGGGGTAAACTTTTATAAATTGTTCTTGTATATCTCTTTCCCTAGTTTATAATTTTCTTTTTACTTTTTAATTATTTTTCACAGAATTTCAAACTTTCATTATAGTATATTTATCATTCTAAGATCTGGGGAAAAAAATAAATATATGGCTATATCTACACCCTTCATGATAAACCTGTAGAAAATCCAGATGAAGATAAAAATCTTCAGGCTCTCTTAACATTTTTAAAGCAAGTAATGAAAGATGAAATTACGATTTCAAAGATAGTCAACTTCTCAACAGCAACAATAAATGCTAGAAAATGATCAATGAGCTAAGAGTAAATAGTTATCAACTTAAAATTATATACCAAACAAAAATATTGTTGAAGCCATGTACAAATATATACATACATACATATCTCCCAGGTGTACTTTTGGGATATCATGGAACAAGTTACATATTTCATCACATTTGCAAAGCCCATGCTCCTTTTTTACATACTTTATTGTTACTTAATAGCATCATACTTATACACCTATTTTAAAATAAGAAGGTAATTTTTTCAGTTGTTCCATAAGAAATAAAAGCAACCCCATTTTAATGGGTCAAAGTACAAATTAAAATCTTGCTAAAGCTAAAGAATGCCTGAAATGGGTACAACACTTCTATTTGTGAATGCAAGTAAAGGAACTCAATGACAAGAATTAACCAGGCATTTTTAAATGTCATTGAATTTTTCCATTATATTTTGATTTTGCAGCTCAGAAACTGGACATTTTTGAGTCCAAGTGTTGATTTTAATTTGATTTTTTTTGATCTCTTAAAGAAATTGTTACAAAGCACAAGAAATACATAGTTATAAATGTATACATTAATATGTATTAAATATACATACACATACATTTAAGTTAAAGAAAGAGTTTCCCATTAAAGAGCTCACTTTCTAAAGGATCCTTTTTTCAGGAAATAGGAAACTTAACCTTCAAAGGAGGGAGAATCTCACAAATGTGAGCACACATGATTCATGTAAAACAGCGAAAGGTCTAAAAAAGTTAACCAGGTCATTTGACAAAAATAGTAATTTATGGATTTTCTGAAATACCTGGAGAGTTTCTCCATGTAGCACACAGGGCAAACTGTCCCTTCCTCTCACTCCCATATCTAAGTAATCACCAAATACTTATTTCTTTCAAGTCTGTCCATTTCTCTCCATCCTGTTGGTGTCTTCATTGTCCAGGGCACCATTTCTTATAAATCCTCCTCCTAACTGGTATTCCTGACTTAATTTTTTCCTCATTTTTTATTCCATTCAGTTATCTAAAATCCAAATATCAATGCAATATTACATTGTATTCTTCCTTCAAACACATCAATTACTCTCTTGTTTCATTGAAAAAAAAAAGTGAAATCTTTAGTCTGGTTTCAAGGTCTTTCAGAGTCTGCCTGTTGATTACCTCTCTAGCGTTCATTTCTTGCCCCTCTCCAATACCCCCTCCCCTGCCAACTATTTTTCTAGGTCAGTACAGTAAATATTTTAGGCTTGAGAATCATATGGTTTTGTTGCCACTGCTCAACTACCCATCGTTGTGATGCAATTAGATGCCATAGACAATGGATAAATAAATGACAGGACCTATGTTCAAATAAAACTTTAATTACAAAAACAAGTGGCTAAGCAGCATTTGGCCCGAGGGCCCTTATTTGTTACCCCTGCTTCAGACTAAACTAAATTGCCTACAAGTGGACACGGTATTTTCTTTCATCTCAAGTACTGCACAGGCTGCCATCTGTTTGGAGTGCCTCTCTCCTTTGTCTGGCTACCTTCAGTTCTTCATGAATCTCAGCTTGAATATCACTTCTTCAAAGACTCCACAGATTTCCTCTATGTTTACCTCTATTGATGCACTTACAACACTGTGTATTTTCCTATTAACATACTTATCTGTTCCACTTGTCTATAAACTTCTGAATGCAGAAAATGCATGTTTTACTCCCTAGTGTCTAGCAGAGTTCTTGGCACAGAAAAGGACTCAGTAAAACTTTTATTTTTTCCAGTGAGTGAGTGGAAGGTCTATAGCCCTCTGGCTGGCCCAGCCCCACTCTTAAAACTTCAGGACTGGGAAAACACCGTCTGTCTAGAAAGGATGTATCTCTGTGGAAGCTGTGATCTGTTTTCAGCACTCTATCCCTTCCCTTTGGCCTGGCTGCATCTTCCAGGGAAATAGATGTCCAAAATTAAGACCCAACCACTGTATCTCCCATCCTATCCACCAGGCAACTCAGAACTTTCAGCTCTCTGACCCCGCTTCCGACAAGTATTCTCAGCCACTAATTTTAAAAATAAGCCCCGAGGGGGAAATTGCTACATCTCTTTCCAAAGGCTGTTGCAGATGCCAAAGGCGGTGGACAATGAACCATCTGTGGTTATGGGTGGAGCAACCACCATTCAGCCAGGCATCCTGGGGACTCTCCCTGCCTGTTCAGTGTCTTTCCTTTCCAGCCCATCACCAACAAAGTAGGAAAAGGGCAACTTTCTGTAGCAACCACAGGTAATTAAGTAACTGAAGGGCCAACCATATATCTTGTTCTGAATTAGTGCTGCATCTCAGGTGAAGACATGACCCTTCCTGCAACATTTTACAATCTGCTTAAAAAAAAAAACACAAGCACATATAAGACATTTAGAAATTAATACAACACAATTTATTCATCCTCTCATTAATTTTCTAGCAGTGTCTAGGAAATGCCAAGTACTATGTGGGATGCTGAATCATAGAGATGAAAAGGCAAGTTCCCTTCACCCGAGGACTTATTTGTTTACCAGAAAATGTGCCAAAGTAGGAATCCATAATGCAAAAGAGGTTTAGAGACAAAGAATCAACAGAGCCTAAAGTCAGAAAAAGTTCCATCAAGGAGATAGAACTTGAACTGGTTTGTGAACAGAAGGAGAAAATTATTTAGTTGTAGGAAATGACATCACTGAGGTGGTGAGACAATGAAGGATCACATCGTGGAAGACTTTGAAAGAGCAGTCATTTAGCTCCAAAGGGGGGATAATAACCTACACCAATGGCTCACCATAAAACTCACTAAAATTCAGGGACCTCCCTGGTGGCGCAAGGAGTTAAGCACTGCACTATGAAGCAATCCGCAGCCTCTGCAGCACGTGTTCGATCTCCCGCCGGCCAGGGAGCAACCCACATGGTGAAGCAAACCTCTCCTGTCTCACCCGCTGCTCCCCCCAGCAGTGTACTTCAGTCAGTCTGCCTGTTCTGTTCCCGACTCTGTCTCTGGTGGATCCTCTCACCCCTTCCCACATCTCTGGCCTGTGCCCCAGCTCTTGTATGCATAAATAAATAAATCTTTAAAAAAAAAAAACTCAGTAAAATTCAGTCAGTGTGAGTATATTCACAAAATTATGCAACCCTCACCATGGATCTAATTCCAGAACAGACAGTAGTCTTCTGAACACTTCCTAACAAAGAATTCATAGATGGCAGAAACTATATTAGACTATATATGTCAAGTAAATTGCTCCAGATACAAGAGCAAGAATGATTATGGGGGGGAGAAACTAGACACAGAAGCAGGCTGAGAGGGTTGGGGACCTGGGCTAGGATTGGGCAGATGCTGCCTCCTGTCTATGGTCTTCTCCCACCACCATGGGATTTATTGAGATAACAATCTCTCTCTCTTCTCTTTGTATTTTCCTTGCTCATTCTCATGAGGTGGTGAGACATTTGTGCTCCCTAGTCTAACAGTTTGGGGAGCTAGACTAGAAGTGAGTTGACAGTCTCCCTTCTGTTTTAGGAATTTGGAAGTCATGTTGCTGAAGAGAGAAAAGAGACTCTTTGGGAGCAGTGGGTGCTAAAACTGAGAGAACAAAGAAGGGAGACTTCCCAAAACCTTGAAGAGCCAGTAATCTCTGGTTCTGAAAGGTGTGGAGCCTCCCAAGGGGTGGCAGCTGGGTGCCTCGGGGGCTCTAGCCCAGGTTCCCAGTCTCAAGAAGGGTCCTGTGTCCAAGTGTGGCACAGTAAACATCTCAACTCTGACCTAGTGGCCAAGACCCTAAGAACCGCCCTCCTAAGCATTCTATTCTGCATAAAACTCCTGAAAACCTGCTGTGCCCTGGGGAGCCCCAATAATGATGGAGGCTGCGTTACCCACTGGCTTGGCAGAATTGGGCTCAGAGCTGCATTTAGATAAGTTGAACACCAAGGACCTTTTTTTTTTTTTTTTTAAGATTTATTTACTTATGCATACAAGAGCTGGGGTACAGGAAAGAGGCACGGTGGGGTGGTGGTGGTGGTGGTGAGAGGATTCACCAGAGACAGAGTGGGGAACAGAACAGGTAGACTGACCAAAGTACACTGCTGAGGGGAGCAGTGGGCGAGTCAGGAGAGGTGTGCCGCACCTCGTGGGTTGCTCCCTGGCTAGCTGGGGATCGAACTCATGCTGCAGTGGCTGTGGATAGCTTCATAGGTTGCATCTTAACCCTTGCACCACCAGGGAGGCCCCGAGACCTTCTTAAGAGAGAGTCTAACATAGTGGTTAATAGAGTCTGGAGACGAGCTGTCACTTTGAGCCTCGGCTCTGCTACACTAGCTGTGAGATCTTGGATGTGTTTCTTAGCTTTTCTGTACCTAAGTTTGCTCAAAATGGGGATAATGATAGTCAAGTCTGCTATGTGGATTAAATGAATGAATATTTGCACGACAGTTATACTACTGTCTGTCCCATAAATACGCACTAAATGTTTGCTTGTTAATATTAGTGAATGGAAAGGAACAAATAGTTGGGGAAGAGAATGTAACGCTATAAAAGAGAATTACTGAGTGGAAACAAGAGTGGGCAAATGATTAAGCGGAATGAAGAATGAAGGAAATATTAAGGTTGAAGCACAAGGTAGGCAACCATTTAGATATGAGGGAGAATGGACAGCAAAATAAAAACAGCTACATGAAGATAAATAGGAATGGAGACATGATTTGATAGATAGATATGAAATGAAAAGAGACTGAGATTGATCACACAATGAAAACACAGAGATTGAAAATGGCAGCCAGGGGCCTCCCCTGGTGGCGCAGCAGTTGAGCGCTGGGTTGCAAGGCTGCCCACAGCCTCTGCAGCGTCAGTTCAGACCCCGGCCGCTGGCGAGGGTCCCACAAAAAAAAAAAAAAAAAAGAAAAGAATAAAGAAAACAGTGGCCAGTTGTAACTAATAGGATGAGAGATGATCTACTCAGAAAGAGGTAGAGAAAATAATGTCAGATGCGAAGTGGAAAAGAAAGCAGGAAGGGGGCATAGAAGGAAGGGTGGTGGCCAGGAATCCGACAGGAGGGAGTGAATGACTTCCAGCCTCTGGGGTGCACCCCTGCCCCATCCTGTCTCCCAGTCACTCCCACTCAGCTCAGCTGAATCTTCCCTAACATCCAGGCTATGTTCCTCCACTTTGGAACAACCTGTTCTCAACCAATTCAGAATGTATTTTCTTCTGTCTGGCTTAATTGCTTTGTGTATGCAGTTCTTGCCTCCATTCTAGAAGAATATGTCCCTGACATATGCAGAGATGCTCTCTCCATTTTCTTGGTGTCCCACCCAGCGTGCGGCTAAGAGCAGACGTGTTTAAGGACTGTCCTGGCACAGAAGTGGGAGGACTGGTGTCGCTCCAATCTCCAGCACCACCATCAGCACCCTGTAGGACATCACCAAGTGCCCCTGGAAGGTTCATCTCTAAAAGCTTAATCTTGAGGAAACCAGTCCAGCCTGCCTGGGTGCAGGGGGAAAACACTATCTGGGGGCCCTCCCTTTCATGCTTCTCAAGGACTCAGACCTCTATAATTTAGCACTGTCCTACAAATACTTGGTCTCCCCATAAAAGTGTGAGCTCCCAAAAGGCAGAGAAGATGTGGATAAAGTTGCAAAAATGTAAGATAAGCAGAAGTTTTTTATTATGTGTGCTTCTCTTCTGGGCATCTAAAAATTTCTGCCGCTTTGTAGTTGGGTCCTACAGACTGAAATAGGGTCGTAAGGAGAAGTAAAATTTTGGTATAAGAAAAGAGACCTAAGAATTTGTTTACATAGGTCCTGAATATAGGACAGGGGCCCTGTTAGGATTCAGAGAAAGTTCTGGCATCTCGGCCAAATGAAACTCCTCCAGACTGATCTAAACCCGTTCCTTTCCTCCTAGACGAGAGGAAGGAAAAGTCCCATTCGTAACCACGGCGAAATGAAAGTCTTCCTTGCTGATTATATACCATTTACAGCACAGTGTTTCATTTTGGTGCCCAGGAGCCTGTAATAGCTGGAATTACTCTTGTTCCTCTTCCTCTTTGCAGGACCAGAGCTGAGAAGTGCTCTGTGATTATGGGTCAGGGTATGACATCTCCATGCCCGGCTTGCCCAGCCTGGTTTTATGTGTGTGCCCTTACGCATATGTGCATGCCTGTCTGTTTCAAGAAAGATCTCCTGTGCATGGGATTTTCAATTCATAAGCAATGAATTTAAATGTCTTGCTATTTCAACCATTTGTATTGGGCAGAAGAGGGGAAGGGAAGGAGATTGGGAGGGGGAAGAGAGGAGAGAGGAAGGAGGGAGGCATGAGTTAGATCCCCGGCCATGGAGCTAACCCACATGGCACAACAGATCTCCCCTGCTATTCCCCACTTCTCTATGAATAAATAAATAAAAATAAATCTTTAAAAATTTTTAATTTATTTATTTTATGTATTAAAAATTCATTTTGAATCTATTTTATAAACTTTCTTTTGTTACTTGTACTTTCAGGGTCATATTTTAATCAAGTGTCTTAAAATATAACATGTATACAGGGCCTCCCTGGTGGCGCAGGTGGTTGAGTGCAGAGCTGTGAGGCTGTCCATAACCTCTGCAGCATGGGTTCGATCCCGGCCGGCCAGGGAGCTACCCACATGGCGCGGCAGACCTCTCCTGTCTCACCCGCTGCTCCCATCAGCAGTGTACTTCATCACTCTGCCTGTTCTACTCTCCGCTCTGGCTCTGGTGAATTCTCTCACCCTCCCGCGCTTCTGACTATACCCAGTGCTTGTATAAATAAATAAATAAATCTTTTAAAAAAAAAAAAAGAAGTGGAAATTTAGTTTTCAGATATTTTGGGGATTTTCTAGATATTTCCTGCTCTTGATTTCTAATTCTATTGTTGTCAAAGAACATATCTTATATACTTGAATCCTATCAAGTTTTGTTTTCTGGTCCAGAATGTAATCCATCTTGGTAAATGTACTACGTGCCCTTGAAGATAATGGACATTCTACTGTTGGAAGGTACAGAGTTTTATACATGTCAACTAGGTCAAGTTGCTTGATAATGTAGTTCAGGTCTTCTGTATGTACTGATTTGAAATGTATGTTCTATGAATTGTTGAGAGAGCACATTAAAAGCGGTCATTGTGGGTTTGTCCAATTCTCTTTGTAGTTACATCACTGTTTGCTTTTTTCTAAAACTCTAGCGTCAGATACACAATTATTTGTGATTGCTATGTTCCCTTAACTAATTGACCCCTTTCCATTATGAAGTGAATTTCCTTCTTTTTCATACTATTCTTAGATCTGAAATAATTTCTCTGATATTAGTATATATTCCAACTTTATTTTGCTTTATTTTTAATGTATTTGTATCTTTCATCTAGACAATATAGATTCAGTCATGCTTTTTAAATTTGATTGACAATTTCTAACTCCTAATTGACAAATTTAGTCTATTTGCATTGAATGTGATTATTGACATGGTTAAGTTTAATCTTATTATTTATTTTCTTTGCCTTCATTTTCCTTTTTCTACTTTCTTTTAACTGAGTGTTTTAAGGAATCCATTTTAACTCATGTGTTAACTTATTAGCTATAATTTTATTTTTTCAGTGCCTGCTTTAGGGCTTAGACGGCACATGTCTGACATAACAATGTGTGACACTATGCTACATTATATGTATATGAGCCTTTCAACATTTCTGTCCTCCTGGACTTTCTGCTGTTACTGTAATACATTTTATTTCTATATATATTTATTTCTACATATATTATTTCTATTATAAATTGTATACTGCATTCTCACTCAATTATCATTTTTAAGAGAGTTAAATAATGGTTTAAAAATCTAATGGACACACCAACATAGTCCTTATTTCTGGTGCTCTTCATTCTTTTGTGTGGATCCACACTTCCACCTAGTATCATTTTTCTTCTCCCAAAAGACTT
This sequence comes from Talpa occidentalis, assembly GCF_014898055.3. Lineage (NCBI taxonomy): Eukaryota > Metazoa > Chordata > Mammalia > Eulipotyphla > Talpidae > Talpa > Talpa occidentalis. The sequence goes on from NW_023601653.1 coordinate 71,420,875, forward strand.
TCCCTTCACATTTCCTAAGGTGTTGGTTTGTTCGTGATAAATTCTTGCAATTTTTGTTAGCTAAAAATGATGTTATTTTGCCTTTTTAAATATATTTTTACATCATTTTTCATTTTTGCACAGTGTATGCATTTTCATCTTGGTTACAGTCCCTGTACAATTCCCATCCCTTGTTTTGATCCTACTCCCTTCTCCCCCCACCCCCACTAGTGTGTCTCTGGTTTATAGTTGCTTGTTGATTTTGATTTTTACTTTATTATAATTAGTCTTTTTCCTGGTCCCTTATTTAGGCTTTCTGGATCAAGAAGATGTGGTACATATACACAATGGGATATTACTCAACAATCAAAAAAGATAAACACATGCAATTTGGAGCAACATGGATGGCGCTGGAAGGGATCATGCTCAGCGAAATAAGCCAGAAAGAAAAAGAAAAATACTGGATGGTCTCACTCACGGCAAGAATTTATTTTGCCTTTTTTAAAAGATATTTTTGTGGACATTAGAATTTTCTTTCTTTTTTTTTTTTTTTTAAAGATTTATTTAGACAAGCACTGGGTACAGTTAGAAGCACGGGAGGGTGAGATAATTCACCAGAGCCAGAGTGGGGAGCAGAGCAGGCAGAAGGACCGAAGTACACTGCTGAGGGGAGCAGCGGGCGGCAGGAGAGGTCTGCGCGCCATGTGGGCCCCTCGCCGGTGGCCGGGGATCGAAACTGCGCTGCAGAGGCTGCGGGCAGCTTTGCAACCCAGCGCTCAACCACTGCGCCACCTGGGGAGGCCCAACATTAGAATTTTCAATGATATTTTTTTCAGTAATTTGAAGACGTTGGTTCATGCCCTTCTCATTTGCAACTTTCACTGTCGTCCTTGCCTTTGTTTTTCTGTACAGAAAATGTACATATTATGTCTTTTTTCTTCGAATGCTTTTAAGATTTCCTTTTCATCACTGGTTTTCAGTGATAACTTGAATGTGATTGACTTACAGTTTTCTTTTATGTTTCTTGAGCTTAGGATTTATAGAGCTTGTTAGGTCTGTGATTTGATCATTTTTCTTAAATTTGGAAATTTTTCGTCATCATTTCCTCAAATATTTTCCTTTTCTTTCCTTTCTCTCAGAGACTCCAATTACATATAAGCTAGATTGCTTGAATGATGTTCTGTTAATTTTTTTAAATTATTTTTTCTCTCTGTGACTCATTTTGCGTAGTTTCCACTGTTATATCATCAATTTTAATAAGCTTTCCTTCTACATTGTCTAATCTGCCATTAATCCATCTGGCATATTTATTATCACATGCATTGTGGATTTTGTTTCTAGCAATTCAATTTGGGTCTTTTCACATTATCTGTGTCTCTACTTAACATGTTTGATCTGTCTATTAGCTTTTTTTTAGCATATAAAATACAATTGTAATAGTGTCCTTGTCTTATAATTTGAACGCCCTGAGAGTTCTTAGTTGTTTCCTAGTTTTAAAGTTTTCTTTCCTTATGATTCATCTTCTCCTGCTTCTTTGTATGACTGGTAAATTTTTATTAAAGATCAGGCATTTGCATTTCACTTTGTGAGAGTCTGGATGTTTTATATTTTTATGAATATTCTTGAGTGTTTTTCTAGGAGTGAAGTTCAGTTATTTGAAAACAGGTTGATCCTTTTGGGTTTCCCTTTTAATATTTCTTAGGTAGGATCAGAGGAGAATTTGACCTAAGGATTTCTATACCCCACTATTTTTTAAAAGATTTATTTATTTATGCATACAAGAACTGGGGTACAGGCCAAAGGTGTGGGGGGTGAGAGGATTCACCAGAGACAGAGTGGGGAGCAGAACAGACAGATTGACCAAAATACACGGCTGAGGGGAGCAGATGGCGAGTCAGGAGAGGTCTGATGCACCATGTGGGTCAGCTCCCTGGCTGGGGATCAAATTCGTGCTGCAGTGGCTGTGGACAGCTTCATAGTGCTGCGTCTTAACCCCTTATGCCACCAGGGAGGCCCTATTCCCCACTATTAAGGTAGATCCTTCTTAGCACTCAAACCGGTGTCCCATGAGTTACTGCATTTTCCAGGCTGTCTGGTGGGAGCAGGCACTGCTGCAGTCCTGTGTGGTTACAGGCTCTGCTCTCTCTCCTCCTCTGAGGTGGTCTGTCCCCACCTCAGGTGGCTTACTTGAACATGGGCTAATCAGTATCATCTGACTGCTCACTCGAAGGGCCATCCCTCTGTACATCTCTGAGTGCCTGCTCTGGGCAGCTCTGCCTTCTCTGCCACTGTGCCCCTTGCTTTGCTTGGCCCCTCAATTGGCTTCCTCTCCTCATCAAGGTGTTTGCCAGGCTCTGCCTAGGTTTTCCTCTCTTTCAGCCAGGTCTGAAAACCTCCTTAGAACAGTCAGCTGGGAAAATCATGGGATTTACCTTGTTAATTCTCCATCAGGGTGGCAGGGGAGTGGGGGGTGGAGCATTGTCCTTTGTTGCCTGATGTCTAATGTCTTGAAATTGTTGTTTGTTTTATTTTTTTCCCCAGTTTTTTATTTGTTTGAGCTGGAGAGGCAAGAGGCACCCAGCATTTATTACAGTATTTTGACCAGAAGTAGATGTCTCAAGAATGTTGGGGTGAAGGTGCAGAGTCTCACCCCAGGCCTCTTTGTATCTGTTTCCACCGTGGAGACCTCCTGGAGCAGGTACTGAATTGAAGAAACCCAGTGCTATCCACTCTGGCTGTTTAAACACAAGCAGTCCCATGTGAGCTCTGGAAATTGCTCAGCCCACAGCTCCCTGGTTGTGCTTTCCTGGATTCATGGGTTTTACCCTGTACTTCTGTGGCTTGGTCACTAGCAACAAATCTAAGGCTAAATGAAGATTTCTAGAACAATTTCTCTACATCTTTCCTTTTCTTTGGTACTCTTCTCTGAAGATTCTGGCTACCCTAGCCTCCCCAGACTTAGATCTGGGTGTCTTCAACTCACTGTGTTCCCTGTGCTCTTCTCTGTGGTCTGGAAAGGGCCTTGAGGCAGACAGAAATGTCACCTGAGCATCCGGCTTATTTGTTTCCTTCCTCGTAGGATCATTGCCCTGTGCTGTATATTACCCAATGTCTAAAAGCAGCTGCTTTGTACAATTGTCTACTTTCCTTGCCTTTTATGAGTAGAATGCAGGTCTAGTCCAAGAGGCCCTACCACGTGAAAGCAGAAGTCTCCACTATAACTCTTTTCAATGATAAAATGTAAATCATAATACCAAAGGCCCTTGTTTTTTCCAAACGAATGTACCCCACACAAACCCACACCAAAATTCTGATCACCCCTCCCATGAAGTCATGGCCTGTTTTAGAATCATTCATCTAGTGAAATCCAGAGATTCCAAGCTTTTTTTCATTCAACTGTTTCATAAACCTTATTGGATAGCAGACCCTGTGTTAAGTTCTGAACATACAGAGGCAAACAAGGATTCGTTGCAGCCTCAAGTGACTACCCCTTCCAATGGATAGGACATAGCATGGTAAGGGCAGTGACAGAGATACATGCAAAGTACTAGGAGGCGGGGATGTGGGGGAGGGGAGAGAATGGCACCAAATCCATCTCCAAGACAGGTGGAAAGTTGTCAGGGACTGCTTCCGGAGGTGACATTTAAGCTGAGTCTTTCAAATGGGAAGCAGTTCACCCTGCTAAAGGGGGGACAGTTTGAACAAAGGCACAAAGGTGGAGGTAGCATGAAGTATGCTTGACACAAACAGGCCACTTGAGGTTGCTGGAGCAACAATTCCCAGAGAGGGAGAGGCAGAGGATGGAGCTGGGGAGGCCAGCAGAGGTCAGGACACAAGGGCCTCTCATGCCACACTGGGGAGCCTGCCACTAAGGGCTGAGTCCTTTACATAACTCCGCACGGTGGCTGGCAGGGGCCCTGCCCACCTCAGCACGCAGTAGGTATTATTAGATGATGATCATGAAAGGCAAATCTGAGAAACTGCAAAACTCCCAGTGGAGCCAAAATCCCTTACGTTCTGAGGTTCCAGAACGTTATCTGACTCCTCTGCCCCTTTGCAAATTCAGCTGAGATGTGTGGCCGTGGTGGTCAGCCAACTCTGAGGTGCTGCCTCCTTGGCATTTGGCTAACCCTCTAGGCGTGTATATACGGGGCGAAAAGGGAGGGGTGGGGAAGAGAGCAAGTGAGACTGAGAGAAGAAAGGCGAAGGCCTGGAGATGGGAATTCACCGTGAGAGGCAGCAAGACAGGGGCTCAGACTCAAGGCAGAGATTACGAAGTTCTTTAACCTAGGAAGATGAGTCTTGAGAAGGCTTTACCTTCTCCCAGCAGAATCTGCACATCCTTGGACAACCAGATCCCAAGGCTGAGTATCCCCCAGTGGAGAGAGAGTAGGGCAGAGTGTGGAGCAGGGTCTCAGGATTCAAACATAGCAAGACAAAGATGGGCTGGCCCCAGCAGCAGTCTATTTCCCTGAAAGATGAAGTGCTGCCCGAACAAGAATCCATCCTGAAGAAGAAGGGAAACCAGCCTGCTGAACTTGGCCCATAAAGGAGAATGAATCCTCTGCAGAAGTGGGTCTGAAAATAACCTCCAAATCCACATCACATGTACTACTGTTCAGCCATTCCTGGTCAGCATACTGGTCAGCATAATAATGAGGAAGGGAGCTAAGCTAGTAGCCCTGGGTTTGAAACAACATTAAGCAGCTGGCTCCCGGAAAAGCAATGCCCATTGGCTGCCCAGAGGACACAGAAGGCCTGTGCCCAAGGCAATCCGCGCAGGTGCCAGCAGTCCAGGAGACCAAGGCACTCATGTGTTCACAAATGCATGTGAAATGGGCTCTGTAACACCAGAGAGTGAGGCAGGAGCTGGTGAAGACAAGCAATTTGGATTATGCTACTGCTCATGCTTCCCACTTGTGTGCGTGGGAGCTGGGGAAGACTGCCAGCCCTTAGGGAAGGGGACCCTCTGTGGACCAGCTAGCAAGTTGCTCCCTGACTCCTTCTTGCAGGGTCCAACCTGGCTTTCCAAACCTATGTAAAAACACAAGAACAGCTCTTCACAGCCCACGTGTACATGGCTCTGCTGCGAGTCCTCTGCTTTCGTGTGGTCACACCTGCGTGTTGACTTCACTGGGTAACCAAAGGCAGCCATGGAGAGTTCTGCCCAGTGGTGCCTCATTCAGACACGTACATTGTCCTGGAAGGCAAGAGACATTAGCATTTTTCCCACTCACCTCCAATAACTCGTCCGTCCCTCATCCAGAAAGAGTGATTGACAACCCCAAAAGCTGCTGGACAACTATTTGAAAGAGGGGTCCTCAGAGAGGCCTCTTCCACCTGTTCCTCTTTTCTTTATCACTTCACATCCATTGGGGTCCCTAAGCCCCAAGAGAAGGGTCAAGTGCAAATCTGGTAAACCAAGAAGCCCTAGCAGTTGTCAACTTAATTAGCCTTCAGGAAAAATATATGGATATACGAGCACAGCGGAGTTGCTATAGGGACAGGCACGGGAGGCGCATTTAGAACAGGGCCTCATCACATCACCCGATAAAAATAAAACCCAGGCTTTTTAATAGAATGAATTACTTAAGTTTTATATTTAACAGGGGGCGATACCAAGGCTATTACTGGTTTTGGGAATATTTTAGGAATCCAGGCTGCTTCTGCATATGCTAACAGCCACCACCTCGAACGCACTCGTGGCCAGCAGCTAAGTACTGGAAGCCCAAGGGTCTCTTCCACTTCTTTAGATGAGAAATGGTTTTTCTGAGTATGGATTTGTTCTCCTGTGATAGGGTGAGAGATTTTCACGGTATTTCAGTGGAAGGATGAGAATAATAACTATGTTGTGTTCGTTATACCGGATCCTTTATCTATAGTGTGGCTGATCCCTATAGCAACCCTATGAAGTAATGATCTCATTTTGCAGCTGAAAAAAACAAGGCTCAGAGAGGCTCAAAATTTTCCCAGGGTCACACAGCTAATGAGTAGGTAGTGGAATTTAGACTCAAATTCAGAAATCCCCCATTCCAAAGTCCATTGCTTTATAAGACCAAGCACAGTCTCTGCAGAGAAGAATCTGGGCCGAGTTAAATCCAAAGAGATTTAGCATTTTTTTTAGTTAAGTCTAAGAGATTTAGCATTTTTTTTTTAAATCTATGGCATCACACCTTGTTATAATCGCTCTTCTAAGGCAGTCCCCAGGTAGATGGGTTCCAGGAAGAATTTCACAGCGCTTTTGACCTCCGCTAATGAACACCTCTTCAATTATCCAAGGCAAGTGTTCATTTCAGACTAACTTCTTACCATCCAACGTGCTTCTCAGCTGCCTCTTCCCTAAGACTGTGTGGGCAGCACGATTAACACAGGATCCCAAACTGAACATCAAGGGAGTGTCTCCACTGGTTTTGCTGCTTTTGCCTATGTGAAAGCTTCCCCACGTGAAATGATGCTGGATACCCAAAATAAAGGTCTTTTTTTTGGACAATTTTGTCTTTGGATTATTTGTGACCCTGCTATTCTGCAGAGAGCTGCTTCTTCTTTTCCTTCTTCCTCCTCCTCCTTTTCTGGTTATTATTATGATCATTATTATTATTATCATCTGAACAATTTTCCAGCAAAGACCTATGCAGTAGCCTTCATCCGTGCCCACGAGATGCCAGTCTTTGGTTGCTGTGGGAAACAATGATGCTGCTGCTGCTGACGAGGCTGGAGAGAAGACAGCAGAGATGATGGGACCTGGGGGGCCTGAATGTGAGGGTGATATTGAGGAGATGTGTGTGGATTCCCTTCCCCCTCATTTCACCTGCTGAGGGTATGAGAAATGTCTGGGCTTCAGAGATCTAGGGCAAAACTGAAATGTGTGGTTTGGCAGGAATTCTCATCCAAGCATCAACCCAAATGAACTAGGCAGAGAGGCCGAAGGCAGGCAGAAACCACAGCCTGGGGTCTGACTGAGCAGGAGGCTTGGAATCAGAGGGCAAGAGGGGGTGTCTCCAAGAGCCCCCGAGCATCAGGGTTCCGCCCAGATTTCCTCAGGCTGCCTGCAGCTCCAGTGGGTGCGTGGCTGAATCATTTTGTGCCATTGAAATAATTCTCCGATATGCTCTTGGCATATAATAAGCTCATAGTGGGCCGGCCTGGAAATCTAACTTCTGCTACCGGCAATCACGCCGAAGTTAAAAACATGGGTTTGGACTCGGGCCGACTTTGTACATTCTGGTTTTGCCACCTATTAGCTACGGTAACTCGGACAAGTCACGGAGGCTCCAAAGCCTCAGCTTCCTCAGCTGTAAAATGGGAATAATAGCCAATCCCAAAGCTGAGCCCAGGCAGGAAAATGGCCAGTAGCTATGTCAGGGGCCAGGCATGGCTTCCACCCCACGGGCTGGGTGAATGCCATGACCTGAACAGGGAGCAGAAGCCCGGTCCTAGCCCTCCTCACCCCCCTTAGTCCTACAGCTCCTTAAACGCTGCACCTCCACCCCCCAACATCTGCACACACCTCTCAGTAAAAGGGTTCAGTCTTTCAAGGGTTCCCCCAGCCTTCCTGAACCCCCATGTGAGCTCTTCCCAGGGTACCTTGGAAACCACTGTCATCACCCACCACCAAGTCTTCCCTCGTGCCTGCCTTTCCCTTTTGCCCACTAAATAAGGAAGCCAGTGCTGTGAGGCCAGCAACTTCTGCCCAACTTGGGTCCTGGGTGGCCTCTCGGCTCCCTCTTCTCCTGGGCCCCCAGCCAACCCCTCCCTCCCTCGCAGAGATGCTCCCTGCTCACTTCATTCCTGCCTCATAGTTGAAATGACAGTGGCTCCCAGAATCCCTGGGGTGTGGGCAGGGTGATGGGGGTCTGGGGAGGCAGCCAGGCCCAGGAGCAGGTTAAAGTTACAGCCCTGGATAAGTGAGCCGGGTCAGCTGACGTCAGGGTGATGATGGGTGGAGGGGAGGGCCGGGCTGCTGAACTATAAAGATAGGTCAAATCAAATATAATCGGCTCGGGACGGAGCAAGCAGGCGAGCTAGGCAGCGTCCCCAAGCCATGGTCCCCACCAGCCATGGCTCAGCCTGGGTCTCGCTGCTCCCGACCCAAGTGCCCGAAGCAGGCTTTGGTTTCATGTCAGCAGCCTTCATCTGCCTTCCAAAAATAAGCCCCTGCCGCCATGCCGAGGGGAGAAAAACAAGAAGGGCGGTATTTTTAGGGACATTAATTCTGACCACGTGCCTGAGAGGCAAGGTGGATGGCCCTGGGACAGAGGCTGTTCATCACTATGTCCCGGGGAGCAGGACGTGTTCAGGGCACGCTGCAGGCGCTCGTCTTCCTGGGCGTCCTAGCGGGCATGGTGGTGCCCTTGCCTGCAGGCACCCGCGCCAACAGCACGCTGCTGGACTCCCGCAGCTGGGGCACGCTGCTGTCCAGGTCTCGCGCCGGGCTCGCTGGAGAGATTGCCGGGGTGAACTGGGAAAGTGGTTACCTGGTGGGAATCAAGCGGCAGCGGAGGCTCTACTGCAACGTGGGCATCGGCTTCCACCTGCAGGTGGCCCCCGACGGCAGGATCAGCGGGACCCACGAGGAGAACCCCTACAGTGAGTGCCACTTGCAGCCTACTGGGGAGGTGGGAGCCGGGGCTAAAGATGAAGGGGACTTACTTCTGCGCGTGGGGTCTTATAGGTGGGGGGTGTCATTCCCCATTTGGATGCCAATAATCAGAGCCGCCTCACCTTGCCAAGGTGCGTGCTCGACGTGCCGAGGTCCAAGCATCCTGGTGCCCTTCCCCACCACCCTCCAGAGCCCCGGGACACTGCTCACTTCAGCATCACGGGCCCCACTCTAAGACCACTGGGAAGCCATGAGGCAAGAGAGGGGGGGGCTTATGAGGACGTTGGAGCCAAATTAGACCAGTTTATTTTTATTTAACAAGCTTCTTTGTGAAGGAAAGCCAATAGCTTACAAAATTTCCAGCTGAAGCACACCCTTCCTTTGTAATTTTGGCCTACTGCCCCCTCTCAGGTGCTTAACCCACGTTGCTGACTGGGCAGGCGCTCCCATCCCAGAGGGTGGGGCCCAGCAGCCATCAGCTTCTGTGTGGCTCCAGTGTTTGCAAGATTAATTTGCAAACAGATTTGTTGAAACCTGTGGAAGACATATTTTTAAAAAATCAATGAACTAATCAGAATTCGCTTTTCTACCCAAGGCAAAGGGCCCTGTAATGAAGTCAGTGAATGTCAATCTGAGTAGTCACCTAAGTGGCCCCAGTGATCCCTCACTCTGATGTCAGAACCATCCCTTGCAGAACTGGGTTTGTCAACAGTACAGTGGCAGGACCTGCCAAGTCTGGCAGCAGGATATCCTAGAGTGAGCTTAGGGATAAGGCGATGGTCTAACCTTCTAGAAGCAGGGGCATGGGCTTAAATGCCAGTGGAGGGTCACCCCTGGTTGAAGATCCCTTTGATTTGCACAAGCCTTAGGTAACAGGCCCCCATTTCTTTGTCAGGCCTGCTGGAGATTTCCACAGTGGAGAGAGGTGTGGTGAGTCTCTTTGGCGTGCAAAGTGCCCTCTTCATTGCCATGAACAGTAAAGGAAGATTATACACAACGGTGAGTCTACCAGGCCAGGAGGCTCCTGGTGGGATGGGCCCTGACCTTGCATGGAGAAGAAGATCATGCAACATCTCCAGGAGAAAAGTGAATGTAGATTTGGCATAAGAGAAGAAGGGGTTGTGGGCAGAGCCTGTGCAAGGGAGGGGCATGGAAGCTGATTCTTCCTTAGCATCACAGTTAGTCTCTGCCTTGGATCTCACCCTGCTGGCTGCGGTCTTCATGATCGCGCAAGAACCATAGCTCAGAGGACTATGAGGCCTAAGCGAGCCCAGCCTTCCTGCATCAAGCTGTCATCCAGCCTTACAGGTTTAATTCCCTAAATTGAAGAGGCCCAGAGAAGTGAGACTTTCAGTCTGAGTCTGCTTTTCTCTACGGCCACCCCCAGAGGCGCACTCTCCTCTCCTGGGAGGAATAGAGATGAAGGTTAATTTCCTTACTTCCATCAGTGTGTTGAAATTTTATTTTAGGGTTTTAAGTCCTTCGACCTCTGGCCTCCCTGACATACCCCTGGGCTGGCACCTCCTTCTTCCTCTCTGTCACAGACCACCTTGGGAGGGGGTGCACTAGCCCTTTGTTAATCTAGCCAATGCTGAAGTGCATTTACCCAAATTTCTGCTTTCTCTGACCAACTCTTTCCTGGGTGTCTCTGCTCATGATTTGACTTATTTGAAAATATGGGCCGGGAGACATCCCTGTGTAGTTGAAGAAACTGACAGTTCTGACAGATATCAGAAGACTAAAAAGGAAGCAATGGTGGAGGAATACCATAGTTATTTATGGGGAGGGTGTGGAGGGCTGTTGCACCTCCCTTGGAGACAGACTGAGGATCAGGAAGTGAACAGAGAGCTCTGGGATTGGTGCCCGGTTCTGGGAATGACCCCAACAGAGGTCTGTTAGACACCCGAATGGGATGCCCAGGTGGCTTCTGTCCTGTCATCTGTCACGCTTATACCTTTCAGCCTGCGTTAGTTTAAACAGGGACGTGGCATGGACTAAAATCAGCAAAACTAAGATGTGGCTGGCAGGCAGGTGATTCAGGAGTTGAAACTCAGGACCCGAATCTGCACAGCAAAGGCCCTTCCGCTGTGGCCTTGCCTGCAGCGCCCAGGCAGGTCTGCACACAGCTGTGATTGGGCTTGAGACCTCAGAGACCCGGTGTCCCACCTGTCAAGTGAGGGCAAAGAACCACTGTCCCTCCCTGGGGTACTGGAAGACTAGGTAAGAGTACTCCGAGGACTCTGGAACCAGGTAGTCACTTATATTGTCTAAAGAGGATGAGGAGCTCTGCACAAAACAGCACCCCACTTTCCTCAAGGTGAGACTCCTTGGAGGACCATCTGAACTAACATGGTAGCCTGGTGATTTGTTAAAAGTGCTGATTTCCAGGGCCTCCCTCAGTGACTTATTTAAGGAGAACTGGGGTGGGGCCAGTTGATTTCATTGTCTTTCTTTTTTTTTTTTTTTTTTATAGAGGCATGTTTTTATTTATTTATTTATTATATTTGTTTGTTTGTTTTGTTTACACATGCACTGGGTACAGTCAGAAGCGCAGGAGGGTGAGAGAATTCACCAGAGCCAGAGCGGGGAGCAGAGCAGGCAGAAGGACTGAAGTACACTGCTGAGGGGAGCAGCGGGTGGCAGGAGAGGTCTGCGTGCCATGTGGGACCCTCCTCTGGTGGCCGGGGAGCAGCCGGGGATCGAACCGGCGCTGCAGAGGCCGCGGGCAGCTTCACAACCCAGCGCTCAACCGCTGCGCCACCGGGGAGGCCCTTCATTGTCTTTCTTTTGGAAGTTTCTCAGGTGTTCCTGAGGCACAGGCAGGCCTAGGGTCCATCAGGCTGCAGGGCCCAGGAGGGCTGGGGAGAGGCAATGAGACCTGGTACCTGCAATTCTTACACACGTTTACCACTCTGCAAAAGTGACTGAGAGCACAGCAGCATGGGGCCCACCCCAGTTTGGTGGCTGGGTGCTCGCTCTGCACACAGGGGTGCCTGGATTCCCACTGATCTGAAAGGGCACAGAAATTGGGGTTTAGGCTATGGGATCCTATGCAGGGGACTCGAGCAGAGCAATCTGGAAGGAAGCACGAAACTAGCACAGAAGCCCTATTTTTGCCACCTTTCCTAACAAGCTATTTAGTATTTCTTTCTCCTTGCCCAGAAAGGGATTCATCTGAGTCGGGGAGTCTGGCTGCCCTGGTGGGAGAAGCTGGGGGTGCCTGGGAATCAGAAGAAGCGCTGTCCAGAGCTTAGCAGGCCTCAGAGCAGCAAAAGCAAGGGAGCTGGGGCTGTGTCTTGGAATGGGGCTGCGTCCAGATGGAGGAGATGGTGGGGCGCTCGCAGCAACACTTTTAGGAAAAGAATTCCAAAAAGGTTCAAGGAGGTTGAGACCTGCAGGGTCCCCATTAGGCGGAGTCCGAGCCCGGGGGAAGCGGAATGTCTGCGCGAGGGTCTGCGGGTGCCTCACAACCCGGCCCGGCAGGCAGGCTGCAGAGCAGCAGGCTCCGGGTCTCCCCCGCGGGGGCTCCAGCCCGGGCCTCGGGGCTTTGCAGGGTTGGGCTCCAGATGCTCCCTCACCGCCCCTCCGGGCCCTTCGCACAGTCTAAAAAAACAATCGCCAACTGATCCCCGGAGCCAGGAAGACTCCCGCTGGGTGATGATTTCATTCACACCATTTCCCTTTAAGCCCCCGGAGCTGCCTCTTCTCCCAGGGGCTCAGCTGCTGGGACTAAATGGGATTTCCTCCGGGGCGAGGGGACCGTGCTGGGGGAGCGGAGCAGGGGACAACCCGTGTTCAGAGGAAACCCAGCTAGAAAAATGGTCGTCCCAAGTCTCACCTCTAGAGAGAGGGGTGCAGAGCTTCAAGGCAACGCCTCGCCCTCCTTGGACAATAGAGGTGTCCAGTATTGAGCACCTATTATTTACCTCCTCATACACCCGGAGGAGCGATTTCCAAGACTGGGATCTTTCCCTTGCTTTATAGAAGGAGCTCTGACTGGATCTGCCTTGAGACTCCTCAGGTAATGCAGGCAAGGCCGCAGCAGGGGGCATTTGAGGTACAGATGGGGCCAGACTTTCCAGCTGCATTTGGGCAGTCACTGACCTCCCAGCCTGGACCTCTCTACTCCCTCAGGAGTAGACTGAGGCAGCAATCAGTGGATTCCTAGCGCCTTGATTCTTTTTAAACTAACTAAATAAATAAATCAAGGGTCTGCACCTGACAGTGGTTCTATCAGAATCCTTTGAGGAAAATACTGAATGATAAAAAGCTCCTAGGAATTCAGTTTCGCCTTTGAGTGATTTTAGTTCTACTGGTGATGACTGTCCGCACCCTTTTCATTGGTAGCAGCAGGACAGGGTGCAGACTCTGCTTCCTGCAGAGACCTTTGATTATCCAGCATTGCGTAGGGTGGGGGTGGGGGGGAGGGACTAGGAATCCCAGTCTCCCTGGCTCAGTAAGCTGCTGTCCCATCTAGCAGAGCCTTTGGCTTTGCCTGTGACCTGCTTGCTATAAAGAGCTACACAGGAATGAGAAGAATACACCAGGTGAAAGCACTTTCAAACCCTTCTAAGTTGCCAATGCAAATGCATGTTAGGACAAGAGGTTAGACTACACAGACCTCTTCAGAGCTGGCAATGTCACTTCTCCATTGCAACTAAGAACAAAGAATAAGTAGTCAGGGACTACAGGAGGAAATGGTCTCAGGATTTTATTTATTTATTTATTTTTTTTGGTCTCTCACTGCCCAGCTTCTCATTCCAGCTCCATCCTCTGCCATGCACACACAGAGGAGTGACAGGGGCATTTAGCCAAGGGCAACCCTAAGAAGAGCTTTAAAGACAAGAATGCCCCTCCACAGGCCCACATGACTCAGCCATGCCCAAAGATAAGGAGTGGGAGGGGAGTGGATGTCTGGTTTACACCAGACTTTAAAGGGCATTTTTACTGGAGGTAACTCATGCTGAAATACCCTTCTGCAAATTGCCCTTCTCCATAGTCATAGTGAGAGCTTAAATGCTTTGCAGTTCAGTCCCACATGAGTCTGATCAGCCCTACATGGAATTCAAGACATTGTCACGCTGGGGCTAGAGGCCTGGCAGGCTCAGGAAATGTGATCTGGTGGAATTATTTTCATTTGTTCAAGTAATAATATATGGTAGCTGCTTTTATTAACACGGTGTTCACTTGGCGTGAGCGCTTTCTCACCAGAGCTGAGGCGCCAACATTCCTGAGCCGTGAGAACGCAGAGCTCAGGGATGCACGGCCGTGCACGAGGGGCTGGGGCTGGACACCAGCTGGAGCATTGATCTTGGCCACAGGAACCCCCTGAAGCATCAGCTGCATCAGAGAGTCCAGGGGAATTGCCTTGGCCTTCTGCCACGGCCCTGGTAGCCACCTGAACCCCAGGGATGACGGGGAGGGGCCTGCTGAATGGAATGGGCAAGAGAAAGGTCAGGGAGTGTTTCCAAAGCAAATCTCATGTACTTCTCTCTCATTTTGGATTTGCATGGAATTCTGGGGCAGTCTGGGAATGTGAGCTAGGCTGAGAAAAGGGGCAAATGAAAAAATAGTAGGAAATAAAAATGGGGGTATTTAAAGAATCAAATTCTGATGAACAAAGCACCGTGCATAGTCACTGTCATGCACATTTAAACAGTGGGTGTTTTAGGAGACCCAGAGGCTTGGAAAGGCTGGTTTCTCAAAGTGGACCCATCCTAGACTAGAGTCTAGGAGCAAATGCCTCCTGAGCACCCTAATTTCTCCCTCCCCACTCTCAGCCCCAAGATTTGATTTTCCCTATAGGGTTTGCAAACAACAGAGGAAACCTCTCTCTTAACCACTGTCCCATCAGAAACGAATTCTTCTGGACACTGATAGTGTGACTCACTCTGCATGGTTAGAACAGGAATGGCCTAGGTGTTGGAATGGTGGGGGGTTGTAACAGGCAAGGAGAAGACCCCTAGTTTCTGAAATAAATGTTTTCTTACTCCATTTCCTAAACTTCCTTCCATCCTGAATTCCTTAAAATAATTTATATATTATTTTATATATAAAATAATATATATATATATGACTAGGTAATACATACACAATTTAAAAAAAGGAATATTCCATGGAAATAATGTCTCACTCTGGAGTCCCTGTCCCTGGCAGCCACTGTCAGTAGCTCTGTGTTTCGTTGTTTTCAACCTTGTGTCTCCATTTAAAGAATCTTTGAGACCATCTCAGGTCAGTGCACAAAGCAGTTTCTTATTGTTTCTCTAGTGGGTCTGCAGGAGTTAAGTCAACCATGCCTTCCTGTGATACTTCAACTGTCTTCTGTCCGTTGTTGTTATTAATAATGCCGCAGCGAGTCACTGTCGTACACATGTGCGAGTGCACCAGTGGAAGGTAAATTGCTAGACCAGAATTACTCACCAAAGTTATAATCATTTTTTTTTTATTCTAATAGACATTCTCCAATGGCTCTACCTAGAGAGCCTCACGACACACACACCAATGAACATTAAATGCAAATTCCCCATCTCCTTGCCCTCACCAATAAAAGCATATTATCAAACACTTGTTCTTTGCAATGTAACAAAGTTCTGATTGACATTTTTCCCTCACTGGTGTAAGAGAAAAATTTTTTTCTTTTAAATATATATATGTATATATTATATATATTTTACATCATTGTTCATTTCTGTACAATGTTTGATTTCTCCTCTCAGATGTAGTGCCCATAAAATTCCCACCACCAAGACACCCATGAACCATCACCACAGTCTCTTTTTTTTTTTAAGATTTATTTATTTAGTTTGTTTATTTATTTAATTTATTTATACATGCACTGGGTACAGTCAGAAGCGCGGGAGGGTGAGAGAATTCACCAGAGCCAGAGCAGGGAGCAGAGCAGGCAGAAGGACCGAAGTACACTGCTGAGGGGAGCAGCGGGCGCGGCAGGAGAGGTCTGCGCGCCATGTGGGACCCTCCTCTGGTGGCCGGGGAGCAGCCCGGGATCGAACCGGTGCTGCAGAGGCTGCGGGCAGCTTCACAACCCAGCGCTCAACCGCTGCGCCACCGGGAGGCCCACCATAGTCTCTTGTGCTCGCCTTCCCCCACCCCATTTTAATCACTGTCCCTCCCTCTCCCCTGCTGTATGTCTCCAATTTATAGTTGCCTGCTAATGTCTTTTTTTTCCTCCCTAATCTCTTATTTGATTCCCTTATATTCCTCCTATAAGCGAAACTATCCAAATTTTTCTTTTTCCTTTTTATTTAACTGAGCATGATCCCTTCCAATTCCATCCATGTTGCTGCAAATGGCATGAGTTTATTTGGATCTATTTTCATATATTTAAAAATTATTTAGAATTTTCTGAGTCTCGTCTATTCTAGACATTGTCTATTTTTCAATGAGTTAAGGATTCTGAACACAGTAACAAAATATACTCTTTGACATCTCTGCATCGTAAATGCTTTTTTATCCTGTTTGCTATTAATAGTTTCATTTTGTTTAAGACAATTTTTCCAGGCTTCAAATTTATCCTTTTTTTATGGTTTCCAATTATCTATCCTTAGGTATTCCAATTATATCCTTAGGTATTCCTGACTCAAATTATTTTTAAAATGTTTTTGCCTCACTTTCACAGTTCTTTTTTTCAAACATTTAAATCGTTGCTCCTTTTGGAATGATGACATCATACATGAAACTTTATTATTACGTATTTTTTAAAGATTTATTTATTTATGCATACAAGAGCTGGGGTGCAGGCCAGAGGTGGGGGGGTAGTAAGGGGATTCACCAGAGACAGAGTGGGGGACAGAATAGGTGGCCCTATGAAATACTCTGCTGAGGGGAGCAGCAGGCGAGACAGGAGAGGTCTGCTCACACACTGTCCTCTGAGGCCAGGAACCCCACTGGTGCCCCAGCAAGCATGCCCCCCACCTGGATTTCTTTAGGAAGGTCGGATGCCTCTGGCACAGCGCATCAGCCCACCCAGTGTGTTTTCATAGCCAAGGGCCTCTGTCAGCAGGAGAGTCAGAAGTTATACTCCATCTATTTCTCTCTGCTGCCTTCTCTATTCCTTTATTTTTTTTAAAGATTCATTTATTTATACAAGAACCGGGATACAAGCCAGATGTGCAGGAGGATGAGAGGATCCACCAGAAACAGAGTGAGGAACAGAACAGGCAGACTTACGAAATACACTGCTGAGGGGAGCAGTGGGCGAGACAGGAGAGGTCTGCTGTGCCATGTGGGATCCTCGCAGGCTGGCCAGGATCGAACCCGCACTGCAGAGGCTGTGGACAGCTTCACAGTGCTGCGCTCAACCGCCTGCACCACCAGGGAGACCCTCTATTAGTTTAAAGACTAGATCCCAGGCCTGCAGTCTCCTGCCCTGCCCTCTGATCCTCTAGATCCCACTAGTTCCTTCCCAAGTAAAGCACAGGGCAGTTTCCCTGGCACCACCTAGGCAGGACGCCTTGGGGAGCACAAGGCCCTCTTTTCTAGGAATACAGGAGAACTTGGGTGATTTATTGGGAATGAACTTGCTGATGGGGGACGGGATGTCAGCATTTATTGCCAAACAGGTGCTCGCAGGCTACTCAACCAAATTAGCACCAAGGGGGCGATTTGTCACTGACCCTAGACTCCATGGCACCACCTGCCACATCAGGGATCAGGGTCTTTTCCCATGCAAGAATTGCTGCTTCTCACCATCTCTGTTCTTGCACGTCCCTGGAGAACTCTGAAGGTCTAGGAGACACAGGACTCAAACTAAACCCAAAGTGGGCTTCTCTAGGGGCTGGCACCTTGGGACTCATACTGAAAAAGAAAGACCAAGGAAATACAGATGATATATACAGCAGATAGTTCTGGAAAAGACCTGGGCTCATCCCTCCCTCTACTCACCCCGCCCCTTGCCTGCTCCCCACACCACAGAATTTGCAGAGAAGGGAACTGAGGCTGAGGAGGCAGAGCCTCCCCACGGTCATGTCCTGCCCCACGAGACCGCCTCTTGCTATGGCCTTGGGAAACCAGCTCATTCTATCCATTTCTAGTCCTTTTCCTGAATGGAATAAAGTACCATCCAGGTGTCCTGAGCGGAAAGTCAAAAGACCTGAATTTTCCAGCTTTTGCTCCTCCCCATGTGACACCGACCACCCACCCCTTCCCTGCCTTGCTTTCGTCCTGGTGAAGGAAGGAGGGAGACAGGGGACCAGCACAGAGCCAAGGTCTCCTCCGGTTCTAACCTTCCTGTTCCCCCAGGGCCTAGATCTCCTGGCAGAGGGAAGTTGGGGTGCTGGCCACACTCCCCGCTTATAACTGAACCTCACCGTCCATTTCTCTCGCAGCCCAGCTTCCAAGAGGAATGCAAGTTCAGAGAAACCCTCCTGCCCAACAACTACAACGCCTACGAGTCGGACCTGCACCGAGGGACCTACATCGCGCTGAGCAAATATGGACGGGTCAAGCGGGGCAGCAAGGTGTCCCCGATCATGACCGTCACCCACTTCCTTCCCAGGATGTAGTGCCTTGAACGAAGGCTCACAAGTGAAAGCAACATCTTTCCCACCGGAATTTTGCACATGTGAACGATGCCCCTTTCTCTCCTTGACTCCTCGGGAGACCTGCGTGGGTTCCCTTGGCCACCGGCAGCCACGGCACCACCCCGGAGAGGGGCTGCGGCCAGCACTGCAGAGTGGCAGCGGGACCTGCGCTCCGACCTGACCTGAGGAAAGACGATACAGATGACACTATGGAATGTGACCAGGTGCACAGGAAAAGGCCAAGCCAGGAGCATGTGGGTGCTGGGGTGTTTCCATACATCTCTATACGTTGTCACAGCAAAGGCATTTCAAAGCATCGGGTTTCTTGCTCCCAGCAGCCTCTCTGCAGGAATCTCTCTGTCTGCAAAGTCACTTGTCAAACCAGCAGGATGGATGTGTTCTCCGGGATGCCTCTTTCCATTCGTCTTTCCGTTCAGAGGTCACTGACTGCACAGGCAGCGTGGGTGACGGGGAACGGTGGTCCCCTAAGTGCAGGGAGGGAGGGGAGAGAGGGAAGATTTAACTGTACACCGGAAAGAGAGTGGGCAACATGCCCACTTCCTGCCTGGGAGGGCTCTGGGGGATCTTGTCAGGGAAGCTGGGGGAGAGGGGTTCCCTGCTCAGGGAAGGGGGCACAGTGGTGTCTAGGGTGCCTGGGGAAGGCCTGCTGGAAGCCGAGGAAGGGACTGGATGTTCTGTGGAGGGCCCTTCTGCCTGGAGGATTCAGGGCTGCACGTGGCTCCAAGAACAGGCCAGGGCCAGGCCGCCTGCCCGTAACTTTTCCTCACTTTGAACCGGGTCTTATTTTATCCTCAGATGACAAGGATCCTAATAATGGCAACCTCTTTGGCAAGGGGCTGGGAAATAGGGCATGAAGGAAGTAGAGAGGCTTTGGATCACAGATGATAAATCCTCTCCAGCTACGTCCAGGAACTTCACCCAAGTTCTCACCCGATACTCTCACTTCCTTCTTGGTCATCCTCATCTCACACACGCGGGTGCCTGGATGCAATCGCACGGGCACCTTGACCTCCAGAGTTTGCCCCTCTAGCCCCCTCCAGGCAGAGAAGAGCGATAATCCCGTGAAACCAAACAGCCAAGCTGGAGTGGCTCCTTGTCTTGCAGTGTCTTCATGTCTCCTGGCCTTTGAGAGTATTTAAAGCAGAGGCTCCCCAAGTGACTATAAATGTTGTCTGCCTGGAGCCTTCAGATTCCTGAATCATTGGGCTGTTCCTAAATCTGAAACCAGAGAGAGCCAGATCAGAGCTCAAATATTTTCAGCAGACGGGAACCATCGAGTTACACGATGACCTGACACCCTCTGCTACTTCTGGGGGGCCCCTGCCTGCAAGACAGCCCCTCATCTGCTGCAAATAACTTCATCTAGGACAGGCCTCTCTATTTGCAGATGTGTCCATCTATAGAAAGATCTGAGCCAAAGCAGGAGGCGGGCAATCGGGGAGAGACACTGCCAGGCCACCTCCCCTGCCCGGCAAATACCAGGAGCATGTGTGCTGGCGAGTGGGCAAAGGCCACCCTAGGTGAGCAAAGACTGAACAGACAGGGCTCAGGAGCACACACAGTCAAGCCTCGAATGAAATTGCAATGAGCTGGGGAATAAGTGGGCCGGGGAGAAACCTGGTCTACCTTGACTGTTAAGAGAACTTGAAGGGCAGGTCTGCCCGGAGGCAGGGGACAAAGTGGACTATTTTTCAGGCAGTCTTGTTTGGTCCTGAGTAATCAGTTCTTTAAAAGAAACAAAAGCCCTCAGAACCGGAGGCCGCTTAAGGATTCCCAAAGGAAGGTGGTGGGGGTGTAGAAGACCGGGCGGACAGACAGACGGCAAGCTGGATAGGAGACAAGGTGTTAGGTCCCAAAGCATCAGCTCCTTTCTTCCCCGATCTTCGCACGAACCCAGTACAAGAGGGTTTGCTGTTCCAAGGAGAGCCTCAAGGCCCCGGATGCTAGACCTTTCCTGCATCTCTCTAGAGGCTCGCCAGCATGCTCGGCAAATCCTGACAAGGAGTTTCCCTAAGTGCTCACCCCCTCGTTTCTCATACTGGGGGGGGGGGGGGGGAGAGGAGAAGCTGTGACATGCCCAGGATTGGCCAGGCTCGAGATCCAGCCCCAGTGGTGGTAACACACACACACACACACACACACACACACATTTCCTGGGTTGGGCCTCCGAACCAAGTGGGGTGTCTGCTGCCTGTTCCAGCTGGTAACCAGGACCCGAGCTATGCTCACTGCCAGCTGTTTTGAAGATCACCCCTGGATGTAGGAGTGTATCATGACTCTTCAACATCCTTCCCATTCACAGGAATTCTCCCGAAGGTTTTAAATAACATAGGCAGAAGAAAAGTCAATTCTGTGGGTGAAGGGGCAGGAGCAGAGTGAGAGCAGAGGGGGTTCTCTGCCCCTTCTCTCCTGCTGTGTCTGTGAGAGTGTGGTGGTCTCCTATCTGACCCAATCTACTGAGCCCCCTGAAAGTTCAGGCAACATGGCCTACACAGGGAAAAAGAGCAAACCCCACCTTCCTGCTAAAGAGGTACTAAACATGACCTCAGTCCTCAGCTCCCTGAAATCCCAAGCTGTAACCCCAGCTTACAGAGTTTTGGGGCTAATTGTCTCTTCTATCTTGAACCTTCTCTGGCAGCTGCACACAAATATGGGGGTCCAGGAGCCCAGGTGCTGTCATAGACCCTCTTCAAGAGCAAATAATAAAGGGAAGAGCAACCTCTGGCCACACCCTTAAAGGAAGAGGTTAGCTCAGAAACAGTAGGGGGTGGGGGTGTTCCCCAGGCACTTTGTAAAATATGCACCCTCCTCAGGACAATAGAAAGATGGGGGAGGGGGGACCAGAAAGCTGTCCTGTTGGAAGTGTTGATTATGTTCATTTCATCACTTGCTCACTGCCTGCTCACACTCCTCCCTGTCCACTTCCCTTGCATTTCTGAACCTCCCTTGGAAGCAGCATGTAACTTGGTAATTAATGCCCCATCACCATCCTCCATCCCACTGTGCCCGACCCGCACCTGCAAGATCCTGCTCAGGGCTACTCTCTGACTTAAGAAAGAGATATTTTCTCTTGTCATCTGATCCAGGCTACAAACCTCTCTCCTTTTGACATATTGGCTTCTCCCCAGGCCAATGTCCCCAGCCGAAATTCTCTCCTGACCATGGGTCTATCCTGGGCATTCTGGAATTCTCCTCCCTGGGTTGATTCTGGGCCCCTTTTGTGACCCCCAACCTCAGAGTCCCCAAGCTCTCATTTATACAAGTCCTGAAGGAAGAAGAGAGAAGAAAATGGCACCAGCTGTGGTTCTCCTGCCTTAGAGTCGATCCCCTGGATTTGGCCTGTTTTGTGCCACAATCCTCAGTGGGGAAGTATCTGCCCGAGGCGACAGGATGCTGATGTACTCTCTGCACTCTGACCTCTTCTGCTCTTTTTGATGTGGACACACCTCTGTAGAGTGTGTGTCCACAATTTCACCCCAGGACGCTGGGACAATTGTACCTGAGCAGGTATTGTCTGGCATCGCCCCTCCCTCGCCTGATATTTGTCCTGCTTCCTCCCAGCTAGGAACTGCCACTCTTATTCTGTCTCCTGCCAGAAAAATGCCAAAGCTATTGGGACAAGGCAGAAGGACAGACAGAAGCACACTGGGCCACACTTGCACCTCTTCCCAGAACAGGAGGAGGGAGTGATTATCTCAGAGCACACCCAAATGTACCCAGTGTGCAGAGAGCCAACCTGGAACCAGGTCTGTATACCTCACTGAACTACCGAGATTCCAGCATTCACCAGCCGTGTCCTCCCCTGGGTTTCCCTTTCTAGAAATCAGCAAGTACCTCAGGCTGGGTCCCAGCACAGAGCTGTCCTCAAGCTCGGGTTCAGCATGTGGGAAAACTCAGAATTTGTTGAGTCATGTGCTTGTAAAATGTGACACTATTTTTTTAATATGTATGTGCTATGCACAAACCATACCATGTTCCAGCGAAAAGTAAAAGGTCTTTTTATACGTTCCTCTCAACTGTTTGACTCCACCCCTCCTATTAAAACTGACAACAAATCTCTGGGTCATGGTTGACTTTTGAATATTCTTCACTTCTCAAGGAGGCGGGGAGGGGAAGCAGAAAGTATATTCTGTGCGACCAACATGACAGATACGTGGCACTGTAGATGGTTACAGATCCGTGGTTCTGTTGATTATCACAGATCTATGATTCTGTGGATTCATAGAGATCCGAACTGTGGATAATTACAGATCCATGGCCCCGTGGACTATTAATTAACTCATGGCACCAAGGATTATTACAAATGTGTGGTGGTGTTGATATTACCAATTCATGGCACTGTGGTCCTTACAGATCTATGGCAATTAAGGGAAATTGGCCCAGGAAGGAGAAGGAAGCCACACTGGACCATAGTAAGGCAGCAGCCCTCCACCCCATCTGCCTAGGTAAAAGCCAGACGGCCACAGTTTTCCTCGCTGGCATTCACTCATACACTCATTCACCCACCAAGAAACATTTATTGAATACCTTGTCTCTGTGCTGGGTTAGATTTTGGAATATGCAGGTGAACAAGAGAGTCACCATCCTCTCAACAACTTGCATTAAAGATCACCCAAAAGTTGGTGAAAATGTGGATTTCGCAGCCGTGCTCATGAGGGCCTGATCCACAGGCCTGGGTCAGGCTCAGCAGCCACTGCAGCACCAAGCCAAGCACCCCAGGTGATTCTGATATTCTGAAAAGCACAGTTCCAGTAGGAGGAGGGGATCATTTCACCTAAGAGAGACTATAAATTATTTTTTTAAAAATCTTTCTATAGGTTAAAACAGGAAGAAGACCAGAGAGTTCAAGTTTCCTGCCCAGGGTCACACAGCCTGGACCAGCAACCACAATTCTTGTTTCCTCTCTCACTTCACACTTTCTCCTGCTGTGCTTCCCCGTGAGCAGACCTGTGTTCCCCCCTGCTGAGTTTAGAGGCCCAGACAGGGCCTTTAGAGAAGTCACTGGACTATCCTGAGTTAAGTGACTTGGAAGGGGTGAGCCTGTGTGCAGGGAGCACTGCTAGGAGTCTGGCTGGCTGGCTGGGGTAGGGCCAGGTGGATGGAAAGAAAATCGGTCATTCACGCAACCTGGTACAGAAAGCTGGTCACTTTGCATTTCACACATTTTTCAACACCACATTTTGGGCTCCCCCCAAAACAGTTTAATGTCCAATTAAAAAAATCAATCCAAAAAGTTTCAAAAAACTCCAAAAGTTCAACAAAAGTGTTCCTTTTCTCGCTTTCTTCCAATCTCCCTCCCACATTTCACACTGTTGTTCAGCTTTTTGGCTAAGAACATCTTAGTTCTTCTATGCCTGGGTTAGCCTTGGCTCCCAGCATCTCATACCAACACCAGTCTCCGAGATGGAAGTGGGTAGGCCATTGCCAGGCCCCTTGTTACTGCCCCCTTGTGGTTACTTCCTTAGCGATGATTGCAACACCAGACTTCTCTCCTGGGTGTGCTAAGGGGATCCTCTGAATGCCAGTTCTAAACTGGCACATTAGCACTGATTTTAGAAATGAATAGATCATAGTCCTTGCCTACAAAGAGCTCATGGTCATGAGTGGAAGAGGGTCACCTGTCCAGCTGGTGATGCTTTAAGTCAGAATACATTTGAAGTTGCTGAAGAAAAAGTATCTCCCAGAGTGTTTAGGTCGGGAAGCCTCATCTGGGAAGGGCCATGGAGCAGGACTACAGCATGGAAGGCACATGGAGAAGGGGAAGGAATATTCTAGACTCAGAGAAGAGCCTGTGCACAGGCCCCAGTCAATATATATAAAAGCACATGTTCAGCTCACCTTCGCATTGGGGCCAAAGTCTGGACCTGTGTGGCAGATGGGTGGGGAGGTCAAGTCTTAGATGTGCCAGTCACGGGCTGCATGATCTTAGGTGGGTTATTAAGCCTGTTTGTTCTTCCATCAAAACAGACATCATAGTAGTGCTTATTTCATAGAGACTTTATGAAGATCACATGGAATAACACACTCACACAGTGCTTGGCCGGCAGACCTATTCCATAACCACGAATAGCTTAAGGCAAGTAGCTCCGGCTGTGTCAGAACGGGGATGGCCTGGGTGAGTGTGAAGGGGGATGATGGACATTGGAGCCAGATCTCCTATGCCAAGCTGAGCTCAAGGTTACCTTGCAGACAGTGGTGAGCTGGTTTTTACCAGGGAAGTGGATCATGAGATCCTATTTTAAGCCCAGAATTCTTTGAAGAGGATGAAAAGATTGGATACAAGGAAACTAGATTCGTTTGTTTTATCGGATGTTCCTTATTTATAGAAATACAGAAATAAAACAAATATATATTTATTGAAACTCGCTAGTGTTAAATAGCCGTGCTGGTGATGGTGAAGGACCGTGGACTACAGTGAGAGCGGCGCCTGCCCACCAGGGCCTTTACACAGTGGAGACTGGATGGTCGGCGTCGGTCGCCCCTGTGCTGGCTCCTGCACTGGCCCGGTGGGGAGAGCCGTGGGGACGGGCACAGAGCAGGGGTGCAGATTAGCCCCCCAAGAGTCAGTTATGAAGCTCCCTGTGCCTTGGTTTCTTCATCTCTTAAAGGCAGCTTACTGCCCCTCCCTGAAGGCAGCTTACAGCCCCCAACACACGCTGAATCAGCATGTGAATTCCAAAGACATGATGGAAGTAGAGAGATTCTCCTGAGCAAATCACCTAGAAGAATTTTTTGCAGACCAGGGGCTTTTCCTGCCTTCCTGGTGCCTTTGCCCTGCAGCCCCCTTTGCTGCGGACCTTCTGCTTCCTTCCTCCCCAGCCAGGCCACACAGCAGGACAGACAGAGGCGTTTGCTCCTTTGTCCCTCTCCTACTTAGACTCATCTTGAGAGACAAAGGGAGAAAAGGGGGAGAAAAGGAAAAGGAGAGGAAGGGAGGGAGGAAACACTTGCGTCAGAGCCGGCGCTTGAGGGCCTGCTTGTCCTGGTTATTGTGGGCATGATGAGGGGGGGGGGTGTTTGATGTCACAGTGCTTGGGGACGCTGCTGGCTACTGGCGTTGTGGGCAGAGACCACAGATCAGAGGCACCCTCCGTCTGCTTCACATGGAGAGGAGACACTGTTTCCACGTCTGAGCGTAGGTCCAAAAGGCTTCACAGAAAGCAGAAAACGTTCTTCCCATGGGCCTCCCCGGTGGCGCAGCGGTTGAGCGCTGGGCTGCAAGGCTGCCCGCAGCCTCTGCAGCGCCAGTTCGATCCCCGGCCACAGACGAGGGTCCCACAAGGCGTGCAGACCTCTCCTGCCGCGCCCGCTGCTCCCCTCAGCAGTGTACTTCGGTCCTTCTGCCTGCTCTGCTCCCCGCTCTGGCTCTGGTGAATTCTCTCACCCTCCCGCGCTTCTGACTGTACCCAGTGCTTGTATAAATAAATAAATAAATAAATAAATCTTTAAAAAAAAAAAAAGAAAACGTTCTTCCCAGCAGTTTAACACACCAACCCCAATATAGACACCGTGCTTCTTCCTATATGCACATCCCTATGATAGGGCTTAATTTAGAGTATATCATATTTTACTATATTACACTATTATTATAATATGTAATTATATAATTATATATGCAATATATTGTATTGCAATGTATAATATATGATTATATATCATTATGTTACACGTTATATATTATATAAGTATATATAATGCACAGGTATATAGTATGTATATTATATATGTATGATACAATATATAATATATAATATTTTATTATTCCAGATTAACGAGTAGGATAATAAAATTAAAAATTGTAACAATGTGATATAACAAAAGATATGTGACAATAGTCTCTCTCTCTATCTCAAAATATCTTATTGTACATGATTTTTAGACTGTGGTTGACTTATCCAGGGAAGCCTGGATAAGCAGGGGGCACCGCAGGGGCGAGCGCCTGAATGCTCTCTACATCTGCTAATGTAGCCATGCCTGAGCATTTGGATACAGAAATAGAGACTATTTCAAGCTGTGTTTCTTTTATTTCTCCTATAGTTAAAGCATGAGACTGATATGTGATATGTGTCCATAAGTTATATTAACTATGAGTTTCCCTTTAAGATAGTAAAGACTGTATTATAAAATATTTGTTGTTGAGTGTGCTGTTTTGTGTGGCTGTGTGACAGGAGAGGACTGTGTTAGTTCATGTAAGTAGAGAAGGTAAAGATCAAGCTCCCGAGTCCCCCAAGGCCTGTCCCGGGGGTGGATGGAGAGCTGTCGCTTTCACCCGGTGCCTCTTCAGCTTCCTTGTAAGGTCTGTCTGAGCAGCCGCTCAGTCTGGACTGAATTTAGCAAGTCCCTGCACGTCCCAGCAAGGGCAGGGGAGGATGTGTTAACAGTCATTCATAGAACTCTATACTGTGTATCCAAAGTCATATACGACTCCATGATGCTCATGGCTGTGACTGGGGGAAAATGGAAGGCCCCAAATTACAAAGTAGTATTCTTCTGAGGATTTCTCCTGGGGATAGCAGCACAAAGGCCTGGGGCAGCCATGACCTGGGTTGAGATGCCTGTGCTAAATTTAAGTCCCCTGGGGACCCTCCCCTATCTGGATCCTCCTGGTTATCTGCCCATCACCCCAGTCACAATTAGCAAAAAGATGCTGTATTTATAGAACAACCTTCTGAGAAGAGCTCCGGCCTCTTTTGGGACATTAGCTCATTAAGCAGGGGTGGAGGGAGGAGGGAGAGAGCAGGATGCCATGTTTTTCTCTCCCTGCAAGGCCGAGGATGGCCCCACCTTGGAAAGTGGGAGACTTGGGTTCTCTGAGGCTTTGCTCAGTGCAACCTTAATTGAGTCCCATAAGCCCCCTCCAGCTGGCACCAAACCCCTGACCCTGTGGGCTGGATGTTGAGCAGCAAAAGAAGTCTGAGCTTCATCTAGATTTTTCTTGTCTGGAGCAACCTTGACAAGAGCTGCAACCCAAGCTCCCCGCACTCCCTGAATCCTTTTAAGGACATGGCAGGACCTCGGATGGAGTTCTTTTTGTTTTTTTTTTTTTAATTGTGGTAAACTATGCCACATATGGCATACGCCACATAGGTGGTAAGATTTATGTATATTTTGACCCTATTTAACTGTGCATGTAGCATCCTCTCCCACGTGTCGTTTGGGGGAGAGGATGCAGACTTAGCCTGACATGGCACTTTGAATTTCATAGCGTATTTCCAGATCCCTGGTCTCCCGTCCTGGAAATACACTTTTCACACTCCTAATGGAGGATCGCCAGGTTCAGCCAACAGAAATACAGACGCCCAATGAAAGAGCAACACAGATCAACAACAAAAAGTATTTTATTTCATTTTATTTATTTATTTATTCATTCATTCATTCATTCATTCATTTATACAAGCACTGGGTACATTCAGAAGTGCAGGAGGGTGAGAGAATTCACCAGAGCCAGAGAAGGGAGCAGAACAGGCAGACTGACGAAATACACTGCTGAGGGGAGCAGTGGGCGCGGCAGGAGAGGTCTGCGAGCCATGTGGGACCCTCTCGCTGGTGGCCGGGGATTGAACCAGCGCTGCAGAGGCTGCATGGCAGCTCCGCAGCCCAGCGCTCAACCACTTCACCACCAGGGAAGGCCCACAAAAAGTATTTTAGTGTGAGTATGCCCCCATGCAAGAAAAATGATGTGGTCTTGATCTGAAATTTCTGCTTAACTGGGCATCTCCTGTTCCCTAGAACCCCAGTCCCACTGCCTTCCACCCCCTTGGGAAGCTCCTTGTCCTTTACAGCCGTTTATACCTACACATGTAAGCAGCGTGCAAAAAAAGAAAGAAGATGAAATTCATACTTCAAAGAATGCCTTTGAATTTCGTCTCCACATCCAGCTGGTAGAAAATCAGTTGGTCTGAGTTTCACGTAATGAAGAAGAAAATACTAACCACACAGGGTGACTTGAGGGATCAATTGATACAATATATGTGAATGTGGTTGGTTGACATTTCTGTCTTTCCTTTAACCATGGAGTGGCAGGATTTGCTCGCTTTCTCTTCACCACATTTATGGGAATTATTGTTACAGTTACGGCAAGGGGTAATCAACATTGTCCCGGACAGCCCCCGCCCTTGCTTCTTGTGGTTGTCCACAGCTGTCTGGCAAGGGAGTGCTTGCAGGGAGAGGTTCAAACAGCATGGTGGAAAGCCCAGAGGCAATTGCCCTGTACCCAGAATATTGGGATCCAATGTATCCTGCTTGGGGGTCAGATAAGACTCAGCAGCCTCCTAAACTTTCTCCTCTGCTGCACTGACAGGCCTTCAGCAGTCTGCACCCCCAGTCCCTGAAGTCCTGGCAACAGGAGGCACCTATGAGTCTTGCTTCCTAACCCTCACACCAGATCTCTTCCTGGAAGCATCTCCATGTGGAGATTTGACCAAAGGGGAGTAATCAGTTCCAAGCAGAAGACACACGGGACAGACAGGGACTGATGGAGGCTCACCTCCACAAAGTGAGGACATCTTGGCCCAAGAAGCAGCTTCCTCCTTGGAGCTGGTGCTTCAGGCACTGACCTGGGGGATCCCTGGCTGCTGCCTGTGTGAGAAGCTCTGTCTAGGGAGGCCTTGTGTAGACAGGCCAAGTCTGGCCACCCCCTGGTGACCTGACATCTTGAGGATTTTCCCAGGCAGCTGGGTGGAGTTTTCTGGCCCTGGTGCTACACAGGAAAGGCCAGAAGAACAAGATTCTGAGAGTCTAGGCACCAGTGCCCATGGTAGAGACAGGTGAGAGAGGCAGCTGCCTTGGGGCAAAATTTAAGGAGATGCCCCCAAACTAATAATCAATATACTATAATATGATATGATATGATACATGATAAAGGATCATATTATATTGATGGGATATAATTATATTATAAAATTTGCATTGAAATGTTATATTGATCATGGATATGCTAGGATAGGATGGTGCTATTGCTGTTGATTGGAATGTAGTCCTTAAAATTATTCCTTAAAAACTAGAACTACCATATCACCCAGCAATACCACTCCTGGGTATTTTCCAAATATTAAACATTAATTCGAAAAGATACATGCCCCCCTATGTTCATGGCAGCCTTCCTCAAGCAGCCATGATGAGGAAGCCACCACATGCCCATCAGCAGCTGGCTGGGTAAAGACATTGCACCAGATAAACTCAGTGGAAAACTGGCTGTTAAAAAAGATACATGGGTGGAAATGGAGGTGTCTAAGTCAATCAAAATAAGCCAGACAGTGAAAGAGTTACTGGATGGTATCTCTCACATACGAGAACTAATAAAACACCACAAAAATAACTGAAAAATATGGTGGTTACCAGAGGGGATCTGTGGGGGAGAGCGGGATATTTTGATAGTGGGAATGGCACCCCAACTTTGGTGTGAGTGAGGTGAAAAATAAACTCATATTGCACTGTGATGCGCTCCTCCTAAAAGTTAAGTAGTTTTGCAAACCCGTGGTAAATCAATGAAATTATATCTAAAAAATCAGGCTGAAAGAAAAATGAATTAAAAAAAGAACATCACATCGATGGTACTGAGGAGTGCTCAGCGGGAGTCCTTTGTTGTGGGTTGAGAGAATAAAACAGCCAGTGAATGAGGTGAATGGGTGTCCCGTGTCTCTGAGCCCTGGGCTCTGGTCCCTGGTACAGTGGGCCACCAGGGCCTCCAGCGCAGTCAGCAAACAGGCCAGTCACTGGAGAGCCCCTGGGCCCCAGGGGGATGGTCTCAGGAGATCCCTTCCGCCACATGTGCCGTTTCCGCCCCTCCTCTTGCAGGGCTGTGAGTAACTGGGAAGGAAGCTGATGGGGAAAGCCCTACACAGCTGATGAAATGCTAGTAAATGGTCTCCTGTGCTGGCTGGCCCCCAAGATAAACATCAGGCCAACTCGTGATTCCTGTCACCTTTAGTCCCGGGCTGTGGTTTATCGTAAGCTTTCCTCTTTCAGCCAACAGTTCTAGGAACCAGGCGGAACACTGAATCCTGGGCTGGAAGAAATGAGCCTCTAGCTCCCCTCCAGCCTTGACATACCCAAAGGACTTCCTCCATCTTAGATGTCTTCAGACATAACCAGCGGCTGTCTAAGGGGCCTGTTCTGGAAGTTTCTCCAGTAAGGGAATTTGCCCACCACTGGCCTCTTTTTGCACTGGGATCCATTTCCACCAGGTCATTCACTGGCTCACGGCTGCCCTGTGCCCAGCACCACCAGGCACGGTGGAAGGACACTGAGACCTGTGCTGTGCAATCCCCACCTCAAGGAAAGGCAGGGGACAAGTGGCCCCAGGGCATCACCTCTAGACACAGACCACCTGGGCCAGATTCAGGACTCACCACTTCCTAGCCACATGACCTTAGGTGAGTCACTTAACTCTCTGAGGCTCAGTTTCCCTATTGGTAAGATGAGTGTGATCCTTACCACCTTCCTCACCGGGCTGTTCTGTGAATTAAACAACTTAAGGACACCTGATGTTCTTTGCCCAGGGCCTGGCAAAGAGTAGTGAGTCAAAATTGTCAGCTCTTGTTGTGACCTTTGCGGGGAGTCAAATGTACATAGACAGGCCATTACGAATACAAGCACAACAGACACGTCTTTCCATCTACTCGCAGTGTTACAGGATACTTTTATACTTTCTCTCATTCAATAAAATGAAATAAAGAGAGGTGACAAAGACAATTATTTACTCCCAAAATTCATGGAATGGAGCAAAGCAAAAGTCACCTTAGACTCTACCTGAACACAGACCTGTCATTTTGCAAAGAAGAAAAATGAGATTTAAGTATCTTGCCCAGGCCACGCGTCTCACAAGCAGCCAAAGTCAAGACCAGATCATGGTCTTCGGCACACATTTCTCCATGTAATGTCTGACCCTCGATGTCATTAAAATTCACACAGGATCGCAGCAGAATTGAGAAGATGAAAAAGTCCTGTTGGGAGGAATCCATCAACTTGTTCTTTCCTTGCTGAAGGCAGGAAGGTGGGATGAGGTGCTCTCTGTGATCTGGGGTTGGTGACCACCAGGGTGGCCACGCCCTGTTCTGTGAGTGACCCCTCAGAGAGTGAAGACATTTTTCCCACTGGCCTTAACTGCACAGGGCAATCAGCTAGAGCTCCGTCTGTTTGGAACCCCAAAGGCTAGCCCTGCCTCTCAGCAGCTATGTGACGTTGGCGGTCTGTTTCACTGCTCTCGGCCTCAGCTGCTACATTTGTCTTTTCATTTCTGATAAGAACCACAACTTTCCAAAAACACGGAATTTGTTTTCTAACTGCTTCTTTAGCTTGAGAGGGTAGGCAAGTCCATTTTGAAGCCACAATGAGATATTGTGATAAAAACAATACCACAATGAGCTAACTCCTCACACCTGTGAGAATGTTCTATATGAAAAAAGACCATAAACTAGGAACTCTGTGGAGAAAAAAGAGTTCTGTTGCACTATGGGTGAGCTATAGACTGGGGCAGCCCCTATGGAAAACAGTATGAAGATTTCTCAAAATATTAAAACTGGATCTACCATATGATCCAGCAGTCCTACTCCTGGGCACCTACTGGAAGAATGCCAAAACACTGACTCAAAGCGCTGCATGCCCTGCTGTGTTTATTGCAGCACTATTTATAATGGCCAAGTTATTGAAACTATTGTAACAATCCAGGTTCCACAACAGATGAATGGATAAAGAAGATGTGGTATATATGCACAATGCTACTCAGCTGTCAAGAAGACAAACTTTTGCCATGAGGGACAACATGGATGGGGCTGAAGGGTTTTATACTAAGCAAAATGAATCACAAGGAGAAAGACAAATACTGAATGATGTCACTTATATGGGAAATGTAGTTACACAAAACAAGAAACCCTAGAAATTGGACTTCAGAATTGAGGCTACCAGAGGGAGAGAGAGAATAGCAAAATGGGAGGAGAACACGCTGGACTATGGGTATTTTGGTGGTGTGCGTGGTGTGGTAACAACTGAAGGGGGTGATCATATACAATATTGTATGCCAATGTCACCGCAATAAAAATTGATTAATTTTTTTTTAATTGGTGAAGATAACTGCTTGGAAAGAATGCTGTGAGAGCTCGCTTCTGGGCTCGCTTCGGGTGAGCATGTGGAATTCTTCGATGAGGGGGTCCTTGGTGTTTTGGTTGACACTATCTCGGGAAGCAGGAACTGAGAATATTTATCAATCTGTTCCCTTTTTCATCAGTCATAAAGCACACCGTGGCTATTCACACAGGTCCCGCTCTGGGCTAAGCCTGGTAGAGGGAACTATAAAGGTGAGTTCAAACCCTTCAGGGTTTACACGTGCAGGGAAAGAGGCCTGGGACATGCAGAGCTGACCAGGCATTCACTCACTGACATGCAGAAAGGAGAGGGCTCAGCTCAGTGATGGGCTTTGAGTGGCTAGAAGAGGAAAACATGAGTGTGGCGAGGGTCCGAGCGTGGTGAGGAGCCCCCCCCTCCCCACGCCGCCCATGAATCTTGCACTGGATCCCAAGCAAGAAACAGGACTTAGGTTGGGCGTGGGGAGTGTAAGGCAGAAGAGAGGTTCTGAGCAGTCCATCTGCAATGTGGGAGCTTATACAAGGATAGTGTCACTTCTTATCCATGCAGCCCTGGACACATTATTTACCTCTCTATGCCATAGTGTTTTTACCTATAAACATAATAAAAGGACCTCCCTGGTGGCACAGGGGTTAAAGTCTCAGTGCTATCAAACTATTGCCAGTTACTGCAGCATGAGTTTGACCCCTGGCCAGGGAGCTGGCCCACATGGCGCAGCAGACCTCTCCCATCTTGCCTGCTTCTCCCCTCAGCAGTGTATTTCAGTCGGTCTGCCTGTTCTGCTCCCCACTCTGTCTCTGGTGAATCCTGTCAACCACCACACCTCTGGTCTACACCCCAGTTCTTATATGCATAAATAAATAAATCTTTTTAAAAAAATAAACAGAATAATAAAACCCATTCCTAGAGTTGTTGGGAGGATTATATGAGTCGATACATGTGAAGGGCTAAGCCTGGCACACAGTAAGCTCCTTGTAAACTTTAGCTGCTGCTATGTGGAGCCTGAGCTTGGAGACACAGATGTGCCGAGCGGTACAACAAGCGGGTCCGTGCTCTCTCGCTGGGTCTGCACTGGCACTATTGGAGCAAGAGAAAAGCTGCTTGGTTCCCGCTAGCAGTGAACTGAGGCTTCCTCCTGTGCCAGGCGTTCAGGAGAGCACCTGCTTACAGCAACCTCAGCTGACCTGGCCCAGCATCAGTGTAGAAAACAGGCATCCGGCAAATCTCACTGGTGGCTACATGATGGGATAAACAGAAAAGTGCTCTTGAAAGGTCCTTGTTTAACTGACTAGCCAGTGAATTAGCAAACCTTTCTAAAATTGATTATGCTTTCCTACCCATGCCACTTTCCAAGGTCACCAGAAGCATATTCATGTGCGTATGCGCCGACAGAAAAGACCTTAGGGGGCTTGTGGCCCAGGTTTAAATCAAAGGCCTCCAAATTTTTCAAAGAGAGCCTCCCTGCCCGCCCTCCAGCCCTCAAATAAGTACATTCTACAAGGGTCCCTTTAGAGGTGCTTGCACGTGAGAAAGAATAATTGCAACACGTTACTATTATCCAGCTACCCGTGGGTCAAAGCACTGAAATGTGGAAGTTATTAATGTGAGACCACGGCCTCCAGCTGTGTCTGCAGATGTCAACCAGGCTGCATAGGATAATTGCTGTGGGGCATTTTCAGGGTGCCCATGCATGGCTTCCAAACTAACCATTTCTGGATTATGAATCCAGAATCATTTCTGCATCCTGAATCCAGAATCGTTTCTGCATCCCTCATCAGGAACGCAGCCCAAGGCAGTTACATCTCACAATTCCCAGGTGGTTAATGTACAGTCCCAGCAAGGAGCGAGTGATCCCATGTAACCCCCTCATTTAGTAAAGGATAAAACTCATACCTAGAGAGGGTAAATAACTTGAGGTCAGTTCTAACTATGTGGGTACAATACCGCTCTCCAGACTTCAAAAGAAATACATCTGGTTGCAATGCGTGAGCCTCGGGGGCAGTGTGTTGCCTCTGCCCCCAATATTCCCTGTCATTATATCCATAATGAGCTCAAACTTGTTCTTTGAACTCCAGGGAGTGCTGGCATTCTCTTTCCCCTTCACTATTTTCTCCTCCACATCCCCTCTAGGTAGATATTACCCTTACTGTTCTCAAGCCCTCTGCAGGTGGAGGGAAAAAAGAATAAGCACTCATCATAATTTTATGACTCCAAATAAATTGGAAGAGTTGAACATTTCCCATCTTAATACAGTAAATCCACCCCAAGTGTCAAAGGTTGCAGCATGCGGGATACAATATTAGTTCCACATCTGAGGCTTTCTTAGACTGTTACATGATTTTGATGCTTGATTGTCCTTCTTATAATGACCCAGATGTCCAAATTTCTCAGAAATGTATGGCTTGTGCCCAGAAGACAAGCAAGGCTAAATCATATAGTCCATGTTGGTCAAACAGTAACAAATGGACCCTTCCTTTGGCTCAGTCCTCACTAAGCTGAATAAACTAATTATCTTTGTTGATCTCGAGATACAGCTCCCATCTTATCTATTTTTGCAGAAAACATCACCCCAGTAGATTGTGCTCCAAATAGTATTTGCTAAGATCTTCTTTAAAGTGACCCCATAGTTTTGTACACATGATTTCTGATGTTTCTATCTTTCCATGGGACCCATATTCACCCCTCCTCATTAGCAAGGAACTAGAAAATGTATAGCCAGTTAAGTTCCACGGGGAGACATTCAAGGCCTCTCTTTCCTTCAGCTCTCATGACCTCAGGCTCTCCCCGAGTTCCAGAGGTACTTGGAATATGAACCATACTCTGGTCTACAATGCTGACATGTAGGGGCGGGAAGAGGAGAAAGTTGGGGTAAGGGTAGGGGTGGATGGTCAGATACGCCCCCGGGCTCCATGCCTTTGTGAGATTCCGTTTCCCAGGGCCATTGCATCCGTGCCTGGACAAAAACATTTTCTGAGAAATGATCATCACTGCTGTCCTCCTTCCTGGACCAACTTTGGCAGATGCTTGCCGGAAACAAGGCATTTCTACTCTTTACTGGAATGGTATCCTGGCTGCTGTTTCTGGAATCAGCGTGTTATTTCTGCTTGGGCCCCTCCTCACCTAGAGAGAGGCGAGGCTGCCTCATGGGTTGCATCCGTTCAGTTAATCCATTCACGCCGTCAGCAGTCACTGAGTTTCTTGTGCGCTCAGACCAGTTTCAGTGCTGGGAGAAGGCAACGGTCACCACAGAACTCAACTATGTCCGGCCTCTGATGGTGATAAAAAGACCATTTCCAGAAGACAACCTTATGCAGATGAATGTCACCTTATGTAGTTGCTGTCTTCATGAAAACTGCACCCTAAATAAATTTTGTACTGTTCGCACTTTGGTATTAGCTTACCTGAGTTCCAAAGGTCAGAGAACCCACAGACTCTGGAAGCAAGGGGGGCGAAAACAAAGTCCTCTGATTCCCACAAGCTAGACATGAACTTGCCCTCTATGAGGTAAGCGCACTTATTGAAATGCATAGAGACCCAAAGTAGTGATTAAGGGGGCCTCCCCTGGTGGTGCAGTGGTTGAGCACTGGGCTGCAGAGCTGCCCACAGCCTCTGCAGCGCCGGTTCAATCCCCAGCCGATGGTGAGGGTCCCACATGGCGTGCAGACCTCTCCTGCCGCTCCCGCTGCTCCCCTCAGCAGTGTATTTCGTCGGTCTGCCTGTTCTGTTCCCCGCTCTGGCTCTGGTGAATCCTCTCACCCTCCCGCGCTTCTCACTGTACCTAGTGCTTGTATAAATAAATAAATAAATATTTAAAAAAAAATAAATGAAAATTAAAAAATAAAAAAAAAAGCAACAAAAAATCATTAAGTACCCTGAGCAAACTTTCTCCTCTACAGTTTATGGTGAAGGACACTAGAGACTTGTACCAAGTACTGAAGATCCTTTCTGGCTTTCAAATTTCATGATTTTTTGAGATCAGCCCACACTTTGACCTAAGTCTAAAGACTTTTAAAAAATAAATACTAAAAAAAAGACACAAACGCGACATGATCAACGTCTACAGAGTAGCTGAGCTGGATGAGGCTCCCTGTGGAGTTTTGACAGCAAATCTCAAAATATAAAAATTTAAGCTCCCTTCACAAAAACATAAGAAGTTCTAGAAAAGTTTAAAATAAATAAGTTCTATCAGTTTTTATGCAGGTAGTAACATTACAGGATGCCCTACTGCCAAATGCTAATACAGACTGACAACCTGGTTAGGGATGGGAAAGAAATTTAGGTAAGTGAATGAATGAATTACTATAATGGTTATGTTTGGGGGTCCTGACATTGGAGGCTAAGAGCCAAAAGAATAATGTGTCCTGCTTTGGGGTCTACTCTGCTATGCCCCTAATCAGTTGTGCAAACTCAAGTCATTTCCCCCACTCTGGGCCTCACCTGAAACATGAGGGGTTGGACCGGATGACCTCCAAGCCCCTTCCTTCTCTACCATTCTGAGAAACCATATTTTGAAGTTGAAGGAAACAGGATACAGAACTAAATGTCCTTGGGTCAGAAGCAACAGGGTAACTTTGGTGTTCTAAAAAGAAGCCTATGATGCATTATTTTGTAACAAATTCATTTACTATCTGTATTTGACTTTCCCTGTGCTCATAATTACTTTTATGCATCTACAAGCTGAGAGGTTATGGAGCTCATCGATGGTCCGGGAGGCCAAAGTTCATCAGGGGGTACCTCGAGGTGAATCTTCTCCAGGTGTTGGGTGGTGAGCCAGGTGATGGATATTGGATGAGCATCATGCACCCAGAAGTCACTGAGGGGGAGACTGGAGCCAATGAGTACCAGTGTCTCCCAACAACAACAGCAAATATAGCAACTCACATGATGTGACTCCAGGTGGGTCAGAAATTACTGTGGGATCCCTTCTTCCAACCAACAACAGGTCTCCTGTCGACCTGCCTGAAAATTGTTCTGTCTGTGAACTTCCTGTTATGAGATAATAAATTTCATTTTCATTTAAGAAAATCTGAATCACTACTTTGGGTCTCTGTGCATTTCAATAAGTGCGCTGACCTC
Source organism: Talpa occidentalis (assembly GCF_014898055.3). Lineage (NCBI taxonomy): Eukaryota > Metazoa > Chordata > Mammalia > Eulipotyphla > Talpidae > Talpa > Talpa occidentalis. Next base: position 71,458,171 of record NW_023601653.1, read on the forward strand.
CTAGAGGGCAAGTTCATGTCTAGCTTGTGGGAATCAGAGGACTTTGTTGTCGCCCCCCTTGCTTCCAGAGTCTGTGGGTTCTCTGACCTTTGGAACTCAGGTCAGCTAATACCAAAGTGCTAACAGTTAGCAGCTCAATGGAGTAAAACAAGCAGGTTCTAAAGTCAGGAATAATCCAGTTAAGTTTCTTAACCTAAGCTTTGGCTTCCTGATCTGCAAAACAGGAACCATAATATCAAATCGATAGGGTTATCGTCAGGATTACATGTAATAGTGGATGTCAAATATTTGGTTCATAAAACAACTAGTAGTATTATTGCTGTTTGTTGGGCTATGTATTTGCATTTTCAAAGAGATCTGCTGGATAGATCCTTGGTAGAAAAATGAGTTCTTATAGAGAAACCAAACAAAGGTTTCAGGAAAAAAGACAAAAGTTGACCACAGATCTGAGGAATATGTAGGGGAAGGGGAGAGAGAAAGGCCAGAACAGGGGCGGGAGGAGCACAAGGGACTGTGTGTGTGGGGATGGGTCCCAGGTGATGTGGTGGTGGGAGAACTATGCGGACTATGCATGAGGGGAGAAATCAAATACTGTCCAAAAATTAGCAAAGATGTAAGAAAATAAAGAAATTTTAAAAAAGAAAAATGAATTCTCAACGGTCACATCCAAGATGGCCATCGCAGGACGCAGAGTTTCAGCAAATACAGGCACAGAGGAGGAGGGACTGCCTGAGGGACTTGAACTATCCTGGCTCTTGAACAACTTTAGTTTCTCTGGCAACACATTTCCCTTAATATTCCGTAGCTCCCACCACCTGCCTTCTCCGGCTCCACTTACCCCCACAATCAGCGTGGATGCCGCTGGGCCCACAAGACGCCAGCTGGGCCTGTCTGCACCCCTTGGCTTTGACCCCTGTGTGCGCTGGTTTCCTCCTCAGGCTGGGAGGAAGTTAGCTATAGTGTCTCCTCGCACCACACACAGGCGCGATCACACCTTTCCTGAGATTTTTCTTTGGGAGCTAGAATTTCCCCACAGTCTACCATCCCCTAAGGCCTCTTTGGTCAAGCTGGGCTATGTGTTCTCATCTGGGCCATTACTGGTAAGAGCAATGAGATCATCATAGCCATTCTCAAGTGTGCTCAGGGGCTCCTGAGATCCTCTCAGGGAGTCCATGAGGCCAAAGCTATTTTCATCAGTGTTGCTTTTTTTCTGTCTCAGTGGAGTTTATCAGAGACCCCTGCTGAGGGTATCTCAACAGACTCATACAGAAGTTGACGTGAGGACCCAGCTGTCCTTTATTAGGCTAGACACTCAAAAGAGATTTTCTTTTTTTTTAAGGATTTATTTTTATTTATACAAGAGCTGGGGTACAGGCCAGAGGCACGGGAGGGTGAAAGAATTCACCAGAGACAGAGTGGGGAACAGAAGAGGTGGATGGACTGAAACACACTGCTGAGGGGAGCAGCGTGCGAGACAGGAGAGGTCTGCCGTGCCATGTGGGTATCTCTCTGGCTGGCCAGGAATTGAACGCATGCTGCAGAGGCTGTAGGCAGCTTCACAATGCTGCGCTCGACCCACTGCGCCACTGGGGAGGCCTCAAAAGAGATTTTCAAGAATGATGAACTGCCACTTGACTTACTCTATGTTTTTGGTTTTGCAAATTTTCATAGAAAGATGATAATCAAGCTAATACACAATCGACTCATTGGCGTTATCTTTCAGTTAATTCATAGACTATTCTCAGTTATGGTGTCAAGTACAGTGAGTAACAACAGATATAATCCACATAAACAAAAGCTCTTTGAGTTTCTCAATTTTTAAGTGTAAAAAGGAATCCTGAGACTAAGATCTTTGAGAACTGCTGCTCAGATGAGTCAGCGTGCACCTACTGGGGTTGGGGAAAGAGGTGCACATGGCTGAAGCTATAGGGTTACACAGAGGAGGGGTGCATATCTGGGCAAACTCAGAGTTCTTCTAGACAAGAGGAAAGCAGACTTAATTACTGGGCAGGTAACCCACATTGTCCACTACAGTAAACTGAAAAGTGCAGTGACATATTTAAGGTCTCACACAAAATCTGGAGAAGTAAGAACTTCAAATCAAGACTTCACACTAGGACCAGTAAAAATTAGCTGGACCTGGCAGCAGCCCTTCTGCCCACTTGTGCCTATGCAGGAGTATCTCTTGGCCATCCTTCTCCCTGGCAGCTCTTCTGTGATTATGCAGAGGCTTCTCTTCACTGAACTCTCTTTGCAAAGCAGCGGAGGCAGCTCTCCCAAGGCTGCCCATCTGTGACTACACAGCCTCTCTTGTCAGCCTTTCAAGGGCAGATTTTTCTGCTTGCTTGTGTCTGTACAAGTGCCCTTAATTCTTCTCCCCCAGGCTATAATAAACCTGCCCATTCGGGTATAAAAAAATTAGTTGGACCTCTGACTACTATGTTTTCTGCTAAAATGTGTTGCTGTCTTGCAAAATGGCTGAAAGAGGTTCACAAATCCTGGTGACGATGGAGTAATTTGCTCCTAAAATGCTGGTGAGAATATAAATGGTACATTCTTTCCAGAAAGCAATTTGGCAATATGCATGGGAGCTTTAAAAAAATGTATACCCTTTAACCCAGTAAATCCACTTCTAGGAATCGACACAAAGGAAATCATCAGAAATGTGAATAGAATCTATGTACAAGGATATTCATCAAAATGTTATCTTTAATAATGGAAACAACCTGAATGTCCAACAACATGAGAATAATTCAATGAATTCTGATAAATCTGTTGGTTTTCTCTTGAAGGGGGAATATAGAGAATATAGATAAACACTCATGTTTTACATGCATGTGTTATTTTGGTGACCTGATAAAAAACAAGCATGACTTTGAAAGCTTTAATGAAGAGTGATGTAAAAAATAAAAATAATTTTAAAAAATCTTTAATGGTGTGGGAAATGCTCTATACAATTGAGTTTAAAAAAAAAAAAACATGGTATGATACTAAATAGATAATATCACATATGTGTGTGGCAAAATTTCAGGAAAAATTCCAAAATGTTAACATGTGTTAGTATCTCTGGAGTATGAAATTCTGATGATTTTGACCTCTTCTTTCTTTTTTTCCTCCTGAATTTTCTAAGACTATAGAATAAGTATACAAACCAAGTCGTCCCAGGAAGTGGAGATAGGCATCACCAAGAACCAATGAGTGACTGGGTTCAGCTGCTCAGCTCCGCCCACCCCTGCAGGGTCTAGGATGCCACCACCATGTGTGACTTTTTCAGAGGATTGTGTCAGAAAATAAACTTCTGTGGAACAGAATGCAGAGTCAAAAAGACCCTTCAAAGTCCTTCTGGAAGGTATTGTAAGAGAGATCTGTGTCTCTCACAAAGTCCACCTCTGCCAGTTCTTCTGGAATAGATTTTGGAAGGTTGGGTATATGGTTTTCTAATTCAGTGTCTGTATACACTACACTATGCTCCCCACAGAAAATCTGGTTTCTCTATGCACCACCACGAATTCATCCCCCACCTCTTTACCTGCTCCCCCCAACTCCTTCCCCCTCTGATAATAGAAGAGGGGCCTGTTCCCAGAAGGGGACTAACTGGGTCATATGGTATTTCTATTTTTAGTTATTTGAGAAACTTCCATACTGTTTTCTATAGTGGCTGCACCAATTTACATTCCCACCAACAGTGGACACAGACTCCCCACTCCCCACTCCCTTGCCAGCACTTACTGTTTCTTGCCTTTTTTTTTTTTTTGTGGGACCCTCGCCAGTGGCCGGGGATTGAACCAGCACTGCAGAGGCTGCGGGCAACCTCGCAACCCGGTGCTCAACCGCTGCACCACCAGGGGAGGCCCTATGTTTCTTGCCTTTTTGATAACAATCATTCTAACAAGTGTGAGGTGTTAGCTCATTGTGCTTTTGATTTGCATTTCCCTGATGATGAGTGATATTGAGACTATAGAATGTCTCATATGTCCACTGGCCGCTTGTTCGTCTTGGGAAATGTGTATTTAGATCCTCTGTCCTTTTTTCAGTCCAGTTTGTTTGGTTTTTGTTATTGTTGGTTTTTTTTTTAATATTAACCCATTTTTGGATACTATCTTCTCCCATTTAATAGGTCACCTTTTCATTTTCATGATGGTTTCTTTCACTGTGGCTATACTAATTTTTGAAATATGTTGCAGGCGTTGAAAAAAGTCTAGAAGAGAGAATAACCCCAGCACAAAATACTTAACCAAATCTCAGAAGGGAAAGGAGTTAAATAATCTAAACAAAACCCATATGGAATTTTCAGAGCGAGCCTCATCCTAGCCAATCCAGGAAAAAAAAAAAAAAAACACAGAAGATCTGGCTACAGTTGAAGACTAGACCATTTTAGAAATTACAATTACAGTGCAAATTCTAACAATGCAAAACTGAGAATAGAATTAACATACACAGGGAGTTGTGAGGAGAGGACATGTGGAAGTACTATTATCTTATTTTTTATAGCATTTATCCAGGCTCAAATTTTACTTATATAATTGTATTTAAATCAGTAACAAAAATATATATGGACAATGATTCTAACCTTTAAATGTTTTTCACAGTATTTTCACAATGTTTTAAATGTGGAAGGATTTTATTAAAAACAAAATCTCTTGGGCCTCTCCTGTGTCGCAGCGGGCTGAGCGCTGTGCTGTGAAGCTGTCTGCAGCCTCTACAGTGCCAGTTCAATTCCCGGCTGGCCAGGGAGATTCCCACATGGCACAGCAGACCTCTCCTGTCTCGCCCGCTGATCCCCTCAGCAGTGTCTTCGGTCCGTCTGCCTGTTCTGCTCCCCGCTCTGTCTCTGGTGAATTCTCTCACCATCCCACGCCTCTGACTACACCCCAGTCCTTGTATAAATAAAATAAATAAATCTTAAAAAAAAATCTCTTGTGCAAATGAAATATTTACCTAAAGCTCACCAATCCCCGCATCCATTTCACTTCTACCCCTTTTTCATCTGTAAGATCTGAATACTATCTCATTAAAACATTTTGCCTTAAAAATATGCACTATGGGATGATTTTTTTTTAATAAAAAAGAATCTACTGCTCTTTCCATAAGATACAAATAGATACAGCTACAGTAATGTTCATTCATAATGTGCATATTTATGGGTCAGGTTTAAAAATTTGTTCTTTTATTTATTACTTTACTTGTTTTTTTTTTTTTTTAAGATTCATTTATTTATGCATTCAAGAACTGGGGTACAGGCCGGAGGTGTGGGGGGGTGAGAGGATTCACCAGAGACAGAGCAGTGAACAGAACAGGCAGATTGACTGAAATACACTGCTGAGGGGAGCAGTGGGCGAGACAGGAGAGGTCTGCTGCGCCATGTGGGTTTCTCTCTGGCCGACCTGAGATGGAACTCGTGCTGCAGAGGCTGCAGATTGCTTCAAAGTGCGGTGCTTAACCCCTTGCGCCACCAGGGAGGCCCTATTGCTTTACTTCTTAAGTAATTTGAGTAGCTTTATTTTCACAAAATAAAAACGATTATTCAAGAAAGAAAGATCAGAAGAAAATACACTACTGTTAAGAAATAATTACTTATGTTCAGAGAGATTATGGATATTTTTTACCTCTCTACTTTTCTGCAGTTTCCAAAGTTGCTCATTTTTGGATCTCGGCTCTTAACCACCATCATTCTTCCTGGTTATTTGCTAATCCCTACACCTGGGCTAGGGGACCCCCACCACCACACCTAGGTGTCGGTGTTCTATCAGGATTAAGATTTATCATACTTTAATGTTACTAATATAATTTTCTTCCTTCCATGATGGCGACAGCATCTTTTGAGAGTGATTCCTTTCACTGCTAAGGTATCACATAGCAGCTCTAGCCAATTACTCTTTATTAGACACACATGCTGACGTTGCAGCACAACACAAACACTACAACAGCACAGAGCACTTGCTGTTTATTTTCTAAATTGAATCTTCGGCTCTGCCAGGCTTACCAAGCCATAGCTGCACAGACATTTTAGGAGGAAATCATTTTTGAAAAATGGTTTTTTTTTTTTAGAGCAGTTTCAGGTTCACAGCAAAATTGAGAGGAAGGTAAAGAGATTTCCCATATATTCCCTGCCCCACACCTGTATGGCCCGCCCCTACATCAATATCCCCCCCACCAAAGTGATACATTTATTACAATTGATGGACTTATACTGACATATCATAATCACCCCAAATCTAGAGTTTTCTTGAGGATTTGTGACTTGATAGCTATTTTATGTTCAGTGCTATTTTATATTCCTTGTCTAGCTACATCACAGTTTGTTTATTCTTTCACCTACTGAAGGACTTGTTGGCCTTGAAGTTTTGGCAATTCTGAATAAAATGGCTATAAACATCCCTGTGCAGATTTTCTCAAAAACATAAGTTTTCCACTTCTTTGAATAAATACCAAGGAGCGCAATTACTGGAGCATAGGGTAAAAGTAGTTTTGTAAGGCACTGCCAAGCTGTCTTTCAAAGTGGCTGCACCATTTGCACTCCCACCAGCCATGCAGGAGAGTTCCTGCTGCTCCACATGCTTGCCAGCATTTGGTATTGGCAGTGTCCAGAATTTTGAATATTTTATTTTATTTTTAAAGATATATTTATTTATACAAGAACCGGGGTACAGGACAGATGAGTGAGAGAGTGAGAGGATTCACCAGAGACAGAGTGGGGAACAGAACAGGCAGACTGACGAAATACACTGTGCCATGTGGGTTTCTCCCTGGCTGGTCAGAATCGAACCAGTGCTACAGAGGTTGTGGACAGCTTCATTGTGCAGCGCTCAACCACCTGCGCCATCAGGGAGGCCCAATTTTGGATATTTTAACAAAGGCATAATGGCATCTTTTTTTTTTCTTTTTTGCATTTTCCCACTGACATGTGACATGGAACATCAGCTCAGCTGTCATCCCTCTGTGAAGCCTCATGTGGCCTCCCTGGCCAGCTCCCTCCCAGCGCCTTTGAACTTGCTTCCTCCATGGCACATCACACAATGTCTCTTTCTTTACATCAAGTCCTTTCCTTACTATACCATAAGCTTCTTGAAGGCCAGGACAACGGCTTTTCACCCATTTATCCAGTAAAATGTCTGGTATATATTAGGTGCGGGTGCTCAATAACTATTTTTTCACTAATTGGACAGCTTTTCAGTTCACCTCCCTGTGGGGCAGGGATAGAAGATAATATAATGTGTATATACTTATTAACAACTGTTGGGCACTTGAGGAAATATAAAGAATGGGAGGGAATAATGGGTACCTGTCCTGGGTCAAGCACTTTGCATAGAAGGTAGATGATACACCCCACTTTGAAGACATGTTAACTAAACTCTGAGACCAAGTAGCTAGTCCAAGATGGCAGCCAGTAAGACAGAAAGCAGAACTGGAACCCCCACACTAACAGGTATGAAGTCAGTGCTCTCATGCTATGTGACCCATCAAAAGAACCCCAGTATGTACCACCTCACATTCAGGATCTCCAGCTGTAACACAAAGATTGAAGAACTGGGTACAACTCACTGGCTAGGAGACCCTGAGTGAGTCAACTACCTTGTTTAGGTCTCAGTGTTTCCACCAATAAAAATGAACATAATAATCCATCTCAAATTCCTCACAGAGCTGAGGTGAAGCTCAAGTGTGATCCTGTGACCTTACTTTGAAAGACACCAAGGGAGTAAGAAGTGCCTAGATGGGACCATGGAATCATGCGTATGAATGAATGAATGAATGAATGACTCAAAAATATGAGAACAAACCCAAAGGAAAATCCTGTGTGTTACTCAGTGCCTCTGTTGAGCGTTGGAGTGAGGAGTTGATTGAGCTATTGGTTTGGGTGAAGCTAGTGGGGAAGACTTCCTTTATGAGGTGAGTTGTCTCAGGAAGGGAGTCCCATGTTTTGAAGGAGAGAAGGAAAAAGAAATAAGAGATTCTGGCCCGGTGAGGGCAAACCCGGCACGGTCAAGAACATAGTAGTGAGAACGGGGCTTAAACAGAAGGCTCTGTCTCCCTAGAGTGGGAAATCTGAAGTGACTAGATGAAGATTCATGGGGAACTGCATAATCCCTCCCAGTTTCCAAAGAAGTGTCACACCATTGCCATCTGTCTGCACAACCTGAGGAAGAATGTGGGGCCGGGGCTCTCAATTTGAAGCTAGGAGACTGGGAGCCACTGGGATGAGCGTTCAGGCTTCCTTGGGTGGGTCAAACACCCAGCTGTGGGGGTGCAGCCTGGTCGCCCAGGTCTCACATTCTGTTTTTGTTTTCATTCAGTGTTTACCCATCATGTCATGCTCAGGGGAAAAGTTATTCCTTTATTCAGTGAGCACCTACGTGAAGCAGGCATCAGAACTAACTCTGAAAGAACAATAACCCTGAAAGTCACCTGTGAGGAATTCTGACAGCAGGTGAGAGACATGTAGGAACTACCTTTGGTGGGAAAAGGAAGAACAAGAAACATTCACCACACACCATGCAGATCACCTCAGCACTTTACCTGAGATGAAGGACTGTCTGAACTCTACAGTGACTCAGCCCTCTATCTCTTTTCTTAGAAATGAGGCAGACGGCAGCCTGCTGTGGGAGCAACTTGGTTTCTGACCCACAGTGGACCCCCAGGGCCTGGATTCCATCACAGGATCCTGTGAACTCCAAGTCCTGCTGTGATTCACGCCAGGAAAAGGACAGCTTGCCTGGAGGTGTGAGGAGGCCAGTTCTCGCCTCTCCAGTAGGCACCCAGCTCCTCTGAGCAGAGAAGCATCCTGCCTGCCCCCACCCCCACGCCTCAGTAGCCCTGACCTCCCTTGGGCCGAGGGGATGCCTGGCTCCGGAAGCCCCGACATCCTGCACTCTGCTGAACCCACAACGTGTCAGGCCGCCCGTCCCAGCTGCAGCACACAGCCAGCCCGGCCTGGCAGCCCGGCCGAGTTACGGCCCCTCGGCTAGAAATAGCCCTCCGAGAAGTGTGCGGGGGTTACGTGTCCACAGGGAGGGGAGGCGGCAGGGCAGTACGTGTCCACCGGGAGGGGAGGCGGCAGGGCGGGGAAGCCAAGGAGCCCCAGCATCCCGAGATAACACAGGCCCGGATGTGCAGAATCCCAAACGTGGTGGGCGGGCCTGGGTCACGGCTCCAAGAGGTGAGTGGGAACCAGGATGTCTGCTCCCCTACGTGGGCTGCGTGACAAGCCCCAGGCATCCTGAGAGGCGGGCTGGGTTCTGATGGGCAGCCTCTGAGCACCAATCAGGTCAAGCAGGCTGTGTAGCTGTGCACACGCGCTTGCACGCGCACACACACGCGCGCGCACACGCACACACACACACACACACACACACACCCTCTGCCGTCCAAGGTTTCTGCTGTTCTTTCTCTGGGTAGAATCCCAGCTGTGGGCATCACTTTCTTCCCTCTGGTTTTGGCCATAGGAGCAGAGAGGGCTGATAGGTGAGGCCAGCCAGGCATAGCCCAGCAGGCAGAGTAACGAGCTCGCTAGACATTGTTCCTCCCTAACCCTCCTAGAGAAAAACAGCTCTCCAGAGCTCACCCCTAAGGGACCTTGTTCTCAAGGTATCAAATTCTGCCAACTATGCCCCCAAATTCTGTCCGCTGCCCACTGGGCTTCTGCTCTAGTGGTGTGGCTCTTGGAGAATGAAGACACATGCTGGAGACACTTCTGGAAGCAGGGGCATGGTAGGAGTGTGGTAAGAGCTCTGAATTGGCAGAGCTCTGAATGCAGGGCAAGGTGACCTGAGTTTCGCCCCCACTTCTGCCACATACTCAGTGTGCAACCTTGTCAGGTCACATGCTGATCCCGTTTTCCTAAAATAGGGATTCTTAATATTTCGTGGAGTTGCTGGGAAATTCAAATAAGAGAATGCCTGCAAGGATGCTTTAAAAGTAAGCAGTTGGGAAAGTTCTGTATTAACATAAGGAATGACTTCTGTTGTGACAGGGGACTTGTCCCACGGTCAGTTCAAACCATTATGGTACATGCTGGCTCCCCTGTGGTTTAGTCGGGCCCAGAGTAAGGTTGAGTCAGCACTCAGCCTGGCTATTATACCTGGAGCTAGTGTGTTGACCTGAGAACAGGGCTTTCCATCTTTTATGTCATGGCCACATAGACAGCCATAACATCTGTATGTTGTGCTGGCTGCCCAGGACCCCAAAGGTCATCAATTCAGAAGTTTCAACCACTACAGGCCTAGAGAGTCAGTCAATGCCTTTACCCACCTGTTACCCACTGGGGACTTTCAAGACACACAACTCAGGAAGCTCTAACTTAGAATTATAAATGCCTCAGGAAAAAAAAAAAGTGAGATTGATTGGTGGATAATAGCAGTTTCTAGATGCTATTGGGATGACTGAACCAAAACACAAATTCTTAAAAATTGGTAAAAGTTATAAATCAATGTTACCACAATAAAAAAAAAATTAATGCCTTCAGGGGCCTCCCTAGTGGTGCAAGGGGTTAAGCACCACACTATGAAGCAATCCACAGCCTCTGCTGCACGAGTTCAATCCCCAGCCTGCCAGGGAGAAACCCACATGGCGCAGCAGACTTCTCCTGTCTTGCCTGCTGCTCCCCTCAGCAGTGTATTTCAGTCAGTCTGGGGTTCTGTTCCCCACTCTGTCTCTGGTGACTCTTAACCCCCACACCTCTGACCTGTACCCCAGTTCTTGTATTCATAAATAAATAAATCTTTAAAAAAATGCCTTCATCCATGTTTATGCACACACTAAAAATAAACCTGAAATCACTGGCGTTTGAGACAGGCAAGATGGGAACAGTGCAGGATCAGAAAGCTGTCCCCAGGGGATGAAAGTTCCCAAAAGCTTGGAAGATTGTTGGAAGCCGTATTTGACCCTCACAGATCAGGAATCCCAAACTTTAAGTGAGCAAAGTTATGCTTGTGCTGAGGTTCTGGAATCTCAGATCTCACTGAGGTTTTGGTTTAAGACTTACTTAGAGAAAGTTCAGGTTAAGTGGAAGCTCAGTCCCTGGCCTAGTGACACCGCCAATCAGGAACAAGGGAGGCTCAAGCCTGAGGACACTGGGAATGTCCTAGGAAGAGGCCATGGGCTGAAGTGAAGCTATTTTGCAACCAGTGGCTCTGGGACCAGGGTGTAGATAGAAGACTGAGGCCAGAGCTGGAGGGCACCTGGCTGAGTTTAGGCATGATTGGGAAACCAGCTGTTTTGGGGTCTCTGCATTTATCTCTGAATCCTGGTGTGATGTTTCCCCCCTAAGGTTACTAAAGAATAAAATTTTAAATATATTTTAACAATGGAAGCCATATTTTCAATACGCTCATCTTCTGTTACTTCCCTTTTTTCACACCTGTAATAAATACTGACTGTAAAGAAACAATTTTTTAAATAGGGAAAGGAACTAGTTTCCATGTAAAGCATCATATATTTTTTTTTTTAAAGATTTATTTATTTATTTATACATGCACTGGGTACAGTCAGAAGCGCGGGAGGGTGAGAGAATTCACCAGAGCCAGAGCGGGGAGCAGAGCAGGCAGAAGGACCAAAGTACACTGCTGAGGGGAGCAGTGGGTGGCAGGAGAGGTCTGCGTGCCATGTGGGACCCTCCTCCAGTGGCCGGGGAGCAGCCAGGGATCCAACCTGCGCTGCAGAGGCTGCCGTCAGCTTCGTAACTCAGCGCTCAACCGCTGAGCCACCAGGGAGGCCCAAGCATCATATATTCTTATTTCTTGAAACAAGCAATCAAACATAAATAAGACAAAATGTTGGTAGAGAGGCAGTATTTTATTTTCATTTTAGCAGCAAGTTTTCTGGGTCCAGAAATGACAATGCCAGGGGACAGAGTAGATGACTGTGGTCTGAGTTGTACAGGTTCCAGAGCTGGATATGTCTCAGAGAACAATCCTTCTAGTTGAATTTGTTTTATCCAACAAAGAACAGGAATAAGATTCATAAAAATGAAGATGAGATAAGAAAAGTCACTTCCAGGACTTCTGCCTTCAAGATGTGAACTTCCCCTAGCCAATATGAATTGGTAAGGGTAAGATCTGGGCCAGGGATAATCTAGTTGTGCAAGGATTGATTCCAGAACCTTCCGTGTGGGCGCTGGGAGGGATTAAGTTACCGAAATGGGGGAAATGGAAAATATACGAAGACAAACTTTCCCTGCCTGGGCCCAGGGTTAAACGAGACAGGCAAGGATGGTCAGCTGAGGGACTCCTCCAATGCCCAATTGCCATTTCCATTATCTCCCTAGACCCTGGGTTCCAGGTGGCACTAGTAAGGCATGAGCTACCCGTTTGAAGCAGATGCAAGGAATCGCTTGCTCGTCAGGAGACAGGCTTAAGGAGCCTGATCCCCGCAGAGAATTTATTCCGATGAACAAATGCAGGTGTGGCATGGGGCAAAGGCCGCTTGTTTGCTGAGGGTCAGAAGCCTAATTCTAACCCTAAGCGCGGTCACACACTCAGCCGTGTGATCTTGGGCAAGACCCTTCTGAGCCTTGGTATTCTTGGTGATAAAAACAGTTTACGGTGATAACTGCCAAGTTCCAGCGTCTGAAGGTCTGTATTTCTAGGACCCACACAAAGAGAGAAGTGGGAAGAGAACTCTTAATCACCCTGCATGGGGGAGAGTGGCCATGGAGGAGAGAGAAAGCAATGGGGAAAGAGAATGGATTCAGAATTCGCAAAACTCAGCTCAGAAAACCTCCAGGTAAGGATCTGATTCAGAGAGAGACAAAGAGGAGACATGTGGGGGTGCACTGGGTGGAAAAGCTTGGTAGTCAGTCACCCCAGAAAGGGCCTCAAAGTCTGGTCAACGGGAGACTTGATTCCATGCTGATGTGTGGGAAGAATGGCTGGGCTGGGGGGTGAAATAACCACTATGAGCGCCTTTTGAAAAGTGAAGAAGTCCTATTTAAATATAAAATTTAATTTTTTTTTCTGGGAGGGTAAGAGCAATGGAAAAAAAAAATGAGAGTCACAGAGCCCCCAGGGGTGCAAATATGAGCAGAGTTGGGGGAGGGTGCAAACTGATAAACTTTCCACAGAGATTCCTCAGTTCACCAGCTGTGTCTCACCCCTACCCCCCACCCCCTCCCCCGCTCCCCACTCTTTGGCTTTGCTGAGAAGAACATGTAGCCCTGTTCTTATCACTCAAAGGGAGCCTTTTGTGGAATTGTTCACACAGGCTTGGCCTCCCCGGCCGTGGGACAAACATCTTATCACAATGGTAGAGGTGGAGGCCAGGAGAGGGTTTCCAGTAGGAAGAAGGGCGTTAGCGGAAAAAAGGAGGGGGCCAGGGGCTGAGAAGGGAGGAAGAGGGATAAGACCGTGGTTGCTGATCAATGGCGTGGGCTTCTCCCTGGTCCGCAACTCCCAAGCTCTCCTGTGACCTTGGGTTCACCAGAACTCACAGATGCCCCGGTAAAGGCATCTTAGAGCTTTAACCCCGCTGTGTCCTGGCACAATCAGCATCTGCTGTGGCACTAAAGGTACCAAAAGCAGATGCGATGGTTCAGTTTCTGTATATTACAGAAGCCACTTGTGTCTTCTTGTGGAATTATAACGCAGTCAACTTCTGTGTATACTTTCATTTGCTTTGAGTAAATGCTGAATGCAGACTGATATTACAGTGACCTACAATGTTAGATTATCAAATAGGTGTAACAATGTGGATGACACTGAGTATTAGTTTAAAGGAATCTAGAGTTTACTCCCCATCCAGTGTGATTATAAGCAACACAATTTCACCAGCAGAGAATCAAGTCTTCCGGTCACCACCCCCAAGGGATGGCGCTCAGGTAGGTGAGCAAATGCAGCAGGTGATGAAGCAGCCCTTTGTGGGCAGGGAAGCTGAAATACAAGACAGAGAAACTGCTCCCAGAGAAACCCCCAGAAGGAATGTCCTGGAGGAGGAAACTCAGAGATGATTTCATCACCCATCCCACTGCCTCGGTTTGCAGCTGGGGGCTTTAGGCGCACAGAGAGGAAAGGATGCACCTCAGGGCACATGTACAGACTGAAATATAAATAAGTTCCATTTCTGTCAGGGAAGCTCATGCCTGTGCAGTCCCTGTGACCGGGATGGCTGAGAGATTTGCTTCTGTCTTATTCTTAGTGTTTTCTCCTTTAGCTGTTGCTACAATTTGTGTCTTATTTTAAAGCAATGCAAGGTGGGCCTCCCCGGTGGCGCAGCGGTTGAGCGTTGGGTTGCGAAGCTGCCCGCGGCCTCTGCGGTGCCGGTTCGATCCCCGGCTGCTCCCCGGCCACTGGAGGAGGGTCCCACATGGCGCGCAGACCCCTCCTGCCGCCCGCTGCTCCCCTCAGCAGTGTACTTCGGTCCTTCTGCCTGCTCTGCTCCCCGCTCTGGCTCTGGTGAATTCTCTCACCCTCCCGCGCTTCTGACTGTACCCAGTGCATGTATAAACAAACAAAAAAAACAAACAAACGAACAACCAAATAAATAAATAAAACATGCCTCTATTAAAAAAAAAATAAAATAAAGCAATGCAAGGTGATGAGGTGTAAGTGGTGACATCTGTGCTGCTTTAGCACAAGTCATGGACCTGAGATGAGTCATTCCTGGTAGCGATTAGAAGTTGATGCCTGTTGAGTCCAACACCATTGCTGAGTTTCGCTCTCATTTGTTTATTCGACTTTGGCTTTTAAAGCAATTATAAGTTCACCAAAAAAAAAAAATTGAGGAAACTATGGTGGTGCTGGACTGTGGGTGTTTGGCAGGAGTGCAGTGTGGTAACAATGCCTGAGGGGGAGATCCTGCACCTCTAAAACACAAGCGATAATGTAAACCAATGTTACCACAATTTTGAAAAAAATAAACAGAAAGTAGATTTTCTGGGCACAAGGGGTTAAGTGGCACAAGGGGTTAAGTCTCAGCACTATGAAGCTATTGACAGTCACTACTGCCTGAGTTCAATCCTCCGGCAGGGAGCTAACCCACGTGGTGCAGCAGACCTCTCCTGTCTCACTCGCTGCTCCCCTCAGCAGTGTATTTCAGTAGATCCACCTGTTCTGCTCCCCACTCTGTTTCTGGTGAGTCCTCTCACCCACCTCCCACACCTCTGGCCTGTACCCCACTTCTTGTATGCATAACGAAATAAATCTTTAAAAAAAAAGAAGAAAGTAGATTTTCTAGGTACCCTGCTCTTCCCACGCTGCACACAATTTCCCCTCTTATCAATATCTTGCATTACAGTGGAGAGACATTTATTACAATTGATGAACCAATATATTCACACATGATGCTTTTCTAAACTTGGTAGTTTAAGGCGGTTCTTTGTGTCATGCAGTTCTGTGGGTTCTGACAAAGGTATGAACTCACACATCCCCATGACATGATAATAGAGAACAGATTTCCTGCCCTAGGAATCCTCCAGTCCTTTGCTAGGGTGTCCGCTGTCTACTCAGCTTTCCTGGTGCTGCAGCATCCCAGAGAGTGGATGGAGCTAGTGACAATAACCCACAGGTGACATTGCAGAGCGTGTGGCTTCTGGGTGGTCTGAACCTGCTCGCCCCATCTCGCAGAGATGCGCAGGTGTGTAAGCCTTGCTCCCGGGTCATGGCCCATGGATTTACTTCATCTGAACCTCCTGTGGCAGGTCCTGAGACTTTCTGCTTCTTCTCATCCCAGTCATCCATTTCTTCTCAGTCTCTCTGCTCTCCTTTCTCCAGAATTCTTATCCTCAGAATCAAGCTGTCTTACATGCTTCAAAAACTTCCAACCACTAAGTAAACAAGCACTCAGAGAAATCTAGTTTTAATGAAAGGCTCTGCATCACTGGCTGTACATCTAGGAAAAAAACCACTTTTCTGCTCTGTATTACGTCCAAAATAGGTGATGAAGTTGAATGTTACCCATTTGAAAAGCACAGCTTATTTTCAAAAGCTTTAAGTAAATGGTTCTCAGATGCCTCCTTCTCAGCAAGTCATTAGGCTGTATCAGCACCAATATTTACAGATTTACAAGATCACCACAAGTTTGGGGGGTCACTGGCAGGAGTGGAAACCACTCCCTGCCGGGCCTTGGAGGAGCACCCCTCATTGACGTGGCTTTGAGGCCTTGGTGTTCCACTCCCCTGGCTCAGGGTGCTGGGGAAGGGCCTACTCCGCAGTCAAGGCCTCTTGTCAGCCTTTATTCTGTTCAGCCATGACCAAAATCAGCGACAGATTTCTGTTGGGAGGAGAAATTAGAAATGTCTCATTTGGAGCAAAAGAGGAAGTGGATGCAGTTGACCAGAGGGCGCTCTCGGTTCTGGACTGAGCCATGTCTGCCCTGCAGTGAGCGCCCGGCCCACCTCCCAGGACTGTGGTGAGCATCCCAGGGGGCACCAGGTGTCAGTGTGCTTGAGGGAGAGGGACCAAAGCAGATAGTCTCTGCTCAGAACGTTGTAAGGTCCTGAGAGCTCAGGACTCTCCCTTTTCATCCTTAGGATTCTCTAAAGGTCTTCTGCACAGTGATAGCCACAAAATAGGATTTCTATAAATGGTTATGTGCTGACTGAGTGGACACATTCGGGAGAGTGAGAGAGAAGCTGGCTGAGTAGGAATCAACAGGTGTTTTCACAGTGCAGGGAGCACGTTGGTGTGGGGGACGTGCTTTCAGGAAGGCTGGAGCACCTCCCCAGATCGCTCCGGCATCATCTCCCCAACTCAGGGACTGGCCAGGCAAGATGATGGGAAACCCATCACAGATGACCGCGCAGAGGGTGGAACAGGCAGGAGAGGCTCTGGGGCTACAAGCTACAGAGAAGCCTTCAGACAGACTTGACCAAAGCAAAGCCATCCTGAAGGCACCTCCCTCCTCCTGTTTTCCCTCTCTCCTTGATTCCCCCGCATGGTAACCTGAGGGCAGTCACGGGAGGGTCATTTTTTGAAAATTGTTGAAAAGTCTTCACATTGAGAGAATTTGACCCTGTGGAGCAAGTCCTCTTTACTCCCTTCTCAGAGAAGATTCTGAGGGGGGAAAAAAAGAAAGAAAGAAAGAAGGAAGAGGGCCTCCCCTGGTGGCGCAGCGATTGAGCGCTGGGCTGCGAAGCTGCCCGCAGCCTCTGCAGTGCCGGTTCGATCCCTGGCCGCCAGCGAGGGTCCCACATGGCGCGACAGACCTCTCCTGCCGTGCCCGCTGCTCCCCTCAGCAGTGTACTTCGTCAGTCTGTCTGTTCTGTTCCCTGCTCTGGCTTTGGTGGATTCTCTCACCCACCCCCCACGCTTCTGACTGTACCCAGTGCTTGTATAGATAAATAAATAAATCTTAAAAAAAAAAAAAAGAAGAAGAAGTAAAAAAAAAAAAAAAAAAGAAGGAAGGAAGATCAGAAGATAGGGCACGGGATGATCTGAGGCAATAGAGAGTCGTGAGGGCCTCCAATCAAAATGAGAGCCTGATTCTCCGAGTATATATTCAGGAGCTAGGCCAGAAGCCCTCACACAGCCCCAGGGCTAATGCTCCTGAAGCCAGAGCAGGGGCTTGAGGGCAGGCAGGACAAGAGTAGGGGTCCCCACACATAATGTCCCAGGCGCCACCGAAATCCGAGAAGGGAAATGAAAATTAAGCAGGGGGACTTAGTTATCTGTACCCACCCCAGTGCATGGGCAGAGTCTGCTTCTTGATAATTATGCACGTATGGGGAATTAGACTCTCCCAGGTAGGTTTGGGGGAAAATTGCAAATATATGGGTCTCACCCCAGCACATGAGTGTGCCCAAGGATAGTCCCTAAGGTTAGTCCTGCGTAGTTACGGTGATGTTAATGGGCAGCCAGGCTGAGAACCCAGAGAGGGAGCAGAAGGTCTACCATCTCTGTGTGCTGCTGGGCAAAGCCTTGCCTTCCACCCTCAATTCTTCCATCTCTTGGGTGGAAGAATTAGTGTGAGATTCTTGTACCTGCCTTTATTCTCGCTGTGTTGGGATTGCTTTTCTCTCCCATTCACCTGGGAAATAAACCTACTCCCACAGGGTCTCCTTCAGTTCATTGGCATTCGGGGTTGCTTCCTGGAGGGAAGTCTTTGGAAGCAGAATAAGTGGCTTTCCTTAACAAGACAAGCTGAAGCAGCCAGGGAAGGTTCCCCTGCAATATCCTCAGGAACCAAATAACCCGGTTCTCCTCCCAGCCCACCAGCCCCACACCTGGTCGGTGCTGGGCATCACCTCCCCTGTCAATCCCATTAGGCTTCCCCAACTCTCCCTTCCCTGCAAGCCCTCCTTCCCCAAATCATGCTCCCAGTGGGAGGATTCTCTCCCTTCTCTGTATGCCATCAGGATTTCTCACAGGTCCTGCCACTGAGTCCCTCTCATTCAACTACATTATTAGCTCCTTGAGGTTACTTCTGCTTTTTACTCCTGTAACTCCAAGAGAAGGTTCTCGGTGGGTGGCTGCTGACTATTGCGCAAGTGCTTCTGATCCCTTTACCTCTGACAACTAGAAAGAGGAAATGTAGTTAGCAGGTAGCAACTCTTTCTGAAAGATCTGCATTTCCATTCTGAGAATTGGCTCTTCCTTCAATCAGCCAAGATGTGCTATTACACTTACAACCTATCGTGTGACCATTATTAAAAAAGACTTACACATAAACGTTTATAAGTAGCATTTGAATATCATAAACCTTCTGTCAAAGCTGGAGAAAAGGCCTCCAGCAGCCTAAAGCACATGCTGGCCAAAGGCTGTCCTGTTGCCACCTGCGCTTTCTTACCAAGCCCCTGGCTCTCACGGTGGCAGGCCCACTCAGGGAGCTGAGAGCCAGGGGCCTGGAGTCAGAACACTCAGACCCAAAGCCAGCATCCTCCACGTGTGGCTGTCCATCTCATTGCTTGTCAGAGACACTCCCTGGGCATCGGCTTCCTCAGGTAAATAAAGGAAAGAATAACACCTCCCCCGAGTGAAGTTTTGAAGATTAAATGGGTTCCGTGACGTGAGCACCTAGTAAGCGCTCAGCAAGTGTTGCCGTCACTGTGGTTTAGGCTGGAGAAGCAGCTTGTCCTGGAGCTCTCCTATATTCTTTGTGACTTGGACATATGAGCCTCCAGGTCTCCACGGTCCTCTGTATCACATTCAAATATTGATAATGCCTGATGCCCATTTCACAGAGTTTCAGTGAGATTATGTGATTATTCAGTGAGATTATTTCAACAAGAAAAACTTTCATGAACTGTAAAAACTTGTCCAAATATTGGGTAACAAATGATATCTCATTTTACCTGCACTTGTATGATCAATTGTGTAGCCCATCATGCCTTGGATAATGGCTTTTTTTTTTTTGTCTGCTTCCTCCATTAACCCCTTAAAGCAAAAATCACATCTTGCTCTCCCATCACCCGTGATGTTTGGCCAGATGCCCACACATGGTACAGACCCAAAAAATAGGAAATTTATTGTGTGTCTATCCAGCATGCACTCCAGGAGCTTGTTCCCCATTGGACTGCACTGGGAGGACTAGCCCCCTACGACAGAGGAGCTTCCCAAAGGGCACACCTGTGAGCAGCATCTGCAAGAAAATATCTAATCCCCAGGTGTCCTGTGGGGATACTCTGGGCTGTGCTCTGCTCTTGGGATCTTCCTTAACTCTGGTCTTCCAGGCTCAGCCTATGGTCTCCCCACCTTCACGAGGTCTCTGAATTCATGAATTCTTTTTTTTAAAGATTTTAAAGAACTGGGGTATAGGCCAGAGATGCAGAGGGGTGAGAGACAGAGTGGAGAACAGAACAGGCAGACTGACTGAAACACACTGCTGAGGGGAGCAGTGGGCGAGTCAGGAGAGGTCTGCTGCACCATGTGGGTTGCTCCCTGGCCATCAGGGGATTGAATTTGCACTGCAGAGGCTGCAGATTTCTTCATAGTACAGTGCTTAACCCCTTGCACCACCAGAGAGGCCCCCTGAATTCATGAATTCTTACTCTTGACAGGCTATACCAATTTAGTTGCCCTAAACAGTCCAAACTGGGAAACTGAGAAGCCAGCAGTGACCTCAATATAATGCAGCAGTGACCTCAAGACCTTGTTTTCTTTCTCCCCATGTTGGAATCGCCCCAAGGCAACTTTGGTTTTTTGTGCCTCTGCTCCCAGCTCCCAGTGGAGGGGGTCTCGAAGGATGCCATTGGCCTGATGGTGTACTGTATTTCTGTATCTTTCAAAACACCCACTTAGCGCTGTGCAGACAAAGCTCTGGATGGAGTTCCTGATTGGAACTCAAAGCACCAAGAAAACCAAAATGAGTGGACTCCATGGGAGATTAATTGCATAGGAGCCTGTTGACTACATGGCTGAAGCTGGCGTTTTTGGAACGGCTGCTGCCTTCACATTTCCTGGTGGAAGTGGGACAGGTCAACATGCAACCCAGAGTTGTAGATAACTTTTGCCCACACATCATTCATTTTTTGGAGGTTGGCTTGAAATTGAGGGGTGTGTGTGTGCGCGCATGTGTACGTGTGTGTGTGTGTGTGTGTGTGTGTGTGTGTGTGTAACCGTGCCTTCCGTAAGCCTCGGCGGTCTCTGCACTCTCTTCAAATGGGCTGATTACACAGAGGATGTGGACAGTGGAGTTTTTCCTGTTTGATGTCACACTGCTACCCTTTAAAAGCCCCAGGGAAAAAGGAGGGAATCCAGCCTAGGAGCCTCAGGCCAGATTCAGGCAAAGGAAGAAGTGAAAAGGCCTGGAGTCAGGGAGGCAGTGTCAGGTTTCAAACTCAGCGCCAGCCACTCAGAGAGCAACAATGTGGGGGGCCCGCCTGGGGCTCCTGGTCTGCCTCCTATGCTGTGCAGCCAGAGCCTATCCCAACGCTTCCCCGCTGCTGGGCTCCAGCTCCGGAGACCTGACCCACCTGTACACGGCCACAGCCAGGAACAGCTACCACCTGCAGATCCACAAGGATGGCCACGTGGATGGCACACCCCACCAGACCATCTACAGTGAGTAGGGGCTTCCTCCAGGCTGGGGAGAAGGGGGTGTTCTTTTGTCCTTCTACCTCAAAGGACTCAGGGAGGCCTTGAGCTGCAACAGGGGGCCAAATTCAGCCTCCTAGGGTCTTGTCTCAAATCCCTATGTGTGTGTTACTGTGAGAAGATTCTGCTACCTCTCTAACGAATGTCTACCAGTTTCTCCAACATGAATAATTTGTCTTAACTAAAAAACCTCTTCCCAAAATATCCATTTTCTCTTTGCTCTATCCAAAGTCAAAAAACTGTACAGAAAGAATGGCAAGGTGGCTGAGAGGAAAAGAAACCAGATAGGTCAATAGACAATGTTTTAGCTCACGAATTCGGGAGTGGGTTAGCCTTGAAGTTTGTAAAGAAGATTTGTGTGTGTGTGTGTGTGTGTGTGTGTGTGGATCAAGAATGAGAGTAATGATCTCAGGGGCTCTTCCTACACTGAGTTGCTAGTGTGACGGCCTTATAAAAATTCTCAGGCAAAACTTACCACAGACTGACTTTCCAGATATGTGGTCTTAATGATTCTGGCCAAGTACATGGTCCCTCCATGCACTCATCCATCCATCCACCTACCCACCCATCCATCCTAGGAGCTTCAGAGCTCCATACCATTTTGGTGTGAGTTGGTAATTCTCCCTTGTGGAACTAGTTAGGAACACATTGGCAACATGAGGCAACTTGGGTGTTTTTAAAGATTAGGTTTGTGGAAAGTTGGTGCACAATTCACAAGAGTCAATTGGTGAACTGTGATTCAAATGAGGGCCCGTTTGTGTGCACCCTATAAGGGATAGTGGGATGGGAGGGGGATATTAAAAAGATAAGCTCTTCTATTTTAGGAAAACATGTACAAATTACCTTAAGGATACAGGAAAATGCAAATAGATTCAATATTAACCAAATCAAAAGAAAGAGTGCTCGCAGTCTGTTTAATTGAAGAAAACTTTTTTTAGGAAGAATGATCTGCCCTGTATTGTTTTAATGAATGCAGCAATCATTTGCTGGAGGCTTGCTGTATGCAAAGCCTTCTAGCTGCTAGGAATCAAAGGTCCTTATACCTGGTAGTAAGATATGTGACATGCAAAGTCAGCAGTTGAGAAATTTCCCAGTGACAGCGGAGGGTGTCGTGAGATCACAGGAGGAAGGAAGGATCTCCAAATACTAAAGAGGCAGGATTCAGGAGTCAACATCTTGAAGTCAAATTTGAGTCTAGTGGCAGAAATAAAATGAATCTGAATACACTCAAGGCAAGCACAGAGGTGCTCATTCAATGTGTAGATAACAACCTACAATGTAGCTGACATGCAAATGCAGGTGTTAGAGGGGCTCCCTGACCTCAGCACTGAGCTGGGGCTGGGACAGCAGAAGAAGACACAGCCCATCTAGCACCCCAATTTTAGACTTTCATCCCAGCTCATCTCCCACCTCATTTTTAGGCTTTTAGGTGATAGCTCTGCTGAAAGACCACTGCAATTCTAATGCAACACGGTAGGTGATTTAAAATGCCGGATGGTGAAGTATGGTAAATTATTTTGATTCCCATAGATGGAACGAGCTGCAGACAACCAGAAAATGCTCATAAAAGTTGCTTAGAATCATGGAGTCCCTTCACTGAAAGGACCCCCCCACCCCAATTTCCTTAGAGATGTGAATGGGACAAGAGCAGAATTCACACTGAGCAGGCAATGTGAATTGAACAACTTTCCCCTTAAATACTCACTAGCATCCACCCTCCAGGAGGCACTGCATACTAGCTGGAATGAATTTAAATGACTAAAAAGCAGCAAAGTGAATGGAACTAATTTTAGTGTTGTTTTTTTTTTTTTAATAGAAATGTGATTTAGTTTGTCAGGTGTAGACACTAGCTAAGCATTGTGCCTCTGAAAAAACACAAACTTGGTTTATCCAACCTTTTGAACTGTTCAAATAAGTGACTGTGTACACACACACATAAGTTTACACACTAAGACTTAAAAATTACCAAAAAGAAAAGAGGTAGGCAACCCAGCCAATCGACAGAGCAGTGAAGGATTTGTGATTGCCTCCTCAGCACGTTTACACCATGCCCCACACTCCTGGGACACGGCAGGTGCTTTCTACCTCATAATTCACATACTTTTTGCAGGGGAATCTGGGTCACTTGTGCTTTAGTAAATTCTTGCTGCATAGGCAAGCGCCCAAAGCACATTGTGAAATGATCTGCAGACAGGACCCCAGAAACTCCCTCGGGGCTCAGCGCCAGGGTCAGAGCATCTTCTGCGTGATTATACACAAGACCACCTCCCCACCCCCACCCCCACTCCCTGGGGCGGAAACAGCAGAAAGGAGATGCTTGTTATCCCTGGTTAATCAGGTTTCCTAAATCCTGATGGCTTCACCACCTCCACCTTCTCTGTTCACACTTTCTTTACTTGAAACTGAATTATCCTCAGTCCCATTGACTCTTCAAAAAATACTATCTTTCCTTTGAGGAACTGTAGCACTTTATATCTATCATTTGTTTTTTTTTACTGTTTGCTGCCTCTGAGAATAGGACAGACTAGATCACTTTCTACTTTGAAGGCAGAGGTTGAGGTGAAGTGGCATTGACAAAGTGTGTTTATAGGGGATAAAAATATTATCTCATGACATCCCTGAGAAGGTCAAATGATATGATTGTACAGTATATGAGAAAAAAAAGGTTAATGAACTTAGATAACTGGCTCAAGGTCTCAGAGGTAGTAAATGACCTTGAAGACACCTTGACTCTGAATCCCAGGCTTCTCCCCAGGGTGATGCGCTCAGATCCTCTCCATCACAGAAGGACATGTCTGCCGAGCCTGCCTGCTTCTCACAGACTGTGGCTCCAGCAACCAAGAATGTGTTCCTTCCTCCTGCCCAATGCTGCCCCTGAATCTGTGCATTGTGAAAACGCGCCTTCTGAAGCAGCACAGGGAAGAGACAATGTACCTCTTACAGTTTCTGAACTTACACTTTTGATCCTGTGGGTTTGCTTCAGTGGGTGTGTCCTCCATGGGTCTGCGTCAGTGGGCATGGTCCCAGTTCCTCTGCAGGCTGTTTTCTGTAGGGACTGGAGCTGAGGACCAGGAACGTGTCCCACACATGCTGCCACGCAGTTACAAAGCTAGCAGGTGGCATCCTTGGTCCCTGAACCCCAGACCCTTGGTTCTTGGTTCAGTGACCCCTTCTCTGACCTACTCAGGGACTTCACCAGAAGGAGACCCCACCAAATGAGCAAAGGAAAAAGGCCAGGAAGGAAGAACACAAGAAGAAAATTCTGTGCCTCCCAGGGATCGATTCAACCTGGAGAGATAAACCCTCTGCTCCTAAGTAGCTTGCTCTAGGGAGGCACTAAAGCATAAGCTTGGTTAAGGGAAGGTGGATGCAATTCATGCTGCAGGTGAGGTGTCCCTGGGGAGCTGAGGTGCCAGGGGAGCAGAGTCAAAAGGCTAATTCATTATGTGAGGAACATTAGGAACCTCAGGTGACATCTGAACCTGACCTTGATGTTTTGTAGCATCAATAAACAGAGAAGGGAGGGAAAGGTAAACTCTAAAACAGTTCTTGACATATAATGGGCACTGGCCAATGCATCGTAGACTATCACACAGCTATCTGGATGGAGAATCTCAGGCTCTATACACCAGCTCAAAAGACACCTCAAAAGACACCTCAGCACAGATTTAAAAATCACAAAGATTTGGGAGAATGCCACCAAGTAAAGAGGCAGCAGGCAGGCAGATGGCTGACCTGTGGGGACAGTCCAGCACAAAGGCATGCCGAGTTGCTCAGAGCATGTCCTGTAGGCACGATGAATAGGGGAGAGGGACACAGGGAGCCTCAGAAGAAATGAGACTGAATAAGTACATACAAGGGGAGGGTTACGTGAAATCACCATTCCTCTTAAAATCAAAGGTATTTCCATGAAGGTTGGTTTTCAGGGGGGCTTGGAGGTGGGACTGGATGCCCAGTAAGTGTGTAACCTGGAGGATTTTCTGTGCAGGTGCCCTGATGATCAGATCGGAGGACGCCGGCTTTGTGGTGATCATAGGCGTGATGAGCAGAAGGTATCTCTGCATGGACCTCAGAGGCCACATTTTTGGATCTGTGAGTACCTTGCCGTGCTGGTCACCACTGGCAAACGGTTAGTTTCATTGCCAGAACAGAGAATCGTAGCTTAAAGATTCCAAGGAACTTGTGTTTCTACTTGACACTTGATTCAGTCCAAATATTGATGCTCAGGTTGAGACAGCAGGGGTTGCAAGCCAGGCAGTCGGCTTCCGGACCCCAGGCTTGCAGCCTGTCTGACTCACCTACTGGCGCCCACTTTCATATTTAACACAGGTACCCGGTTTGCCAGTCCTCTCCTGGTGTCATCCAAGAAAGGGCAGGAAGCCAGAGGTGTCTTTATAATTCTGCAGCCACACCTTCTTGACCTTGACCCCGGGCTAGTCCTCCTACTTCCCTAAACTGCACTTGCCTCTCCCTGAAAAAGGGAAGCGGATGGGCCATGCGCCCTGTGGGGCTCCCTCTACAAAGATCTATAATTATCTCCACTCCAGCTGTGATGGCTGGTCACCCAGATTTGTGAGCAAAGCATTTCCCCAGTATAGGTTGCAGACATAGTCCGAAGGATTTTGAGATAATGAAATAGAAGAACAGCTTCTCTTGGGAGCCTCTAGCCACCAGAAAGACCCACTAGGAATTCCATGAGAACAATGACTTTCTTTTTGCTTATTGCTCTAGCCCAGCACTGACAAGATCAAGTATCTATCTGTTGAACATAGAGGCAAGCAATGTCAGTACCTGGTGCCCATACTTTGGCACACAGCGAGTTCTCATCTGTAAAGTACTAACTGTAGAGTCTGAGGATGAAATGAAATGATGTGTGAAGGCCCAAGTAGGCACTGGGTGAACCTGGTACTAAGCAGAGGCACAGAGGGCTCACCCTAGGTGGCCTCTTGCAGAAGTTCACGCCGCTGGTTTCCCATCATGTTCCATCTCTGGTGCCAGGGCCCTGGTTTATGTATGACCATGCATACGCCTCCCCATCTCCTTTGTGCAGGTAAAGAGACAGAAAAATGGGGGATAAGCTCTAACGTAGCCTCCCTCCAGCAAGCCGGCCCCAGAAGCGCTGTAGCTCTGCCTGCCTGGTCTGGGAGCAAGCCAGGGGCCCGGTGGGCAGCAGGCCCAGAAGCGGGAACTGTGCGTTGTGCTTAGGCCATTTGAAAGGCACTAGTCAAAAATCGCTTTCCTTCAGAAGGGAATAGGGCCAAATGGCCAACAGGCATATGAAAAAATGTTCAACATCACTTGTCATCAGGGAAATGCAAATCAAAACTACAACGAGATACCATCTTACACCAGTGAGAATGGCACATATTAAAAAAACTAGCTACAACAAATGTTGGTGAGGTTGTGGAGAAAAAGGAACTCTTCTGCACTGTTGGTGGGAGTGCAAACTGGTCCAACCACTGTGGAAAGCTGTGTGGAGATTCCTCAACCTGCTAAAGATAGAGCTGCCATATGATCCAGCAATTCCACTCCTAGGTATTTACCCAAAGGACACAGAAACAGTAATTCAAAAGGGCACCCGCACCCCTATGTTTATAGCAGCACTGTTTACAATAGCTAAGCTTTGGAAACAACCCAAATGCCCAAAAATAGATGACTGGATCAAGAAGATGTGGTACATATACACCATGGAATATTACTCAGCATTCAAAAAAGATAAACACATGCAATTTGCAGCAACATGGATGGAGCTGGAAGGGATCATGCTCAGCGAAATAAGCCAGAAAGAAAAAGAAAAATACCGGATGGTCTCACTCATAGCAGGAATTTAGAAAACCTAAATAAGAGACCAGGAAAAAGACTAATTATAATAAAGTAAAAATCAAAATCAACAAGCAACTATAAACCAGAGACACACTAGGCAGGTTGGGGGGTGGGGAGAGGAAGTAGGATCAAAACAAGGTGGGTGGGAATTGTATGGGGACTATAACCAAGATGAAAATGCATACATTGTGCAAAAATGAAAAATGATGTAAAATATATATATATATATATATATATATATATATATATATATAAAAGAAGAGAATAGGGATTAGATGTCCCTCCCAAGAGAGGCTGCCCACATCATCGCTTCCCTCCAGGGCACCCGGCTGGCAGGCTCCGAGCGTGGGCAGGGGCGGGGCCAGGGCCCAGACTCCCGCCTTCACCTGCTTGCTTGCCCTTTCAGCATCACTTCAGCCCGGAGAGCTGCAGGTTCCACCAGCGGAGGCTGGAAAACGGCTATGACGTCTACCACTCCCCGCAGCACCGCTTCCTCGTCAGCCTGGGCCGGCCCAAGAGGGCCTTCCTGCCAGGCACCAACCCCCCACCTTACTCCCAGTTCCTGTCTCGCAAGAACGAGATCCCCCTCCTGCACTTCAACACCCCCAGGCCCCGGCGCCACACCCGCAGCGCCGAGGACAACTCGGAGCTGGACCCGCTGAATGTGCTGAAGCCCCGGCCCCGGATGACCCCCGCGCCCGCCTCCTGCTCCCAGGAGCTCCCGAGCGCGGAAGACAACAGCCTGGTGGCCAGTGACCCCTTGGGGGTGGTCAGAGGCAACAGGGTGAACACACATGCTGGGGGGCTGGGCGTGGAGCGGTGCCGCCCCTTCCCCAGGTTTGTCTAGGCAAACAAGAAAGGGGCTCCTTCTAACCAATCTTTCCCCAAACTAAACCAGCTTCAAGAGACTGACGCCTTTTACGCTCCAAGGAAGGGGCAGGTGGAGCTGATGTGTGGAATTAGCTTCTCTCCATTCCCATCCCCAGGAGGTCCCCTGAGAATCTGACTTTGAGGCCTGAATAATGGGTTCCCAGCTTCCTTGCCCCACCTATGGGTGAGGATGAATTAAGAAACCCCATGGGTAACACAGAAATTTCCCCTTCACCAAGGAGGAAAGAAGGGGTTGTGGGGTCCCCAGGCCCTCTTACTTGTCCCTATGCCTCTCCTCATCCGTTGAGCATTTAAAGCAAGGCAAGGGTTTAGTGGCTTCACTGCACCCCAGGTTAAGGATTCACCCCTCCTTGGGTTTCTGTTCTCCGCCTGGCATTTGAGTTTGGCCTTTGACCTTGTAACCTTGACCTTGGGCATGGACAGCTGAACTGGGCACATTGATGAAAATCCTAATCTCAAGTCTTTGGTCCTTCTTGAGTATCACCGGAGAGTCTCCTAAAAGGTCAGTGGTTGGTGGTCAAAGCTCGACTAAAATGCCCTGGAGAACAGAATCGTGGTTAGAACACTCTCCCTTCACGACGCCCCTGCCATGCTCTCTCCGGTCACGCAGCCAGAGCCGAGGGCCCAGGGTGCCCTGGGTGGCCCCACGTGGCCCCGACAGCCTGTCTCTTTGGCTTTAGGGAATGGGACCTAAGTTTTTGATACTGGCTCCAACCTGGTAGGATTTGTTTTTCAAAATGGAAACAAGTTCAAACTCTGCTAAAAGGCATTGAATGAAACCTCTCCTTCCTTCCAAGTTGAGTAGCAACCCATCCTGGAGGCATCATAGAAATCTAGTTCTATAAATCCAGGGGAGGGGTCCTTGACACAAGCTGCTCTGGCTTAGTTCCCTATGGACTGGGAAAGCGTGTCCTGGTGTCTCAGTGAAGTGGCCTTAAGGACTCAGGGTGGGGAGGGACTCCAGGGGCCTAGAGTAGGGGTTGTGGAGAGGGCACCTATCACCGACCTGCTCCAGTGGCCAGAGGGTTACCTGTGACACATACAGCACCCTGAGACTGATGTGTCTGGGTCTTGATCCACTTGGAAATTTGGGGGGCAGTAAATGAAGTCAGTTCAGCCCCAGGAGCCCGATGCTACTGTGAGGAAAACAAAGCCTCACCTAACAAACAGCTGAGTACCCCACAGGGGGCGCGATGCTGGGCCCTCACCTCCCTCACCCCTGCCTTGGCCTCTCCTACAAAGGGTCTCATTTTCCCCTGGACCCTTCAAAGAGCTGATTAAACCACCAGCGTAGATGTAAACAACGGCTTCTTCAAGTTCCCAGTTTTCCCACCCATACCACCTACCTGGTCTTACGGATCCATTCTTTTCACTTCTGAGAGAAGCATCGGGTAACTGCTTGCCCTGATGGTTTTCAGATGAGCTTGAAGGAGCAGCCCCTGCGCTGAAATACTAAAACTCTGTATAATACTATATAGCAGTGCATGGCAGATATTTTCCTGATATAATTTTCATTTCCCAGTGGAGATGTTCACTGCATAAAAGCTTTGAGAAGGTCCCCAATACTGATACCTAGATGGAAAAAAATCCCAAAAGAGCTTCAGTAGAAAACCAGTTGTCATCTCCAAACTCAGAACCATTTATCAAAGATTTTCTCTTTGATCTAAGGTATCTTCCCCAGCCCTAGCCCACCCCCACTACCTATGACCCTCAGCACGTGGCAATATTTATTTATTTATTTGGAAGGTTTTGCCTATTACTCTATATTTATAGATATTTATAAAAATGTAAGCTTGCCTTCTTCCTTTCTTCTGTTTAAATGAAAAATAAAATTTATCTCAGCTCCTGTTAGTTTTTCCTCTCTGTATTACAATGCAAAAGCGTGTCAGAAGACAAGAATGAATGGGATTATGGGAGAGGAGCACTAGGAAAAATCTAGAGAAGACAAAGTTGAGAGGCAATATCAAATTTTGAAAAAATTCAAAATTTCTTCCACTCATGAACAGACTCAGCAATTTTGATTACTCCAGATAGAATTCTTGAAAACAAGGAAAATGTTCACAAATATTGAATTTCTGATCACTCTGGCTCTCAACTGCTTCCTTTAAAAAGAGCACCTTTTTGCTAGTTTGAAAATTCTACATACTGTATGATTCCAACTATATTGCATCCTGGAAAAGGCAAAATGATAAAGAAAGAGCATCAGTGTTTGACAGGTTCAGAGGGGAGAGAGGGAAGAATGTTTAGATGGAGCACGGGGATTTTTAGGATAGTGAAACTATTCTATATGACAGTATCCACATGAGACTGTAATGGTGCAAACAAAGCATTACACATTTTTCAAAACCCATGGAATTGTGTAATGCAAATAGTGAACCCTAATATAAACGCATTGCTTTGACTAATAACAATGTATTGATATTCATCTATCAATTATAACAAATAATTTATATAAACCACATTAATGTAAGATGTTAAAAATATGTGGTTGAGGTAGGGGTGGTTGGGACAGGTGGGGGGAAAGGAATATACAGGAACTCTGAATTTTTGTTAATTTTCTCTGTAAACCTCAGTCAGCCCTAAAATAAAGTCTATGGTTAAAAAGTAAAAAGTAAAATAAAGTAAAAAGAGCACCTTTTTATTTGAAAAATATATACAGGCACAACCATATGCATTTCCAGGGAGCCAGATGCCAGGTACTCATGCACACAGCATCACCGCCGTAGGAACCCCGATAGCAGGACGCGGAGGTAATGAGCCCACATGTCTTCCCCATCTGACGTTGAGTGTCCCCAGAATTCTTGCTTTTACTCTCTATCTGACCACTACAAAAACACAGGAAGCAAAGATGCTGCTACACATTTCCATCCCTCTGTACACATTCCATCTTTCTGCCTTAGGAGAACGGGACCGGGGGATGGAACCCCGTGGGTGGCAATCTCCCTGAGCCGAGAAAGCAGCTAGACTCCGTGGGGCAGGGTAAAAGAGAAGAAGCCAAGTAGAGAGGGATTGAGAAGCCTGCAGGAACACTCCGTGCAGCTCTCACACTGGGCTACACACGCGCAGGGAGAGACTCAGTGGGATTCCCTGCTCCGGCTCAGGGAGGGATACCTGAGACACACTAGAGATTTAACCAAGTCAGGGCAGAGAGACTCAGGCCATCATAAAAATCCTAAACATCTGTCTCTACACACAGAGCAAGAACTCGAACACATGGAGCAAGACTAAAGGGAGAAATAGACAGGAACAAATCCCAGTTGGAAATGGGAACCCCTTTTTTTCAGCAAAGGATGAAGCACACAGGCAGGACAGTAAGGACAGAGACATGTGAGCAACACTTAGTGACCGTCATGCAATTTATTTTCTAGAACACTGAACCCAACAAACAAGTTTCAACACAAAAGTTCAAAACCTGACGAATTATAGAATAAGTAAGCAAATTGGGGGGGGGGGGCCGGTCTCTCAGATTGGGGTCAGCCCAGTCTCTCAGGCAGAATTCCAAATAATCTGTGTGGAATCTCTGACCCCAAGGAGGAAAGCAGAAACCCCTACTGCACAGTGACCTCTTTCCAAAGACTACAGCATGGAAAGTGGGTAGAGAGAGTAAGTTTTCAGAGGGGAGACCTGACAAGCACTTCTTGGCCAGGTGACAAAGGTCAACAGAAAAATCAGCATCAACAAATCAAGTCAGTTTGTACAATCGATGAGGTGACAAAAAATGATATTTGGGGTCTTCCTTCCCAAAACCATACCCTCACTCCAGTCAGGAGGAAACATCGAACAGATTCCAGTGGAAAGGCCCCTGCAGAACTGCCCAGCGCTCCTCAAAACTGCCAAGGGCAGCAAAAATCAAAGTGAGAAATGATCACAGACAGAAAAAAACCTAGGGAGACAAGATAAGTGAATGTAGTGTGGATTGGGGCGGAGCTGGGGGTTTTGGAAGAGAAAAGGACATTAGGTAAAGCTAAGGAAATCCCAATAAACGATGAGCTTTGCTTAACAGGGGAAACTGTGGGGATATGAGAACTTGTGCTATTATCTACTCAATTTTCCTGGAAATCTAAATTCCAATTCTAAAAACTACAGTCTATTTAAATGTATGTATGGAAATACAAAGGACCTGCAATTGGAAGAGAAAGACAAAAATAAGGAAATAGACCCACATTTAAATGGCTGATTTTTGACAGAGGAACCAAAGCAATTCTGAAGACAAGGAAAGTCTTTTCAACAAATGGTGCTGGAATGACAGGACAGCAATGACAGACAGGATAACCAAGCATCTCAACCCCTTACCTTATGCCATACACAAAAATTAATTCCAGGTGTTTCAAAGATCTAAAAGTAAAAGGTGAAACTATAAACTTCTGAAGACAGAATGTTTCCATAACCAAGGGGAAGGCAAGGACTCTTACATAACACATAGAAAGCAATAACCATAAAACAAAGGTAAGCAGTCTTATGAAATTAGTCTCATGAAATTTTCTCATAAAACACTAGTAAGAATAAAATTACATTTTATTAACAAATTTAGACTGAAGTACACTTATATATAGAAGTACATGTATATACACACATACACGTATATACACACAGAAAACTGAAAAGGAATTGTATATACAGAAGGAACTCAAATTCAAAAATAAGAAAATAAACACAATCTTAAAAGTTAGCAAAAGAAGATACACACCCAATAAATATGTGGTCCACTATAACTAATGGCCCACCAGCATTAGTTAATAAGGAAATAAAAACTTAAAACCACTGTAAGATACTATTGCATACCCACCAGAATTGCTCAAATTAAAGACTGATATCATTGAATGCTGGTATGTGGAGCAAAAGGTGATTTTAAGTGGTATGTAGGAGAAAAAGAAATGTCCTCTTTACTGTACAAAACCAACCAATAAATACAGAAATAGTTAGAAAACTAGTCGACAGAGACTAAATGAGTGGGTAAAATGTTCATAAGGAACCAGATGAACTGAAATTTCATGTGGAGAGAGAGGGCATAAAAGCACGTACTTCCTGACAAGACTCACCAAGGGCACTGCCCTTCTGGGCTGCATAACCTGAATCTAACGAGAAAAATCCAACAACGAACCTGACTCTTTTTGCTAACAAAGTCAAGAAAGCAAAGACAGACTAAGGCCCAACTCCAGGTTAGTGGAGAAAAAAAGTGGCGTGACAACTAAGGGTAACATGTGGTTCCTGGATTGGATGCTGGACTCAGAAGAAAGTCAGCCAAAAGGAACATCAATGGAGTAACTGACCACATGTAAATACGCTGTGTGGATTAGAATAGATTCTATTTTTTTTAAAGATTTATTTATGCATACAAGAGCTGGGGTGTAGGCCAGAGGTGCAGGGGGTGAGAGTATTCACCAGAGACAGAGTGCAGAACAGGCAGACTGACTGAAATACACTGCTGAGGGGAGTAGCAGGCGAGACAGGAGAGGTCTGCTGTGCCATGTGGGTAGCTCCCTGGCTGGGGATTGAACTTCTGCTGCAGAGGCTGCGGACAGCTTCACAGGTTGCATCTTAACCCCTTGCGCCACCAGGGAGGCTCAGAATAGATTGTATTAATAGCAAATTTCCTGTTTTTTTTTTTTTTGTTCTTTTATGGCTATATGTAGGAGACACAATGAGAGAAAACAAGAAAGGGGGACAAATAGGGGGTAGGGGAACAGGAGTGGGAAGAGAAAGAACAAATGACAAAGCAGATGGGGCAAAACGTAAGCAGATAGTGAACACATCTGGGTGAAGGATGCACTGGAGTTCCTTGTATAATTCTTACAACCTTACTGCAGATTTGATAAAGCAAAGGTAAAAGGCTATCAGCACACGTACACATTACTGTATGTATTCTGCACATCACGTAAGGACATAGGACTCAGGGATATGGAGACTTGCTCACCCACAAAATGACCAAGAGCCAGGCTTAGAACTTGAAAGTAGTTCTCTTAATAACAAACCTTTCCTGTGTTACTGCCTAACCCCATCAGACTTTAACCATCAACAGATAACCCCACAGTCATAGCGTTAGTCACAAGGCTCCTCCACCACCTCCAGCTTCCACGCTCTCGGCTCAGTCCTCTCCTGTGTTCTCCCAGCACCTCTTGCATGGGTGAAAGATGCAAAGCAGGGTGCCTCCTCAGGGTCCCGAGCTCTCCACTCCCCGTCTGGGTGGCTCTAGTCTCAGGGATCTACACAGCCACTGAGTCTTTCATTATTTTGGTATAACTCTAAGTTCTTCCCAGTCTGCCCTAACTAAAGCAGCATTCCTCTTCCAGTCTGGATCCCCTGTCCTGCTTCACTTTTCTCAATAGCACCGACCCCCTTTGACATATGTATTTATCTGTCTTCCCTGACTGAATACAGGCTCCACAAGAATGGGGATAAAGCTATTTTTTGTTCATTGCTATATATTCAGTTCTTCTAATAGTTCTAATAATAGCCTGGCAGGTGCATGCCATGCACAAAAAGTATTTACTAGATGACTAGATAAACAAATGCATGCAACTGCAATGATTTGCAACAGATTTTTCAGCAAATTGACCAACCGATTCTGAAATATATGTGGAATAAAGGTGCATAAATAGCTAATGTAACTACAAAAATGAACAAGGGGACGTACTCATCACATTAAGATATGTGGTTGCAAGGCTACAGCATCTAAGTGTGCTACTGTCATGGAAACATACAGATCACTAACCAGAACACAGTCCAGAGACAGACTCCAGCAAGTGTGGGTGGGTGTATGTGGGTATGAACAGAGTAGAATCACGTATCGACTGGGAAAGAAGACTCCCAATAATGAAGCTGCAGTAACGGTTTCAGCACATGAAATAAAGAAATTTAATTCTGACCTTATACCATACAAAAATAAATTCCAGATAATTTAAAGAATTAGTATTCAAAACTCCTCTAGAACTGTCAGGGAGAAAAAGTCAATTATTATATGACCGCACAGAGAAAGCTTCTTAAAGACAGCAGGGAAAGAAAAGAAAAACATAAAGGACAAGATATATTGGTCTGACTTAAAAATACTTTTATGAAAAAAAATCTGAAGCACAAGTCAACCTGAAGATATCTGCAATAGTATTCCTGTAATTCACTAAGAAGAAGCCAAAGAGCCCAACAGAGAGCCAGGCAAAGAATAGAGAATGGTGATTTATCAGTTAGAAAATTCTAATTTCCGTACACACATGAAAAAAAACCAAAACGCCCAGACTCATTAGCAATAACAGAAAAAAAAGCTCACTGAAATAGCGACATACTATTTTTCACTTGTTGGATTAATGCAATCTCATCAGATAGCTTCATGCTGGAAAATAGAAATGTCTGATCACTGCTGGTGGGACAGGACAGCGCGGCCATTCTGGAGAACCACCTGGTGCCTGTCATCCTGGAAAGGCACACTTTCTATGACCCAGCACAGGGAGAGACATGAAAGGCTGCTTCCTGAGCCTTCTTTGTACAGGAAAACATTAAATATGAATAAACAAATAAAACATGCTGTATTTATTCAATAGGATGCAGTGGTTATCAGTCATTTGACTTGTACCTATCAACACGGAGCTCCAGGATCTACTGAGATAATAAAGTTACAGACAACTTGATGATATTTATGTACATTTAAAAAAAGTAATGCAAACAATACCATTTCCTTATGAAACAAGGTGAAAACGTGAAGTGTGGATGCATGCAAACTCAGGCCGGTAGCCGCCTCTGCAGGGAACAGGAGACAGGACAGTGAGAACTGAGCACAGGAATTTCTTTTTTTAAGGTAAAGTTTTTAGTTATGGAAGGTGGGAACATGAATATTTATTGTCTTTTCAATTCTTTTATCAAGTGTTTATTTGCAGCATGTATTCTCTGGAGCCTGATCACGTGTTCTGTTCACACTGTGGGAAGCTGGCAATGTTGGACACACTGAGGTCAGCACAATACTGAGCTTTAGATATGGTTTCAATGATCTTCAAAGTAAATTTTGTCAACACTCAATTTTAGCCTTAATGGTCAACTTAAGTGATAATCTTCTTAAAAGTTGAGACATGGTATTTATCAACATGATGACTAAAAGTAAACTACACTTACAACACATTCTTCATCTAGTGCAGATTCCTGAAGGGTCGATCTTATGTACAAGACTGTTAAGCACAATTCCTTTCCTCCAGTGCCATCTGGTGGGAATATGAAGCAACATCATCTGTACCCCGCACACACATACACACATACACACACACACAAAACCAGCTGTGGTTTACAAGATCAGACTTCTTGACCAAGCTCCCTCTTTTATTCTGAGGTTACTGGGTCCTACACTATTCACCATTTTCTTTAGTCTTCTTCAAACTACATCTTCAGCCTACAGATTAGACAAGCAGTGCTCTTTAGCTTGTCCTGCTCAGACATCTTGTTTTATGCTTTTTATATAAATGTCTTTACTAGACCATGCTGCAATCACAGTCTGCACTCAGCCACACTTCAAGCCCTTGAGCAAAAAATTCCAACAGTGGATTTTGATGTTAAACATTTTAGTGTCACTTTGCTTTATATAACTTGTAAACTTATGAAGGCAAGCATTTTTCATTGAAAGGACTTTAAAAATATAACATATATGTCACTATAAGTATGCAGTGGGAATTATAATTAGTTCTTTCTCCCAAACACTGGATGAGACAGCATAAAACATCCAGAATCTTATCAAGAGCAAATAAAATAGGCTAGAACACTGAAAAAAAGGGAAGAAAACCTAGTAAGGAGGTTATTAACCCCCCAGGTCGTAATACTGAGCTCTTTCATCCATTTATAATTTAGAGATGCAATTGAGCAGGGGGGTAAAATTACTCTGGAAAATGCCAACTATACTCAGATAAAAATAATTCAATTCCAATAGGTTTTCCATTAGTGTTTTATGTGGCTATGACTCCATTTGTGTTTTATAACCTGCTATAATAGACGTTCTTTAACTGCTTCCAAATCTGCACGAGCAGAGGACCAAAATAAATAAAGCCAAAGTTAAAGGCACTCCCTCTAGGGCTCAAAACTGTTAATTTTGATGTAGATTTAATTTTAGTGTGTTTCAGTTGCTCCATTTAGATGATCCAGTAGGTTCATACAGATACACTGAATTGTTAGCTTGACTTCTTTTCCTTTCTCAAAGTTTATGATAAAGACATTAATCCCTGTATTGGGACTGACTGACATAAGTTCAGATTTGCTCAGTGTTGCTGGTAAAGAACACTTAAGGTCAGTCAGAAAATAATCAAACAGGCTCCTCATGTATGCGCCGTGACTCACAACTAAGACACTGGCTACTAATCCTGGAGCACCGCTGTCTGAATTAAATTTGGAGGCATGGTTTTTTCCTAAAGGGAATATCTCAGCCAGAGAAGTTTCCAGAGAGTTGCTTGGAGCTCCTTGGGAATACTGCTCTTGTTGATCACCTTCTTTCAGGATCAATTGACAAAGAAATTCAAAAAAGTCTTTCCCACGCATTTTCACCTATAAGGAAAGAAAGAAGAGATGCATTAGTGACTGAACATTTAAACATCAAACTTAAGTGCTTGGATTTTCCTAGTGTGTCAACAGAAGCACTACCTAAGCAGATAAAACTCAATCTGTAGTCCTGTTCATTCAACCAGTAGTTCCATAGACAATATTGGTCTCTGGAAACATACTGGAGCACGCCTGACTTCAAAGCACTACGTCTAATCAAGTCAACAAAAGCTCATTTAACAAATAACGTTAGGGCCTCCCTGGTGGCGCAAGGGGTTAAGATGCAACCTATGAAGCTAACAGCAGCCACTGCAGCATGAGTTCAATCCCTGGCCAGGGAGAAACCCACATGGTGCAGCAGACCTCTCCTGACTCTCCTGCTGCTCCCCTCAGCAGTGTATTTTAGTCAATCTGCTTGTTTTGTTTCCCACTCTGTCTCCGGTGAATCCTCTCACCCCGCCCCCACACCTCTGGCCTGTTCCCCAGTTCTTGTATGCATAAATAAATAAATATTTTTTTGAAAAAAAAAAAAAAAAAAAGTAGGGCCTCCCTGGTGGCGCAAGGGGTTAGGCACCACACTATGAAGCAATCCACAGCCTCTGCAGCATGAGTTCGATCCCCGGCCAGCCAGGGAGAAACCCACACGGGGATGCAGACCTCTCCTGTCTCACCGGCTGCTCCCCTCCGCAGTGCATTTCAGTCAATCTGCCTGTTCTGTTCCCCACTCTGTCTCTGGTGAATCCCCTTACCGCCCTCACCTCTGGCCTGTACCCCCATTCTTGTATGCATAAATAAATTAATCTTTAATAAAAAAAAAATAATGTTAACCAGCAAAGAGTATGTGGCACTTTGGTTCAATTAGCACAACAACCAAACCTTCCTGTAAGTCAATGAACAGAAAATCTTTACAGGAAAGTTATGAACATAAAGGATGGAGGTAGAGGTAGGAAATCATCAGTTATATCATTCAAAAGCAGAATACTCCCAGAAATACGAGCCTGGTTAACCCTGCCACTCACAGAGCCCAAGAGGCAGGCAAGCCGGAAGATTCTGAACCTTGAATT
The DNA here is from genome assembly GCF_014898055.3 of Talpa occidentalis. Lineage (NCBI taxonomy): Eukaryota > Metazoa > Chordata > Mammalia > Eulipotyphla > Talpidae > Talpa > Talpa occidentalis. The sequence continues at coordinate 71,496,407 of NW_023601653.1, forward strand.
ATTTCACCTCTTGGATATTTTTACTCTCCTCGAACAGGACTAGGCTTGCTTCACGGGCAACCACTGCTCAAGCTACTGCTTCATATTCCCAGAGATTTCTTACCACAACCATCAGATAACATGTCCCTGAAATCCCTTTCCAGCAATGGCTGCCAACTTCACAGTAAAGATACAAAAACTTAAAAAGGAAAAAAGTGCTACTGTGCAATTGTTTGATGAACCAAGAACTTTCAAACTGACTAGTGACAATTAAGAAACTTCTAGTTTACACAATGAGTTCGATTTCAGCTCTGGTGGCACAGGCAGGTGTATCACCCTGCTACCTGCCAGTCCTACGTACCTGGTCCAGTGTCTCTCCTCCGGGTGGCGTGAACGAAGGGCACTCCTCCCCGGCCGCTTTAGCCATTGCCCGTAGCTCGCTTAGCGCCCTGCCTTCTGCACCCCCGTATTTCTGTAATGGTCCAACAGACAAAAGTGCCTCAAATGAATTTACAATACATCTAAGTCCATGTTTATGGCAAATGTAGAACACCGCCCCAGGAAGTCGACTAGCTCTCTTCCATGTTGTTATGGCTCCTCTGGAAGGTTAGGCTTCCTATAAAATACCATTGACACTTCGCGTTGCACACCATGTCCCAGTGGGTGGAATGGGGTAACTCACTTGGGCTAACCTAGGGAGCAGTGGGGCTTCATTGGACAAATACAGGGACGTGCAGATTCCAGGGCCAGAGACCAAGATGTGCAAGGCCCAGAGCAGCCGGCTTAGCCGCACGCACCATCTCGCTGGGGGCTAAAAGTAGTCCCCTGGGACGGGGCTTTCATCTCCATGCTTATATACATAGGAAAGGGAAAGCTCAGCTTCAGAGTGGTCAAGCAACTAGCCTGTGTTCTCACAGCTAGTAATTAGCAAAGTCAAAATCCAAACCCAGATCTATGTGACTGCAAAGCTAATTAGCTTTTTCGGTTTATACAGACTGAGCCTTATGAAAGAATACACAAGTTACAAAGAAACAAGTGGCCAAAAACATGGGAATCTACCTCGTTAGGAACCCAAGATGTGAAAATTAAGACGACACCTTTCACAAGTTAACTAAATTAGAAGAGACGACTAACATCTAGTGTTAATGTTAAGAGAGGATTCCTGCTGGATCATTCACGGAAGCAAAAATTGGCACAGCTTTTCTGGAAGGAAATTTATCTATCTATCTATCTATCTATCTATCTATCTATCTATCTATCTATCTATCTATCTATCAAAAGAACACACTAAGTGATTCATTTGTAGGAAATGCATTAGGTAAGCGTACAAAGAATTAAGTACAAAGATGTTTACTTTAATGTTATCTGCATCTGTGGAAAATTTAGTCACCACCTAGATGTCCTGCAGGAGTAATTTGGTTAAGTAAGTCATGCACCGTCTGGTTACTGGAATAATGCAGTATAATATCAAACAGGTGATATTACTGATGTGCATTTATGAGCACTGAAAAACATAGCAAGTCAAACTGGTTGCAAAATAATACAGGATTACATTTACAAAAATCCATGATCGGATGGATGGATGCATGGACAGATGGGCTAACAGACAAACACGAAACAAATCAGGAGCACAAATACCAAAATGTTTACATTGTGTGTGCAAGGTAGAAATTTCAATTGTTTTTAACAGCTTTTTCCAAACTGTTCTTACATTTAATTTCCTACAACACTGTGTTACTGGTACAATAAAATATTTAAAGAGATAAATCATCCTTCATGGTTTGCATTGATGATTGTGAGATTTCGGCACCACCGTCAGATATAAGTCTAACAGTTAAATGTTAATTTTTTTATGAGTGCATGCACACTTTGCCGCTGCTCTTCCTAGTCCTCCAGTCCGAGTGCTTACACCCTCTACCACACCTGGAGCAACCTTTATTATAAACAGGGACATTAAAAATCACTTGCTTTCCTTTTACAAGAATGGAAACATTTGGTGATTATTCCAAATGCTACGCTGAGATACGTTAGGCAATGAAGCCAGAGCAGTGAGGAGAAAACAGGAGCCCCGGAAGCTCCCAGCTGGGCTGAGATGGCCGCACAGCAGGGAGACAACCCCAGGAGGTAGTGACAAAGCCCTGTGACTGAGGGCGGCGCACGACACCCACAGCAGGGACGACACCCACAGCAGGGACGTGTAACTGGGAATCACAGAGGAGCCAGCCTCAGGGTGAGAGGAAGCTGGCCAGGTCTGTGGCAAAGTGAAGTACAGCTATAGGAGCTCCGAGAGGAAAGGACTTGGTGTCTGGGCAACACAGAGAAGACTCGTGAGAGGCATGTGGCTGATGGTCCAGAGCAGACTCCAGGGCCAGATGCCTCCAGCAGAATCCAAGCTCCACCAGACCAGTCCCTGCATGTAGACTTGACCTCTGTGCACCAATTTTAAGTCTGGGCACAGGGAAGCAAGAGGAGGTAGGAGGAGGCAGAGATCACACTACAGCACGTTGAGAGGCAGGTTAGTGCTCAAACAGCCTTTGAAGGCAAAAAAAAGAAGTGAACTGATTCATCCAGTGGCACAGCAGCCAAATTAAAAAAAAAAAAAAAATCACTCTGGTTGCAGTGTGGAGATTAGACTGGAAAAGGAGGAGCAAGACACAAAGCAGAAGAATCCCCATTCTGGCGTGAGATGATAGGGAACTGTGACAGCACTGGGTTTGGAAAAAGTGAAGGATGCACGAACCGTTTATGGCAGGATGCTGATGACTGATGACATGACAGCCTTACAATGATTGGACATGCAGTGTGGGAGGCAGTGAGGGGTCAGGGATAGATGGTTTGAACCATTGGGTAAGCATGGAGCTGGGTGAATAGAGCACTCCCCTGGCCTGAACACAGCAGAAAGCACTTTGATATGCAAGTGGGTGATAGAAGTCAGAAACGTCTATTGGGAAATCAGAGGAGAGGCTGAAACCACTCAGAGTACAGACTGAGACGAGGTCCATCTTGCAGTGCTACCTGCAGCTCAGACTATTTTTCTTTACAGCATCTGAGCACTGATTCCTGGGCAAAGAGCGAGCTTTTTGCCTAAGGAGTATTCATGCTGGAGCTCTAGCATATATTTTGAACTGTAACAGAGAACATGTGCAAGCTATGAAAAGCAAGGCTTTAAAAATCCCCAAAGTCATTCTACATTTCCATCCAGGAATAGAAGGAATCATAGGGCTGGCAGGGACATTTGTCAGCTAAAGGTCACGATCTTAGCACATAGCACAAATTCTGCCCTAGGAGATCTGGGGTCAAACCTCAGATCTGAAATTGCTGTATGGCTTTAACTAAACCTCAGCTTCCAGAAGACTCATTTCTGGCACATAAAACGAGTACACAAAAGTCTGTGCTTAAAGTCAGGGAGTACAATTGAGAAACTAAGGAAAGAACTTTTCACTTTTACTTTAAACTCTTTGGACTAAAAAAAAAAAAAAACTTTTCTGTACGTTTTAAATTCTTGCTTACCTTCTATATCGTGTTTTTATGATTTAAGATACTTCTCTCATATGATTTTAATAAATAAGATACCGTGTCTGTGTCAAGAGTACATAACAGTGACTTTCACACAGATCTTACCATGTTAGCAGTCTCCATATCTCTAGTAGGAATGCATTTACTTTCTAGCTTTGTGATGAACTGGATTGGTTCATTAATAACTTATGGTAAAGGACAATATAAGTTACTTACCCTTTCTCGAAGTCGAGAATCATACGTCACTGTCATATCTTTGCAAAAGTTGCTCTTCTCCAAAATCCCCTGCATGGTCTGCAAAATCAAGGCAACTGTTACTGTTCTCATAAAAATAATGATTCTTGCCAAAATGCCAACACAATACATTCCATCTTTGTAAATAAAGAAAGGCTAGAAACAATTTCCCTTTGCAAAAGTTACTTCTCTTCTGTGCTGCTTATCCTGTCTCCCAGGCCCAGTTCTGACATTTCCTGCTGACCCATCTTCTAGTTCAGTGGTCAGCAAACCAGTCTGCAGGCTGAATCCAGCCATGGCTTGCTTTTGTGAATAAAGTTTTATTAAGATGGTCATTGACGTACTGTCTGTGGAGGCTTTCAAGCACACCAGCAGCCATGACCGGTTGTGACAGAGACCATGGAACCCACAAAATGTAATTATCTGCAATCTAGCTCTTTACAGAAAACATTCTAGTTCATCAATTCCCATTCAGCTAATTTTAACCCTTGTTCTAGTCCATTAATTCTCCATTCATGTGTGGTCTAAAATGCTGTTAAACCCACTCGTCAAATCAATTTCAGTTACTTTTTCAGTTTTAGAATTTGCATTTGGTTCTTGTTTCTAGTTTCCAGTTCTCTGCTGAAATACTCAATGTCGCCTTTTACCCACACATGACAGAGTTCAAGTTCTGTGTCTGAGGGCTTGTACTAGTGGCGAACTCCTGTGGTGTGGCTGCTGCCTTTTGGTTTTGGCTCAGTTTTGTTCATGTTTCCTTCTCTCATTGAGTGCCGGTTATTTCTGATCATGAAATGCTGTATTTGCAAAACTGGAAACATTTGTCTATAATCAGCCTTACTTTTTAATCCCTCACACTCTTCTCAGGAGACATCATCATTACTGCTGTTTCACAAACTGTCAACACTTATTTATAGTCGCCTACACCATTCACCAATTCCTTTGTTCTCCATTCTTTTTTGAAGCTCAAAGCTTCCTTATGGAATTAGTTTTCTTCTTCAATTATCATTTGAAATTTTCTTTACAATCTGATTGTCTAAAATGTCTCCACTTCATCTACACTCCAGAAAATGTTTTGCTGAGTACAAAACTCACTATCCTTATTATCTCTCGATACAGTAAAGGAATCATCACTGCTATGACAAGCTTGCTGACAGTCTACTGGCGGCCTTTAGTGGATGATGTTTTTCCTGCTTATTCTTTGGAGTTCTGCAGTTTGGCTATGATAAATGTAGATGTGGGTTTCTTTTTAATTGTCCTGACTTGGATTTGTTGTATGTCCTGGATGTGAGCATTTACCGACTTTCAACAATTCTGTAAAATTGTCAACCATGACCTCTTCGAATATTGCCTCTTTCCGATTCTCTCTGCTATCCCCTTCAGACCTTTCATCATGTTCTTATCTTTTAAATCCTCATGTTTTTAATCTGTCACACTGCCACGTTTAAGTTACTAGCTTTACCTATAAGTTAAGGATCACTTCCGCTGTGTCTAACCCATGATTCAGTACATCCACCAGGGTTTTTTGGGTTTTTTTTTTTTTTAAGTTGTTCCCGTATTTTTAAATCAACTTGGAGGTATATTTTACAACAAAATATACCTATTTTAAGTTTACAGTTCATTGAGTTTTGATCATTGTATACACCCATCTAAGCAGTACCCAAAATCAAGATCTAGAAGAATTCCATCGCCCCTTAAAGATCACTTCACTGTGAGATTACAGGCCCACTCTGCCTGAAGGCCAATGTCTGAGGACAGTTGTTTCACAAATTTTGTCCAGTTTTCTAGTTGTTAATGGTGGGGGAAGGAGACTTAAATTCCAACCCTGTTATATTTCTATATTTTTTTACATAGCCCACCTTCCACTGAGCTTTTAGAAGTTGATCTGTTTTTTTTTTTAATCTGAGGTGATTTATTTTTTCTGCCATCTCTTCCCTAAGGATGATTCAGACACATCATTTATTTCTTCATAGCAACAAAGCTGAGTATTTTAAAAACTGTACCAAGAGTATAATACTGATGTCTTTGTGGGTTAAATTCTCCTGCTGTCTGGTGTTTCTGCTGGCTTTCTCTCATGACACCTTGTCTTTTTTTCTTTTTTAAAGATGTTTTGTTAAGACATTTCCCCCAAGCCATTATGATTACAAATTACCACAGAAAAATAAAGTAGAAAAGAAGTTCTGCTCAAGGGAAGGAAGGACTGACACGTGTGTGTGTGTGTGCGTGTGCGTGTGTTTAATCCCCTACTGACTCTGACAGCAGATTTTTCAAGGCTATATAACTGATGAAACTTTTGGCTCATCGGCATAAAATCTGACTCTAGACTTACCTGCTTTGTTCTTGTAAGATCACTGGAGAAAACATGGGTGAACTTCACATTTTTAAGAAAAGTACCAGCCGCAGCTGCTTGTTTAAATCCAGTTTCTGAAAGAGGTGCATCTACTCCTTGTCCTGTGGTATTAAGTAACAGTAACGTTCAAAAAATATATAAGGATACAAATTAAATCAGATGTGAGAGAACAAAAACAGCATTTATCTATATTTTATTAAAAGATCTCCTTGGCTATTTTTCCATGTAAGTTTTCAGAGAACCAAGAGTATACAAAATTAAGTCACATCCATACAGGCTCCGGTACCCAAATCCAAATGTGTGTCCCTTAAGAATGCTTGCCTGATGGGAACTAGACCATGTGAGAATTCAACTGTCTTACGCTTTCCCATCTGTCATGTCTGTCCACCTCCTCATGAGCTGTGTTTTAGGAGTGCTGGCTGGGCTCTTGTGTTCTCAACTGAGGTGCTATGTTTGGCTGGTAAGATCATCACCTTAAAAGTCCTTTCTTCTGTATCGCTATTGCTTCTCCCCTCTTTCCTTTCTTTTACTTTCTTTTTCATTTTAAAGGCACTCTGGAACCTCTGTTTCCAGGTAGGCTGATTAGACACTCTGAAGGGCCTTCCTACAAATTAAGTGTATGTACACGCGTGCGTGCATGTGTGCGTGTGTGCGTGATGGATTGAGAGAGAGGCCTAATGAACCCAAAGACAGGGCTGAAACTGTCACTCAGAACGCAGCCCAGGGACAAGGAGATGAAGCACTCCCGGATAGGTCAGAGACTGGAAGGAAGGACTGAGAATTCCTAACATACATCCCCTCTTTGGGACACCAGAAAGAAGAGAGAAAATGGAGAGGGAATACGACGACATAATGGTTGAGAATTTTCCAGAAACAAGACTGAAATGAGAGCTAAAAGCAACACAATATAGGCCAAGCAGGATAAATTTTTTAAAAATCCCTCCTAAAAATATTAAGGGAAACTGTAGAACGCCAAAAGCAAACAGGAGATTTTAGTACTAGTTCCAGAGATAGATTACCTGCCATGGAATGCCATCTGGCTGAGCAAAGACTTGAAAGCTAGAAATCAGCAGAATATTCTCTTCCAAGTGCTTAGAGAGCTGTCACTCCAGAATGACTTATACTGAAAGCGGTTGGCTAGAGTAACACAGAGCTCTCTAGATTAGAAATAATTACAACTATTACCATCAACTGATCTTCATTAGGCACGCTTTCAAGGAAAGTACTTCAGGAATGTAGGTCTGAGATGCAAGAACAATGATGAGGTGAGAAACTGCTAATATGTATGTAAATTTAAACAAGCTAAATAATAATGCCTACATCACAGGGTTCAAAAAAGGATAAGACTGAGATATTAGACAGCAGCAATGTAAGTTCTCTGTATTTTCTGAGGAGATGCTAATCTTATTAGGAACTAATGGCATAAATGGCAATAATTGAAAGGTAACTGTTAATTAAAAGACAGATTGTACTAAAAGACAGAATCAAGGTAGCCCTTAGGGCATCTGTAGAAAGAAAGGTTCAGGGTCTCCCAGGTGGCTCAAAGGATTAAGACACAACCTCTGAAGCTATCCGCAGCCACTGCAGTATAAGTTCGATCCCCGGCCAGGAAGCAACCCACATGGCGCAGCAGACCTCTCCTGCCTCGCCCGCTGCTCCTCTCAGCAGTGTATTTCGATCGATCTGCCTGTTCTGTTGTCCACTCTGTCTCTGGTGAATCCTTTCACTGCCTCCACACCTCTGGCCTGAACCCCAGCTCTTGTAGGCATAAATAAATAAATCTTTAAAGGAAAAAAGAAAGGTTCAAAGGAAAAGGATGAAAAGAAAATACATGCCAGGCAAACCCCAACCCCAAACACCACTATAAGAAAGGCAGGACTGTATGACCAAAGTCTTAGTAGTGATTGTGAGGATCGCTGCAAATCACCAATCACCCATGTCAGGCACTGAAAGATAACTTTACCATCAAAGTGGGAAAGTGAACTTAGTTCACTCAAATATGGATAGTATAGGTCCTGCAGGTAAATTTACAAAATTGGCGAAGTGTAAGCGATTTGAATACCAAACTCAAGAATGTTGATTCTTTGATAGATACCTCAAAACCCAACTATTAGGGCACAGAGATCTTTCTCAAGCAGACAATGGTACATTAACAAAAAACTGAGCATGTTATCAAATTTCAAAGACGTATTATCAAAAAAAAAAAAAAAAACACCACCACACTCTCAGAACACAAGCAATCACATAATTCAATCACTGAAGATGAAGAATACAGAAAGCCCAAAAGCCCCATCTTCTGGAAATTTTAAAAACAGTTCTGAATACCTCACTGATGAATAAAGAAATCACAATGGAAATTTAAGATACTGATGCTACACACTTATGAAATGACTACATATTAAAACTGTAGATGTGCAAGAAAAATGCTATTTTTAAAATAGATGTCAATACTTCTTTTTTAAAAAGAGGCTGTAACTTAAAAGAATTATGCATCTGACTTAACAAAATTAAGGACAAAGAGCCTGCTGAACACAAAAAATTTACTCATGCTCAGCTCTAAGGATACGAAACAAATAAGCAGCACCAGAGGACAGAGTGGTTAGGGTTAGAAGTCCAAAGGAAAACAAAGGTTCCAGTAACTACCAGACTGGTTTCTAGAAGAGGGACTATGAAATCAAACTCTGCAAAGCCCAGATGTCCCTCACCAAACAAATCAAACCAAATGCTCTTACAATCACAGCCCAGAAAGAGCATGTCTAGCTGAAAGTCCCCCCAAGATGTTCTTTCAAAGCCAGACTAGCTGGTTCTCAGGGAGATTAAAAGATCCGAGTCCAAATTAACAGAGCCAGGGAGGAAGAACTTGTTCAGAATAAAGCAACAATCCCACGTGAGAACAGCAGTCCTCTTTTCAAACCCCTTCTTTGTTACTGCTAAAAATAATATAACTATGGCAGCAGAAAGAGAACATTAACACCAGCCAGTAAACTCATGTTTCCTAATATGAAATCATTTTATATCCTGGCAGTTATATTTTAAGACAACTACCCCCAATATAACTATTTAATCAGCTGACTGGGCAATTTTGACACTACCAATGAACAATTAGGGTGCTGTTCTCTACATCCATTTCATTTAAGAGACTTATTCCTCCTGATTACCTTCTGCTGGGATCCTATTTCTGTGACTGTGATGCTTTAATTCTGTAATCCCAACTCATAATACAGAACTGCCCCCAGGCGACCCCGCCCCACCAAATCTGATTAACACATATCGCATTAACACTAAAAGAGAGAACCAAAACAAAAGAGTATACCAACCTTGAATTATTTTCTCCTTGTTAAGTCTTGTTTCGCCACTAAAACAGAGAAGGGGAGGGAGAATCTTTATTACCAAATTGTTATTTCTGAGATGAGAGAAAAATCAGCAACCAAAGGTAATGATATTCACAAAAAACAGCATATGAGCTTTGTTACATACTTCATAATCTAGCCTGTACAACCCCAAGTTACTCTAAACTAATATTTTCAATCGTCTATGCTCGATGTATACAACCGAAGAACTAAGCATTTCAAACTGCCTCAAATTAAAATGTATAGATCAAAAACCAATCTTAAGTGAATTGCAGGTGGGAAAAATTCTATTAAAAGCATACCTTTGATTTTTGCTGAATAATCTTGATAAAATAAATACATTGATCAAACTACTTCCATAGGCAGCAGGACCAAAACATGCAAGTCCATCCGCCTGTGGTCAGACCACATGAGCAAGGAACAAGGACTCTAAACAACATGGGAAAGAATCAGGCAAGTCTTCCAATCCCCACCATCTCTCTGTTCCTAGATTTTTCTCAAGCTCTTCCATTTTGTCCTGTTGAGAACTGTCTTGCAGACCAAGCTAAAGAACTGAGGTTTGGGTACTAACTATATTTTTAAGAATTAAAAAAAGCAAACCAATTTTGAAGCAACCAGAAGATTGACAGGAGTAGAAACTTTGGCACAAAATAATTGTCCATGGAGGCTGGGGTGGGTGGGTGAACCGAGACAAAATTGATGACACAGTAGACCCAAAATAAGTCATCGCCAAGGAGATTTCTGTTGAAGTTCTTTTGAGTTCTTTCGATGTGCTAAGTACAGTGTGAGTGTCTGGAGATGCAAAGACTGGGGTGTGGGGATGGCAGGGCATTGCCCTCCAAGACAATTGGTTTGTTCTAAGTGGACAGAACTGGGAATGGTGGGTCAAAGCAAACAGGTTTCTTCAGATCAGTTATTTCCATCTTTGAAATCAAATGTCTAAGGCCACATGTATACCCTGCCGTGTGAATGAGACAAAATCTTTTCAAGTCACTTCACCTCCATCTATCAGGCTATCAAAGCCCAATATAGGTTAAGTGTTGAGAATTCTGTTTAGTTTTTGTAAGCACTCAATAGTTGTAAGTCATTTTTGGAAGATCTGTATAAAAGCCAATGATTGAACTTACTGTATTTTTAATTTTTTAATGCTTTAAAAGTTGTGAAACAATATAAAAAACATTACTATAATACCAGCACCTGGGTAACACCATCCAAAGTGACAAATCACTGCCAGTCTCCCAGACTCAGTCCCTTTCCAATGACAGGATCCCCCTCCTGCCTCCCCCTAACCCCCCGACCCCCGCCCAGCCCAGGGGATCCACTACCTGGTCCTTTCATAATCATTTGCTTGCCATTCTTCAAAAGCTTCCCCACTCCCCTTGCAGAGTACAGATTCGCTTGGCTGCTATTGAACTTTATAACGAATTGCATGTTAATGTATGTACTCTTCTGTGTGTTGCTTCTTTGGGTCAACATTGTGAGATACAACAAAGTGATTGAATGTGGCTCTCATTACTGTATAATATTCACACTTAGGACTTTACCACAACATACTTATATGGCCTAGTGTTGATATTTGGAAGGCTGTTTCCACTTTGGGGCTATGCTGCTACCACTATGTTTGTACAGAGTGCATCAGATTCTCTAGGGCAGTGGTTCTCAAAGTGTGGCCCCTGGACCAGTACCATTGGCACTGTCTGGAAAATTGGAAATGCAAATTCTCAGGCCCCACCCCACCGAATTAGACACTCAGAGGTGATATAAAAAGAACGCTAACTTTAGAAAGGTGGAGAGTAAAGAATAAACATTTGGATCTGCACAGACACTGGAAGGGTACACAAAAACACTAAGAACTCTTGTCACCCGGGGGTGAGGTGAACAGAAGATTAAGGGGACTTGTTCTGACTTCTCCACATGCAGAGGTATCACAACAAATGAATGAAATTACACAGAACTATTTACCACTAATTTTCCAATATTATTTTTATTAATATTTACAAAATATTTCTCATGCTCCAAAATCATATGAAATGGATGTAAAAGAAGTTTTTAACCTCGAGCATTTGGAGGGGTAAAGCATCCAAGGCAATATCGGGGAAACTGTCATTTCTAAGCAGAAAGTGGTTTCCCTAATTTAGTTCACTTCCTATCTTAGACTCATAATCTTGTTGAGACCAAGAAAAAAAGGGAACTGCCGTTTAAATATGAGTAACATCCTCTTTAGACAGTGGCTTTATAGCCAATTCAGTTTCCAGCAAAATTCAGAAACTCTCCCTCCTTCAATCCCATAATTATTTTGAACCTCAACGGTTTTGCCTATTTTATGTGGATTATAAACTCTCTGGGTCATTTATAGATTTCCAGGATGAGGAGAAATGTGATAATTTTGTCAGTCCAGGTCTTTTATACAAATTCAGCAAACGTGATTACTTTGTGTATGTTTGCTGAAAAGATTAGCTCAGGATTTTCATTCCATCCCAACAGTTGGTTTGATAAAAGATTAAGAATCAAAGATATCAAAATGTCATCCTATAAAAATGGAATCCAGTACTTAAGTCACTTTATAAGGGTACCGCCCCAACATCTAACCATTTTCAGTAAATGGAGACAAAAATAGCTATAATAAAGTGAAGAATTCCATTTAGCTCTAACTCAGAAGAAACTGCTACAGACATTGTATTAGTAACGATCACTGGTTTCCTATAGGGCATTTTTGCCTTCAAATCACTTTGTAAATGTTAGAGTAAGAATCTAGAAACAGAATATTTTTCCAAAAACTTTCATAAATATTTAGTTTTATAGCTTTTATCAGCTTTATCAAGAAGTTTGTATAAATCCTTGACGCAACTGTTTAAAGTCTGTTTGAGGAGTGGGAAAGAAAAATAGGTGGCTAAAATAGTTTTACGATTAATCTACTTTCCTTAGCCAAAGTTTGGCTTGTGATAGCAGCAGAGTGGAGAGAGCTGAAAGGTCAGAGGAATATATACTTTAAGGGAGTCAGGAATAACACCACTCATTTGCAAAATCTGCAGTAGGATCCATTTCCAAAACAGAACACCCGACTCTGCAAAAATCCAAATGCTTATGCCAAGTCTTATGACCTGTCTTGTACAGGCTCTGCAAACACGCATCGTTCATTTTGTAGATTATCATATTGCTGTTCGCTTGAAAAGGTATTTTATTTTGCTAATTTTGGTTTAAAGTCCATGGCATTTCTTTACAAATCACATAGAAAGCTTCATTTCCCAATCATTTCCTTTTAAGGCATTCAAATCCAACAGACAAATAGTTGACAAATTATGGAAAATTTGGGGCAAGTTTTCAAAATAGATATGGTTTAGTGTACATGGAAATATAAAGCCTCACCTAATATTTAATGAATACAGCTTTATCCTAATTCCTCTACACCAATTAAGTTACTTGAAATGTAGAAGATTTCAAGGGCTAGTAGATGGCTGGAGATGGAAAAAATGTAAGAGGCCCAACTCATGATGTATTTTTGTTTATATATCAATTAATCCTAGTTGCAGGGGCTCTCCGAAGTGATCAGCCTCATTTCCAGAAAACAAATGTCACTTGACGGTTACACCTATCTTTATAAAAGTTTACAGATGACCTAATATTTCTATTGTTTGCTTTATGAATGACCAGAACAATGACTGCCTTTCAACAAAATATTAACTGCCAACAGAGGAAGACAGCAATTATGTTTTGTTATCGATAACTTCACTAATTCATCATATTTAAGTCACCAAAAGTCGATTAAAAAATGTTTTAAGAGGTTGGCAAAAATGGAAGTGAAATGGGATGGTTTTGCAGATGACTGACTGCAGATGACTGACTGGTGTGCAGTCAGTCAAACACCTACAGATAACATTACAAGGGAGCTAGGGCCTTCAAGATCTCCTGATAGAAGCACCAGCCTACACAGGTTGGAGTTTTCAACAATGCTGTGCTTTAAAATCATGAGAAGTTAGTTTAATAATATCAGATGCCTTGAAGTTTGAAATTTTGCACATTCTATTCCAAAAATGATACACACTGGTGGTTTTACTTCCAAATGTGAAGAAAAATATACACATAGCAACAGTACAGGATTTGTTTGAACATAAAGAAATTGTTTATAAAAGTTTTCTTGCAGTATCTGAAAATGCACTATTCCATAAAAGTACCCAAATCTTTAAAAAATAAAAACTGATCATGCCATCAAAACATGTGACTATCTCAAGAGTTAGACGCAATCAAGTAACAGAAAACACATGTGCCCCATTTTCATTCCACTAACGGAGCCGATCTTGCTGATTCCAATAAGAATCATTATAGTTAACTATGGTGATTAGTCTCAATTCAATTTGAAATAATTTCTGTTCCTGAAAGGTTCACCAATTTCTAGCTTTGACAACTCTGGAGGGGTAAAAGGATGGTTCAAGAGGACAAGAGCTAACCGTAACTCTATCATTTATTTCAACACTTCTGCTCCACTTTCCTATGAATACAACAGAACAGAACGAACAATTCTTATAAACTGTAAGAGAAATTAAAATTAGCCTCTAAAATGGCTGGTGATATTTAACTAGGTTTTAAAGAAAGAAAACGGGAAGAGGGGCCTCCCTGGTGGCGTAGCGGTTGAGCGCTGGGTTGCGAAGCTGCCCGAAGCCTCCGCGGCGCCGGTTCGATCCCCGGCTGCTCCCCAGCCACCGGAGGAGGGTCCCACATGGCGCGCAGACCTCTCCTGCCGCCCACCGCTCCCCTCAGCAGTGTACTTCGGTCCTTCTGCCTGCTCTGCTCCCCTCTCTGGCTCTGGTGAATTCTCTCACCCTCTCGCGCTTCTGACTGTACCCAGTGCTTGTATAAATAAATAAATAAAAAATAAATCTAAAAAAAAAAAAAAGACTGCAAAAAAAAAAAAAAAAAAAAACGGGAAGAGGAGAGCGTTTCAGTTGAGAGAATAGTTGCTTTGGCTCAAATCCGCCCCCACCCTCAACTTGCCATGTGGTTTTAAGCAAGTCACCAGCCCTCTGTGTCTCAATTTCCTCCCCTGCAAACTGGGAAGGAGTCCTTCCCTCCCTGGATGGTTAGAATTTAATTAGAACGATGCCTAGCACATAATAAATTCCTTCTAGGATTTCTATGAGGAATCAATTAAGAAATCAAGCTCTTTATAAGAAGGAAGGACAAAATTCACATTCATCATGTAACTATTTGGAAGAAGAGTCTACATAAGGATCACCTTATATTTCAAAAGAGGTGGTTTAACCCAGATTTCCTACAACTTCTGAGAATCAGCTGCATGTCAAACACCAAGCTGTCTGAGTGAAGGCACCCAGAAGGTGAGTGAGTTATCAATGGAAGAAAGGGCAACCAGGATGCCACAGTTCCTGTTCTGCTACTGATTAGTTCTAGACTATAAGGAAGTCATAAAACTTTCTATAAAATGGAGAAGGGGAGAAGAAATAGGAACTCAACTTCAGATGATTGCCAAGATTACTTTCCTATGAAGGAAGAAAGACAGTAAAAATAGCAGCTCAAGTCAGCTTGACGAGGCTAGATAATATGAGTATTTCTTGTGAATTCCATTAAGACAAAAATGGTGTCTTATTTATCTGTACAACCCAGTCCACTAGCACAAAGTACCTATTCAAAATGCTGACCCGGAAACTTACTGAGGATTACCTGTATTTGTATTAGTGTCCTTGAGGAAACAGAAGCTGCAGAATTCTCAGATATATGTCTTACCTTCCCTTATGTTACTAGAACCTTTACCTCGTTCCCATTTAATTCTCACTCTAACCTGGTCAGGTAGGTCATAGCGTTATCCTCCTCATCTTACATCTCGGGAAACCGAGATGGGAAAGATTTAAGTCAGTTAATTGAAACCCAAGTTACGAGGCTCCCAGCTGGAGCCTGATTCTAACCTAGGTCTATCTTGCTTCAAAAAAAATCTGTGCACCTCACCGTTCTGCATTTCACTTCCCATTAACACTCGGCAAACCAATGTTGAAAGGGAACGAGACAAGAGATCTAAAGTCTTGTCAGCATTTAGCTCCAAACATTATGATAAAAATATGTGTTGGGGTGATGTGATCAGCTGAGACGAGAGCGGGGGCCTCTTTTCTCTCCCGGGTATGTAATCTCTGGAGGAAGAAATAAATCTCAGATACAGGCATGGGGGGGACGGGGGGGGGCTGACTGTCCTGCAAATGAGGGGGTAACGAGGGGGAAGCAGCAGCCGACATCCAAAACAGCAGCTTGGGATGAGGCTGCACCCTCTTTGGAACCTGTCTGGGAGGCGAAATGGATGCACAGAGCAGTCCGGAGGCGAGACTGTCCTTCTTCAGCTCTGGCTCTGCACCAGGTCGCCGGGAACCAGGATCATGTGCCCCCCCAGACCTCACTCTCGGCTGCAACGCCGGACTGATGCTATTTCAGACCTGCCTCCCCGGCTGCAGCGCGCGGGGAGGAGGGGTGGAGAGGAGACAGCGCGGACGCAAGCACTTGGAAAATAGCCGCATCCGGGCCCGCCGCCCCGGGGGTGCGCCGGACGGGGCGAGCGGAGTGACAGGTCAAAGGTCCCTTCGCGCACCCCAAACCCACTCCAAGCAGAGAAAGGGAGAAAACCCCGCGACAGCAATACTCACTGGCGGATGACCGTCAGGGCGAAGCGCACCATGCTCCCTGGCGCCGGGCCGGAGGGCAGCCAGGCCGCAGCTCCGCTCGCGTCGCCGGCACCCGCGGCGCCC
The DNA here is from genome assembly GCF_014898055.3 of Talpa occidentalis. Lineage (NCBI taxonomy): Eukaryota > Metazoa > Chordata > Mammalia > Eulipotyphla > Talpidae > Talpa > Talpa occidentalis. Next base: position 71,512,573 of record NW_023601653.1, read on the forward strand.
GGCCCTCCGCACTGCGGGCTCGCCTCGCCCACCCCACTTCCGCCCATCCCCGCGGCTTAGCCGGCCCCGCTGCTATAGGCCCAGCCGGCCTTGACGTCCTCCCAGGAAAGCCAATCAGGACGCCGGGAGGCAGACAGGTCGCAGGAGATTGGCCAGGGGCGAGGCCCCGCCCAGGACCGTGGCGCTTGCGCCCCCGCGCGCGGGGCTGTGATTGGCGCGCGGCAGGTGCGTGCGCCCCGCCCTGAGCCCCGCCGTGGAGGCGATTCCTGCCCGGGCAGGCTCACATCCTGCGCACGGGGGTAGATAAGCGAGCCGGGGCTTGGATTTGGGGCTGATCTGATTTGAGGCTGGAAGGCTGCCAGGAGGGTGTGCAGCGCCCGCCAGAGCGCGTCGTAGGAGGCTGGCTGGTGAACGTCACACACTGGGGCTGCCTGCTGGGACCCACCGGTCTGCAGTCCTTGGCTGCACCTTGACCCGCTCCCTCCCGGAGCCGTTTTCCAGGCTAGGCCCCGTCCTTGACTTACTGAGCCCGATTTTGCTAAAGAATCCTGCTAAGCCAGTTCATGGAGGTTCCCTGGCCCGCTAGTCAGCCTGCCTTCCTGCGCTTCATACCTAAGTTCCACCTAGTAGTTTTCCACCCGCTCCCTCTCCCTCCCCCCGGCTCTACATCTCCTTGGGTCCCTGTTTTATTTGGAGTTGAAGATCATCTCTCTCCCACTTTGCAAAAATCCTGAGTAGTCTTCCCGCATTTTTATTTATTTATTTTTATTATTATTTTTTAAAGATTTATGTATACAAGAAGGGGGGTACAGTTCAGAGGCGCCGGAGGGTGAGAGAATTCACCAGAGAGAGTGGGGAGCAAAGCAGGCAGATGGACCGAAGACACTGCTGAGGGGAGCAAGGAGCGAGGCAGGAGAGGTCTGCCACGTCGTGTGGGTTTCTCCCTGGCCGGCCGGGAACCGAACTGGTGCTGCAGAGGCTGCAGACAGCTTCATAGTGCAGGGCTCAACCCGCTGCACCCCACCGGGGAGGCCCCTATTGTTTTTTAAAGATTTATTTATGCATACAAGAGCTGGGGTACAGGCCAGAGATGTGGGGGCAGGGGTGAGAGGAGTCACCAGAGACAGAGTGGGGAGCAGAACAGGCAGACTGACTGAAATACACTGCTGAGGGGAGCAGCAGTGACAGAAGAGGTCTGCCGCGCCATGTGGGTTGCTCCCTGGCCACCTGGGGGATCAAACTCGTGGTACAGAGGCTGTGGATTGCTTCATAGTGTGGTGCTTAACCCCTTGCGCCACCAGGGAGGCCCTTCTGGCATTTTTAAATGGCCTCTGGTAAATAATTTAACAGCCTTTGGGGACTTAGTCAAACTCTGAAGCCCTCAAATACATGATAGGTAAAATGGGCTAAGACCATCTGGCATTGACACAGGCAAAGCTTAGTTATATTAGCTTTAGGTTGGTAAGTTTGTTAGGAGAGTTATCCTGTTTCCTACCCCAAATGGGTGGCGCTGAGCAGCCAGGTGAAGCTATAGAGCAAGGAAGGCAGGTGGGCTGGGGAAAGACATGGAGAAGAGCTTGCTTGCTTCTAGGCTTTGGACTTGCATTAGGGGCTTGGGAGACTTAGAGGAGATACATGAAAGAGGAGGCATGGGTGAGAGACGTGGGGAGGTTGACAATGGCAGCTATTACTGATTTTGTTCCTTTTGTCCCAGCTTTCTGGAACCTGTTTCAGAACCCCTTTCCTATGGTGCCCTTCCAGAAAGTGCTTTAGATTTGTGGCATGCTTTTGGACCTCAGTGACCCCACTTCAGGCTAACCCTATCTGGTTGGGCATTTACACAGGAGAGGATGGGTAATTCAGGGGTGTTTTATTGGGAAACTAATATCCTCTGCTCTCTCTCTCTTTCTCACTCTCTCCTGCTCTCTCCCGCTCTCTCCCCACTAATTCTATTAAAATTCTTTTACATTTAAGTGTTAGCTTTGCCTTTGTGTGTTCAGATTGCCTTTAGAGCACGCAAGTTCGAGGGCCCAGGGGTGCCCTTTGGTCACATGTGCTAACAAATTCTCATATTTTATAATGTGTTTATTTCCTGAATCCTCAATTAATATCCAAGAAGGGTTTAAAAACAGAAGTGATGCATGGGACAGAGATTGATAGGCACACGTTTCAAAGACAGTTTCACATGTCATAGCTGACCCTCAGGACATCTTGGAGTTGCACAGAGTGGCTATATGATCTTCACTTAAGAGAGGAGAAATCTGGCCTAGAAAGAAAAAAGCAATTGGTCCAGCCTCACAGCTGTTGACACGGGGCTAGTGAGAGATTTTTCATATCTAATTCCACATTGGAATCATCCAGGATCCTTGAATGCCAAACTGCACCCCAGAAAAATTAAATCTGAATCTCTGTGGGAGGGACCTAGACATCAGTACTTTCTTTTTAATCCCCAGATGTCTCTTACATGCAGCCAATTTTGAGAGCTGCGAAGTGTAAAGCTGTGCTTCTTAAACTTTAACAGTGCACACAGATCACCTGGGATCTTGTTCAAATGTTATTTTTGATTTAGTAGCCCTGAAGTGGGATCCAAATTCAGCATCTCTAACAAACTCCCAGGGAACCTGGAGGCATTTTCAGGATGAGGGTGAAGGAATAATTGAGAAGGCCCTAATGGGGGAGGTGTACACTGCCAGAACATAAAATGTTCTGAATGCCTGGATGGGTGAATCAGTCCAATAAATAATCCTAGAAATTTGAACTAGAAAAATAAAGTTATATTAGGTAATTATCTGACGACTAATACAGGAAGAAAGCACAGAGGAAAAAATTAGAGTCATAATTTATGAGTGAGCATGTAGACTGAAGCGATGTTGGAAGAAAAACACAAATAATAGAGACTTGAAAACAGATTTACAGGTAGAGGATAAGAACATTGCTTGCTCTCTTGAGAACAAGCAGTGTTCTTGTTGGATATAGAAATGACTCAGTGCCCAACAATGGGTGAAGGGAGTTAGTAGCTATGGTATACATACCCAGTGAAAAACTACTTGGCCATAAAAAGATGAAATCTTGCCATTTGCAGCAACATAAATGGACCTTGAGGGGATTATGCTAAGTGGAAATAAGTCAGAAGGAGAAAACAGTAGTAGGTGATTTCACTCATGTGTGAAGATAAAGGGGAGAAAAGCAATAGAACAAACAAACCAAAGCCAAAAGGAAAACCTTAGATACTGACCGCAGAAGGGTGGTGACCAGAGGGGAAAGAGACGAGAAAGATTGGGTGCTGAGTGCACATGGGGTGGTAGGTGTGGTGTAATATCTACAGTTGCTGGGGAGAGACATTGGACACCTGAAATCTAAAGAGTGTTGTAAACTAATGGTACCTCAAGAAATAGAAAACCAAAAAATTTGGATACATGAGTCTATCTGTATCTATATGATATCTATCATATGTATGTCTATATATCTTTGACAAATTGATTATAGGTATTCTTCATTCATTTAATAAATTTTAATTGAGTATCTACTATGTTCCAAAAGTTTTGAAATGAGTCAAGGAAATAATGAAACAGAGCCAGTATTTGCCCTCATAGTTCTTGCCTATGAGGGTTGGCAAATAATCAAACAAGCATCAGGCAGATAAGGAAAAAGCCATATAGGAGTTTAATAATAACATGTGTATCCCCTGTATGCATGAGATAAACCTAGTGGTTGGAGTTGCTTATCCACTAACTTTAGATGCCATCTTAAATAGCTTAGCTAGGATGGGGGAAATTGGGGAAAGAAATGGGAAATTCATTTAGGGCATTTCCTGGAGAAAACAAATTTAATTTTGCTTTCTCAAAAGAAAAGATAATGGGAACAGGCCTTCCTGGAATAGACTCTGACATAGAGAAGTTGAGATACAAAAATCAAAAGCAGCCTCCCTGGGATCCCTCCTATAAAACCTCTTGCCAATGACATGTTTTGGGGTGGCAGATTTTTGCTTCCCTATGAATTCAACCTCTCTCAAACTCCTGTTGCTGTTGATATTTTGACCTCCTCCCTTAAATCACAAATAGCATCATGAAAACCAATATCCTAAATGTATGGGACGCAGCAAAGCAGTAATAAGAGGAAAATATATAGCAATAGAAGCTCACATCAAGAAACAAGAAAGAACTCAAAGAAACAACCTAATCTCGAAGCTCAAAGATCTAGAAAAAGAACAACAAAAAAACCCCAAAACCAGTAGAAGAAAAGAAATAATAAAAACCAAAGCAGAAATAAATGAAATTGAAACTAAAAAAACAATCCAAAAGATTAATGAAACCAAGAGCTGGTTCTTCGAAAAAATCAATAAAATAGACAAACCCCTAGCCAGGCTCACAAAGGAAAAAAGGGAGAAAGCACAAATAAACAGGATCAGAAATGAAAGAGGAGAAATCACAACGGACACAGCAGAAATAAAAAGAATAATCAGTAACTACTATGAAGAGTTGTATGGAAACAAGTTCAACAATCTAGAGGAGATGGACAAATTCCTACAACTCTACAATCACCCAAAGCTAGATAAAGAAGAAATAGAACACCTAAACAGACCAATTACAAGCAGCGAAATTGAAATGGTAATCAAAAACCCCCCCAAAAACAAAAGCCCAGGACCTGATGGATTTACAAACGAATTCTACCAAACATTCAGAGATGAATTGGTGCCTATCCTTCACAAACTCTTCCAAAAAATTGAGAAGGAAGAGACAATACCAAACACGTTCTATGAAGCCAACATTACACTAATACCAAAACCGAGTAAGGACAACACAAAAAAGGAAAACTACAGGCCAATCTCCCTAATGAACACTGATGCAAAAATCCTCAACAAAATTTTAGCTATCAGAATCCAACAATGTATACATAAGATAATTCACCACGACCAAGTAGGATTCATTCCAGGGACACAAGGATGGTTTAACATCCGAAAATCAATCAACATTATCCAACACATCAACAAAAAGAAATATAAAAACCATATGATAATATCAATAGATGCTGAGAAAGCTTTCGACAAAGTGCAACACCCATTCATGATAAAAGCCCTTGAAATTCTTGGGATACAAGGAACATACCTCAACATCATAAAGGCCATCTATGAGAAGCCAACAGCCAGTATCATTCTCAATGGTGAAAAGCTGAAAGCAATTCCATTAAGATCTAGAACAAGACAAGGATGCCCACTCTCACCACTGCTTTTCAATATAATACTGGAAGTCCTAGCCAGAGCAATAAGACAAGAGAAAGACATCCAAGGAATCCAAATAGGAAAAGAAGAAGTCAAACTATCACTATTTGCAGATGATATGATAATATACATAGAGAACCCCAAAAACTCCACAGAAAAACTAATTCAACTCATCAATCAGTTCAGTAAAGTGGCAGGATACAAAATCAACACGCAAAAGTCAGTAGCCTTCCTATACACAAACAATAAATCTGAAGAAGAAGAAATCAAAAAAAACCATCCCTTTTATTATTGAAACAAAAAAAATCAAATATTTGGGAATAAATCTAACAAAAGAGGTAAAGGACCTATACAAAGAAAACTATAAAACACTGTTAAAAGAAATAGAAGAAGACACAATGGAAAGACATCCCCTGCTCATGGATTGGAAGAATAAACATTATTAAAATGGCCATCCTACCAAAAGCAATATACAGATTCAATGCTATTCCAATCAAAATTTCAATGTCATTCTTCAAAGAAATAGAACAATTATTGATGAAATTCATATGGAATCACAAAAAACCCCGAATTGCCAAAGCTCTCCTGAAAAAGAAAGAAGGGAATGGAGGCATCACACTCCCAGACTTCAAACTCTACTACAAAGCCATAATCATCAAAACTGCATGGTATTGGAACAAGAACAGACATACAGACCAATGGAATTGAATAGAAAATCCAGAAATAAACCCACAGATTTATGGTCAACTAATCTTTGACAAAGGAGCAAAGACTATGCATTGGAGCAAAGAAAGTTTGTTCAATAAATGGTGCTGGGAAAACTGGGTTGCTACATGCAAAAGAATGAAGCTTGACCACTACCTCACACCATACACAAAAATCAACTCAAAATGGATTAAAGAACTAGACATAAGACCTGAAACCATAAAATATATAGAAGGAAATATAGGCGAAACACTAAGTGATTTGCACATCAAAGACATCTTTACAGATACATCACCCAAAGCAGTGATAGTGAAGGCAAAGATAAACAGCTGGGACTGCATCAAATTAAAGAGCTTCTGCACAGCAAAAGAGACAATAACAAAAACAAAGAGAAACCCCACTGACTGGGAGAACATTTTTGCACCCAACACTAATGATAAAGGACTGATCACAAAAATCTGCAAAGAGCTGATGAGACTCAACAACAACAAAGAAAATAACCCAGTCAAAAAATGGGCAGAAGAGCTAAAAAGAAACTTCTCTGAAGAGGAAATGCAAATGGCCAACAGGCATATGAAAAAATGTTCAACATCACTTGTAATCAGGGAAATGCAAATCAAAACTACCATGAGATACCATCTTACACCAGTGAGAATGGCACATATTAAAAAACTAGCAACAACAAATGTTGTCGAGGTTGTGGAGAAAAAGGAACTCTCCTGCACTGTTGGTGGGAGTGCAAACTGGTCCAACCACTATGGAGAGCTGTGTGGAGATTTCTTGACCTACTAAACATAGAGCTTCCATATGATCCAGCAATTCCACTCCTAGGTATTTACCCAAAGGACACAGAAACATCAATTCCAAAGAACACCTGCACCCCTATGTTTATAGCAGCACTGTTTACAATAGCTAAGCTTTGGAAACAGCCCAAATGCCCAAAAATAGATGACTGGATCAAGAAGATGTGGTACATATATACCATGGAATATTACTCAGCATTCAAAAAAGATAAACACATGCAATTTGCAGCAACATGGATGGCACTGGAAGGGATCAGGCTCAGCGAAATAAGCCAAAAAGAAAAAGAAAAATACCGGATGGTCTCACTCATAGCAGGAATCTAGAAAACTTAAATAAGGGACCAGGAAAATGAATAACTATAAGAAAGTGAAAATCAAAATCAACAAACAACTATGAACCAGAGACACTTTTGGGGGGGTGGGGGGCGGGAGGGAAGGGATTGGGGTCAGAATGGAGGGGTTACAATTGTATGGGGAATATAAAAATAAAATTTATTCTAAAAAATAAATAAATAAAAATAGCATCTTGAAAAATAAAGCTTTTAAAAAAAGATTTTTAAAATAAATTAAATAATTTAGAGATTAAATAAACCTTTTAATATTTTATTAATAAAACATAATAAATTTCATAATTAAATTAATAATTAATTTGTTAATATTTATAAATTGATTATTAATAATAAATTATTGATAAATCTTTAAATAATTTATTTAAAGATTAAATAAATCTTTAATAAATAAAGGTTTTCAATTTACATTGCCCAGATCCATCAGAAGAATCGATTTTTTAATGGAAGCTATAGATTTATGAAGACATTTCTTAATAATAAGACTCAAAAGTTGCAATTATTCCATCCATGAACCACAGAATGAGTGCTGTGTTAGGCATAAAAACAAGCACTCGTCTCCTTGTATATGTCCATCAGAGCAAGCTGGGTGACCAGATTCACTGTCAACGAGCAATAATATTTTGAATTTTGAGTATTAGAGCTTAAGATATTCAGTAAACCATATTATAAACAGATGTGTCGTCACCCAGACTTTGCTGTTCCATTTATAGAGCAGGATTCCTAAAGGCCCCGGGTTTGTCAGAATGGTAAATGACCATTGGCTTCAACTGCAAGTCACCAACTGTATTAGCAAGAAAGTCAGTCCATCCTTCGAAACTTTGAAACCAGGCATTTACCTCTCTTCTCTAACTATGCAAGTCCAAGTTTCATCTGATACTTTGATGTGACAGAGACAGCTTCTTTCCTTAAACCTCACGAGCCAAGCTCCATCAGCTTCAAAATTTTCTCCTGCGGTTCCCTCACCTCTTCCAACCTTCACAGAATTGAAAAGAGTTAGGCCCTTGCTCTGGACTAGGCTTTGACTTAAGGGGATGTTGTGGCTGATTTGATCTTCTATCAAGACTACTCAAATTTTCTCCATATCAGCAACAGGCTGTTTTGATTTCCGATCTTCTGTGTGTTCACTGGAGTAGCTCTTTTAACTGACTTCAAGAACATTTCCCTTGCACTCACAACCTGGCTGACCATGGGCTCAGGGGCCGAGCTTGCGGCCTGTCTCAGCTTTCAATGTGCCTTCCTCATTACGCTTAATCACTTTTAGCTCTTGATTTAAAGTGAGGGACATTTGACTCTTCCTATCACTTGACCACTTAGAGCTATCTGTAGGGTTAGTTAATTAGCCTAATTTCAAGATTTTTGTGTCTCAGGAAATAGGGAGGCCTAAGGAGAGGGAGAAAGGTAGGGAAAGGCCCAGCTAGTGGATCATTTATTAATTAATTTCACCCTTTTTATGGGTGCCATTCAAGGCACCCCAAAGCAATTACAATACTAACATCAAAAATGACCAATCACAGATTAGCATAACATACACAATGATCATGAAAAATGTTTGAAATAGTGCCAGGATTGCGAAAATGTAACATAGGGACAGAAAGTGACTACGTGCTGTTGTAAAAAGTGGCATTGTTAAGACTTGTTAGCACATGACAGAAAGATACCCTTGATCCAAACCTGAAGCGGTCCTGCTATCTGCCCCATAAAAACAAAGGAAACAGGGCCTCCCTGGTGGCACAAGGGGTTAAGACGCAACCTATGAAGCTGTCCGCAGCCACTGCAGCACAAGTTCAATCCCCAGGCCAGCCAGGGAGAAACCCACATGGCGCAGCAGACCTCTCCTGTCTCGCCCGCTGCTCCCCTCAGCAGTGTGTTTCAGTCAGTCTGCCTGTTCTGTTCCCCACTCTGTCTCTGGTGAATCCTCTCACCCCCCCCCCCCCACATCTCTGGCCTGTACTCCAGCTCTTGTATGCATAAATAAATAAATCTTTAAAAAAAAAAAAAAAAAGGAAGCAGACTCTTACTGTGAAAGATCTCTAATAGGTTAGTGTGCCTGCAGAAGGAAGAGAGAATATTCCTAATAAAAGTTTTCGAATAAAAACCCCCCAAATCACCCATGCCTTCATGGGCAAATACCCACTCAAACAAGGTTGGCCTAACCCTAACCTGAAAGCTTGCAACAAGTTTAGGATATCTTCTAGCAGGGAACTTCATCAAGGGGGCAGAAGGGGTGTTGAAGCAGGTTCCAAAGAGCTGAGACAGAAAGAGATACGACCTCAAGAGAGCCGCTGCCATTGTCATACTCTCCACGTGTTTCTACATGTCCTCCCTCCACGCGTCTCCTGCCAAATGCCCCCAGGTCCCCAGATGCAAGGCAAAGCCTGAGAAACATGAGCCCCCTTTCAGAGCCCACCTGCCTTCTGTGTTACAGAGCTTCACCTGACCACTCAGCCCCGCCCCTCATTCCAGGAGCTAGTCCAGGTGGCTGCATGCAAGTGGGGGTGGGGAACATGGCACCTCCTCTAACAGAGTTGCTCCATAGTGAGGTGCAATAAAATGAGGTATGCCTGCATTTGAAATTTGTAGAGACTTGTTTTGTGAACTAGTCTGCAGTCATTTTGTATAAATATGTTTGGGAAGAATTTGGATGTATGTTTGGGAAGAATTTGGATTTATTCATAATTGCGTGCAAAGTTCTAGATATGTCGGATCAGGTTTATTTATTATGTTCAGGTCTTCAGTAAGAAAGGGAGGGAGAAAGACAGATAGAAGGAAGGGAGGGAGGGAAGGAAAGGAACCTAAAACCTAAGAAAATGTTAAGTTTCTATGGCTCTATCAGTACACTATGTCTTAAGTCGACTACTGTGTCTTAAGTCTGCTTTCTAGGCTAAGCCTCCATCACGTCTTGTCTGGAAAACTGTGAGACCATGGACAAGGCTCTGCACGCTTATACCCTATAGACCAACTCTGCTCAACTGCCAAAGAGATGTTGCTATCATCACTTTGCGTCACTTCCTTCCTAGAAAATTCTCTCATGCATTCTTATTGCAGCTACAATCAAGTACCAACTTCTTACCCAATACCTGCAAGACCTGTGTGACTCGGCCCCGCTAGGTCTTCACTCCCTCTTCCCTCTTCACTCCCCTTCTGTACGAGACTCCAGGCACAGTGGCTTCCCTCTGTTCCTAGATCAAGTCATGTCCATTTGTGCCTCAGGGCCTTTGCACTTTTTGCTTCTAATGCTCTTTCCAAAAAATATTGGCATGGTTCTCTCTGCCCTTGGATCTTAACTCAAAAGTCACCTCCTAGGGAGACTGTCCCTCAAGCAAAGCAGCCACCCTGTATCTATCATCCTATTTTATAGTACCTCCATTGGAAATTCTACTTATTTACTGTTTTTATAGGTTCGTTGCCTCTTTCTCTCTCTTAGAAGCAAGTTCCTGGAGGGTAGAGATCATCGTGTTCTATGTCTTCAGTGGAGGCACAGTGCTGTTACAAGGCCTACTGGCCCGAAGTCTTGGTTGCCTGACCTTGATTGCCTAACCCCCAGGTTAGTAGACATTCAGCCAATCACCAGTGAGAAACAGACCCACCACCCTTATTGCAGATGTTTTCTGCTCTCTAGACAATGGTTCCAGAACCAGCTGAAACCTGATGGCCATCCAGATGGGAGAAGACCTGGCCTGCAGTGACTGGGCACTCACTAACATGCCAAAGCCCACACCCCTGGGTGGAAACTTAAGATGCTGATGGGATGTGTGAGGTATGAAGAAGCTCGCAGCTGGTCTGAACATGCCCCAGCATAGGCCCACATGAAACACGCTGTGACACTGCTCCCAGCTACCCCGCCTTAGTACCAACCCCATAAAGACAGACCCCCCACCGCTCTCAGGTTGAGAGGGGGCTAGGGGCACGTGCTGCCCTTCTCCATTTGTGTGAGCTACAGTAAAAGCTCCCTCCTTGAAACCCACTGGCTCTTTCAAAATGTGTGGGGAAATATTTGGTCAAAACCAAAGACTCATTGGAATCTATAATAGCGCTAGACCCATTATAGGACCCCAATCAGTATTTGTCATCACTAGAAATCATGTCCCCAAAGAAGATTTAATGAAGTAGTAGCATTTTCTTGATATGGGATTAAATGAGGAAGAAAGGCCGGATCGAAAGCTATTCACTATGAACCTAATTTTATAAGAAACAATATATATGTTTAAAAAAACAAAAGGAAGCTTGTTATTTGTATTAAGGGCTCCTCTAGGTGATACTTACAATATTAAAAATGCTTGTTCTATTCTATTCCTGAAAGATTTTCCCCACTTACCAAGTCCATGCCCATAATCAAGCAATACACCCTTCACAAAGGAAATTATCTGCGGGGTGGATAAGAAAGAGCATGTATATTTTGTTCCCTCAGTGTGGTCACTCCTCCACACTAAGGCAAGCCAATTTATTAGTATTATTATTAGCATTTAGTAGAGTACAAGTCTGACAATTTAAAAATAAATCTTAGTTGATTGGTAGGTGACCGGCATTTGTTCTGCTTATGTCTGATTCTGACACTCTGATTCCAAGATAAAGCTCGTTAAGACTCATCAGAGTGGAGATAAGAAGATTGTAAGACTAAAAACGGACGAACTAGAAAGATATCAGCACATACAAGTCTTTGCCACCAACTGAGAACTGTGCTCTTACAATTATCCAAGCTACTTCCAGCACCCCCCTTTTGATTTTTTTCCTTCCATTGCTTTTAAGTTGGAAATTATAGTGGCTTATGCAAATTTAATAAAAGAGAAAGTCTTGGACTTGTACTGGCAGGGATTTTCTTGCACCACCCAATGTCATAATTGATTACATGCTGTAGCCTGATGGAGGAACAGAATTTCTCGGCCAACAGAAAATCACCAATACATGGTAAACCATCTGCTTTGTCCAGCCACTGAGAAATAATAATGTGACCAATGATCCAAGCGAGAAGGGGCTGCCAGCCCAACTGTGCCCAGTCCTCCATCAGCTTGATGTCTGAAGGTGGAGGGAGATTTGTTTTGGCAGTCACTCTGCCAACATCTGACATCTGTCACCCAGAGTTCCCCATTATTGCTAGTTCCAAAAAATCATATCTGCCAGTCAAACAGCTTTTCTACCGATGGAAGGGGAAGGATGCCTTCTTGCCTGACTGTGGGGCACTCCCCTGTATTTGAATACATGCATCCACTAATCCCTTTTCATGCTTGCCTTTTTGCCTGTCATTTAGTGGAGAAAAGAACTCTCCCCAAGCCCAAGTTCATTGCTGTTTGGAAGAATGGTAGAGGCAAGAAGGGGATACTCTGAAACTTGTAAATGCTTATGGTTTTATTGCCATGGTATCGACGAGAGCAGTCTCCTCCCTCAGGATCCATGGAAAAACAATATCCCCTTCCACCTCTGCCTTTGGGGGAAATGAACATGTGGGTATATAACACCTTTGCAAATCATTCCCATGGCAGTCAATGTGTTTGCATATATTCAGGTTCTCTGATTCTTGTTGAAGTTTCTTATGTATTAAGCACTTTACACAGACTGCCTCATTTAATCCTCTTAATAATCCAGAGAGGTTTTCTATTTTTATAAAATAACAAGCAGAGGGAGGAGCACATACTGATAATAAGTGTCAGCCCTGGGAGTCAAATCCAGGTCTTGCTTAAGTCAGACAATATTTTTTTTTAGTACTAATCGGTGTTTTTCCTCTGGTATTTTTCCCCTGCAATTTTTGGGCCTTTTTCAAAAAGGAAAGGGAATTGCCAAAGAAAAGATCATCTCTGCCTGGGGGACAGTGGAAGGAGTTGGGACATGAGCTTGAGAGGCCCTGATGAAAGGAGGTAGGCATCACTGACTCCTGCAAATAGAGCAGCTCCGGGCTGAGCAGGAGTGGGAGGGATGTTGGAGAGAAGTGGCAGCAGCAGACATAAGGCTGTGCCCCTGAGTAATGCATACAAGAACTGGGGTACAGACCAGAGGTGTGGGGAGTAGGTGAGAAGATTCACCAGAGACAGAGTGGGGAATAGAACAGACAGATCGACTGAAATACACTGCTGAAGGGAGCAGGAGCAGCGGCGAGACAGGACATGTCTGCTGTGACATGTGGGTAGCTCCCTGGCCAGGGATCAAACTTGTGCTGCAATGGCTGTGGATTGCTTTATAATGTTGAGACTTAACCCCTTGCGCCACCAGAGAGGCCCTGAGATGTGGTGATTTTTAATGACATATTGGGAGAAATGCAGAACCCATGCTCCTACCTCAGTTAGAGCCCCTTACCCTGGGAGTGGTGGGGCCCCAGAGAAGCAGGGGCTGTGTAGCACACACGACGGGACAGAGGACAATGGTTTGACACTAACCCGGGCAGAGTTGACTATTTCTTTCACATCTAAGAGCAGCAAAAATGTCATCAGGAAAGCCATAGTTACAATGTTTGCAATTTTCTTGAAAATGTTTCAGAATATGCAGTCACATGGGTGATTTAGGTAGTTCTTACCCATATGCCATCAGCATCCTGTCTGTCAAGTTCAGGCTGCTGTAACAGAAAACCACAGACTGTGGCCTACACAACATTTGCTTCTCACAGTTCTGCAGACTGAGGTCTGAGATCAGGAAGTGCCAGTGAGCCAGGAGAGGACTCTTCCAGGCTGCAGACTGCTGACTTCTCTTCCTAGCCTCATTGGACAGAAAGAGAGGTAGCTGGCCTTTTGGTTTCTTCTTATAAGGACATTAATCCCATTCATGAGTGTGCCCTTATAACCTAATGACCTCCCGAAGGCTTCACCTCCCAATACCATCACCCTGGGGTTTCAGTTTCAACATAGGAATTTGGGGGGAGCACAGACATTTAGTCCGAACTCTTTCTAAAGAGAAGGTATAATCTAAGGCTGGTCCACGAGTGTCCTCATGAGAATCACAGTCCACAAGAACTTCTGTCATCTGTATCTTGACTGATAATGCTTTATTAATTATTATCCTGAAACGAGATTTGATTGGTGAAAGGAACATTCTGTCAACTCTCATGATGCAAGTTAGAAAAAGGCCTCCTCCTCCCTGGTGGCGCAAGGGGTTAAGCACAGCACTATGAAGCTGTCTGTAGTCTGCAGCACTGGCTGGCCAGGGAGCTACCCATATGGCACAGCAGACCTCTCCTGACTCTCTCGCTGCACCCCTCAGCAGTGTATTTCAGTCAGTCTGCCTGTTCTGCTCTTCACTCTGTCTCTGGTGAATCCTCTCACCGCCCCCCCCAACATCTCTGGCCTTACCCCAGTTTTGTATGCATAAATAAATAAATCTTTAAAAAAAAAAAAAGAAAGAAAGAAAAAGGCCTCCTTGAGATCCAGGTGGTCGTCTTCACCTCTAAATGAGCAGAACACAGGGAGACTCTGCATGCCCCCCAGGACTGCTACCAAGTCTTATCTGTTTCCCAGACTTCTGTCTGGCCATAAGATCTGTCTCATGCGTGTGGCTGGCTCTTCCTTTGGAATACTTGCCTGGAGCTGTGACTCTCATGCAAGGTGATAGCAGAGACAAAGCCCTGGAGTGTCACTGTGCCACAGGGTGGAGGGGGTGAGTGGTTTAGGGCCAGCTGTGTGTCTGCTAAATGTCTCCATGGACATGCCGCAAAACATAATTCAAGCTTTGCTTTCACTGTACATTGACAGCAAGGTTGTAAGAGATGGCCACCGCTCACACACTTCAGAGTTTTACTATAGTGGCTACAAATATCAACAGAAAGAATCAAAGAATCTGCTTGTGCCCACACTCAAGTCATGGATCCCCAAGGGGCTCTGCCAGCTTGAACTGGAGGCCTGAGGATGAGACCCCCCTCCCTCTACCCCACCCTAGTGAGTGACTGGGCAAACCCAAAGTGAAACACACGCCTGGGGAGGAGGGAGAGCAAGGGGTGAAGGCCCTGAGCATCAGATTCTTCAGTGGACAGTGGGGACTTTTTCACACCGGAGAGCTCTGGCAAAGCACACGTCCTTGGGGGGAGCTGAACAGAGTGTTGTGGAGAACCAAGAAACTGGGCAGAAGGCTACTCCCAGAGCATAAATCCGGCGACAAACTCAGTTCTTTTGCGAGGACTTTGTCTGCATTAAAGCTAATATTCCATCTCGCAGTGGTTTCAACAAGTGAGATCATCTGATCCACCCCATTCTTTCAGCTCCCGTCTCACTAAGCAAAATACAAATCATCAAGCAGCCTGGTGTGGTGGACGGCATGGTGGATGGTGCAGGCAGCCACTTCCGGGGGCAGTCCTGGCCGGCTCACCTGTGGGACCCTCAGTTCACTGGGCCGCCAGACCAGGCATCGATTTCTTTGGGGGATGTGAGGATGACAGGAGGTGCTTGTGGAAAGCTTTTTCTAAAGCTACAGAATGCACTTGTAGTTGCTAATTATTTAAAAAGTCTTCCTGGATTACAGGCTTGACTCTAAAACCTGAAACATAAAATACATAGAAGAAAACAAAGGTGATAAGCACTTCTACATCAGCCTTCATGATGTCTTTATGGATTCATCGTCAACAGCGTGGAAACAAAAGAGAATTTAAACAAATGGGACTGGGTCAAACTAAAAAGCTTCTGCCCAATGGGAAGAAAACCATTAAAGCAAAAGGCAGCTACTGGCTGAGAGAAGATGTTTACAAATCACATTTCAAACAAGGGGATAAAATTTATATATCGAAAATATTTATATAATTCATACAACTCCATGATAAAAAAAAAAAAAGATCCATTTAAAAAATGCACAAAGGATCTGTCCAAAGGTATTTCACCAAAGACAGCTGGACATATGGAAATGTTATTTTTAAAAATATATTTATTTATTTATGCATACAAGAACTGGGGTACAGGCCAGTGCTGGGGGGTGTGAAAGGATTCACCAGAGACAGAGTAGGGAACAGAACAGGCAGATTGACTGAAATCCACTGCTGAGGAGAGCAGCGGACAAGACAGGAGAGATCTGCTGCCCCATTGGGTAGCTCCCTGGCCGGGTGGGGATGGAACACGTGCTCCAGAGACTGTGGACAGCTTCATAGTGCTGTGCTTAACCCCTTGTACCACCAGGGAGGCCCACGATGTTCTTTATCACTTATCATTAGGGAAACGCAAATCAAAATCTCAGTGGGATTTGATCTCACTGGTTAGTAGGGCCACTAATAAAAAGTTGAGACCAGTAAGTGGCGAGGATGTGGAGAAAAAGGACCCTCATGCACTGTTGGGGAAATGTAAATTGGGGCAGCCTCTATGGAGAATAGTTTGGAGGTTCCTCAAACAGTTAAAAATAGAACCACCATATGATCCAGCAATTCTACCACTGGGTATTTATCTGAAGAATATGGAAATACTGATTTGAAAAGAGGTGTGTGCCCCTATGTTCATGGCAGTAGTCACAATGCAGAGACAACCTAAGTGCTCCCCACCAGGAGACCATCTAAATGTGGTATCGCCACACCATGGGACACCACTAGGCTATAAAGAAAGATGCAGTCTTGTCATTTGCAACAGCATGGATAGAAATGAAGGGGATTATGCTAAGTCAGAAGGAGAAAGACAAATACCATATGATTTCCACTCATTTGTGGAGGAGAAAAATAAATCAACAAACAAAACACAAAGGAAGTCTTGGACTCTATAAAAACAGAATGGGGGTTACCAGCAGGGACAGGTGGGGTGGAACAAGTAGAAGGACCAACTGGTTGGCAGTGCGTGGTGCAAGATGTTTGGTAGTGGGTGTGGGGTGACATATATAGTCATGGAGTTGAGAAGTTGTATACCCGAAACCTACGCAGTGTTGTAAATCAATATTACTTCCATTAAAGAATATTTTTCTACATCTGTGCATGAGTGCGTAGTATTGCCTAGCTAAATGACTGCTATCTGTCCGCAAATTAATTTTTAAATACTGAATGAGCAGAGCCATTACATTCTGCATTAGCCTTGATGGCAGCTAACATTGATCGAGCTCTGCTGTGTGCCAGGCTCCAATGAACTAACTCAGGAGGTACTGGCATTTTTTAAAAAATATTTATTTATTTATGCATATAAGAACTGGGGTACAGGCCAGAGATGCAGGCTTCAGGGTGAGATGACTCACCAGAGACTGAGTGGGAAGAAGAACAGGCAGATGTACTGAAATACACTGCTGAGGGGAGCAGTGGGCGAGACAAGAGAGGTCTGCTGTGCCATGTGGGTCAGCATCCTGGCTGGGGATCAAACTCATGCTGCAGTGGCAGCAGATAGCTTCATAGGGCTCAGTCTTAACCCCTTGAGCCGCCAGGGAGGCCCCGGTACTGGCATTTTTTTCAACCCCATTTCACAGATAAAGGCACTGAATCAAGGGAGGGTAAGCCATGTGCCCAAGGTTACAAAACAAGGTTGGGGTGTGGACTCTTAGGTGGGGTTCCAGAGCAGGTGGTCCCCAAGCATATGTTCTTTTCCATGGCCCCAAGTAGCTGTGGGACTATGGTGTCTGCCATTAGCCACTGACATCCAGGAATGCAGGGCCCACTGGGGTCAGACCTGGAAAAGCAAGTCCTGATTCTTCACCTCATTTATGGAATGAGGTGCTCAGTGCAGAGCACCCCGTCTGTGGAATGAATAAGCAGTGCCCAGGAGCCCCACGTGAGAAAGGGGCTGATGAAAAGTATTTTTAATGGATGGGATGATTGAAAAAGACCCTTGAGATTTTATCTAGTAAGTAAAAATGTTTAAAGAGATAAAGGAGACAACAAAATCTAATGAGGATGCAGATCATTTTAATATGAGTAGAAACTTAATTTAAAGGAGGGTCCCATGTTTGTCTTGCTCCTGCTGGGGATTACAGGGGTCCTTCACACCTAGAGGTAAGGCACATTTGGGGCTGCAGAGCTGCAAACTCATCAGGGGACAGACAGGTGACATCAGTGAGCCAAGCAGGGCAGGTAGGTGCTGCAGGTGGCAGAGCAGCAAAAGCAATCAGCCCTCGCTGTGTCTTAAGTCTGTCATTGCCAGAAGGGCAGGTGTCCCCAAGGGCCCCTCAAATCCTGACTTGTACATGAAAGCTTTCATCTCTTACTAGCAAGTTCAAGGCCACTGAAATCACCCTGGGAGTCAAACTCAGTACATCCGCTGATGGGGAGAAGTGGTGAAGGGTAGCAGTCATTCCCAGAAGAGTCAGAATGTAGTAGACCTGGGGAAGCAGGTGAGTTGATGGTCGCCATGGTTGCAGGGCCAGGTCCTGCTGGTCGCCAGAAGGGTTTTCTGCACCGCCTGTGGCTGCGCAGCTCCCCTCTGCTGTGTTAGTGCCACCTAGTGGACTCCCCAAGAAGCGCCCTATGTTGAGATGGTGTGACTCCCACAAAAGCCAGAGGGGAGGCCAGGAACCAGGACAAACCACAGCCAAAGGCAACCATCATGCATGAAATGGAAGCTTCATTTTGAAGTCGTGCCTTGGCTAAGTACAAGAGCCAAGATCTACTGAGGTAGGGTCTGAGGAAAACCAGAGGGGCCTTCTCTTACTGTTTCTCAGTCACCCAGTTCTGCTTGAGTCTGTGATGGGTGCTGAGGGCCTCTCCCCTCCACTGGGGGGATACCCCCCCCAACTCCCACAGCCCAGCCCAGCCCAGCCCAGCCCAGGGAAGCCACCAGTTAGCAGCTCCAACCTGCATCTTCATTTCTTTAAGGCTCAGAACAATTGGATAGGTGGGAATCCTAAATCAGTTTCTAGACGAGTTTAGTCTGTTGTGTGAGGTTAACATCTGTGTTGAGAGTATTTAAAATTCATTATATTGTGTGTGCTCTTCATGATATTTGACATCATCCCTTCATTTTTAAGAACATTCTTCCCATCCCTTTATTTTTGGGAAAAGAAGAAAAATCAAATGTTTCTATTGTTTCCTAGCCTGTATTTTACCAAAATTGCTTTCCTAAAAGGCCTCTGCCCTTGGAAATAGGCCCTGTGTCCTCAGAAAGTACCCCGCCCCCACTGAGCATCAGAGACCCCACATGCATTGCCTTTGCTGTTGGGCTTTCATGCTGACCCAGGCCTGAGGGTTGGGAAGGTTAAACCATGGGGTGTGGGCTGCTCTCTCTGCCTCTTTCTGCAGGCCTTGCACCGACGCGTTGGCAATGGCTGTTCACTTTTTCTGGATAAACCCAACCTTCATATCCACCCCCACCAGCCGTTTTGCTGTTGTTACTATTTTTAAGAGTAGGGGGATGGCCTCCCTGGTGGCCAAGGGGCTAAGTCTCAGTGCTGTCTCAACTATCACCTGAGTTCAATCCCCGGCCAGGGAGCTGACCCACATGGCACAGCAGACCTCTCCTGTCTCGCCCGCTGCTCCCCTCAGCAGTGTGTTTCAGTAGATCCACCTGTTCTGCTCCCCACTCTGTCTCAGGTGAATCCTCCCTTCCTCCCTCTCTCTCTCTCTCACATACACACACACACAACCCTTTGGCTTATACCCCAGTTCTTCTAAACAAAAAAAAAAAAGAGCAGGGGAGAAATCAACTGGCATGATACTCAATTTTGACCACTTGCTTCATGACAGTGTTAGAGAACAGTATTAAGCCAAGCAGAAAGTTTTGTTTTGGAATTACCCTTAGCCACCGAATAAAAATTCCAGGCCTCCACAAAGTCATTAGAAATATGCCAGGACTCACTCAAGCCCCACACGAAAGCCTGCGACGTCCAGGTCTTCACTCTGCTTTTAAAAAGTGACTTCCACCTTCAAAAACAGTATCTTTGTCTCAAGTTTGAGATTTCCCAGTTGTAAGATGAAATGGGTCTAAAAGGACGTATAAAGTGGGGCAGAAGGCTCACAAGGCAGCGAGCGGAAGGTAGTGCCTGCTTTGTCAGCCTACTTTCCCCTTAAACATCACGGCTCTGAACAGGAGGAGGGAGTGGAGTGTTAGAAGGAACACCGCCATTGCAAGGCAAACACATGGGGAGCAAGGGGGTGCGCACCCCGCTGAAACACAGGTTCCGAGCAGAAGATTTCAAGGATGGTGTGGAGTGGCCTTGGGACACCTTGGAAACTCCTGAGAGGTCCAGCAGACGCCACCAAGCAGAAACCCAAGTTAAAGGTTATCCCTGCTGGGCCCAGGAACTGTGGGCATCACAGGGGGGTTTCTAGGGTCCTTGTAAAATTCAAAATCCTATTAGAAGTTACTTGAGATGAACAGGGAACATCTCAATCTGGACTTGGCCAATGACTAGTTTTAATCTTACTGCTTGCTTGCGACTCAGGTCAGAATTAAAGTGGATTATAGCTTTCAGTGACTTTGAAAGAGATGGTACCATAGAGAAAACGAATTTTTTGCAGTTAACAGCAAAATGGCTATTAGGCTGTTGTCCTTGGTGTTTCCCATCACTCCTGGGAAGAAGCTGGCCTGAAGATCGGAGGTTCAGGGGCAGCAGGGCCCAGGGCTCAGGTGTTGACTCTCCCATCCCATTCCCAGCTCTGCTTCACACCCCTGCAGCACCTGGGGTGTCGTGGTCCACTCCTCACTCACAGGAAGAGACCAGGAATCTAGCTTGGCACCACAGAAGCTCAGTGACAGGGTTCTCCAGAGACCCCTCCACCCCAGAATCTAGAGATGGTAATGGGGGTTCCAGCCCCTCCTAAGCCAAGAGATGCTCTTTCACAGCCAATCAGGAAACAGGGAGGAGCTTCCAGAATCAGGGAGGCCCAGTCCTCATCTCATTGAGGTGCTCCTTCACGAAGGTGGCCTGAACCATCTCATTTGTGAGATAGCTGCACAGGTGACTCAAGAAGAAAAAGAAAATCCATAGGGACTTGGACTGGACAACACAGGGGTGAGAGGAGATGACCTTCAGGGGAGGGTCTGTACTTGAGGCCACTACCAATTCTTGCCAACACCGTTGTGACACAAAAAAGATGCTGGTGGAGAAATAAGTCAAAATGACCAGAAGATTTAGGTCAAGGTGAGTTTATTGTCCAAATAGCACAACCTAATTGCATCCCAAACCATTTCAAATCCATCTTTAAGCTAATCAGAACAACAGGTTATTATTTTTTTAAAAAATCACTTAACACTGAACAGATAGGGCCTCTTCAAAGGCAGCTGACTCTACCGTATCACATCATAGCCAATAGAACATTTTTTCCTTACTTCCTAAAACCCTCTCGTGTACACTGATCATGCTACTTTAGCACTTGCTAGCATCCCGACCAAATAAACACCCACACCTCTTATAGAGTACATTGTGAGAGAATAACATTGACTTGATATGGCATCACACTCATTGTAAAGCAAAAAAAAAAATTATAATAATAATAAAAGAAGTCCAAGACAAGAAACTATAACTGAGAGAGAGAGAAAGAGAGAGATCTGAGGTACAAAGTACAAGGGCAACGAACATAATGGAAAAAAATCCAATGGCCCGGTGATTTGCTGGGGGTTGAAGAGTTGGCCAGCAGTAAGAACGAAAACCAATTTCAGAACAAAACAAAACAAAACAAAACTTTTTTTTTTTTTTTAAGGACAGGCACCTGTCAAAATACATTGGATACTGTAATGACTACAGTCAGTAAGGCACTTTTTTCCCCAAAGTAGGCTGCGGGTGAAGGAGTAAATGTGGTAGCTACAGCATGCATACATACGTTTGCTGATGGCTTCTCGAAACCTGAGCCAAGCATCGGGTCCAATAACCCAGCCAAGTCTAAAGGCAGAGAGCACACAAATGCAGGGGAATCATTCTGGCAGAAAGGACCGTTCTGGGTTGTTTAGACTCCAGAATCATGAAAAGCCACGTGGTCTGAGGAAGCCATCAACATCCTCTGGAATCTCTCTGCCCTATTTTGTACACATGGACAACTGCAGGGACAGTTCTCGACGGCTCCGAGCCCACCCAATGGAAGCCGGCACTTGTCCTGGAGCTGCAGAGCGGTGGTTGGCTTAAGGGGATTTTACCGTCTCAGCACTAATTTCCCTTTTAAAGCTATTCTCAGGGTTGGACTGTCTCAAAGATAAACAAAGAGGAATCCTTTTGGCTTAGAAGCCAGCTGGCTTACTCACACTTCCTCCCCACTTCTACCTCCCATCCCCACACTACCAATATTATCTTCTTGAACTAGAAAATCATTATTTACATGATATAAGGTGCAAGTCTATTTCTTCTCCCAGCCCTGCCCGGTGGCCCATGGAGAGTAAATTCCCCTGCCCTCTTTGAGAAAGTCATGCAATCCTGCCTAATGTTCTCGACCTGTCTGTCCCAGAGGCCCCGGGCCTGTGTGGAAGGCTGAGGAGGCGCCAGCTTCCCGTCCAAGAGCCCCTCCTGCTAGCCGGGGGCTGCTTCCTCCTCCAGCCTGGTCACTTAAGCCCCTGCTGGAGGGTGGTCTCCGAGCCAGGCGTGCCCCAACCTGGCAGGGAAGAGCCTCAGTCTAGAACCTCTGGAACAGAGCACGCAGACCGAAAGGGAGCTGGCTGTGAGACGTGGTGGGCTCTTCAGTGGGGGGCTGGGCAGTTCCAGAAGAAACTCTCTTCTAGAGAAGCCCATTCCCCAGGAGCCCTCCTATCAGCGCATGGGGGACCTAGTGCTGAGGGTGCTGTCCCCGCTGCTGCCACAGGCTTCTTGACTGTTAGGAACCCGCACGGCGTTTTGTCATGCGTAGGCATATATTTTTGGCATACTAGGATTATCCCCCCTAGGATTTGGCCAAAATAGGGGAAGGAACAAAATTTGGCAAATTAGGGGAACAACTCAGGCCCCCACTGGTGGAATGAATAAAAACACAGAGAGAGGAGGAGGTAAGGAAGAGCTAGAAAGACAACAGGATAGAAAGAGACCAGAATAGGCCTGAAACCCCTTTAGTGGGAGGTTGAGAAAGAGAAAAAAAAATCCAGGGGAGAAGCGAACTCCCCCGGCACCAAAAAAAAAAAAAAAAAAAACCCAAAACCAAACAAAAAAAACCCTACCAAGGAAACCCAGCTCCAAGGGGAGGGTATGAGCCACTTTAACAAATCCAGGGTTTCTCCTTCCATTTGAGGGGGCAGGCAGAAAAGCCAAACAACCTAGCACCTTCCCCCAGTGACCCCTCACTCCCGTCACACTAGGCCCTGAGGACAGGACAGGAAGGAGAAAAGCTGGACAGCCCCAAGGGTACCCGAGGCTCCGGGACAGGGGAAGTTCCAGACTGCAGGGAGAGTCTGTTGGCCTGTTCCCTTCCTTCTTTGTCAGGTTCTGTCATTTGCTGCTTCTGTTTGAGCTTAAGGGCTGGTCACCATGAAATGACCTTGCTTTCCCTTTAGGCTCCGAGATGCCAAGGAGAGACCCTGCCTTCTTCCAGCCAATGGGCTGCCCCAGGAGAGTGACCTGTGCAAGGTGGGCCCTTAGAAAAACATGGCTGCTCAGCTTTCCTCTCCAAAACTTCAGAATTCACAACCCATCCACTGCCCCAACAGAAATTCCCTAGAACCTTAGGGTCATGCTAACTCACCAAGTCCTGAACACTTTTAACCACACTTCGAGAGAGACCGACTCATCTGGAACGCATCTCTGCAGGTAAGTGGCCTCTCCACCTCCCTTCGACTACCATTCAGTACACTTCTCACCTATTTTTCCAACCATGCCAATTCAATGCGATTTAAAACCTGAAAACTCTTTTAGCACCGCTTGCCAGGGGGTCTGGCAATGCGGGGCGTGCGCCTGCCGTGGGCTGAGGCAGGGAGCAGGCACCCCCACAAAGCTGCATCCTGCAGATGCACAGACACATGATTCAGACCTAGAACTTCTAGAGATTCTAACACTCCTAAAAACTGCTGAGATTATGCTAAACTGGGGATGCCCATGTCAGGGAAGGAAAAAGATAGAGGGCAAACTTTCAAGATGGAAGGCCCCTAAGCACATGAAAGCAGATGAAAGCTTCGGGAAGGCCTGCAAGATGAGGACCTCGAAATTGCCTGCTGGAATGCTTTTTCGTCTGTCTCCTGATACCTGACTTCCTAGTCCATTGCATAAATGTTTGTGCTGAATGTCTGCCTTGGGGGGGATGGGGTGGGGAATCCCTTGGTTCATTTGTATTTTTTCCATCATGAGGAGGATACCAGAGTCAAAATGGAAGCCTGATGACCTTGCTGACTGGAAAGGTCCCTGGGTAAGAGACCCGGGGGCCAAATCCACCCTGCCTTCCACCAGAGAGAGGCCTTCATTCAGCCTCCTCCCTGCCATCCCCGTTCCCACACCGATGGGCTCCCAAGCAGAAACTGTTCGACTGTGAGGTATTATGAAAACAAAAATGTGAATCATTTTCTTTTGTAGCTATTGATTTTATCCAGTAAACCTGAGGTAAAGAATACTCTGTCTTTGAAGAATGCTGATCAAGAGGAAAAAAAAAAAACAAAACCCAAAATGAAAAAAAAAAAAAAAAACAAAACCAAAAACCAGAAAAAAAATCACCATGAATATGCTACCGGAAAAAAAACAAACTATGGAAGGGCTTGTCCAGTACGAAGAACTCATATCTCAACCATCCACTTCAGGACTTGGAATTTAAGCAGTAAAATAATATATTATAAAAATGTTTATAAAATAGCAGCACACTCTGTGAAAACATTACAGCTAGGTACTGTTAATGTGAATAAGGATGAATGATCTTAGCTTCTTAGCAGCGCAAAAAAAAAAAAACAAAAAACTGAACACAATAAAATGAAAAATAAGAGACCCTTAGATTTTTCTCCATCTTCCACCATCCTACTACGAAACAAGGCAGATTCTGTGTCTAAAATAATTCTTCCAAGAAGCCCTGTTCTGATTTGTTTTTTACTTACAAAAGGCAAATATTTCAACAAATAGCTTCATTACCTGTCAATTATAATTGTGCAAAAAAAAAAAAAAAAGTTGTTGCTCCAACCTCTTTTCTAACTGAATGCCTCTAAGAAGTGGAGAGGGAAAAAAATTCAAGTACGCTGAACACAACTTTGCAATGAAATGAACAAAAAACGGAAAAGGGAACAAAATGCCACACTCTGAGGATGTTCAGCTGTCTGTTTTTGCACCAGCAATAACTTTTCTTTCCATGTCCAAAGGAGAAGTATATATGGTGGGAATTAAGATCCTTCCGTGTCATTGAAATGGTAACAGATCTTTCGTTTTGAGGCTTTTCTGAGGAATGTTGTAATGGGGAATGTAAGCAGAAAGGGGTGTCTCTCGAGTCCTGGTTAGAGACCCCAGAACTATGTACCAGAAAATGTCAGCTACCAGAAGTGGATAGTTACCAAGCAAGGGGACAAGGGGTAGGAGCACAGGAAAAGGGAGGAGTCTATTCAGCATGATTTGCATAAACCATCCCATCTATCCCTCGGGAACAATTTTTCAAAGTGCTTTTCGAATGGAATGGTTTATAACAATGCTATCCTGTGGGCCAGATATACCAATCAGCACCAAAAAAAATTAAGTTTACTCATCAGGGATGCCAAGGTCACATCACTCTCTTTAACACCCAAAGAGAAAAGATTCCATTCCAGATCCCACACCCTTGGTCTCCATCTGCCTCTGTTCATTTGAGTTTTGGTGATGGCGCATTGCTAAATCGCCCCTTTAGATACAAGTATGGTGATGCCTGCAATGAACCACGTTTGGAAGGAGAAGCAACATGTCAAAAAATATGAAAACCCAGGATCCAATCACCTGTGTCCAACTGGCAATATAAAACATCTTTTTTTTTTTTTTTAAGGTAGCAGCTACTGTAGACAAGCGAGAGTTCTTAATTAACAGAGGTGCAGCAATGCTCCTGACTTAGAACAAGTGGGTGGCTGGGAGCAAAGGGGCTTCTACATCCAAATGGTTCAATCGCGCTGAGAGATTGTTTTGTACTATCCTCCCCATCGTGTCCCTCCTCATTTCTAATTCCTTCTCGAGTTCATTGCTTTGCAATCTGATCATGCCATAAATGGCATACGCAGTCCCTTGAAATTATCCTAAAAGGGGTGTATGTGCTAATTCGTAACATGAAAAAAAAAAAAGTCTCCTCTAATTTGTTCCCATATTGCAGACGGACGTTTTCTCTAGCTACTCTGCAGTTTGCTGTAAGCATTTCACTATTACTTTCAACATCATCAAACAATAACTGTTCGCATATACAAGGGATTCCCTTCTGTTGTACTTCAAATAGGCACCAAATGCTTTTAATGATTCCATTTTTATAGGACCTTTTTCTCTCACTTCTAAAAGATATTTCCATATGATCTAGGTGGGGGCAGAATTTTTTTTTTTAAGTTGCATCCTAAAACATAAAGAACATAACATAACCAGAGAGAAGGAGAGAACAGATTGGAACGCATCTCTCCCTTCGGCCCGAGTGACCACCTCACAGGTCGATTTCCCGCACGTCTGTGGGGGTGCTGGCTTGGTCCAGTTCATCCTCGGACTTGGATCCATCACCCTGGTCCTGGCGGAACTGCTGCAGGCTGTTGAGCAGCACCACCTCAATCTGCTCCTGGCAGGCTTTGAGGCAATCCTGGAAGGAGAACAGTCCACACCAGACTGGTTAGCAAGACCAGCGGGGCACAGAGCATCTCACGTAGAAAACATACACAATGCAAGTGTTGCATGATCTGTCATGTGCCTGAAGGGCCAGGGAGCCTGGAGGCAACCCCTGGGGTCGGAGGCCGGCGGCATCAGCATCACCCAAGAGTGTGCAGGAAATGCAACTCTCAGCCCACTCCGGACTGAGCTAACTAACCCATATCTGCAGTTTAGCAGAAGCACAGGTGATTCGGTGGCACATGGGACTCAGAAGAACTGGCTCAGAGCATGAGCCGTTTATGCAGGGCCTTGTGACCAAGGGGTCAGTTGGATGCTTTCTGCTTGGGGAAGTTGCTCTTCTCTCTCACAGAAAAAAGGGGAAGCTCAAGTTACAGCAGCAGATAGAGCACCTTGGGAACAGAAGAGCACGGACTTCGGTACTGACCCTCATACAAACTCTGTAAACACTTAAAAACCGAAACACCTCTCCATTTTTGCTTATTTACCATTTGAATGCTCATCAAAAAATACAATACCGTGTTTACACAAATTCTGGACACGTGAGCTGTCCAATTGGAGGGAGAGCAAAAATGGTAACAGTCTCAACTTGGTAGGGGAAATTCAGAGTGTTTGCCCCAGGCAGAGGGCTTCTGTTAGTGAGGTGACCAGGAACAATGATGACAGTTCATGGGTTCACTCGGGAGAGACAGCGGTTCCTACTGGCAAGTGGAGAGTGTGAGCTGAAGAAACTGCTCTTAGTGGCTAGTCCTCAGCCTGCCTTTCTTGCAACATGTCCCCTGGGGCTCATAGGCAACACATTTCACTGTGCAATTTTTCAATGGGCCCAGCACAAAGGCATTATCTTTCTTTTCCAAAGATTCGAAACCAGTTGGAGTTAACTACTCTGGAAGAGTTTCCATACCCCTATTTCTTCCCTTTCCCGCCTCTGGTCCATTCCACATCCCAAGTCACAGCTTTGTAGGAAGATTAAGTTTAGGAGCAACAGCTCCCCAACAGGCAGACCCGGAACACCATGTGAATGCAAGAAGGATGAAGCAGGAGGGACAGGCTCGCAACCCACCATGCTCCTGGGCAGTTACTACCTGCTCTGGTGTCAGTATCCCCACTGGAAAAGCAAGGACAATGACATACTCAGAGTCAAGATTGACTGAGATACTGCAGTGAAGTGAAAAGTCCAACTGATGATCATTATTGATCATGAATAACAATAAATCAGGTCCTGAAATCTGAAAGAATTCTTTAGGTTGATTTACAATGAGGTACAAATTAGCATTTGCTCAGGACTAATGAAGGGGACCCCGAGTGTCCAGCAATGAATTGGGAACCAGAGGGACAAGGCCAGTCTGCAGAGTTCTCTGTGCCACCCCAACAAGCTGGGGAGTTGAACTGGCCACTGAGGGCCACTTACACCTCAGATTTCCTGGGCCATCTCAGCATTTCTCAACACTTCCTGTGCCACTGCCATCTCCTGGCCCCAGAGCTTTACTGTCTTCCCCTCTAACAGGTGATTAGTAATGTCATTCCTGTAATGACATTATAGTAATGACTGCTCATTCCTCACTCTTAAAAAAAAGATGATGACTAAAACAGTTACCCCAGAAATGGGGGATCCTAAGCCCCTTCCCTTTCCCTGCTCTCTTCTGGATTCACCTTGTGATACAGCAGGGAGTTCATGCTCTTTGGAGCAGTAACTTCTCTAGAACATTCTGTGGAGTCTCTGCCTACTCTCCTTCAGGCTCCCCTTCTTTGCAACTCAACCATTCAACACAAGTTTCAACTGTGTGGAGCCCTCATTCCTAGCTGGATGAAAAGCTTCTGGGAAGCCGAGAGCCTGTCTTGCATAAATCATGTTGAATCTTCTACTCCCAGACGGTGGAAGAGAGAGATCAGCACCCCATCCGTGAGAGCACACTCTCTGCACGTTAGCCCCCTAGTTTGGATTGGCACTGCCAGGAACCTCATTGGGCTTCCAAGGAGCGTGTGAATATTCCATGAGCTGATGGAAGGAAAGGGAAGAAGATAATGTGTAGTGGGGACCACCTGCAGCCAGACCCGCTGACCCCACACAGCACGCTTTGCCCAAGGAGCTCCAGAGCAACAAGGCAGGACGGTCTCAGGGCCTAACTGGAGGGATGCAGTGAGCTGAAGGCAGGAGGAGCACAGCCTTCAACCCCCTGAGGCTGCTGTGCCAGGAGGTCAAGCTGAGAGAAGGAAGGTGCAGGGAAACAAGATGGCTGGAGAGGAAGGGAGGCTAAGAAAAAGAACAGATTTAGGAAACGATCCACAGGTCCTGACAGAATTTGAGAAAGTGTAAGTCTTCTGGCCTTTTGGTGCTCAAACAGCCAAACACCCTCATCTCACAGCTGAGGAACGGAACTGAAGGCTGGTGTGCCCCCCAATGAGGGCTCCACACAGTTCAAAGCTCAGCCTGGCCTTGAAAGGGCAAGCCTCCTATTCCAAAACTCTCTTCCCTGTGTACCTCTGCTTCTCTGCAAAAGGGGAACAAAGCCCACGTGGCAGGGAGAACCCCACAAGGCCTGCCTTTAAAAGAAGCTACATGCGTGTGAAGCCCAGCAGCCTCGGGACCCCTGCTTCCCGGCGGCCTCCAAGAGCACCCGCCATTGTGTCACGATGCCCCACATTAAGCTGATTAAAAGGAGCGCCATAAAGCTCGTCTATCAGCCCGGACAGGTGGCGCTCCGCAGTGCTGGAGGTCGGGCAAGCCTCCAAGGGCCAGGACGATGGGCCCCGCCCCTGCCTGCAGCCCCCCAGGCCCAGGGCCTAACAGGGTGTTTGTGATCTCCAGCTCTTTCCACAGGCCCCCGACTTCCTCTGCTGGCTGGCTCCAGCCCCGCGCCCTGCACCCTCCTCGCCGCCAAGAATGGGCCGACGGAACTCCTACCACCAGCCCCAGTGTAACTGCATCACCCATTGTCACCACACACGCACTGCACTCAACAGGGGGACAAAGGGCTGAATGAGCCCCAGACCCGCAGCCAACTCAGGCAGAGACAACTTAGGAAACTATCTCATTCTCTCTTTCTTCACAGGCTGTTTGGCTTATTTCCTTGCATACCAAATGAGGCCCACAGAAAAAATAAGGCAGGAGAGGGCGGCATCCGCCTCAGATTCTATTTCTTCCCCTCCCCACCCCCAGCTTGCCTTCCAGAAACCTCACAGGATTCCCAACCACACATAGGCCCCGTGGATACATAGTCTGCAAGGGATAGTCTCAGTCATCCAGGGGCCTCTAGAATGAGGGGGACAGTGACACAATGCTGGGGGCCCCGGGAAGAGCATCAGTCAAAATGAAGACACCGCTAGGCACTGTGGGTTCTCCTGGGATAGCTCAAGGACAACCCAGCCACAAAGTGCCAGGATGAGCCTCAGGACGGGCAGTCCTGGAGTCTTCTCTCTGAGTCTTCCCCAGCACAGAACTGCAGGGACCTTAGGGTGAAGAGCCAGCGCTTTCCTACTGCCACTCATCAGCGGCCCCAGAGCCAGAAGGATAGACAAAATATTTAGAGAAGAGAGCTGGGTAGGCAAGGATGCACCCAAGGCCAGATGACCGGAGCCTGGATCTGTTGTGCTGTCTTCCAGGCACTCCCTAAAGTCTCCATGGTCTGTGAGCCTCAGGCCACTTTTGCATTAGTGAGTCAGCAAACTGTGAGTCATGTGAAAGTTAAGTGACTCGCTCCAAGGTAAATTCAGGTGAGACTCAGGAGACCATGACGTGGAACCAATGTCAAGAAACAGTGAGCCTGTCAGAGAGACACAGGGAGGCCACAATGGAAACCCCATCTTGAGACCTATCGGCCTACTTCCCCACACCCACGCCACTTGGTCCCTCATTCCTTGCTCCTTCCCTCCCTCTCTTCAGCCAGGGGCTCTGGATAAAGAGCTGAGTAAAAGTTGGGTCTTGTTCAAAAGGTTCTATAGACAAGTGATCAGTGAGATAACTGTTGGCACAGGGCATGGGCTGAGTGTCGAGGGGACCGGAGAGGAACCCCGATTCTTCCAGGGGAAACAGGAGACTGGATCCGTCCTCTCCAACTCGCCCTTGGCAACAGGAGCCCCGATAGACGCTCCCCCATCGCCAGACCTGCCTCTTTGGCTGGTGTCTGTTTTTAGCAACACTTACAAGTGGAAGGAAAAAGGACTTAAAATACACCACCCTCTGAGACTTTTATTCCCTGTAAAACTGTCAGGCTTCTCACTCAGCTTTCTCTTTGGAATGAGGCGTTCCGGTTTATTTTGGCAACCAGAGGGAGCAACAAAGAGCAACTTTCTCAGAGTCGCCTGGGTCCTCCTATCAGAGCTGCCTGTTGCTGGCCTGCACGCTATGGAAACTTCTGTCTCCATGCAGCCAAGGGGACCCTCTTTCGAGTCTGTTCCCTGACCATCCACAGAGAACACTGTAAACTGGAAGAAATCACCAAAAATCAAGGTGCTGAGGACAAGCACAGACTGCAGGGACTTTAGGGTGAAGTGTCAACTCTTCCCCAATCGTCAGTGGCTCCAGAGCCTGAAGGACAGACACACAACATGGCTTCTCCGTGGGAGGGCACCACACAGATGTGGCAGCATTTCATGCTAGGGACCGAGGGCATGGTATGTGTATGCATAGGGGTGTGTGGACATAGACACGTGGTTTTTTATTGTGACAAAAAATACATAGAATTTGCCACTTAGTCATTTGATGTATACAGTGGCACTCAATATATTCACTTTGTTGTTCGACCATCAGCACTCTCCATCCTTGGAACTTTTTCATTACCCCAAATTAAAATTCCAAGCCCAGGAAACACTAAGCCCTGCCCCTCCCCCCCACTTCTTGGTCTTGACACCCTCTGGTCTCCACCTATCTCCCTGAATTTGACTAACTGGGTATCTCCTGTAAGAGGAATTACACATTTATCTTTTTGTGACTGGCTGACTTCAGGGAGTGGAACATTCAAGGTTCATCCTTGGTGGGGCCTGTATCAGAATTTCATTTCTTGCTAAGGCTGAACGAAATCCACCCCATGTAAACATCATGCTTTCTTTCTCCGTTCCAAGGACATTTTCTATCACCAAGTTTACACTGTCAGGAGGACTGTATTTTCACTAGGTGTTGTGAGCTCCTTCCTCTGAATCGATTTCCTACTGTATTTCACATTCCTAATACATCAGTTAGCATGTATTCATTCATGATTTTCATTGGCTAGGGTTTCACATGCTTTTGCTCTTGATTGTCCAGACAATCACTAAGTCCTTGAAAGCAGAAACCTCATGTCTTATTGTCCACTCACTACCCACCCACCCCAACTTCTACCATGGTGCCTGTGGGCCACGCCTTGTTCGTGGTACAATACCTGCAACATGCGAGCCTTCCACAAATACTTCCAGAAATGAATGGAGAAGTGCTTAAAACACACCACTTCTTGACTCATGAAATGGGAAGCAGAGCTAAGGAGGCAAAACTCCCCTCTCTCCAAGGTAAAGCATTTTCAATCCTACTCTTATTACTGGCCTCACTCTGCACTTCAGCTTTTCAGAGAATGCAGCCTCCGAGGCTGAGACCTGGGCACAGGGGACAGCCGCCCTGTCCCTGTAGCTCACATTCCAAGGGAAGCGTGGGCAGACTCTTGCCACCAGAGGTCTTATGGAGGTCTGCTACTGTTACTTGAAAAAGCAATGTGGCTTCTCTAGTCCACTACGATGTATGATTTTCAACAGCCAAGTGTTTAACCCTGGCCATCCCCAGCTCAGTAGCTGGGATTTCAAGGAGCAGACCAGGAACCCAGGTTGTCTCGATACAATCTGACAGCAGATACGAATGCACTGGCCACACAGTATCTGAAAAGGGCCAGCAGTTCCTCCAGCATGAGATGAAAAACGAATTTGGAGTCTTGAAAAGCCAGGCACTAACTAAGTGACACTCCAAGAAGGACCTCTGTCCACTCGAGCCAGTGAGGGGTGACAGAGCAATGTGGGAGAAGGCTGGAGACCCCGGAGTAATCAGCCAATCAGAGTAGGCCTATAAATATCTGCTAGAGGCTCCAATGCCTGGGGGTGGGACTCTTGTCAGTGACACTTTTGTCTCTGGGGGTCGATGGAGAACTGGTCTTAAGACAAGGGTTAGGAGTTCCTTTTGTCAGGCAGCCTTAATAGGAGATACTCAGGAAAGGAAGGACACACACCATTTTAATAAATGTTGACTTCTGTCCAAGATATGTCTCTAGAGGTTTAGAAAGCATTCTTCACGTGAAATGACCATGGAGGGATCCCTTCCATCTGAGTTCTAGAAACCATCTTTTAAAAGCCTGTTTGAGAGCCAGCATTTAAAAAGTGTATCGAAGCCTGGCTTCAGGGGGACAGGGTCGTTCCTTCAGCCCTCTGGCTCTGCCCTGCACCATTTTCTCGAGATGATAGTAAATGCCCAGGCAAAATATAGCCTGGACTCTTCTGTTTAACCTCCAGCTCACAGCCCTTGTGGAGGCCTCAGGCCCAGACCAGTAAGCCACATTATTCATCAGGTCCACACGGACCCACTGCATTCCCCCAGAGGCCCCCAGAACATCCAGAGGGTCATCTTGAAGTTTTCTGAGCCTCCCATGGTCACTCCCAAGGGGCTCAGAGCTGACTGGTCTCTAAAGTTGCCTCTAAACCAAAGGTCTTTTTCAAACTGAGGGGTGACAGAGCTGCAGCTGGTGTGGGGCACAGAGTCCCAGGCCCACTGTCAGCTTCCAGGTTCTAGTTCCAGCTCTGGGTAGGCCCTCCCTCTCACCAAGACTGCTGGCTTCTGCCCTGGGTGCTCCCACCAGCCTAAGGAGGAGGAGCAGCTTCTCAGACCTCCAGCAACCTCCCTCCCAAGGGTCAATCAGAGCCTCTCTTCACCCTGGTCTGTTTCAACTTTCTTCTTCTAAGGCGCTCCCTTTTCGGCACCCAGAATTCCAGCCTCTGGGCCTTCCATGGGGCACACCAAATGGAAAAAAATCTACAGATGGCCATAGTGTTTTGAATTTCTAGAGCACTTGATTCTTGCACAAGTGCTCTTGATCCAGTGAACAAAAGGGAAGTGAGAAACGGGGTTGAGAGGCCGTCCAGGCAGACACCATCTTCAAGGTGGGCGCCCCTGTGTCGCCACTCCCTGCCAGATCCATCCCAGCTCTGGCTATCCCTTCTCCTCCCAGTGCCTGCAGCTGCAGCATGTGGGAGCAGACCTGGAAGCTCTAGCCGTGGAGGACGGCAGCCTGGCCATGGTGTGGACATAAATGGAAATGCAGCCACAATTCAGGGCTACTAGGGAGCCAGTGCCATACAGGGAAACTGGTAAACATGCTCCCTCCCCCATTTTCTCTGCTCACTGCCTTCTCTTCTCTGCTGGATGTCACACAGGCTTTGGAAAGCTCCGAGGAGGACTCACCTGCTGAATTCTACCTGTGATGTGGAACTTAGAAAACAGAAACCACCGCCAACAAAAATGCCTCTAACATATCATCATCATCATCATCACCGTCATCGTCAAACCCACAATCTCCCTATACTGAGAACAAAGACGTCTGGTCTGAACCGAGAAGGTTTCGGCCACCTACCACATCCGTGTTGGTGACCTTGGCCAGCAGATCTATCAGGGCGTCGCCAGTGAGTGAGCTCACGTCCTCATCCTGCTGCAGCCCGCAGATGGCGGCTCCCACACTTCCAGTTGCGATCATCGACGGGGGGTACATGGCGAACTTGAAGTCTGTGAGAACGAGAGGAAGGTCAGCACGCAAAGGCACTCGATGCAGGAGCATCCCAGCCGGAAGGTACTCAGAAACAGGGTGGCAAGAGTCAGCCACACAAAAGTGAGCCCTCCTCCTCCCGCCTCTCTCCAGCCCTGAGCAGAGACAAATCCAAGATGAGGTTCAACCCCCTCTTCTGCTTCCAGTTCTCCAAGGTCAGAAGGCTCAGTCTGGGAGCCCCAACACCTCAACTCCCTCTGAGCCCTCCCCCAAAGGGTCTGGGGACCAAGATCATCCACTGCTCCACCCATCCTGGAGACATCAAGGCACTGCTAACAGCTACCCACTCCACACAGCGCAGTGCTGTGCAGATCGCAGCCGCTCAGTTCACACCACACACCCCTAAGGCCACGGTTTCTCCTGGTGCGATGGGAGAGCCACCTGCCACTGCCTGTGCAGATTCATCATGTTAAAGAAGCTCGAGTTTCATCACTCATCCCACACCGTGCTGCCGTGGAGCGAACGCCCCACAGCGTACACCGTCTCTAGGGTTAGCACTGCACCAGTGAGTTCGCAGAGGAGGAAGGAGAAATAAATGGGGGGTGTAGAGGGAAGACATGGTTCCCC
The DNA here is from genome assembly GCF_014898055.3 of Talpa occidentalis. Classification (NCBI taxonomy): domain Eukaryota; kingdom Metazoa; phylum Chordata; class Mammalia; order Eulipotyphla; family Talpidae; genus Talpa; species Talpa occidentalis. The sequence goes on from NW_023601653.1 coordinate 71,547,482, forward strand.
CCTCAAATCATAGCATGCATATTAGGTTGAACTTGCAAAAACAGTTCAATCTACTCTTTCCTTTTCTTCCTCCAAACGCCCAATTAGAACTACTGTTTCGTGGAAGACTTTCATTGGTGACCCCACTGTCCTACCTCAAGTCGGGGGTGTTTTTGGAGTCACCGTTGAATCACCAAAGCGTGCACCCTCCCATCTGGGCCAAACCCCAAGAACAGGCCTGGCTGTGTGTCGGTCGGTCTGTCCCTGGGATCTCTTCCCGTAGCCCAATAGCCATTTCCACCTCTCGAGGGACACTGGCGCTCCACCCACCGCCTGCTGTCCTCTCTCCCCTCCGAGCCTTTTCCAGCCTCATGGCTGGTGACAAAGTCGGCCTCCCTGCCCCCTGCTCTGCTGTAGGTCTCTTCCACATGAGGTCACAGGAGAGTGTTTCTCTGCCCAATAACCTTGTTAGCTTCCCCCTGTGACATTCATGCTGTAGATGAGGCAGCCAGCCCATGGCCCTGGGCCCATACAGGCCCTGGGTGGGAGCATCTGGCAGGGAAGGGCAGAAGAATGGCCTGGCCCTCCCTCCCCTCTGCCCCAGGCCTGACCAGGAAGCACACTCCCACATGCCTATCTTTGTTGTCCCGCTGCATGCAAAGCTAACTCCCATTTTTAGCAAATTAATTAATTTCTGGAAGCCAGGGAGTAGACATGGGTGGTCCTGGGGTGCAGCAGGTGCTACAATCACCCAGAAGGACTATGTGTGCTTCTCTTCTCGGGTCGCTAGGAAAATGCTGGGACAGCCTTCTGGGGACGCTGTCCCTTGCCCCCCCCCCCCCCCCGAAGCACAGAGCACTGTGTGAAAGGACATGGCTGCCTCTGGGCAGCTCAGAGGGTCACAGACTGGGCAGAGAGCACCAATAGCAAGAGAAGGGGTGCTGGAAGCCAGGCTGACCCCCCGTGCTACTCCTCTGCCACACACAGAGGCAGAGCAGCATCTTCCTTTAGCTGCCTCAGCTCAGCTCTCCTCTGGTTAATCAAAAGGAGGCGACATGAGCACTAAAAAGCCAGGGTCACACTGTGGGACCCTGGGAAAGTCACTGCCCCTCCTCCAAGCCCCTGGAGCTCCATTTGTGTAAAAGGGGTTGGGTCACAGCAGAGTTTTTCAAACTGCCAGTTGCAACTACTGATGAATCATGGGGGTTCCTCTGAAGGTCACGACCAGCATTTTGTTGTTGTTGTTGTTGTTGAAGTGAACAGAGTAAGATAGAAAGTATCTGGAAGGAATACAGACAGTGAGAGTAAATATTGCTCTGGGAAATTTTTGTATCAGCTTGATGTATGCGTAAGTGCATCTGGAGTTTGTTATAAAATGTAATTCTTCCTTCATGGTTTAGGTGAGTTTAGGTTGGCTAATCTCCCAGGTGGCTTCCAGCGCTAATTTGCTTTTACTTAAGGATCTAGAATGAGAGCAAATCCAAGGAAAAGAATAAGGGAGAGAGGAAGAGAACAAGGTCGATTTCCACAGGGCAGCAAAGTCACAGGTCATCTTTTCACACAGCATCAGGGGCTGCCCCGGGACCACTCTCAGGGACACCCCCTTTCTGCTGCAGGGAAAACAGATGTAGAATGAACCAGCCGAAGGGGCGCGTGCTTGTCCTGGCTCTAGCTGGCCGACCTCCACACTCAGCCATGGAAAGTTCCACCGAGCCCACTCAGCCATTCCTGGAAACTAAGATTTAGCTTTGGTTTGACACATGCTGTGATATCCACTTGGGCAAGGTGGGGAGGGGGTGGCAAAATTCATCAAACTTCATACATTGTACTATGTTCAAGTCACAGCTCTCCATTAACATATAAACACATGTGCACGCCGCTAGGTGGGTACATGGAAAATGCATGGAAATGCCCCTACCTTGAGGTGGGGGAAAGATGATTAATCTGTAAAATTTTAGTAATATTTTAGCAAAAAATAATCCCAGTAGGGCCTCCCTGGTGGCGCAAGGGGTTAAGCACCACACTATGATGAAGTTATCCGAAGCCTCTGCAGCACGGAGTTCGATCCCCGGCCAGCCAGGGAGCTACCCACATGGCGAGGCAGACCTCTCCTGTCTCGCCTGCGGCTCCCCTCAGCAGTGTGTTTCAGTCAGTCTGCCTGTTCTGTTTCCCACTTTGTCTCTGGTGAATCCTCTCACCCCCGCACCTCTGGCCTGTACCCCAGCTCTTGTACGCATAAATAAATAAATCTTAAAAAAAAAAAAAACCCAGTAAAAACCTATCAGAGACAGCTCAGTCTCTCGGTCACAAATGCAACAAGCTGTAGGTGCAGAAGGCATCCTGGGGGCGAGGGTCTCTCTCCACCTTGGATTGGCCCCCTACAGAAGCGAGATGTCCACTGAGACCCCTCCTTCTCCCAGAGGAGAGAGACAGTTAACTGAGCAGCGAGCCATCCTGATTCCTTCCAAGATGTGAAATGTAGAAACACAACAGCACTGTATTCTACATGGCGAGGTGCATGCTACACGGGGGACTTCCAGAGAGACTTCTCACCAGAAAGAAGGTGCTCAAGGGGATAGCACAGGCATGCCACTTAAGGGGACTCTCCAAGAACAAGGGGAGTATTTGGGCTGTACAGTCAAGACCCTTCAAAAACTGAGAGGAGAGTAGGGAGGCTGTTGTCTCCCTCACCCACGGTGTGGAGACGGGCAGGGTACCAGGCCTCTCTGAGTCTCTGTCTTCTCACCTGCTAGTGAGGATAATAATGCCACTCGGCTCAGAGGGTTGTTCTGAGGATTTAACTAGAATAGCCTGCATAGATGCATAGGCCCAGCTCAGGCCAGCCACCAATGTCAGGCGCTACTGTCATCCTGGCTGTCACCACCAGACTCCCACTGGGATGTCCTGTGGGATCGTGATGGGCAATTCTGACTTGGAGACTGTGCTCAGCACCTGCAGGGGTAAAGAGAAAGGCACCTGGCAGCCCTGAGCTACATGCAGATGCTGAGGCCAGGCTGAGTGAGGGCTTGGTGTTGCCTGCAGAACCTTTCAGCGTCAGGGTGCTATGTCCTACACATCACCTCATCCAGTCTCCAGAGTGAGGCTTCTGCTGCCTTGTCAGGAATGGGGAGCGAGCACCCATAGGGAATGGGAGAGGTTACAAGCATACAAGGAAGGAAAGAGGATGCCAATCTTCTTCCCAGTGCACCCCACTTCTCTCTCAGGGACAAGAATAATGACCATGTTCCAGAAGCCTCTGACATGACTTCCTCCCTCCTGGTGAAGTGGGAGAGGCCAGCTGCACCCAGGGGAGTCCCAGGCTTGGGATTGATCATCCATGAGGCAATGATCCAACTGAGAGATGACACAGTGACTCAGAAGAGTGAGCCCTGGCTCAGGAGGCAAAGGTTTGGACACCAGACCGGCCATGGCACCAGTGAGTTGTGTGGCCCTGCACAAGATGCCATAGGCGCTCCTTACTCTAGGCCAGGGCCATCATCATCATCATCAACTTGGTGACTGTGCTGCTTGGTGAGACTTCCCATTAGAAAGAGTTCTCAGCGAAATCAGTGGTTATTTGGTCCTGCACAGTGAGGTCAGCGCTGACTGTTTTGGCTACATGGCTAGGCCTTCAAGTGCAAGAACATGTGCTCTGCTTTTGTCCACCACTAGGGGGCGAGATACTTGCTCTGAGGCTGAAAACAGGGAAGCCTGATGGCCACCCATCTCCCCTCTCCAACCTGCTATCAGGAGGAATTTTAACAGGCTGACAGACAGAGGGCTCACTGGCTAGCCAACGACGCTGGCAGCACACACCTCCTCTGCCACCCCGAGAATAAGTTCAGCAGCCCCTGTCTCCATGGGGCAGGCAAGCCAGACCAGCTAAGAAGCCTGAACTCCAAAGGCCTGGGTGGGAGGGAGATCCCAGGGAGGAGGCAGCAGGCGGCCCCTCATTCAGCTCACAGCCAGAAGGGAAGTAAGATAGCTGTCCTCACACAGGCACTCACAGAAGAACTGAGACCAGGCTAAACAGCTACTTCCCCTCAGTCCTGTGACCTCGCCTCCTTGCAGGCGGCCCAGAGGCTCATGGATGGAAAGGTAGGTTTCGATTCTTCCTTCCTGGCAACCACCAAAGCAAAGCCCCTTTCTGGATCAAGGGCCAGCCTCTGCGCTCTCCAGGGCCCACCTGGGGTGGACTGCCATGAAGCATCGCCAGGAAAAGCCCCGAGAACTGGGTGAGCACTGGGTTAGCAACCCCAGGCTCAGGCCGACCATGCACAGAGAACCCACACAGCCTCTTAAGGTGGGGCTCCTGCTGCAAAATGAGGGAGATTTGGGGTGCGGTGGGTGGAAAGGTAAAGCGCCTCCTCCTTACCAAGTGCAAACTCAATGCCTAGAGGAACTCAAACTCCTCTAGACTAACTGGAATCATCTGCTGGGCATGATATCATATGTCAAGAATCTCCCCAGGCCGGGGTGCGAGCTTGAATCATCACAAATGGTCCTTTCCTCATTGGCTAATGTGGGGGAAGTTCCTACCATCAGAGCTACAACCAGGGCGCTCTAAGGCTTGGTGTGCTTGCACGGGATCCAATTTCTAGGAGGGGGAACGTAAGGAGCTGGTTGTCATAAAGATGTTCTGCCCACCCCACCCCCACCCATCCCCCACACCTCCACCCATCCCCCACACCTCCTTTAACCGGGACCAGCCTAAAGAGGGATCCCTGGCAGTCTGAGGCAGTCTCTACCTCAGAAGCCATTTTGGGCTGAGAAGGAGGGCACCTCTCTGTCATGCTACCGTCTTACCCGAGTGCTGCCCTTTCCTCAGGCCCCCAGGCTCCCCTGGTCTCTCGTCCCCTTTCACACACACATACGCTCTCCACACAGGCTGCACAACTCCTGCCAGCTCTTTCACAACCAGTTTTCCCCATGAACTAGCCACACAGCCTGAGGCTGGTGATCGTCTCCTCAGATCCCCGTGGGCTTCCCAGACCCCGGCTGCAGGTGCTTATCTAGCTCCTGGACAGGAGAGAGGGGTTGGGGGGAAAGAGGCCGAGGTGCAAAGGCCAGAAGAGAAGGACCGGACACTGCCTGGAGTGGCACACCCCAAGGCCTCTGTGCTTGCAAGGTGGATGTGAGAGGGTCCTCGCCTACTAGGTGCAGCCTGGCCCGGGATCGTGGATTCCCATTGCACTGGAAGGTGTGTCCTCCTGGAGCGATTACTTTTACATGGTCAGGCTGGTGCACATTCAGGTGGTGGGGATTCTATGAGACTCAGTTACTCACGCCAAGCTCAGATGAGGGTAAGATGTATCCCCGAGGTAAGTCCAGCTTTTCTAAAGGCAGGAGGAAATCTACAAGGAGCTCTCCCTGCTCTGACCGCCATGGCTGCCGTGCTTTTCATTGGACTGGAAAGGTCCTTTCTCCTGCGCTTCCTACCGCCCTGCCCAAAGTGTGTGCGGGACTCCCGAAGACCGTCTTCACGACTTCCTCTGCCTCCCCCTTGGGCCTCTATCCTCAGTCTCTGAATCCCAAGCTCCCCACTCTGGCCTCAAAGTTGGCAGCTACCCCAAGGATCTGGGCAAGAAGGCCAGGAATGGGGGATGGGATCCCCAGTTTTAGAGAATGAGTCTTTACAGAATCTGGGGAGTTGCCCATGCCACAGTAATTCCACCTTCCACCCTTACCCCAATCAGAGACTAGAGAGGTGGAATGGGTGGGCAGACCCCAAAAGACCTATCAGTCAGGAGACTAGGTGAAAGCAGGATTCTGCCTCTCAGCAGCTGGGCACTGGGGGAGCAGAGAGCTGGGGGTCAGCTTGGAGGCCCCGGGAAGAAAGGACTGGTTGACCCCTCCCCCACAGTGAATCCTGACAATGGCGAGCAAAGGGACAGTCAGACCTGGGAGACAAAATGGTCAGTCAGTAAGGGGCTGACCTCCAGAGCCCAGGCCAGACAGCAGGGCAAGGGAAGGTAGCATAAGAATGGCTGGTGTCTGAAAGGCAGCACCCACAGGGCACTGAAGAACGGTCCCCTAGGGCTGCACACGGAGAGACACAGGGCAGACAAGGCGCCATGAGGCTGGACTGCATCTGGAGGGGCAGGACTAAAAAAAACCAGTCAGAGGAAATCCAGACCCTGGAATCAATGGGGGGCAGCTTGTGGAATCCCACATTCAAGCAGGTCAGGCAGAGGAGGGGTCCTGCTGGAGCTGAAGGAGGGCTCTGTTCAAGTTCACTTAGCTGAGTGGGGGGGTTTAACATTTTCACCATCAGTGCTGACTTCTTCCTGGTACATCATCTTTTTCTGATTTTCATTTCCCTGCCTACTCTGAAAAGGCCGTGAGGTCAGGCATCCACAGGGGGTGTTTCGCAGACAAAGAAGCTGAGGGTCAGAGAGGTTAGGCAGTCTATCCCGGGTCACCGGGAGACACAGCCAAGCCTGACCTTCTGACCGAGAGCAGGAAGCACATACACTCTGTATCTGCACATACACAGGAATAACATGTAGCAAGTTATTCAAAAAAGTGAACCCCTCGGAGCACCTGTCTATCTTGCATCTTGCAAACGAGCTAAACTCTTGGCTTTGCACAAACAATTCTTTACCTGCCCCCGCAGACTGTGAAAATAGGAACTCCTGAGGTCTCTCCCCTGGACATGCGGTCCCAGGGTCTCTCCCAGGGTTATCGCCAGGAAGCGAATAGGAACTGGCCAAAGGTAAGTTTCTTGAGACAGTATCAAAGCAAATGGGCTCATACAAGAACTATGTATGAACTGTGGGGTCAGCAGGGTGGATGAAAGCCTCCCTGCTGCTAAGTTTAGGGTGGCAAAAGGCACGGGAAGAGAGCAGCAGAAGCCGGGGGTAGGAAGGGCGGTCCTGCAGAAAGGCAGGCAGGCCCACACCCCCACCCCCACCCCATCACCCACAGAGGCAACAGCTAGAAGGCAATAAATGCCCGACAGTGAAAAGAATTCCTTTGGTCTCCCTTCCCACTTATCAGGACTGATGGTGTATTTATCTTGACAGTGTTCCTTTAACCTGATTCGTCCCCACCCCTTAAATTTCCTCCTGGGCTTATCTCCAAGTCATCCTTTTCCTCAAAAGATTAAAGATTTAAACACAACCAGAGAGCAGCACGTATAATCTTCAAAGAGCACTTCAGACATCATAAAGAATATTTTACAGGCGCTATTTTTTTGCCCTCACCACACCGCCACACCTGTCCTCATAAACCACTTACGAGGTTAGCGAGAGCATATACCAGCTCAGGTTAAGAAAAACATCCCAGAAATGAAATCCTGGGTCTGTGGATGAATCGGGGCCGCCCCTCCCCCACACACCGGGGCCCAGAGGTGAGTACCCCATTTGGGCCCTCCCCAGCAGCTCCCCCCACCACCCCAGGGCTCCTTGGCAGTGAGTGCCCCCTCCCGGTGCCCGGCTGCTCCTACCGGTGGCACACAGCGCAATGAAGGTCTGCGCGTGCTTGCGGATCAGAGGCAACTTCTCGTTGGGCTGGGGCAGCTTGCGGAGGATATGCTCGATGAAGTCGTGGGGTGTGACGGCCGCCAGGTTCCACTTCAACTTGCCCAGCACCACCAGCTCCCACTCCTGGTACGGAAAGGAGAAGGCCAGAGTGAAAAACCCGAAGGCTGACCAGGCTTCGGGGGGCTGGGATCAGCCCCATTTTAATGATGCTCATTAGGGCGCTGCTGGATGATGGCAAGGCGGGCCCATTTGTCAGGGAGCTCCTAAAGCTTTGAAGTTGTTGACGGCTCTTCTTAGGCTTCCAGTGTCAGGCTCCACTGAAAATAATGAGAGCCCAGGTAGCGGGTGCCAAGATTCCACTTCGTTCTACTTCTTTTACTCTCCAGTGCTCCCACCCCCACCCCAGCCTGCCTGCCTTGCGGTGTGGATGCCCGCCCACCCAGAGAGCTGAACCCACAAAAAGATACTGCCAGGGTCACGGCGGCCCTTTGCTAGTGATTTATTGTGTCCGTCTGTATCGCTGGATTAATAGTCTTTTTTCCGACCTCATGGAAAAATGATGCACACAGATAAAGCTCAAAATAAGGCTCCTTGGCCCGACTCCATGGCAACCAATTAGCTTGCTTGTAGTTGGCGCCAGGAAGTGCCATTTTTCTCGCTGCTGTTAAAACTGTCCCCTGGATACATCGTGGAGAAATCTTGGGGAAATGACAGCCACGGGGGACCCTTTCGCTTAAGTGTTTCACAGCCCTTTGTCATCAAGACTGAGGGCCGGGGTGGCCATCAGTGACCCCCGTGTGCAGCCGGATGGGATTGGGGTCAAAGCGTGGTTAGATTCCCTCCGTCTAAATGCGAGGACTCCCTCTTTTGCACCTCCCATCCTCAGCCTACCCAGTGAAAAACCCGGTTTCTCTCCCTTATTGGGGAACTTTGGAGGGAGGTCTGTACTCTGTACTCAACGGGAGATAAGTCAAAAAGAAAACCTTAGAATATGTGGAATCTGAGGGATTTTCCCATGAATTACCGTAAGACTGCGAGAAAGAGACGAGATTGCCAGTGCACCCCACTGTCCCAGTGACTCTAAGAAGCCTGACTGCATTTGCCACCAGGGCCCCAGCCCCCCCTGGCCTGAGTGCCGTGTGGTAAGGTGCTTGTGGAGTGATTTCCTTCCCTCCTTGGGGGCCTTTCTCACCAGTAAAATCAGGTAACTCCTCTAGAGCCCTCCTTCTAGATACAGGAGGGATAAAGACACTGGGAATGGGAAAATGGCAGGTCTGTTTGGAGCTTGTGTGTTCTGGAAATATTGGGGTGTCCTTAAGAAAACTTGAGATCACCATTACATTAAACCCAATGAATCAAATGTAAGATTATTTTCCCTGGTCCCCCATGAGAAGAACAAAGCAGTTCCCAAATCTAACATTTTCTTCTTTACAAGCTTTAAAATCGGCCTCTGGCTCTTGACAATAAGTTGGAGTAAAATAGAATGTTCTAAGACGTCTTGAAATTCCAGCTCTTCCTTCTCCAAAGGGAATGTGAATTTAAACCACTCTTTTGGTACCATTATTAAAGGGAGCAGATCTCCCAGAAGAAAGCACCTATCTGGGCCTCTCGGACCAAACCAGAAGCAGCTGAAATCTGGCAGCGGTTCAAAGGTGAAGTCATTCAGGCCCCTCTGTACATTCTCACAAGTCCGCCCCCATCCTTGCACATGTCTGCCACTAGGTGGCAGCACAGCCCCAGAAAGGAAGGCCTCTTACAAAGAGCTCAGTTCCAGCAGCCAGTCTCAGCCCCTGGACTTTGTGCAGGCCTTGCCAGTAAGGAGGGGGAGGAGGCGGTAAGAATGGGGCCCCTTTTCTAAACAGGGCGGAGAAAGGTGTGCGGACCACTGAGGGTGGGCCTCAGAGCCGCTCTGCCATTCCAGTGCTGCTACAACGTGGACATCTTAAGTGGGAAGCTGTGCAGGGAAAGAGAGTTAGATTGGGTGGGAAACGGGGGCCTGCAGGGAAATCAGTCAGCACAGGACCCCTGTGGTGGGAGAGGCCAGCACCCCACTTAAGTAGGTGCCCAAGCCTGAGACTCCTCCAATAAAGGGTCACACTTCCACTTTGTGCCAAAGTGAATGAGCTGATAGTTTGCAAACAGCTACTCTGTGCCGGTATCCGAAGACTTTGCAGATATACGAGGCTGCCTTTGAACCTGGGGGTTTTAGGAG